>NC_137078.1:86245542-87445542 GCF_951640355.1 Cnephaeus nilssonii
GGTACATGCACTTGACCAGGGAATTGAACCAAAACCCTTGGGTCCACAGGCCGATGCTCTATCCACTGAGAAAAACTGGCCAGGGCTGTGGTCTGATTTAGTATCATTGTTCTGTTAACATTTTATCTTGGATCACTGGGTAATTGTCTTCAGTGCCTTTATTGTTTATGTTTTGTTTGTTGTTTCTCTGCAGCAATTAATATTATCAACCATTGTATCCATAGATCTTTTTTTTCTGGCTGCATTTAACATACTACTATTCTGGTTCATTTTCTTTATGTTTGTTCCTGCATTTGTTCATCTTTTAATCCACAAATATTTATATTTATTGAGTTCCTCTATTAGGGATAAGATGTACCTGGCACTCTTCAGGGTACATCTATCTCTCTTCCTTAGCTTTTTTTTGTATCAGGGACAGTCTGTATTTAGTTTTCCATCCCCAGGAATGTTTAATCACTTTCACTATATCCATTTACTACCTCTGAAATAAAGATTCTAGTCATAACCTTATGGTATCTACAGGCTTTCTGCTTATTAGTGGACTTTCTTTTTTAATGTCCTGCTATTTCCTTAATTCACCATATCTAAAAACAACCTTTCATTCTTCCCTTTTTTCTGTCACCTGTTCTCCAACAGTAAGACCACTTTTCTTTAGGACTTCTCAATTCCTTTTTTTTTTTTTTTTTTAATATATTTTATCGATTTTTTTTCAGAGAGGAAGGGAGAGGGATAGAGAGTTAGAAACATCGATGAGAGAGAAACATCCATCAGATGCCTCCTGCACACACCCCACTGGGGATGTGCCCGCAACCAAGGTACATGCCCTTGACCGGAATCGAACCTGGGACCTTTTAGTCCGCAGGCCGACGCTCTATCCACTGAGCCAAACTGGTTTCGGCAGGACTTCTCAATTCTTGTTAATGAGACCATTTTTAATAAACCTAGGCCTAGACCAGTCAACAATATTTTTTCCTCACTTATCCCTAATCCAGCTTTTTCTGGAATTCTTTCTTTTTCACTTTTGCTATCATTTCCCACGTTTTGTCCTCCAGCCCCTTAATCCTGAATTACTCTATTTAACTTTTCATCTTTCATTTTTTGCCATGTTTGTCCATTTTCTAAACAACATCTGATTACTTTTCTCTAAATGTCACTCTTTATCCTAAACTCACCTGCTCATTATCTTTCTGTGTATTTACTTGTTGGTTTGAATTTGGTAATCTCCATTTCCTGCTAAGCGAATTACCATTGGCTAAACAATCCATGTCATATTCCTTAACCAGTCATTCAAGCCTAAAGAGATCCTTTCAACCAGACTGAACATCTCTGGCTCCTTAATAAAATCTTTTCAGAGCCTATTCTTGTATTTATTCCCTCTGCCTACTTATCTCAGTAAACACTCTAACCACAATCTTCTGTGATACTTGTCTTCCTCTGTGTTTCACTCATTTGACATATAATTTATTGCTAATTTGTTGGAAATGTTTTTTTCTTAGCTCCTTTTAAATTTTTAACTCCCTTGAGTACAGCTAGTATGACTTACTCTCTATAATAATCCATTTTCCCACCCATGCACATCCCCTCCCCCTCACTTAGGGTAGATACTTATATATTCTTTACAGATAATTGGTCTGATCAGTTAGCGTCTTTCTGTTTGTCATCAACTTCAGTATAGATGGAATTTTTTAAGCTGTGTTTTTGAGCTGTACATCATACCCATTTTTTAACAGCTTTATTAAGATACAATTGACATATAATAAACTTTCCAGATTTAAATTGTACAGTTTGATAAGTTTTGACATGTATGTGCTCGTGACACCACCAAAGGTTCCCTTTGAATATTCTAAAGAAACATTGATTATTTTATTTTTTATATATATATTTTTATTGATTTCAGAGAGGAAGGGAGAGGGAGAGAGAGATAGAAACATCAATGATGAGAGAGAATCATTGATCGGCTACCTCCTGCACACCGCACCCTGGGGATTGAGCCTGCAACCCAGGTATGTGCCCTTGGCCGGAATCGAACCTGGGACCCTTCAGTCCTCAGGCTGACGCTCTATCCACTGAGCCAAACCAGCTAGGGCTTGAAACATTGATTATTTTAGAAAGAAAGTTTTTAAACTGAGAAACTTTAATGTAGGATTTGTGATCTTTTTTGTTTAAGGTCTTCTGTCCTTAGAAGCACTACCATCTAGTGCAGTGGTTCATAAACTTTTTTTTTTTTTTTAATGATTTCAGAGAAGAAGGGAGAGGAAGAGAGAGATAGAAGCATCAGTGATGAGAGAAAATCATTGACTGGCTGCCTCCTGCATACCCTACACTAGGGATGGAGCCTGAAACCTGAGCATGTGCCCTGATGGGGAATCGAACTGTGACCTCCTGGTTCACACCAGCCAGGCAATTTATAAACTTTTTTAAAGAGTAGATCTTTCTTCAAGAATTCCATGCAGATATTTATCTAGAAATTCAATACATAAAATAGGAAGAAAAAAAGAGAGAGATAGAGAGCTGTTACATTTAGAAAAATGGACATTATATGTAGAGTGCATGGGACCTTTCCCTCTCAGCCTTCCTCCATTCCAGACAGCCATGAGGTATCTCCTCTTGACTCGTAGGTTTCCAACAGAATGCATTTTGAAAATCATTTCTTTAAGCTGAAGATATAATAAGAAGCCAAATTAATGTTTAAGGAAAATAATTATGAATAAGAAGGGCATGAAATCTTCTGTGTTGAAATTAATGTTTTGCTTTATCCTAAAAGTCTTATTTTTCTCCCTTAATCCCTTTGATGTACAGGACTATCCCACCTATACTATCCTTGGTCAGAGTCAGTACCAGGCCTGCTACCCCAGCTCCAGCTTTGGAGTCACAGGCCAAACTAACAATGATGCTGAGAGTACCACATTAGCAGCAACCACATACCAGACAGAGAAGCCTAGTGTCATGGTACCTGCGCCTGCAGCACAGAGACTTTCCTCTGGTAAGAACCACAGCTCTAAAAACTTGGGCTTAAGGGCACTTCAATAGGCGATGGTGAAGATTATTTTGTTCTGGTCTAAGTTACTGTTACCATGCTATTGGCTTTCCCTCTCAGGAGTATATGAACATTGAAGCCAGACTGTAACAAGTCATTGGCAGGCTGAATGTAAATACCTGATGCTGTAAACAGAAAAGTACCAAGAATGAAAAGACTGCATTTATGACTCCTATTTCATCCCACCACCCTTCTATAGCTCTAACATGATTGTCACAGGGAACTTCAGAATCATGGCACGTTTTATAAAAGTTGGAGGATTCCAGTTTTAGTCTGAATATTTTGGACTTCTGCTCAGCTTCAGAGCAGTAGTTCTCAACTTTTCCTTTAAGATTCTAAGAAAAGCTAAAGAAACATGAAATTTTACCTACAAATTTAGGTCTGTGCATTTAGCTTTGAAATGTTTCACTGGATTATGATGTCCAGGTTAAAACAAACAAACGCTGAGACATTCAATAAACATATGCACACAATTTAAAATCATACCTAATAAAATGGTAATATGCAAATTACCATCACTCCGCTATGCCCACGATTGGGCCGGCTGGAGGTGCGGGGGGCGGGACTCAGGGTGGCCGATTGGCTGGTGGTAGGAGCGGGGGGCGGGGACTCGCGAGTCCCCGACCCCCACTCCTCCCGCCGGCTTAAACGGCCGGTGCTGCTTAGGCCGGTGCTGCGGAAGACGCTGGTGGCGGAACTCGGGGTTTCCGTTTCCGCCAGCAGCAGTTTTCCTCTGGCCACCCGCCAGATCAGAGCGCCTCCTGATAGGAGTTCCTCTCGGGGTGGCCGATCATGCTGGCGGGAGGCGCTCTGATCGGCGGGTGGCCAGAGGAAAACTGCTACTGGCGGATAACTGGTGCCGGCAGCCAGGTGAAGGAAAAGTCTATTGCACGAAACTTCGTGCAACGGGCTCCTAGTATATATATATTTTTTATTGATTTCAGAGAAGAAGAGAAACATCAGTGATAAGAGAGAATCATTGATTGGCTGCCTCCTGCACACCCTCTACCAGGGATTGAGCCCGCAACCCGGGCATGTGTCTGAACAGGAATTAAACCATGATCTCTTGGTTCATAGGTTGACTCTCAACCGCTGAGCCACACTGGCTGGGCCATACTTTTTATTCATCACTATTTTTCATGAAAATTTGATGATAGTGATAGTTGTCTTCCTCTGTATTTTACTCATTTAAAGTTTGCTGTCATATATCACTTGAGGAAGGACTGTTTATTGTTATTAGCTCTCATGCATTTTTTTAAAAATAGTGCTCTACATCAACTAAAGCAGTTTTCTGTGTGCCTTTACCAGTCTTCTAAGTAATGGACATACAGATGGTCGCTTCAAAATTATGTAACTTTGAAATAATTACATGTAATGATACTTCAGTTTTGATTTCGTTTCTCTAAATCTCTTTGTTCTTCATAACAATTTTAACTTTTGAATAATGGAGAATTTCAAACAGACAGACGTTGTCAGAGTAGTATAGTGAACCCTTATGTATCCAACATCCATCTTCAACAATAACAGCTCATAGGCAAACTTTTTTTCAACTATACTTCATCCAATTCCCTCTCCAAATTCTAGACATCATTCTAAAAGATAAATACTCAACATGACCACAATTTCATTATCCCATCTAAAATAATTCAACAATAATTTCTTAATATCATAAAGTACCAAGAGGTATTCTTCCCGTTTTCTCATAAATATTATTTTGTTTTTCTTTTTACAGTTTGTTTAACCCTTTGCACTTGCTTGCTTTTTTCGATTCCTTTATTCTACTGCTAACCTGTTGAGTCATACTCGACATCCGAGTGCAAAGGGTTAAATTAGGATCCAAGTAAGATCCATACATTGTGATTGGAAGATACATATTTTGTCTCTTTAAATCTATAAATTCCTCCATCTCTTTTTTTATTCCCCTGTGCATTTTATTTGTTCAAGAAACTATTGCTTATCCCATAGCATTTCCCTGAATTGTGTTGATTATATCCTTACTAGAGGCCCGGTGCATGAAATTTGTGCACTGGGGGGGGGGGTGTCCCTCAGCCCAGCCTGCACCCTCTCCAATCTGGGACCCCTCGGGGGATGTCTGATTGCCGGACATTCCTCTCATAATCCGGCACTGCTGGCTCCCAACCGCTCGCCTGCCTGCCTGTCTGATTGCCCCTAACCGCTTCTGCCTGCCAGCCTGATCACCCCCTAACCACTCCCCTGCTAGCCTGATCGACGCCTGACTGCTCCCCTGCTGGCCCGATTGCCCCCAACTACCCTCCCCTGCTGGCCCAGTAATCCCCAACTGCCCTCCCTTGCCGGCCCGGTCGCCCCTAACTGCCCTCCCCTGCCAGCCTGGTCGCCCCTAACTCCCCTCCCCTGCAGTCACAGTCCCCCACAACTGCCCTCCTCTGCTGGCGTGGTCACCCCTAACTGCCCTCCCCTGCTGGCCTGGTCATCCCTAACTGCCCTCTCCTGTCAGCCTGGTCGCCCCCAACTGCCCTCCCCTGCTGGCCTGGTCGCCCCCAACTGCCCTCCCCTGCTGGCCTGGTTGCCCCTAACTGCCTTCCCCTGTCGGCCATCTTGTGCAAGGGTGTGACAGTCAATTTGCATATTACCTCTTTATTATATAGGATAGGGTAGTTTAACATGTCCTGCTGCCTTGTGTATGTTATTGTACATTAGTAAATGGATCTAAAGCAGTCTTTTTCAACTAGAGGCAATATTGAGCTATGTGCCTCCCTCCTCTCCCTTTGACATTTGGCAATGTATAAAAACATTTTTGGTTGTCACACTATGTGAGGTGCTGCTGGCAGCTAGAGTGTAGAGGCCAAGGATGCTGCTTAACCAGACATCCTACAATGCACAAGACAGCACACTCACGACAAAAATTAATCTGGCCCAAAATGTTAATTGTGCCAAGTTGAGAAGCTCTGATCTAGAAGCTTGATCAGATTCAGATTCTATCCTTTTTTATGCAAAACAACTTTATAGATGTGTTCTTTCATTGGGATGCAGGTGTATAAATTCTAGTTATAACTCTCTTTATGAGGTTAAGAGCTGTTGATTTTCAGTGCCCAGTTCTGCATTCCCAAATTACTTAAAGTTTGGTTTTTCATGCTTTATCTCTGCAATATGATTCTTAAGTACAAAAAAACTGCTGACCCTCTTCCCGCTCTGTGACTATGAGCAATAAATGTCTTGTTTTTCCTTTACAGGAGACCCTTCTACAAGCCCATCTTTGTCCCAAACTACACCAAGTAAAGATGCTGATGACCAGTCCAGAAAAAACATGACTGGAAAGAACCGGGGCAAGAGGAAGGCTGATGCTAGCTCTTCCCAGGACAGTGAATTGGAAGTATGGGAAGAAACTCCTTTGAGTTACCTACTTTATTTTTTTCTTCATTTCTTAAGTTTATTAAATATATATATCTGAAACTCATGGAATAATATGGTTCTCTGTTGTGTACCCTTTAATTCCTGGGCAAGAGAAACTGAGTTGGCCAATTGATAAGAGAAATGTAAAAACACATTTGTCTATGCCCATAACTTTCCATATTACTTCAGATGCTTTTACCAAAAGCATCAAAAAAGCTTTTGTGAATTTAAGTAACCAAGTAACTCTTTAAGGGAAAGAACCAACTATTCTCTGTATTCCAGAGGAGAACAGAAAGAACAGCGCATTATCTTCAGAAAGCAGAGGGTGTCACAAGTAATGTCATACTGTTTGCCATTCAAAAATCTCAAAGTAAAATGAGAAGACTAGAGTGCTTTAGACAAAGTTTCTGGGAAGCATGCAACCAAATCTGATGACTTTATTAATGAGATTTACACTTATTTACTCTGTGGTTAAACACTATAAGAGTTTACTATGGGGATACATTTGGCTTCATTATTATAAAAAGACTAGAAAGTCATTCAAACTACTAATAAGAGTGAAGTTTTGATTTTCAGTTTTTCTATAATAGAATTATTTAATAAGGGGAAAAGCTATATTTAAAAATGAGTCCATTGATAGGTTTTCTGAAGACATATGTAAATTGAAGCTGTATTTGGAGCCTCTCTTCTCCTTTATTCTAAGTGTGATTCAGTGGCATTAAATATTTTCACAAACTTATTTAATTGTTGCCACTATTTATTTCCACAATCCTACATAAAAACTTTGTACCCATTAAGCAGTAACTCCCTATTCTCTCTCTACTAGCCCCTAGTAACCTCTCTTCTACTTCCTGTCTCTTTGAATTTGCCTGTTTTAGATATCTCATAAAAATAGAATAATACAATATCTATCCTTTTATGCCAGACTTTTTTTCAAGGTCCATCCATTTTGTAGCAAGCATAAGAACTTTGTTCCTTTTTATGGCTGAATAATATTTCATTGTAGTATTATGTATAGACCCCATTTTGTTTATTCATCCCGTTGATGGACACCTGGGGTTCTTTCACCTTTGAGCTGCTAAATAGTGCTGCTATGAACAATGCTATACAAGTATCTCTTTGAGTACCTCTTTTCAGTGATTTTGGGTAAACCTAGGAGTAGAATTGCTGGATCATATGGTAATTCTATGTTCAACTTTTTGAGGAACCACCAAAATGTTTTCCCTAGTGGCTATACCATCTAACATTCCCATCAGCATGCATGAGGATTCAGTTTCTCTACATCTTCACCCATATTTTTGATAATAGGCATCCTAATAGATGTGAAGTGTTATCTCATTATGGTTTTGATTTGCATTTCCTTAATGACTAATAATGTTGAACATCTTTTCATGTGTTTATTAGCCATTTGTTTATTTTCTTTAGAGAAATGTCTATTCAAATTCCTTGCCCTTTTTTTTATTATTATTCCTGAGGATATGTTCATTGATTTCATTTATTTATTTTTCATATATATTTATTGATTTCAGAGAGAGGGAGAGAGATAAAAACATCATTGATGAGAGAGAATCATTGATCAGGTGCCTTCTGGATATCCCATACAAGGTACCGAGCCCTCAACCAAGGCATGTGCCCTGACCGGGAATTGAATCCTGACCTCCTGGTTCATAGGTCGATGTTCAACCACAGAGCCACACCAGCCAGGCTGTTCATTGATTTTAGAGAGGGGAAGAGAGAGAGAGAAAATGAAAATCCTCTATTAGTTGCCTCCCATAGGCACCCTGACCAGGAATCAAATCCACAACCTTTTTTCTGTATTTGATGACACTCCAACCAACTGAGCCACCCAGCCAGGGTCCTTACCCATTTTTAAACTGAGTTTTTAATTAATTTTTAAATTTGTTTTTAATTGAGTTTTAGGAATTCTTTATATATTCTAAATATTAATCTTTTATCAGATATACTAGAGGCCCAAGGCACAAAATTTGTGCAAGAGTAGTCCTTCCTTCACCCGGCTGCTGGCACCCGGGACCCAGGTTTCCCTCGCAGCCCTGGCTTCGACTGGAAGGACGGAATGACGTCTGGAAGGACATCCGTTCCAATTAGCATATTACGCTTTTATTATTATAGATGATATACACATATTTTCTCCCATTCTGTGGATTGTCTTTTTACTCTCTTGATGGTATTAGGGTAATGCTGGCTTCATAGAGTGAGTTAAGAAATGTTCCCTCTTCTTCAACTTTTTGGAATAGCTTAAGACTTCTTTAAATGTTTGGTAGAATTTACCAGGCTAGCCATCTTGTCCTAGGCTTTTCTTCCTTGAGATGTTTTTGATTACTGATCCAACCACTTTACCAGTTAAAATGTCTATTCAGAGTTTCTATTTCTTCTTGAGTCATTTGTCACTTCGTGTTTTTTTAGAAATTTGTTCATTTCATCTAGGTTATATGTTGGTGTACAGCTGTTTATAGTGTTCTCTTATAATCCTTTCTATTTCTAAAGTCTAAAATTAGTAAGAATGTTCATTTCTGATTTTAGTCATTTGAGTTTTCTTTTTCTTAGTCTAGCTAAAAGTTTCAATTTTATAGATTTTTTTAAAATATATTTTATTGATTTTTTTTACAGAGAGGAAGGGAGAGGAATAGAGAGTTAGAAACATCGATGAGAGAGAAACATTGATTAGCTGCCTCCTGCACACTCCCTACTGGGGATGTGCCCACAACCAAGAATCGAACCTGGGACCCTTCAGTCCACAGGCCGACGTTCTATCCACTGCACCAGACTGGTTAGGGCAAGATTTTTTTTTTTTTACAATATATTTTTATTGATTTCAGAGAGGGAGGGAGAGAGAAACATCAATGATGAGAGGGAATCATTAATCGGCTACCTCCTGCATGTCCCCCACTTAGGGATCGAGCCCGCAACCCGAGCATGTGTCCTTGACCAGAAATGAACCTGGGACTCTTCAGTCCTCAGGCTGACGCTCTATCCACTGAACCAAACCAGCTAGGGCTTATAGATGTTTTTAAAGAACCGACTTTTAGTTTTGTTGATTTTCCTTGATTATTTTTCTATTCTATGCTTTATCTCCATTCTAACTTTTATTATTTCCTTCCTTCTGCTGGCTTTTTCTAGATTTTTAAATTGTACAGTTAGGTTATTAATTGAGATCTTTTTTAAGTTATGCATTTACAGCTGTAAATCTCCTTCTTAGCACTGCTTTTGCTGCATACTACAAATTTTGTTGTTAAGTTTTTATTTTCATTCATCTCAAGGTATTTTCTAATTTCACTTGGGATTTCTTCTTCCATCCTTGGTTATTTAAAATTGTGTTGTTTAATTTTCACGTATTTGTGAATTTTCCAGTTTTCCATTAATTTCTTGCTTTATCCAATTGTGATTAGAAAAGATGTTCACTCATTATTTTTCATATTTTCCTCCCTCAGCGGGTATTTCTGTGGGACTTGGATGAAACCATCATCATCTTTCATTCCCTTCTTACTGGATCCTATGCCCAGAAGTATGGAAAGGTAATTTGTGTCTTTCTTCCTTTGTTGTAACCGTCCCTTTTCTGCTATAAGAGCAGGTAAACAAAATCACTTTCTCTGCTACCTCCACCTTACCCTGTTGGCCTTTCCATGTTAAATTTCACCTACTAGCTTTTACCAGGCAGGCTACATGGTCAGGAGGAGTTGATGATAAAGCTAGACACTAGACCTGAGGTAAATGGTGAAAGCTGAAGTTCTTTGAGTGTGGTATTTTGTATAAATGAAGTATGAGAATGATGCTCAAAACAGAGTGGAGTCTCAGGATTATATATTCCAAAGACCAATCTATTATCCCTTAACCTTTTGCACTCGGATGTCGAGTGTGACGGTTATTGAATGTATCAATAATTTGAAATATAAAAAAATCCAAATAAATAAGTTTGTATGAAAAGAAACTCCAGTTTTTTATTCTACTGCCGCGCTTTGTAAAATCTGGGGTATTTAAAAAATTAAATCCCGAGTAGAATAAAGGAATCGAGAAAAAAGCAAGCGAGTGCAAAGGGTTAAGTCGCTTTTAACAACCTAAACTGTACATTTCATTTACCTGGTTCAAATTACAGATAAAATATGAAGTATCTTTCTAAAAGAGATTACATACCTTCTTAAATTAAATATACCAAGCAGAATTTAATTTGTTTTGTCATTAATCTAAACATCAGTTTTAATAGAGGGATGAACTGTTTTTGAGCTATTGTCTATATATTTCTATACTAAACTACCTTCAGGCACCTATTTTTCTGTATTATGAATACATTTTATAAAAATATCTGCCTCCTTTGCTCCCTTACTATTCCCATATATTCCTTATCGTCACAAATGTTTGTGTTAGGAGTAATTTCCACAGACTCTCAGTATATAGACTGGCAAGCTCCTATGCTAAATAACTAGTCTGTTATAAAGTAAATAAATAAATAAAATAAGAGCATACAGCCTCTAAATGAAGACCTGGTTGTTCATTTTAAAACTAAGTGCATTGCTTTTCCTGCAAATATTATGACTCTTCAGCCTTTGTTTACTTATTTCCTGGTTGTTGAGATTGTCAGATAGCTGATTTCTGGTGTTATACTCTGTGTGTGCGTGTAGGGAAGATAATGGGTGTTACAATATTAATATTTTAGTAATAGTTAGAGTTTCTCCTGAAACAGAATTTTCCCCCCAAAAAAAAATTCAGGTGTTGTGTGTTTTAAAAATATTTTTATTGAGTTTTAGAGAGAGATGAAAGGAGAGGGAGAGAGAAACATCAATGTGAGAGCAACACATAGATTGGCTACCTCCTGCACGTCCCCTACAGGGCATTGAGTTTGCCAACTGGGCATATGCCCTGACCAGGAATCAAACCATCAACCTTATGGTGCATGGGACGACACCCAACCAACTGAGCCACACTGGCCAGGGCAAGGTTGTTTTTAAGTGGGTTTGGTCTTCTAGAAACTAAAGTCCTAAAATTTTTAACTTTTCACAATTCCAGATTCTTATAACTGAATGAAATTGCATCAGTAATCATTGGAAGCACTATTGTGGGTCTGTGTTGTTTTGGCCTTGACCAAAATAATTTTTAAATATTTTAAGGGTCAGAACCAGTGCAGTGAGTACCAAGTCAAGCAATTTTTCTCTTATTGTATTCCAGGATCCAACAGTAGTGATTGGCTCAGGTTTAACTATGGAAGAAATGATTTTTGAAGTGGCTGATACACACCTATTTTTCAATGACTTGGAGGTAAGCATTTTAAATTGTTTCTGTGCTTTAATGAAACATTTTGTTCAGTAACTATTTAGTGCTTATTTAGTTAGAGGATATGTGGTTAGGGTGGGTATGGAGAGGCCAGCTGGTTACTTAGATCTATATAGTCTTACAGAAATAGTGGCTTGGCTAAGTCATCACAATCTTGGTTCTGGCCCTCAATTTTATTGGCTCAAAAATTTTATTGCTTTTCTGGAAGTGATCTACCTCTGTTTTGCCAACCCATTAGGCAAAACACTGATACCAAAATTTCAATTTATTCATATATATTAAATAATGTATAAGGTGGGTTTGATTTTTTGTGTGTGCTTTTTTTAATATATATTTTTATTGACTTCAGAGAGGAAGGGAGAGATAGACACATCAATGATGAGAGAAAATCATTGATCAGCCACCTCCCACTCACTTCCTACTGGGGGATCGAGTCCACAACCATGTGCCCTGACCGGGAATTGAACCCTGGCATACTGGTTTATAGGTTGACATTCAACCATTGAGCCACATCAGCCAGGTGATTATTTGTGGTCTTAAGTATATTTGACTATTCTTCAATTTTACCTTCTTAAAAGAATCTCTAGATTTGTCAGATCTATAAGTAACTGCTGTAATTCATTTTATTTCATACATGCTGATTTTCCATGGGTTAGCCTGGACATCCAGAGTCACTGTATAGTTAAGTGCAAGGAAAACCAAGAAACACTGAGAGCTTCTTGGTGAATTTTTTGGCTTTGACATTTTAGTTAGCCTTTGAGGTAAACATGGTTTAGTGGAAAGAACACAGAACTGAGAGTCAGAAGACCGGAGTGTGAGTCCCAAGTTAGGAAACTTATCTTCCCACTTTTGGGCCTCAGTGAAGCAGTTATTCTACACAAGAAACTAGTAACAGTTGTTCTATCTGGGGAGGAGGATGCATTGCTGAGACACGGACGTAGGAAGGAGCAGATTTGTCACTTAATATCCTTTTGAATTTTGAACTGTATACCAAATGTGTCACCTAGTTTTAAAATAGTGAAAATTTTAAAGTAAAATAAGATAGCATTTTATAAACATGATATAATTCTATTCCTTTTAAAATATAATCCAGTTCTACTTAACAGACAATTCTCCAACAAATTAAATTAATAAGGCTCTAACTCTAAAACTTTAGTTTAAGCTCCACGATGCTTTAATCTTTCCTCAACTTCACATGTTGATAAGTTAGGACATCAGAGTTATTCAGCAAACATTTGTTGAAAACCTATTATCTGCCAATAATTATTGCCAAATTGTATTTGTAATGATTTTCTAGACATAGTCCTCACTCAGGACTGAAAGTTCTGTGAAGAATTTGACCTGAATGTGTTCCTGCCCCTGAGGTCAGTGGTTCTCAACTTTAGGGGGCATAAGAATCACCTGGGGACCTCGTTAAAAATGAAGATTCTAGGACTTCACTCCCAGAGATTCTATTCAAATAGTTCTGGGGTGGACCCAAGAATATGCATTTTTTAAAAACTTCCCCAGAGGATTCTGATGCAGGTGGACATTACAATACCGCCCTAGGTGATGTCAGAGGAGTAAATCTGTTAGAGTTAGGTAGTGGGTGGCATTTTATGTCAGTACTAATGTGGGTTTGGTGGAAAGAACCTTTGGTCTGAATTAGAAGGCTCCTTCTAGTTCCTTTCTACCACTCACTTGGGTAAATCATTTTACCTCACTTTTATAACATGAGGAGGAGTTGACTTAGACGAACTCTTCTGTGTACCAGGTTTGAATTTATAAATTTCTATTTCAGTCACTTTCAGTTGTGATACTACACTCTACCAACATCTGTTTCTTCTGCAAGAATTTATTAGGTACATGCTGCATAAGGTCACTGGACTAAACCAGAGGAGTACAAAAGAGATGGTCGTGTTGTAAGAGGCCTACAGTGCAATAGAACTTTCAATCTAGTATAGAACATGGACACACCTGACAATGTAAGGGAGTTTGTGCTCATACCTAGGAGCTGTTAGAAAAATGAACTATTGAGAGAAGAGCATAAGTGAGGGTTGGATTGGTTAAGGTTTCATGAAGACTGTGCTCTATGAATTAGGCCATAAAAGAAGATGGACAGCAAGGGGGGTGAGAGTGATCCTCCAAGAGAGGCCATAAGGTATTTCATCATTCCACCATTGTTTGTGGTGTTTTTACAATATGTCATGTCGGTACTAGCACTTCTACTGGCTGGACTGAAATAGTGTATGGTTTTGTCTTTTAACAGGAGTGTGACCAGGTGCATGTGGAAGATGTGGCTTCTGATGACAATGGCCAAGACTTAAGGTGATAAAAATGATGCCTTAAATATCCGTACAGCATAAGACATAATCTAGGCTTAGAGGAAAACAAAGAAAATCACTGTTTTCCTCCACTAGACTTGCTTTATTGCAATATTTGCTTTATTATGGTGGTCTGGAACCGAACCCATAATATCTCCAAGGTACACCTATATCAGTTATCTATTGTATAACAAATTATCCCAAACTTAATAACTTAAAATAATAAACATTTATCATCTCATAGTTTCTGTAAGTCAGAAACTTGAAAGTGACTTAGCTAGGTAGTTCCAAGTTAGGGTCTCTTCGAATGAAATCAAGACATTGGCTGGAGCTAAATTCATCTGAAGGCTTTATTAGAGGGCCGACCTGATTTCAGCTTCTTGCCTGTGGCTGGTAACAGGAGGCCTCAGTGCCTCACTGAGTGCTCTACATGGGGCAGCTTGAGTGTTCTCAAGTGACAGCTGGCTTCTTTCAGAGCAAGTGCTCCAGGAGAGAGCGAGAGAGGTCTAGTCTCTGAAGTCTAACACCACGTTCTGTTTACATTCAAATACATTGCATACCCAAAGGAGCAGAATTAGAGGAGAGGAGCATTGGAGAATCTGTGGACATAATTTAAAGCCATCCAGTGAACTATGTATGAGCTTAATAAACTAGCCAACAGATCACTGAAAGAGAGCATCCCTATTATCTTACTATTACTAGTATTTTGTGTTATTACCTTCCATTATTTTATTTTTTTATATTTTTTTTTCACAAAGGAATATAAGACTATTAACCCTTTGCACTCGCTTTTTTCTCAATTCCTTTATTCTAATGCTAACCGTGTCGAGTCACACTCGACATCCGAGTGCAAAAGGTTAACCACTGTTTACTAGTATTTACAATAAAGTAAACAATATATAGTTGGGTAACATTCTGTTTACTACAAAGCTATTGTTTTTCCTGGCTTTTGTTGAACCAGTACCCCAAATACTGAGACTGAGTTGTAAGGAATGAGTTGGAGTAAAGAGAAAACATGCAGATCAAGAGTTTAGATTACAAAAAGTTTGTTCACCCATTTATTCCATCAGGTCCTAACATCTCTAATAATCTGATTAGGTATCCATGAATAAAGTTTTACACATTCCATGACCCTAATTTTTTAGTCAATATAGCACGGGATTTCAACTTCTTGTAAAGGAATTTTTTATGAGGTGAAACCTTTAAATAAGTGTTGCTTACCTGGTTAAAACACATCAGGGTTTGCCTAGTTTTCTCATTTGAGTCAGGAGGTTATTGGTAGTGATAAAATTTTCCTTTCAGGGGTTTTTCAAATAAACTTGCATTTATGGTTGTAGCTATGGATTCTGATATGGCCGCTTTAAATTGTCCAATTTAAACTAATTTCATTATATTTAAGTTGCCCAATTAATTACAAAATTATCTAATTTCAAAGATTAAAAGCTTCAGGAAAAATTTCAATTTAACTTCAAATAATTTTTTCTTAGGTTGCTGATAATGATGGCAGCCCAGAAACATGAGTTTATCTATAATTATGAAATGCTGTTTTATTTTGGTAAAAAAAAAAAAAAAAAACATTTACAAATTTAGATACAACTACCTCCCTCCCCCCAATAAACAAAAAACCCACAATGATCCTTAGGCATATATGAGTTAAACACAAATTCTGACTGAGTAATGACTATGGAGATTTTCCCCAACATTTAGAAAAGCTTCTCTAATGCAGAGGAAAAAATACACCATGGTATCAAATGTTCTTTTCTGATAAAGGAAGCAACTATAGAAAGCTTTTGTTCAAAGTACCAGTGCTATAGATGCAACACCCCCAACAACTCTGCAGCACTACTTCAAAAAAAACAATCAAACTTGATTTTTATTAGAACATAGTTCTTTCTTCACACTAATAAATCAAAAAAAATAAGAACCAGATTTTATATATATGTATAAATATACTAGAGACCTGGTGCACATATTCGTGCATCGGTGGGGTCCCTCAGCCTGGCCTGTGCCCTCTCACAATCCGGGACCCCTTGGGGGATGTCGGACTGCCAGTTTTAGCCCGATCCCTGCAGGCCAGGCCAAGGGACTGCACCAGTGCACGAATCCGTGTGCCGGGCCTCTAGTATGCATATAAGATCTTTGGTTAATCTCTTCCCACCCTCCCTCCTCCCCCCTTTCCTCTGAGATTCATCAGTCTGTTCCATGTTTCCATGCCTGTGTGTTGAGCATCTGCCCCCTGGTGGTCAGTGTGCATCATAGCTAATGGTTGGATGGTCGCTTACACTTTTATATATCCTACTAGAGGCCCGGTGCACGAAATTCGTGCATGGAGGGGAGTTGTCCCTCAGCCTAGCCTGTACCCTCTCCAATCTGGAACCCCTCGAGGGATGTCCGACTGCCCGTTTAGGCCCGATCCTGGTGGGATCGGGCCTAAACGGGCAGTCGGACATCCCTCTCACAATCCAGGACTGCTGGCTCCCAACTGCTTGCCTGCCTGCCTTCCTGATTGCCCCTAACCACTTCTGCCTGCCAGCCTGATCACCCCCTAACCACTCTGCTGCCAGCCTGTTTTCCCCCAACTTCCCTCCTCTGCCAGCCTGGTCACCCCTAACTGCCCTCTCCTGCAGGGTTGATCACCTCCAACTGCCCTCCCTTGCAGGCCTGGTCCTTCTCAACTGCCCTCCCTTGCAGGCTGGGTGCCTCCCAGCTGCCCTCTCCTGCTGGCCATCTTGTGGTGGCCATATTGTGTCCACATGGGGGCAGGATCTTTGATCACATGGGGGCAGCTATATTGTGTGTTGCAGTGATGATCAATCTGTATATTACTCTTTTATTAGATAGGATAGAGGCCTGGTACAGGGGTGGGGGCCAGCTGGTTTGCCCTGAAGGGTGTCCCGGATCAGGTGGGGGTTCCCTTGGGGCGTGGGGCGGCCTGAGCGAGGGGCCTGTGGTGGTTTGCAGGCCGGCCACGCCCCCTGGTAACCCAAGCAGAGGCCCTGGTATCTGGAATTTATTTTCCTTCTACAATTGAAACTTTGTAGCCTGGAGCGGAGCCAAGCCTGGGACTCCCTCCGCGGCCCGGCAGCCATTTCTGTTGGGGTTATAATTGAAACTTTGTTGCCTTAAGCGGGTGGGCCCGGCCAGGGTGTGCGGAAAGCTTTGCTTCCCGTTACCGGCGGCAACCCTGGCCTGCTCTCTCAAGCTCCATTCTGCCGCCATTTGTTTGAATTTGTTTACCTTCTATAATTGAAACTTTGTAGCTTGAGTGGAGGCTTAGGCCTGGCAAGGGCAGGCAAAAACCTTGGCTTCCTCTGTTACCTAGGAAACCTTGCTCTCTGTGGCTGTAGCCATCTTGGTTTGGGTTAATTTGCATGCTTGCTCTGATTGGACGGTGGGCGTGGCTTTGTGGGTGTGTCGGAGGTATGGTCAATTTGCATATTTGTCTATTATTAGGTAGGATATAATAAAACCCTAATATGCAAATCTATGGAATGACCAGTTGCTATGACATGCACTGACCATCAGGGGGCAGATGCTCAATGCAGGAGCTTTCCCCTGGTGGTTAGTGTGCTCCCACAGGGGGAGCGTTGCTCAGCCAGAAGCTGGGCTCATGGCTGGTGAGCGCAGCAGCGGTGGCGGGAGCCTCTCCCGTCTCCGCAGCAGCGCTAAGGATCCCTGAGGAGTCCCGGATTGCGAGAGGGTGCAGGCTGGGCTGAGGGACCCCCCACCCCAGTGCACAAATGTCATGCACTGGGCCTCTAGTATAGATATAAAAAGCAATGGAAACAAATATTGTGATTCGCCTTCTGGATAAGAATGCCAAGTTAGTCTTTCTTCATAGAAAGCAATTACAATTTGAGGACACTTCATATTTGCCTCTTTTGCCAGCACCAAATCAGCCTCTTCTGAATCTTTCCATTTCATGAGAAACTAACTCTCCATTGCTGTCGGTGGCACCAATTATTCGTTCAGGATCAAGACCTCTGGCAAAGCCTCTTGGTTTATCAGCAGCATCTCTTTTCTTCTTTGATTTGCTATCATTAGATTCACTGTCAGATAAAAACTTTCTTTTTGTACCATCTTTTTCTTTACCAGCTTTTTGAGAATTAAGAAATGCTTCAATTAACTCGACAATCTAAATTTTCTTCAGGTTCCCAAGTATTATCAGCATCTGTGAATCCTTTCCACTTCAGGATTTCCACCTTCCCATTCACTACACGTCGGTCCAATACTTTTTCCACTACAAATTCTTCAGGCTCTGCCTCTTCAACTTTTTTACTCTTTCCATTCTGTTTCTTTCCCATTTTTTGCAATGTAGTTTTATTGGAGGCCATTTTTTATTGCAGACTCAAAGAGCTATTACTCACTACCTCCATGCAGATTCACGTCCCATGTCTCCAGCTTCTCCGGCATCTCCAGCCCTGCATGCCTTCAGCTCCCTATTTTTTAATACCTTTATTGATTTCAGAGAGGCAGGGAGAGGGAGGGAGAGAGAAACATCAATGATGAGAGAATCATTGATTGGCTGCCTCCTTCACGCCCCCTACTGGGGATCAAGCTCGCAACCTGGGCATGTGCCCTTGATCAAACTCGAACTCGGGACCCTTCAGTCCTCACGCTGATGCTCTACCCACTGGGCAAAACCAGCTAGGGCCTGTTATATCTGTTTTATATATATATATATATTTACTTTTTTTCTTTACATAGTTGCAATCATTTTGTATATACATACACAAAAATTTTATATTCTGGGTTTTTTTCACTGTAAGATATTCTGTCATTAATGAAAGGATCCTTCATTTCAAGCTAACGTCTGCAGGATGCTGGTGCTTGAATTGTTCCTACCTCTCTTTCCCTATTCTTCATCCTTTTTTTGATAGATGTAATAGGGGTGAGATAGAGGAATAGTGAAAGATAGACTCTGACACATAGAGATTTGGGAAAAGATTCTCAAAGCCCTTGATCTTGGTGTCAGGTGCTAGGAATAGGACAGAGAATCTCTGGTGGCATTCATCCAAAAACCCCATGCAGTATAGATTTTAATTTTCATTATCCTCTCTCTCTGCAGCAACTATAGTTTCTCAACAGATGGTTTCAGTGGCTCAGGAGGCAGTGGCAGCCATGGTTCCTCTGTGGGTGTACAGGGAGGTGTGGACTGGATGAGAAAACTGGCTTTTCGTTACCGAAAAGTGAGAGAAATCTATGATAAGCATAAAAGCAACGTGGGTGGTAAGTGTCATACAATCAGTCTGATTTGCTGCTTTCTTTTCCAGGGATTCCTTAGAACTCCCTGACAACTGCTTATGACTTTGTGCCACAGTAACATTTTAATTCTATATTTTAAAACATGGAGGTTTGATTAAAACCCTTTGGGTAGGAAGCTTTGCATTTTTGATGGACTTCTCTTAGCATACATTTTCAAAGCTCTCTTGTTCTTTCTAGACAAATGCCTTTTTAAAGGAAATATGTTCCAAATTTGATGAAGTATTTTATTCTGGAGTCAAAATTACTGTCAGTAGTGGTTAATAGGTTGCCTTATTGTTTTTTTACTAATATATCAGGACAAGTCATATATAACAAGTCACTAGGTGGTTTATAGTGGATAGAAAACTAGGTCCAGGAGTATAGGGTGGCAGTATCCATGTGTTGTGATTTGAAGGACCTTGGAAATTCTTTCTACCTAGAAATATCTCATGTCAGGTGCCACCAGGCCTGAATTCTATTATTTGGTATTAATTAATTAGTGACAGATTGTCCAGATTGAAGAGACATTAGATATCTATTGAGAAAATTGATGTCCATCTTGAAAGTAACAAGGGCAGATACCATAGCAAGTTAATTACCTACCACAGCTAGAATCCACATCCCTGAATTCTTTTTTTTTTTTTTTTAATATATTTTATTGATTTTTTACAGAGAGGAAGGGAGAGGGACAGAGAGTTAGAAACATCGATGGGAGAGAAACATCGATCAGCTGCCTCCTGCACGCCCCCTACTGGGGATGTGCCGGCAACCAAGGTACATGCCCTTGACCGGAATCGAACCTGGGACCCTTCAGTCCGCAGGCCGACGCTCTATCCACTGAGCCAAACCGGTTAGGGCGACATCCCTGAATTCTTGGTCCACTTTACATTCATGCAGTTCTTTTTCTAGTGATATACCTTATGAGAAAATACTTAAAATTATAAGCCATCACCCTCAAACTTCTACATATACATAAATGTTGCATGAAGTTTCAAGGATTTCCTATACTGCCTAGAGGTATATTACCCCAGGTCAAGAGAACCCTCCTACAATACCATGCTACCACTTTCTGGGATGCAGAAAGTAAAAATAGGACTTTGAAAATCAATTTAGTTAATTTCTGTTACAGTCTTCCAATACCAGGTAAAAATCACGGGCATCTGGGCTTTGGGAGTCAAATTTAAGTGTCTGATTATTATTTTTGCCTAGTGAATGCCTGGACCTAGTTTTCTGCAGAAAGTAATATAACCCTCTATAAGAATATCTATCTGTATTTTGTAAAATTTTTGAATTGTCAAAGTGCCACATCATATTATTAGTTAAGTAAAAGACATATACTAGTATATTTATGTTTATATCATACATGCCATAGAGGTATTGGTTTTGTTTTATTAGAAACATTGAGAGGCATCTAATTCTAGTCTTGCATTGTGAAACCATCAATCTGAAAACAAATTATCGCAGTTCTAGTCCTCATAGAAATGCCTTCTATTTTTGTAGAATATTGGTAATAGATTACAGGATTTATCTTCACTATAGAAAATTCAGGGCCAGATTTTTCTTTTAATTTCTTTATTGATTAAGGTATCACATATTTGTCCTCATCCCCCCATTCCCATCCCAAACCCCTCCCCACGCATGCCCCCACCCCCCTGTTGTCTGTGACCACTGGTTAGGCTCATATGCATGCATACAAGTCTTTTGGTTGATCTTTCCCCCTTTCCCCCACCCTCCCCTACCTTCCCTCTGAGGTTTGACAGTCTAATTGATGCTTCCCTGTCTCCAGGTCTGTTTTTGTTCATCAGTTTATGTTGTTCATTATTTCCCCTAGATGAGTGAGATCATGTGATACAAGAAATACACTTATAAGAACCGAAAGTGAGACAAGCAATAATGGTTATGCTGAGAGGCAAATGAATCAGTCTGTAGTGAGTTTCTTTCTGGGCCAACAGTTCTTTTGAGTCTCAGGGCCAGATTTATTATTTGAATATTATAACTCAAGTGTCTGATAACATGCTCTCATCAGATGAATTCTGTTTTGTTATGCTTAATTATCTGATCTTAAACAGTGTCTTGGTTTCTTACTAGCTGAGTTGTTTCAGAAGTAAATACAGTACAAGTAAGTGGCATTCATAGAGTTGGTAATTCAACCTGGAATCTCAGGTTGATGTATTCTGAAAGGGGTAAAAGGAAAGCACAGTTACCATGAGAGCAGTGTATGGTAGTGAAAAGACTTTTGAGACCAAAAGCGACTTTTTAAAAATATATATTTTTATTGATTTCAGAGAGGAAAGAAGAGGGAGAGAGAGAGAGAAACATCAGTGTTGAAAGAGAATCATTGATTGGCTGCCTCCTGCATGCCCCCTACTGGGGATCGAGCCTGCAACCCAGGCATGTGCCCTTGACCAGAATTGAACCTGGGACCCTTCAGTCCGCAGGCCAACGCTCTATCCACTGAGCCAAACCAGCTAGGGCGCCACTAACTTTCTGTGTAATCTTAGCAGCCCTTTCCTCCCTGGGTTCTGGTTTCTTCAGAAAGAGATTGGAATGGTGCAGACTCTTCTTTTAGCTCTAACACTTACTTTTCCCCTTTGGTTCTTGAGCCCATGTCTAAATCAGTGCTACTCAGGGAATGGTCCACCACTCTGCAGATTGTGCTGCTGATTCATGATGAAAGAGCTTGTGTCAGAATCTAATCATGTTTCCTCAGCTGATTTTGTTGTGCCCGGTAGCAAACATTCTGATGAAGAAAGTGAAAAAGATATTTTGAGCAGACTACTCTAGGGTTTTACTAAGAAGAGAACTGTATTAGTTCAGTAGAAATTTCAATGACACACTATTTCTCAATTGAATTATAGAACTTTTTCATGGAAGTCAGCAAGGATATGTTGTCAAATGATAAATGTGTCTGCTTTTATTCCAAAAGGTCTTCTCAGTCCCCAGAGAAAGGAAGCACTGCAGAGACTAAGAGCAGAAATTGAAGTTTTAACAGATTCCTGGTTAGGTACTGCATTAAAGTCCTTACTTCTCATCAAGTCCAGGTATGAAAATGGTTCTTTCAGTTCTCATCCTCTCAGAGACACACTCTCCTACACCAGTTTAGGACAAGCCATTCCCAAAATAGGATGTGGGGTGGGGAGAGAGGAGTTCAAATGAAGCAAGGAAGTATGTAGTAGGTTAGGTGGGAGGCAGGGCCATTTTATACTAATAACACACCTTAGAGTTTTAAGAGAATATATATGAAAGCCTTTTTCTTTCCCTTTCTTTCTTTCTTTTTTTAATATGTTTTTATTGATTTGAGAGAAAGAGAGAGAAACTTTGGTCGGCTGCTCCTGCATGCCCTCACTGGGGATCCAGCCAGCAACCCAGGCATGTGCCCTGACCAGAAATCAAACTGGTGACCTCTTGGTGCATGGGACAATGCTCAATCAACTAAGCCACACCAGCTAGGGCTTCCCCTTACTTTTTGCTCACAAAATTAAAACTCAGTAAATCATAATCTCCAGCCCAGGAGATGGGCCTGGTGACATCAAAGGATACATATAGGAGACAGATCTCAAATATCCTAAGTACAGGAAGCTTCAAAAAAATGTACCAAAACTTAGGAAGGCAGGATTCAAAAGAAAAGGAAATATTAAGGAGATTTCAGTTTAAAGCTTATAATGGGAAATAAATACAGTCATAATTGTACCTAAATCTCTTACTGATTTCTTCCTCAAAACAGGAATTTCAGATCTATAACCTAATAGAGCAAACATTAAAACTGACACAGGTTATTCAGTGAAGTCTATAAAGGACCTGTGAAATTAATGTGTATTCTGGAATCTATGTTGCTATTATATGAAGAACAGAGAAGCCTTAAATCATATCTCATTAAGAGCTGGGTTGCATTTGGATGAAATAGTACTGTAACTGAAAGTCTGTCATTTGTTTCCTAGAGAGTAGTATCAATGACATGGGTTGGTGGTAATTGCTAACAAGTGCAGTGAGCGAATTATCAGAGGGAAATGAGGCAAGAATCAAGTTGCTGCTCTGTGCCCACTATAGAATCTCTGTCCTTTAATATGGAAAGTAAGTAAACCTGAGATAATTAGAACAATAACTGAACATTGACATTGAACAAATATCATATCAGGCCCTTTAAGGTTAATTTTTAATTGTTAGATTCTGAAGGTCAGATCCTGGGTTGGTTCACCCTTTTCTTTTCTTTCCTTATTTCTCCCTTCTAGGAAGAATTGTGTGAATGTTCTGATCACTACAACCCAGCTGGTTCCAGCTCTGGCCAAGGTTCTCCTATATGGGCTTGGAGAAATATTTCCTATTGAAAACATCTATAGTGCTACCAAAATTGGTATGGTTTCTATTCAGTTTCTTGTCACTTGCCTTACAATAATATTTCCTACCATGATGTACTTATTATTTACCAGTTCCTCTGTTAGACATATCTATAATAATAAAAGCTTAATATGCTAATTAGACTGGACAGCCGAACAACCTTCCGGACGAAACCGCAGCAGCGGGGGCCGAGGCAGAGGCAGTTAGGGGTGATCAGGCAGGCAAGCGAGTGGTTAGGGGCAATCAGGCAAGCAGGCGAGTGGTTAGGAGCCAGCGGTCCCAGATTGAGACAAGGATGTCCAGCTGCCAGTTTAGGCCCGATCCTAGGGATCGGGCCTAAACTGGCAGCTGGACATTCCCCAAGGGGTCCCAGATTGCGAGAGGGTGCAGGCCAGGCTGAGGGATTCCCCCCTCCATGCATGAATTTCTTGCACTGGGCCTCTAGTATATATATCCTCACAACAGTCTTCTGATATTACTAATGAGGCAGTTCAGGCTTAACAGTTATGTAGCTTGCACAAAACTTCACAGATAGTAAGTTACATAAACAGGATTCAAATCCAGATCTGTGGGACTTTGCTCTTTTCCTTTATAATATTTGAAAGAACATAATATCTAGTTTAGAAATCTACTTTTGCCTCATTTCAGATTTCTTTTTCGCATAGAGAGCACTGCAATAAGAGAAAAGAAAAATCACTTAACTGAAGAAGGTGGCAGAAGCAGGGAAATAAAGTATAAGAGATGGCGAAGAAAAAGGAAAGAAAACAATTTCCTTTTTATTTATTTCTGCAAATAAAAAGCAGTATCATCTATGCATGTTTTATGTATAGGTTTCAAATGGGATTTGAATTTTTATATATTACCATATATCTAAAAACAGTCTGCAGTGTATTGAAACACCCATTTCCCAAGGTTAAGTTCAGTGATGTAGTATCTCAGTTGCAGTTATGAAATATAATAGTGAGGAAATCCAGATAGGACAGATGTTGCTGCCATATTTATTGGTACTCTGGGGTTCCTCCCCTACTGAAAGCCATAAGGCTCATTCATGCCCAGGACTATTTCTGGAAAATAAAAAATTGGAGGGAAATAGCTGTTTGTCTGTTTTTTTTAAATATATATATTTTATTTTTTACAGAGAGGAAGGGAGAGAGAGAGAGTGTGAGAAACATCAATGAGAGAGGAACATCAATCAGTTGCCTCCTGCACACCTCCCACTGGGGACGTGCCTGCAACCAAGGCACATGCCCTTGACCGAATCGAACCCGGGACCCCTGAGTCCACAGGCCGACGCTCTATCCACTGAGCCAAACCGGTTATGGCTGTCTATTTCTTATTACTAACAAAAAATCAAGGCCTTATGCTCCCACTTTTTCCCCTACATTAAAAGTTTCCCCTCAAAAAATATCCTTTCACAGTGTCCAGAGCCTAGACTTGGAATCAGGAGCCTAAAGTCTAGCTATAAACTTGTTTGGATCTGGGCAAGTCACTAGTCCCATTTCATCTGTTAAAATAGGGTATGGTACTTATCTCACTGGATTATTTTGAGAATTCAGTAAGGAATAACTTGAAAACTGCTTTGTAAACTGTAAAGTACAGGAGATGTGGAAAAGGGAAGTGGTGCTCACAGTTCTCACACTGCCTAGGCCACTTAGCCTCCCATTTATAGATCCAGAGAGCCTACTGGCTAGCTGCCACCGCTACTCCTCACCAAGCAAACTTCAGGGGCTGCCACTTACTTTGTCTAGGCACAGGCCGGTGAACCTAGCAGCAGCCTTTTCTTTGGTGTTGAAAAAAGGTAGGACAGAATGTCCTAATAGGAAATTGCTTTCTCTCATCAGGTAAAGAGAGCTGCTTTGAGAGAATTGTGTCAAGGTTTGGAAAGAAAGTCACATACGTAGTAATTGGAGATGGACGAGATGAAGAAATTGCAGCCAAACAGGTAACCATGGTAAAGAAAATGTGGAAATTTCAGGACCTATTGCTCTCATTTGTGTATGCTTTGGAAAGGAAAAAAAAATTCTAAGGAGAATCTGACCTGACTTCAGTGTACTTCCTTGGATCATTTATCTACTTGGAGAGATAGTGACCTTTATTCAGAAAAAAAAAATTTTTTTTTTTTGGTTAGGTTTTTCAGTTTTTACAGAGGACATCAGACTTTTGAATTGTCTGATAACACACATTGATGACAACACAAAAAATCTGTAGTTCAGGGTAATGCGGAAGCATAAAATATTAACTCATTGTTTGCTGAAATGTTAGCTCAGAAGTAATGTTTTGGGAAGACTGACCCGAGAATTTATTGTCTGTAGAGGATGCTGTGGAGTGCCGCCCAGACCCCCAGCAGGACTGAGGCACTCATTTCCTTAGCCACCCCCTGCTCTTGGCTGCTGTGGGCTCACAGTTTCTCCCCCAGAATTGCCCTCAGCAGAAGCTGCCCTGCCAGTTACATCACCTTCCCAGAGACACCTTGCTTCCAGTCACTGGTGGGGATAGAGACACAGCTCTAGTCTCCATCCCTCATCTCTGAAGGGTGATCCAGCTCCAGCATGCTCTCTGGGATGGATTAGCGTCTCCAGCAGCTGTATTACAGTTCAATTTCAGGCAGTGCCTTCTGAGGAGCATGAGACTTAGCTACAAAAAGGCAAATAATTCTGACCTGTCCAGGCTTCAGGTTCTCAAAAACCATTGCAATCAATGGGGAGTTGTTTGGAGAAAGTTCTTTCTGCTTCTGAGCCCTGGAGAGTTTGTTCTGATGTTAACCTCCTCACTGTGCAGGCCCAGCTTCAGGCTGTCCCTTCTTAAAACAGGAAACAGATGAAAGAGTCTTGACTATGTAATCTAAAATCCCACCTTTTCAAATCTGAATCATTTATTAGCTGTGTGAATAATTTACTTATCCTCTGTGAGTTTCCTCGTCTGCTAAACGGGTCTACAGAAGTCCTTTCCCTTCTACTCCAGCTTTCTTCTAGCAACTCTGTTTCTTAAACTTGGAGTCAGTGAGTTAACAACTAGGACCACTATCCTAATTTTCTTCATTCAGTAACATGCAAACCTTCAGGAACTATTAATGAACTATGAGAATGGAGGTAATCAGTTGGCAGTATTAACACATTATGTTTTCATTTGCCACTTTATGTAGCAATTCAAGGACCTTTATTTTTTAGCATGCATTATTTTTGGAGTTTTGATTCTTTTTATTTTAGCTGCTTGTCCAATAAGTTTATTGTTTATCTGAAAAATCTTCATAGAAAATTGTGGTTTGATTTATTAGCTCTCAGCAGCCTGTTCCTGAGCTCTGAGGAAGCTTGCTTTCTTCTGAGCTACCTGATCTTTCTTCTGGGCAAGAGACATTTAGAGACGGTTCCACCTCTTCTTTTTAAGTTTTCTTAGGCTTCTTCTCATAGACTGGATTATCTCAGATAGCAGGCATGAGCTTTTTGTTTGTTTGTTTTAACCCTTTGCACTCGCTTGCTTTTTTCTCAAGCTGCTACCGATGCTAACTGTGTCGAGTCACACTCGACATCCGAGTGCAAAAGGTTAAATATATTTTTTATTTCAGAGAGGAAGGAAGAGGGATAGAGAGATAGAAACATCAATGATTAGAGAGAATCATTGATTGGCGGCCTCCTGCACACCCCTATAGAGACCAAGCCCACAACCCGGGCATGTGCCCTTGAATGAAATCGAACCCAGGAGCCTTCAGTCTGCAGGCTGACGCTCTATCACTGAGCCAAACCAGCCAGGGCACAGCATGAGCTTTCTTAAACATCTCCATCATGTCTAGAGTTATGTTGTTCTTTATGTATTGAGAGAACTGTTCCTTGTAAGCATCTTCATCTTTTTCCATTAGATCACTCATAGTCTGCAACGTTCTGACCCATGATATGCTTCCAATGTAGTTCTGCATTGAATTCCTTCCTTCTCTTTTTATATATATATATATCTTTATTGATTTCAGAGAGGAGGGTAGAGGGAGAGAGATAGAAACCTCAAAGATGAAAGAGAATCATTGATCGGCTGCCTTCTGCACACCCCACAATGGGAATGGACCCGCAACCTGGGCATGTGCCCTGACTGGGAACCTTAACCTCCTAGTTCATAGGTCAACACTCAACCACTGAACACCACCAGCCAGGCAATTCCTTCCTTTCCGAATCATAACCAGGGAATCGTTTTTATTGTGAGAGATAGATAAGCCTCCACCCACAGCTCCCTTCAGGGCCCCAAAAACTTTATTTCCAGTAGTAGTTCTGGCCAGCCCTGCATCCAAATAGCAGGTAAAGGCACTAGGTGGACCATCAGTGCTTTTCCCGTTGTGTGACTCTCCACTCACCGACACCTGCTTGTCCATGCCAAACCTATCGAGAAGCCTGTGGGCCAGCAGCCGTCCAGTACAATATGCTGCAGCATAATTTGTCAGGCCAACCTTCACACCATACTTTGGGAGTTCATGAGCATAAACTGCACAGACTATCATACCTCCTTCTATAAGGGAATAAGCAGTCTGACAAATGATATCTCTGTTAGTTACAGAAACTGTCATCCTGTATTTAGGTGCGTTGTACTTATTTTCATCCTGGATCTCCAAGCGTTTTGGAGAATAGTAATCAGTTTTATCCTCTCATTGTCTTCTGAATTTCACTTGGTATCTCTTGAAGTAGGCCTTATTTTTGACAAACCCCGTCCTGCGGAAGATAGACCCATGTCCGCGGCTCACCAAAGACCTGCAGGCCTAGCCCAGCTCCAGTGGGGAGGGGTGGGGGAAGCTGGAGTTTTTATTCTAAAGTTCATGTTGCCTCTGAGAAAGATACTAGTGGATGTAGGTATCAGTACTTCTTGGTCTGAAGAAGGAAGGGAGGAGATAAAGAACAACGCAAGTCATTAGCAGAGTCGGTATCTCTAAGCTGATGCCTGTTATCATCTACATAGAATATACCTGTTGGAAAATGCCTTAAAACCTCTGTGCAGTTCAGCCCCCACCCTCTGAGGGATCCTTCCTGCAGCCTTTTTGACAGAAGACTTTCTAGTCCTTGTTTGAACATACCCAAGGATAAGGAGGCTGCTTCCCACGTATCCTGTTCTATTGTGGGGTTGTCCAAACTGTTGGGATGTTCCACCTTCCACCGAACTTAAATTTATCTCTCTGACTTCCACATCTTGGTCCTAGTGGCATTCCTGAGTGCAGCATAACAAGTCTGCTTCCTCTTCTCTATATTAAAAGCCTTTTAAATAATATGTGCAAGCTAGAAAAAACACTGAGTTACATGTCAAAAGAACTATTCTAGGACTTCAAAATTCTGGGTCATTTGTAACCAGTTTGAACAAGACAGTCAGTAAAGCTAGTCTGCAGCTTCACAGAATGTAGATTCTAACACTTGGATTCGCCAAAGCCCTTTATGAGGCTTTCAGAACAGGACACAGTACACTGGACATAATTCTGACCACATTATGTAATGGGATATTTCCAAGATCTGTATGTTCTGGATCTTAGTGAGGAACAAGATTTGGGCCTTGTATATCTGTGACTTCTAGGAAATTGCCTATCTATAAGAAAATGTAATATTGATACTAATTTGTGTGGCTATTTTATTTGATCCTGAAGACCCTATATAGCAGCTAGAATAAGTAGATATCTCACAAAGCATAGAGTTACCACTGAAACCTAATAAAAACCTCTCACATTTGTAGAGTGTTCTATAATGTACAAAGTCCTTACACGTATGACTTATTTGATCCTTATGGCAGCCCCATGAGGTGGGCAGGAGAAGAAAGGATTACAAGTACCTTGGGGAGAGGTCTGTGGATAAAAGGGTTTGGGTAAATATGGCCTCCCAAAAGAAGTTGGGCTAACCAGCTGTCCCTGCTCTCTTCTAGCACAACATGCCTTTTTGGAGGATCACAAACCATGGAGACCTAGTGTCCCTCCACCAGGCTTTGGAGCTTGATTTTCTCTAAGAACTGGAATGAAGAGCCTTCCCCAGGAACTGCTTTTCACTCCTGAAAGGAGCCGGAGACTGGAACCAACTGAGAACTCTCTTTCTCCATGGAATGCTGGCGAGAACACAATCAGAACCAACAGCTGCAAGGGATAGAGCTAATTTTTGCTAAGAGTGAGCTGCAGCCCCATGTTCATTCTCATGCAGAAGCAGGACAGTGGATTGAGAGAACAATAGACTCACTGCAGCCACAGTGCTTTTAATTCTTGTGTTTTTTGTTTTGTTAATTTTGTTTCAAAAATGAAGAAGAAAAAACAAAAGGAAATTTGGGGGCAGAGTTGCACTCTTTGTCCATGACCTGGTTGAGAACTGCTGTTAACTTGTGGTGATAGGATAAATGTGGCAGACTTTTGTTATAACATCTCTTGCAGTCTTTATAAACTTCTTAGCTGTAGAACATATTCCCAGTGAATGTATATGTAATTTTTATAGGTAAGGGTCTGGTCTCTGAAGCAGGTTTTCCCTTCTTTCTTTCCCTAGCAAGAAAGGGATGTGTAAAGTTTCCTTGGAAAATAGTAATTGAAATATCTGAAATACCTCTCTGTGTGACAGTAGCACCTCTGTAGCTGCTCCAGTGGTCTGCTTTCTAGGATGGTTTCTCTCCTGTTCTTCCATCTCCTGGTTTGCTGAACTGTGGGGCACTGGATATTGATTAACTTTAGACTCTGGTATTCCCATCCCAGAAGCCTTAGTCCCCTTTCCAATCCCTCTTTCCCTTTAACCAAATGGCACAATCCTGGGAACTTCTTCTCTTAGACAGTAAATGCTAAGCCTTCAGCTTGACTCTGATTCAAAGACTATGTCCAGGGGGCTTACCTCTAAACTGGAGAAAAGGGACTAAGGCTTCTTGTGAATTTTCACTTCTTTGGTTCTTGAACCAGGAATATTCCACCTTTTCCTCCTGCAGAGAGGCACTCCTCCCCCAACAGATGCTCACCCTACAGCCTGCCTGCCTTCTTAGTCACCAGCGTAGGCTCCTGTCCCTTTTCTGCCCTGAATTCCTCACAGCCACCTCCGTGCAGCTCTGGCCAATCCCTATAAGTCAAATTAAGTCTAAGAACAGGCTCATAACTGCATTTGGCCAAAACTACCACTGTAGTTGACTTTCTTTGAAGCCCTTAAGCCTACGAAGGGTATTCTGGGTATATTTACCCAGATCTCTGTCTGGAACTGAAGAGATTGCTGTGGTCAAAACCCAATTTTCCCATGGTACACCCTTCCCACTTCCCAAATCTCATTCTAAAGTGGAAAACCAGAAGCCAAAAATACTCCTGTTTTAAATGAAGTTATTGGGTCCCTACTCCATGCCTGGAAACTTAATCCTGGGCCAAATGCAGGGACATCTCCCAGCCTGGCCTCTGGGAAGATGGATGGGTGCCAGGCACTGGTAGCCCAACTGTGTTTGTGGATGCTCCATCCCTCCAAGACCCACCTGGGCATCTGCTCGGGCAGGATAAACTTCCCTAGAGCTGCGGACCTTCAGCCTCTCCCAGGCTGCAGAGAGGTGTAGTCTGGAACTCAGTAGGAGGTTTCCTTGACCAACCCCAGCTATACCTGCTTGACCCCAGAGAATCTGCATATTCATTTCTAGAGATGTTGCAGCAGAGAGAGGCCAGACTCCTCCTGAGACCAGGTCATTCATATAGCAGAGAAAGGCTGTTCATACACATTCCTTCAACTGAATGAGAAACAATTCATGGCTCACAATTTTAGGGAACTTGGAGAGGAGCTCAAGTCAGTGCTCATTACTCAGCTGCTACTTTGGCCTTGTTCCCATTGGTGGGGTGGAGGTCGGGGTTATGTAGTCTAAGGCAGACCTTGCCTTGGTCTGAGTTCAGCACGGTTGCCCAGATGCTGCTCTGCCCTGCTTGGTAATTGATCCTAGAAAGCTCTACGATGGATCTTTTCTTCCAGGCCCCAAGCCCTCCACCTACCTACCGGCCGTGTAACTTGGTTTCCTGCCCTGGACATAGGCCAGCCGGTTGGTGCTGTGGTTCAGGCTTGTGAGGCCGTGGAGTGGTACCCCCATCATGGACCCCGGTCCACACACAAACCCCTCCCTCTCCCTGCCCTTTGGGAGAAGCTCTTTATTCCTAGAATATGACGTGGACCCCTTTTCAATGGTCTTTTCCTTCCTGCCCTGACTGCCTAGCATAGGTCTTTGCAAGGGACCTTGAAATTGACCGAGAGAGGAAGCTCAGCAGAGCAGTCTTTGCTCTTTTCTGGTTGTTGCCACACTCACTTAGGGGGCAGGCAGAACATGGGACCTGACTCCTCTTTGCCAAAATGAATTGTCCAGGGAACACAGTGCTTCTTTCACCGTGTTTTTCTCCTCCCAGTACAAAGACCTGGAAAGGAAAACAAGTGGGTAGCACCAAGAGCTCTTGGAAGCTGAGGGCCCCAGGACACTGGAGGTCCTTTTGACGAGGGGGGAGCCCTCTTTACTAGAAAGAATCCCCATGAAATTAGCCACGTGATGAATCCTCCCCCCAGCTGGGGACTGGGTTCTATAAGATGGGTCTGCACATTTCGTGGTGAGGACTTTTCTAGTAAGGGATCCGGAGTTGTCAAGTGTGTCCTGGGTTTAAGAGGCGGCTTGACTCTCGAATGTAAAACTGTGCCTTAGCATCACCCTGTCCAGTGCCCCTGGGGCAGCTGGTGGTGTCCAGGAGAATGGATTCCTGCTCCAGATTTAGATGCTTTTATTTGGTTTGGGGTGTTCCTATCTTCTGCTCTGCAAGTTGGGAGGGGCCAAAGCTAGTGTCCCAGGAGACTTGTGCCACAGTTTGTTCGCAGTTTACACACTCAGCGCTAAAGCTCCCGAGGAGAATCTGACTGGCAAGCCAGCTGCAGCATGTGGAGCGTTTAGATTTCCACTCCCCTGAATGGGTGTTAGTGCTGCTGAAGCACAGGGGAGAGGAGGAGGGACAGCTGTTCTCCCTCTTCCTGGGAGAGTGATGGTCTCAGCCAAGGGGTGGTGAGCTTGGGGTGTTCCTCTCCTGCAGGAAGGGGCAAGCAGGGCCCCTTTAAGCAAGCTTCTCTTTCTGACCACTAAATTGGATTCCTTTTCATCCAAAAGTTGGAACTCCCCAGATTTACACTATACAAGCCAAATCTGAATTCTGAGATTCTAAAAGATCTATGTTCTTACTGATTTTTAGAGAGAGAAGGAGAGAGAGACATCGATCAATCGGCTGCCCTCTGCACTGGGGATCGAGCCCACAACCCAGGCCTATGCCCTGACCAGCACCTCTTGGTGTATGGGAGGATGCTCAACCAACTGAGCCACACTGGCCAGGGCAAATTCTAAAATATCTTAAACCACCAGAGAGAAAATCTAGTTCAGCAGGCCTTGTTTCTCTCCTCTGAGTCAGACAGCTCTAGCAAGCAAGGCTCATTGGCTAGTTCCTAATGCACTGACAGGAGCCATCCCATTAAGGGCGACTTCTCAAAACCTGACCCTCTGGATTACAGATGCCTCACTTAGCAGTAAAAGGCATTGATTGGATTGGATATATTTATGTGACTGCGGGCATTCATGGCTGTAGAGTCTTTGACCATAATGTTATATGTAATGGGAACTATCTTGTAAACTTGAAAAAAATAAAGTTTTTATTTTCTATACAGTTTGCTCCTGTGTCTTTTCTGAATAGGATCAACACAGTTGCCCAGCTGGTAGGCACCTAAGTAAGGTTTTATAAAAATCTGAGGAGCTCATTATAAAAATCTGGAGTTCATTAAAAGATACCACCCTTTTAATAATTGTAATTAATTTCACCAAAAAGGTAGAAAAAAATAACTAACCTTTTGGTATAAATAAATGTACATGGGGGAAAAATAATTTGCAAGTAAACGTTTGTCAGTTTTTTTTTTTAACTAACAAAAGTGTTAGTTTTAGCTGATCCTCACCCGAGGATATTTTTCCATTTATTTTTAGAGAGGGGGGGGAGAGAGAGAAACATCCAGGTGAGAGAGACACATTTGTTGCCTCCTGCACACACCCCAACCAGGGCCAGGGATTGAACTTTAAACCCAGGCGCATGCCCTTGACCAGAATCGAACCTGCAACCAACCCTTTGGGGCATGAGTTGGAGCTCTAATCACTAAACCAGGACAAGTAAACTGTCAATAAAATATATTAAGCCCAGCTGGCGTGGCTCAGTTGTTGAGCTTCGACCTGTGAACCAGGCGGTCAGGGTTCGATTCCTAGTCAGGGCACATGCCCAGGTTGCGGGCTCCATCCCCAGTAGGGGGCGTGCAGGAGGTGTCCAATCAATGATTCTCTCATCATTGACATTTCTCCCTCCCTCTCTGAAATCAAGAAAAAAAATAATAATAAATTATATGTGTGTGTGTGTGTGTGTGTGTGTGTGTGCTTTTTAAAGTTTAGAACTGGTATAAGAGATTCCATTTTCTGTCAAATGTGTTGAAATTTAATTATTAGAGAGTAACTTGCTGTGCTGAGCTTAAAACACAAAAGCAGTAAAATAGACAAACTGACATCAAACCTTGTTTGATTTGGCCTGATTTCATGTCCCATCAGCTACTTTTTCTCATTTCATTTCTTAAGATTTGGGTCTGTCCATTGTTGGTCTGGAAAAATCAAGAATTCTTTTTTTTTTTTTTTTTTATAGCAAAGGTGGAAATTTATTGAAGAACAAGTACAGACTCCCACGTGGGGAGAGGAAAGAATCTCACAGCATAGACTCCCACGTTGGGAGGGGGAAAGGGTCCCCAAGAATTCTTTTGCCTTTTATTTCAATGAGGGAAATCAGAATTCAGATCTAGCTTCCAAGTACCATATATGTCAGACTACAAGGGTTTTCCCAAATTAATCACCTCAGAAAAGATGGGGTTGCCATGTATTCTAATAATTAAATCTTTTCAACAGGAAGTTGTACATTATGGCCCTGTTGGCTCGGTTGGTTGAAGCATCATCCTGTACACCAAAAGGTTGTGGGTTCGATTCCCAGTCAGGGCGAGTACAGGAGGCAACTGATTGATGTTTTTCTATTACATCAATGTTTCTCTCTCCATCCCTTCCGCTCTCTCTCTCTCTCTCTCTCTCTCTCTCTCTCTCTCTCCCTCCCCCCCTAAAAACAAACAAAACAAAACATCCTCGGGTGAGGAGTCAGAAGAAAAAAAGGGGCACGTGTTGGACCACACTGGAGATGAAGCAAACCTGTGAGTTGCTAGATCCTTGCTTGTAAGCACAAATACTGATTGCTTCTCAAGCCCAAAGAGTAAACACCTTCATCTCCCCCTACAGTAAGTAAAACATCTGCACATTTCTCAACAAACTTTTTTGGTGGCAGACAATTCAGGAGGTTTTTATTCTTCAAAAACAGGTTTCTTGACATTTGAAAAAAATGATTGATGGGAATTTTCAAAGGAAATTTCTAATGGTGTGTAATGTCACTCATCTTTTTAAAGCTTTTGATTCTGTAAACTTTTTTATATCTTTACCCGAGAATATTTTTCCATTTATTTTTAGGGAGAGTGGAGGAGAGAGGGAAAGACAGAAACATCGATGTGAGAGAAACACATCAATTGATGGTCTCCTGCACCAGTCCTGACTGGAATCGAACCTGGGACCCTTCAGTCCACAGGCCGACGCTCTATCCACTGAGCCAAACCAGCTAGGGCGATCCTGTAAACTTTTAAGTGTATATACAAATGAAACTTTTTCTATAGCTTTTTAGGTAGTATAGGTATACATTGTTTGGAGTTAATTGCATACATATTGCCATCATTTGACAACCTAGAGTATAGATGAGAGCTCTGGCAAAAAATTCCTTGTTTCTCCAACCCACAGACCTCCCGAGAGCAGTCAAAGGTTCCACCTCCCTGGCACCACTGCCCACTTCCACATCCCTTAAGCCACCTCATCACTTACACCCTCCCTGAGCTTCCAGCAAAAAGACCTTCACCTGGGCTCCCGTATACACTCCTGGCACTAAAGGTGTTTGTAGCTACTGCCGGGCCCAGCAGCAGAGCACCAGTCAGTCCAGATCTGGGTTCTGGTGCCCACCTGAACGATCAACCCCACACCAGCTCGCCAGCCCCCGAAACTTAGAAAACAAGGTTGAGACGTCCTGCCTACGCCCAGCCCCCTTCTCCTCTGTCCCAGGGCCCTCACCGATTTTGAGCGGTGGGCTTTGTGTCCCTAACCCCTTCTTTCCAAGCGGCTTTGAATTCTGCAGGTTTAGTGTAATGACACAACTAGTTTGGAGGGTTTTATAAGGTTTTAATAATAACCTAATAATACTGTTCAACAAAACGACACATACGTGTGTCTCACCTGCAGAGACACATAGGCACGCACCTTCTCTTCCTCTCACAATAGGTTCTGAGGTAGAAAGTACACTGTGTAACGTATAAAACATACTCCCTGGGCTGAGCCATGGCCAGACCACAGGTTCACAAGGCCCCTGGTTGAAAGGCAGCCCCTTGAGAGCAGGGGCAGAGGCCGGGCCAGCTGCACTAAGGCCTTGGACAGGGTGACGGAGGCCAGCCAGCTGGGCATCCATGGCTTCCAGGATAGGGGAGCCAAGGGCTGGGATAGCACCTCCACCATTATTTGGGTGAGAATACCTACCACTGGGATGCTTTGGGCACCAGATATACTGGTTGGCAGGAAAAGAAAAGGGGATCTCCTCTGTCCTCTCCCAGTGCTTTGTAGATAACTGAGGCTCTTGGCCCTCCAGGGCGTGGTCCTTCTGGTCTTCTTCGCCTCGAAGCAGGCCTCGGTCTTATTCAACTCTAGTCTCCAGTGCCTGGCAAGATCAGGCATCAAGTGCTTGTCCATAGCAGCATCATTAGCTTATCTTCTGCATTCCAACGATTGATTGCATGGGTCCTTCTGTCCCCTGGCTGGGTCTGAGCCTGCCTCAGAGGACCCCATTTACCTCCCCCGGCCATGGCAAAGCAGCCTCATAGCCTTGGGGGAAAAAATTCCGAGCCAAATGGTCCATGCGCCTGTTCTTAGGCAGCTCATAGTACTCGAGGGAGCGGAGGGCGGGGGTCCCGTCCACCTGGGCAGGCTCCCAGGGGTAGCTGGGGTGCAGCCAGCGGTAGTAGACAAGCCGCAGAACCAGACCCAAAAGGAAGCTGATGCCGCCCACAGGCAGCAACACCTGCAGCGGGACCCCACTGGGCAGCCATGCACTTTGCGTCACCCAGGTGACCACCATGAGAGTGCTGTCACTCAGGAGAAACACCAGGTGGATGGTGGCACGGCCTCGAGTGTGACCCTCCGCCACATTGAACCAGGAGAAATAAAGGATGGTGGCCACCGTGGCCCGGTAGAGCCACTCAGAGTGGGGATCTGGCATGAAATCGGTGCCCTGAAACCAGACCCAGAACAGCAGCACCAGCCACAGGCCCAAGAAGTGCAGAGCCACGTAGCGGGGGAAGAGAGCTGAGAACAGGGCCACAGCCAGGACACGGGGCCACAGCAGCAGCAGGTTCCACAGGAAGTAGATCACGGAAGAGCCCAGCCCCAGGACAGGCTTGGAGGGGAGGCAGGTGCGCAAGGCCCGGTGGTAGTCAAGCAGGGCCCAGGAGATACCCACGAAGGACGTGCAGATGCCAACCCCTGCGGAGACGAAGAGGAAACAGCTGAGCCCTGTGGGCAGCCTGCCTGGCCCTCCCCAGAACTCACAGGTTCTGGGGTCCTCATAACCACCCTGGGGTGGGTATGAGAACCCCCAACTTGTTGAAGGGAAAACTACAACTGGAGAACATTGTTCTCACAACCAAACACAGGCCTGAGATTCACTATGGGGTCTGCCCTTCACCACAGAGCTTTACTTTTCCGGTGCTACCTGAGAGGGTGTGTGACGTAGACACCCTCATCTGCACCCCTGGGCCTGGGCATCTTAAAGAACCCTGCGACCCTTCCTTTCCCGGAAGAGCCCAAGCCTTTCTTGGATCTGAAAATCAGCAGCCCCAGTTCGCCCTTTCTTACTCTCAGAAAGGGAAGCTGGAAACCCCTGCGGTGGCAACAGGCCTGTGAAGGTGCCCCGCTGTATGGATGGTACATCCTCACCCCCGCCCTCCCTGCTCACACTGGGCCCTGGTCTCAATTTCCCAAGACTCGAAGTGTACAGTGGGGGTCCTCTCCCACCTACTGGTTGTCCACGATGGGCTAGAAGCGCCAGGGCCCCCAGAGAGGGAGGGAAGCGGCGCTGGAATGTCTCTAGATGGCTTCCTCCCCGGCCTCCTTCCCACCGCGTCCGTTCGCCAGATGTTTACTGGGAACCTGTCATGGGCCAGGAACCCAGGCCCAGCCTGGAATCACATCTGTGGTCCTCTCCAACTCCCACGCTCTAGGTCTCAGCAGGGCTGTTCTTCCAGCCTGCCCCGCACGCTGCATTCTCTGGCCTGGACAAGCTTTGCTGACGATGTTAGGCAGGCCAGGGGCACATGCCCCGTTTCTCCTGGCCTGCTCCTCCTTACCCTGAAGTACCCCTTAGAGCCACACATCCAGATCCGATCCCACCCACTCACATTGAACTAATTATCAGTTTCCTTATCTCTCAGCTCCTTCAGGGTAGGAAACAGATTCTGCTCCCCTGGGATCCCCAGGCAGCCCAGTACCTGGCCCAAATGTTTGCTAAATAAAAAGTTGGGAAAACCCGTCTCTTCCCTCGCTCCTCTCCCCCACCCCCCATACACAGACAGTGTAGACTGTATCCGTTCGGCCCTGGTCCTAGACACTCACTGCCTTCAAACAGACAAAGAAAAATGTGTGCCCAGTGTATGCTGTGTGTCCCAGGGCAAATCACTCCACCTTTCTGTACCTCTTTCCTCTTGTGCAAAATGGAGATAAACATAGCACCAACCCACAGGGCTTGGTGTGAGCACTGACATTAAAGCACTTTACACAGTGCCCGGTTACCAGCAGGCTCTCGATCGTGAGGGCTGCTATTACTGGTCTTTTTCAATTAATACACAGACTCAAAGGAGCAGCTGAAAGCGTCCCTGGAGATCAAGTCCAACCCCATCTTGTGCAGCTATGGAACCTGAGGCCAGAGAAGGGAAGACTCTCCAGGTCGCACAGTGAGTGATGGCGGAGGGGAGACTGGTCCCTTGGGAGGCTGTGGCATTTTCAGAGGGGGAAGGGCGGGGGTGGGGGAGGGGGGAGAGACAGGGCAGGAGGCAGAAAAGGGGCAGCCCTGGACCTGGAATCAGACACAGTTGGAGTCCTTGGGCTCATTACTTCCCTTTCACAGGAGAAAACCTTCCCAAAGCTCCTCAGTGGTTGATAAGGCCACCGGCTTCTCCCTCTGCAGATTGAACTACCTGCTTTCCAGCCAGCCCAGCAGGGCAGGGGCTGGTCCTCGCTCACTCAGGTGCCCCCACACAGGGACAGGCACGAAGATGCTCAATAACAACTTAAGTGAGGGAAGGTGCCCAACACACACTTCATGGACCAACAAGGTGTCTATTACGTGTCGCACCCTACACACTCCCTCTATCTGTTGTCTTCAAAAGAGTAAAAATGACAATTAAGCTTTGTTATGCACCAGACACCTGGTATATGCATCACCTCCCTCGATCCTTCACCAGTCCTAGGAGGTAGGATGATGTGTCATGTCCATTTTACAGATGAAAACAAACCGATACTCAGAGAGGTGGAGTCATTGGTCCGGGCTCCTACAGCTAGTGTTGGGATGTGACTTTGGAATTGAACCCAGACCTGCCTGACGAAGGATGTGCTCCTATCCTCTAAGCAGTCCTTATGACAGAGGGAGGCGTTCCCGATCTCTGTGGGAAACTTTCTCGAGCCACAGACGGGCGGTGGGGGGTGGGGGGGAGGGCGAGCTGCAGCCGGGACGACTACTCACACTGGTAGTACTCGGCCCGGCCACTCTGCAGCACGATGGCCAGCACCAGCGTGAGCTGCGGCGTCTTCTCCAGGAAGGTCTCGAAGAGCCGCAGCATGCTGATGTCCAGGGAGAGGAAGTCGGCGTAGGCCAAGTCGAACTGGGAGGGCGTCTCCTGCTGCCACACCAGCAGCCCCTGCTGCAGCCCTTGCATGCACCTGGGCACATAGGGATGACCCAGGGGCAGGTTAGTGTCCTGAGGCATTCCTCCTTCCCCTGCTTACCGGGTAGATGCAGGCAGGCTCCAATCCCACATGCTGTGGGACGCTGGGCAAGACAGAGCGTCGGCCTGTGGACTCAAGGGTCCTGGGTTCAATTCCGGTCAAGGACACATGCCCTGGTTGCGAGCTCGATCCCCAGTAGGGGGAGTGCAGGAGGCAGCCGATCAATGATTCTCTCTCATCATTGATGTTTCTCTCTCTCCCCCCTTCCCTTCCTCTCTGAAATCAGTAAAAACATATTTTTTTTAAAAAGAAGAAGTGTTCAGCCAACACATTAAAAAACAAACAACAAACAATAATTACTGCTGCTCCTGCTGGCCAGGCACTATCCAAAGCTCACCACAAACCTTGTCCCATTTAGACCTGACAACATCTGTATTTTACAGATGGGAAAACATGACCAAAGAGCTAATAAGCAGTGGTGTTTGAATATTAAAGGCACACAAGAAAATTGCCTAAGGTGGTGGTCGGCAAACTCATTAATTAGTCAACAGAGCCAAATATCAACAGTACAACGATTGAAATTTCTTTTGAGAGCCAAATTTTTTAAACTTAAACTTCTTCTAACGCCACTTCTTCAAAATAGACTCGCCCAGGCCGTGGTATTTTGTGGAAGAGCCACACTCAAGGGGCCAAAGAGCTGCATGTGGCTCGCGAGCCGCAGTTTGCCGACCACGGGCCTAAGGTGATAGTTCTCAAATTTTAGCAAGCCTAAGAATTTCTTAGGATCCTGTGGGGAAGGGGAGCCATTGAGAGCTTCTGAGCACAGGTGAAACAGACAGGTCAGACTGTGCTTTAGAAAGAACTCCCAGGTGTGGCGAGGAGGAAGGGATGGAGGGGCTAAGGCCGGAAGCAGGGGTCTATTTAAGAGGCTGTTGTAGCCGAAACCGGTTTGGTTCAGTGGATAGAGCGTCGGCCTGCAGACTCAAGGGTCCCAGGTTCGATTCCGGTCAAGGGCATGTACCTTGGTTGCGGGCACATCCCCAGTAGGGGGTGTGCAGGAGGCAGCTGATTGATGTTTCTCTCTCATCGATGTTTCTAACTCTCTATCCCTCTCTCTTCCTCTCTGTAAAAAATCAATAAAATATATTTTTTTAAAAAAAACCATTGTTTTCCAAACTATTAAAAAAAAAAAAAAGGCTGTTGTAACAATCCAGGGAGAAAGGACAAGAGCCTCCGAGTGGTGGGGATGGAGACCGGGGCAGAGGACAGAAGTTGGACAGACGGGCCTGGGTGACCCCCAGCCATGAGGGGGGAGTGGAAGATGCACCACGGCTTCCACCATCCACAACGGGTCTCAGTTGGTCACTGGGGGGTGAGCCCATTCGCTCACCACGAGTTCCTTCATCGGGCCTGTACTGTTACCTCCCCTGGACGGACTTGACAACACAGGAAGGAAGCAGGCAGGCAGCCCTGGGTCGGGGCTCTCCCTCAGCAGGAGTCTTGCCTCCGGTCCCCCAACGCCATGGCAGGGCCCTGCCTCAGCCTAGCACAGGCAGACACAGAGATCATTTTCAAAACCAAAGCTCAGTACATTGTCTGCCTCACCCGCAGCCGAAACAGGAGGCGGGAAGATGCATGATACAGTTATGGATTCAGGGCTCACTGAGGCCTGCCAACATGGTAATGTGTGCCTCTTCGTGCCTCCTGGAGTTTTACTGATGCCTGTCAGTCCCTCAGGCAAAATGCAACATTCAAGGCCCCTCTCGCCCACTCCTGGACACTCGATGCAGCTTTGTCAGGACAAGAGCTGGAGAGACTCTAAAAATGGATTCGAGCCCTCGCCGGTTTGGCTCAGTAGACAGAGCATCAACCTGTGAGCCGAAGGGTCCCGGGTTCGATTCCGGTCAAGGGCATGGACCTCGGTTGCAGGTTCCTCCCCTGGGCCCTGGTCAGGGCTCCTGCAGGAGGCAACCAATTGATGTGTTTCTCTCACATCGGTATTTCTCTCTGTCTTTCCCTCTCTCTTCCACTCTCCCTAAAAATCAATGGAAAAAATATACTCGGGTGAGGATTAACAACAACAAAAATGGATTCAAAAGCAGAGCCTGACTCCACCCACCCCAGCCCAGCCCAACCCAGCCCACATCCCGTCCTGACCTTACCTCATGACTCTGACCCCCTGGTGTCAGTTTCCCCCTCTCTAAGGGCCTTGCCAGTTCTGGAAAGGATGAGTCAGACCCCCTCTCTGCCCTCTCACTTGGTCAGGGTGGGGAGCAGGGGTAGGCGGAGAGGCAATGTTCAGGGAGAATACAACTGGGACAGAAGGGTGAGAGGCACTCAGGGGTGAGGGAGCAAGTACTGCTCTGGGGTCAGGGCTGCTGAAACTCTCAGGAAGCTAGCTAGCGTCTGCACACAATTGGCAGGTCTCATTTCATTTCATCCTTACCAAACAGAGGCATGCATGATGACCATTCTCACTGGAACAATGAGTAAACTGAGACCTAAAGGAGTCAAGTGTCTTGCCCAAGGCCCCATCCACAGCTAAAAGGAACACTGGTCTGTCCGCTTGCCTCTGCCTCAGGAGCCCAGCTCTCAGTTCTTTCCCTCACTCCTCACAACGGGCCTGCCTGCCAGACCTACCTTTAGATTAACATATATATATATATATATATATATATATATATATATATATATATACACACACACATATACATACATATATACACACACACACACACACACACACACACACACACATATATCCTATATAATAAAAAGCTAATATGCTAATTAGACCAAATAGCAGAACAACAGTCAGGACGAAGCAGCCCGGGTCCGGGTGCCAGAGGGAAGCCAGTGCGGGCAGCCCGGGGAAGGAAGGCCTACTCTTTCACGAATTTCGTGCATCGGGCCTCTAATATATATATTGATTTCAGAGAGGAAAGAGAAGGAGGAGAGATAGAAACATCAATATGAGAGAGAATCATTGATCAGCTGCCTCCTGTATGCCCCCAACGGGGGACCGAGCCAGCAACTGGAACATGTGCCCTTTGACCGGAATTGAACCCGGGACCCTTCAGTCCGAAGGCTGGCGCTCTATCCACTGAGCAAAACCGGCCAGGGCTACTACCTCTTTTTAATTAACAGGGGAGGAAGCCGAGGCTCAGAAAAGACAGGAATGAGGCCACAGGTGGTAAAGCCAAGACTGGGTCCCAGAGAGGTCTGACTCCAAATGACACCTTTCTTCTCTGGGCCCGTTTCTTTCTTTACCCGTGCCACCCGTGCCAGGCAGGGAAGGGCTAGATGAGTTCTGAGGGCTATCAACCGGGGGGTTTTGTTGTTGTTGTTTTTTAATATATTTTATTTTTTTACAGAGAGGAAGGGAGAGGGAGAGAGTCAGAAACATCGATGAGAGAGAAACATCCATCAGCTGCCTCCTGCACACCCCCTACTGGGGATGTGTCCACAACCAAGGCACATGCCCTTGACCGGAATCGAACCCGGGACCTTTCAGTCTGCAGGCCGACGCTCTATCCACTGAGCCAAACCGGTCAGGGCCGGAGTTATTTTTTAAGGAGCTGGAAACTCACTTGTAGTAAAGGTGCCCACGGGGTACCTCCCCACCCCCTTCCCGTGTCAGGGCGCTCACCTGTAGAGGTAGCCCGGCTGTAGGAGGTACCGCCGGCCCGGCTCCCCCCTTCCCGAGGGCGGGGCGCTCACCTGTACAGGTAGCCCAGCTGCAGGAGGTGGAGCAGCGCCAGGCAGCGGACTGAGCGCTGAGAGGAGTGCAGGCCGGCGGGGTCGGCGCGCAGCCAGAGCCAGCTGAAGACCTGAAGGGCGACCGAGGCGAGACCCAGCAGCGCCAGCACCAGCGCGGCCCACAGATAGCGCCCGCCGCGCACATACTGGCTCACCGCCCACAGGTCGGCGCCCAGGTGGAGGAGGAAGGCAGAGATGCCCAACACGCCCAGGATCAGGTCCCGGAGGAGGATGGCGCGGAGTGAGCAGGGCATGTCCCGCCGGCCTCTCCCGCTCCTTCCCTCTGGGCTGGGACTCGCCCTCCCGGCCCGGGTCCTAGCGGCCGGAAGGAGGCAGTCACCACCCTCGGAGTCTCCTAGGGCCCGGGCCTCCTGGGCGGGACTTCCCCGCCCCGCCCTGTCCGGGGCGGAGCGAGGCCCGCAGGCCCCGCCCCCGATGGCCGGAGTCCCCGCCCCGGCCCCGCCCCCTCCGTGGCGCAGGGATTCCCAGCCGCGCAGAAGGCGGGCCGGCCCGGAGCGCGGCTCCTGTGGGCCCAGGACGGCGAAAATGGCCCGGAGGTGAGCGCCCAGGCTAGAACGGCGACCTCGCACATTGCATCGTTGCGAAACAAAACAGAGAGGCCCATTTTGATCCCAGATGGCGGGACTTGGTGAACTAAGAGTTCGGGCCATGTGCGGGGGAGACCAAGGACCCAGGGTCAACGAGGCGCACCGTCCTAGCGGCTCGTTTTACTCCCATTATCCGTGGGGGGACTTTCACTAACAGCAAGGGAGTTGCTTTAAACACTTTACATATTGAAAGGGTAATGCACATAATGAGATACATCGTGAGCTTTTTTAATACATATAAAACGTAAAACTTGGAAGAAATGGGCTTGTGGTAGGGTCTTCGGGCTTCTTTCCTGATCTGGCTGCCCCATCCCCGTTCACTCTGCGAACGCCGGGAAAATGAAAAAGTCCAGCCCTCAGGGGGTGACCCGGCCCCAATTCACCCAGAGGAAGGCAAACCCAGCGATCCAGCAGGCGGCACCCCAGGTCACCATGCGAGCCACGCGCTCAGGCCGAGCTGCGCTGCCAGCAGGAGCGGGAGCCCCAGCCCGGGCCCGGGCGCAGCGGCGGGGGCGCGCAGGCAGGTGGCGTACGAGTCGGAGGCCACTTCGCGCAGCGCGCACACGTGCTCGGCGCGGCAGATGTGGTCGCAGGCCCGCGTGTCGTGGCTGACCGAGTTGTAGACATAGTAGCGCTGCAGCGTGCCCTGGTCGCTGGCGATGCGGCCCAGCACGGCGTGCATGGAGCGGGCGCCTGCGTCGAGCACCGCGTAGGCCTTGGTCAGCTGGTACTCGAGCTCCCAGCGCGCCGTTCCCTGCACGTTCGCCTGGCTCAGGTTCATGAAGTAAGTCATCATGTCCTGGAGAGGGGGCAGGAGGCCGGCTGTGAACAACTGTCTGCTTCCACCCCCAATCCTGCACCTGGCCTTTGCCCCCACCCTCCATAATGACTATTAGTTAATGAGCATTTACTACTTACCAGGGTGTGTGTGAGTGTGTGTGTGTGTGACATCCGCTGATTGAATCTGATGAAGTAACTGTACTTATCACCCCCATTTCACAGATGAAGAAACTGAGTCCTAAAGCGGTTAATTTTTTTGCCCGGGGTCCTACAGATGTTCAGTGGCCAAGGCTGGAGTGGAACCAGTGGTTTACCCTATGGCCTGTGCATTTTCTGTCCCAGCAAGCTCCCGGGTTCACAGAAGATGCTCAGTAAATATCTATACTAATAAAAGGGTAACATGCTAATTAGACCAGGAGACCTTCCGGGATGGTGGGGCTGAGGCAGAGGTGGTTAGGGGCAATCAGGTCAGGAGGAGAGGGCAGATGGGGGCAAGCAGGCCAGCAGGGGGGGACAGTTGGGGGCAATCAGGCCACCAGGCAGGTGAGCGGTTAGGAGCCAGTGGTCCTGAATTGCAAGAGGGATGTCCAACTGTTGGTTTAGGCCCAATCCCTATGGGGGATCCAAGATTGGAGAGGGTGCAGGCCCGGCTGAGGAACAACCCCCTCATGCATGAATTTCGTGCACTGGGACACTAGTTTATAGACTAAATGATAAAAAGCAACTTAAAAGAAGTAGGACGGAGTGCCTGGCTGAGATAGGTTATAGAATTGTGGTTGGTTGGAGGCTTGGGATCCCCCCAAGACCCCTAGGACTCAGGTGCATCTTCGGGACTAGAATCTGGAAGGGTTTATCTGTCCAACACTTTCCACTTAAATCTGTGGATCTGCTTCAGGTCACTAGAGGTGGGGTAAGAGGAGCTGCCGTGTCTGGGTGGTATTTCCTGCCTCCCATTTACAGATGAAGCAAGGGAGGCCCAAGCAGGTCAAAAAGCTGCTGAGTGGCGGAGCCAGGATTCAAACCCACGTGTGTCCGGCTCCCTCCCTGAGAAGGATGAGGCATGTTGGTGCCCAGGCTAGAACGGCGACCTCTCACAGTGCATCGTTGAGAAACAAACGGCCCCATCGCTGGTGGGCCGGGTACAGGGAGGAGGGAGGCCCAGCCTATGATTCCTCTTGCTGAAAAAAGCCCTCTGAGTGCCCATGTGGACAAGGGATCATACTCTTCAAAACCCTCAGACCGCTTCTCCATCTTCGTTTACTCCAGGATCAAGGACCTAGGTTATCGTGTCCAGTCCGTGTTTTAAACGACATTTCTCAACTCCCCGATCAAATCTCAATACCCACCTCTTCCTGGGACTCCAGCTGCCTCCTCCCTCAGCACTCTCACGTGCATGCCACTTAGACATCCTGCAGTTCACAGGTCAAAACCAGTTTTCTGGTCTTCCCTCCGAGACCTGCTCCTCCTGCTGTGGTCCCATTTCAGTCACTAGCAACTTCCTCCTTCCAGGTTTTCAGACCAAAGCCTTGGAGTCCTCCTTGACTCCTCTTTTCTCACACCCCTCGTCCAGTCCACCAGCAGATCCTGTCTGCTCTGCCGTCACAATACATCCGGGATCCGGCACGTCTCACCACCCACTGCTACCGCCCTGGCCCACGGCACCATCACCTCTCGTGGTTGGTGCAGTCTCCTCCTGTCCCATCCTCCTGGTTCTGCCCTTGACCCCGACAGCCTGTTCTCTGCACAGCAGACATGGTGGTTTTGTAAGCCAGCATATTTAATTCTTCTGCCCCAAACCTTCCAGATCCAGAGTCCTGCTCATGGCCTGTGTGATCTGACCTTGTCCCCCCCACCCCACCCACTCGCTCCTGTGGCCACACTGGCCTCCTTGCTCTTCTAACCCACCAGGCACACTCCCCCCCCCCCCCAGGGCCTCTGACTTGCTCTTCCTCCACCAGATGCTCACATGGCTCAGTCCCTCAGTTTACTCAGGACTGAACTGTGATCCTATCAGGGACACTTTCCTGCCACACCTATCTAACGGCACAAACACTCTGTAACCATCGTCACCACCTGCCTCTTCACTGTTTTCTCTTCTCCTTAGCACGTGTCTCATGCCGGACTTGACTTGACTTGGTTGTTTACTCCTGTGGGAATGTCAGCCCCGGGAGAGCAGTGACTTTGTTGTGTTCACCGGCCTGGCACGGCAGCTAATTAATAGTTTATGGAATCAATGAAGGAATAATGTTTCTTTGTCACTTGAAATAATCACAAGCACATCCCAGGAGGTGACGGGCTGCTTGATGAGTTGGGAACCTGCGTTAGCTGCTGTGTCATCGGTGTAGAGAACACAGACCTGTGGGCAGTGGGCCTGGGGGCACACTTGAATACCAGGCTGAGGAGATGCGTCTTATCTTGGGGACACTGGGGAGCCATTGAAGGTTATCGAGCAGGAGAGAGATGAGTGCTTTAGAACAGCGGTCGCCAACCGGTGGTCCGCGGACCACTGGTGGTCCATGAGGTCCGAAAGGTTGGCGACCGCGGCTTTAGAGAGATTAATCTCTTCTGTAGTCTGTAGCAGATGAGCTACCGCAGGGCAGTGCTAGAGGCAGAGAAATCAGGTAGGAGGCCCGCGGCAATGATCCGGGGCGAAGGGAGATTTGGGGAAGAAGAAATGGCCTGATTTGGCGGCAGGATTTGGAGATAGCACCAGGGGTCTGATCCTGAGTTCTAGCCGAGGGGAAGTCACTTGACCTTCCTGAGATTCAGTGGTCATTAGAGTGTGGATTAGCTGGGAAAGAGTTAGGGAGTGTGGTGATGTGTTTAGGCCCCTCCCTCCCTCCCTCCCTCCCTCCTCCAGCCCCAGCAGACCCAGGGCTCCTGACCCGCAGGCTCAGCGTGGCTCGGTCGTATTCGAACACCCGGATGCCTGGATTGTTGGCCCCGTTGACCACTCCGGGTAATGTGGTTTTCCATGGGGTGACTCCCGGCGTAAGGAACATGACACTGATGGGGGCACCTTTGAGGAGAGAGACCATGGGACTGAGAGAGGCTGGTGAGAGGAGGGAGGCAGGCTGGCAGTGCCCTCCAGGTTGAGTACCTGCATCATCATAGAACATCCGAAAGCTGTCCAGGTGATTGTGCCCGAAGAACTGCCCTGCGATGACTCGATGATGCTTCTGGACCACCTTCAGGTACTTCTCGTTGAATCCCTCCCGGAACCACATCTTGTTCCCTTTCTTCTCAAAGAACCCCGGGGGCACGTGGCCAATGATGTACACCTATGAGGAAGGAGTGCCAGGCGGGGCTCAGAGATGCCCTCCTAGCCCTTCATTTCCCCTCTCAATTCCTGCCCATTGCCCTAACTCCGTGGTCGGCAAACGGCGGCTCGCAAGCCGCATGTGGCTCTTTGGCCCCTTGAGTGTGGCTCTTCCACAAAATACCACGGCCTGGGCGAGTCTATTTTGAAGAAGTGGCGTTCGAAGAAGTTAAAGTTTAAAAATTTTGGCTCTCAAAAGAAATTTCAATCGTTGTACTGTTGATATTTGGCCCTGTTGACTAATGAGTTTGCCGACCACTGCCCTAACTGGTTTGTGGCATCGGCCTGCGGACTGAAGGGTCCCAGGTTCGATTCCGGTCAGGAGCATGTACCTTGGTTTCGAGCATATCCCCAGTAGGGGGTGTGCAGGAGGCAGCTGATCGATGTTTCTCTTTCATTGATGTTCTAACTCTCTATCCCTCTCCCTTCCTCTCTGTAAAAAATCAATAAAATATATATTTTTTTAAAACCTGCCCATCTCCCCAAAGACAAGCAGACAGGTTCAAGCGTACCCCGTCTGCTTCCCCTCTTCCGGGCAGACTCCAGTATTCTCTGTACCCAGTAATGTAACATGCTTCCCACCTCCGCTTTGCCCACGCTGTGCCTGCCACCCTGCGTGCCCTTTTCATTTTCACTTCTGTATCCGACTCAGACTTCCAAACCCAGTTCAAAGGACACCTCCTCCTGGATCCTTCCTGGTCCTCACAGACTGGTCTCCTCGTGGAGAGCCGGGCACTGTCACTGAGCCTGCCCTGCAGGACCGTGTGTTTGCCCCTCCAGATGCTAAGTGTTCATGTGCGATCACACCTTCCATTCCTTGAATCACTCAGCTAACAATGTCTGGGCCCTTGGCCACCACTGCAAGAAGTAGAATGGGGGTGAGGGAGAGGGCAATTAGGAGCATGAACTTTGGAGTCAAACTACAGCTTGGACACCAGCGGTGTGTCACCGCTCTGAGCTTCAGTGTTGTTTTTTTGTTTGTTTTGTTCTTAGTTTAAATTCTTTGTTGTTTAAAGTATTAAATGAGTCTCCTTTCCCTCCATTGACCTCTCCCCGGCCGCTCCCACCTCCCAGCACATGTCCTCACCCCCCTACTGTCTGTGTCCATTGGTTATGCTCATATGCATGCATACAAGTCCTTTGATTGATATTTTACCGCCTCAGCCCCTATGAGCTTCAGTTTTTTCATTGGGAATAGCACCTAACTGGTGAAGCTTTGAGAGTTAAATGAGATAATGCACAGTGAGTGCTCAGAAGCACCAGCCATGAAATCCTGCTGGGAGGTGCTGCTGTTCCGTGCAGGGACTCAAGCAAATGAGACACAGGACCAGTCCTCGGGGAGCTGCCAGCCCAGCAGACGAGCTGGACACACCTCAAGGGCAGTGGCGGGGCTGACCAGCAGACCCTGAGCGGCGGATGAACAGATTACTCTGACACACGTTTCTGTGAAAGAGAAGGCTAAGGGACTGTTTAGCTTTAGCAACTAAAATAGCCCCGATTGCCTGCCTCATTAGCTTTTTGTTGTAACAACAGCTTGAACTAAAATTAACCTCTAGATACAATCAGCAGGGTAAGTATCCTTGAGAAAGCACACGTTTCTATAAGGTCGGGTCTTTAAAGACTAAACACAGAGATTCTAGCAAAACACCTTGGGGGATAGGACTTGTTTGGAAAAGTCAAAGGTAGGGGCCGCCTTTAGCAAGGTCCCCCCAGAGGACCCCGACCTTTCGGAGAGTCCTCCTTACAGGCATTCCAACCAAGTCCCGCGCTTCACCACAGGGGAGGGATCCCCTTGAAGTCTAGCCCACAATGTGGGCTGCAGCCGTGGAGTGTGGCAGAAGTGAAAAGAGCACTGGACTTGGAGTCGGGCTTCTGGTCTTGGCCCCACCACTTACTGTGTGACTTGGGATCATCACCACCCCTGGGGAGCCTCACATCTGCCGTGGGCATTGGGGTCCCAGCCTCACGGGCTGTTCTGAGGATGGACAAAGCCCCCTCCTGGTGCCAGGCTGATAAAGACCCTCTGTCAGGGGTGGGGAACGTCTGGCCCGCGGGCCATATAAGGCCCGTGAAATCATTTGGTCTGGCTCTTCCAAGGCCTTGGGGCTGAGTTAATTAAACGTTTAACCAAATATAACAGGCTAATTTTTAAGTTGATAATTTTGTGCTGCCCGCAAATGATGTTATAAATATCCGAATGGCCCTTGGCAGAAAAAGGTTCCCCACTCCAGCCTGTGATATAGGCATCTGCAAAGAGCGGATGAATTTGTGCAGAGGTGGGAGACTCATGCAGGACGTGATTCAAGAGTGAGAGGGGAGGGGGAGGAGGTAGCAGCCCTTACCATCTCCCCAGCTCTGGACGCGTTGCTCAGCACATCTTCCAGCCACTGGAACTGCTGGGCAGGGTCAGCCATGCTGGCCGTCTGCTCATTGCTGGTATAGTACAGATTGGTGTTGAGGACCACGATTCGCCCCGTCGTCCCCGGCAACTTCTCAGAATAGAACGCACCTAGGACATCACAGCCAGGGAAATATGAAGGGGCCCTCTGCCTCTGACTAAACACACCTCTGCCCCCTTTCCTTGCCCACTTTCTCCCTCCCTTAATGCTCCCTTCCCATCTTTCCCATAAGACGGGCTTCATGGGTTAAGACTGAAGGCTCTGGAGCCAGGTTACCTCGGTTCAAATCCTGCCTCTATCACTTACTAGCTGTGCAACTTGGGGAAGTTACTTAACTTCTCTGTCTCAGCTTCCTCATCTGTATCATGGTGATAACAATGAGGTGTGTTTGCCCCTCCAGATGCATCATCAACCCTTCTCTACTCGGCTCTTTGCCCTGGGAGCTGGTCTATGTGAACTAAGCCAATGGGCTTCTGAGCCACAGGCTTCTGGTTGGTCTGGCCAATGGGGAGCCCCGGCAGGTGTGGACTGAGGAAAAGGAAGAGGAACCGGGGTTACCTTGGGCAGGCTGTCTTTGGGTCAGTTGTCCTCCACCAGGTGATCTTGTCCCCCAGGGAGCATTGGCAATGTCTACAGACATTTTTTGGCATTGCAACTGGGGGTGTTACTGGCACCTAGGGGGTAGAGGCCAGAGATGCCACTAAACATCCTGTAGTTCACAGCACAGCTCCCACTACAAAGGCCTCCTGCCCCAAATGTCAAGAGGGACAAGGCTGAGAAACGCTGCTTGAACTGAATTGAAGGTCACTGCTCTTTCCTAGTGTATTTGCAAGGAGTCTAGTAACGCACGGAGGCCAGTGCTTGGCACACAGTAAACTCTCAATATTCACTGCTCATTAGTGCCGTGGGGTTAAGAGCACGGGCACTGGAGTCAGCCCTGGATTCTGCTATCACGTCCGCCTCCCTAAGGGGGTGACCTTGGCCAAGTGATTTGGTATCTTTAAACCTCAGTCTCCTTATCTATAAAAGGGATGAAATCAGTACCAATCTCGTGGGGGTGTGGTAAAGATGAATTAGATTAGACCTTGGCGTACGATGAGTGCGTATAGTAGCAAATGGTATTAGTACCTTCTTTGAAGCGAGCAATGGATTCATTATTGAGCCAGGGTCTCCATAGTTCTGCTATCTGATTGTAGATATTGTTGCTCCCCGCTGGGAGCTGGCTTTTGGGGTGAAAGTCATGGTTTCCCAAAGCAGCGTATACTTTAGTATCTGGGAAGGAAAGGAAAAATATAAAAATATATATGGGGAAGCACTTGGAGTCAATCATTTTCAGTTGAGCATTGACCATCAGAGCTAATGGAGAAGAGCAATGAGGATAAAACCCACAGATGAGGAAAATCTAGAGATAAACTGAAAATTTCATTTAATAAAAGCTTGCTGAACTTTGCTGAGACCTGGGAAGGAGAAGCAGTGAGTTCTCTGATCCTGGACCCTAACCCCATTCCCAGGAGAAAGTTTTCTGGTCAGAGAGGAAGCATCAACTGAGAAGGAGAAAGCTAGCCCGGCCAGTGTGGCTCAATGGTTGAGCATTGAACTCTGGACCAGGAGTTCAGAGTTCAACTCCCGGTCAGGGCACATGCCCGAGTTGCAGGCTCGATCCCCAGTGTGAGGCGTGCAGCTAGCAGCCAATTGATGATTCTCTCTCATCATTGATGTTTTTATCCCTCCCTCTCCCTTCCTCTCTGAAATCAATAAAAATAAATATTTTCCTAAAAAGGACACCTATTATTTTGTGTTCCTTGTTCTTGTCAATTCCAGGGCCATCTTACTGTTAGGGAAAAGGTCTGGTTCACTCCGGGAGGCCTTAGGAGTTTCACTCATGAGCACCTAGTTTGTACCGACACGTAGACCTGGTACCAGGCACCCAGTCCCAGTCCCAGAGGCCTTGCATTGCAGTAGGTTGACAGGTATTGAGTAACGAGGGGTGTGTGGCTCTTACAAAAAAGGAAGAGCCACTTGCTGTGGAAGTGTGTAACAGGAGTGGTGGAGTCAGGGGGGCCTCCTAGAGGAAGTGGCCTGTGAATGAGCCCAGGAGGGGAGGGGAGGCTGTCAGCCTCATTCCAGCTTTCATTTTACCACAGTGTCTAGCAGGTAGTAGTTGCTCAATAAATATTTGATGACAAACAAAAACTCCTCTGAGTTCAGGGCAGGGCATTTCCCTTCTATGAGCTTGGCTCACCGCAGGGAGTGATCTTGAACTGATGAGGGAGGCTGGGGAAATTCTCAGTTGGGGAAATGTCTCTAACAAACCCTTTGTCCTGTGTAGCCTGCAAGGTCTTGAGGGCTCTGCAAAAAGGAGGAAGTTGTAGAATTCTCACCAGGAATTGTTCACAAAGCAGGAAGCCATCATCGTAACTGTCTGGAAAAACCTCACCTCTCTGAAGTAAATGCTGGCAGTCATTAAAGATCCATTTAAGAAAAACACGAATTCCTGGAATCTCAAGGGCAGGAGAGAAGGGAGAGGATCCCTCCCTCTTTTTGCTGCTTCTATGTGCCAGACTTTTGGAAGCTCCTTACAAGCTCCATGAGGTCATGACCTGATGTCTTGTTCCACCACCAAGTCCCCTACCCCTAAACTTGTGTCTTCCATAGTAGATGCTCAATAAATACTTGTTGATTGACTACATGAGTGAATGGATTGGCTTATTTAAGCCTCACAGCAATCCTCTGGGCAGGTACCAGTATTTATTTTCCCAGGGAGAAATGTGCCTTGATGAGATTACCCAGCTAGTGCGTGGCAGGGCCTGGAAGGGGATGGGTCGGCTTGCCTTGTGCATCTCCGTGCACCACTCTCCATAAAATGATGCATCTTACAATAGATGGCATCTTGGATGTTAGGGAAATCAGCAAATGTGCAAGTGTATTATAAACTGGAAAACCTTCTAGCCCAGCCAGCGTGGCTCAGTAGTTGAGCATCGACCTATGAACCAGGAGGTCACGGTTCAATTCCTGGTTAGAGCACATGCCCAGGTAGCGAGCTGGATCCCCAGGGTGGGGCGTGCAGGAGGCAGCCAATCAATGATTCCCTCCTCATTTCCATGGATAAGTTCTGTGTGTGTCCGCAGGCCAATCAGCTCTCATGTTCCTCGCAGGGTTGCTGGAAGTGCCTGGCACAGAACTTCCCCACAGCCATTACTGTCAATGGATGAAGGCTGCTCCTGTCCCTGGCTTGACACCTTGCTGCTCCTGTCCCATGGCGCCCCGTGGGGCTCAGGAAGTGCTGTGGAGGACTGACGGCAGGCCCTCACCTGGGAAGACCTCTCTGATGAGCTTGGTCAGGCGTTCCACAATTTCCAGCACAGCTGCTTCTCCCAGCCTCTCGTTGGGCACGTGAGGGGTGTCATCGCTGCAAAACACCGCACGCCAGTGAGTGTGGGCAGCTCAGGATGGGGAATGAGAAAAGGGGTGCGGGGGGGAGGGCTCTGCTGTGAGAAAAGAGGCCATGGAACGGAGAGGTATGGCCAGGCTGAAGTTGGGAATCACACGGGGCAGAGTTCAAACCCGGGCTCCGCCATTGACCTGCTGCGGGTCCTCAGCTGGTTGTTTAAACTCTCTGAGCCCCCATCAGCTCATCCGTACGATAGGAATAGTAATGGCGCCGACCTTCTCCCCTCCCTGCATTTGGATCTTTAGGGCTTGCCGTCCCTAAACCCCAGTGGGAGTGGCTGCATTATTCATCCCCCAACTTAAAACGGGGGAGTTTTCCACACGCCCAGGCATGCCATGACCTTGTCCCCAGCCACGTGAGAGCTGCATGCTGCTGAGGCCGGGAGACAGAGGGCGAGGGCACAGGCTGGGATCAGCCACGTCCAGGGTCCCTGTGAGCTTCATGTGAGGACTAAGGGGGACAGGGCAGGGAGGTGGCAGGCGGCAGGAACCCAGTGGCGGGTAGCTGTGCTGTCGGCTCTCACCCTGTCCAGAAGATGAAGTCTGGCTCCGGCTCAATCTCCTTCATGGCGTAGACGGAGGAGTTGATGAGGACCCAGGGGGAATCACAGAGGTAGTCCCCCCAGGGGCCCGAGTTGTGCACCGGCTGGGAGCCAGCTGATGGGCATACCTTGAGGGGGTCTGTGGACACCTTGTAGTCAGGGTCAAGGTGCAGGTCCGAGATGTGCCAGAACCTCCCTGCAGGGGAAAGGAGACCCTCCTCAATGCCAGGCCCTCCTGAGCCCGCATGGGGAGGCAGGGTGGGGGAACCAGGAGCTGGAGGAGGGAGTTGTGCAGGTGAAAGGGTCCGGAGAAAATGGACCATGGACCCTGGCCGGCGTGGCTCAGTTGGTTGAGTGTCAGCCCATGTACCATAAGGGTCGCTGATTTGATTCCTGGTCAGGGCACATACCCAGGTTGCAGGTCTGATCCCCGGTGGGAGCATGTATGGGAGACAACTGATCAATGTTTCTCTCTCACATCCGTGTTTCTCTCTTTCTAAAATAAATATTACAAAAAGAAAGAAAGAGCCTGGCCGGCGTGGCTCAGTGGCTGAGCGTAGACCCAAGAACCAGGAGGCCGTGGTTCGCTCCTACTCATGGCACATGCCTGGGTTGCGGGCTTGATCTGCAGTGTGGGGTGTGCAGGAGGCAGCCGATCAATGATTCTCTCTCATCATTGATATTTCTATCTCCCTCTCCCTTTCTTTCTGAAATCAATTAAAATATATATTTTTGAAAGAAAGAAAGGAGAGAGAGAGAGAGAGAGAGAGAGAGAGAGAGAGAGAGAGAGGAAGGAAGGAAGGAAGGAAGGAAGGAAGGAAGGAAGGAAGGAAGGAAGGAAGGAAGGAAGGAAAGGAGGGAGGGAGACTGGGCCACAGGATTTTAGAAAGAAAGAAAGAAAGAAAGAAAGAAAGAAAGAAAGAAAGAAAGAAAGAAAGAAAGAAAGAAAAGAAGAAAGAAAAAAAGAAAGAAAGAAAGAAAGAAAGAAAGAGAAAGAAAGAAGAAAGAAAGAAAGAAAGAAAGAAGAGAGAAAGAGAGAGAGAGAAACTGGGCCACAGGATTTGCCCAGGGAGGCACTGAGTGGAGCAGAGCACAGGCTTATCTGACCCTGACCTGTGACCTTTGACAAGGCCCTCTCCATCTCCCCACCTCAGCATCCCCAGCATCAACATGAGGAATTGGGCTGAGGCATGACCCTCAAGAAACCTTTGGGAGTTCTAAGAAAAGTGTTTGTCTTAAAGCAAAGGTGGGGAGGGTCAGGGTTAAGCAAGCATACTAGTTGTGACCTTGGGCAAGTTTCTTCACCTCTCTGAGCCCATATTTACTAGTAGAGCCAGATTTTATCATGCTCCAGGGAAATACAAAAATCTGACCTGGCCCTGGCTGGTGTTGCTCAATGGTTAGAGCTGTGGCCTGAGCACCAAAGAATCTCAGGTTTGATTCCCAGTCAAGAGCACATACCTGGGTGGCAGGTTCGATCCCTGGCCCCAGGCCCCATTCGGGGGGTGTGGGAGGCAACCAATTGATCTCTCTCTCCACCCCCCCTTCACTCCCTCCCTTCCACTCTCTAAAAAAAAAATCTGATCTAGGAGAAGGCTTACCGAATGTGTAAGATCTTGCTAATTAATACCATCAAAAACCTGGGGGGTAGATGTGGACATAATGTTGGGCCAGAAAAGAAGGAATGTGAGTTCAGATTGGGCTGGATTCCTCCTGTGGGTGTACTCGGTGGGTCTAGATGCAGGGTGGTGGGTCTAGATGCAGGGTGGCCGGCCGGTCAGGCCTCTGGGAGTGGTCTCGTTTGCTGACGTGCTTGATTGAAACCTGGTCGAAGCTCCAAACCAAGGGAGGCTGAAATGCCAAAAATCTCTTGGTGTAAGAGAGAGAAGGGAATTCAAAGAAACAGGCTACACTGAGTGGATTTATTTTCTGTACCCAGTACCAAGCCTGATATAAATAGTTTCAATGATGTTTATTGAAGAGGGTTGAACAGGTTTGGCTGCTGCCCTGAATCCTGTTTCTGGCTAAAAACCAGGGTGAGGCCTGGGATTTCCTCACCCTTCACCATTGCTGTCACTTCCGCCTCCATTTCCTGTGTCACTCAGAGCCAACAGTCAACACCTGCCCAACCCTCAGGAAACTGGGCCTAGGCATCCGGCTTCTGTTGGAGAGCAAGGCCCCACCCAAGCCACAGGACAGGCTGGAAGGTGAAGTCTGGCCCCTGATCACCACTTCTTGACTTTTCCTCCCTGGTGAGTCCTAGCTTTTACCCACCTTTCTGGATCTAAATCTGGTCTCAGGAAAGAAGCAGAAACTTGTTCACACTAAGGTGTAAATGACTGACCAAACAAATCCTGATCCCTCCCCTGGGCAAGAAATCATTTTAAAAGCAACATTAGCCCTGGCGGGCTTGGCTCTGGTTAGAGCATCGGCCCACAGACTGAAGGGTTGCAGGTTCAATTCCGGTCAAGGGCATGTATCTCAGTTGTAGGCTCGATCCCCGGCCGGAATCGGGATGCGGGAGGCAACCAGTCTATGTGCCTCTTTCGCATGAATGTTTCTTTCTCTCTCTCTCTCCCTCTCTCGCTCTCTTCCCCCCCCCCCCCCCACTCTCTAAAAATCAATTTCAAAAAAAATATCCTCAGGTGAGGATTAACAACAACAAGAAAAAAGACAGCATATATCAAGCACCTAGCACAAGCATGGCCCAGCCTGGCCCATCATAACTGCTCAATAAACAAATGTTAGCTCTTCTTGGACATTGTCCTTAGAGCTTGGTTGGTTTGCCCAGGCTCTCAGCTGCTCCTGAGTAGGGTCTGAGGAAGTGGATGACCAGAGGACTGACCAGGACTGAGCTAGCTCCACAGGGACAAGCGAGGAGCGGAACCCTGCGCCAGTCCTTCCCGTTGGCCTCGATTTCTGCAGCTGCAGAAAAGGTGCTGGATCATCGCTAAGGTTTCATGCAAAGGACTCCAGAGAAGGGCAGTTGAGAATCCGGAGGAAAACTACAGGTCCCGCCCTCCCACCGACTCCCCTCTAACTGCATGGGAATCTAGCCCTCTCACAGGCATCTCAGACTGGGCGTGTGCCCAGTCAAACTGCCATCTCCTCCTCCCTCATATCAGGGAATGACAACTCTGTCCTTCCCGCTGGAGCCCCCTGGAGTCCTCTCTCACACCCACTGTCGGTCACATCTGTCAGCAAGTCTTGTCCAGAAACAGACCATCTCCCACCACCTCCGATCCTACACCCCAGGCTGAGCCGCCCGCCCCTCTCACTCGATGATGGCAATAGCCTCCCCCGGGTTCGGCTGCTTCTCCGTTCCCCTTTGCCCAGGACTGCAGGAGTGTCCCCCGGCGCCACACTTTAAGTGGCAAAATTAGGAAAGTCCCGGGCAGACAGACACGAGGTGGTTCCCCTGCCTTCCCGTCATTACAGCCTCCCCTCAGCAGAACAGCCCGAGGCTCCTTTTAAAGGTTTGCATGTCGGATCACATCGCAGCTCTGCCTAAAACCCTCCAGTGGTGTTCCGCTTCACTCTGACTCCCTAAATTGTCTGCAAGTTTATACATGAGCTGGTGCCAACCCTCCCCCCACCCACCTCATCTCTACCACCCTCCGTGGTCCACGCTGCTCCGGCCGCCCTGGCTTCCTTGCTCATCCTCACGCACATCACCTGCATGTTCAGCTCAGGGCCTGGGCACTGTCCATCCTCTTACTGGAATGTTCTTCTCCCGATGTCCACATGGCTCTTTCTCTCACTCATTTGAGCCTCAGGTCTCTGCTCAAATGCCACTTTATTAGACAGCTCTGCTCTGGCCACCCCACAAGTACCCCCTTTATTAGACAGCTCTGCTCTGGCCACCCCACAAGTACCCCCTTTATTAGACAGCTCTGCTCTGGCCACCCCACAAGTACCCCCTTTATTAGACAGCTCTGCTCTGGCCACCCCACAAGTACCCCCTTTATTAGACAGCTCTGCTCTGGCCACCCCACAAGTACCCCCTTTATTCTGCTGTTATTTTCCATCACCCTTGTTATCTGCGGGAATACTATGCGTGGATATGTGTCTTTTGGGTTGTTTCTTTCCAGGTGGAGGGCTGCTTCAGGGGGACTGGGGCTTTGCTTGTTTTCCTTTCTTTCCCGGTTCCTGGAATAGCTCATGGGACATGACAGGCCCTCAACCAACATTTGTTCAGTGAGTTCACGATCTCCTGCCACCTTCTTCCTCTACCAGCAGGCTGGGTCTTAGGTCTCCACCTTACCTCTTAGCAAGACCAGTGTCCCTCCCCTGGCCAGCTGTCGCCTCCACTCAAACAGCACCCCCACCGCCTACTAACTCTCTCAGGGCCTCCCGCCCAGCTCCCTGCCTTGCTATTTTTAGCAGCACCTCCAGCTTTCTGTGAGCGGCTTGTAGCAACTCTGATCCTGATGAGACAGGCCAGTAAGCCAGGACACGTGAAATAGGGAAACAGACAGATAGTTAAACAGCAGTACACTGCTGTCTCGAAAATCTACATGCCAAGCAGTTTGCAGCCATCTAGTAAATCCGATCTTCCCTAAACCAAGGACACTTAAGAAGAAATGATTGGCCCTGACCGGTTTGGCTCAGTGGATAGAGCGTCAGCCTGCGGACTGAAGGGTCCCAGGTTCGATTCCAGTCAAGGGCATGTACCTTGGTTGCAGGCACCTCCCCAGTGGGGGCTGTGCAGGAGGCAGCTGATCGATGTTTCTAACTCTCTATCCCTCTCCCTTCCTCTCTGTAAAAAAATCAATAAAATATATATATATATAAAAAAGAAGAAGAAGAAATGATTGGCACTTTCCTCCCCATCCAAAGGGCAAATAGCTTAAATCACCCTCCTCAGGGAGACGTGACAGAAATCCAGTCAGTGCCACTTGCCAACCATACCTCAGGGCAGATAAAGAGAATAAACTTCATTCCGGTACATCAGCATAAGACCGCCCCCAAATGCCCAGCCTTTAAAACCCCTCTAAACGAAGGTCCTGCACCAGCTTTCCCTCCCAGGAGCACCCCTGAGCCTCTCCCCTCCCCCCTCCACAGGCATGCATCTCCTAACCGGGAAGGGACCCCGTGAGGCTTGCCGCCAGGGCAGCCGTTCGTCCCAGACAAACCTCCCGAACCTGTGCCCAAGGCCCCTTTTCTCTGACTTCTTCGTGGGCCAAAGCAGACCAGCCGAGGCTCGTTTCCCCAGCCCTTCCTTGTTTCCCTGTCCCCAGCTTTAATAAACATCCTCTAAAGCTCACCTAGACTCGGGTTGTGAAATTTTTCCTGCAGGAAGTCAGAAACCCACACACTACTGCTGGCCCAAGGCAGACCCCCTCAGGGCCAGGTCCGCTTTCCGGGAAACACTCAGAGGCATTTGCAGAGCCTACCTGGTCCAGCCCTGGCGACTCCCCAGTGGGCCAGGAACACCAGCAGCTTCAGCAGGCTCATCCTTGGGGCTTGCGTCGCAGGGAACGTGGGATTTTCCAGGAGCTGTTGTCCGAGCCACAGGCTTCCTAAATAGGTAATGGTGGCGCTCGCCAGAGCAGAGCTTCCTGTCCTGCTACCTGGCGTTTCCAGTCATCGAAACCTCCCCTGGCTTTTCCTCCTTTGCCCAGCAGGGTGTGAACTGGGTTCATCCGAGGTGCTATGCCAGCCAGACCTTTGGACTCTGAAATAGAAAGCAGCACCCGTCCCACTGCCACAGGCTAGTAAGAAGCTAGGAACATTCCAGGACAAGCGGAATAGGGAAACTCAGACAGAGAGTTAAACAGCAGTTTGCAGCCACCTATTCAGTCCTTTCTTCCCTAATCCAAGGACACGTAAGAGGTAAAGGTTTGCACTTCTCCCCAACCAGACGGTAAATAGCTTAAAGCACCCTCCTCTGGGAGACAGACAGCAGCAATCCAGTTAGTGCCATTTGCCGACTACACCCAAGGACAGACAAATTAAGATAATAAATCTCATCTTGGTACATTAGCATAAAGCTGATAAACATTCTATTGGTCCTCCCCCAAGACCTAAATGCTCCACCTTTAAAACCCCTCAAAATGCAGGTCCCAGGGTGCTCACCCTCCAAGGAGCATGCCCATGCCACTCCTGTCCCTTTCCCCTTCCCCCACAGGCACGATCTCCTAAACTCCGAGGACCCCGTGAGACCTGCAACCAGGGGAGCCATGGGCAGCGGCAGCTCATCCTGGGCTAATCCCCTAAACCCCCACAGCCTACTTCTCCATGCCTGAGATCCCTGCTTCCCCGTGGAATCTTTGTCCTGCCTCATATAAGCAGCTGGCTTATGGGGGCTGCAGAGCAGATGTTTGTGGATGACCTGCTGCTCCCCCATGCTGCCGGCATTTGGAGTAAATGCTCATATCTGATTCAACCCTGTCTCTGCTGAATTGGCTCAAGTAGTGACAGGCAGCCCGGACCCACTGGTTGTTTGGTTTCACCCGCACCGGGAATTGAACCTTGACCTCCTGATTCATAGGTCGACGCTCAACCACTGAGCCACACTAACTGGGTGTAGGAAGCGGTTATAGGGTTAAGCCTCGGACTGACCTGCTGGCAAAGTTGCAAACAAGTCCCAGCTTGGAGGGCACAGCCCTCTATGCATAATTAAGCTTGATCCTGTGACTGATCCCTAGATCTTTCCTGGGTAGCTAGTGGGCTGTGGGAGGGGCAGCAAGTGCTGCCAAAACAAGTGAAACTTACAAGAACATTGTAAACTACCTTGTTTGTCCCTGATTATAAATAAAGCCTCAGCTTTGCAGTCTGGATCTGTCTGTGGCCTCAGCTCAGGCTCTCGGAACCCTTGGCTGTGCTGGCGCAGCACAACTGGGCTCTCTGTTCTTCCTTGTTTCACGTCCTACATGTGTTTTTGCTGCGGTCAATAAATTCTTGCTTGCTTTTCTACGCTTTGTCTCTTGATTGAAATCTTTCCTTCAAGAAGACAAGAACCGAGGTCTCGTTGTCTCATCCGTAACACCACCAGCTCCTCAGAGCACGTCAGTCCAGCCAGCAACTGGCTTCCTGAGGGAACTCACCTAACCCCAGTCACTGAGAGGCAAATGTCACAAGCTCTTGGAGAACAAACAAACAAACCTGTATAACATGGCTGGTCTTTGCCATCGAAGGAACTTCACTGTTAGTTGGGGATAAAGCTGCTCATTCACAAATGAATCAAGACTATGAATCATCCATTCATTCATGCTGGGAACCATGTCCCAGGGAGACGGAGGGGACCCAGGGCAGTCCCTGCCCTCAAGATGGGGAGGTAAACCACTGGACTGCATGCATTTCAGCATATTCAGTGGCTTGACAAGCCCCGAGGAGGATCCGACTCAGACTGAGAAGGTGACAGGGTTTAATCTCTTATTACTGCAAGTGTCTGGGAGGGGGGTGCGGGTGGGTGAAAAGGTGAAGGGATTAAGAAGTACAAATTGGTTGTTACAGAACAGTCATGTTCAGGGCCCTGAGCCACCCCAGGGAAGAGGAGGGCATCAAAATGACCACCAGGACTGAATTTTGTGCCATTTCAGCTGTTGATTTAACCAAATAAGGCAGTGTGACTTGCACCAGAGCCTATGGCCTGATTCACACCTGCTGGATGGTATCTGGGCACATCGAGGTATGCTTGGAGGGTAACCCAGGGGACTGGTGGGGAAGGAGGACAGCTAGAAGTCTCGGGCAGGCTCAGGTGAGCCTTGTAAACCCATTGAGGCGCGCTAGAGTCCCACTCAGCTTTTGGCTGAATGCAAAGACGTCTTTTACTTAAATACCCCAGCTTTTTGGTCAGTGTCCCAGAAAGCCCGCCATTGTTGTGGCAGAATGCACGGGAGAACCATCAGCCAGCACTCTGAGGGAGGAGAGTTTAACCTTTATTTTGCAGATCTGCTAGTCCAGGGGAATTCTGGATCCAAAGCCTGAACTGAACTCGTGGGGAGGCTCTGACCTATATTTCTCCTCCTGTGGCGGCCCCTGAGGGTCCCCGCAGCTCCGCCCAAGTCAGTCAGCCTGGGGAAGTAAGACTACAGTTTTAACCAGATACCGAACTAGGTTGCAAGCCCCTCCCCTCCCCCCCCACCCCATTTTCCTTTTTACCATCCCCACCACCACTACTAACCCACAAGGTATTTCTGTGAGAATAGAAACAGGCACCCCTCGCCCTTGCCCGGCTGGTGTGGCTCAATGGATTGAGACTCCTCCCATGCACCAAGATATCACGGGTTTGATTCTGAGCCAGGGCACAAGCCCGAGTTGCAGGCTCAGTTCCCAGTGGGGGGTATGCAGGAGGCAGCTGATCAATGTTTCTTTCTCATCCATGATCCTATTGCTTTCTCCCTCTCCCTTCCTCTCTATCTAAAAATCAATAAAAATATATTTTAAAAGAAAGAAAGAAAAAGGCACTCCTTTAGGCTTTTGTGTGGATTAGAAAAAGATGCCTCCATCCCAGACAGACACAGCCAGAGCTCAGAGTGGAGCCAGGAGGGTTTCAATCCCGCCTCAGCCCTCTGCCAGGATTTTGCTCCCTAAATCACAGTGGCTTCTTCCTGGGTCCAGCCGGACCAGCTGAACCCGTTTGTGCTGGGTTTACTGAAAGAGGTACATGAGGCAGAGAAATCCGAATGGTTGGAGCTTTGCCTCTTTAAGTACAAACCAGCCCCTCCTCTTCAAATTGCCCATAGTACTTATTTGACTCTTGGCAATTGTAATCTTCAGAAAATCTCCATCACTCTTAGGGAAAAGCATGTTGTATAAAAGCTGTAAGAGGCAAGCATTCTTCATGATTTTGCTGTAGCCCTTTCAGGCCTATCACCTCAGTAGAAGCACACATCTTGGCAGCAAAGCCCTGGGGAGTGTGGGTGATAGCCCTCAAGTGCCAATGACCTTTGCCCTTTCCCAGCCTCAGAGCTTCTGAGAAGGCAGGCTGCTGCTGTGGCTGGTCAAGGTTCAAGTCCACAAAGGGCTTAGTCCAAGAAGGTCAAAGTGGGAGCACAATAGAATCCAGTCACTCTAAAGCAGAGCTACGTTGATCTTCAGCTTTCATTCATTCACTCATTCATTTAACAATTTTTTTTAATCCTCACCTGACAATATGTTTCTTTATTGATTTTTAGAGAGAGAGGAAGGGAGAAAGAGAGAAATATTGACATAAGAGAGAAACATTGATCGGCCACCTCCTGCACATGCCCTGACTGGGGTTCGAACCTGCAACCTAGGTATGCGCCCTGACCGGGAATTGAACCCCCCACCTTTTGGTGCATGGGAGGACACTTCAACCAACTGACCCACCCAGCCAGGGCTACCAGAATGTTGTGAAAGGGTGACTTCTGCCCAGCCAGTGTGGCTCAGTGGTTGAGCATCGACCCATGAACCAAAAGGTTGCCTGTTCCATTCCTGGTCAGGGCACATGCCGTGGTTTTGCGGTCGATCCCCAGTAGGGGGCGTGTAGGAGGCAGCTGATTAATGTTTCTCTCCCATTGATGTTTCTATCTCTCTCTATCCCTCTCCCTTCCTCTCTATCTATAAAAGCAATAAAAACATACTTTAAAAAAATAAAGGGTGATTTCTCCTCTTTTTAGTTCTGATAATAGCCTAGACCAGTGATGGGCAACCTTTTGAGCTTGGTGTGTCAAACTTCGCCAAAAAAACTGAGCATAACTCGGGTAGTGTGTCACTTTGAGGAAAAAACTAACTCCAAGACTCTAGTCGCAAATGTTTCATCCTCAGGAGCAGCAAATGTTTCATCCTCGGCATGCGGCCGCGTGTCATCAGAAATGGCTACGTGTGTCAGTGCTGACACGCATGTCATAGGTTCGCCATCACTGGCCTAGATAGAGAGGGAAATGGAAGACTTCTTGAAAATCACTGTGACTGGAAGACTGCAACTTGACAAAAGTAAACCTTGAGAGATGAATGCATTAACACCCAGAGAAATACCAATTATTTTAGCACTGAGAACTGAGCCCTCCGTTCAATTTATCAGATCAGCAAGCTCTTGAAAAGATGTACAAAAATCTTATTTTGATGGTTTGCATTGTGTTATATTTTAATCTAAGACATTTCATTTTTAAATGTATAACCTTCACAGCTGAATTTATAACTAATCAAACCCCAAATGAAGCCCATTAACCCAAGTGAACACCCAACTTAAATTTCCCAGGAGAGTGTTAATTTCAAACATTTTATCCTATGTATCATAAATTTGTTCTTACTTATCAGACTATGTAAGTTTCAATCACCTTAGGCTTAATACAATAATGTTGTCTTGATATGCCTCAGATTTAAATATATATATATACATGTATATATATATATATATATATATATATATATATATATATATATATAATTTATTTCAAAGAGGAAGGGAGAGGGAGAGAGAGATAGAAACATCAATGATGAGAGAGAATCATCGATTGGATCCCTCCTACACGCCCCACACTAGGGATCCTGCCTGCAACCTGGGCATGTGCCCTGACTGGGAGTTGAACCATGACTTCCTGGTTCATAAGTTGACACTCAATCACTGAGCCACGCCACTTGGGCTGCCTCAGATTATTTTTGTTGTTGTTGTTATCTTTATTGTTAAAAGCATGACAGATGTCCCCACTTGTCCCCCATCGTCCCTTCTATCCCCCGCCCCCTCAGGCTTCCCCACACTGTTGTCTGTGCCATGGGTTGTGCATATTATCTGCTTACAAGCTCTTCGGTTAATCTCTTCCCACCCACCCACCGTATGCCTCAGATTTGTGTCTTGGCTGTGTCTAGTTTATTCCTCAGCAATGATTTGGAGGCTTACAGAATTTAAAAAGTGACCTGTGGCCCACACATATCTTTCCTTTGGTTTATAGTGTTTTGAAATTGTTTAATTTGTTTTGAAACACTTAAAATGCAGACATTTTAACACAAATTTCTGACATCTGCTAAAACACATAGTTGATCTGGGTCCATATTCTCAATGCCAGCTGCTATTTAGCATTATCCTTGTGTTGTTTCCTTACTGTGGAGAAGACAGTGGGAAAAGTTCCCTCTGTCATCCAGCCCCCTACATTTACAGTTTTCCTGCCTAACCCCAGCTGTCATTTGAGCTTGTTTGGGATGTTCAAGAAAGCACAGTAGCCCTAACCCGTTTGGCTCAGTGGATAGAGCGTCGGCCTGCGGACTGAAAGGTCCCAGGTTCAATTCCGGTCAGGGGCGTGTACCTTGGTTTCGGGCACATCCCCAGTGGGAGGTGTGCAGGAGGCAGCTGATCGATGTTTCTTTCTCATCGATGTTTCTGACTCTCTGTCCCTTTCCCTTCCTCTCTGTAAAAAATCAATAAAATATATCTTAAAAAGAAAGAAAGAAAGCACAGTAGCCCTAGCCGGTTGTTCAGTGGTTAGAGTGCCGGCCCACCGACCGAAGGGTTGGGGTTCGATTCTGGTCAAGGTCACATTGTCATACCTCACTCAATTGTAGGCTCCATCCCTACAGGGTCAGGGCACGTTTGGGAGGCAACCAATCAATGTGTCTCCTTACATCGATGTTTCTCTCTCTATGTCTTTCCCCTCCCTTCCACTCTGTAAAAATCAACGGAAAAGTATCCTCGGGTGAGGATTAACAAACAAACAAACAAACAAACAAACAAGGCATAGTAACTACACTGGTTAACGAAATCAGACTTTCCAGGCTTGAATGCAGGCTTCCACAACTGTGCCTCAGTTTCCTTATCTTTAAACTGGGGACAATAACAGTACCTTATCAACCTCACAGGCTTTAGTTAATAAATGTAAAATGCTTAAGACAGTGCTGCTGTTTTCGTAAAAGAAAAGAAAATGATCCAGGAGTCCTGGGACCATGTCTACCTTTGCATTGAATCCCAATGGCCAGCAGAGAGCTTAGAACAAAAAAGGAATCAATAAATTTATTTTAAATAAATAAATGGGAGGGGGATGTCTAACAACCCAGTAGTGTTTAGAGCAGTGATGGGCAACCCTTTGAGCTTGGTGTGTCAAACTTCGCCAAAAAACTGAGCATAACTCGGGTAGTGTGTCACTTTGAGGAAAAAACATTATTTCGCAAATGTTTCATCCTCAGGAGCAGCAAATGTTTCATCGTGGGCATGCGGCCGCCTCAGCGGCCGCGTGTCATCAGAAATGGCTACGCATGTCATAGGTTCGCCATCACTGGTTTAGAGTAAGGAACTGATAGACATGTTCCACTCTCTACAGGAGGAACATACCACGTCATATTTAGAATAGTTGAAGCAACTGAGGGTGTGGAGCTGGATTAGACTGGGGTGAGGATGGGTGTGGGTGCAATCCTCAGAGTTTTTGGAAGGCCATCCTGGGGGAAAGTGTGGGTTGTTTTTTTTTATAGCTTCCCTGGGTAGAATTAGAAACGGGGGTGGCAATACAAGAAGGGAATTTGGCTCTTTGTGCTCAAGATTAAGCCATCGATAAGGTGCTGTGAAACCAGGACTGTGAGTTTCCTGAAAGCACAAATCCTGGGGAACTGCAGGGTGCATACTCTGAAGCGGGAATTCTACTTTAGCGCTTTATTTTTTTAAAAAATATGTTTTATTGAATTTTAGAGAGTGAGGAAGAGAGAGAGAAACATCAATGATAAGAATCATTGATCAACTGACTCCTGCACGCCCCCTACTGGGGATTGAGCCCGCAACCGGGAGCAGGTGTCCTGACGGGGAATCAAGCCCGTGTCCTCTTGGTTCCTGGGTCCGTGCTCAATGGTTGAACCGCACAGGCCGGGCTCTCCTATAGCGCTTTAGATTAAATCGTCGTGTGATTGGTGAAAATTCGGCGGGAACAGAGGAAAACGCCGAACAACGGAAGTGACGTCAGCGTCGCTTATCGATGGGGGTGGGATCATAGGGGCTTGAGATCCGGAATTGCTATTGGATTGGTTATTTTTCTGAGGCAGCCTCCCGCAGATCCTCGCTTCCGCCGACGCAGCGTGCGTGCCCTTAGTAAAGATGGCCGCGGCGGCTTCCGGTCCTCCTTGGAACGGCGTGCGCGACTTCGGAAGCGAGGCCCGCAAATACCGGAAATAGCGTAGGACTCGCGTGCATTGATTGGCTGACGCGAGAAGCGTTCTGGACAGTGATTGGTTCCGCCATTCGCGGGAAGGAGTTTGTGGCGCCAGCGAAAAGTATAGTGCTGCGACCGCAACAAGGTTCTGAGGCGTCAGGCGAACCCAGTGGACCGGAGCCTTCTGGACTACTTTCCTGAGGGAATCGAGACCAAGATGTGGAATAGTAATGACCAATGTGGCGGAGGATGAGAATAGCAAGAATTTCGCCAGGAGGGCGGGGATCGGAGAGGCGTGGGATGGCGGGAGCGGGGAGGGGCGGGAGCCGGAGCTGGGGCGATTGGGGGCCGCGACAGGTGGTAGGGAAGGTTAGGGACCAGCTGGGAGGGTTCGGGTGGGGGAGCGAAGCGGGGAGGGCACCTGTGGGTCTTTCAGAAGCTGGGGAAAGCAGCTCAGGCGCTAACACGGCTGTTATTTAAAACCAGGTGGATTTGAGAGCTATGGCGGCTCCACCTTTGGGGGAGCCGGTGGCTACACCCAGTCCCCTGGGGGCTTTGGATCGCCGACACCTTCTCAGGCTGAGAGGAAATCGGTACGTTGGAGGAGTATTTCGGTTTATGTGACCTGTCCTGAAGCTCGTAACTCATCCATGTGAGAACATGTCTGCGCGAAGGAAGGGTGTCAAACATGAACTGATTTGATAACTATCAATGATTACCTTACCGACCCTTCTGGTTAAGTGCTGTCCGTTTGGAAAAAAGGAATCGCCCCAAACGTCGCACCCACTGTTTCCTTGGCTTTATTTTGAAATGTACTGACGTGGCCTGTGCCTTGTGGGAAAACCGAAGTCGTATTATTAGCCTATTTTACGTTCTTTCCGTATTCCGAGTCCTTTTTAAGTTAAACAGAGCGAGGTGATAGGATGCGGTGGAAAGAGCGTGGTCTTTGCAGTCAAGTGGGTCTGTTGGCTACTGGCAGAGTGTAGTGTCCTCCAACAGTCTTCACCGTCTTCATAGCACGTGCCTTACAAGGTTGTTGTCGGACAATGTTAGGATATATATGCAATGCCTGCCCCACAGCCACTGGCTATCAGTGGCCCCGCGTGCTATCGGAAAGACGGGAGCGTGGAGCCAGAATGCACAGCGCCCCGAACCAACGGCCTTTCACCGGCAGTGAGGGAGGGAAGCCGCTCACACCCGCGTGTCCGTGGCCCCTGCTGTTTCTCCATCTGACCATGGTACAGCCCTTCTCATCCCACGGGGAACGGATAGATGAGCTAACGTGTGAGGAGGGGATCGGATGCCGAAACCGGTTTGGCTCAGTGGATAGAGCGTCGGCCTGTGGACTGAAAGGTCGCAGGTTCGATTCCGGTCAAGGGCATGTACGTTGGTTGCGGGCACATCCCCAGTAGGGGTGTGCAGGAGGCAGCTGATCCATGTTTCTAACTCTATCTCTATCCCTTCCTCTCTGTAGAAAATCAATAAAATACATTAAAAAAAGAAAAGGAGGGGATCGGTAAAAAGCTGTCCATGTGCTTGTTAGGTCCTCTTGCGGAAAAAGAGTTTGCGTTTAACCACTGCTGTGGGTTTCCCCCTTTAAATACAGGTTAATGTGGCCTCTCTCGAGGTGCCGTTCGGATGTGGTGGTAAGATTCAGTGTTAGATTCTTTGTGTTGCGTTCAGGATGGTAAGCTTTTACCTAGACCGTTAGTTTTGGGGTGGGTGTTGGTGGGGAAGAATGAATGCATCGATAATTCTCATACATTTGGACGTTGCTTTATACTTTTCATATAACTTACTTCATATAATTCTATAAGGTATTTGTTGCTTACTCCCTTGTACAGCAGAGTCTCGGGGAGCTTAAGGGACTCCCTAAGCTGACACAGTAAGTAACTGGAACCAGACAGAACACACACGATCCTAGCAAATCCAAAATCTGGTAAACAGCTTCTCTTTGTGGTAGTTTTTTTTACCGGGAAAGACCAGAGAGGACCCCAGTTCTCTAATTGTTTTCTTCTGTGAGACTTTGAAGGTGAAAACAGAAGCTAGATAATTGGTTCTCATCTTTTCTCCCTAAGTTTAACTATTTTTTCTTCATTCCAGTTGTTAGAATTTTTATCTCAGGATAAAAATTGAGCTGTGTTTTGAGACAGCTTTTCAGAGAATGATGATGGTTATAAGCTGAAGACTGAAACCTAGGTCTTTTTGTGTTTCAAATCCAGTGCCTTTTCCACAGTAAATTAGATTTAAATGTTTCCTATTGACTGTAAACCCATTATATTTTATTGAACCATGTGAAATTTCCAATGTTTTATCGATAAAAATGGTGGTTTCATTCAGTACTTAAGAATATCCTGTGGTTCATAGTCAGCTAGAAAGTTATATTTTCAAAATTGGACATGCTTGTGCCTGGTGCACTCTGAATCTTTTTGGAACAAATCAGGCACTTTTTGCAATCAGTTCTGGCACATAATAGGTGCTCATTAAAAAGCAGGCTACAACTGATTTGAGATGAATTTGAAGGCATTTCTAACACCTTAATAATTACCCATACATAACTTTTTTACCTGAGGAGTAACTGTATTTATTGAATACCTATGTAGACATCGGTATTGTCACATCTGTATACATTATAGGTTTCAAATGTTCTCACTTTACAGAAGAGGTAGTGTGTGGGAACCCCTTTCACGTCCTGCGTGGTTCAGGGTTCGGGTTCTGGAGAAGGCCGCACACAAATGAAAGAGACTTAGAAAAGTATTAATTTTGGAATATAGGGGGCCAGGCGGGAGCCCAAGAGAGGACTACACCCCGCTCTGGCCTTGCTATCCCTTTTTATTAAGACTGTGGGATACACCCATAGCCTTTAGGCAGGAAATTCCAATAACAGAAATTTACATAAGACAAACAGGTGGAGGCTGCTTCAGCTAACAATGTTTCAACTAAACAGTGAGTGATTAGCTCTGACCTTTCAGAGCAATTAAGGTTGTTGACCAGCCTTCCCGGTTTCCTGTCCACATCTTTCTATTAGTGAGACAATGATCTGTCCGGCAGTAGTGGTGTGTCCAGGGCCTGGAGCTGGGATTCCAACACAGGTCTATAGTCCTGTCTGGCTTCAAAGCCCATGTTCTTGCTGCTGTTACTATAGTAATTTTTAATTTTTTTATGCTGCAGATAAAATAAAACTCTCAGTTGTGAGAGTTTGAGAACTAAATCTGGGACCTCAGCAAATTTTAAATCTATAAATACTAATATAGCATATAACTTCACCTATAAAATACCGTAAACTTTAAAAATATAGTCGATTCCTTCACATCCTTATTAAAAACTATTTCAAATATAAAGAGTGAGGAACAATAGCTGACACAATAATTGCTGACATTTATTGAGTATGCCTACATGTACCAGATAGTATTGTAGGTACTTCAACCATATATTTAATTTTCATAATTTTATCATTCCTAGTTTTATAGATGAGGTTACTGAGGTACAGATGAGTTGAGAAATGTGACCAAAAGCACACTGCTCCTGAGTGGTAGAGCCAAACTCTTATCCCTCAAATGCTGCTTTTTGTGGTATATGTTCTTGTGGTTGGCTGGGCTTATTTTCTTCCAGCTTGCTAATACCATTCAAAATTATGCTTCAGCAAAGTGAAATGTTGCTAGTGTCATGGACCTTCGGGGTAAAGCTGCAACTGCTAAAGTCTACTATGTTTGGTCTTGCATGTAGAACAGTCATCAGGTTACTCCCTGTTGATTTCTGACAGGAAGAACTCTAATCTTTAACCCACTATGCTTTTTTTGTTTTGTATATTCCCTCTATGATCCTGTGGAAGTGCATATTTGTCCTCAGCCTGTAATGCTCATTCCTCATCAACTATTTTTTCACTATCAAAATGGTTGTGCTTTAGCCCTAGGCGGTTTGGCTCAGTGGATAGAGCATCAGCCTGCAGACCAAAGGGTCCTGGGTTGGATTCTGGTCAAGGGCATGTACCTTGGTTGCAGGCTCCTCCCCGGCTCGGGGCACGGGCAGGAGGCAACCAGTCGATGTGTTTCTCTCACATCGATGTTTCTGTCTTTCCCTCTCTTCTCCACTCTCCCTAAAAATCAATGGAAAAATATCCTTGGATGAGAATTAACAACAACAAAAATATTTGGGTCTTAGGGTTTAGCCTTAAATGCTCCCTCTTGAAATCATCAATAATTTTTTTGATATCCCACTAGTGCATCTTATTTGGTAGTGTATCAAGGTCAAGTTTGTTATTTGCATTTTTATCTCCCCTGGGTTTGTAGTGTGTTAAGGGCAAACTATACTCATCTTTATGTGACCCAGACAATCCCTGGCCAGTTGTAGTCAAAATAAGTTTATACTATTGTTAGACTGCTTCAGGATGTGATTTGAATGTTCTTACTAGGCACTCTTCTGCCCATCACATCCTGTCCCTTCCCTTCAGGATGTCTAGTAGCCAAGCTCTTATCCAATTTTCCCCAGGACTTCTATCCGATTGTCAGAACATCTGTCCTAAAGGAAGTCATATCTCAAACTTTTTGTTATATTTTTATTAAGAGATTTAAAGCAAGCTCTGGCCGGTTTGGTTAACTGGTTAACGTGTCAGCCCATGGACCAAAGGGTCACAGGTTCGATTACCAGTCAAGGATGGCATGTACCTCGGTTTTGGCTTCGTTCCCTGCCCCCAGTCAGGGTATTAGCAGGAGGCAACCACTCAATGTGTCTCTCTCACATCAATGTTTCGCTCTCTTTCTATCCCTTTCTCCCTATCATTCTCTCTAAAAATCAATAGGAAAAATATCCTCGGTTGAGGATTTTAAAAAAGAGAGTGAGAGATTTAGAGCAAGTCCGAAGTTCTATCTCCACTGGCCATTTCTCAAACCCTTTCTAAATATCATCTCATCTTACCGGTGATGAACAGCTAGCTCCAGCTAGCCCTCAGCCTAAAGCTGGAGTTTCCTCTTAAAAGTTTGTTCAGGAAGCCGGTCATTCCTTATGCTGTCCCCACTCTGGTTCACTCGTTTTGGTGAATCTCTAGTGCAACATAAACTTACCCATTCTTCAGGAGCTTTGGAGTCAAACAAACCTGGGTTTGAATTCTAAAGTGTGGCATTTGTTAGCTATATGACCTTGGTTTTCATCTGAAGCACAGATAATAAGGCTTGTTTTATCCAATCCTCCTATATAATAAAAGGCTAATATGCAAATTGACCAAAAGGTGGAACAACCGGTCGCTATGATGTGTACTGACCACCAGGGGGCAGACACTCAATGTAGGAGCTGCCCCCTGGTGATCAGTGCACTCCCACAGGTGGAGCGCTGCTTAGCCAGGTGAGCGCAACGGCAGTGGCAGGAGCCTCTCCCGCCTCCAAGGCAGTTGGACATCCCCCAAGGGCTCCCGGACTGTGAGAGGGCACAGGCCGGGCTGAGGGGGCCCCCCCCCCCCCCCCAGAGTGCACAAATTTCGTGCCCTGGGCCTCTAGTGTTATAATATATGCAAAGTGCTTGACACATGTAGGAGGTATTAAATGAGTAGTTATTTCAATTGACTTTGTACATGCTCTTTCTTTCAGAGAGCCCGAGCCCAGCATATTGTACCCTGTACCATATCTCAGTTGCTGTCTGCCACTCTGGTTGATGAAGTATTCAGAATTGGAAGTGTTGAGATATCACAGGTATGAATAATGAAATAAAAATTATTTCTTTTTAAAATACATAAATGTTGCTTTTGTTTCAAAGAAACCCAAACTTTTTTTTCTTCTGATCTAGGTCACTATTGTGGGGATAATCAGACATGCAGAGAAGGCTCCAACCAACATTGTTTACAAAATAGATGACATGACAGCTGCACCCATGGATGTTCGCCAGTGGGTTGACACAGATGTAAGTGGTTTTTAAATCAGGATGGGGTTACTTTGGGACTTTGGAGATGTTGGATTTCTTTAGTCTTTTTGAAGGTTCTTATTATAAAAATCTATATATATAAAAGGCTAAATGTCCATCTATCCGACCAGTAGCTATGATGTATACTGACCACGAGGGGGCAGACGCTCAACGCAGGAGCTGCCATGACGTGCACTGACCATTTAAAAATAAACAGCACCATGGACCTGGCACCAACAAACCAACACTTGGCTTCCCCCAAGTGAGACACAGGCCCCACCACCACCCCAGAGCAACACCCCACCAAATCGCAGCCAACGCTGCCAAGACCCCCTGGTGCAAAATGTGACCCACAGCCCAGCCCCACCCAGAAACGGTTGCTGTGGGCGCCGAGTAATGATATCACGTAGCAACACCTGGCTTCCTCTCTCTAGCCACTAGCCTCCTGGGAGTTTCTTCAGGCCAGGAACCCAACTTGCTTTATAGCCAGGTACAAACATTTTACAGTTTAACCAGATGTCTGTGAAGCGTTTTCCCATGCCTCATCTCATTTGATCCTCATAGAAGTCCTGAAGTAGGTAGATAGGAGACTCGGTAGAATCCTATTTTCTTTTCATTAGCAGGATGCGAATAGCGATATTAAAGTATTTCTTCTAATTAATTTCCTTTTAATGTACACAAATCCGTGCACTTGGGACATTAGTAATACATAAGACATCAAAGGCAAAATTCTTAAAATAAAAGGTTAATATATTTTATATCGTAAAAGTTTAAAACCTTCTAAACTTTCCAAAATACTATAAACAAGTTAAAAAGGCAAGAAACAGGAGGCATTAAAGAACAAGGATTTTTATGTTGGCATTGTATCCCCAGCACCTAGAACAATGCCAGTTACATAGTGGGCCCTGAGTAAATATTATTTAAATAAATGGGAAAAATTTTTGCACATATTATAAACATCAAATTTTTTATTTAATAAAAGCTCTTACAAAGAAAAAACCAATTGCATTTTAGAGAAGTGGGCTAAGAAGATACACATAATTTATTACAGATGAAATATAAATTGCAACAACAATAATCAAGTTTAATAGACATTAGGATATCATTTTTAACATACTAAATTGGCAAAGAAAAAAAAAGATTGGCATTGCCCACTTGATGAGAGCAGTAGTTAGCACAGTGTCTCTGATACTTAGTAAGCACTTAATTAGTTAATGATTTGTCACTGTTTGTTTGGGGAAGTGAGTACCATCCTACTCCGATGGTATAAATACACTGAGTGGCCAGATTATTATGATCTCTGAACGCAGGTGCATGAATTCATGCATGGGTGGGGTCCAGCCAGCCTGGCCAGGGGGAGGGGACATGGGCGGTTGGCTGGCCTGCCTGCTGGTCGAACTCCTGGTCGAGGGGACAATTTGCATATTAGCCTTTTATTATATAGCATATACACTGAGTGGCCAGATTATTATGCGTTCAGAGATCATAATAATCTGGCCACTCGTGTATAAACTGATACAACCTTTCTCAAAAATCAGCTGATAAGCCCTAACCGGTTTGGCTCTGTGGATAGAGCATCGGCCTGGGGTCTCAAGGGTCCCAGATTCTATTCCGGTCAAGGGCATGTACCTTGGTTGTGGGCACATACCCAGTAAGGAGTGTGCAGGAGGCAGCTGATCGATGTTTCTCTCTCATCGATGTTTCTAACTCTCTATCCCTCTCCCTTTCTCTCTGTAAAAAATCAATAAAATATATATATTTTTAAAAATCAGCTGATGATGGGATTGCCCTAGCCCCGTGGTCGGCAAACTGCGGCTCATGAGCCACATGCGGCTCTTTATCCCCTTGAGTGTGGCTCTTCCACAAAATACCACGGCCTGGGTGAGTCTATTTTGAAGAAGTGGCGTTAGAAGAAGTTTAAGTTTAAAAAATTAGGCTCTCAAAAGAAATTTCAATCGTTGTACTGTTGATATTTGGCTCTGTTGACTAATGAGTTTGCCGACCACTGCCCTAGCCGGTTTGGCTGTGGATAAGAGTGTCAGCCTGCAGCCTGAAGGGTCCCAGGTTCGATTCTGGTCAAGGAAAGGACATATGCCTGGGTTGCGGGTGCAGTCCTCAGTAGCGGGGCATGCAGGAGACAGCCAATCAATGATTCTTTCTCATCATTGATATTTCTATCTCTCTTCCTCTCCCTCTCTGAAATCAATAAAGATAAATATTATTTAAAAATCAGCTAATGATCAAAATCATCCTTCATAAAAATGTTGACCTCATACTCCTCTGCTAAAGGTTTACATTAAGGAAATAATTAAATACATGTGCAGTTGTAAGGATGTTGATCATATTATTTATAATAATGAAAAGTTAAAAGCAATCTCAAAATGCTAACAATAGGGTATTTTTAATTAAACCATGGTATATTTATAAAATATTCCAAATGATGTAGAAATGTATGTATTGTCACAAAAAAAGTGTTTACCATAAATTGTTGAGAGGAAAATAGCACGCTATATGATAGTATGCATAGTATGACCCCATTTTTGCAAAGAAAAACGTGTATGGAGAAAATAGACTGAAAGAAAATACATGTTTTTATTTTTTAATTGGGCAGAGGCCTTTTTTAATTTTTTTTATTGATTTCAGAGAGGAAGGAAGAGAGAGAGAAACATCAGTGATGAGAGAGAATCATTGATCGGCTGCCTCCTGCACACCCCCTTCTGGGGATCAAGCCTACAACCCAGGCATGTGCCCTTGACTGGTAGATAGGAGACTTGGTCTCGAACCCAGGACCCTTCAGTCCACAGGCCAACACTCTATCCACTGAGCCAAACCAGCTAGGGCTTGATTTTTATGTTCGGTTTTTTGTTTGTTTGTTTTTTAAAATATATTATTGATTTCAGAGAGGAAAGGAGAAGGAGAGAGAGATAAATACATCAATGATGAGAGAGGAGGTGGGGAATGATGAAAGAGAATCATTGATTGGCTGCCTTCTGCACGCCCCACACTGGGGATGGAGCCTGCAACCTGGGCTTGTGCCCTGACCTGAATCAAACTATGACTTCCTGGTTCATAGGTCGATGCTCAACCACTGCACTACATGGCCCCAGGCAATTTTCTAGTTTTTTATAGTCATGTATTTTATAATCAGAAAAATCTTTATGAATCAGCTTATAGTTTTTTCTTATAAATAAATAATGTGTACATATTCTAGAAAACCCCACTTATCCCAGTTAACCATTGTTCACATTTTAGTGTATATTTTCCCCCACTTGGGGAAATCAGCTTTTTACTGGGTGCCACAACTGGTCTTCCCAGTTAATAGAATTCTACATTGTATGAATGTGTGCCTGTTGTTGGATATTTAGGCTGTTTTAAATTTTTCAATATTGTAATCTATGCTATTATGAATATTCCTAAAGCTAAATCTATGCATGTTCTTAATTATTTCATTTAATTCCTAAAAGTAGAAACACTATGCCAATAAGTATGTCCACTATCCACCAGAAAGTTGTGTGCCTAAAAGCATTGAATGAGAGTACCATCTTTGTTTGCTCTTTTATGGTGTACATAACAGAACTTTGGAACTGGAAATTACCTTTAGAGATGTTTATTCTAATTCCTGTTTTTACAAAACAGTTAATTCTAATAGATAGGTTAAATTAGTTAGGGACATATTAGGATCCTGTAGCTTTATAACTTTTTGTTTCTGTACATAATTTAGAGATTTTAAAGAAGCTTTTACCAATATCACTAAAACCTTAGTAATGTGTTTGTATTTTATCTGTTAGGATGCCAGTGGTGAAAACACTGTGGTTCCTCCAGAAACGTATGTGAAAGTGGCTGGCCATCTGAGATCTTTTCAGGTAAAGTCAGAAAAAATGACTGTTAAAATGTATTTGCCTGGGCCCTGGCTGGGTAGATTAGTTGGTTAGAGTGATGTCATGATATGCCAAGGTTGCAGGTTTGATGCCCCTTCAAAATAAAAATAAATTTTTAAATGTATTTGCATGCTAACAATTTCTAGATTCATGCCTGCATTTAGGATTCTTAAAACTTAACTAAGTCTTCGTGTTTAATGAGAGTTATATTGAAGTTGTTTTATTATTCTCTTCTTCAAAAGGAAATAATGGATTTTTACCTTAATATAAAACTAACAGAATGGTAGAAAAAGAACAGGATCTCTGCCTGCAATTGCCATCTATGGCATCCATTAGGCCTAGATGGGTGGGCACTGGATTTAGAATCAGGATCCTAGGCTCAGCTTGGTATGTAACCTTGGGAAGTCATTGAACATCTCTGAGCTAGTTTAGTTTTTTTTTAATATATATATGTACTAGAGGCCCACTGCACGAAATTCGTGCATGGAGGGCGTGTCCCTCAGCCCAGCCTGCACCCTCTCCAATCTGGGACCCCTTGAGGGATGTCCGACTGCCCGTTTAGGCCCGATCCCGGGCCTAAACGGGCAGTCGGACATCCCTCTCACAATCCAGGACTGTTGGCTCCCAACTGCTTGCTTGCCTGCCTGATTGCCCCTAACCACTTCTGCCTGCCAGCCTGATCAACCCCTAACCACTCCCCTGCCAGCCTGATCGACGCCTAACTGCTCCCCTACCGGCCTGATTGCCCCTAAAAGCCCTCCCCTGCTGACCTGGTCACCCCTAACTACCCTCCCCTGCAGGCCTGGAGTCCCCCACCTCCCCAACTGCCCTCCCCTGCCGGCCATCTTGTGGCCACATGGGGGTGGCCATCTTGTGTGTTGGAGTGACGGTCAATTTGCATATTTCTCTTTTATTAGCTAGGATATATTTTATTGACTATATTTAGATTAATCTTGAGTAAAAATTTTTAAATATATAACACATTTTTTCCATATTAGCAAAATACAACCAAGAAAAGAGCCATAATGTTTTGACCTGAAATTGACTTGAATGTGCTTATCCTTTATTCTCTTACTTTAATAGAACAAAAAAAGCCTGGTGGCCTTTAAGATCATGCCCCTGGAGGATATGAATGAGTTCACCGCACATATTCTGGAAGTAGTGAATGCACACATGATGCTGACCAAAGCTAACAGCCAGGTGAGCAGCTTCACTTGTAGTTTCTTTTTTTTTCTTTTTTCTTTGTCATTAATATATCTGTATTGATTTCAGAGAGGAAGACAGAGGGTGAGAGAGATAGAAACAACATCAATGATGAGAGAGAATCATTGATCAGCTACACCCTGCATGCCCCCTACTGGGGATTGAGCTGCAACCTGGCTTGTGCCTTAACCGGGAATCCAGCTGTGACCTCCTGGTTCATAGGTTGACGCTCAACCACTGAACCACACTGGCCAGGCCTAATTGATCTTTTTAAAAGCTCACTGAGGCTGCTGTATGGATAATAGACTATGAGACACCAAGAATAGCAACAGTAGTAGTTTAGAGGAATGGTAACAGCAGTGGTTAAATTTTTTTTATACATATATTTTTTTTATTGATTTCAGAGAGGGAGAGAAATAGAAACAGTGATGAGAGAGAATCATTGATCTGCTGCCTCCTGCATGCCCCCTACTGGAATCATTTCATAATGCGCTCACAATAATGAGTTCACAGGGCACTTGTCCAGGTTGCAGGCTCGATCCCCACTAGGGGGCGTGCAGAATGCAGCTGATCAATGATTCTCTCGTCGATGCTTCTATCCCTCTGAAATCAGTAAAAATAAAAATATGCATGAGATGGGGCCACTTGAAGCAGCACATGAGGTCATTTCAGCAGAGGTAACCAGGTAGGAAATAGCATTCAGTCCAGCATTACTTGATCATAAAACGTAAGACTTCTATTTCACCAGCAGGCAATGTGAAGGTATCTAGCTTGAAAACAAAGGACCACAACTGACTCTTGGTTCTTTTTTTGATTTGTTTTGTTTACCTCAAATGTTCATCTAGTGAACATTTGTTGAATGAGTAAATCTCCTAACTGGATGGGATTTCTCCTGGTGAGCTTCCACAGTGCTCCTGTATCCTGTTATGGGTTAACATTTGATTGGTCATCCTTACTTCTTCAGTTCAATAGGTTAAACATTGATTGAGCACGCACCGTCCCCCAGGCACTGTGCAAATATGAAGGGACTGATGGGGGAAGTGTGAATGAAGGCTGCTGTGAGAAAGACTGGGCCATGAGAGCCAAGAAGGAAGACCATGACGTAACTTGGCTTTGGGAATGTCAACAAAGTGTTTACCAGGCAGACGAGGGGAGGAGCATTCCAGACAGGAAACGACGTGTTCCGGACAAAGGCGTGTTTTTGGATGGCAAGAAGTCCAAGTGCGGTTGGGGGGTAGAGTGTGCTGAAAAGGAGTGATCAAGAGAAATACAGATTTTGACATCTACTTGTGGTAGGTCTTGAGTGTCTAGGAGTTTTATATTGTTTTCACAGGCAGGGGGAGCCACCTGGAAGCTTTTAGGCAGAGAAGCAACATGACCAGAAGTTACTTGGTAGCAATGAGGAGGGTTGATTGGAGTAGGAGAGACTAGCAGCTGAGATAACAATCAGGAGACCAGGTGTGTTGAGCCACACTGAAGATGGTATTAAAAGGCTGTGGTGACAGGTTGTGGAAGGGGAGCAAATGGATGACTGAGGTCTGTCTGGTTAGGTTTGAGTTTACTAATTGAGATGGAATATAGCAGAGTAATAAGCAGGTTTGAGGAGGAAAGTAATACATTTTATTTTGAAGTGTGAGATAGCTAGGTGTAGGTGTCCAATAGATGACTGGGACTAAGGATTTGTGCCTAGGAGGAGGTCTGGAATGAAATCCTGGGGAAACTATCAGCCTTTTGGGAGACAGGTAGAAGAAGAGCTAATAAATGATATTGAGAAGGTGTAGTTTGAGAGGTAAGAGGAGAATCAGAAGACGGGGGTATCAAGAAGCCCGGGAGGGGGTGGGGAGAGAAGCCCAGGGAGACACTAAAAAAAGAGATTTAAAGAAAAGAAGAAGTAGCTTAGGGAGGGGTACATTGCAAGAGGATTGTGCTAAGCAGTTTCTCCTTCCGAGGTCAAGTGTTATGAGGTCTGAAAGAGATTTTTGGGTATGTTGGTTGAAAAGTCTTTGGTGAGAAAAGTTTCAGAGGTGCTTTGGGGAGAATCCAAATAGTGGGGGCTTGAGGAGTGACTAAGAAGAAGGGAATGAAAACTTTATAGTCTTTTTTTTTTTTGGTGTAAAAGAGAGGTTGATGGAAACTATTCTCCTTTTCTTTCCATATAACACCTACTTGAACACCAAGGATATCATTATAGCAAACCTGAGTAATTTTCTTCTCAGTGCTCATTTTCCTCTTGTTCCCCTCATATTACAAAGAATAGAAGGAGCCGGGTTTGATATGATGTGCTTTACCCTCTTTTGAAATATTCATCATGCCCTAACCAGTTTGGCTCAGTGGATAGAGTGTCGGCCTGCGGACTTAAGGGTCACAGGTTCCATTCTGGTCAAGGGCATATACCTTGGTTGCAGGCACATCCCCAGTAGGGAGTGTGCAGGAGGCAGCTGATCGATGTTTCTAATCTCTATCCCTCTCCCTTCCTCTCTGTAAAAAAACAATAAAATATATTTTTAAAAAAAGAAATATTCATCAGGTAATAGCTTTCCCTTCCAATATAAATACTTGTTATTGGGCCCTAGCCAGTTTGCCTCAGTGGATAGAGTGTTGGCCTGTAGAGTGAAGTGTCCTGAGTTCAATTCCAGTCCAGGGCACATGCGTGGGTTGTGGGCTCGATCCCCAGTAGGGGGCATGCAGGAGGCAGCCAATGGATGATTCTCTCTCATCATTGATGTTTCTATCTCTCTCACCCTCTCCCTTCCTCTCTGAAATCAATAAAAATATATTTAAAAATTTTTAAAAATCACTTGTTATTGGGAAAACTTTGCCTAAATTGTTTTTTGTAAGCTGCTTATTAACAAGCTCTTTAAAATAGCAAGGACTGTGTTTAAATTGATGAATTTTCTAATGTTGTGAATTTATTTCTTAATTCAGCCATCAGCAGGGAGAGCACCTATCAGCAATCCAGGAATGGGTGAAGCAGGGAGCTTTGGTGGGAATAGCCTCATACCGACAAATGGCCTCACTGTGGCCCAAAACCAGGTAAACTCTACTTGAATGGCTCCAGAAATGCAAAGCACAGACCGTCTTAAATGTTGTTACTTCCTTAATGATTCTGAGGCTGTCTAAATACCCAACTTGTTTCCTTCTTATAAAGACACTTAGGTTTAAGAGGGGAGCTGATTCAAAGTAGTTGCTAAAATCTTTCTGATTTGAATGTTCAGGTGCTGAATTTGATTAAGGCTTGCCCAAGACCTGAAGGATTGAACTTTCACGATCTCAAGAACCAGCTTCAACACATGCCTATAGCCTCAATCAAGTGAGTATTTGGTTTCTATGAGCTAGGACTCCAGCATTATACCCATTTCACCTCATCAGAGTTTCTTGGTAATGAGAAGTGGGTTTTAAAAAAACTATCTGTTGCTCCGCGGGCATGGCTCAGTGGTTGAGCATCGACCTATGAACCAGGAGGTCCTGATTCGATTCCAATCGGCACATGCCTGGGTGCAAGCTCCATCCCCTGTTGGGGGTGTGCAGGAGGCAGCCAGTCAATGATTCTCTCTCATCATTGATGTTTCTATCTCCCTTCCTTTCTGATATTAATTAAAAATATATTTAAAAGCACACACACACACAAAAGTATCTGTTGACAGAAAGGAAGTTGTTCAGTCATGGAAAAATAGAAAAAAACTTGCAAAAATGTTGTTGCCCATCACATCACTCATTTGTTTGTTTATTCAACAAATACTGAATCCCATTCATTATGTGGGATATAATTTTAAGCAAAAATTGACCTTATACCTCTTGATTAAATCTGGAGGAGTGTGAGGTCCGTAGCTTCTGGTCTTTAGATGTACAGTACCATTTGCATTACCATCCCACTGTGGAGATGTGTGCATCAGGCTGTCTGGACCTGAAGCCATTAGACAGTCCTTTCCACAGCCTCGTCCTGATACAATGTTAGACAAGCAGCTACCTGATTCCAGTGAACTAATCAAACAAATTGGGTATTATGATACTTGGATTGTTGTTACCATAAATCAATATGCTAGGCCTAGATAGAAAAATGCTCAGGTCTAATTTCATTTCCTGTCCTATAAAATGAGGATAATAGTTTCAGTCTCAGTAACTATGATGATGAGGTATAGAATGGCTGTCACATTGTATCTGTTCTATAAATTGTTCCTGTTACTAAATATGTTATTGACTCTGGCCCTGAAGGCTGTGAAGATTTGAAGGTCTCTCAACCATTTCTGGAAAGACCTTCCCTTTACTTCCTGCAACATTACTTCCCAGAGGGCAGGCTAGAGGTTCAGGGGGTGGGTGGGGAGGACAACTTTTAAAAACAGCTCTTTATGCTAGGAGATTTTATGTGCAAGCTGGACTACAACTTTAGATCATTGTTTTGATTTGCTTCTACTGGTATTTAAGTGAGGCTCTATTTTCTTGCCTTTATATAGTTTGAGAGAGATATCCAAGGCAGCCCTCTCCCAGTAGCCATTCCCCCCATAGATGACCTCAGTTTTGTAATTTTACTGGCACCTTTCCCTGCAAGAGCTTTCTGTGAGCAAATGGATGTGAATTCTTAGCCAAGATAGAAAGTGGGGAGGTAGTGAAGTTGACATATTTGGCAATGTCAGAAAGGCGGTTCCCTTTCTTCGCCCTTTACTGAGCCCTTTTAAGGTTGACACAGTGCCTTAAGAGGCTAACACAGAAGGGTAAACTAAGTCTCCATAAAACCCAGAGAAGAGATGGTAAAACTCCTCTTTGGATCCTGTCTGGAGTCACAGCTGGAAAAAAAAGTTTTAATATAAAATTTTTTTATAAAGAATGAAAATGAGCCTTTTTCCCTCCCTTTCTTTTTAGGCAAGCTGTGGATTTTCTAAGCAACGAGGGACACATCTATTCCACTGTGGATGATGATCATTTTAAATCCACAGATGCAGAATAATTGGACCTAATTGGTACGCAACGTATTTTCCAGCTGGACCTATTTTCTCAGTCTATTGTGTCCAGCTGTGCAAATGTTTTTCAACAGTTGACTTCTAGAAAGTAGGTTTCATCCATAAAATGTCTCAATTGACATCATTTTGAAACTTACTGCTCTTCCGTTATTTTGAAATTCAAAGTGAGATGGGCAACTCCTAAGGGTGTGAGCCAAAGTGGAATTTCTTAAAAGAAGTTACAAATTAGGTAGTTATAATACCATCTGGATAGATGGAAGTGGAAGAGGGATGCTGCCAATAGAGTTGGGCAGTATTACTTAATACTCAGGAGTCTCTATTCCTAAAATATTACCTGTTGAGTACAATTAGGGTCTGTCAGCAGAGAGCTAGCCAAGAAACCTGCTAACTTCTGCCTGGTTTTGTTCCCCATTTTGGTTATGTGGTGTTACTTTCAGAATTGCACTTTTCTTCAACTTGTCATGGCTGCTGCCAAGTGTTTTGATAAATACGAAGTTCTAGAGTCGTGGCCTCGTGTGGCAGAGGAGAGAAAGAAATGTCACCGTGTTTTGTACAAAATAAGTACATCCATATGTTTAATAAAATAGTTATATTATTGTAGTAACTTGTGAAGACATTCTTATTTTTCTTTTTAAGTTAGTATAATTACTACCTTATCTGAGACAGTATAGCATACTCAACTTGGATTTGACATCGTGGCTCTCCTGCTTTTTAGTTAAGATCTTGAGCAGGGTACATCAGCCTCCATTTATGAAAAGACAAGAATGTTTATTTCCTTATAGGTTTGTGATGAAGATTGAATGAAATAAAGTTTGTAAAGCATCTAGCATTGCCATTAATGAGGGTTCTAAAGCAAACCTTAATCTTGACTCTAGCAGTATATGATCATGTGACTGATAAAATACCTACCATGTCATGTCACCTCAAGATGAAATTCTAAGAGGCCTTGGCTATTTTTTGGCCAACTTAATTAGCTCCTTTTCTTGTGGGAGAAGAAACTAGTTCCAAGATGTTTCTGACAATTCCAGACCGTAAGCTACTTCTTGAATGAAAGAGCTAATTCTGAGTAAGTTAATGCGGTGTAATTTGCAAATAAAAGTTCTATAATTGCTTTAACTGTGTTTCTAAATGAGATCTAGCAGCTGTGTGGAGAAAGCTCCACCACCCTGGTTTATAACAGTGAATAGCAATCTGGCTGTTATTTTGTATACATGCAGAGTAGTTCCTATCTTGGGAGCAGACAGATGTTTAAAAGTCAGTCACCAGTATGTCTATTTGTTTCTTGATTGTTTCCTATAAAGGACAGTGAGCTAAAAATAGGTTTAAAAAAATCATACATTTGAATTCAGAATGCATGATAGGGTACTTTTATGGGTTGTGGACTTCTCTTTCTAGTTATCACGCTTGTGTCCTCAAATGGGCAAGGCATAGCCCTGGTTCTGAGTGGAAGTCTATTTGTCTCTTTTGATTTTGAATATGAGGATTCAACAATTAGAAACTATTTACTCAGCCCTAGCCGGTTTGACTCAGTGGATAGAGCGTCAGCCTGCGACTGAAAGGTCCTGGGTTCGATTCTGGTCAAGGGTACATGCCCGGATTGCAGGCTCGATCCCCAATAGGGGCCGTGCAGGAGGCAGCCAGTCAATGATTGTCTTTCATTGTTGATGTTTCTCTCTCTCTCTCTCCCCCTCTTTTTCTCTCTCTGAAATCAATAAAAATATATTTTTTAAAAAAACACACACAAACTACTTACCCATTAATTCAGCAAGTGTTTATTGATCAGGCACTAGGAATTCAAAGCAAAATAAGGAGATTGGCATCACAGGACTTGCTGGTTCAGCATTCCCAATAGCACAGAGTAGCTGCTCAGTGGCACTGAACTCCCTACCATCTTGGCACTTACACGGCCTCACAGGAATTGTGTGGTTTCTGAGCACTACGGAGGCCTAACCACAGGCAGCCCATTCCTTAGCAGAATGAAACCCCAGCCTTCGTCAGGCTTCTGCTTCAGCAGGAGGCATCTGCACTTCAGGTGTATGTGGGCACCTGGGATGTGCATAGTGTTCTGCTAGCACATGAGACAGCATGAACCAGGTTCCTGTGTGACCCAGGTTCTTAGAAATTACCAGTGTCATAGCCAAGCAATGAGTCTAGCCTGCTCTCCATAGTCTCTCTCTAGGTATACAGGTAGGAAATTAGGTTCCTTGAGAAATAGTATTTTACTGGGCTTAACTAAAGAAAGGGCAATAGGTCCTGTCCAGTTTGCTCAGTAGTTAGAGCATCAGCCTGCAGACCGAAGGATCTTGGTTTTGATTTCCGGTCAAGGGCACGAGCCTCGGTTGCAGGTTCCCCAACCCTGGTAGAGGTGCTTGCGGGAGGCAACCAATTGATGTCTCTTTCATGTCGATGTTTCTCTTTCTCTCTCCCCTCCCCCTCTTCCCTCTCTCTACTCTCTCTAGAAATCAATGGAAAAAATATCCTCGGTGATGATTTAAAAAGTAAAAGAAAGAAATGCCAATAAGAATTAGTGTCTGATGTGAATTGGTTTTAAAAAATGCAGTTGAAATTCAGAATTCATTGATAAATATTTGTAAGCATATATCCCCAGCTTATATCCATTTATTTAGCAATTATTTACATCTGCTACTATATTAGTTATATGTTACAAAACATTCACAAATATAAAAAAGGACATTAAAAATATGAAGGGGTGTACTAATAACTTCGGTATCCCAGTGTATCACCTTGTGTACTCGGGGCATGGGTGCTCACTTTGGAGACCACTGCTCAGGGAATTGCTGTCCCCATGAGAACGCCTCCCCACTGCCCAGTGGCTTATTCCAGAGGTAAAGAAGCCAAAGCACCCTGAGGGGGGTGTCGCTTTGGTCCATTCTCTGCTGACCTTCATTGCTCTGATCAGACATGCACAGTTGTGATTTTCAAACATGTTTTCCTTTTAAGCCTGGCTTTCCCCATTGTGAAATTTTTTCATTTCTCATTTGGCCACTCAGAAATCCCCTTTTGTAGGAACTGGTAGCCCACTTCTCCGTCCGTTCTCCCCCCCCCCCCCCCCCCCCCCACACACACACCTTTTTTTGTGATTGTGCTAAATTTGTTGCCAAGCTTAAATGCGAAGTGAAAACTATTGGTGTTTTGCATGTGGCTTGGCTCCTAGGGGCTCTGTGCCCGGGAGGAACTTTTCTGTCTCACTTTGTTGCTTATTGCTTGTCCAGAATACTCTTCCTCAGGGTCCTCCTCTGCAGTTTAGATTATCTCTCTGGAGGAGGGCATGAGAACCGGGTGGGGGGAGATGAGGATGGGGTGCTAGCTACTTCACCTGGAAAAATCCATGCAGTGGTGGGAAGGCCAGAAGGCCTGGGAAGGGCAGTAGGTCCAGACAGCCCAGAGGGGTGAGAGCAAGCAAAAGGATGACAAACTCAGGTGTAGTTCCTAGAATCCAAGAACTGGAAATTTGGCCCTCACCTCAGCTGGAGACTCAGATCACCTTGTCTGCCTCCTGTCCTCTGCTGACCATGCTGGTTAGTTCCAGGAAACCAAAGTCCCACCACTTCAGGAGATGAGGCTTCTGGTCTTCCCTACTGAACAGGCCTACAGTGACCTTGGAAGCTGAGTTAATCAGATGATTCCATGGCTAGGAGACAGTGTGGACATGTGGAAAGAATATAGGTTTGTATTGGTCAGTAATAATGATACATGTTTATCAAGTGTTTATTATGTCTCAAGCACCGTGTTAAATGCTTTACAAAAGTTAACTGATTTGATTCTTAAAACAGTCCTGTGAGGTAGGTAACTTAGTTTTATTTTACACTAGAGGCCCAGTGCATGATTGAATCATGCACGTGTAGGGTCCCCTACACACTTTCGCTTTTGATCGCGGGGGAGCTGGGTGCCTGTCCGCTGGTGCCGGAGCAGACAGGCACCCAGCTCCCCCGCTTTTGATGGTCCGCGGCGGGACGTGAGCTCGCTGCCCCAGAGGCCCCTTCTGTGCCGCAGCACAGCCATGGCGCAGACGCTGATGGCGACATGAGCTCAGCGTCCTGCCGGCCCAATCGGCCACCCCGAGTCCCGCCCCCTGTGCCTCCCGCTGGCCCAATCATGGGCGTAGCGGAGTGATGGTAATTTACATATTACCATTTTATTAGGTAGGATGTGAAGAAAGTAAATCTTAGGTTAAAATAACTTGCTCATAGTCATAGCGGATAGATGGTGAGCTGGCATCCTAACCCAGGTTCGTGACCAGTCTGCCTCCTGAAACACTTGATCACTCAAGCTTGTTTCCTGATCTTGAAAATCAGGCTATTATCTCCCTCAGAAACTTGAGGATTTAAATAGGTTTGTAAAGGATCTGGCACACAGAATAAGTGATGTCTTGTCATTTTCCCAGGAGCTCAGGTGTCCTTTTTATTTTATGGTCTTGAGTGAAATCATCTTGGGTAATCACCTACAGCTGTCATGTGCTAGGCGCTGCAGAGAGGAGGAAGACAGTCCTGGTATCCCAGGAGCTGAGAGCCTTGGCAGGGGAGAGGGAGGAAGAGGGGAGCAGGAAGGGGGCCAAGGGGGTGGCAAACATAAAGGGCTCAGTTCAGTGTGATCAGGATTGAGTCCCCCTTTACCAAGAGGCAGGAGTCACGGTGCTGCCATCACTGAAGGTGGTAGTTTTGATTCCTTTCTTACCGACCAGTGAGGCAGCTGGTATAGGGGACACAGGATGGAGTGGAAACGAGCTGGCTCTTCTGGACACCAACACTGAGTCAGGACATCAAGTGTAGGGGCGAGGCCCAAACAAGCCAGCCCTCTGGCAGAGACCTAGAACCCGAGGGAAGCTGGGACTGTGTCCATCCCGTTTCTGATCGGTCCCACAAAGCCATTCCCTGTCCACGGTTTGGTTTCCGGGAGACTGCCCAAGGTCTTCTAACGGCTTGTAGCATTGGCTGGGACGCTGGACTCCCTAAGAAGCAGCAGTCAGGAAGCGTGGTTCCCCCGGCATCTAGAGGGTTTTCCGGAAGTGCTCAACTACCTCTTCGTAATCGTGGTCGTCGTTATCTGCAAAGGAGTCCAGGTCAGTGAGGCTCTGTCCTTAGCAGGCTCCTTCCCCTCTTTACCACTTTAGGGCACACTTCCTCGCCGGGCAGGGAAGGGCTGGTCTGAGTGCTCTAAGGTTCTTGCTAGCCTGGAAACTATAAATTCTTCTGACTGAACACTGCAGACATCCCCCCTATATGCCTTGGAGATGGAGGGAGTGTGTTGAGAGAGGAACTCATTTTCCTTGCCAGGGCTCTGTGCAGACAACAAGCAGGAACTGGGCCCAAAGTCACTTCCATCAGGAACCAAGGCTGGGAGAGGGACAGTGGGGATCCTTCAGCCTAAGCCTCCCCCCTCCCTCTTCTCCCCCCCGCCACCCCCCATATAGGCTTGACCATCCAGCTGGGACCTATTGGCAGGGCCTTGCTGAATGTTTGGCCAGCAGCCTCAGAGGGTCAGAGTAGGAAAGGTAGAAGGGAGGACAAGGGTGAATAGGGGCTGACAGGGCTTACCTGGACCCAGAAGGTGGGACTTGGTGGGCTTCAGGCCCTTCTTGTTGGCAGAAATCTTGCTGTAGGTATTGGATATGCCCTCTGTGACTGCTGGCAGGGTTTTCATCTTGAGTTTGGGCAACAGGACGGGCCGCTGCTCTGCTGGGGCTTGAGAAGACTAAGTGGGAGAAAAAAGCAGAAGTCAGCAGGGTCCCAAGAAATAGAGCAGCAGAATCCATGAAATGTAATTTCCTTCAAACATCACTTCCTCTGTTCCCTTCTCTACCTCCTTTTCAGGGTAGGGCTTCTCAGGACCCCGGGGATTTTGCTATAAGCACATGAAGTATTCTTCAGCAGGGGAGAAAGGGGCCAGGGTGAGAGGTGATACGATGAGAGGCTGGAGGCAGTATCCACATGGGAGTTTGGTCACCTGTTGCTGAAGGGGGAAGAGTCACAAAGCCTCAGAACGGAGTGCCAGGGCTGAGGAGTCCCAGAAGGAAGAGGACCTTATTGAACTCCCTTGTGCCTGATACTATATGCATATCTGCTCATTTAACCCTCAGGTGACCCTCTGAGTAGTTGGTTCAGTCCCCAATTTACACTTGAGGAAATGGGCTCAGGGAGAGAATGCCATGTCAGACCTCACACGGGGACCCTAGCTGGACCAACACTCGGGCCCAGACCATGTCTGTCACCTAAAGCTGGTGCTCTTTCCACCACACTGTGCTTTGGAGAACATGTATAGCTCCCTGATGAGCAAAAAGAATACTAAGACCCAGAGAGGAAAAGCTGCTGGATCAAGGACGACAAGCAGGAACTGGGCCCAAAGTCACTTCCATCGGGAACCAAGGCTGGGACAGGTCAACAACGGCCCCTCTTGAGATATGACCTCTTTCTGGAAGGCAGCTATGCTCACCACTATACCACCAACGCCGACTGACCTCTTTCTGGACTGAGACCCAGCATCCATTTTTTTGAACTTTCTACCCACACAGTGCAAACTACGAGCAGAGCATGGTAGTTAGCTGTTCAAGCCCGGTGGTCAGACCCCATTTTAAACCCCCCTCACCTCTTGCTAGCCAGGTGATCTCAGGTAAATTACCTCCCAGCACTCTTATTTTCTCCTCAGTACAAAGGATGTCAGTGGCCACCTCAGAGGTACAACATGAGAGCCAGGTGGAGCAATGCATGGGTGCCTGCCATAGAGCAAGCACCCTGCAGGTAGCAGCTAATGGAACAGTGAGTGATGTTCTCTCAGGTTCACTGATGAGGAAACGGATGCTCGGAGTCCAGGCCACAAAGTGAGTAAACTGGGACTACAACAGTCTTTCTGTCTCAGTAACTGGTTCTGTCCCCCTTATTGAGATTCCGTTTCATTCAGTTCAGCACTCCCTGGCATTTCTCTGCCCACTTTGGAGTGGGTGAGGTCCCTGCACCCACAGAACTCTCATTCTAGCCAGAGAGACTCGGGTATATCTAACTGAAAACTACGTGTGTGTGTGTGTGTGTCCCGACTCCCAAGCTACATCCAACATGCAGGGTGAATACACAAGAGGGAGGACTCAGTGGCCAGGAGGAAATCTGAGCTGAGCCTTGCCTGTGAGCCTGAAAGAAAGAAGATGCCTGGCTAAAGGGTTGGTGTGTGTCAAGTGCTGAGGCCGGAGTCCTGGCATAGTGAGGGAGCGTCTGGAGCCTCTGTGGCTGGAGTGTGGACTTCAGAGTGGGTGGGGGAAGGTGGGCCTGGGAAAGTGAGACTGAGGTCAGCTTAGAAGGGACCCTGATGCTATGTTACGGGGCCTGTATTACCCCCTGGCAATGGGGAGCCACTGGAGGTTTCAGAAAATACGGCCAAAACCCATTGGTGACCAGGGAAGGAGTAGGAAGGCAATTCTGACAGCAGTGGAAAGGGTCGAAGAGGCTGCTGAAACAGTTTAAGTGAAAATCAAATCTTGAACTAGAGTGACTTCAAGGGCAGCAAAGAGGCAAAGCACAGTGACCTTGCAGTCAGTATGCTTACGCTCCAGTTCAGGCCTCCTGTTTGTTAACTGGCTTGGGGTGAACCTCAGGGTCTGTGAGTCACTTTCTCAACCATAAACATGGTAACCACGCCAACGTCAGGATTGTGAGGATGGAGTAAGAATAACAGGTGCAAAGTGTGCAAGTTTATAAACTGCAAGTGCTAGTTGTAAGAGAAATGGGATGCTAGACAGAGAATGGCTGGACTTGCAGTGACCCTAACAGGTGAACCCACCCCGCCCACTTTGGTGGTGCTGGTACCTGGCTGCGCTGTTTCTTCTGCCCACTGAGGCCCTGGCGCTTCGGGGGCCTGGGTGGGGGCTGGCTCTCAAAGGCAGGCAACTTCCGCAGGTGGTAATAGAAGACGTCCGTCAGCTCCTCCACGGTGGCCACGGGGAGAGACCCGGCTGGCCGGCCTGGCTGCTCCTCGGCCTCCACAATAGTCAGGTCCAGCCACCGGGGAGGAATCTCAAAGGACATTCCAGGCTCAGAGTCCAGGCTGACCACCAAGAAGGGTTCCATGATCTTCTCCTCCAGCCGCAGCCCCGGGAAGAAGGTCAGAGGGTCAGCAGGGTGGCTGGTGTCCTTGGTCACCACCTTGACCTCACAGGGCAGTGGGAACTGGGCAGTCAGATCTGCCAGGCTGTAGCGCCGGCCATCACTCATCTCCTCCACGAAGCCGCAGGAGAAGTACAGGGGCAGCACAACCTGTTCTTGGTCCTCTGCCTCCTCTTCACACTCTTCCTCCTCAGCCTGGTCACTGAGCCGACGACACACCAAAATGTCTATGCCCCTGCCCTGAGCCTCGTGGGCCTGACCAGACCCCACCACCTCCAACCTGTCTCCCATAGTCAGCGAGGTGAACCCAGGGATCTCCATCTCATCCCCCTCGCAGTCCTGCATGGCCACCACCCGGAGAGGCTGGCCTGGCTGGAGAGCGCTCAGGATGTCGTAGGCCGTGGAGAACTCTCTGGGCCGTCGCCGCAGTTTACCCTGGTAGGCCCCAGAGACCAGGAAGTATCGAGGCATCTTTCGGCCCTTGGATGAGGCTAGGACCCGCCAGGGTGGCGAAGCCGGGCCATAGATGCAGAGCCGCTGGCCTTTCCGCAAGGAGTTCACCCAAGGGCTGAGGAAGATGGGGGGGCCGTCTGGAACTTCCAGGATCTCTGTGGTCAGGGGGAAGGGGCCTCCCCGCGCCAGGACCTCACTCAGCAGCAGCGGTTGGATGAAGTGGATGTGTTCAGAGGAGGCGGTGACATCCTCCACGTCGACCTCCAGAGTAGAAGGGATGCTGACGATGGTCCTGCGCACTGTGGAGGAGAAAGGTCAGCTCAGTGGCATGGCCACACCCACCTCAGCGGTGCACCCTCCACCCCCAGCAGAGATCTGGGCCAGCTGACCTCTTTCCTGTTCTTTAAGTTATTTTAGAAATTATTAAACATTTATGGAAGTAGAGAGACTAGTATAGTGACCCCCTCATGTACCCAGCTTCAACACTGAACTCAAAGCTCATCTTTAGTTTCTGCTCCCCTCTATCTGTTCCCCTCCACTGAATTATTTTGAATCAGAACAATCTTTGACTATTTCAGCCCCTAAAAGAAGGGATGGTTTGAAAATTTTAAAGCATAACCACAATGCCATTACCACACTGAAATAATAATGATTATTTGATAATTCCTTAATACAAAATATCCAATCAGTTCAACCACTTTTAAAATTTTAATTGAATTTTTTTTATTAATTGAATTTTTAATGTAATTTTATAAGCTGCCTTTCCAAGTCCTTTCTGGATTTAAATAAAGAGATAAAACCAAATCAAGAAAAACACTGACTAAATGACCTTGGGCAACTTGTCTCCTCCCTGGATTAGTACCTGGAGAACATAAACTCAAAGGGTGACTGTGATTATCAGGCAAACTGGCCCACCCACTGTGTTGTCTGATCTATCCCACATAGAAGATGGAGCCGGCATAGCCTCCCATTTTGCAGATGAGAACACTGAGGCTCAGAGGGGGTGGTGATGACTTCCCTCAGTCACATTTTTGGGATTTTTGCTTTGTGCTATATGAGCTGATAATGGGTTACCTGAGCTGCCTCATTATCCAGCACAGCCTGCCAAGCCCTCCCACCCCACCATTAAAATCCCTGGCCTGCCGAGATGTGGTCTCTTATTGCCCAGGGCTCCCTGGGAAAGAGCTAACTTCAGTTCCTGAGGAGGAAATGCTCAAGACGAGCCTGAAATATCTTTTACGGGAAAGAAGACAATCTATTCCAGACCACTAAGGCTTGTCAGAAGGATTTAGGGGCCGATGTGAAACAGCTTCCATGGCTCCCCCTGGCCAAGCTGCGCTCACTGAGCTTCCCATAAGATTAACCATTTCAGTGGATTGAAACACTGAAAACATTTCGTCCCTGAGTTCAGAGTGATAAAGAAGAAAAAACTGAATCACCCATTGAAGGATGTTGAGGAGCCAACTCGTTCTTTTACAAACTAGTAAAAAAAGGATTTCTTAGTCTCAGTGCAGGCTGGTGGCAGGGTTGGTGAAACGAAGGTAGAACCTGGCCACTTGGAGCCTGAGGAGGTGAATGGTCCCGGGACCCCTGCATATACAAACACAATGTCCTGTAGTTCCTGCAAACTGGAACCAAAGAGGAGATGAGGGGAGTTTTCTCTTCGTGCAGTTTCCCATGAAGACGGAATGACGGGATTAAAATATCACCATTGCAATTTCTAATGAAATCATGAATCTAGGCAGTGGTCATCAACAGCTACTCACATTGTGTTATTTGAGCTCCACCTCATGGCAAGGCTGGTGCTCAAGTTAGTCAGATGGGTGGCAGGCACAGAGCCACGCGTGGATTCCTTGCCCCACACCTCGCAACCGTGACAAACTGCCTCCTGCATCTGTTCAGGCCTCTAGAGCTAGGTGCCTGTTTGCAGGTGAGCAGAAAGAGCACGCCGGAGGCTGCTATCCCTAGAAAAGTCTGCCTGCGTGTTTCCCCCTGGCTGGCATGCAGGAATGTGGATTTGGGGAGGGCCCCACCCTTTCCTGATAAGAGTGGGTCACTGCCTAAGCTGCACAAACAGCGTGGCTTAAGCTGAACACCTGCTTTCCTTCCGGAGTCTGGAATCTTGGTACATGCTAGGCAGAGGATGCCTCCGTGATCAGGCGCAGTAAAAACCTTGGGCGCCGGTTCGCTAATGAGCTTCCCTGGTCTCACGTGCTGTCACAGTTCAGTGCTGGAGGAATTAAGTGTGCCTGTGTGACTCCCCGGTGTCCTCGGGCTTCTCCGCCTGTACGGTCCCTGTGCTGACTGTGCTTTGTGCCCTTTCACTGGAATGCATTCGGCTGTGACTGACTCACCCGACCTGGGTGGTCTTGGCCAGACCCAACAGGAGAGTCAGAGGTCAGAGCAGGTTAACACTCCACAGGGATGCTGGCAGCAAAACCCAAAACGTGAAGAAGCCTGTAGCACAAATGGCCTACTCCCCGCAACAGAAAATTACAAGAAAAATAGAGAATAAAGGGAACCTATAGCTTAAAAGGGACTTAAAAGACATAACAATCAACGGCAATGTTGTGGACCTTATGTGGGTCCAGAGGTGAATAAACTAAAAAAAAAATTATGAGCCCTAACCAGTTTGGCTCAGTGGATAGGGTGTCAGCCTGCGGACTGAAGGGTCCCAGGTTCGATTCTGGTCAAGGGCATGTACCTTGGTTGCGGGCACATCCCCAGTAGGGAGTGTGCAGGATTGATATTTCTCTCTCATTGATGTTTCTAACTCTCTATCCCTCTCCCTTCCTCTCTGTAAAAAAAAAAAAAAATCAATATAATATATATTTTAAAAACAATTTTAAATAAATAAATAAAAATTATGAGACAGTGGAGGAAATTCAAACACCAGGTGGGTATTATCACCATGTGCTAGGAGTTATTGTTCTTTCTTTTGATGATGGTATTGTGTCTGTTAAAAAAAAAGTCACAAGCTTCTGGTCAGGATGGTGGCATAGGGCCCTGATCGGGTAGCTCAGTTGGTTAGAGTGTCATCCTCATACACTAAGTTTGCAGGTTTGATCCCTGGTCAGGGCATATACTAGTACAAGTATCAACTGATGAATACATAAATAAGTGGAACAACAAATCAATATCTTTCTCTCTCTCAAAATCAATTAAAAAAAAAAAAAGATGACATAGGTAAATGCGGCACTGGAGTCCTCCCACAACCACGTCAAAATTGCAACTAAACTACAGAACAGCCATCATTTTGAACCATCTGAAATGTAGCTGAGCAGAAGTCCTACAACTACGGATATAAAGAAGAAGCCGCATTGAGACTGACCTTGTGCCTGAACGGCTGGACAGTGTGCAGGAGAGTGGGGAGCTATTTCATTTGGAACTGAGCGAGGAGGCGGAAGACAGCCTCCCTGAGACGTCTGTTGTGACCAGGTGGGGTGCAGTGAAAATAGGTTACTACTGAAGAGGATGATTACAAAGAAGGAAAAAAGTATGTACCCAAACTCAAGCAGTTTACCAAAAATTTAAAAAGTCAAAGATTTTACCCAAGCACTATAATATTAAAAAAAAAAAAATAGCAATGACATTGGGCCAGTCTCCATTCTAAAGCATCAGTCCAGCCCTGTCCAGCATGGCTCAATGGACAGAGTGTCAGCCCACGCACTGAAAGATCTCAGGTTCGATTCCCAGTCATGGAACACATGCCTGGGTTGCAGGCTCGATCGTGCAGGAGGCAGCTGCTTGATGTTTCTCTCTCATTGATGTTTTTCACTCTCCTTTCCTCTCTCTAAAAAATCAATAAAAACATTTAAAAAAATAAAAAATAATAAATCATCAGTACAATCAGAAAACAGGAGTTGTTATCCAACAGAAGTACAAAGACATGAACGTCTATGTAAACCCCAAAAAGCGAATGATCACCAAAGCCAGAGAGCAGCTCAAGCTTCCGGAAGTGCTGATCGGTATCATCCATCGGACCAAGTGGAGCTGGAGAAAAACTGGAAAACAGGCTGGGGAGAGCCTGTGGTGCACGGCCAGGAGGACCTGCCATGAGCATGGTCAGATATGAACTGGTAAGTGCTGCTGCTGCGTCCTGTTAGCTGAGATGCGTGGTTAACGATTCCTTGTCAGGAAGGTGATCCAAACAGAATCCTAGCCAGGGTCTCAGCAGATTAAGGACTGCTTGGTGGAATTGTTAAGCGTGGTGTACTGTCAGATAAAGTGCTCTTAAACACTTCAGTGTCTTGGGGGAGAAAAGTCACATTTTAAAATAGAGACACCTTTTTTTTTTTTTTTAAAGAGATACATATTGGAGTATTTTCAAAAGAAATGTTATGATACCTGGGGTTTGCTCTGAAGTAATCAGGTGAGATGGGGTGGGGAGAGAGGGGTTGGGGAGAGATCAAACAGGATCGATAATGAGTCGACAATTATGATGTTGGGTAATGGGGTCATGGGGATTGTTATATTCTTCCCTGCTTTTGTAATGGATTGAATTTTTACATAGTAAAGTAGGGTTTTTTGTTTTGTGTTTTGTTTTCTTTTAATATGTCTTTATTGATTTTAGAGAGAGGAAGGGAGAGGGTAGAGAGATAGAAACATCAATGGTGAGAAAGAATCATTGATCCGCTGCCTCCTGCACGCCCCCTACTGGGGATCCATCCCTCAACCCCAGGCATGTGCCCTGACTGGGAATCGAACCAGTGACCTCTTGGTTCATGGGTTAATGCTCAACCACTGAGCCACACCAGCTGGGTGTAAAGTAGTTTTTAAAGATTTTTTTAAAACGGCAAAAAAAATCCCCACTTGGCTCTGTCGTCTGCCAGCAATCCCGACTAATTGCTCTTGGTAACTGCCCGAAAGCCGAACCTCAAACCTGGCCTCCAGGGAAGAGGCCAGGTGCCATTCTTCTACCGCTCTCTGCTCAGGCTCGGCCTCGGACTGGACACCAACCCTGCGCTGCATGCTGCCACCAGCCTGTCCTGAGCGAGAGCTTGTGCGCCGCCGGGGCTCCGCTCAGTGCCCTGTCACTCCGACAGAAGGGCCGTGGGAACAATCCTGCTCTCCCCAGAGGCGGGAAAACACGTTTCTCTGAGCAAATGGGCAGGTGTCTCCGGTCTCTCTGACCTACTGCTAGTACCTCACAACCCAACTTCACCCAATTTCATAAAATCCCGGGGCCTCACTCTCAACTTACCCTATTTTCCTGTCTCCTTTACACCCACTTCCCACTCGGATAATCTATTCTGTAAGCCACCTGGAGTCCCTAGACTATGGGCCGGGGTCCTCCACCAGAGCTGCTCCCCAGGGCCCTCTTTCCCTCCCCCACCCCGCCCCCACCTGCCCCGACCACTCACTGTGCATGATGGCTAGGATCTCATACTGGGGCCTCAGGATCAAGGAGCGCCAGGGGCAGGCGGGGCAGGTGAGCAGGAGGTCCCTCAGGGCCAGGGCCTGCAGCAGGGTCCGAGGGGCACCGGTCTCCAGTTCCCAGAAGGGCCCCTCCGTGGACAGGGGCAGGTGCAGCACCTCCACCCGGGTCTCCGTGCCCAGCACACAGCGGGCGGAGCAGGTCCCCAGGTACATTTCCAGAGACTCGAGCATGAGCGGCTGCTCCTCAGGCACCGCCAGGGCCTCGGTGTCAATTCTGCGGGTCGACATGAACCAGATGGGCAGCTGCTTGGAGCTCTGGGTGACAGCGGAGTACAGTTCCTTCAGGGTTCCATAGCTCCGGGGGCCGGTGAGGGGGCTGAAGAGGCCTGGGGGGCACAGCAGAGGGTGTCAGGGGGCAGGCCTGGGTTGGGTCCAGGGCTCTCTGCACCAGGCCTCAGTCTGGCCAAAGAGAACCCGGATTCCCCCGAGGACAGATGCCAAGGGCAGGCCAGCATCTGGATACCCGGGCCGTAGGGTTGAGAAAGGGGAGGCAGCAAGTGACCACGTGTGAACGGACAGCGAGGGCCGAGTGGAGATAGTCCCTCTGACGCACAGGCAGGCAGGGGACAGACAGAGAACAGAACGGGGACCTGTTCCCATAGACACACTGACAACTGCCACATTTTCCTACCTCCCGACCCCACCTGCCTCTAAGTTTGCCAACTTTGCCTCCAGACACCTCACCACGGCTCCAATGCCACACTTCCAACACCTGTCACCCACCCTGGGGCAGCGCCATTGTCCCTCTTCCCCAAACTAGAGACCGAGGAGCCTCTGGCCAAATGAGCTCTGACATCCCCCCACCCCCGCCTAAGTGTCCGCCAATTCTGGCTGCTCTCACCTCTCTGCCCCTCCCCCACCCCATCCAATCTTGCCGCCCGACTGCCCTAAACCAACCCCTCATCTGGACATGAGTCCTGAGACTTTCCTGCCCAAACACTCAGCAAGCACCCAAGCTAGGGAACATCGTACAGACCCGGACTGAGAGCCATTCCGCAAAAGCACTGGTCTGGACTCTCCAAAACGTGGGTGTCAGGACACGGAAAGGCTGAGGAGCTCGCCCAGCCCTAAGGAGGCTAAGAAACAGGACGGCTGCCTGCGCTGTGTGATCTGGGACTGGATTCGGGATCAAGGGGAAAAACTCCAGAGGCTTTATTAGGGCAGCTGGCGAAATTGGGATACAGACCTGGTTAGGCACTAGTGGTGTATCAATATTAAATTTCCTAGATCTGATCATTAAACTATAGTTTTGTGAGCCTATGTCCTTTTAGGAGACACACTAAATAATGGGGGTAATATTTAGATGTAAATGGCATCATTTCTGCCATTTACTCTCAAATGGTTCAAGGAAAATATATACATAAACACATACATATATAGTGACATGTTCATATGTGTGTGTGTGTGTGTGTGTGAAAAGAGAGGAAGGGAAAGAGAAAGCAAATGTAACAAAATGTTTAGCAATTAGTGACTCTGGATAAGGTGTACAGTAGTTTTAGCAAGTCTTCTGTAAATTTGAAGTTATTTCCAAATAAAAGCAGAATCCTCAAATACAAAACAACACAATATCACTTTCATATTTAAAACCCTCACTGGCTCCTCAGTGTCTTCAAAATAAAGACCTAAACATGTCTGTGCCTCTCACAGGCCCCTTCGGTCTGACTCCCGCCACCTCCCCCCCATCTGGAACACACACCCTCACTATCCCGTTGGGGCGATCACAGTGACTCATACTGAGAAACAGCTCCGTGCCAGGCCTTCATGCATGGCAGCTCATGCAGGCAGCTCATCTCATCCTCACATCGCGCCTGAGCGCCCCCGGCACCGAGGAGGAAGCCGAGGCCCAGCGCGGTCAGGGAAACGGACCACGCCACAGCTGGTGGTTGCAAAGCGGGATTCCCGGCCGGGCTGCGGGCGTGAGCATCGGGCCCACCGTCCACCACACTACACACTTCCCGAAACAACAGCCACATGGGGTTTCTGGAGCCCCAAATGTGCACATGCTACTCCCTCTGGCTACTTCTTCTAGGACTCCTTCCTCCAGCACGGGGCCACCTCCTCCGGGAAGCCTGCCCAGACCCCTGAGGCCGGCCACTCCCGCCAGAGCCCCCTCTACACTTGTGCCTGTTTCTGCTGCTCTTTCTCTCACTGCCATCGTGGTAGTTCACCCCCCGCCCCCCGAGAGAGCGCCCCTGGTTCATCCTGAACCCCAGCCCCCAGCACAGAGCCTGCCACACAGAGGTGTCAGTAATATCCAGTAAGTGAATGTATGAGCGAACACAGAGACAGGCACGTGGACAAAGACCTGGAACAGAAGAATCCCTGCCGAGATGTGATCCGAGAGATGGGCAGGGAGAGGGCACAGCCAGGCCAGGCTCAGGCACAGACCCCCTGAGGGCATCTGAGCCTGAAGGCTGCTGGGTGGCCTGCGCGTCGCATGTGCCAACCCAGAGGAGTGGGAGTGCGTGCTGGAGTCGGCAAGCCCACGCGCGTGTCTGCAGGTGTGCCCAGCAAGGTGTGCCCGGAGGGTGCCAGGACACCCGGGGAGACAGAGGTGCCAACCTTACCCTTGAAGTTGGGGTCCAGCTCCATGGTCTGGCCCGTGCTGGGGTTCTCACAGACAACCTTCTGGAGGCGAACCTGGGTGACCTTGATCAGGTCCCCTGTGGACAGGCAGCACTCATTCCCACAGACCTCGTAGACGGAACCTGCGGAGACACAGCCTCAGTTTCCCCGTTCAGCAGGGGCCAAGCGCTGGGCAGCCTGTGCCCTGTGCTCCCATCAGCCCTGCCCCGTCACACCTGTGCACACGCGTTCCTGCTGCCAGGAATGCCCTGCCCTGACTTTCCCTGCCTTAGGCGGCGCGAAGGCCGCCGTTCCCTTCGCGGGATGCACCTTCTGCGGCACATCCTCTGGCCTCTGCACGCCCCGCGCCTCCTGAACAGCGCTCGGAGCAGGCCGGACCCGCTTAGCGCCACGGCAGCGGCACAGGCCTGGCCTCTCGTGAGTAAAACCGGTGCCTGCATCCCCGCAGTGCAGGTAGCTCATCAGGCCCAGGCCGGGGCGGTGGCTTCCCACGGACACGCAGGGCCGAGCACCCACCGGGTGCCGCCTTCTTCTTCAGATGAGTTGTTTTCCAAGGAAGCACAGGAGGAAACGAGGGCCGCCGGCAGGGTGGTCTGTGGCAGGGTCCTGGGGCCCCGTAAAAGCAGTGTCTGCGACATGGAGATCTCTCCCACACCGAGTGCCCAGGCTCTGCGTCCTGCTGGCGACCGACAGCAAAGTCCAGTGGGGCCAGCCCTGAGGCCATCAGACCGCCCCCCCACACACACACCGCAGCCCGCAGGGCCTGCACACAGCCCGGAGAAGCTGTCAAAACCTCTTTCCTGGTCCCGGGAAGTGCACACGGACTCACAAGCACACAGTCCGACCGCGGTTCGGGCGGGGGAGCACAGCGCTGCATGTGTATCGTTGCGTGTAAGCCCATGTAGTCCTCGGAGGACAGGCAGCTTCCTTCCCCAAATGATGGAACTGAGCCTCGGCGAGGCTGCAGGGTGGCCCGGGGTGACAGGTAGTAAGAGCCTAACTGGGATTGAGTTCAGGGTGTTTGCCTCCAAAGCTGCAATTCCCAACCCCTCCGAGCGTCTGGGCCTGCGCCATCGGCATCGCCACCTTCCTCCACACGCACCCCGCCTCTTACCCATCTGCTGCTTATCCTACCCCAACGCTGGTCACTTCCCACCACCGGCCGAGGCAGAATGATGAAACCCAGGGTTATGACACCCAGCGAGCAGGGGATGTCCGGGACAGAACAAACAGGGCCGGGCGCCTGCAGGAGCCCCAGGGGTAGAGCCAGGATTTGAACCCAGATCCGTCCGATTCCCAAGTGGCCTATGTCTCACCCTCGGCCCAGGGCCCATGGGCCTCAGAGCACTGACTGTCCGGGAAGCCGCCGGGAGGGGACAGAGAGGGACGGGACAGCCAGGGCACCCTGAATTCATGTGCTCTCTAAGGAAGGCGCCCCGGCCCCACCCAGTGGCTTGGTTCCCTCTCTCCACTTTCTCCTTCCCCGTTCCGTCTCCCACGGCTCCTCCCTCACCCGGCACCGCCGAGTTTCCCATCCCCCTCCACCCGTCAGCCGGGCCTCTGGCTCCTCAGGTGTAACCGGTGACTGGGCCGCCCCGCCGTGCACGGGGCGCCAGGCGCCCGGCCGGTGAGCGGACGTGCGAGGAGCGGAGCCGGGAGGGCTCGGACCGCAGCCGCGCAAACCGAGAGCTGCCGAGCCGCTCAGACCGCGCGCCGCCCACTGCAGCCCCGCAGGGCAGGTGCGCCGGCGGGACGTGCGGGAGGTGCAGACGGGGTCGGGCAGTGGGAGCCACAGGAGCGGAGGGCTGACTGGCCCGTTAGAACCAAGTCCGGGCGCCCCAATGCCGCGGCCGCACACCGGACCCGGGCAGCCGTCCCTCCCTTCCCCCGCCGGTCAGCGGTCCCGCCGGGCCGGCTCGGCTCGCCCACCCGGATGTCTGAGCTACCCCGCTGGAGGGTGGCCCCAAACCACACAGCTGGGCGGCGGCACGTCGGGGTTCGGGGCTGGGCGCACTCTCCCGGGTGCCTGGCGCCCCAGCAGCGCCTCTGCCCCCCACGCGGGGGGAGCCGGGCCAGGCGGGCCGCGGGGGCGGGGGGCGGGGGGCGCGGCCCTGCACTCACCCTGGAAGTAGACGCCCGAGCAGACCCGCAGCACCCGCGGCAGGGAGGCGGGGTCCAGGGCGCAGACGAAGTCCTGCAGCGGCACCGGCTCCATGTCCGCGAGGCTCGCCGGACGCGGACCGAGTGGCCGGCGCCCGCGCTCCGGCCGGAGCCGCAGCCCCGCCCCGCCCCGCCCCGCCCCGCCCCGCCCCGCCCCGCCCGCAGCCCCGCCCCGCCCCGCCCCGCCCCCGCCCCGCCCCGCCCCGCCCGCAGCCCCGCCCCACCCCGCCCCGCCCCGCCCGCAGCCCCGCAGCCCCGCCCCGCCCCGCCCGCAGCCCCGCCCCGCCCCGCCCCGCCCCGCAGCCCCGCCCCGCCCCGCCCGCGGGGTAGCAGCCGCGAGCTCTTGTGCAAGCCTTGTCCCTCCCGCCGGCTTCCGCTTCTCCAGAACGGGGCGCGGTGCCCGCCTGTCACGGGGGGCACAGATGGAGGGTCCGGAGCTCGGAGGCTCTGGGTCAGTAAAGCAGGTCCCGCGGCTGCAGTCGTCAGCGACGGACCCCGGACCCCGTGGTGGAAGGGGACGCGAGGAAGAAGCCCCAGAGGCCCCCTCCACCCACCCCCGTACCCCCTCACCTCCGCACCCCCCACCCCACCCCCACCCCCACCCCGCCCCCGGTTACACGAGGAAACGCGCCCGCCCGGTGTGGTCCTGCGTCTCACAGGGGAGACACGGCCCTGCCCTTTGATCTGCGGGGGAAGATGGGGAGTCAGGTCCCTGAATCCCTCTCCGGACACTCCATGGTCCTCTACCGCCCGGACTCCCCTTCCCAGGACGCTCGTGCCCTTTGCACAATTCTAGTTGAAAAGTCTTCCTTGGCCCTGGCCGGTTTGGCTCAGTGGATACAGCCTCGGCCTGTGGACTGAAGGGTCCAGGTTCGATTCAGGTCAAGGGCACATGCCTGGGTTGTGGACCCGAACCCCAGTGCGGGGCGTGCAGGAGGCAGCCAATCAATGACTCTCTCTCATCATTGATGTTTCTATCTCTCCCCCTCTTTCTTCCTCTCTGAAATCAATAAAAATATTTTAATAAATAAAATGCCTATATTGAAGATTTTAAAAAGCTTTACTTTTAAAAAAGCCTTCCTTGGGCTAAAGGGAAATGTACTTAGGAGAGAGTCCAATCTCTTCTCCTGACCCCACAAGAAGAGAGAAAGTTTTTCCATTTCCCTGGCCCTCGGGAGTCAGATCCACAGAGGTTCAGATCCTAGCTCCTTGTCTTGTTTGTTATATAACTTGAGGCAGATCACTTCGATTCTCTGAGTTTTGGTTTCCCCATCTATAAAATAGGGGAAAGAGTCTTCGCTTACTTAGCTGGTTGGAAGGGCGAAATGAGATGATGTAGGCATTATGCACTATGCTTTACTTCACTTTTTCTCACTACAAAAGTAATAGATGACTTCTAATCAGAAATAATAATGGAAGTTTAAAATAAAAAGGAATACACCCCAATTAAAGACATTTGACAAATAAAAAGAGGACAGGCATTTTTTTTCCCACCACCAAAATATATTTACTTCTAAAATTTTGCTGTGTTTCTTTCCACTCTATTCTGCCTCTGTGTGTGTGTTTTACAGTAAAGTTGTAAAAATAGTAGAGATGTCCCATCAATTCCTCAGCCAGTTTCAAATTCCCCCAATGCTACCATCTCACATTATCATAGATTCAAAACTAAGAAACCAACATTGCCGAATTACTGCTAACAAAACTGGAGACTTGACGTGGATTTTATCTGTGTTTGTGTTTTCTGGTTCCGGTACCCCATCCAGGATTCCATATTGTATTTAGCCATCATATGTCCTGTCTGTAACATGTTGCCAAGCTTTCCTTGTCCTCACAACCTTGACAGTCCTGAGGAGCGCTGGCCAGGGGTTTTGCAGAATGTCCCTTAGTGTGTGTGTGTGAGTGTGTGAGTGTGTGTGTGTTTGTGTGAGTGTGTGTGTGTGAGTGTGTGTGTGTGTGTGAGTGTGTGTGTGTGTGTGTGAGTGTGTGTGTGTGTGTGTGTGTGTGTTTTCTGCTGTTTTCCTCATGACCAGCCTGGGGCTGTGGACTGTAGAGGCGGGTGCCACCAGGATGAGGTGCTCCTCTCCTCACATCCTCTCAGGGGGCACGTGGCCTCCCACGTGACTTCTCACTGTGAGAGTAACCTTTATCGCTGCTCTAAGATGGAGTTTCCAGCTTTTTCCATGTGAAGTTGCTATTTTTCCCCTCTCCATACCCTGTTGTTTGGGAACAAGTCACTAAGTGCAGACCATAATCAGGGAGAGCCAAGCTGTACCCCTTGGAAGGAGAGCATCCAAATAAATTACCTGGAATTCCTTTGTAAGAAAGATTTTATGCCAACGTGGACTCATGTATATTTTTTAAAAATTGATTTTGAGAGAGAACAAGGGAGGGAGACGAGAGAGAGAGAGAGAGAGAGAGAGAGAGAGAGAGAGAGAGAGAGAGAGAGAGATGTGGGAGAGACACCAGGGATGAGCCTGCAACCGAGGTGTGTGCCATTAACTAGGATTGAACGGTTGAACCCGGGACCTTTCAGTCCATGGGCCTCTGCTCTCTGTCCATTGAGCCAAACCAGCAAGCGCTCAAAGGGCATATTTAAGTGGCGCTGAAAGGGTACCGAGCCTCAGTGGACACGATAAAATGAAGGAGCTGCGGTAAACAGAGGCCTGCAAGGGCCCACGAGGAGGGTCTGCTAAGCAGAGATGGGACGGGGTCATTTCTAAATGTTTCCAGAAACATCAGCAGGTGTGATTCTCCGAGCACCTGCTCCGAGCAGGCCCTGTACAGCCATTTGCTCACCTGATTCTCCCTACAATCAGGTAAAGCAAACAGTCATTCCCCCTTTACAGGTGAGGAAACCGAGGCTCAGAAGAGTGAAGGGACTTGTCTGAGATCATGCAGTGAGAAATGGAGATGCTAGGATTTGTTGTTGTTCTTAATCCTCACCCAAGGATATTTTTTCCATCGATTTTTACAGAGAGAGGAAGAGAGAGGGGAGAAAAAAAACATCGATGTGAGAGAGACACATGGATTGGTTGCCTCCTGCATGTGGCCCACTTGGGGGCTGTGGATCAAACCTGTAACCCAGGTACGTGTCCCAGACCAGGAATCAAACCCATGACCCTTCCGTGCATGGGCCAACATTCTAACCACTGAGCAACACAGGCCGGAGCGAGAGGCTAGGATGTTAGCCCAGCTCTGCTGAGCTTTCCCAGCAGCCGCAGAATGTGGCAATGCTTCCTCTGCCACACGTGTGTTAGCAGACCACGTAACTGGCAGACTTCTGGTTGCCTGGAACTGCAGCGAAGGATGAGGAAGAAAAAGACAATTATACACCAACAACAGTGAGCCAACGGAAGCTTTTTGCAGCATAGATAAATGTCACGAACAAAATATTGGGCAAAAAGAGCCAGATATAGAAGAATGCCTGCTCTATGATTTCATATTTATAATGTTTCAGTTCAGCGTTTAGAAATGCATAGTTAGGTGAAGACTCTATAAAAAAAAAAGTAAGGAAGTCATTGTTCTAAGAATCAAGACAGTAGTTACCTTGGTGGAGGGTTTTGGATTGGGAAGAGGCCAGCTGAGGCTATGTGGAGAACTGGCAATGTTTTATTTTTTGACTTGATGCTCATTCTGTAATAATTAGTTAAACTGTGTGTTTGTTTTATGAATGTTTATATATGCGTAATACCTCACAATAAAAATGTTCTTAAGAATAAGTAAAAGAATCACCATTTGTCCACCATCCAGAACTGAAATGTCATTGCTGACATGTACACATAAGGAACTGTTTGACATTGAAATTGGGTCTCAAATTTGTCCCAGAAAGAAACTCACTACAGACTGATTCATTTGCCTGTCAGCATAACCATTATTGCTTTTCTCATTTTCGGTTCTTATAAGTGTATTTCTAGTAGCACATGATCTCACTCATCTAGGGGAAATGATGAACAACATAGACTGAGGAACAAGAACAGACCCAGAAACAAGGAGGCATCGATCGGACTGTTGGGCCTCAGAGGGAGGGTAGGGGAGGGTGGGGGTAGGGGGGAGGGATCAACCAAAGGACTTGTGTGCATGCATACGAGCCTAACCAATGGTTAAGGACAACAGGGGGGTGGGGGCATCCGTGGGGAGGGGTGTGGGATGGGAATGGGGGGATGAGGACAAATATGTGACACCTTAATCAATAAAGAAATTAAAAAAAAAAAAGAATAAGTAAAAGAGCTCTAACCGGTTTGGCTCAGTGGATAGAGCGTCGGCCTGCGGACTGAAGGGTCCCAGGTTCGATTCCGGTCAAGGGCATGTACCTTGGTTGCGGGCACATCCCCAGTAGGGGGTGTGCAGGAGGCAGCTGATCGATGTTTCTCTCTCATCAATGTTTCTAACTCTCTATCCCTCTCCCTTCCTCTCTGTAAAAAAATCAATAAAACATATTTTAAAAAAAAGAATAAGTAAAAGAAAAAATACAGGGAAACAGCGAATACAAAGACAGGCTTCAGAAAGAGAGCTGGGCTCAGATGCTGGCTCCTCCACTTCTTGGGCAGCTCCTTAGCCTCTGAGCCCGGCCCCTCTGCCCGGACGGAAGGGAGCGGAGCCGGGGGGCCGGGGGCCGGGAGCCGGGGGCCGGGGGCCGGGGGCCGGGGGCCGGGGCCGGGGCCGGGGCCGGGGTCAGCGAAGGTGACAGTACCTCGGCCCGTGGGCTCCGCCCAGCGCTCAGCCTCACTGTGACTTGGGGCTTCCTGTGCCCCTGACATTGCTCGGAGCTTCAGGCCGCACGTGCTTCTGTTTTAGGAAAATGAGATTCTGAGTGGGAAACGCCTTCCTGGCTGTTGCACAACATGCAAATGGAGGGACTGGAAAGCCCTTTCGGTTCCGCACCGGGAGCCCTGGCCGGGGCTCCCGGGCTCCGTCAGGGCCGAGCGGGCCTCCCCCTCCCCTCCCCGGGGGGCAGCCCGGGCCGCCGAATGGCTTCCGAAAGGCGAGGCCCGCGGCGGCGCTGGAAGAGGATCGGGAGCGGGGCGCGGGGGGACCCTGCGGGGACCCTGGGTCTGAGGGGTTTTGGGGGGGTGGGTCCGGCCCGCGGCCTGGAGCCACTCTTGATCTCTCTCTTTGTGGCTCAAGAAATGTCCGGGCTTCCTCTGTCCTCACTCGGACACCAGGGTGCAGATCAGGGGCCCCCTCACTGGGACACCAAGGTGCAGATCAGGGGCCCCCTCACTGGGACACCAGGGTGCAGATCAGGGCCCCCCTCACTGGGACACCAGGGTGCAGATCAGGGGTCCCCTCACTGGGACACCAGGGTGCAGATCAGGGCCCCCCCTCACTGGGACACCAGGGTGCAGATCAGGGCCCCCCCTCACTGGGACACCAGGGTGCAGATCAGGGCCCCCCTCACTGGGACACCAGGGTGCAGATCAGGGGTCCCCTCACTGGGACACCAGGGCGCAGATCAGGGCCCCCCCTCACTGGGACATCAGGGTGCAGATCAGGGGGCCCCCCTCACTGGGACACCAGCGCGCAGATCAGGGGGCCCCCCTCACTGGGACACCAGGGTGCAGATCAGGGCCCCCCTCACTGGGACACCAGGGTGCAGATCAGGGCCCCCCCTCACTGGGACACCAGCGCGCAGATCAGGGGCCCCCTCACTGGGACACCAGGGTGCAGATCAGGGCCCCCCCTCACTGGGACACCAGGGTGCAGATCAGGGCCCCCCTCACTGGGACACCAGGGTGCAGATCAGGGCCCCCCCTCACTGGGACACCAGGGTGCAGATCAGGGGCCCCCTCACTGGGACACCAGGGTGCAGATCAGGGCCCCCCTCACTGGGACACCAGGGCGCAGATCAGGGGGCCCCCCTCACTGGGACACCAGGGTGCAGATCAGGGGGCCCCCCTCACTGGGACACCAGGGTGCAGATCAGGGGGCCCCCCTCACTGGGACACCAGGGTGCAGATCAGGGGCCCCCTCACTGGGACACCAGGGTGCAGATCAGGGGTCCCCCCTCACTGGGACACCAGGGTGCAGATCAGGGGCCCCCTCACTGGGACACCAGGGTGCAGATCAGGGGCCCCCTCACTGGGACACCAGGGTGCAGATCAGGGGTCCCCCCTCACTGGGACACCAGGGTGCAGATCAGGGGCCCCCTCACTGGGACACCAGGGTGCAGATCAGGGGTCCCCCCTCACTGGGACACCAGGGGGCAGATCAGGGGTCCCCCCTCACTGGGACACCAGGGGGCAGATGTGCCCCCGCCGCCTCTGGCCAGCCGTCCGCTCACAGAGCCGGGCTCACCGTGGAGGGGGGAGCTGTGCCTCCGGGAAGCTGCACCGGGACATGACGACTGTCTGGTTTTGACATGCGCACTACATACAAGATGCATGGCAGGCGTCGTGTAAAAGCAAAAACCAGAGCTCAGCGGGAAGCACTGTTCACACGGGGTGGGGGAGTGGGGGGGTGGGGGAGGTGGGGGGTGGGGGAGTGGGGAAGAGGGGTATGGGAGGAGGGGGAGTGGAGGAGTAGGGTATGGGGGTATGGGGGAGTGGGGGAGAGGGGGATGGGGGATGGGGAGTGGGGGAGGGAGCGTGCTCTGGTGTGATGGGGAGGGGGCGTGCTCTGGTGTGATGGGGAGGGACTGGCGTGCTCTGGTGTGATGGGGAGGGACTGGCGTGCTCTGGTGTGATGGGGAGGGGGCGTGCTCTGGTGTGATGGGGAGGGACTGGCGTGCTCTGGTGTGATGGGGAGGGACTGGCGTGCTCTGGTGTGATGGGGAGGGGGCGTGCTCTGGTGTGATGGGGAGGGGGCGTGCTCTGGTGTGATGGGGAGGGACTGGCGTGCTCTGGTGTGATGGGGAGGGAACGTGCTCTGGTGTGATGGGGAGGGGGCGTGCTCTGGTGTGATGGGGAGGGACTGGCGTGCTCTGGTGTGATGGGGAGGGAACGTGCTCTGGTGTGATGGGGAGGGACTGGCGTGCTCTGGTGTGATGGGGAGGGAGCATCAAGCCTCCGTGCTTTCTTGACCTTGTGAAGCAGGGAGTGGACAAAAGCCTTCGGGTTGGGAGGAGGATGAGAAGGTGGGGCAGAGGGTCAGGGGAGGGGGGAGGGATGAGGAGCAGAGAGGAGAGAAGGGGAGGGGAACGGAGGAAAAGAGGAAGGAGAGGATAGAGAAAACCAGGGGCGGGGATCCAGGGCCTCTGGGAAGGCACAAGGGATGCTGTCAGGAAGGAGGGGGGTCCCAAGACACCTGGTCAAGATCCGTAGGGGTGGCCCCTGGGGAGTGTTGGTCAGGAGCTGCTCAGGCCTGGGACCAGGCCAGGTCCCCAGGGTCAGGCTGAGGAGGAGCAGAGCGAACGCAGAGTGAGACCTTTGACCTTGGGCCTGAGGAAGTGGTTTTGAGCCCAGAGAATTTTTACCCCGAGCCTCCTAACTGGGCCGGGGAGGAGGCCAAAGCTGTGAGGCCGGAGCAGAGGAGGAGGTGGGCGGCCCAGTTCTGGGAGGGGGCGATGGGCATCGGTCTTTGAGCTGCAAACACTACAGAACCTCAGTGTAACCTCTGGGCTTGGGGGAGTGGCTACCGCCTTTCAGCAGAGGTTTAATGAAAAGTTACCTCTTTCTGAAAATACGAAAAATGGAGTTACCGTCTGATCAGCAATCCCCCTTGTAGATATATATTCAAAAGCACTGAAGGCTCGATCCTGAAGACATGTCTGTGCCCCCGTGTTCGTAGCAGCGTTATTTACAGCACCCAGGAGGTGGGAGGAACCCGGTGTCACCAACAGGCGGACAGATAAACAAAACGTGACATAGTCTCACAATGAAACAGAATTCAGCCTCAAAAAGGAAGGAAAGCCGGGCACCTGCTACCACGTGGATGAAGCTGGCGGACATCATGCTCCATGACAGAAGCTGAAAGACAAGTACTGTGTGATCCCACTCCTATGAGGCACCTGAGTGTCACTGTCACAGACAGACAGACAGACACAGCAGGATGGCTGCCAGGAGCCGGGAGGAGGGAGCAGGGGGAGCTGTTGTCTGTGGGGACTGGGTCTGAGGTGTGCGTGATGAAACGTCCTGGAGCACAACAATGCAAATGTACGCAACACTACGGAACTGCACACTTAAAATGGGTCAGACGGGAAATGTTCCGTTATGTGTATTTGATCACAATCTTTCAAAAAGTTATCTCAGCCTGTTTCTAATCGCTAATGCACAGGAGTGGTTATTCGTCCACAACGATCGGACTGGTATTGAGGTCCAGATTGTAAACAGTGTTCCCCCCAAATCTGGAAGCAAGTCTATGCAGTAACATGTTTGCTGTTGGGAAGTCCCATGTCACTCTTATTCCAGACCCCGTGTGTGTGAACATTGGGAACCTCCGCTCTGTCCCCGGTGCACGGCTCACGTCACATGCTCAGCTCTCTGCAGGGCTTCCATTCTCGCTTCTGGACACTCGTAGATCTTTTATTTTTATTTTTTAAATATATTTTATTGATTTTTTACAGAGAGGAAGGGAGAGGGATAGAGAGCTTGAAACATCGATGAGAGAGAAACATCGACCAGCTGCCTCCTGCACACCCCCCACCAGGGATGTGCCCGCAACCAAGGTACATGCCCTTGACCAGAATCGAACCTGGGACCCTTCAGTCCGCAGGCCAACACTCTATCCATTGAGCCAAACCGGTTTCGGCATCATAGATCTTTTAAATGGGGGTGGGGGGCACGCTTCTCGGTTCTGGAAACTTTCTCTCTTTCAGGATCTCCTTTTAGTTGTATGTTGTGTTTTCTGGACCAATACTCTATTCCCCTCCCCGTCTGGTCTACTTTCTAGGAGATTTCATATACCTCATCCTCTAAGCATTTTACCAGTTTTACTAATTTCATTATTAGCAATTTTATTTTTCAAGTATATATATATATATATATATATATATATATATATATATATATATATACACACATATATATGTATATGTATTATATATATATATATATATATATATATATATATATATATATATTTGTATTGATTTCAGAGAGGAAAGAGAGATAGAAACATCAATGATGAGAGAAAATCATCAATTGGCTGCCTCCTGCATGCCCCACACGGGATGGAGTCTGCAACCTGGGCATGTACCCTGACTGGGACTTGAACCATGACCTCCTGGTTCATAGGTCTATGCTCAACCACTGAAACACGCAGGCTGGGTTCAAAGATATATACTTTCTTACATTTTCCAGTTTGTGAAAGAATATGATGAAGGCTACAGATGAACACCCAGGGGAAGAGACCCCTAGGTGAGGTCTGGGAGGGTCCTGAGTGTAGGAGCTTCTGTCCCGTGGAGTTGGGGTGTGTCACCCTCCCAGTATGTGGGTGTGTTTGCCCACCTGAAGGTCTTCGAAGCTTGGACTATCGGGATTTTATGGAGGCTTCCTCACATAGGCATGACCAATTATTAACTCCATTTCCAGTCCCTTTTCCCTCTCTGGAGAAGTGGGGATGGGGAGAATGGGGCAGGGGCGAGTAGGGAGCTGAAGATTCCAAGCTTCTGATCCTGGCTTGATGAGTCCCCATCAGGAGCTCACCCAGAGTCACCTCAACAGAACAAAAGATGCTTCTAGTGCTCTTATCACTTAGAAAACTACAAGTGTCTTATTTTTTATTTATTTATTTTTTAGAGAGGAAGGGAGAGGGTGAGAGAGAGATAAACATCAATGATAAGAGAGAATCACCCATCAGCTGCCTCCTGCACACCACCCTACTGGGGATATGCCCGCAACCAAGGTACATGCCCTTGACCGGAATCGAACCTGGGACCCTTCAGTCCGCAGGCCGAAGCTCTATCCACTGAGCCAAACCGGTTTCGGCGCTACAAGTGTTTTTACGTATTTACTAGAGGCCCAGTGCATGAATTCGTGCACCAGTGGGGTCCCTTGGCCTAGCCTGTGGGATTGGACTGAAACCAGCTCTCCGACATCCCCTGAGGGGTCCTGGATTGTGAGAGGGTGCAGGCCAGGCTGAGGGACCCCACCAGTTCATGATTGGGGCTGGGGAGGGACATGGGAGGTTGGCCAGCCTGGGAGGGACTACAGGAGAGCTCCAGGGTGTGTCTGGCCTGTCTCACTCAGTCCGGATTGGCTGGACCCCAGCAGCAAACTAACCTACTGGTTGGATCGTGTGCCCCCTGGTGGTCAGTGCACGTCATAGTGAGCGCAGTTCAGGGGCCTTAGCATTCATTAGCATATTATGCATTGATTGGTTGAATGGATGACCAGATGACCGGACACTTAGCAAATTAGGTTTTTATTATATAGGATTTATTGTTTAAGTACATTTTTATTGATTTCAGAGAGGAAGGGAGAGGGAGAGAGAGATAGAAACATCAATGATGAGAGAGAATCATTGATCAGCTGCCTCCTACATGCTCTACACTAGGGATCGATCTCAAAACCCGGTCATGTGTCCTGACTGGGAATCAAAACGTGATCTCCTGATTCATAAGTTGACGCTCAACCTCTGAGCCAAGCCAGCTAGGCCGGGCTACAAGTGTTTTAGAAGCTCTGTGCCAAGAACTGGGTCCAGAGGCCAATTCACTCACTCACACACACACACACACACACACACACACACACACACATTTTAATCTCACAGTAACTTTTTCATCCACTTAAACATCACACCCTCAAGAAGACTTCCCTGAACCGCCCCCCCTTCAGACAGAGTATGGTCCCCTTTTACACCCCTTCAGTATGGACCATGAACCCCCTCTCCACAGCCCTCCTCACACTATAATGCTACGTTTATTTGTGATTTCCTTTCTTAACTTCTCTTCCCCAGCAGGCTAGATGCTCCATGAGGAACTTATTTCCTCAGAGCCTGGCATTTGTTGAATGATGATGGGAGGATTCTGGGATGTGGCTCTTGTCATTCAATGTGAGAGTCCAGGAGAGACGCCTCAGTGCCACACCTGCCTCCAAGCAATATTCGAGCAGCAGCAACAGTGCCACCCCCTCCTAGCCTCAGTTTCCCCAGCTGCAATGAGAAGGGATTGAAGGGCAAGCTCAAAGGGCCCTCCTCCAGGCCCAAACCCCCCCCCCCCCCGCCCTGTCCTACAGCCCATAGACAGCACATCTGCCCTGATGTCCTCTGTCCCCTCTGCTGGGTCTGTCCCCTCCATCCCCGGCCTGGGCATTGCACAAACTTGAATTCTCACACGTGGGGAGGAGATGGGAAGGCCTGGGGCCTGGACGGGGGAACTTGGCTCACCGGGCAGTGCTTGTTTCATTAAGCTCGTAATTCCCTGAGATGCAGGTTATCTTGTTCTTTCCATTTTACAGACGGGAAAACGGCCTCCTGGGAGAGGCGGGAAGAGACAGAATCAGGCAGGGCCCCAGGTCCAAACCACCTCCTGTGCTGCCCCAGCAGGAAGCCCCCGGGCAAGTTCCCTTTCTCAGTGGCCTCTCCGCCTTCCTCTCGCCTCCTACTTCCCCTCCGGGCTTGGGAGTCTGGTAGAAACGTGACTTCGGTTTGGTGGTGTCACTGGGTTTGAGACACAGCCTCTGGACCAGGCTTCTCCTTCCTTCTAGCTGGGAAGGACACAGCCCTGTCACCCACTGGGGAAGGGAGTGGGGAGGTTTGGGGGGGGGGGGGAGGGATGGTAGGCGAGTCAAAGAGCTACAGGATGCATTTCAGTTCAATGCTGTCCGTATTCTGGCCCACTGTGGGGTTGCCAGGACCCGTGGTCAGCATAGCAGTCTGCCCTCCGGCACTCTGATGGGGAAAACCCAGTGGATGAGGGTTACTCACCCAGACCCTCCTTCTGCATCCGGGTCACCAGGGAAGGCCGCGCAGAGAGTGTGATGAGCTAACCTCGCGTGAGCTGGAGACCAGGGGGAGGGCTGCAGGGAGAATGCACATTGAGGAACTGAAAGAAGTTTCAAGCGGGACCACACTGGAGGCCCAGCAGGGAGTGAGAGTGGCCCTGAGAGGCCTCAGGAAGTTCAGCCTTTGACCCAAAGGCTTTGGGACGAGCCCCTGGTTGATGGAGCGGGAAATCCATTTTTAGCAAACTCTGCTGCAGGGGTGGGAGAGGACTTGGCAGGCAGGGAGGGGCGCTTATGAGGCCATGGCTATGCTTAGAGGAGAAAGCAGGGAAGCCCAGCCTGGGGTGCTGGGCACATGGAGAGGCATTTAGGAGGCAGAATGGAAAGGGAGGGATGGAGCCCATGGAGTCTGGGTTCAGGTGCCCATCTGGGGCAGGGCTGCCTCAGCTCTGGTCAGTCTTGGGGGGGAGGGGTTGGTTGGGACCACCGGGGCAGGGAGGAAGTGTGCCAGCCTGCGCCAGGCTTGTCCCGAGGCCGGCTGCGTCCTGCTGGTGGTAACATAGTGCCTGGACTTGCTATGGTAACCGCTCACGTCAGTCCCAGTTCTGAGCTTTCCCAGAATAATGGGCCCGAGACCCAGGGCCAGGCTGCCACCTCCACCTCCAGTCGGGGCTCTGCTTCCAGAACGGGTCCTGCTGCAGCTGGCTGGCTGGGTGCCCGCACAGCCTCCCCTCTGCTCTCTAAAGAAGCCCGGGGCGGTGAATTATTAGGAGAGAAAGGAGACCTCTGTCCCAGCAAGTGATTTGAGCCAGTGGGGGCTCCGGGGGGCAAGGCTAGACTCCGGTCTTATGGCCTCGCAGGCAGAAGTCTTCAGACGCCCCCGCTCGGCCAGGGCTTCAGTGCCACTGCATGTCCACCTTCCAGGCCCGGGTCTCCAGCCCAACCTTGAGCTCCAGGTGTACGGTATGCAGCTGTCCACTTGGCACCGCCCCCGCTGTTCAAACTCAGCCCCTCCCAGTAACCTCTCCTCCCTCTTCCCCTCTGAACACCCACAGCCAGGCCAGGGACTGGGCATGTCCTCTTCCTTCTCCCGGCCTCTGCCGGGCCTGCTTCTCTCTTTCTCACTTGAAGGCTGTGAGGGAGGCAGCCATGCTGACATCTGGGGGAAGACGCCCAGCCGCAGGGACAGGGTGGGCGTGTGCCTTGGGGGTTGGAGGACCAACCAGACCTGGGCGGGGGGGGGGGGGGGGGGGGGACGGGGGGCTGCAGGAGAACGAGTGAAGGGAGAGGTAGGAGGGGAGAGAGGTAGGGGTGCGGGTATGAAGTAACACTCTGGAGAAAATGAGGGGCCTCCGGAGTATTCTGATCAGAGCAGTGAATAGGACTGGCTGGGGTCATTAGCAGGCATGTGTGTGTGTGTTTGAAATATTGTTACTGATTTCAGAGAGGAAGGGAGAGGGAGAGAGAGAGAAACGTGAACGATGAGAGAATCACTGATCTGCGGCCTCCCGCACGCCCCACACTGGGCTTGGGCAGTCTGAACGGGGTGCTGGCGGCTGGGGTGGATGGAAGTGAGCGGAGAGGGCACTGGAGACCGCGAGGTGCAGCAGAGAAAGGAGGGGAAGCTGAGGTCGCTGGTGGGGAAGTGGAGTCAGGAGATGTTTTTTGTTTGTTTTTAACCAGAGATAGAGACGGAAGGAGCAGGAAACGGGGGGGAATCAGAAAGAGACAAAATCCAGGCTCTTCGCAGACCCGAGGCACAGGCAAGGCAGCAGCCCGGTCGGGAGCTCCCGGTGCTGTTCGCAGTCCGAACCGCCAGCACCGCGCGGGAACCCCTGCTTTACGCTCGCCAGCGGTGACCGTGGTCCCGGCACTCTCCCTGAGCCTCAAGTTCCCCGGCTGTAAAATGGGTACCACCTACCTCCTATCGGGGCCGTGGGGATAATGCACATCGAGTGCTGGCGGGTGCCGCGACCGGGAGTGACACCCTCCTAGGTGCTCGTCTCTCACCTCACAGCCACCCCAGGGTCACACCGTTACCATAGCGACTCCGTAGATGGGGGCAGGGCCCCTCCTGCTGGCTGACGCTGGAACTGCACCTCGTCCCTGTTCAGAGGTGGGACTTCCAAATCGAATTTCCCCGCAGACGGGCAATGATTTTATTCCGCAGCGAAGATGTCACCAAGATCAGTGGGTGAGCACTCCAGACCCTCCCCACCACCCATCACACACTAACCGAGATGCCAATCCACCCGCCCCCTTGGTCCTGCAGCTGCCCCTGCTCGGAATGCCCTCCCCTCCACCACTTGGAAACACAAGTCACCCCTCTGACCTTTCTATGACCCTCTCCCCTTAACCACCCTTACCTCCTGCAGACTGAACTACTGGAACCTTCTCTTCCATGTTCTCTTAACATTTGTACTTCCCTCTAGACTTGCTAGAACACCTGTCTCACCTGAGGTCAGGTATTGCCGTATTTATCAGCTGCCAGAGGGATTTTATAACTGAATCTGACCACTCAGCCCCTACCGGAAATCTCCCCCACTGTGGGTGAGGGGTGAGGGTGTGTGTGTGTGACGTATGTGTCTCTGGATTATCCAATATTTTTACATAAGCATGTCATTTTTTTTATTTTTGTTTTTAGTAAAGATAAAGAAATCTGCCTGGCAGGCATGGCTTAGTGGTTGAGCATTGACCTGTAAACCAGGAGGTCACGGTTCGATTCTCAGTCAGGGCACTTGCCGGGGTTGTGGGCTTGATCAAGAAAGTGTGGGGCGTGCAGGAGGCAGCCGATCTCTCTCACTTTTGATGCTCCTATTTTCCCCTCTCCCTTCCTCTCTGAAACCATTAAAAAAATATTTTTTAAAAAAGAAAAGGGAAATCCTTCAGGGCTTCCTGGTACTTTCAAATTCCCTAGCAAAGCTTACAGGATGGGATCTGGCCTCCGCCTGTCTGATTCCTCCCTCCTCCTCGTCCACCCCTCCCAAAAGCTCTCAGCATCGACAGCATTGGCGTGGCACGTGCCCTCTCACAGGCCTCCTTAGGCAGGCGTGGTGCACTGCCATTACCCAACTCCACATGTTCAGCCCTGTTTAGTTGAGAGAGGTGAGTTCCCACTGCCATGGTTTGCTCACATGCACAATGAAGGATCCAGACAGACAGGATTTCATAAATCCTCTGACTCTAAATTTCTGGTTTACAGATAATGGTTAGCGTGTTTTAGGCAACTGTCACCAAACAGCAGATCCTGGCCGGGATCTCCTAGAGAACGGGCTGGCTTGTCAATGTGTCCTTCTCCAGGGGATACACATAGGACTCGGGGGAAACCCGTGGTCACTTCTCATCCAGGGTGGACTGTGTCCTGGGATGAGGCGAGGCTATGTCCTTCAACAGCAAGATGCTCACCTGATCATCATTGGTCAATCCTTGTGGTGAACAGGAGGGGCTTATCTATTCACGGTCAGTCTCTACAGCTGCAGGAAGCACGAGAGGAATCTGAGCCCCCTCCTGCAGTGCTCATTTTTGAGGGACACTAAAGCATGATTGGAAGAAATCAGAAAAATAGTGCCAGGCAAGCCAGGTTTCTACACCTACAAGCCTCCTCACATCACATAACCACCAAATTCAAGCACTCCTGCTTCCACTAATGTACACTGGGCCCTTAAGGAAAAGATGAATGGCTTTGCAGGCTTGGATGGTCTGTTGAGCCTTGAGACACAAATGCAAGTTTCACTCTGCCACTCAAATGCTGGAACCAAATAGTACAGGGCATGATCTCTCACCAATGACTCAGTTTACTATGTAAACTAAATCTAAATCCTTTAATATACCATCCAGGAACTTCTCATTTGCAAAAAAATCAACTTCAAAACAAATTCCTAACTACAAATGAACATAGCCCCAGCCTGCTGAGCAGTGTTCCACCTGAGGGCCACACACACCCTTCACCAACTCATCCTGCAGGCTGTGTACACCTGTGCTCTGGATTCAGACTAGTTTCAATCCTGACTTCACTCAGTGGGATCCGGGGGAAGTTTATTTTGTCTCTGAGCCAGTTTTCTCACCTGTAGAATGGGGACAAAAGCAGTATTCCTCTTAGGGCTGTGAGTTAAATGACGGGCTGTAAGTGGCTGGCAGGCGAGGTAGGTGCTCCGTGTGTGTCTAACGGTCATCTTTGCTGCCACGAGGGGAAAGTGCTCTCCTAAGATGAAGACACTTGTTTTTACAGAGGCCGAGGAGGTCGGCTTCCCGTACACTTGTGCTTCTATGGGCCTCGGTTCTATCACGCTGCTCCTGCTGCCAGTCCACACTCTCGACCCAAGGGATCTGGAACCTAGCTGGCATCCGCATCACAAAGCCACCTACATGACCCTCACCGCACACCAAGTGCACTTCCTGAAATGAGGCTCCTGTACGCAAGACACATCCATTCAACCCCAACTCTGGCTGAAATCCCTTCTAAACCTACTCACCTTTAGCGCCTGAGCTGCAGCTGTAGCCAGAGGGCAGATGACCAGGTTTAAACCATGCCCACTCCAGGACAAGTGCCCCCAAGCCCAAACTCCTGTCACCTTTGTGGTTCTGCCTCCTGGTGAAGGGCAGCTGGCACCTCTCAACCCACGTGGCTCCATGAGGCTCCACTCTGGGGACCAGAATCTCTAGAGTTTCTGCGTTCATTAGGGGGTATTCTCATTTGTGGTAATAAAATGGGGACAGGGCACCACCTCCCAAGACCGACAGCATACCTTTGGCAACATTTCCTAATGTCAGTGGGAATCGGTAATGGTGACTGAATCACAACTGCACCGGAATGCCAAAAGTTACGTTTAATTTACAATGTAATAAAGGTTACAGGTAAAAAGCTACACATAAAGCGTGAAAAGGCCTATTACACAAATGTACAAATCTCTATACAAAGCTCTTATTGATGTTTCCTACCTTCGTCTCCTGTTCATTAGCCCGGTCTCATCTTGGAGCTTTGGATAACAAGAGCTCTCAAGGGGGGGAAGCGCCTCCAAACCAACATCTAAAATGTCTTCTCAGAGACATCAGTTACTTGCAAAGTAAAATCTTTTCTTTTTTAATTGGAATTGTTCTAACTAGTCAAATGCTTTGAAAATTGCCTTCATAACACACTTGAAAAGGAAAGCCTTGGAGAGTACAGTATTCTGGAATCAAATGAGAAACGTCAGCGAGTAGAGAGTACTCAGGTTTGACAAGAAAAACAGGTAAATTTCAAACGAAGTAATAAGTTTAAAACTATCAACCTGTGTCTATGGCATTCACTGGTCACAGACCACAATCAATCAAAATGTTCTCACTCCAACAGAAAGGACAAAAGAGAAAAGCCTAACTACTGGACCTCAAAACCACTGACCCAGCAAAACATTTTTTGAACTTTAGCTTAACTGAAGAATTTTAACCCTCTTTATCAGCCTCAGGTCCATGGCAACCCTTTGCTACGTGGAACTTACAGGGAGAGTAAATATAACCTAGGCTGCTGGACCCCTGAGGCTGGTGATGCCACGGTCACCTCCCCAGCTCTGAATTCGACTCTTTGGGCCTTGAGTCTCTCCACAGAGTACATGACTCAAAATAAAAATAACCCTGGAAAGAGGGAAGAAAGAAAAAGGAGGTCATGGAGGCCTGGGAGGCTCCAGGGCACCAATTTAAAATGATGTGTGAAACATTCTTCTACACTGGAAGTGTTCTGAAGAGCAGTCTTTACGGGATATTTCAACCCCACCCCCAGTTTTGATATTAGATGTTTAGGACCCCAGGAGACATTCTGAAAGACGATACTGCACACATGGAAAATTTTTCTCCCAAGTTCATCAGCTCCCCCATCACCCTTCCACCCAATTCCCACCCAATCCCACCCCTTTTCCACGACCAAAAATATCAAATTAGTAAGGAGGGCGTCGGCTTCTTGCCCGGCCAAGCTTCCTTTGCATATTTCTTCTTCTTGGGTTCGTTAACAGCTTCGGGGATGTAGACTGCAGGGTTTGGTGTAGGATTCAGGTTCACTGCTGATGGCACAACAGGAGTCAAGTCCACATCAGGGGCGAGGTTTGGGTACGGCATGGGCAAACCACCAATGAGTGCTGTCCCGTGGATGCCATGCGGCTGGGAGCCGGCTTCACTGTGTGTGGGTGGCAGGCCCCCGTAGAGTCCCCCACTGAATGCAAAGTTCTGCAGGCGCCTGCTCCCCGATTCTTCCAAGCCCAGGGAGCCAGGGCCTTCCATCCGCTTCTTCTGTGGTTGACAAGGAACAGAGCAGACAAGAGGTGAGGCTCAAGTGCGGTGCTAATTAGCCTTTTCTGTTCTAGCCCTAAAATACTGGGGGAGGCCCCTGAACCTCTAGCTTCTTTTGTTTCCCAGACAACCTATTTCCCAGTCCTGAAATATCAATGATTAAAGAGATTTGACAATGGTCCTCTAATGTGATGGGTCCACATAAAGTATTGTATTTACCAACCTAAGTCACACTGAGAAAAATGAGGATAGTGTGTGTTTTATAAATAAACCTCATCCAGTTTAAGTGACTATCCTTAGCTTGTCATACCTCTCCCTCTCTTCTTTTGGTGTTAAAATGCCCTTTTAGGAAATAGGTGACAATGGGTGGTAGTAGGTATTTAAATTTGGAGGGGGGGGATCAGAAGTTAGTATTGATCTTCATGTTGGGCACCAAATTTCTAAACAGTAATCTCAGAGCAAAACAAATCTGTAGTGAATGAAAGAAGTTTACTGGTTGGCTGGGGCTGGGAGTGGAAGGGAACTGTCTGCAGAGGGACTTAAAGGAATTTTCTGGGTGATGGAAATCGTCTATATGTTGATTATAATGGTGATGACCCAGGGGTACACATTTGTCAAAATTCAAACTGTACACTTACCATGTGTGCATTTTACTGTATGTAAATTATACCATAATAAATCTGATATAAAAGTGAAAATAGCTTCTGGTTTTGTACTTTAATGACAATAGAACATTCCAAAAAGAGAGAAAAGTGCTCAAGGGGAAATGTGACATGAGCACTATGGAGTTGCACAGAAAAATTTCACCTTGTACTTTTTCACAAGAGACTAAAGGAAATTCATGAAAGATCCCCCTCACATCTCTACTCCTTTTGAATTAAACAAAGATTAACCAGGAATTTGACGCATCACTCTAGTCTAATATATTCTAAAGACTTTTAAAAAATAAAACTCTAATCATTGCAAGTACATAAAAATTGTACATATAATTGATTTTTGTGCACTGAAAACAAACAAAAACTCTATAGCATCTCTGACCAGCATCTTCTAATTACTTTTTTAAAAAATATATTTTTATTGATTTCAGAGAGGAAGGGAGAGGAAGAGAGAGAGAGAGAATCATCAATGATGAGAGAGAATCATTGACCAGCTGCCTCCTGCATCCCCCCTACTGGGGATCAAGCCCACAATCTGGGCATGTCCCCTCGACTGGAATTGAACCTTGGACCCTTCAGTCTGCAGGCTGACGCTCTATCCACTGAGCCAAACCAGCTAGGGTCCAATTACTTTTTTAATACCTCTATTTACAGGGATTCCAGTACTTAAAGGACTATTTATTCCTAGCTGTCAAGTAGTTCCTCCACATGTTTAGCAATCAGAACATCTTTGTAACTTCCATCTCTTAGTTCTCCAACATACCTGGTCTTTATAAACCTAATCAGGTTTGGGCTGGCTTTCCTATCTGTGCCACTCCCAGGCACAAAGAATACAGGCACAGCAAAAGGCAGCAGTGCCATGCAGACATACAACAATGCCTCTTTCCTGCCTAATAGCTAACTCTGAGGGAAAAGGGAAAGGCTAAAGAAAGGTGGGCCACTCTGCAGCCTGCTGGAGGTAAATTTACGTTGCACCATAATTTACAGACAGCATCAAGCTGGCTGGTCCCCCGCAGCCCTACTATGGGCTCCAGGATCCTCTAGACATAGGTGGAGTAAAAGTATGACCACAGGGTAAAAAAATGGGAGAGGAGCAAAGAATGTGTTTTAAATTAAGTACACCTAACCTATTTATAAAAGAGTGGATTTTTAAACCAGACTATATGAAATGGCATTTCAAATACTGTTACAATGTGCTTCCTACCTTCACCGGGACCACTGCAGTCTGTACCATGTTCCGGAAGCGTCCAACTGAGGGATCCACATCCTCTGCAGAAAGACATGAGGGAAGGATTAGTGTGGTATTCTACGGGGAGGGCTAAGGGAACAGGGCTCACTACGAACAAAGCAATCACAACTCATATTAAAACAATAAAATACAGCTAACACGTCAAGTGTTTCTATGTGCGGGCACTGTATTAAATCCTCACAAGCCTATGAGGTGAGCACGACTACAATCAACTTTTTAAAAAATTTTTATTTTGATTTCAGAGAGGAAGGGAGAAGGGGAGAGATAGAAACATCAATAATGATAGAGAATCATTGATTGGCTGCATCCTACATCCCCGCTGCTGGGGATCTGAGACCGCCACCCGGGCATGTGCCCTTGACTGGAATTGAACCCGGGACCCTTCAGTTCCCAGGCCAACGCTCTATCCACTGAGTCAAACCACCTAGGGCTACAGTAAACATTTCATAGACAAGAAAACACCTCAGGCTAAGAGGTGTAAAGTGATGGGCCTAGTCACCCTATGGGAGAGTGGAGGAGCCAGGATTTAGTCCAAGTAGCCAGAATAGGACTGGACCACTGTGCTGTGCTGCCTTCCCCGAGTTCTTTCTCATTCCATATACTTCCCTCTTTTGAGGGAGAAAGTAGAGTACATAGCAGCAATCCCATGATAGTGATAAAACAAGGACATGTCAAGAGGTCACACACCACCTATTTTGGTAATGCCCACTCATTAGCAAATAACAGAATTAGGATTCAGATCCAGGGCTTCCAACTTCACTTGGCCTTTTGACCTGAACAACTGTATAAAATCAAGACTTTTACAGCCATGGCCGGTGTGCTCAGTAGTTAGAGTACTGGTCTGCCTACTGAAGGGTCATGGGTTTGATTCCCCATCAAGGGCACAGATTTGGGTTGCAGGTTCCATCCCAGGCCTGGTCATGGTGCATGCGGGAGGCAATCAATCAATGTGTCTGTCTTACATCGATGTTTCTCTCTCTCTTTCTCCTTCCATCCCTCCCTTCCATTCTCTCTAGAAATCAATGGGAAAAATATCCCCAGTGAGGAGTAACTATATATATATTTTTATATATATATATATATATATATATATATATATATATATATATATATATATATATGGATTTTTACTAAAGGATCTGAAGCCCTCATCCAGGAAGAGTGGGAGAGCAGCTCCCTTTTCACAGCTTACACGTTATTATACCCTACAAAGCTTCTAGCTTCATTCACTCTACAGGGAGAAAGAGATAAGACCAAGTAAGGGACATGTCTGCAGTCAGTCCACTCTCTTGTGCTTCATTTATTGGACATCAGACATGGAAATAAGAGCAAGATACTGCCCTGCTTTTAAAGTGATCACAGCTGTAAAGCCAGACAGGCTACAACACACTGGAGGTGCTTCAAGACGGGTAGCAAAACTGCTCTGTAACAGAGAGGACAACTGCGCTGGACCACTCGGATGAAGTTTTCTTGCTGAAGGCTGTGTGTATGGCAACAGGCAGGCTGACTTGTTAGCATTACTAGAGAAAACTACTCCAAGCCCCTTCATCTTAATGTACTGACAGGAAAGGAATTATTTCCCTAATTGATGTTGTACATCTTATTTTGAATGCATTGAGGGAGCTTGCTATTTTAAAGATGAGCAATCGTATGAATTCCTTTGGAAAATAAAGATTCCCTATTTAATCTGAATAATTACACCTGGTTGACTTAAGTCTGACTTTTCACTTTAGGATGACTTTAAAGAATATGCCCTGTTATATTCATTGACTAACCAATCTTTGTTCAATGAATGAATGAATAAATGGCTTCCATATGGAAGAAGAAAGAGGAAAGATAACCAGACTCAGGAAGGAGACAAGGTCTCTAAAAAAAGGCACCCTTATCTTTCCTCACTCCCACAGGAGCCCTGTTCCAATCATCCATCCCTTCAGCAAGGAAAGCTGAATGAGGCTGAGGCGCACAAGCAACTGGAGCCTGACAGGAGTGGCTATTGGGGGATGCACCCCATGCGTGCACTAGGCCTGTAGAGGGGAGGGACTAAGCCTCTCTGGGGGACCCTGTCCTGTGCTGGCTGAATGATGGCCAGGCCCTCTCCTCCTTTCCTCATTCTAGTCGTAGAGAATACGCATGTTCTAGGAGAGCCCTGCTCCTGGAAGATCTACCAACGAATTCCTTACAAAGTCTACTTCTGGTATAGGAAAGGCTGCACAGGTAGAAGGCAGAAGTTGTGGCAGATAATGATGGGGTAGTAGCTAACATTTATCAAGAGCTTAGTGAATCCCGAGCACTGATATGAAGTGTTTTTACCTATGTCAATCATTTATTCTCCCCACCAATCCTGTGAGGCCAGTAGTCTTTTAAGTCACTTGGCCAAGGTCATACAACTAAGAGGAGAGGTGGATTTCAAACCCAGGCCCTCTGATTTCAGAGCCCATACTCTTAACCTCTATGCTATATTCTGCCTGAATACAGCACCTTAATAAAGCTCTGGGGCAATAATTTTCCAGAAGAAAAACAAAGCAGATCAGACACTGAGTCCTGAGAGAGACTTAGCGTTTAGTCCAGTAATTCCCGTTATTGACTGTTCATCAATACAATAATAGCTTGTTTGAAGCTACAAATTTTTAGGCCCAACCTCTAGAAACTTACTCAATAGGTTCCAGGGCCCAGAAAGAAGTTTCCTAGATTGGTCATACAGCCGGTGCCTAAACATTTCCCTCGGGCATTCAATACTTTTAGGAGTAATCCTTTCCACTTCACACACCATCAGAAAGTAAACTTGTCACTAGAATAAATGCCTTAATCTCTTTCAGAGAAATCCTTTTAATTCTTCTAAATATAAGGATTCATTGTTGCTTTTATTAAAAAAAATATACCGTATTTTCTGGCGTATAAGACGACTGGGCGTATAGAAGATTTTCCTGGGTTAAAAAGTCGTCTTATATGCCGGAAAATACGGTATTTTATTGCTTTTTTACAGAGAGGAAGAGGGATAGAGAGTTAGAAACATCAATGAGAGAGAAACATCGATCAGCTGCCTCCTGCACACCTTCTATTGGAGATGTGCCTGCAACCAAGGTATATGCCCTTGACCGGAATCGAACCTGGGACCTTTCAGTCTGCAGGCCAACACTGTATCCACTGAGCCAAACCGATTAGGGCTCATTGTTGCTTTTTTTTTTTTTAAATATCTTTTATTGATTTTTTACAGAGAGGAAGGGAGAGGGATAGAGAGTTAGAAACATCAATCAGCTGCCTCCTGCACAACCCCCACTGGGAACATGCCAGCAACCAAGGCACATGCCCTTGACCGGAATCGAACCCGGGACCCTTGAGTCCGCAGGCAGACGCTCTATCCACCGAGCCAAACCGGCTTCGGCATCATTGTTGCTTTTTATGCTGAGCCAAATACTTGCTACTAGCTAGCTCTGGTTTTGCCCACTGTTCCCTTGTTAAGGTTAGTCCTGCAAATATCCGACCACAGTGGCCATGCCTCCTCCAATCTGCTCTCCCTCGTGCATGGTTCCCTACATTCCCAGAATTCAGGGCACTGTTTTCCGTATATATGAGTCTCCTCCTCCCTCACGACTACATCACATATTTGATGGTTAGGGCCATGCTTGTATTTAGTAACATATATGGACGAGTTAGGCTCAGAACATGGACCAGTGGGGTCACTGTCCCCAATTCTCCTATTAATGCAATCTTACACTGCACTTGATTAGTTTTCACATACTCCTAATGACTAAAACTACATTTTCTTCCTTTCTCTCTCTTTTTTTATCCTTACCCGAGGATATTTTTCCATTGGTTTTTAGAGAGAGTGGAAGAGAAAGGGAAAAACAGAGAGAAATATTGATGTGAGAGAAACACATCGATTGGTTGTCTCCTGCATGAGCCCCAACCAGGGCCCGGGCCGGGGAGGAGCCTGCAACCGAGGTATTTACCCTTGACCTTAATCGAACCTGGGACCCTTGGGTCCACATAAAACTGCATTTTCAATTAACTAAAATCCCTTGATCTTTTTTTTTTTTTCATGCCGGAGCAGACCATCTCCATTTAAATAATTGATATTTTGAACCTAAAAGCAGGACTTGAAAGTGATTCTCACTGCATTTTACTTTGGAAATTAAAAGCAACTTGTTAGTCTGGGATTCTTGTTTCTTCTATGGATTGAGATTTATTTTCAAACAAGTTTTTTTTTTTTAATCCCAATTCCATCTTCACTGTGTAACTGTACCTCCCAGCTCTATGTCATCCATTTACCAGAGTACTTAAGATACAACATAGGTCCAATAAATAAATGTTGAATGGTGGAACAAATTGGTAAAGTTAGTGGCCTTCTCATAATACAATGCTCTTATCTTACTGGCATTTCCATACAAACTATAAATTAGTTCCTTCCAGAGAGGCAAGTCTTTTTTTTTTTTTTTTTAATACATTTTATTGATTTTTTTTCTTTTTCTTTTTTTTTACAGAGAGGAAGGGAGAGGGAGAGGGAGAGAAACATCGATGAGAAAGAAACATCAATCAGCTGCCTCCTGCACACCCCTATTGGGGATGTGCCTGCAACCAAGGTACATGCCCTTGACCGGAATCGAACCTGGGACCCTTGAATCCGCAGGCCCATGCTCTATCCACTGAGCCAAACCGGTCAGGGCCAGAGAGGTAAGTCTTCAATGCAGTCAACAGTAGCAGCAGAAGGTTCTCCAATCGAGTTACCACTCATACACAGAACCCCATAAAGACAATAACGTTCTGCTTTGAGGTCAAGACAGAAAACACTTATGCTTAACTTAAACCTCCATTATGACACTGACATTCTGGATCAGCAGAGAATTACAGCCTTGCTCTGTATACTGAATTAAATGGACCCTCCTGTTAGCTATTTCTTCCACAGAGCAAATGGATAATCCCTGAGTTGTTGAGAGCACTCCATCAATGAACTGTAAAAACTCTCTCTCCTTAATATAGCACCTGTTATTCTAAACCTTGGAGACATTACAACTGACCTACAGGTTGTATACACTACTCTCTGAGACCACAGCTTTTTCATCAGAAGAAACTAGAAAGACACCTCACCTGGGTTGATGATCTCATCATCCTCACTGAAAGTCACCCGTGAATTCTTCCTCTTCCTCTTTGGTCTCTGAATATCCAGATTCCCCTCCTCAATGGTGAGGGTGGAAATCCGCTTGTTGTGGGCAGTGTTGAACTCTGTCAGGTTCTAGGCCAGGGTTCACACAGGAAAAGACAAGAGTCAGTACACACAAAATTTGAAACAGAGTATCTTACTAAATGAAGGGCACAAAGGCATTAGGGGCTAACCTTGACTTCCCCAGGCAGACAAGATTCTCCTCTGTATTCAGAAAGAACTCATTACTATCCCCAGATTGCTAATATTTATAAGTCACCTTTGACAGAATGTGCCCCCTTTGACTAGTGGGGCAGTGATATGCAAGAGGAGGTGAGGGCCTTGAGCTGAAAACAGGTCATATGTACAAACATCTTTTGAGTTGACGTTTTGTTGTTTTTTTATTGACTTCAAAGAGGAAGGGAAAGGGAGAGAGAACATGATGAGAGAGAATCATTGATTGGCTGCCTCCTGCATGCTCCACACTGGGGATCAAGCCCGCAACCTGGGCATGTGCCCTGACCAGGAATGGATCTGTGACCTCCTGGATCATAGGTTGATGCTCAACCACTGAGCCACACTGGCCAGATGAGATTTGCTTGTTTTTAAGAAAGGTTATCATGTCTTTATGCTGAGAATTAAAAGAATGTAACTGGAAGGAACTCCAATAATTCTTTTAAAGTAACAAAACAGAGATGAGAAAGGATGACTGGCAGCTTTCTTACCAGTAACTCTCTTTGAGAACTCACAAGGACATTGTCAGTGCACTTAACACTTGGCATTAATATTTTGTCACTCCCCATTCCTGTGTATGGTCCCATTTCTATTCATAACCATCCATCCATCCATCTCAATGATTAAGTTGGCCTCAGCACTGTTGCCTGCCTCTTCCCAATCCTCTGGACTTATTCCAATCTGCATTGCAGTTTGAGATATTCAAAATATCTTGAGAATAAAGACCCAGAGAGGACCTCACATATAAATTTAAAATACAGGAAAGCATGGAAGAAGTCTGGAGGAGAAATGGGTAAGAGTAACCACCATCAAGGCCTCTGGCTATGAGGCTACTTCTTTAGAACAAAATAACTTCTAAATTTTAAGATTTCCCTGGTGCTTTTCTTCCTAAGGGCTGGAACACTGCCTTAGTGTAACTAGAATAGTAAGTGCACGTGGGTGGTTAAGGACATGCTTACATATGGTCTACCTAAATAGACCAGTCACACCAGTGCAGTGATTGACATGTAAAGGATGACAGCCACATCACATATTGGGGTCAGCCTCTCGAAAAGGAAAACTCTGGCACTCAAATAAGATAAAATATTGTAAAATTCATAGCCTTCAGGGCAGCCAGGCCCATAAGAACAAAACCAGTCTAGCTCTATTCAGAAGATCCCTGGGCTATTTGGACAATATCAAGAAAGCAATGTAAATGAATGAAAGCTTCAGTCTAAGTCAGTGCTGTCCAATCGAACTTTCTGAATCATGACAATGTTCTCTATTTTTGCCATTCAACATGGAAGTCACTAGCCACATGTGACTACTGAGTATTGGAAATGTGGTTAATAGCTACTGCATTTGATAGTGCAGCTCTAGAAAAATTTAACTCCCAGCCTTGGCTTCTAACATCCAGTGAAGGTGCATAGACAACCATGAGGGTGTATTGGCAAGAGACCAGTTTCCTTGTTACCCCTGGTCATACATAACCAAATCACACAGTGTAGCTCTCCAAAGTGTGTCACAGTTGACCACTTTATAACTGACAAAGAGGCAAAGGCCCATCACTGGGCTCAAGAGAACCTCCTGCTGCTAAGTCTTTGGCATGTCAAGCTACACAGACAGCTACATAATGGAAAAACTAGAGTCCCAAAAGACAAAATAATGACAGAGACGTGGAATTACATCAAGTTCGGTTTCCTCCTCTGGAAGCCCCAGTAAGCCCTTGAGTTCATCATCCTCTCCACCCATCTTCTCATCTCCTTTCACAGCCGATGGCAATGTCTGAGGCTTCTCACGTAGAGTGTATGCCCTTGTGGATGCGCCAAATGAGACTGTGGAATCGATGGGAATTTGCTGAGGCTTGTGAGGTTCCAACCGAATGTGACCCAAGAAAGTGCCGTGTGCTGGGAATAACCAAATCAAAAATGTAAGAGAAAAAAACCAACCTGAGTTGTAGGAGAGCAGCTCCTCCCAGCATTATCAGTTCTGCTTTTTAAAATAAAAATGACACTGAGTCCACTTTGCATCCCTTGTCATGGGTCACAATGAAAAGGAAAACTCCTTCACTGGGTCTTGAATCTCTTCAGTGGAATTCTTACACATCTTCAGACCTGCTGTTAACCCAGATAACAAATACCACTGCTTGCTCTCTGCTGCCAGACAGGCTTGGCTCCATTCTGGGTCCAGCAGGAATGGCTCCAACCCAGCAATAACCATGCCACCCAAGGCAGGAGACAGGCATCGCTGTGGTCTGACCTCTCCAGCCCCAAGCCCAAGGAATATAGGCCCTGGTGGCAGTTATGCTTGGGTTTTCCCAGAACAGGAAAGGAGGTTGGCTGAAACAGGTGCGAAATCAATACCAAGGCAAGCCAAAATCCTACTGCTGAGTCTGAATATTTTTCTGCATGTTATAAAATGGACAGAAAAGATGAGATAAATTTGCAAGTAAGTACTTGTGAGACAAGGCTTTCCAAAACCATTGTATCAGCAGACTGGGGTGGGGTATGTGTTGGAAAAATGGGGAAGGAGAACATGGTCAGCTCAGGAAGCAGGACCCTTTACATTTTACATTGTACTTATATAGGGGAAAAGTGAAAAACTTCAAGGCTCCATGCAGTTAAGTCTCAACTGCATTTCTGGGATTATCTTTGGCAAAGTTGAAAATCTTATTAGTTGGAGTATATTCACGAAATTAAAATTTCTATTATTAGTTAGTCAAAGCAGAATGTAACTGGGATAAAGAACCTTTTATAAAAAATTAAATATTGCCCAAAACAAGTATTGTTGTTACTGTCTTGCACCACTACTCTATTATATTAATGGAGCTAACCACAGCTTCTGCCTAAATTGGACCACAATTTATCATGGTCCTGTAAACACTTAGATACCCATAGTCCCTAGCTCCTGAGTGTTTTTGTTGAAGTTGTTCTCTATATATACCTAGTTCCTCCTCCAGGACAGTACTCCCCAAAACCCTCTTCTCTCTCCAGTCATCAATTATTCAGGAAAATAGGCGGTATCACAGGAGTTGAGAAGAGTTGATTTAAAAATCAAATGTAAACTTCTTCCTTGATGAATAATAAAACACAATTTTGAAACTGAAGAACTTAAAAGAGAACTTTCACATTGCCCAAAAGAAATGTGAGACAGAATGGGATGTGAGTTACTTACTACTATTGAGATCTATTAGAAAAACTCTCTTCAGATGCTTGTGGTAGACCAAGGCAGCGTGGACCCGAGAGCAAGACTGGTGGTCAATGGTAAAGTCACACAGATCAGGGTTTCTCCCAAATAAGTAATATTTCTTCTCATCAATAATCAGTTTCTAAATAAACATTAAATTAAATGTTACTTAAATAGTCTCAACAGGGTTAAGCAAAAATTCTTCTAATCAAATAAGTAGAGGATCTTGAATAGAAAAATTCCTTGCCACAGTGAAAAAAATTTATTTCCTATTATTCTTTAAGATAAAGAGCTCAGAATAACTTACTAAGATGTTGAGGGATAGATGACAATATCCCCAAATGTAGTGGTCAAAATGTTTAGTGTTGATATGAAAAAAAGTTTTCCTACTAATTCTATTATGTAAAAGTGACCTGCAAAAGGGGTTGTCTTCTGTCCATTGGAAATTTAAGATTTCAACGGATAGTAATTTTAGGTCAAGCAAGAAATACGAACACAAAGCATGTTTATAAAGTAATGACTGCTTTTCAGAAACATATAACCAAAGGAAGATTATCAATTGATTAGGAAAGAAAGGGGTTATAAATACCTATTTATATTCGAATCATGCTATCATAGCCCCAAAGTACTTTTGGAATACTCTGAGCTGAATTTAGCTTTATGAGAAACTCACAACACTGTCCTTATTTTTCTTTTAATCCTGGGTTAGTAAACCCTGACACAGCCTGGTTGTAAACTGAGCTGTCAAAGATAAAGGACTCTAGATAAATTTTTACTAGCACTTCTTCCAGTTTTAAGAGTCTACAATTTGACCATTTTAAAGAATAACCCTTTCAAGGTTTCATTAAGCTCTAGTTCACATTTCACATGACACTCCTAAAATCCCTGAGAGAAGACAACACAAAGCTGAATAGAGAAGCACAGTCAAGTTAGTATGGTTCCAGGCTAGGAATCAAGAGGTTTATATTTCATTCCTGGCTATGTCACTGAACTCACAGAGGGCTACTATTCTCCCTTATGCTTTAGTGTTCCCCTTACAAGACCAGAAATATACCTCATGCACTGATAACAGGAACAGCCGGTGGGTATTATGTGCCACACACCGTGGTATGTATTTTATGCTGTCATTTCACCCTCACAACCACTCTATGTGGTGGGTACATACTATTATTCCTATTTTTATAAATGACAAAACTGAGGCATAAAGAAATGAACACATTCAAGTTCACACAGCCAGATATTTAAAAGCTAAATTAGAAATTCAGAGAGGCAGAAAATCTGTCTGACTTCAGAGTCTAAGCTCTTTTAACCATATTATATATTTTCTCCACTCTACCTGCATCAGAAAATGCACTATATGGCAAGGAACATTTTAATGAATGAACAACTATGGGCCACACTCTTAATTTTTCTTTAAACAATCACTTACCCAGTTTCTTTCAAGCTTAGCCTTAAGGTTCAAAATTAGTTCAAGCTAGTCTAGGAATGTGGGTCACTGCTGGGAAACCCTGTCCACAGTGACCATCTGCTACTGGCAAGGCTTATTCCAGACCCATACTATACTGCTAGGCAGCATCAAGATCGAACATCCTGACAGCTCAATAAGACGATCATCCACAGGTCTGCCTAAACTCAAATTTTAAGATTTGGGTTAAATATAAGACATTGCTTTAAAATTGAGAGTTTTTTTGTTTGTTTTTTAAATTGAGAGTTTTTAAGTTTCAACATTTTATTATCTAGATAATATCTGTGCAGGTGGAATCTACTGCATTTCTCATTCATATTTATATGCACCCAGTTGTGATGAATTTTTAAGTTAACTAGGGACCCAACTCATGCACAAATTTTGTGCACTGGGTCTCTAGTAAAAAATAAAAAGTCAGAAGAACCCCTGACAAAGGGGCTCTAAACTGATTGGGTATGGGCAAGATGAGTTAATTTAAAAATTCATCACAACTCCTCCTATGCCCTCACAAACTTAAATTTGCTAACCACAGGGCTCATTGGATAGTCTCAAGGAAACAGTATATAAGACCACCAGATCTTGGGTTCTAATATACCACTGACCAAATTTCTATGTTTCTAAGGTGCCAAAGACATACCAGAGATCTAGGTATTTAGAGGGCGAGGGGGAGTGAAAGGTCCTCCAAATTAAATATATACATTCATTATTAAAGGCATCTCAATTACAGAAACATAAAAATGTAGCGGGAAAATAGTATGTCTTAGAATTAAGGAAATTTGTTAACTCCTGGACAATGTGCTTTCTCTGTCCAAGTAAATAAAATAATGTATTGGTCTTTCAACAGTCACCAAAGCCACAATTTCTTGACTAGCTATGGCTGATACCATTATCCAGTTGTGCCACTGAGTTATAACTCAGAGTGTGTCTTTACACACTGGGCTAAAAAGACTCACGGCTTTTGTTTTAATATTGCACTTCTTAAACCCAGCTATCACAACACATCACCAGCCTCTGACACAAGGCTAGGACACAGATAGCTCGGTTAGTATCAAGTGCTGTCTAAATCTTTAAAAATAAGCACATAAATCTGTTCCTCTCAGAAACAGCACAGTGATGTCTAAAGACTGCAACTTGACAATTGTATGGCAACTCAGCACACCTAAGAGCAATGAAAGACAGAGAACATTATCAGTTAATAGAAATCAGTAATCAGAGGAATGTCTGACAACTAACAGCACTTTAAAACTATAAATTATTTCACAAAGGAATATGATATAATCATTAAAGCCTGGCCTCCTTTCTGTTTCTTCTTGTTGAAAACTGAAGATTTACTAAATTCTGGTAACAAAACAGATTTCTATGTCTTCAAAGCTTCATGCTATTTGGCAACAATATTTTATATCTGTGGAACAGTCTGTAAAATAGGTTTTACAGACAATTTAGCAAAATTATTTCATTGAATAATCTTGAAGTTTTTTTAACTTTTAAAATAGAAGAACTCTACACTGATGGTGTTATTATGGAATTGTACACCTGAAACCTATATAATTTTATTAATCAATGTCACCCCAATAAAATCAATTAAAAACAAGTAAATAAAATCTCTCTATATAAAAGCCTAATATGCAAAGTGTCCCCTCGGGAGTTTGACTGAACGGGAGTTCAATGGCTCACTATGATGTGCGCTGACCACCAGGGGGCGGCACGGAATGAAGGGAGGCCCCAGCCAGCAGCTGGCAGCCGCTAGGGACCCAACTCATGCACAAATTTTGTGTACTGGGTCTCTAGTAAAAAATAAAGTCAGATGAACCCCTGACAAAGGGGCTCTAAACTGAGTGGGTATGGGCAAGAGGAGTTAATTTAAAAATTCATCACAACTTCTGCTTTAATACTTTGTAAAATACTGGGGTATCTCTACAACATCCTGAAGTGACAGTAATATATTTACAGAACATCATTCAGGAGATGTTCACAGACAGCTTTTCAACCATGGAATGATGTTTTTACTATACACACCAAACAAAAACAACTGCACTCAAAAGTGGAACCCTGAATCTAAATTCTGTATGAGCAAGCAAACATAAAATTGGTCTAAGACCTGGAGACTCACAGCTCCACAGTCACAGTGGATTTAATCTCCATTTCTTGGTAAATAAATGGTGCCATAAGGATTAAAAATAAAATCTCACACAATTTAATACCTAATCAAAATTTGTTATCTTCAAATTCTATGTGGTGTTCATTCTAGAGACTTGTAGAAAATCTGGAATTCTGGTAAACTTTTCCTTTATAGAACTTATTTCAGGTAATTTTTTATGTAGTGCCTTTCCCACCAGATTTCTTTGAGGATCAAAACCACGCTTGTTTTGTCCACTGCTGTAGTCCCTATGCCGAGCACAATGACTAGAACATAGTAAGCACTCAATGTTTTGAGTAAATGAATGAATTTCATCACCATTCCATTCTCTTCTTTGAAGGGCTCAGGCCTGAATATCATAAAAGCAGCTTAAAAGCTAAACTCAATCTATGTCATTCACTTTCTTCTTCAATTACTACAGGCCCGGTGCATGAAATTCCTGCATGGGAAGGGGCGGTGGGGAAGGCCCTCAGCCTGGCCTGCACCCTCTCACAATCTGGGACCGCTGGCTCCTAACTGCTTGCCTGCCTGCCTGATCGCCCCTAACCGCCCCTGCCTTGGCCTCCGCTGTGGCAGCTTCATCTGGAACGTTGTTCGGCTGTCTGGTCTAATTAACATATCACGCTTTTATTATTATAGATTGCATATCTTTCACCTTCCACACAACTCCATGTACTCAGAGAGAGGGAATTTACCATATTAAAGGGCTTCCAGTTTGATTAGGGCCCATAGGCCTATGATCTATTAAAATCCTTCATTTAGAAGGTGAGAGAAGTAAAAAAACAAAACAAAAACTGAGTGCTGTGGGAGATAAGAGGTTTGAATGTGTTATATCACCATGTGCTTTTAATAGAAAAAAAATCAGGATGAACGAAAGTAGCATCAGAAAACAAAGCACAGCAGAAGGGGTGGAAAAGTGAGTCACTGGCAAAATTCTTTAATGTGATGGGAAAAAAGGAAAGACATGTATTTCTGTACCTCAATTAGTTTGTCTCCTTTGACTACATCCAGATGCAATCCAGGTGGGGGTTTACCTGCCCTGAAAAATAAGAAGGAAAAAGCATTTTCAGAATGAGTTCATAATGCCATTTACAATTACTGTCCCATTCAACACTGCAGCTCTCCTACCAGCCTATAATTAGCTCATCTTCAAGCAGAAATGTCATCTACTTCACTGTTATTACAGCTCCTTTCTAAGTTTGACACTTACTTCCCCAGTGATTCAATTGCTCTAAAACAGGTTTTAATGGATTTGTATTTAGAGCAGCACCCAAGAAACCTGTATTTTAACACTGAATATCTACCTCGGAAAGAAAGCAGCACAGAGAGTTGCAAGTACTATAGCTGGAGTAGTCTGATTCTTTGAGTTTGAATCTAAGCTTTGTGACTACTGCAAATAACATATAAAGGTTGAGTACATCGTTGGTGTTTTGTGCTGATCCAAGATTAGTCTCATCACAAAATAAAGAGAGCTCTGAACTCTGAGACCAAATCAGAGGTACATAATTAGGGAGTTAGGGCAATCCAATGCCATGCCTATGAAACCAGGTACCAATAAATACAAGAGGTGTTTCTTACCCTTGAACAGGTCTTTCTATCTATTATGGCTTGTTTAGGGCACTTTTCTCTATATTTCTGTAACCACAGCATTCAAGAGGGATACATGTCAAAGCACCTAACACAGTAGTTGGTGCATACAGGACTGAAGAAATGGTAGGTGATATGTCTCTTCTAACTATAAGTTTACTATCCTGATCCAACATCTGAAATCACTGTAGCAGGGAACCAAAAGGGACATAAAATTTGTAGACTGAAGCAACTGGGTGTTACAAAATGCAAAGGAACTCAGAAAACAGGCACACATTCACTTGCTTCCTGTGTTTGCTCCTTGAAGTTTGAAAAAAAAGAACAATCTTGCCAGAGTCCTTTTGCATATTTGCATGAAAATAATGTACCTGTCCGTCTAATTTGAAGAGCAACATAGTTATCTCACAATCCTGCCCCAACTCCTCTATGGCAGTTGCTGAAAACAGTGCATTGGAAAAAGCCCTTTTTGTCTGGGGAACAGGAAAAGCAATGTTACATCCAAAACATGCTTTCTGAACTCCTACTATGTGCCTGGCTAAGGCCTAGGAGCTAGCATATAAAGGATGCATCAGACTCCTTCCCCTTGAGGATCTCCACACAGCGGGAGGCAGAGAAGAATAACATTATTAATACACTGGTGAGTTACTGCTCAAATAGCTCTAACTCAAGGCAATTCATAATTATTCATCTTGTACTCTACTCGAAGGCTAAGTCAAAGTATTCCAATATTCCCAAGAACTTGAGAAAGGATGAAAGGGGTTCCTTCCAACAATCCCAGCGCTGGTCGCTGAGAATGCAGGGGTTGGTCAGCGCCGTCCCTGCCCTCAGGGAGCTCCCTGTCTGTGGGAGGCAAGTACTGGGCCGGGGATGCAGCACCACAGCGGGACACGGGCTCTGAGCTTGGGCTGGGTCCGGGAAGCTAGCTCGTGCGCGTTCGGGACAGAGAGCAGGGGGGCAGCACGGTGCTCCACGGAGCTCCACATTCAGTCAGGAGTTGAGGTAAGTTCAGGGCCACGGTCCCGAAACGCCCAGGCAACCGGCTGACTGCCCGAGGGGCTGCGTAAGCGAGCGCCTCCGAGCCCCCAACTCTGGGCTCCTCAGTGCCTGGGCCTGGGCTCCCGGTTCCTCCACACGCTGCCCGGCCCGACGCACTGTTCTCCCTCAATCAGTCCCAAAATGTCTAAACCGTTCGGCCCGCTGTGCGAAACGAGCCGCCCGGCCAGCCCAGGCCAGTCCAGCCCACCGCAGCCCTGGTCTCCTCGCCACTCACCAAGTCGGGCAGTCGAACAGTGGGAGGCTGGAGCCGGAATTCGTGGCTGCCGCCATCTTGCGTCTCCCCCGCCCATTTGGCGGGCCCGGAGCACGCCGGGAAACTGGAAGACTCTGAGGGGAGCAGCGGCATCCCAGTAGCCTGTGCGAGCGCGCGCGCGCACGCGCACACGCACGCACGTACAGGGCGCTTCTGGTGGCGGTGGAAACTGGGAGGTAACTTTGAGGTGTTTGTCAGTGTTTGAGACAGTTTGTCAGCGTCTCCGAAGACGAGGGTTTTCCCTGGCTGGGAGGTGTCTGAGGAAAAGGTGCTTGTAAGGGGAGGTACCGGCCTCCCGCACGTCCTCCTGCAAACGCTCTGCTGGACTCTTAAGTCTGTGACTCCATCCTTGCTACAGGCTTGCACCCCAATCTAGAGAGGAATTAGAGCGCAGAGCTTAGAAATTACAGTAATCACTCATTCGGTTTCTCCTACGGCCCTTCTCTGCAGTTGCATGCTCACTTCCTCTTCCTAATCCAAATCTGAACCCTGTGGACTTAGGTACATTATCTGGGAATCTGCTTTTAGGGCGTCATCTAGTCTGTTTATGAAAAGTCCGGACATGCTGGGCCAAGAAGGATCCAATCAGAGGCAGACATCCTAATCGTCAATGGTTAATCAAGTTGTGGCCCCTTCGGAATTTCGGTCTTGGTGACTAAATCGTGAAAGGAAGCATTAGGATTCCAGGCCTGCCCTAGGCCAACATCTGGCTGAAAGAGACCATCAGCAGGTCCTCTAGTTGTAATCGCTATGTTTGTTGGGTGCTTGCTTCTCTGGGCAAGTATATATTTTATATGGATCATCTCATTTAATCCTCACAACACTCTTGAGGTAGGTATGGTCCCTGAACGCTCAAACAGATTGAGTGGCCCAGCCTCACCCTAGAAAGAGGGGTGAGTGGGATTCAAACCTAAATCTGTATGATGCCAAAGGCCATGCTCTGTCATCACCACTGTCTCACAATTAGATGTTGATATATTATCATGCAAATGATGCCCAGCACTTTTTCACTTTTGTAGAAAGTTTGGGTTATCTGACCTGTTGTTTTTTCTTTTTAGAGGAAACTAATTGAAAATTGTTCACCCAGAAAGAGGCACTGCACATTATTTCTTTTCTTGATTTCCTTGCTACTGGTCCTCTAGATTTCAAATTGAACATCAGCCTGTTCAAAAGATTTTGTCCTTAATGACATCTCTAGGAATCAAGATTTAATTGCAACATAATATTAACTTGGATTTTGAAATTATCAACTCTTAGGCAGGTAGGAGAATCACTTTCCTCTGGCTTTCAAAAGCACAATAAATTTATCCAGCAAGGATGTTAATTGATCAGATGACTTATCTGCTGACCTGTGTATAGCCTCCTTTCCAGTCTTGATTCCAAAGACTAGGCTGATGGGGGAAATACAAATTCTAAACTTGGTTTCAAGAAAAGAGGCTCCTTTTAAAAAAATAATTTTTTTTATTGATTTCAGAGAAGAGAGAGGGAGAGAGATAGAAACATCAATGATGAGAATCATTGATTGGCTGCCTCCTGCATGCCCCACACTGGGGATTGAGCCCACAACTGGGATATACCCTGACTAGGAATAGAACCGTGACCTCCAGGTTCATAGGTCGACGCTCAACCACTGGGCCATGCCAGCCTGGCTGACTCTTCTTTTGAGCACAAGGACACGATTCCTGAGAAGGAATTAAATAGTCTCAAAAGTGTTTTTAGTGTAACAGAAAACAACACGTTCATTTTTATGTACAGATTGTGCAGGCTCTTGAGGTTCCATGCCCCTTTCAGGCATGAGGTGCTGTAGAAACCATTTCTAGGTTTGAGTGACCTGATTGCATCTATGTCAACTTTGCCTTTCAATTTCTCAGCTTTTGTGTGTGGTCCATTATTTAACCCCTTCTATTGCTGACTATACACCCAAGAAAGCTAAAGTTATATTCTTACCCTTGTAAGTCTTTACTCCTTGGTCATGTTCCCTGCTTTCCACTAGCATGTGATGTAATGGCACCTTATACTTACCTAGGCCTTATAAAGCAAAACGTTCTTTGTTTGGACACCATGATGTCAGTATAGATCAGTGAATTGGAGGGCAGCAGTCTAGACCCTTAACTTTTTGAAATGGGAAGACTGATAGACTAGCTTTTGGATTTTGATATCTCAACAAAGATAAATTTCTTAGACACTGAGACTCGAATCTAAAGACATTAGCATATTGATGTTAGAAAACTGTCTTAAAAACAAAGAGTGTATATACAATAGATAGTATAAACAGGAGGCTTCATTTATCAGGGTGGTTAATGAAAAGTTCACAAGGTACTGATAAAACACAGGGTAAAAACTGCCACTATTCTAGGTTTTACGAGAAAGCTTCATGAAAGAGGTGATGAGTAGGACAGTTTGTATCAGTGATGCCTGGAGACAATGTCTAGAATCTGAAGATGTGGTACTGAAGTCTAAGATCAAATCCTGGCTCCATCACTCCTAAACGGTGTGACCATGCACAGGTTACTTACTATGCCTCCTTTTCCTAATCCATACAAAGAGGACAAGAAAACATATCTCTTAGATGATTTTGTGGATATGTGATATTAAATATAAAACATTTAACATTTAGCATTGTAAATTGCTGGAAGCAAGAGTTCAAAAATTGCCCTACAAATGACCATTCACATGTAGAGAGCACTTCCTTAAGCCTTTCAATTCTTGTAGTAGACTGCCATTCGTAGCCTCAATTTCTTCAGTTGTCAAGTGATGGGACTAGTCTAAATGAGTTGTTCAAACATCATGTCATGGTGAACCAGGAAAAACATTTATAGACACGTCTACTTTTATTTTGCCAAATAAGTAGATTTTAAAATGAAGACTGCCATCTAATATCACCACCTTTTCATTTTTATAATCTTGAAATATCCTTTTTAAAATGTGAAAGGAAGAAAAAAAAGAAAAATAAATAAGTTGAAAGGTCATTCATTAGCTCAACCTCAAAGATGGTACTTTGAAAAGCCTACTATATCATTTCTCTCATTTTTCCATGGACTGGTAAAAGCTTGGTCCTTTTCACAGTCCAACATTAAAAACTATTATTTCAAGTTTATATTTAAAAGTTAAGTGCTGTCCAGGCCAGTGTGGCTCAGTTGGTTGGGCACTGTCCCATGCACCAAAAAGTCTCTGGTTTGATTCCTAGTCAGGGCACATACCAGTAAGGGGTATGCGGGAGGCAGCCTATTGATGTTTCTCTCTCACATCAATGTTTCTCTATCTTCCTTCCCCTCTCTCTAAAATCAATTAAAAACATATTTTTTAAAAAGGAAAAGAATAATAAACATTAAGTGCTACATTGTCAATCAAATTTCATGTTAGATAAGTATTTAAAATGAACTATTCAATTGGCTTAAAAGTAGGTTGGGAATCAAAACCTTTCAAACTCCTGGTTAAGTGTAGATTTTAAAGTAGTTGTATTTCATAGCACTGGAAGGCAATACTGAAAAATTCTTTGAAACCTAGGGATACAATAACCTGCTTAGAAAAGCCCGAAGAAAGCAGGTGATGCTTAGCCCTAGGAAACAGGAGAGACTGAAATCTGAACTGGGTTCTGATCTGCATTTAATGACCAAAAGCAAACGCTTCGTTCTCATGACTGAGGACAGCCTCTGAAAAGAAGAAAGACAAAACTGAATGGAGGAGACTCAGGGTATTTTACTTTGCACTGACTGAGCAATAATTTCATTTTGATATTTTTGCCCAATGGTAAGACAGTATATCACCACCCCTTGGGAAAACAAGACAAACCTACCCTGGAAGCATCAGTCTAGCGGCTAGAAGTTCTTGTTCTGGTATATTTCCAGAGAAACTGGCCAGCCTGACATTTCTACCTTACCGTACATAGCACTACAGTTTTAATTCACTTGAACAGAGAATGCCTGATCTGTCCAGTACTTCTAAAACATTACATAAAGGGAGATAAGAGGAAAAGGAAAGGAATACAGAGGCAAACAGAATTTGCATGTTCGGACCAAACTCCTATGGTCCTTATAATCAGAGAATCTCAGTTAGAAGAGAGCTGTTGAGAAAACTTGGGGGTCTATAGGTTAAATGACTTGTCTAAATACCTACAGCAAGTTAATGGCAGAGCTGAGATTCTCCAGGCCTTCAGTATCCCGGTCTAGTTTTTGACCTCCAGACCAATGGTTCTCATGAATTATCTGGAGCTTTTAAAAGTCCTTACGCCTCGGTTATATCCCAAACTAACAAAATTAGAATCTTGCAGCAGGGGCACCCAGGTATCAGTAATTTTTAGTTTCTAATGTGAAGCCATGGTTCAGAACAATTGTCCTAGACCATGGTGCCCCTAATGATGAATAAAACATAGGTAAGGCGTCTATAAATAAATGGGTTTTTAGGACCATCTAGCAGAACCTCTTGGTAACTGCTACAAATTCCAGGCCATGCAAATTTTAGGCCAAGAATTCTAGGCCATCCGAATTCTATTTGCTACCTATGGCCACTATTACCACCACCCCTGGATTATATAGTATTACAGAGCAGAACTATGGCGGCTTCATTTTACCCAGAGTGAAACAGTTTTTCAAGATCAAGACTTTTTCTTGCTTGGAATGTTATAAATGATGTATCCAAGTCCAGCTGTAATTTGGAGCTTAAGGGGCAGTGATCATAGAACCAAGAAATTAGCTCTGAAGCTGCTGCTTGGGTAAGGTGACCAGATCGTGCCGCTTTTGGCGGGACAGTCCCGATTTTTAACAATTTGTCCCGCATCCCACGGCATTTTAAAAAAGTCCCTATTTTTGGAAAGATTCTTTTGGCTTAAAAAAATCTCTGATTCTTTCCAAAAATAGGGACTTTTTTAAAACGCCGTGGGACGCGGGACAAATTGTTAAAAATCGGGACTGTCCTGCCAAAAGCGGCACGATCTGGTCACCTTATGCTTGGGACACTGTGACACCCCAATAGCTCTATCCTGTGTTCCAAGGAAAGGATTGCAGCAACACCAATTCCACCCCCAAACCAATCCTCCTCTGATTTCCAGTCTTCTTGCAGGTCTCAATTTTTCTAAAGAACACCACATTACCTAAAATCTACCACATTAGGATGTTTAACTCATAAAAACTTACTACAAAAGTTTTTTAAATGTTTATTTGTATTAAGTGGGTAGAATGGTGCAAGAATGCATTTGGGCTCTTGTTTCCCTACCGTTCACATTAGCTTGGTAAAAGAAGATTAAGTAACATTAAAGGGATTGGAATAAAATAATATAAATATATCCAGCATGGTCAAATCCTCTAATTCACTAATTCACTGAAATTGTTGGTCCAATTCACATAAATTATGTGAGAGCCTAAAGAAATTACATTTCCTTCAACTATTCTAAACCTGTTAAAAAGGGAAGTGAACAATATTTATATTACAAGACAACAATCTTTTATTGAAACATTTTTTTGTCTAAAACTATGCATAGAGAGATTAATTTCTTGTTCATAAATTAAGTTAAGTCTAACATCACTATTCCAAACCAGTATTATTTACAAAAATGAACCTTTTCTTTGCTTTATCGCCAGGTTCACAGGACTAAATTTTAAACCAACTTCAGTCTAGCCTTTCATATCTTCCTGCCATCAAATGCCCAGCGACCCTTATAAGGGCGGGACAGTGTTTTGACAGCAACATCATCATTCACCAGGAATGCAGAATCACAACTGAACAACAACAACAAAATGATCAAATCATTCCAAACAATTCCTATTTGCTTTCCAAAAGCATGCTTGGTCTAATTATCCCTTTCTATATAAGCAGGTGGGAAAGGAACTCCTTGGAGTATAGTAATGTCAATTAAATTAATCTCTTCAAAAAGTGAACATGATGGTTTAGTGTGTGTATGGATGAACTACTGTGGATGACACTAGCAGATAATAAAGTAAACGTTAAACCCACAACTGGCCAGCTCAAATTGATACTTCTCATTTAATCTGGATCACGTGTGCACTTTTTACCTTCTAGTTAAATACATTGCCAAAATCTTTCAAAGCAGACAGAGAATAGGCTTCTTACAAATTAAAATGTTAAATAATAAAAATTGCCAGCTTATTATACAGTTTCTGACAGATTCCAATATGCTGGGTGCTAAAAAGTAATTCTATGTCAGTTGCTAGTAAAAAGGTAAATCTTGTATACACATAAAAAGAAATTTACAAGACTGTAGTGTCCCTGTTAAAACAAGAATATCTAGAATGGAATTTTCAGTAAATACGTGGGATGAAGGGTAAATCAGAATAGAAGAGAAAGCAAAATCTACATAAATTAATTCCTAATTTGAGAAATCAATAAAATGTATACATAAATTGATAAATACTGTCTCCATAGGTCACTGATTCCAAGGACTGGTTAGTAGTTAGTTTCTAACTAAATTATTACAGGACGTTCTGATGGATGCTCTCTTCTGTGATCAGTTTGTTCTGGCAGACTCCAGCAAGCATTTGCCCTTGAAAACAGTTCCGTGGGAGAAAGCTCTGAGGCAATCACTTTCCATAAACTAGCCACATAATAAGTCCGAAGATAGCAGCAATCACTGACAGGACAAGCACCAGGATACAGATCTTCTTGCGAGATTTTCTCTGAGAAGAGAAATATGTTAAGAAGACACTCATGAAACAAGTGAAATTTTTTATTCTAAGAGTGCTTCATAAATCTGCCTCCTGGTTATTCAAAATCAACTCTATCCATGAATGAATATGCACAGACCTGCCCAAAATCTTAACAGTTACCAGAGCTAGGCATTAGTGCAAGTTTTAACTCCAGTTTCCCAAATACAATTTAGCAAAATAACTGTTTATACCAATATTGCTAGGCATTATGTGCAATCAAGTTATTTGTGCATGTATATAATTAAGGTTTTATACCTATTATAAAATTTTATGTTCAATGTAAAAAATATAGACAAGAAGAAAGAAAACAAAATAATCACCCACAGCTAAAACTGTTGACATTTTTATTATAGTTCCTCATTTATCTATGCAAATTGTCATCTGATATAATTGGGATCATACTATATGATGTTTGATGTTTTTCTCACGTAACATTTTAGCATAAAAATTTTATTATTATAAACTCTTCATAAACATCTCCTTTAATTTCCACATAATATAACATTGAGTGGATATAGATAATTTGCTTAATTATTCATTTGCTGTTAGATACTAAAGTCATCACTCAGTTTTTAAAAGGAAACACTATTATTAAACAAATTTCTTTAAGAACATTCCCAGGTAAAATACAGCTATCTTAGGAACATAGAAAATTACTGAAATGCTATTGGTTTCTAAAAAGTCATGCAACACCCAATTGAGAAATGAGAAGGACCTCATTCACAATATTTGTACACAGATAAAGACTCATATATGTAATAAAACCAGTTTCAACTAATATGTAAGAGAATATCACTTTCCAGAAAGAATAATTAACTCCTATTTATTCATAGATAAATAACCCCAAAAGGATAAACCCCTATTTATTCATAGATAAGCAGAAGTCAGAGTTGATTTTATGTCCATCCTCTGTGGCAAAGTCAACAGAAAGTATCTGCAAAGTTCTTCTTTGTACCAATTGTTACCCTAACTGAAACCCTGTATTTCAACTGTTTAGGATATAAAATTAGCCTTAAACCAGATTAAGGTATCATGTTAGCATATGGGGTTAGCTCAGTAGCTAAGAAGCTGTTATATAAGTTTATTCAAGGTTTGATGCCTTTTTGTAGGTCTCTCTGCAAAGGAAAATACTAAAAACGGAACTGGCACTGCAATTATGACTATCTCCAACTTAAGCCTAAGAAAAAGGCTGCAGTGTAGTCTAGCGATTTTCAACTGGTGTGCCGCAAGAATTTTTAAAACATGCAATACCTGACCTCTTTTCCCTTAGATTGTCAAATTAAAAAATTACAACAGCCAACACAACAATAGCGGTCTGGTATGAATGAATCAAAATTATACCTATCCTATCTAATAATAGAGTAACATGTAAATTACCATCACTCCGCTACGCCCACGATTGGGCGGCGGGAGGCTGGGGGGCGGGACTCGGGGTGGCCTATCCGGCCATTGAGAGGCACGGATCCGCTGCCACTGAGGGGGGCTACCCTGCTGTTGAGAGGCGCAGGGGGCGGGACTCCCGCCCCCTGTGCCTCTCAATGGCCAGATCCGCGGCCGCTGAGGGGGCCTGCCGTGGACACCCAGCTGCGCCTCTCATCGGCAGGGTAGCCAGGTGTCCGCGGCAGCCCCCCTCAGCGGCTGTTGAGAGGCACAGGGGGCGGAAGTCCCGCCCCCTGCGCCTCTCAACAGCAGGGTAGCCCCCCTCAGCAGCCTCGGACCATCAAAAGCGTGGGAGCTGGGTGCCTGTCCGCTGGTGCACCAGGCTCAGCGGAGGCTTCTGAAAGGCCTGGTGCACCAGTGGACAGGCACCCAGCTCCACTGCGAAAAGCGAAAGCGTGTAGGGGACCCTACACGTGCATGATTCAATCATGCACTGGGCCTCTAGTTTTTTATAAAAAATAACAACACACCAAACAACCTAAATTATACTTATTTAATATTTTTTGGTTGGCTGCAGAATTTTAGAGATTAGTTTATGTGTGCCATGAGATGAAAAAGGTTGAAAATCGCTGGTGTATTCTAATGGCCCATAAAGCCTGTAGCACAGAGTGACTTTTTCTGGTACCTCCCTTACCTGATAGTAAGCAGCTCGCTGTAACTGATCAGTGGCTCTTTCCACATGCACCTCTGAGCTTTCCACATTGGCTTCTATGCTATCTGCAAAAAAGAAGGGCAGTGGAAATTTTATCAAACTCACATGTTGCAAGACAGCAAATTGAACAAACTTCTGATGTTATGGGGATCCTGATTTCACCACCACCATTCTAACTATCCAACCATGAAAACAAAAGTTACTAACTCCGGCCCTGGCCAGTGTGGCTCAGTTGGTTGAGCATCATCCCATGCACCACCAAAAGCACCGGCTCGATTCTGGTCAGGGCACATGCCCAGGTTGCAGATTGGGGTGCATATGGGAGGCAACTGGTCAATGTGTGTCTCTCTCCCTTTCTCTTTCCTCCTCCTCCTCCTTCTCCTCCTCCTTCATTTTCCTCTCTCTAAAATCAGTATTTTTTTAAAAAAGTTACTAACTCCATAAGAGAATAGCCCTATTCTTTGGAAATAAACACTGAAGTATTTACAGGAAAGGGTTATAAAGTATACAACTCACCCACAAATGGCAGAGAAAAAATTATGTACACCTATGACAAGAAAAATATTTCTAAGCTACTCTAAATTAAAATTACAGCAGCCATGGAGTACGAAAAAGAGACAGAATAGTTGACCTGTTAATAGCCATGAACCAGCTCTGACAAAAGACTGCTCACATTTGTGTATAGCTGTTGGAATTTAGGATTTATTTCCAGATGGCTACTTCTACATTATCTAAAAGAGAGAATAGGCAGGTGACATAGGGCCCCAGAAGGTATTAATAATACATACCAATCAGATCACCCTGGTCATGGATCATCATAGCCAAATCTTTAAATATCTGGTTGACATCCAAAATGTCAGCCTAAGGAACACCAAAACAATTAACTAACATTAAGCAACATGTTAGCGATTCATTTCCTCTACTTACCTGAAGTTAGTAACATAACTGAAGCTATTAACATAACACATGTGTTTTTTAAAAAATATATTTTATTGATTTCAGAGAGGAAGGAAGAGGGAGAGAGATAGAAACATCGATGATGAGAGAGAATCATTGATTGGCTTCCTCCTGCATGCCCCACTACTGGGGATCAAGCCCACAACCCAGGCAGGTGCCCTTGACCGGAATCAAACCAGGGACTCTTCAGTCTGCAGACCAACGCTCTATCCACTGAGCCAAACCAGCTAGGGCAACACATGTGTTTTTAACCTTTTGCACTCGGATGTCGAGTGTGACTCGACACGGTTAGCATCAGTAGCAGCTCGCCAAAACCAGTTTGGCTCAGTGGATAGAGCGTCAGCCTGCGGACTGAAGGGTCCCAGGTTCAATTCCGGTCAAGGGCATGTACCTTGGTTGCAGGCACATCCCCAGTAGGGAGTGTGCAGGAGGCAGCTGATCGATGCTTCTTTCTCATCGATGTTTCTAGCTTTCTATCCCTCTCCCTTCCTCTCTGTAAAAAATCAATAAAATATATTTAAAAAATAAATAAATAATAAGACTTGACTTCTGGATAATTCCTAAGGATGGAGGATGCTTTGAATCTGAAGGTTGGAACATTCAGCTGCACTCTGGGGCGGGGAGAGGTACTGGAGGCTGAATCAATCCCCAAAGGCCAATCATTTAATCAATCAAGCTCATGAAATGAAGCCTCCACAGAAATCCTAAACAACAGGTTCTGAGAGTTCTGGGTTGGTGAACGCATGGTGTTCCTGGGAGAATGGCACACCTGGACAAAGCATGGAAGCTCCACCCCCTTCCCCACATACCTTGCTTGCCTTATGTATCTCTTCCATTTGGCTAGTCCTGAGTTGTATTCTTCTATAATAAACCAGTAATCTAATAAGGAACTTGTTTTTCTGAGTTCTGTGAGCCACTCTAGCAAATTAATCAAAACCAAGGAGGGGGTGATGGGAACCTCCAATTTAGAGCCTGTCAGTCAGAAGCACAGACAACAACCTGGACTTGACAACGGTATCTGAAACGTGGGATTGAACTCAACTGTGGGATCTGATGCTATCTCCAGGTAGATAGTGTCAGAAGTGAGTTAGATTGTAGGACATCCAGCTAGCGTGGCAGAATTGCTTGATGTGGGGAAAAAACCTACACATTTGGTGGCCAGAAGTGTAGTATGAGAGGACAGGAGACACATAAGAGTATGTTATTTTCTATTAGAACAGGGATTGTATATTAGATACAGGAAATGACTGGACATGAAAATCGAGCCTGGCTAAGGAATTTGGACTTAATTCTGTTGAATGTGAAGTACCCATTACATTCAATAAGTTACTTTGCTTTCCTTAGCTCAGTATGATCTCTCCCTGCTATAACAGTATTTCTAATGTTAGAGAACCAACAGCAGTGAGTAAGAAAAAGAAAGATACAATATCTTTGAAGGAAATGAAATAATCCAACTTGAGGATGAAGTATCTCATCTAAGACCAGACACTGGCAGAACCCAGGGCAGTGTGTCTCAACCCTGCATGCATATTATCATCTGGGAAATTAAAAAATACATATCTCTGATGCCCTGGCTGGTTAGTTCAGTTGGTTGGAGCGTTGTACCAATATGCCAAGGTTGCAGGTTCAATCTCCAGCCAGGGTATATACAAGAATCAACAAATAAATGCACAAATAAGTGGAACAACAAATCATTCTCTCTAAAGTCAATAAATTTAAAAAGTTTTAAAAACCTACCCCCAGGGCCTCTTGTGGATATTTGCCCATTTTTAACTTACAAAAAAATAGGAGTTCGACATAGTCCAAAGTAACAAATGGTGTGTGAGGGAGGAGAGCAGGGGATTTTTTTTAAAGTCCAAGTGGTTCTAATGTGCTGTCAGGGTTCAGAACTACTGCCACAGATGAAGGTCAGGAGGAGCTCAAAACTGCTCCTCTCCACAATCCTCCCTTCCCCGCTGCCCCCCAGGGATGGCAGTCTCTACCTTCATGTAGGAGGAAACTACGCAAGTTTAAGAATATTTTACTGGTCACTGCAAGATTAAAGTTGAAAACACAGGTAAGAAAGGCTTCAATACCTCTCTCTCAATCCCCACATCAAAAATTATTCCAATTTCTCTGACCTACTGAAGTAATATCCACAACTTGAGATTACACTTTGGGATGCACAAAAACGGAGTAAACCGTTTGGCCTACCTTTATTCTGGGCTATTCAGACTTAGCAAAGGGGCTCCCTGTAGAGCTCTACCTAACCTACAGATTGGCATTGAGGTTTGGGGGTGAAGTCTCAATGAACAATAAAATATTTGTTTGCCTTGCTGTTCTCCATGCATATTCTCATGGAGACCATAGAAGATACGGTGCTTGAGGGAAGGATTTGGGTATCCTTGGGCACCATGGCCACTGCCATCATAAAAGTCGTTCAAATTCACCATGATTACATTGAAACCGAATATCCACACCACACAAGACTCATTTCATGTTTTTTCATAATCACTGAGAGAAAATCCAAGTGGATTATACTGCACAGATACATTAAGTCAAACAAAAAACATGAACTCGCTCTCACCTCCAGCTGCCGAATCGCCGTTTCCCTCTCCTTAATAAGTTCCAGATCCTGCTCGGTGATGGCCACCTCATCCTCCTGGCTTTGCATCTGGTTCCACTCCTCATGGCTGCAGGGAGACAAGCACTCTAGTTGATTCCTCCTCTCAAAGGTGTGCCTGAGGCAGCTACAGCATCTCTACTGCCAGCAGAGCCTATCCGAGGACATTACAGGCTCCACCTCCTCTGGTATCAATCAATACAAAGTCCCTGAGGGCCACAATTTTCATATCCAGAGGCAAAGCGTTTATATCACCAAGAAAACAAAGTCCCAGATTTCATGGGCAAGACTGAGATGAAGCAGAATTATGAGGGATGGGACACCTGAGGTTTCTCTTCATTTTTCCTTCTTTTTTCTCACTATTTTTAAAGTTAAAAGTATAAAGAATAGAATCCCATCTCAACTAGCCAGCAGGTTGGCTGAATAATTCTTTTACCTGTCAAATGAGACGAGCTGCTCCTCTCTTTGCCTCTCTTCTGCCTAGAAAGCAGAGGGCATTATTGCTGCTGTTATCCAGAAACATGTCACAGACACACAAAACAATAGCTTTCTTTAGCTAGAGTGTAAAGAAGCAACAGCCCTTGGCTCCAACAGGATCTACAAGACGGCACAGGGCTCTGGAAATTTGTCTTGACTAGGAAATGGGTGAGAAAGAAAAATCTGCATTCCAGTTTGTGCTCAGAACTGAAAGCATACTAAACAAGATGAAAGAACATGGGCAGGAGAGAGGCTTAAAAATAATGAGCCCTGCCCTAGCCGGCTTGGCTCAGTGGATAGAGCATCGGCCTGCGGACTGAGGGGTCCCAGGTTCGATTCCGGCCAAGGGCACATGCCTGGGTTACAGGCTTGATCCCCAGTGGGGGGTGTGCAGGAGGCGGCCGATCAGTGATTCTCTCTCATCATTGATGTTTCTCTCTCTCTCTCCTTCTCCCTTCCTCTCTGAAATGAATAAAGAAAAAAAAAATAATAATGAGCCCTGGCCAGTTTTGCTCAATGGTTAGTGTGTTGGCCCATAGACTGAAGGGTCTCAGGTTCAATTCCAGTCAAGACCATGTACCTGGGTTGCAAGCTGGATCTCTGGCCCTGGTCAGGGTGTGTGCGGGAGGCAAGCAATCAATGTTTTTCTCTGTCTCTCCCCATCCCTTCCACTCTCTCTAAAAAGTCAATGGAAAAATATCCTCAGGTGAGGATTAACAAAAAAAACTGAAGTTCAAGTTTGTCCTCAGTAAATGTACTCAGTGCAAAGGCACTTTCAGTGCTCTGCTTACTTCTACAGGTTCTCACTTTCTCTTAGATTTTGACCTTAATATTCCCATGGCTCTTAGGTATTTTTGAGAAGTTGGGTTGATAAAATCTAGTATTTGTTAATTCTCTTCAAAGAGAAAGCTAGTCCAAATAACTTAGCATACTATATTCCAAGAAACAGATTCATTCTTTCTTCTTTTTTTGTTTTTAACAGAAGACCAACATAACAATAAAAAAGAAAATTGTACATAATCCTACCTGTCACTTTTTAAAACCTTTGTTAACATTCCTTTCTAGTCTTTGACCATATGCACACATTATTTTTTTTACACAGGTTTTACCAATCTAGCATTTTGCAGCAGCTAATGTCATATCTATTATTTGGGGAAATAGTAAACAAAGGCTAATGGTCAGGGGAAGAAAAATAGGAAAGAACATCCTGAAATTTGCAAAGGTCTTCTTTGGGGAATAAACTTACAGAAAGTCGAGATCCAGCTCTTGCTCTGGCAATACTCTCCTTTTCCTTTTCAGACACCCTTCTCTGCACAGCCTGGAAATTATTTAAGGCTGCAGAGAAATCATTCATGAGGCGTTCCTTTTGAAGTCTCTGCTGGCGCTAAGGAAATAAAACAAAAACTTAAAATTTCATACTAATCTCAAACCATTGGGTTTCATACCCATTAAAAGCAGTATATTATACCTCCTAAAGATTTCCTACTGGGAAAATTACTATGATATAGGATCTTCCTTAAATTAATATATTTGCTCATTGCTAACTCAAATTCCTAGTTAACACTATAGGCCACGTCAGAACGAAAATATTCATTCTGATAACCCTGGGAACTGCGTGTCATTTACCTTGTAATCTCAGAAAGAATTGAATTTCAGAATTTTGGATCCCTGAAGAATCAAAAGCCTCCCTAGCCGGTTGGCTCAGTGGATAGAGCATTGGCCTGGAGAATGAAGGGTCCTGAGCTCGATTCCGGTCAAGGGCACATGCCCGGGCTGCAGACTCAATGATTCTCTCTCATCGTTGTTTCTATCTCTCTCTCTGATATCAATAAAAATATTTTTTAAAAAAAGAATCAAAGCCAAATAAATGCCTTTGAACTCAGAATGGACCCAGGGGTTGTTTTTATTGAAGTGTTAAAACTGTATTCATCTATGCTGAGTTCACAGCTTCCTGGAAACCATAGAGTCACTTTCCTTTACTATGGTGAGGTTTTAAATCTTTGGGAACCTGAAAACTAGTTTGTACAGTACAGGCTACCTTAACTAAGCGTATCGATTCTATGTCTCAAAAAACACATAATGAGAGCACTTGCTGTGTGCTGAGAACATACATAGAAGTAAAAACTCACCCCGACCTCAAACAACTTACCATGTATTTATAGATAAAGGATATACAGATACAAGTAACAAATCATTATAAATAACTGCTATCAAATCAGTACTATAGGAGTTTAGAGGCAGGTATAATCAGTAAGAACTCAAGGAGTCAAAAAGGATTCAAGAGGAGGTGGTCACTGAAGCAAGAGTAAGGCGTGAGAGAAGGGGCTAGGCAAAGCCAGCAGGAGGACAGTGTGAGCAAAGGCACAGTGAAGAGGACTATAAGGCTGGAACCAAAGGTTTTTTCGCGACAACAGCTAAACGATGAAATTGGAAAGGCAGGAAAGGGGCTGGCCACAGCAGGTTTTTTAAGTGCCAAACAAATAATTTTGGGACTTAATCTCTAAAGAACAAAGATTTCTGAGCAGGAAACATGATGGGTACAAAATGATAACTTACAAAAATTAGTCTGTGATATTGTACAAGATAGAACAGAAAAAAAGAAACAAGTCAAAAAGATTACTGCAATAGTCTATCTAGATTTAAGGTTAGGAGGATACAGTCTCTGTCAGTAATGGTAACACAAAAAAATAAATTTAAGAAACATTATGGCTTAGTGAGTGGCTGTGGGGGAAGGGGGTAAAAGTCAAGAATGACTCAAATTTCACACTGAAGAGAGTGATGGTAATACTGAAAGCAAACTTAGATGAGGAACTTTTTTCCCTTTTTCTGGGATTTTTATTTTTTCATAAACATTGTAACAATAAGGGGAGAAACATCATGCCCCAATCTATCCAAAAATACTCTTTTAGCCCTCGCTGGTTTGGCTCAATGGATAGAGCATCGGCCTGTGGACTGAAGGGTCCCGGGTTCGATTCCAGTCAAGGGCACATGCCTGGGTTGCGGGCTCGATCCCCAGGAGGAGGCGTGCAGGAGGCAGCCCATCAATGATTCTCATCATTGATGTTTCTCTCTCTCTCTCTCCCTCTTCCTTCCTCTCTGAAATCAATAAAAAAAAAATACTCTTTTAAATATAGCACACACACTTTCCAAGTTATCATACTCTTCACAATTACGGTCTTTGTTACATAACATTCCATCAAACTGATCTAGTAATTTTATGTAAACATTCCTTCTAGATTGTTCCCACTTTTTAAATATTCTAAATAAAGCTAAAGTGAGCCCCTTTATGATAGCTAGTATTTATAGAGTGCTTACTATGTGCATGTACTGATATAAGTACTTTATATAATAATTCATTTAATCCGAACAAGATCCTACCTTAGTTAGGTACTATTACAGTCCCTATTTTACTATTATATTCCCCCTTTTACCGAGGCACAGAGATTGGTTAATAATTTGCCAGGGTCACACACAGTAAGTGGCACAGGTAGAATTTAAATCCAGGAAATTTGGCTCCAGAGTAAAGTTGTTTTTTTCCTCTTAGTACTTTTTTCCTCAGGACAAATTTGGTTGAGTGGGAATATTAGGTCTAAAGGCTACATTTTCTATGATAACACGTATTGCAAATCAGCTTAGTTAAGGTGTTTAGGAGGAATGGGAGGAATTCAATATAACACAACACACTACATTTCAGATGAAGAGGAAAGCTCAGAACAGGAATGGGCAATAGAGGCTTAGAGGCTAGGGCTGGAAAAAGATCTAGGGTCATGTTCATAGAGATGACAGGGAGCTTATAAAAGTAGATAGGACTCCTGAGGGGGAAAGCAGAGTGAGAAAATTACAGGATCAATGGATGGCAGAGCATGCCCATTCTAGGAAGCAACAGACTCAGAGAAGGAGGCTGAGACGCGACCTGGGATTAGAGAAAATAATCCTGAAAAGGTTCACCAGAATTGAGGGACAGAATGAAAGGAAGAAGAAAGGTTTCAGTGGAGACAGGCTGGGCAAGAGGATCAATGAATCAGAGAAGAAAAGTGAGTAAGAACCAAAAAGGCCATTGGATTTAGCAACTAAATAATCACTGATGATAGTACATAAATCTGAAAAAAATACTGAAAAGTAGAGTAAATGGCTTGAGGCATAGGACAGTAGCACAAGATGGGTAATGTGGCTAAGATTAATTAGATGAACAAAGACTTGAAAGGAAAAGAGTATTCAGCACAATAGGAGGAAGGAAATTAAGGAATTATATTTCACTAGAAACAGTATGTTTGTAGATCTATTTCGTGTTTTATGATCCACGATAATGGAAGGGAACATTAACATGCACAATCCAAAAATAACTTCTATCTGATTTGGAATACATTAGATCCTTTTTTGTTTGTTTGTTAGCAGAGTTGACTTTCTAATTATATTTTGGTTAGGCTGCTATTTATTTCTTAAGTACTTTCAATGCTCTGTTTGCATCAGACCCTTAGACTCCTTTTTTATCACTAAGATTATCTACAAGAGTGTATTCTCTAAGTGCACAGCTGGGAGGAAAAGAGGGGTAATTCTGAAACAATTTAGAGATATTGGATGGAACTTTGTCCGTACTGAAATATCAGCATGAGTAACACTAAAACAGCACACATACGGGTAACCAAAGAATGAGTGCATGAAGATTATCTTCTATCTTAACTACTTTGTAGCAGGATGAGAAAGCATCCTCTCTTTTGTGCAAGGGGCACCAAAACTCCAAAGACTGAGCATACACTTCATTAAATAGCTTGCCAGGTATAGATTAAACTAGTGATCTCCAAACTTTTTTTGATGGAGACACACAGTAAGACTGTGACATCTTGATCCAGTATCATATATATACATATATATGAAACAAGTTTCATGTAACAACAACACACTCTATTTCTACTCTATGTCAAAGGAATGTTTATATAAAATTACTAGATCAGTTTGATGGAATGTTATGTAACAAAGACCGTAACTGTGAAGAGTATGATAACTTGGAAAGTGTGTGTGCTACACTATTATTATTTTTTAATATATTTTATTGATTTTTTGCAGAGAGGAAGAGAGAGGGATAGAGAGTTAGAAACATCGATGAGAGAGAAACATCAATCAGCTGCCTCTTGCACACCCCCTACTGGGGATGTGCCCGCAACCAAGGTACATGCCCTTGACCGGAATCGAACCTGGGACCCTTGAGTCTGCAGGCCGACGCTCTATCCACTGAGCCAAACCGGTTTCGGCTACACTATTATTTTATGTCCCAACAGCCACAACTCACTGACAACCCCTGGATAGGGAAGTTGTAGACTTAATCTTTAGGGCCATCATAGATAAGACATCATCATTTAAAAAGTTCAATAATAGGCTCTGGCCAGGTAGCTCAGTTGATTAGAACATCATCCCAATACACCAAGGTTGTGGGTTCAATCCCTGATCAGGGCACATATAAGAAACAACCAATGAATGTATAAATAAGTAGAACAACAAATTGATATCCCCCCCCCCCCACTTTCTCTATCTAAAAATTTTTAAAAAGTAATATAAGTTAAGTGCCCCCATGAATGGTATAAAAGTTAAAAGCAGCCCTAGCTGGTTTGGCTCAGTGGAAAGAGCATTGGCCTGTGGACTGAAGGGTCCTGGGGTTTGATTCCAGTCAGGGGCACATGCCAGGTTGTGGGCTCGATTCACAGTGGAAGGCATGCAGTAGGCAGCAGATCAATGATTCTCTGTCATCATTGATGTTTCTATCTCTCTCTCCCTCTCCCTTCCTCTCTGAAATCATATATATATATATATAATTTTAAAGTGCCTAAAATGTAAAAAAATGGATAAAGATCATTTTTAAAAAAAGTTAAAAAACAAAATGGATTCACAGCAGGCTTAGGTAAGTGAAGGTTTTTCCCCTGGAAGAGAGAGAATTTGAGGTAGATCATGAATGACAGGCAAAAGAGTCCAGCCACAATGGAGGGAGCACATCTGACTTCATGAGCGTGTGAACAAAAGGCAGGGAAGAACAATGAAACAATGAATCCCTATAAAAAGTGTGTGTTTTTAAGGATTTAAATGGCACTGAATAAAATTACTTGAAAAGAGAAGTCTTTTTTTCCCTGAGCATTTCCTCACCTGAGACCTATGAAAGACTTGTGATGGGATGTGAAAGTGAAGGCAAAATGTAAAAGACATGTGATTGCAAAATATAGATACTAGATACAAAACAAACTAGGATGAAGCCTGAAAACATAAAGCTGTTAGCCCAAACCCAAAAAGATGCAAACGCTGAGATTCTTCTTCAGTTAAACCTATTAGTACTACTATATTAATATGTTCTTATTAATCATAACAGCAGCCACCACATGTTGAGTACCTACTAAATGCCAGGCAATTTGCAAGATCTAGTGCACACATTCTTTTTCTTGTCACAATGGCCACATACTCCCATTTTACTGATAATGAAGTTGAGGTTTAGAGAAGGTCTATCTAGCACAAAAGGCCAAGTTATTTTTATTTCACACACTGTATTTCTATTAAAACAAAGTCCTTTTTTTATTAAAAAACAAAACAGAAAACAGAAAATACCTACCTGTTCTGAAGTAGATAAGGGGAGGGGCAAAGACCCTAATTCCTTCAGTAATTCATTTGTTTCCTTGGCAAGCTGATTTGTAGAGTGTTGCAACTGCTGCCTAAGAGAGAAAAGACAGGTTTCAGAATATCCTCACTTCTTGAGAGCTGCTATAGTTAGTATCAGCTTATTCTCAGAGTGTCTCACAATGCAGGGAATGAAAGGGTACATGAAGAAATAGGTTCCTAGATGCCTGGGTTCACAACAAAATTCCAGAACTACTGCCCAAGTCAGACCCACTTCAAGGCTTCCTCCTATTACCGAGTTAAAAGAACATGTCTCAGTGAAATCTGATGATCAGGTATTTTAACTCTTTGGGGAGAAAAGAAAGCATATCAGCAGTTGTGATAGAAATATAAGAAGAGCCACTGCCCCACTGCTAAATCTAATAGTTTTAACACACTGGACTCTCTCACAAAACTCTCACAATGAGTTGTCCAGGAGTTCGCACGGCTACTGTCACAGTCCACTGCCTAGAGACAGAATCCTGGCAGTTGGATGAAATGTGCATTAAAAGCACAGCTCCTACCCTAGGGAGCAAGCTCCCAAGATCTTGTTTAAAGCTGATGCTCCTTCAGCTTTAGCCTTGACTCCTACCAGTTTTTTATGCTTGACTTTCTGCTTCTTCCCTCTAAACAAAAAAGCCCTATAGTGTGAAAACATACGTATATAAGGAGTAGACAGAAAAGGACATTAAAGAGGCAAGGATATCCTATATAATAAAAGCCTAGGTGGTGTCGCACGACATCATCACAAGATGGCTGCCACAAGATGGCTGGCACAGATGGCCGGCAGGAGAGGGCAGTTATAGGTGATCAGGTCGGCAGGGGAAGGCAGTTGTGAGCAATCAGGCCAGCAGGGAAGGGCAGTTGGGGGCAATCGGGCCAGCAGGGAAGGGCAGTTGGGGGCAACCAGCCTGCAGGGGAAGGCAGCTGGGTGTGACCGGGCTGGCAGGGGAGGGCTGTTGGGGTGACCAGGCCAGCAGGGGAGACCAGGCTGACAGGGGAGGGCAGTTGGGGGCGATCGGGCCAGCAGGGGAGGGCAGTTGGGAGCGGTTGGGCCGGCAGGGGAGGGCAGTTGGGGGTGACCAGGTCAGCAGGGGAGGGCAGTTGGGAGCAACCAGGCCTGCAGGGGAGGGCAGCTGGGTGTGACCAGGCCGGCAGGAGAAGGCAAAAAGGTGCGACCAGGCCTGCAGGGGAGGGCAGTTAGGGGAGACCAGGCTGGCAGGGGAGGGCAGTTGAGGGCGATTGGGCCGGCAGGGGAGGGCAGTTGTGCCGGCAGGGGAGGACAGTTGGAGGTGATCAGGCCAACAGGGGAGCAGTTAGGCGTCAATCAGGCCAGCAGGGGAGTGGTTAGGGGGTGATCAGGCAGCCATCCAGGCAAGCGGTTAGGAGCCAGCAGTCCTGGACTGTGAGAGGGATGTCTGATTGCCAGTTTAGGCCTGATCCCATAGGGGTCCCAAGGGGTCCCAGATTGGAGAGGGTGCAGGCCAGGCTGAGGGACACCCTCCCTCATGCACGAATTTCGTGCACCGGGCCTCTAATCTATATATATAAAAGCCTAAGTGACTGAATGACCAAATGACTGGTCACTATGACGCGCACTGACCACCAGGGGGCAGACGCTCAATGCAGGAGCTGCCCCCTAGTGGTCAGTGCACTCCCACAGCAGGAGCGCTGCTCAGCTGACTGACGAGTGCCAGACACTGGGCTCACTGCTGGCAAGTGCAGCTGTGGTGTGAGCCTCTCCCGCCTCTGTGGCAGCATGCTACCAAGCAGTGGTGACGCAGGCACAGTGGGGCCGGGATGAGTGGGAGTGGGCGCCATGCCACTTTGCACACTACTACATTCCCCCAGGGTCCCGGATTGCGAGAGGGCGCAGGCCAGGCTGAAAGACCCCACCAGTGCACGAATCCGTGCATTGGGCCTCTAGTATAATATATTAGGTGGAAGTGAAAAGTAGTGGAAATAGCCTGGCCTATGTGGCTCAGTGGTTGAGCGTCAACTTATGAACTAGGAGGTCATGGCACATGCCTGGGTCTCAGGCTAGATCCCCAGTAGAGGATGTGCACGAGGCAGCCGATCAATGATTCTCTCTCAGCAGTGATGTTTCTCTCTCTCTCTCCCTCTCCCTTCCTCTCTGAAATCAATAAAAATATATTTTAAGAAAAAAGAAAAGTAGTGGAAATACAAAAAGAGCTCCTCTCAGTCATGATTTCCTCTATCTGGCCATTTTTACAAAGGTTTTAAGGGAGGACAGAGAAACCACACTACTAATTATTAATGTTTCTTCACTGCAAAGGGACCTCCAAGATAAAAAAAAATAAGAGAGTCAAAAACAAGAGGGAGTCCATTAGGAGCCTGAATATCCCAGACAGGACTAACATATCAAGAGATATTTCACATCTTCCTGGAAAATGCTCAATGTAGTAAGTTATTCTCTCATTTCACAAAGTCTAGGACAGGAAATAAAGAACATTACTCAGTATCTTTTAAAGATGAAGAATAGAACTTCAAAAAGCAGAAATGTACTCAAGAAGGATGTGATCAAAAGAATCAGCCCTAACTGGTTTGGCTCAGTGGAGAGAGCATCGGCCTGCGGACTGAAGGGTCCCAGGTTTGATCCCAGTCAAGGGCACGTGCTCGGGTTGTGGGCTCAATCCCCAGTAGGGGACAGCTGATCAATGATTCTCTCTCAATATTGATGTTTCTATCTCTCTCTCCCTCTCCCTTATTCTCTGAAATCAATAAAAATATTTTTTTTAAAAAAGAATCATATATGTCTACTATTCTCTCAGACTCCCCTGGGATCACTCTGAATACATTTTTCTAATAATGTATATATATAGTTGGGAAATCCAACTAGATGAGATGAGCTCTGCAGATCATCAGGCCTCTGCCAACAGGGAGGCTCATTTAGGCAAAATACAGTTTAAGAGAGGTAGGTTTCCCTTCTTTATTTCCCTAAGCTGTTCTGCTAAACTGCCCAGGGGAAGAAAGAACCAGAGATCAAGGACTTTAAGAGGCAGGGAATCCATTAATATATTTTGTTGCCCCTCTTCTAGATCCAGCTATTAATTACCTCATGTCCCACTGCCTCTCATTCTGACTTCATAGGCCTGACACCCAAGCTGCCATGCAGCATTGACTTTAAGTGTGTCCTTGAAGGACCCTCACAAAACCCAGCCTTGTTAGGAAGCTACTCACAGATTTTCCTGTAGCTTGGCGGAGTCCTGCTTAGTTTCTAGTTGGCTCATCAAATTCTTTAGCTGAACAGCTGCAGAGAGGGAGGAGAAAAACTTGTTAAAAGAAAAATAGATTCATCATGAGCAACCTGCATCTAAGATCACCAGTTTCTTTCTATATCCTGAACAAATACGTGCAACTAACAGAAAGATTGCTATGATCAAAACCTTGGCATATACATATACATTCCCTTTAAAACTAAATTCCTGCATGGCTCGGTGGTTGAGCATTGACCTATGAACCAGGAAGTCACTTTTCAATTCCTGATCAGGGTACATTGGTCAGGGCACATGCAGGGCTGTGGACTGATCCCCAGTAAGGGGCGTGGCATGAGGCAGCCGATCAATTATTCTCTCTCATTGATGTTTCTCTCCCTTTCTCCCCCTCCCTTCCTCTCTGAAATCAAAATATATATTTTTAAAGAAACTAATTTCGGGGTTCACCTTTGTCTATAGAGTAACTACATCTCTAAGTGAAGGGTGGTGGTTTTGTTCATCACCCCCAAAGAACTTCCGAATTTTTCCAGATTTCCCATGGCACTGGATAAAAATGTAATGACCTTTCTTTTATTTATTTATTTTAATATATTTTTTTAATTGAGTTCAGAGGGGAAGGGAGAGGGAAAGAGAGATTGAAACATCAATGATGAGAGAGAATCATTGATCAGCGACTCCTACACATCCCCTACTGGGGATCGAGCCCATAACCCCGGCATGTGCCCTTGACCTGAATCGAAACTGGGACCCTTCAGTCTGCAGGTTGACGCTCTATCCACTGAGCAAAACTGGCCAGGGCTGTAATCACCTTTAGAAGGGCCTTAATACAAAATATCAATTCACAATAAAAACTACAATCCACTAGTACACAATTTTTTATAGCAAACACTTTTGAAAAGACAATGTATATTTTTAAAAAATATTTTTAAAACTGATTTCAGAGAGAGGAAGGGAGAGAGATAGAAACATCAATGAAGAGAGAAAATCATCAATCGGCTGCCTCCTGCATGCCCCCTATTGGGGATTGAGCCTGCAACCCATGCATATGTCATGACCAGAAATATGCTCAACCACTGAGCCACACTGGCCGGGCAATGTACATTTATCTTATACTAGAGGCCCGGTGCCCGAAATTCGTGCACGGCGGTGAGGGGGGGTAGCGGGGGGTGTTGTCCCTTAGCCCAGCCTGCAGTCTCTCCAATCTGGGACCCCTCAAGGGACCTTCATTTTTTCCTTCAAGAGTGTGGTGGAAAAACCCTAGATTACCTTCTTGGATTCTTATAACCCAAATTACCAAAAACACTGCAATTGGTGGCCTACAGGGAGATTAGCCAATGAGTTGTCAGAAAAGGTATTTACTCTCAAAATGGTTTGGCTCAGTGGATAGACCGTGGGCCTGCAGACTGAAGGGTCCCAGGTTTGATTCCTGTTAAGGGCATGTACCTTGGTTGGAGGCATATCCCCAGTGGGGAGTGTGCAGGAGGCAGCTAATGGATGTTTCTCTCTCATTGATATTTCTGACTGTCTATCCCTCTCCCCTCTTCTCTGTAAAAAAATAAATAAATAAATAAATTTTTAAAAAGGTGTAACCTCTGCAGCTCATGCAGCCCCTGGGTTGTGTCCACTGGGCTAGGGGCGTGTCCCTGCCACCCGGTGGTGGCTGCCGGGGTCTCTGCACACCCCAGAGGCCAGCAGCCATCCCCCTGTGGAGGGCGCTAGGCTTGGGGCATGGACACAATCTGCCACTTGGTGCTGGAGCTTGGAAAGCCTCTGGGGCTGGGCGGGAACATCCCCGTCTCCAAACGCCCCAAGGCCAGTAGCCAGCCCCACCATGGGCCCCAGGCTCGAGGCTTGCAGGGACCCTGGGCAGCACGCAGCGGTGGCCGCCAGGGTCTCGGCAAACCCAGGAGGCCAGCAGCAGCCCCTGGTCCTGGGCGCCTGGCTGGGGGCGTGGCCCCAAACCGCCGCTTTGTGCAGGAGCCTTTGCAAGCCGCTGGGGGCGGGGCAGATGTTCCGCCCGCCAGGTTGCTTGGCGCCTACACCCATAGGCTCTGAGTGGCCAGGGGGCGTTCTGGGACCCCCGCCGCTCAGGACCTAAGCACGGGCCTACAGGCTAGGAGCGGCCGGACCCAGGCCGCTCGGTGCCCGCATATGCAAATTAACCGCCATCTTGTTCGCTCTGATTGGCTGTGGGCGTAGCGAAGGTGCGGTCAATTTGCATGTTTCTCTATTATAAGGTAGGATAATAAAAGGCTAATGTGCAAATCGACCGAGTGGCAGAATGACTGGTCGCTATGACGCACACTGACCACCAGGGGGCAAACACTCATTGCAGGAGCTGCCCCTTGATGGTCAGTGCACTCCCACAGGGGGAGCGCTGCTCAGGCAGAAGCCAGGTTCTTGGCTGGCGAGCACAGTGGGGTGGCAGGAGCCTCTCCCACCTCCATGGTAGCACTAAGGATGTCCGACTGATGGTCTGGACATCCCCTGAGGGCTCCTGGACTGCAAGATGGTGCAGGCCGGGCTGAGGGACCCGCCCTTCCCAGTGCACAAATTTCGTACACCGGGCTTCTAGTTATTAATAAAAAGTTACCACTGACTGAGCACCTCTGTGTGCCAGGCACTATATTAGGAGCTTTGTATACATGATCTTATTAATTTTCACAGTAAAAATCTAAAGCATATATATCTTCATTTTGCAGGGGAGGTAATATATTTAAAGAAGTATCTTATACTAGAGGCCCGATGCACAAAATTCGTGCACAGGGGACGTGTCCCTCAACCTGACCTGCACCCTCTCAAATCTGGGACCCCCTTAGGGGAGTCGAACTAAACTGGCAGTCGGACATCCCTCTCACAATTCGGGACTGCTGGCTCCTAACCGCTCGCCTGCCTGCCTGCCTGATTGCCCCTAACCACTTCTGCCTGCCAACCTGATTGCCCCCTAATCACTCCCCTGCCAGCCTGATTGACGCCTAACTGCTCCCCTACCAGCCCGATCGCCCCCCCCTCCTGCTGGCCCAACCACCCCCAATTGCCCTCCCCTGCCGGCCCGATCGCCCCCAACTGCCCTCCCCTGCAGGCCTGGTCCCTCCCAACTGCCCTCCCCTGTAGATCTATTGCCCCCAACTGCCCTCCCCTGCCGACCTGATTACCCACAACTGCCCTCCCCTGCCGGCCATCTTGTGACGACATGAGGACAGCCATCTTGTGATATCACGCAAGGGCATGATGCCACCTAGGCCTTTATTATATAGGATAAAGGTACACAATAAGTAGAAGGGCAAAAAAGTCAATCTTGGGTATATACCTGTGTTCTTTCAACTACTAGTATGCTAACTATAGTCAAGTACACGGTTTTGTTAGGTAATTCTACCTTTTCCTAGATATTTTGCTAAGACTAAGGAATGATCATATTTGAATCCTGGATGTTTCAGTCCCTAGCCCTGAACCAGCAGTGATCCAAAGGAATTGATTAACTAGCAGCAAGAAGGAACAGCAGCCTGCCTGGGGATCTGAACACCCCACCTGTCCTCATTGATTTCTGCAACAGGAATAGAGCCCTCAATTTCTTTTGTGTCCTGCTTCCATGTCCTTTTTTATGCTGTGGAAGTTCTAAGTTCATTGACCATCCTTATAACCAGTGTTTTGAACTCTGAATCCAATAGATTGCCTGTCTCCATTTTTTTTTAAATTTCTTTATTGATTAAGGTGTCACATATTTGTCCTCATCCCCCCATTCCCATCCCACACCCCTCCCCATGGATGCCCCAACCCCCTGTTGAACTTAACCATTGGTTAGGCTCTTATGCATGCACACAAGACCTTTGGTTGATCTCTCCCCCCTCCCCCCACCCTCCCCTATCCTCCCTCTGAGGCCCGATAGTCCGATCGATGCCTCCTTGTTTCTGGTTCTGTTCTTGTTCATCAGTCTATGTTGTTCATCATTTCCCCTAATGAGCGAAATCATGTGTTACTAGAGATATACTTATAAGAATTGAATGTGCGACGAGCAATAATAGTTATGCTGACAGGCAAATGAATCAGTCTGTAGTGAGTTTCTTTCTGGACCAACAGTTCTTTTGAGACCCAATATCAATGTCCACCAGTTCCTTATGAGTACATGTCGGCACTGACCCCTCAGCTCTGGATGGTGGACAAATGGTGGTAATGCAGGTCCGACTCCCTCTGGTTTGGTCTCGGCCGGACCCAGGGGCACGGCTTCACCCGGATCCAGGGGCCCACGGCCTCACCCGGATCCAGGGGCACACAGCCTCGCCCAGACCCAGGATTCAGCTTCACCCGGACCCAGGGGCGCGTGGCCTCACCCGGACCCAGGGGCGCGTGGCCTCTCCCGGGCCCGGGATCCAGCCTCACCCGGATCCAGGGGCACACGGCCTCGCCCGGACCCGGGATCTAGCTTCCCCCGGACCCAGGGGCACGTGGCCTCACCCGGACCCAGGGGCGCGTGGCCTCTCCCAGACCCAGGGTCGCGTGGCCTCACCCGGATCCAGGGGCCCACGGCCTCACCCGGACCCGGGACCCAGGCTCACCCTGCCTGTCTCCATTTTTTTTTTTTCCTGGAGTTTTGTTCTGTTCTTTCATTTGGGACATATTTCTTTGTCTCCTCATTTTGGCAGCCTCCCTGTGTTTGCTTCCATGTATTAAGTAGAGCTGCTACGTCTCTGGGGATTGACAGAATGGCCTAATGTAGCAAGTGTTCTGTAGGATCCAGTGCCACAGCCTCCCTGATCACCCAAGCCGGGCACTCCAGGCGCTCCTCCCCCACCTCATGTGGGCTGTGTACACCCTCCTATTGTAGCTGAGCCTTGATTGCTATTGGCACATTGATGGGAGGGGTTTACCCCCAGGCCAAGTAGGCTGCAAGGACTGGCTGCAACCACTGACCACCAATCCCTGACCTCCGTGCAGGATCAGCTGTGCAGAGACCCACCCCATGGAGCAGGACTTATTTCAGCAGGGCTTTGGTGCCCACTTAGTACACCCCTTGAGTGTGTCACTTGTGGAGGTGGTTGGGTGGTGCTTCCAAGTGGTCTGAAGCTGTCCACTAGGTGTGCTGGGCCTCCTGAAGGTACAGGCCAAGGTCAGTGCCACCTACTTTCTGCCTAGGGTGACCCAGCATGAGCTACAAAGTGATCTGCAGATGGCTGCTACCTGTTCTGGGCTTAGAGGTGCCCAGGTGAGGTCAAGCTGTGAATCAAGGCCCGCTGCTGCTAGTGCTCAGTGTGGGGCCACTTTTCCTGAGGTATGGGGCACAAGGAGACCATATGCTGCTCTTTTGAGAGATTTTAGGAAAGTCTAAAGCATGAGCCAAGACAAGCCATTCCTATTAAAAAGCCACTAGAAACAGCTTGGGTGGGCCCCACAGGTTGGGTTGGTTAGGGTCTCTGGAATCATCATGGTGGGGCAAACAGCGTGAGCCTGGTTAATGCAGACTTAGATATGGTGCCTGCCTGCCATCTCTGGGGAGCATGGGGGTCTCAGAAAAGGAACAATGGCCTCTGCCAGCACTTTTGTGTGACAGAAAGCCACCCCACCCCAGCTTTTACCCCAATAACAAACAATTCAGTTCCTCCCCTCATGTCCCTGCTGCCTTTCAAGCTGCTTGCCTCCGGAGCTGGAACACAGAGGGAGTAAATCAGAGTAAGTCCATGTGTGGGCCCTTTAAGAGGAACTGCCTCGGGCTCCAGCAGCCTTCTGTCTCACTCAGCCACAATCCCTGCAGATTTTTACAGCCATAAGTTATGGGGACTTCTCTTCCTGGCACTGGAACCCTGGGATCAGGGGCTGGTGTGAGGCTGGGACCTCTCACTCCTCAGAGGGACCTCTGCAGCCACAATATCCCTCCTGATGATTACCCACCACACGTGTGGGACCAACCCCTTCTGCGTGTCTGCCCCTCCTACGATCTCAGTGTGGCTGCTTCTTTAAATCCCTAGTTGTAGGACTTCCATTCAGCTAGATTTCAGATGTTCTGAATAGTGGTTATTGTGTATTTAGTTGTAATTTTAATGTGGTTGTGGGAGGATGAGAGGACCGCATTTACCTACACTGTCATCTTGATGGGAAGTCTCCTATCTATTGTCTTTTGCATCTACAATAACATACCTTTGGAATGTCAAAGTAATCTTTTCCAGACCCCTCAGGACACAGCCGTCACACCAGAGCACCAGAACATGAGGCCACAGAATCCCTCCTTGTTATCTTACTGTGTTGATATATACCATCTTTGTGTTGTAATTGACATAACTATCCTGTATCTGCCAATGTAAAAGAAGTATGTGTCTCTTTGTTTTACTTTTTATCCAATTTCAGAGATTCCCTGCTTTGCTTTCTCCCGAATCTCTCTAATCTACCAACAATGGACTTCACGTAACCACCCCCCTCCCCAAGTCTCCTCCTTTGATTCTAATGTATAAAATAAGCTGTAAGCCCCTGAGGCACCTGTTATTAATTAGTGAATTCTGCCAAAATATTCAGTTTAAATATATAGAAATATGGCTTACCCAAAACATAAAAATTAAACATCTAGAGCCTCTAGGGGCACTCTTAAAAATAATAATGAGCCGAAACCGGTTTGGCTCAGTGGATAAAGCGTCGGCCTGCGGACTCAAGGGTCCCAGGTTCGATTCCGGTCAAGGGCATGTACCTTGGTTGCGGGCACATCCCTCTCATCAATGTTTCTAACTCTCTATCCCTCTCTCTTCCTCTCTGTAAAAATAATAATAATAATAATAATAATAATAATAATAATGAGCTGTAAAACTGCCATTATCTGGAGCATTTTCTCAATTCATTGAGATTTTGCTTTCTGGCAATTGTCATCAGTTTGGCTCAAATAAACTCTTCTACAAGACTTTTTCTTAAGCTGGACTTTCTTTAGTGGACAGTCTCTAAGTCTGATAAGAAACAATGATTAAACAAAATCTTCTAATTGATTGTTGGGTGACTCTACTCCTAAGTGGCAACTGAACAACCTAGTCCTTAGCAATATGCACAAGTTACTTCTCCTTTGCCAAAACAATCACTATATCATGGATGTTTGAATCCAAAATTTCTAAAGTCAAGAACATATAGGTTTATAGCACTTATTTCCACTTTTTTAAAATCCTCACTTGAGGATATTTTTCCATTGATTTTTAGAGAGAGTGGAAGGGATGGAGGAGAGGGAGAGAGAGAGAAATATCGACGTGAAAGAGACACATCCATTGGTTGCCTCCCACATGTGCCCTGTCTCAGGCTGGGAATCCAACCCATGACCTTTCGGTCAATGGGCCGATGCTCTAACCACTGAGAAAAACTAGCTAGGGCAGGTTTATAGCACTTTTAGTTATGATTTTATCTTATTTTGAGACCATGTTTTTCTAGCAAAAATGTAGTAACTTTATAATGGAAATACAGGATTCACTTGATTATAGGAAGATGTAATCACTATAATCACTGCATTCTGCTAAGATAGCATTATACGACCAGCTGGTGTGGCTCAGTTGGTTGAGCGTTCACCAGGAGAGTGCCCATTCGATTCCCAGTCAGGGCACATGCCCTGTTGCTGGCTTGATTCCCAGAAGGGGCAGGAGCAGCTGATCAATGTTTCTCTCTCATGGATGTTTCTAACTCTCTCTCCCTCTCCCTTCATCTCTTTGAAATAAATAAAATAAATAAATAAAATCACAGCATTATATAAGCTATAAATCATTTTTCACATGAATTTCTTTCTTATCTAAGTCAAATGGGAATCAGGATATCACTAAAGGTATCAGCTGGCTAGCCATACATATAATTTATGAAAGAGAGCAGACATTCAAATTTACTGAACATTTACTATGTGTTATTGGGTTATATTCTCAATATGGCATAATAAAAAGTATATTTGATCTTTGTTTCTGGTTCTTGGCACAAAGCTCCTAAAACCCTTGGGATTTCCTAAGTGATAAGGATTTCCTTTTTTATTAATAAAGAGCCCCTTGTGAGCACACCAAGTTTATGCTAATGAGGTGACTTGGGTGGGGCCTCTAAATAACCTTAGATTGGGTGGGACTGGTCACCACAGTGACCAAATGATTAGAAGGTTGGAACTTTCGGCCAGACCCAGGGACCTCTCATTTTGGCCTGTTTCACGTAAATGAGGTTTCCAAATTGTACAGTTCTGGTTGGCCTAAATCATGCAGTTATGAATGGTTGGTATAGATGCAAATGAGGATATTATTTGCATAGTTCTGACTGAACTGGGCAGGTCCCAGTCCCTTGGTAGAAAGACTGAAACCAGCCCTAACCTGTTTGGCTCAGTGGATAGAGCATTGGTCTGCGGACTGAAGGGTCCCAGGTTCGATTCCGGTCGAGGGCATGTACCTTGGTTGCGGGCACATCCCCAGTAGGAGGTGTGCAGGAGGCAGCTGTTTGATGTTTCTCTCTCATCGATGATTCTAACTCTCTTTCCCTCTCCCTTCCTCTCTGTAAAAAATCAATTAAAAAAAAAAAAAAAAGACTGAAACCAGGGTTTCCCTGCTGTGGTTGACTCAGACAGCATAAACAAGTGGAGGGTGGGGGAGACATAGTGCAGAGTTCAGTCAAGACATTTGCTCTCAATAAACTTACAGGTTAAGGAAAAGAATAAATAATAGCATATGCCAGGTTGTTGTAAGTACTATAAAGAAAAGTAAATTCAGGTCAGGGCTAGGATAACGGGGTGGGAGTGGGTACCAGTTTATATAGGGTGGTCAGAGAAGACTTCTGGCCAGGTGACACTGAGCAAAGATCTTAGAGGAAGTAAAAGATCCAGCCATGTAAGTATCTGGGGGAGAAGCTTTCTAGCAGAAAGACTATCAAGTACAAAGTCCCCAAGGCAAGAGCACTTGGTGTGATGGAGGAACAGAGAGGAAGCCAGTGTGACTAGAGAAAGAGAACAGCAGTGGCCAAAGAGGTAGAGGGGATTTGAATGAAATGAGAAGTCAATGGGTTTTGAGCAGAGTGTCAGAATAACCAGAATTCAAACCCAAGACTAATTTCAATGGCTGTATTCTTTGTACCACGTTATGTTATCAAAAGGCTGACGCTTAAAGGAAATAGAATGTAGTGACACAGGGCAGGCCTCCATATCCCAGTGTTCCACTTAGCCCCACCTTGCCTATCTGATACCTCCCTAACTTAATAGCTCCCCACTCTAGATAGGCTGATGTCCTTGCTCTCTAACTTCCTCCTTTCCCAACTTCCTCCCACCTTTGAGAATATTCCTGTGTACTCACCAGAGTCCAGCAGAGTGACAGGCACTCAGTGGGTATATAGTAATTACTGGTCAACTGAGTTAGCCTTCCTTTTATATCATGACACTTTCTTTAAGGCAGAAGATATGAATGAACAAGAGCTAGCAAGAGTGAGACCTGAACTCTAAACCAGACCTGACCATTAACTAGGTTTGTGGCACCACTCAAGTCATTTCATGTGCTGGGTCTCTTTTCACCAACTGTATATGATATTCAGGTTGAACTACCACATACTGAGGACTTACTATTTGCCATTGTACTTCTTATCTGGGTGGGTGGATTTGTTTTTCTCATTAAATCTTTACAACTCTGTGAGGATTAAATGATCTCTAAGTACTCCCACTACTGCTCAATGCTAAAATTCAGTAATAACAAAGAAGCTCTTAAAAAATAAAAATAAAATAAAAAGCTCTAGTCCCAGAATGATGCTGTGTAACCAAGGAATTATTTTGCAAGCCAGAATTTGGCTTAGAGAGGCTCCACCAGTGTACAAATGGGACTGGACTGATTATATGCTGCTGGAGAGCAGGGACCACATTCTACTCATTTTTGTATTTGCATAACCACACACGCGCGCGCGCACACACACACACACCCCTCTAGATGACACATAAAGGTAGATCTTACAAAAGTTCAAGGAAACAGATCTCATTTTATTGACTGTCTTTATAAAGTAGAGCACTCTCCTTAGAAACTATAGATGTGTCAAAACATCAAGTTATTAATCATCTATCAAAACTTATTATCCTAGACAGCAATGGGAATTTTTATAGAAAAAAATCTATTAAAAATCAATTGTTATTTCTGTATTCTCATCTGAGAACTTTTTTCATGTAGATTGTTTTTTACTTCTTTTGTTGAGCTTACCTGAATTTGTGTGTGTGTGTGTGTTGGGGGAAGGCAGCGGAGTCAGGGAAGTGTGGGAGAGGGGGACATTATAGGATCATTTGCTAGCTAAGCACCAGAATTAATCCAAGCCTCCATCAACTCCTTCTAAATTCCTAAATATTAAGAGATCTTCCTAGCCCGGCTGGCGTGGCTCAGTGGTTGAGCATCAACCTATGAACCAAGCGGTCACGGTTCGATTCCCTGTCAGGACACATGCCCGGGTTGTGGGTTCGATCCCCCGTGTGGGGCGTGCAAGAGACAGCCGATCAATGATTCTCTCTCATCACTGATATTTCTTTCTCTCCCTCCCTCTCTGTTCCTCTATGAAATCAATACAAATATATATGTATGTGTGTGTGTGTGTGTGTGTGTGTGTATACATATATATATATATATTAAAAAGATATCTTTCTAAAAGTTTTTATCATGATAAATATCACATGATCTTACTCATTTGTGGAATATAATGGACAACATAAACTGATGAACAAAAAAAGAACCAGAGTCATAGAAGCATTGAACAGACTGTCCAACCTATGAGGGAAGGCGGGGGTGGGGAGGTAAGAGATCAACCAAAGGACTTGTATGCATGCAGATGAGCATAACCAATGGACACAGGCATATGCTGGGGGGTGGGGGCAGCCGGGGAGAGGTCAATGGAGGAAAAAGGAGATTTATGTAATACTTTAAACAATAAAGAATTTAAATTAAAAAAAAAAGTTTTTATCAAGATTCAAGTATCAGATACCCCAAACTTCAAATTATAAGGACCGTAGTTTACTGGAACCTAAAGAAGCAGAATATTTTGCATACTGCCCTCCATAACCACCCACCATCAGGGATTTATTCAAAAATAGTGTCTCAATGACCCATTTATTTTACATCTAAAAATTGTGTCCCTTAATAAACCTAAAGCACAAAAATAAATAGAATGTTTACATATATACTTCTTTTCACTTGAGTGTATTTAAAATGTCAAAAAGTAAAGTGATACTTTTTGAAAAGACTTTTATCAAAATGAATGGAATCTAAAAGGGTTTTCTGCTCAACCTGGTTAATAAGAAAACTCTTTTCTAAGCATTCTAGTTCCATGTAAGCAATTTTATTATTTATAAAACTAGGTTTTAACCAGCTGGTGTGGCTCAGTGGTTGAGTACAGATCTATGAACCAGGAGGTCACAGTTCGATTCCTGGTTAGGGCATATCCCTGACTTGCGGGCTCTATCTCCAGTGTGGGACGTGCAGGAGGCAACTGATCAATGATTTTCTCTCATCACTGATGTTTCTATCTCTCTCTCCCTTCCTTTTATTGAAATAATATATATATATATATATATATATATATATATATATATATATATATATTTTTTTTTTTTTAAACTAGGTTTCAATTTCTCCTATCAATGACCTTTTTTCTTTTTCTTTTTTAAAGGATGTCCTAGCTAAAACTTTTAAAAGACTATAGAGCAAATCAATTTATTTGACATTACAGCTAACATCCACACTAGGAACTACTCTAAATTGAACACTCTTTATGTGCTTTTAGCTGATATCAGCTTTAAGCAGAATCTGAATCTCCATCCAAATCAAAGTCTAGTCATACCGAAAGCATCATCACGGGGAAGGGGGGGAGATCCTCTTCATTTGGCAGACTCTAATGCTCTAATTTATACTTCAAACAAACAAATATAAATTCAACCAAAAAAACATTACTTACAACAAATGAGAAAATGCTAGCCTATGAGGTACTTATGAAAATGATGTCATTTTGTGTCTTATTCTGAAAATCAGGTTTACATTGTTTTTATATAGTTTCAGAGAAAATGACCTGACTTTTAAAAATTAACTGTAGGCCCTGGACGAGTAGCTCAATTGGTTAGAGCATCGGCCCAACACACCAAGGTTGCAGGTTCCATCCCTGGTCAGGGCACATACAAGAAGCAACCAATGAATGCATAAATAAGTGGAACAACAAAGCGATAGTTCTCTCTCTCTCTCTCTCTCTCTCTCTCTCTCTCTCTCTCTCCCTTCATGTCTCTCTCTCTCTCTCTCTCTCTCTCTCTCTCTCTCTCTCTGATGCGCGCGCTCTCAAATCTATAAATATTTTTTAAATAAACCACTGTATTACAATAGTAAAGCTCCAGACTAAACTGAAAATGAGTACCAAATATCAAAGGTATAATCTTCCATTTACCATACCAGTGACAGAATATGTAATGGTTAAGAGCAAAGACTGAATTACGACTGCCTATATGCTATTCCTGGTTCCACCACTTTCTAGCTTCGTGATCCTGGGCAAAAAATTCCACTCCTCTGTGCCTCAGTTTCCTCACCTTAAAAATGAGAATAACAAGAGAACTTACATGTGGTTGTTGTGAGAATGAAATGAGATAATATGAAGCTAAATTTAGAACAGTGTCTGGCATATAAGAACTCAATTAAAGATGGCTATTATTATCAAACTCAAGAATAAGAAAAATGTACTTGGCAATGATAAAATCAGTTAGGTACATATTTAATGCCAACTATATAGCCATTGCTGTGCCAGGCACTGTAGCTAACTGAAGAGAAACGTACAATGTATGGTCTCTCTATTCCCATAAAACTAATAGTGATCTCTCTAGTTGGAATGACAAGGTCAAAAAGCATTAATTAACTAAAGAATTCAGAACATAACTAAGTGTGAAACTGTGAAAACAAATTGCCTGCAAATTCAAAGAGAAATAAAAGATAGCTAACATTTCCTAAACACTATGTTGCAGGTACTGTTTTAAACACATTACATTTAATCCTTATAGCCTTATGAAGTAGATATTATTATTAACTCCATTTAATAGATGAAAAAATTAAGAAAAAGAGAGCTAAAGTAATATATTACATAGCTTGTAAGAAGCACATCTAGGATTCAAATACAGGTGGCTTGACTCCTGAGCCTGCTCATTTAACTAATAAACTATAGTCGGGCAGGGAACTAAACCAATAATACTACCATTTACTGAATGGCTACTATGTGCCAGACACTATACTAAGCACTTTCAAACATTCCATTTTAACAACACTATTCATGGTTAAAATAGGATAACAGACAAAAAGGGGAAATAACCTGTTCAAGGTAAACAGTACACAGAGGAGCAGAGATTCAGTCACAGACCTACTGATCCTAAAGCTCATGCTTTCTGATTTCACTGTCTAAAGCAAAGGAAGGCTTAGTTAACAAGTAGCAGGAGTTAAGTACAACTAACTATCCAATTTGTATACTTTGAACAGCTAGTAAGGTAGGAAAAGATATTAAAGAACGAAGAACAAAATGGACAAAAGCCAGTGCTAAGGTATGTTAAGAAGGAAAGCCTGCCTACAGCAAAGGGTATAGAGAAGTAGACAACATGGCTAATTTGGGTTAAGATGACAGAGAGGGTAAAGGCAAGGAGGAATGTTAAGATCTGATGCAGCAAAAACTAAGAGCCACTTAGGCTCTTGAGAAGGTGAGTGGTATACTGAAACAGGATTTTAGATATACTGCAGATAGCATTATCAGGATGAGCTAGAATGGGAACAGAGACACTGAGAGAATGCTGTTGGAATACAGATGCTGAGATCATGAAAATTTGAGAGGGTGGCAATAAAATAAAAAGCAAAGGGCACATATGAAAATAACTTTGAAAGAAAAACCTACAGAGTTCCATGATAATCAGTTTTAAAAGTTCAACTGTTTTTTATATTTTAGTAGACAAAATAATATCAATAAATTAGCAATATTAAAGAACAGAAATGCTGTTTTTAACTTCTTCATAGATAACTTAGAGGCCATTATTATTTTTCCTATATTTGCCTCAGCAATACCTCTCAGACCCTTCATTCCACAACAGGCAGAATCAAGTATATTTCTTCTGTACCCCACACATACTAACAACAACCCTCTGTATCGGGCAGCCAATCATAGCTGTACCTGTAACAACCCACACAGTGGCCTCACAGTGACCTGCTGTATTTCAGGGTTGTTATAAAATTAAGTAATATAATGCATGTAAAGAATATTTCATACTGCCTGGCACACAGTATATACCTAAATGTTAGTTAGTAGTGTTATTAATGGTTGACTCCAATGTCCCTTGAGCCCAATTCCCAATCAACAGTTAAACCTTATCAATTCTATCACCAAAGAAACCTCTCCTATCCTTTCCCTCCATTTTATTGTCACAGCCCCTAACTGGTGTCTCTGATCCCAGTGTCTCCCTTCCAATTCAATTGACACATTCCTAAAGAATTAAATCCAACTCGCCCTAATTCAGCACTTAAAGCCCTTCATGTTTGGACCCCAACTTACCTTTCCAACCCTATGTTCCACTACTTTCTGAAGTCCATCACTCTAGCCAAATTAAATCACTTTACTTTTCTATATACAACTCATGCTTTCCCACCACCATCACTTATTCATTTTATTCTTCCCTGGAATGCTCTTCCTCTTTACTGTCAAAAGTTCAAATCCTGCCCTGGCTGGTTTGGCTCAGTGGATAGAGCATCGGCCTTCGGACTGAAGGGTCCCAGGTTCGATTCCCGTCAAGGGCATGTACCTTGGTTGCGGGCACATCCCCAGTGGGAGGTGTGCAGGAGGCAGCTGATCGATGTTTCTCTCTCATCGATGTTTCTAACTCTCTATCTCTCTCCCTTCCTCTCTGTAAAAAATCAATAAAATATATATATTTTTTAAAAAAGTTCAAATCCTTTCCATCACTTTTCCAGACCTAGCTCAAATGCCATAATGCCTTCCTAGACCATTCCCAACTGAAAATGATCTCTCTCCCCTGAATACCTACATAATGTTACTTATACCTCTTCTATAATAGTGATCCCTTTCAACTCTATATTTCAGTTATGTACTCCATAGAAACCCTTTTGAAAGAATCCATGCCAGTTCCTATAGTATTTAACACATAGCCTGATACTCAAATGTAGAACGATTTCACAGACATTAAAATGAGATTTCGCCCCAACAGAAAACTTTCAACCTTGAACCAGAATTTTCTGATCTAACCTGTATTACAGCTCCCTCACAAAGAGAAATTGCAACACAAAGTACTGTATTTCCTAGCCAGTGGTCATATTAATTTTTTTTTTAATGCCTGGATTAAACAGGCCACTTACTCTTCTTTCCATTTTCAAATCACCCAGTCTCAATCCCTTCCCATCAGTAACTTCCCACTTCTCAAATTGTACATTATGTACTTAAATTTAAAAGCAAAGTGATAGACTGTTCTTTAATACAGAAAATAATTGTAATTCAGGATCAACTAGTTCTGCCTACTACAGTACAGCCAAGCTCACAAAAACACAGCAAACAAGGATGATCACCATTTTCCCAAGTAAAGTTGCTGCTGCTGACCTCCTGTTTATAAAGCTTTGAGCTGATTTCTGGGCACAAGAAATAGCCAGTATTTGACTCATTCAGATAGTCTCCCTCAGACCCTACTTGTGGGGACAGCGTTTTAAGACAAACAATGACATTCTGAAATCCACCACTGGCTCTACCGTGTCTTACTTATGTGATTGTGGCCAAGTCCCTGAGCTTCTCTGTGTATCAGATGTGTAAACAAATGCCTCATAGGCTTGAAATACGAATATATATGCAAATCTTTTGCTACAAAAGGCAGAATGTCAACTGAAATGTTTTCGGTGAATTCTCTTCGTTAAAACAGAAGTCATCTTACTCCTCAAATACAAGTCACTGTATCTGATTTCCAAATTCATTAAAGGAAGAACTGTTTTAAGTCGCCCAAACACATGCACTCTCCACTTCCCTTAATTGAAAGCTGCTGATTTCCAAGGAGCCGGAGCTGAGCAGAATGTAAACTTAAAGTCTAAATCAGTAAACAACCACCGATGCAAACTGGTCACAGAGGAAAGAGAGGTGGGGGACGCGGGGGCGGGGTGGAGGGAAGCGGATGACAGGAAATACTCGGCTGACCACTGTGCCAAGTCAACTCACTCCTGGATCTCCAGGTGACACACACACACCCTCCCACCCTGGGGCTGTCAGGACTGCTGTTTTGGCCACAACACCAGGAGGGCATAACTCTTAAAAGAGACTCGAGCTTCCTTCCAGCGGGGGCTTGGGACCCTTGGGGAGTCCGGGCCGGACAAGACTGGGGGATGACAGCTCGCCATCGCCAGAGTGGAAAGCCCGACACGGTTTCAGGTGTGGCCTTGACCGCAGCCCCAGCCCGGCTCCGCGCCCCAGCAGCCTCACCCAGGCCTGTTCCTGGGATGGCCCCCACACCCCAGCTCGTCCCCCTGCTCACTGGCTTGGCTGATCCGCTGAATATTGCCGCTGCACGTCTGGATGATGCTGCTGAAGTCCCGAAGCGGGGGCCCCGAGGGCCCCGGGTTCCGGTACATGTCTAAGGGACCGTAGGACATGACGAGGAGCTGAGACCGACTCGCCCTGCACGGCGGTCCCACCGGAAGCAGCCACCAAACCGGACCGCAGGCTGACTGAGAAACCGGGAAGAGAAAGGGCGGGGAAGGGGCTGAGGCTGCGTGCGCACTTACCCCACCCCCACGCAGTGCGCATGCGTCTGCCCCGCCCTGCCCCACAATGCGCATGCGCGGCTGGGACTAATGCCCTTAGAGGCCAGAGCCCGGGCTGGAATGCCGGGCGGGGCGATGACGTCACATCGTTGGAGCTGGGATTGGAGGTGCTGGGGGTGCGGTGTTGTTTCTCAGCAAAGCGCGGTGACAGAAGGCAAGAATTTTCGATTAGCATAAAATTATACCAGATGATCTCAGCTTTTCTGTTCTATTCTGAGAATTCAGGCCCAAATATGGGAGTATTAGACAACGTTGAAACTCGGATCCTTAACCAAACTCCTGAAATTCCTCATTCTACTTCCATCCTCTATGGCTTTGTTAGTATTTGGAGCACTTTTATGGTTTAAAAATAACTTTCATTTCTCCTTCCACCCCTCTTCTAATCAAAACTATAAAATAATAAGATTTATCGAGCACAAACTATGTGTGAATCATCACTGCAATTCAATTGTTCATAAGCTCTTTCACAGCAAGGGACCATGTTCTAACTATATATATATATTTTTTTTATGTTTTATTGATTTTTTACAGAGAGGAAGGGAGAGGGATAGAGAGTTAGAAACATCCATGAGAGAGAAACATCGATCAGCTGCCTCCTGCACACTCTCCACTGGGGATGTGCCTGCAACCAAGGCACGTGCCCTTGACTGGAATCGAACCTGGGACCCTTGAGTCCGAAGGCCGATGCTCTATCCACTGAGCCAAACTGGTTAGGACTCTAACTATATTTTTACATTAAGAACAGATAATGTACAATTAATTTTTTAAATGTTGAAGTAAAGTAACTGAACAAAGTAAGCATCGTTATTTTCCCTTTTACAATTGAGAAAATTAAGACCACAGAGGTTAATTTGACTGCAAAACCCAAACACTAAGCTAACTCCATTGTCATCTCACTACTTTCCTAAAATGCATTCTCATATTCCCAAATTCATTATTCATCTAAATCTCTTCCAAATAGCCTCTTCATCTGTATCCCAAACCAGGATTTCTTGGAGAACTAGACCCTCAAAATTTTTAAATCATTTCTTTAAATAATTTGTAGTGTATGACCTCTTCCCATAGAAGATGGCATTTTGTGCCCTAGCTGGTTTGGCTCAGTGGATGGAGCTTCGGCCTATGGACTGAAGGGTCTCAGGTTTGATTCCCGTCAAGGGCTCATGCCTGGGTTGTGGGCTCGATCCCCAGTGCAGGGCATGTGAGAGGCAGCCGATCAATGATTCTCTCTCATCATTGATGTTTCTATCTCTCTCTTCCTCTCCCTTCTTCTCTGAATTACCACTATACAGGGTGGGGCAAAAGTAGGCTTACAGTTGTTTGTATGGAAAATAATACAATAATTAATAAATAATAAAACTTTAAAAAAATAAGATGGCATTTTGTGAGCTTGTGGTAAGTGGAAAGACGGGTAGGATTTTGACTACGGAGCTCAGATAGGGAGAAGTGAAGGGGAACTGGTAGTGTTTGTTTCCTGTGTTCACCCCACCCCACCCCACCCCAGCCTGCTTTGCAATCTCTGGGGAATGGTAAAGAGAGGAAGCTGCTTGCTGGAGGGTACCCCAAATGGGTGAATGCATTCAGCCTTAGAGCTTTTGCGAGCTAGTCTATCTCTATTTTTTAAAATATAATTTTATTGATTTCAGAGAGTAAGGGAGAGGGTGAGAGAGATAGAAACATCAATGATGAGAATCATTGATTGGCTGCCTCCTTCATGCTCCCTACTGGAGCTTGAACTCACAACCTGGGCATGTGCCCTTGACCGGAATCAAACCCGGAACCCTTCAGTCCACAGGCCGATGCTCTATCCACTAAGCCAAACCGGCTAGGGTTATCTGTATTTTTGTTGGAACATTTATAAGAGCATTTCTTTCTCTATAGAATGAGACAAATAACATTTGGGGGCTCTCACTCTGGTTAAAGCCCTACCATTTCCTAGAATCCATGGTTTTATGTCATCTTATAGTTAATTGTACTTTTTTCAAACTATAAGAGTCTTTAGAATGTTTTCATTTACATTTTACTCTGTAAAGTGAAGTAATAAAGGTATTTTTCACTCAGCCATGGAAGACACTGGTTTTGTTACTGTTTCTCCATCTAAACGTAAAAGTGGGCCCTAGCTGGTTTTGCTCAGTGGATAGAACACCAGCCTGTAGACTGAAGGGTCTCAGGTTCAATTCCGGTCAAGGGCACATGTCTCAGTTGCAGGCTCAATCCCTGGCCTGGGCCCTGGTCGGAGTGCTCCTAGTGCATGTGGAAGGCAATCAGTCATTGTGTCTCTCTCTCACAGACACATCAATGTTTCTCTCGTCTCTCTCCCTCCCTTCCACTCTCTTCAAATCAATGGGAAAATATCCCCAGGTGAGGATTAACAAAAAATAAAATAAAATAAAATAAAAAGTGGTTATTGCCCTGACTGAGTAGCTCAGTTGGTTAGAGCAGTGGTCGGCAAACTCATTAGTCAACAGAGCCAAATATCAACAGTACAACGATTAAAATTTCTTTTGAAAGCCAAATTTTTTAAACTTAAACCTCTTCTAACGCCACTTCTTCAAAATAGACTCGCCCAGGCCGTGGTATTTTGTGGAAGAGCCACACTCAAGGGGCCAAAGAGCCGCATGTGGCTCGCAAGCCGCAGTTTGCCGACCACGGGGTTAGAGGATCACCCCCATACACCGAGGTTGTAAGTTTGATCCCTGGTCAGGGCACATACAAGAAGCAACCAATGAATGCCTAAGTAAGTGGAACAACAAATCAGTGTTTCTCTCTCTCCCTTTCTTCCTCTCTTTCTCTTTAAAATCAAATTTTGAAAAAAGAAAAGAAAGGGTAGCACAGGACACAGATGGATAGCCACTTTTTATTTGATTGGATTTTTAGGATGGAAGAGAAAGTTGCTTCTTGTGTGTGCCCTAACCATCTGCAACCTCTTTTTCTCAGTGTGGTGCTCCAACCAACTGAGCTCCCTGGCCAGAGCCTTATGTATTCTTTCATAGCAATACATTTTTACCTTGCAAATACTAGATGTCAAATTTATATATGAATAATAAAAAATAGTCACAGTTTCTTAAATGCTTACTCAGGCGATGTGAACAAATTTTACAAACATTTATCAGTAATCCCCAAGATAAAGCCCATGAGATAAAGACCTCGTGTGGTCTGACAAAGTTAGGTTTATTAACTTAATGCTGTAAGGGAGACTGCACACCAGAGGAATCTTGGAGCATCACCCCAAGCACAGGAAGAGATAGTTATTCTAGGATGTGGGGGGGAAATGGAGTGTAGGTAAAATTTAAAAGAATTGTTTCGATACAGCCTCAAAGCACACCAGGCTATTTGTAAAGATATTCTCATCAGGCCTGAGCTGATAAGAGGACTCGAGATCTGTTTCCTTGGAAACTACAAGGTGAAGATAAATGTGGAATGTTGTATCTGGAAACCCCTTATCTGAAGCTTTGCACCTGGGTTGGAAATTGAGGTTGCTTCTCTGTGTTAAAATAACTCAGATCCTATAGGCAAGAATGTTCCATTCTGCCTGATATTTCAATTTGCAAGTTTTCTTGAACTCTGTGATTTTAAAGAATAAGTAGCATTATGTCCTTTTGTAAATTGATAAAAACAGTTTTTTTGGTTGGCACCCATCAAGATGAGATTAGCTCCTTGGTTACAGATAAGGAAACTGGTTCTCTCAAGAGGTTCTAGGTACTTGCCCAATGTCATACAGCTATTATGTTGTAGAGCTGATTCATACATATTCTATGGCTCTGCAATTCTACTCCTAACTATAAAGTCAACAGATATGCACGCATATGTGTTTCAAAATCCAAGTATAGGAAGGTTCAAAATAGCATTTTTTTAGGATTAAGCAGTACTTTTCTGTATTAACTGCTGTTATAATTGACATACAAAAGAATGCACAGATATTAAGTGTTCAGAGAATTTTTGACACTTGTATGTACCCATGTTACCACCACCCAAACCAAGATATAGAAAATATTCATCATCACCCCAGAAAGTTTCTTTGAGCTATTCTCCTTTCTAATCAATTCCACTTATCCCCAGAAATCACTTTTTTTTTTTTTTATCTTACACATTAGTTTTGCCTGTTCTTGGACTTCATAGTGATGCAATCATATTTCATGTACTCTTCAGAGTTTGGCTTGTTTCAGTTTACATACTTTTGAGATTTATCTATGATGTTGCATATATCAGTGGTTTGGATATCCTATATAATAAAAAGGTAATATGCAAATAGACTGAACAACTGAACAACCAATCAAAGTGTAATATGCTAATGATATGCTAAGGTTGCTCAACCATCCACTATGACGTGCACTGACCACCAGGGGGCAGTTGCTCTGACCGGTAGGTTAGCTTGCTGCTGGGGTCCAGCCGATTAGGGGCTGAGCGAGATGGGCCAGACATGCCCTGGAGCCCTCCCACGGTCCCTCTCCAGCCCAATTGTGCACCGATGGGGTCCCTCAGCTTGGCCTGCATCCTTTTGCAACCCGGGACCCCTCGGGGGATGTAGGAGAGCCGGTTTCAGCTTGATCCCGCAGACCACCCCCATTGGGGGGGCTGATTGGGCATGAGCCTGCGGCAGGCACAGTGGGGCCGGGATGAGCGGGAGCGGCAGGTAGGAGCTGCAGGCAGCGTTGGACTGCAGTTTCGCCCGATCCCTGCAGGCCACCCAGAGGGACCCCACCCATGCACGAATTTGTGCACTGGGCCTCTAATATACATATATATATATACATATACATATATATATATATATATATGTATATATATATATATATGTGTGTGTGTGTATATATATATATATATATATATATATATATATATATATATATATATATAAATTTAATCCTCACTCCAGGATATGTGTATGTGTGTATTTATTTTAGAGAGAAAAAAAGGTAGAAGAAGAAGAAAAAGAGAGACAACTTGGTATGTGCCCTGACCGGGAATGGAACCCACGACCCTTTGGTACATGAGACAATACTCCAACCAACTGAACCACACTGGTCAGGGGTTTGGTCTTTCTTCTTATTATTTTTTAAATATTTTATTAATTTTTTACAGAGAGGAAGGGAGAGGGAGAGAGAGTTAGAAACATCCATGAGAGAGAAACATGGTCTTTCTTATTGCTAAATAAATGTATAAAGCTGAATAAATGTATAAATTAAGATAATTTACACTATAGCCCTAACCGGTTTGGCTCAGTGGATAGAGCGTCGGCCTGTGGACTGAAAGGTCCCAGGTTCAATTCCGGTCAAGAGCATGTACCTGGGTTGCGGGCACATCCCCAGTGGGAGGTGTGCAGGAGGCAGCTGATGGATCTTTCTCTCTCATCCATGTTTCTAACTCTCTATCCCTATCCCTTCCTCTCTGTAAAAAAATCAATAAAATATATTTTAAAAAAAGATAATTTACACAATAAAGGTGGTCATAAACATAGCCTACAGTCTTAGTCTGTTTGGGCTGCTATAACAAAAATCACAGACTGGGTAGCTTATAAGCAACAGGAATTTCTTCTAGTTCTGGAGGCTGGGAAGTCAAGGATCAAGATGCTAGTGTGGTTGCCTTATAATAAGGGCCCTCTTTCTAGTTCACAGCCAGCTCCTTCTGGCTGTGGCCTCACGTAATAGAGGCTCAAAGGAATCTCTCTCTGGAGCCTCCTTCATAAAGGCACTAATTCCACTCATGAAGGCAGAGCCTAAGCTCCCCCACAGGCCCCACTCCTAATGCTATCATGCTTGGGGGTTAGGATTTCGACATATGAATTTTGGGGAGAACACAAACATTCAGACCATAGCACCTACAAAATAAAACTATCTTAAACTTTTATTTAGAGAAAATAAGTTGTCATGGAGTCTATAAAATAGAATGTAACAGGATGTAACAGTGATAATACCTGAAAGGTACCTATTATTAAACTAACACCAAGGTTTCAAACTAACACGTTCTTCTCCTTAAGATGGTATCTCTAAAACCTTTCACTCATACCTTAAGATTCCTCCCATATTATATTTTGAATAATGATGATAAAATATAAAATCAAGGAACAATGGTGTTGTTCAATATCCCACTTAAATGGAAGCCACATGAGGTCAGTAACTTTGTGGATGTTCTTCACTGCTGTGTACTCACTGCCTAGCACAGTGCTTGTAACAAAGCAAGCACTTAAACTGGATAAATAAAATCACAAAAGAGAATGAGCTGTTCCCTGATGGACATGAAACTCTCGATTAGCATAGCTAGGCTTTTAAATTTGTTTTAAAATATTTTTATTTATTTTAATAAATAGAGGGAAAGGTAGAGTAAGAGAGAAACATCGATGAGAGGCTGCCCCCTGCACACCCACCACCAGGGACGACCCTGCAACCCAAACATGTGCCCTGACCAAGAATTGAACCAGCAACCCCTCAGTGTGTGGGATGATGCTCAACCAACTGAGCCACACTGGACAGGGCAGACTTTAAATTTTTTAGGTTGACAAGCAAGACAAACTGTTTTCTTTTTTTTACATTTGGGTGTTTGTGTGTGTGTGTATATTTGTTAATCCTCACCTGAGGACATTTTCCCATTGAGTTTTTAGAGAAAGACAGAGAAACATCTATGCGAAAGCAGCACATCCATTGGTTGCCTCCTGCACAAGCCCTGACCAGGGCCCAGGCTAGGGAGGAGCCTGCATCCAAGGTATGTGCCCTTGAGTGGAATCTAACCCAGGACCCTTTGGTCTGCAGGCGGACGCTCGAGCCAAACTAGGGCTATATATGGTTTTATATTGGTTTTTAGAGAGAAGGGAGGGAGAGGAAGAGATAGAAACATCAATGAGAGAGGAACATCACAGAGATGGGCTGCCTACTGGGGATCAAGCACACAACCAGGGCATGTGCTCTGACTGGTGATTGAAAGGGAATCAAATGGCAACCATTTGGTTCCTAGGACCTCAACCGCTGAACCACACCCACCGGTCAAAACTGACTGTTTTCTAAGTTGAAGGGGATAATAGGATTTACTGGTGAACCAGCAAGAAATAAATGAGAAAAAAAACACAAAAAACACCAATGATTATATACTTGACTCAATATGAATTTTTATTAACACACATTTGTCAAAGTCTGTACAAACCAAAACATTCCTGTTTTAAAATGTCCATTATCACAAACATACAAATAAACAAAAGGTGTTACCAAAAGTTAGCTACTCAATTTCATGGTAAAACAGTGTCATGATTTTTAAAAACCAAAACTGCAAGACTGAGGTTTCTTCCTTCCCTTTTTAGAACTTGTAGAAAGTTAGAAAATGCGTGAATTTGCTTTATATTAAGTGGCAAGATCTTAAAAAAAGATTTAGTATAAAATATGCTTTTATATTGTCACTTCATGTAACAGAATTTCTCAAGTCTTTAAAATTAAACAAAAACCATGACTGTAACTTTTTTTTACAATCTTTTCCCCACAGTCAACATATATGCATTTGAAAAATATTATCTGACAGTTTGTCTTTACCTAAAAGTTTCTCATTCAAAAAGTTATAAAACTATTTAGCACTGCCTTTTCCCTTGCTTGGAAGGAAAAATTACATCCCTTACTAGAGTGATACAGAAACAGCATGGTCTATTGTTTCTCTTATCAGAAGGAAGCCTCCCATTTCCACATCTGTCCCATTACACGCATGGATCCACTTGTGAGAATGCTATCACACTGATAAGTGTTTGCTTCTAGGAAATGCCTAGTAAGTTAAACTTCCTGCTACAATATCGGTAGCCTGAGGTACAAATGTCATCTCCCCTCATGATTACCTCTAACTCAAGTACCCCCCTGCGTTAATGATTCCAAGATAGTTGGTTTTACTGTATCATGACACACTACATGCCTCTAATTTCTTTCACAAACATCATATAGAGAACCTGAGAGTAAGGCTAGCAATGCAAACTTATCCCCTCTCCTAGAAAAGTAAAACCATGTGCCTGCTTATTGGGTCAAGAAGAGAGAATAGGACATGAACAATTCTGGCTAAGACCAAGCTGCTTCTGAGAACAGCACCTGTTTTCCATGCATTTCTGTTAAAAGCAGGGAGTATACAGGCTGGAGAAGGGGGAGGAGGGGAGAAGTTACAGTGATATCATTTCTTCCAACCAGACTCAGAGTTCATACTTGAGCAGCTTGTACTGACCCCCAAAAAGCTCTGTAGTTTAAATATTACCCATTTTGAATCTGCTCATGTAAAAAAAATGTTCTCTGACAATGGCCAAGTATGACAACGGATACAAGCAAGTAAGGGTTTTTGGTTTTTTGTTAAAAGAAGTGGCTGTGTGAGAATTTAAAATCAGTCACATGAAAACAATCAGGAAAGGGGTGGGGAGGGAAGTGTCCAGTATAACCTGGACAACCTTTCTGTCTGCCCTTACTTATAAAGACAGACCATTCAAATCTTTGCTACCTCCCTAAGTATCTTCTTAAATGCTCTTCCAAGAAATCCTCCAAAAGGCACTTAACTCCATACTTATGCACTGAATTGTTTCACCTTAACAATCAGTTTTTAAGACTCCAAGGTAACAAGAAAGAAAAGATTTGATTCTTTTACTAAAAGCTAGAGTAGGACTTTTTTAAAAAAAAGAGGCATCACTTTTACAAGAAGAACAAGCTAGGCTACCATTATTCCTTTACCAAGAAAATTTCTTTTTTTTTTTTTTTAATAAATAAAATTCTGGCTATACATAGTACAAAGTTCATACATAATATACCTGGAAATAAACCCAAGAGTATACCCTGAAGCAAAAGGTTTATTGGAGAGAGAAAGCTTCGTCCATTATACCAAGTCTCAAGGTGGCAGTTTTCAAAGTTCAGAGGGTGGCAGTGATAGGAAATTAATGCCAGACTATTTGCTCATGGGTATGGCAGGATGTAACGATGGACAAAAAAAAAAAAAATCATTCTGCACATAACACTGAGCAGTAACCACCACAAAAAAAAAAAAAAAAAGAAGAAGAAGAAGAAGAAGAAAGTAGTACAGAGAGAGACAGAGCTAGTAGTACTGTGAGAAGGTGGGGGAAAGGGAGGAGAGAGGATTGGGAGTGTGAGAGTGAGAGAAAAAGAGCCTGAAACTCCAAACATTCAAGCATGCAGTCATAACACAGTGAAAACCAGGTGTTTCCATTCAGCCCACTGCAATCACACAAAGGCTAACTGTAATAAAATAGAGATTTCTTAAGAAAACCTGGAGTTCCCAAGTTGCCAACCCTAACCCAGGAACCCATTGCTGTTGCTGGGGAACCTCCTGTGGTCTCTCACGGAGAGGTTATAGCTCCTGACTTCTCCAACTTCTTGCTCTTGGACAAGGCAGCTGCTTGCTTCAGAAGCTCTCTGTTTTTGGCCTTAAAAAAAAAGTGCAAGAAGGATGTTTTAACGGGATCGGATACATTTTCTATGCAGATGCAGATGGTCAGAAAGAGATGAACATATTTTAGAGAAAACAATAGCAAGCTCTAGAGCTAGGTTTGGGGGAAAGAAGGTATTTGCTGGAGGTTAATCAATATACTTCAATCTCCTGGGATCCACTGTTACAAAAGAATGTTTTATGCAACACAAACAAGCCATGGAGTGCCCTAATATGCTGGATAAACAGAATTTATAATTCAGAAATCTGGAATTACATCTGCTTTATCCCAAATTCAAAGAAAATATTAATTCCTCTGTTTTTGAGGGGAAAAGATCAGAACACATCTAAGAATGAAACAATAGAAGACATGTACAAGGTGGATTAGACTTGTCAATATCTGGAGAAAAAATAAATCTAAGAGATGGTCACTTAAAATGTAATCAATTAAACACACGAGTTACCACATAAAATGAGCAGTCATCACCTGCAATTGTTCTGTGACTTCTTTGTGGGTTTTCTCCATTTGGTTCATTTTGGCTCTCATCTGAGATTCTTGGTACTGAAAATCAGCCTTCAACTCTGTGATCTGAGGGAAAAGGCAAAGTAACCAGAATAAATTTCTGTGCAATAAAAAAATGTTTCGTTACCAGAGAACTAAATAGTACCCCAAATTAATAAAGTCCAGGGCTTTCCTGAAGATCCATACCTAAATCAAAGCCAGAGAATTCCATATTCTATTTTTTCTAAAGATTTCCTGAAAATGACACAAAATCCTGTAGTAGCATTTCTGATACTTAACCACTAGCAAGTTTGAAAAATTTCATGTATACCTCCAAAAAAATTAGTGATTATAGTACACTTTGACTGACGCTTTTTCTTAAAATACGTTTTCATTGATTTAAGAGAGAGAAGGAGGGAGAGGGATAGATAGAAACTTTGATGAGAAAGACATCGACTGGCTGCCTCCTGCATCACCCACTACTGGGGATCAAGTCCGCAACCCGGGCATGTGCCCTGACTGGGAATGGAACCGGTGAACTCTTGGTTCTTGGGTCCACGCTCAACCACCGAACCACACTGGCCAGGCTGACTGATGATTTGAGAACATCCATGAGAATAATAGCTGCTTCCAAGTACTGAATTTTTACCCTGTTCCAATAAAACTGATTAATTACTTCATTCAATACTATGATAACCCTGTGGGGAGTAATATTCTTCTTCCCATTTTATAGATGGGAAAACCAAGGCTTAGAAAGGGCTAGGTAACATAGCCAAGATCATATAGGCTAGCAAGTAACAGAGCTAAAATTCAAACTCCAGGCCTTCTTCTGTTGACTATGTCATTCAAGGAGCACAGAGAAAAGCTACTTAAATCAGAGAAATCAGGTGTAAGATGAGTTTTGAGGTACAAGCAGCAACTGGAACGTGAGGAAAGGAGGAAGGCACCAAAGCAAAGGGTACAGGAAGGGCATAGGCAGAGAGTGTGCGATAACTGAGAGCTTGTTCTAATGATTGATGTGCATGGGGAATGACAGATGAGGCTAGAGACAGGAAGGCGGGACATGAAAGAGCCTGCATTCCAAGCCAAGGAGTGTGACCTTGATCCTGAAAGTTTTAGGGAACAATCTACTATTTGTTTTTTGCTCCTTTTAAACCCTAACTTTGCAAAGCAGTAGGAACAAGTGTTTGTTTTGTCTCTATTTTGCAAAAATCCTTTTATGTGCCATTCTGATCTAGTCCATGAATAAAATATACTTGAGTCTACTTTCATCTGACAGTCATGCAGTAAAGTGGGAGAATATTGGTCTCTTCCCACGAATCTCCATCTTACTGGAAGAAGAAAGCACAGCACAGTAGAAAGAACGGTACAGTGGGAATGACTTGAGTTCATTCCTTTGCTCGGCCATTTACTTAGTTATGTGAATTGGACACATCATTTACTTGCTTTGGATCCATTTTCTCATCTGTAAAATGAGGTAGAAATTAGATTGAAAGACTGCATGTGAAGGTTTTAATGTTATAAATGTCTTTGTTAGCCCCTGGAATGAGTAACAGCATTCCAAACCAGGCACAAGACAACATACAGGCTCAGGGAAAAAACAGCTAGTTGAAGGAATTGGAACCCTAAGAGAAAACATATTGGAGGCACTCTTCATCTATAAAATGATAATGATAATTAATAGCCCTGGCGGGGTAGCTCAGTTGGTTAGAGTGTCGGCCCAATTAGCCAAGGCTGCAGGTTCGATCCCCTGTCAGGGTATATACAAGAATCAACCATTAAATGCATAAATTAGTGGAACAACAAATCAATACTTCCCTTTCTGTCTCTCAAATCAATAAATGAAAATTTTAAAAGTCTTCATTAAAAAATAAGATGATAATAATAATTCCTACCTTAAAAGGTTGTTTTGAAGATACATTAGTTAATATATATAAGGTACTTAGAATAGAGTCAGGCCCATAGTAAGCATCCAACAGAAGTTAGCTATTATTATTTTCATTAATATATTAAGGCAAAAATTAGATACTCTCGAAGAATGTGCAATAAGAAATACTAGACATGAATCAGAACAAGGATGGAATAAGTCCTCTTAAAGAGGAAGGATGACTCATAGAACAGAATAAGACTTTACTGGAGATATTAACGTTTTGTTTTTTTCAAATATGCAACGCTTCATGAATTTGCGTGTCATCCTTGCACAGGGCCATGCGAATCTTCTCTATATCGTTCCAATTTTAGTATATGTGCTGCCAAAGCGAGCACAGTGTGTTTAAAAAGTGGGTCACTCAGGAAGAGAGTTGTCAGCAATGGAAGCAAAGTGACACAAGAGTCATAAAGGAAGGCCTACCTGAACACTGTCCAGGGAGAAGGGAGACCTCGCCCACATATTTTGAGTATTACTGTCCCACGGACATGCCATCCCAATAACAGAGATGGAGGCATCAGGTTCTCTTAGCCTGAGAGCATTAAAAATTCCAATTACATAACTACCTCCTCCTATCCCAATTCCATGCTCATTTAGCACTTTCTGATTACAACCTTCCAAGGAAGCTCATACTGAGAAAAATAATATTCAGTTACATGCCGTATTGTAAATTAAGAGGGAGCACTGTGGTTTTATCCATTTTCTCTGTAAGCCTGGTTAATACAAGTTCTCCCTGACAAATGGAAGCTCCCTCCAAATGCTGAGAAAATCAACTTTCTAAACCCACTTGAATGAGGTGGATCCATTACAGTGATACCATGCCATGAGTTATCTTAGCAGACAACAAACCTCTCCCCAGGATATCCCAACCTTGCCACTGGATCTCTCTCAAAGCATCAATGTTAAGTACCCAACTAAGAACAGTTAAATAGAGTTAGCATCATGCCCTATTCCACATAGCTTACCCTGTCATCATTCTGGCCTGAGAGGCACTAATTAAATCATACCTTCTTCTCTTTCTCTAAAATCATTTGATCTTTTTGATGCAGCATCTTCTTTAGAGTGGCCACTTCTTCCTTCAGTTGGGCAATGATGACAAAGTGGTCAGTGCCTGGTGAGTCCAGAGCCAGGTCTGGGGAAAAGCTGAGTAGAAAAATGGATAGAAAAAAAAAATCATAACTTGGATGGATAAACTTTTTTCTTTTCCCCCCCTCTTAATTTTTATGAGTTTGAGTCAAACTGAAAATACGCCTGGAAGCAAGGTCCCAACAGACTGAGATAAATGCTCGGCAAATTTTTTTTCTACCTGAGGACACATTGTAGACCCCTGACTGCAAGCTCAAGGGAGGAGCCACTATTTGAATTTCCAGCATTAAGCACAATGTTCCACAGACGTCAGACTCAACAGCATTTGCTCAACTGTGCAGGCAAGGTGATCATCAGATAGCCAAGCTAAACCTGCAGCATTCCTGCAGCATTTCCTCTCACATTCAGGACTAAAATAAATGCCATTTCACAAGAGTCAACTTATTCTGTTTCAGGTTCACTGAAGATCCCCAATTACTTATGGGTAATGTCATCATTTTTTGTGTGATTAGATAATTTCCCTAGAATCTGGACCAATGATCAAGAAGTATAAGCACATGCATTTTTCTTTAATGCTTCCCATAGAGCTCCTCTTTTGATTCTCTGTTTTCTGCCCCAAAGCACTGTGATGTGGTACAGCTGCTAAGAAGCTGCTGCATTCCATCCCAGGAATGAACAGTCAGTCCTTTCAAAAAATGATAAAAGATGAATTTAATAGGAAGGAAGCCAATTTTCCCTACACTACAACTGGTCTGCTGACTGACACTTCCAATATCAAGAATTCTGTGACTTTTGTTGTTGCTGTTCCACTTATTCATGCATTTATTGGTTGATTCCTGCATGTGCTCCAACCAGGGATTGAACCCGTAATCTCAGGATATTGGGATGATGTTCCAAGCAACCATGCCACCTGGCCAGGGCATGAATTCTGGACATTTAGTTAGGGAAGGAACAAAGAAATGGCAAAATCCCGCGTCAATCTCAACCTGGGTTTTCAACAGATTCCTCCCACTAACACTACCTGAGAAGTTTAAAATCAATGAGGCTAGTTGTTAAAAAGACACCTTGCAGAGGTAATAAGAAAGAGTAAACTTCACAGACACTTTGTACCCCATTAAATAAGCAGCCCTGGTAATCCTATATGCTGGTCTGTTCCCAAATCCACCACTGGCTGGAAGGGAGAACTGAGACTGGGAAGACTCTTCAGAATGGAAATAATTTCAAGGATTCAGGGGACAGTGTATCAGTTGGTAACACTTTAGGATGCTGGGCCCATGGAGAAACAAATGGTTTTCTAATACTCTGTTGGGAAGCAATCCACTGCACCAATATAGATGGGACACTCTAGGTATTAGGACAGTGCAGCCTGTAAAAGAAAGCATCGTTGAGAAGGAGGGATGAAAGGCATAAAAATATACATTTAGACAGGCTTAAAATGAAACAAAAATATTTAAATGCATCTCCTTCTCTCCTGATCTAGCATCTGCATTGCACTGTCTTTCTGTAGGCTAAGGAGGCCTGGATCATCCCTTAGACTGAATAACACTACCTTAACTCTAACTTGTCTCTGCCCTGCCTCTCAAGACTGCCTCCTATCCTGCCTGGAGGAGGCTACAGGCACAGATCATAAAGAAAGGCATCTAGCTGTTGACTTCTTAGAATTAGTGTGGTGAGTTATTGGTGGGTTGCAGAATATGATTGCTATTAAATCCAGTTATATGTTCCTGCCTATTATTTAATAACAAGGTTAGATTTATAAATAAATATCAGTACTGCTTATTTATAAGATATCAAGTGGCTGGTGTAGCAACCCTAAGAGCTAACCATACATTAGCTCCAAGCACACCCTAAAATATATTCCTGTTTCAGGAACTGTGTATGCATTTCAAATGGAAGCATGCACACACACTCCAATTGGCTCACCTGTCTCCATTGGTTGTGATTGACTCAAACTTGGACTTTTTCTTTGGGATTTCATTTTGAATTGAAGACGTAGAAAGTGTTTTCTGGCTTTTAATGGCAAAAACAGAGAGATACACATTAGAAATCAAAAAATAATAAAATATCACAATGAAAGTGACAAATGGGACCAATAATAATATAGCCCTTCTTTGCAAGAGCTATTTATTCTTGATTATCAAAATTCACCAAGGTGTTGATTTCATAGGTCCTGGATGTATGGGTGGTTGGTTTCCATAGGCCCCCCAAATTCTTAGCCTCAATTAAATATAAAATCAATACCTGCCTTATTAATTACGGAGAACAGTCAATAAAACTTCAGTAAGAAGTATAAATCTATCTTACAGTTTTACATTCAATGTTTCATATGCTGTGAGGTATATGCAAGATATTACTTCTACTTTGCAGAAACTGAGGCTCATCAATGTTAATGAGCTACCTAAGAATATACACTGAGTGGCCAGATTATTCCAGATTATTATGATCTCTGAACACATAATAATCTGGCCACTCAGTACATATATATATATGTGTGTGTGTGTGTGTGTGCACATGAGGCCCGGTGCATGAATTTGTGCATGGGTGGGGTCCGGCCAGCCTGGCCAGGGGGAGGGGACATGGGTGGTTGGCTGGCCTGCCTGCTGGTCGAACTCCTGGTAGAAGGGACAATTTGCTTATTAGCCTTTTATTATATAGGATATACACTGAGTGGCCAGATTATTATGCGTTCAGAGATCATAATAATCTGGCCACTCAGTGTATAGCTAGTTAATAGTAAAGCTGGAACTAGACACCAGGTTGACATATTTGAACTCGTTTTTCTTCACTATATCTCTGTGAATCTACTGGTGTCTGAGTCCCACAATAATGCTAAAAATCAGTTTTAGCTGTAAGTAATAAGTTCATCCTCTAAAACTGGTTTGCAACCCTTTTGCTTTAACAGTTGTCCAATTGCTAAACTTAAAGGATACTTCAGACCCTTTCTCACTTGACCTCTTTCCAATTATCTGACACCACTGACCATGCCATCCTTTTATTCCCCCAACTTTATTAAGGAATAACTGACAAATATAATTGTATATATGTAAAATGTACAATGTGATGTTTTGATATACATATACATTATGGAATGATTACCAAGATCAAGATAGTTAATATACCCATAATCTCACATTGTTAACTTTTATTTTTTTAATGATGAAAATGCTTAAGATCTACTTTCAGCAGCTTTCAAGTGTATAATACCTTATTAATTATAGTCACTGCTATATATTAGATCCTCAGAACTTATTCTTCTTATAACTGAAAGTTTGTACCCTATGACCTATATCTCCTCATTTCCCACTCCTCCAGCACCAAGCAAACACCATTCTATTCTGTTTCTATGAAATCGGTTTTAATAAAAGATTCCACATAAAGTTATACCATACAGTCTCTTTCTCTTTTTTCACTTAGCACGATGCCTTCATGTTCATCCGTGCTGTCACAAATGGCAGGATTTCCTTCCTTTTTATGGCTGAACTAGAGGCTCGGTGCACGAATTCATGCACGGGTGGGGCTGGGCCTGCCGGGGGGAGGGGCCATGGGAAGTGGGGCTGGCAGGCCCCACCCCCAATTGGGGTGGGGGGGCCGATTGGGGCAGGGCTGGTGGGGGAGGGGCTGTGGGAGGTTGGCCAGCCAGGGGGGGAGGAGCCATGGGAGGTTGAGAGGGGCCGATCAGGGCTCACCCCCGCAGTGCATGTCATAGTGACTGGTCATTCCAGTCATTCCATCATTCTGGTCGGTTACTTGGCTTTTATATATATATAGATAATGTTCCATAAATATACCATATTTTCTTTATCCACTCATCTGTTGAAAAACATTGAAGTTGTTTGGACATCTTTGCTATTGTGTAAAATGCTGCAATGAATTGGAGCTGCAGATCTATCTCTGAGATACTGATTTTATTTCCTTTGGATATGTACACAGAAGTGACTGCTGGATCATATGGTAGTTCTATTTTCAATTTTTTGAGGAACTACCATATTTTTTGCCACCGTGGCTGTACCAATTTACATTCCCATTAACAGTGTATAAGGGTTCCCATTTCTCTACAATCAGACCAACATTTGTTATCTCTTGTATTTTTTATAACCATCTTAACAGGTGTGAGGTGATATCTCATTGTGGTTTTGATTTGCACTCCCCTGACAATTAGTGATATTTAGCACCTTTTCATGTATCTATTGACCATTTATATGTCTTCTTTGAAAAAATGTCTATCCTGGCCCTTTATCCATTTTTAAATTGTATTCTTTTTTTCTTCTTGGCTATTGAGTTGTATGTTTATATATTTTAGATATCAAATATATTCAGTCCATCCTTCTTGAATGCTTCTAGAGTTCTATTCTCAGCCTCCAACACGAGTTATATCAATAACTATCTATCATAATGTTGGAAACAGTGTTCCTCAGATCACCTACATAAGAATCATCTGGGATATTTATAAAACAATGCAGATTCCTGGATTCTATCCTAGATCCTACTAAATTAAACCCTGAGGTGGGACCACAGGAATCTGCATTTTAAATAACCTCTGTTCTCACTGACAAGTGTAACTAATGGCCCATATCCAAACTTCTTTTCTGAGTTATAGGCTAAATTCCCACTAAATAATTCTTTTTGATGCTTCAACAAACTCACCTTTTCAAAACTGAACGTCTCTTCTCCCCTTCCTATACTCGGTAAGTTAAGAATCTAAGAAACCTGAGAATTATCCTTTACTCACCCAGTTCCTGCCTATCTATATGTTCATCAAATTATCTAATTCTCCCTCTAAAGCAGGGGTGGGGAACCTTTCTTCTGCCAAGGGCCATTTGGATATGTATAACATCATTTGCGGGCCATACAAAATGATCAACTTAAAAATCAGCCTGCTCTTGCCTTGGCAGGGCCAGACCAAATGATGGGATTGGACATTTCCCACCCCTGCTCTAAAGTATCTTCCTGAATCTGCCTCTTTGGAGCCACTGCCTCAGTGAAGTTTGTGTTCTGTTTTTAAAAAAATACATGTTTTTATTGATTTTAGAGAGAGAGGAAGGAAGGAGGGAGAGGGGGAGAGAGAAACAAGAGAAACATCTATTGGGGCTGCAAGAGAACCAGCAAACTTGGTGCATGGGATGCTCAACCAACTGAGCAGGGCCTCAGTGAGGTTCTTGAATTAACATCTCTCACCTGGACTTTACAAAAACAAATAAACAACAACAACAAAACTTAACTAGCCCCCCGTCTTTTTTTCCTTTAATGTATTCTCCATAATAATCAGGGTTAATTTTTTTATTAACCCCATGATTAAGTTCATGTTCCTTACGAGATCTGCAGAATCCCTTTTCCTCCCATTTCCCAGCTCCTAACCACAAGCTCCAATAACATAAAAGGATTTTCAATTCACCAGAGTTCCACGTAGTTTCACATCCTCTATGTCTTTGTGCAAATGCTATTCCCTCAGCCTAGAATGCCTCTGCCCATTCCTTATCTGATGATTCTAACATCCTAAGATAAAGCTCCAAAACCAGCTCTTCTCCCCGCCTTCCTTGTCTGACTTCATAAGGCAGTTATTTACCACTGCCTCTCATGCCTATATCATGACGTTTCCATTGTGGAATTAATGTTTCCATGCTTCCACAGAACTATACTGCCATGATTTGATTACAGGTCTGCCTTCCCTACCAGACTGCACACTTTTGGTGAGCAGCATGATTCCTTTATTCATCTCTGCATTCCTAGCAGAGTCCCTGGCCCAACTTAATGTTTGATATATGAATAAATAAAATCATACTAGTAATAATAAACAGGAGTAACTAAAATGTATCAAATGCTTCCTATATGCCAGTTATAAAACTAATCACTATGCATGAACTATATAATTTATCTTCATAACAACTCCATGAGGTAATGCTATTATTTCTCTCATTTTACAGATGAAAAACTTGTCCAAGTTCTCATGTAGAGAACCTGGAAAAGCCAGGATTCAATCCAGAGCCACAACTCTTCACAACACTACCAGGAAAAACCTAGAACATCTATCAACCTCCTGGCCAGATAGCTGCATCCTTCAGAAAGTGGCATGACCAATTTTCCAGGGAAATAATCCACTCTAAGGGTGAGGAGAACATTACATGTGAAAGTGGAGTAAGTTCACAGAATCTTCAGACACAATACAAACCAAGTCAGAAAATTCTGACAACTCATAAAGTCTCTGTGGCTCTTGGAAAACATATGAATTATAAAATATGACAAAGTAGATTCCTCCATAGACTACTAGAGAGAGAAAAAAGAAAAGAAAAATGTATACATAATGGTATCTTCTATGGCTAATTGTGTGAGCACTACATCTGACCTATCAGCACCTCTAGGCCTATCTTATGCGTAAGGGGGTTACCTGTTATAATGGCTGCCACCACTCAACCGACTGTACTGCTCCTTCTCCTGGTGGCTGGCACGGGAAGAGCTGCTTAGGTGCTTCCTCTGCTCTTTGGTCTTCTGAAGGACCCGCTTGTATGAAAGTGTGCACAGCCAGCACAGCAATTTCCCGTCTACCTGAAAGACGAGGAGACAAAGATAAAGAAGATGAAACAAAGTACATGGATATAGGGAGCTAGAACCTCTGAGCTAAGTCCAGCTCTGCCATTTATGAGCTGTGTGAACTTAGGCAAGTCACTTGAGCTCTCTGGGGCTCAATTTCTTCATTTGTAAAATGGGGGATTAATAGGACCTACTTCAGAGGGTTGTTGGATTAGTGACATAATGTGCATAAAGCATGGTGCCAAGTGCATAAAAAAATTGCTTAATAAATATGAGTTGCTAATTTTATGTATCTTTTTGTTGGGTTTTCTTCAACTTAACAAACAGAGACCAGAGGAAAGTTCCAAGAATTTAAAAAGATACAAGTATCTCCATGGTGCTAGTTAGGAAAATTCAGCAGAAAGAAGACAGGAGATAAAACATAAAATTTATATTTCAGTTTTAATACCTTATAAATGGCTCACAAAATGGTATGCTATATATCTTTCCTCAGACAGAATATCTCCAGAAAAAGACAAATAAACGAGTAGATTCGAGGGCCCCAGTCCCTGGTAGTAGCACTCTGAATTAGAAACAGTTAGTCCCTTTGAGCAGAAACTGCTCTGCACCAGGGAGAAGGGCACAGGGCTAGGAAAGCAGAAGGGCTTCCAAAATCCTCTGAAGCTGGGGTGCCTCTGTGCAGCATTAACTGAAAAATCAGTTGTGGGAATTCTAATTAATATAATTAATCATAATATAAGTACCAATTGAGTTATATTATGTGCAAAGCTCAAAAGTAAGTTTTATATACCTATCTCAATAAAATCTCCCTATGTCCCTGTCAACTAGCTATTATTATTCCCACTGGAATGATGATTGAATTGATGCATATCAAGACTAACTTGCCCAGACCATTCAGCTAGCCCAGGTCTGAGGGACTGCAAAGCTTGTGCTCCAACTATTATTATATGATTATTAACTCAGCTTCTGCAGTACCTTGATTCAGGGAAGAGGTGCCCTGGTTGGTAGGCAGGAGTATTCTGGTCACTGGAAAGTTATATTCTCCCATAGTAAATTTGGTTAGCAGAAAGTCAGCTCTTGAGAGCCTAAGCATCTTAGAAAAGCACCTTTGGGCACTGAAAAATAGTTTTTGTACTGAATTAAAAAAAAAAAATATCTATCTATCTAATATAATAATAGACAAATATGCAAATTGACCGCACCTTCGCTATGCCCAAGCCACACCCACCAACCAATCAGGACGAATATGCAAATTATCCAAACAAAGATGGCGGCTAATTTGCATATCGCGACAGTGTGGAAAGAAGCCAAGAGCTGCAGAAGGGAGCAAAGCTGCAGAGAAGCAAGCAAGCTGGGGGGAGGAGAAGGGAGGAGCGGAGGCGGGGCCGGGGGAGAAGGAAGTTGAGCAGGTGGGGCCGGGGGAGAAGGGGCGGGGCCGGGGGAGAAGGGAGGAGCGGAGGCGGGGCCAGGGGAGAAGGGGCGGGGCCGGGGAGAAGGGAGGAGAGCAGGCTGGCGGAGAAGTTAGAAAAGCAGGGGGGCTGGTGGAGAAGGCGGGGCGGGGGAGAAGGGAGGAGCAGAGGCGGGGCCAGGGAAGAAGGAAGGAGAGCAGGCTGGCAGAGAAGTTAGAAAAGCAGGGGGGCTGGCGGAGATCGCGGGGCGGGGGACAAGGGAGGAGAGCAGGCAGGGTGGGGTAGAGTGCAGCAGGAAACCCTATTGCAGGATTTTTCCTGCAACGGGAACGCTAGTGTGTATATATATATATATATATATATATATATATATATATATAATCGGGCCTCTAGTATATATATATATATGTATTTTATACATTTCTTTATTGATTTCAGAGAGGAAGGAAGAGATAGAAACATCAATGATGAGAATCATTGATTGGCTGCCTCCTGCACCCTCCCCACTAGGGAGTGAGCCCGAAACCTAGGCACGTGCCCTTGACCAGAATCAAACCTGGGACCCTTTAATCCACAGGTTGATGCTCTATCCACTGAGCCAAACCAGCTCGGGCTGTACTGAATTTTTTTTTAAAATATATTTTATTGATTTTTTTACAGAGAGGGAGAGAGATAGAGAGTTAGAAACATCGATCAGCTGCCTCCTGCACTCCCCCCACTGGGGATGTGCCTGCAACCAAGGTACGTGCCCTTGACCGGAATCGAAACCGGGACCCTTCAGAACGCAGGCTGAAGCTCTATCCACTGAGCCAAACCGGTTTCGGCTGTACTGAATTTTTTTATTCAAACAGTATTTATTGAAGAAAGCAGATTGGTGGTTGCCAGAGGTAGGGTTGGGAGGAGGTGTAATGGGTAGTCAAAAGGCACAAACTTTCAGTTATAAAATGAGTCCTGGGAATGTAATGTACAGCATGGTGACTATAGTTAATAATACTGTATTGTATATTTGAAAGTTGCTAAGAAGGTAGATCTTAAAAGTTCTCATCACAAGAAAAAAAATTCTGTAACTATCCATAGTGATGAATATTAACTAGACTTATTGTGATCATTTCGCAATATACACAAATTTCAAATCATTGTTTTACACCTATGACTAATATAATTTTGTATGTCAATTATATTTCATTAAACAATCAGTTCAGTCACTTTTTAAGTAGTAGAAAATGAGAACCATAATTTTTCTCAATAAATAACAGTAACCTAGAAGATACATATTAATATTTTGGCCTTGCTAGATAAGACAACTAAAAGGGTGAGGAGATAGTTTTCAATAATGTAAAATCTTATCAATCGAAAATCTATCTATCCCATCTATATATATACATATACACACACACAGAGAAAGAGAGAGAGAGCGCGCGCACATACTATGTGCCAGAATGCAGAAAATATAGCAGAGAACAAGATAGGTAAAGATCTCGGCTCGGTGGATAGAGCGTCAGCCTGCGGACTAAAGGGTTCCAGGTTCAATTCCGGCCAAGGGCACATGCCCGGGTTGCGGGCTCGATCCGCACCCCCCTGAATAGGGGGCGAGCAGGAGGCAGCCAATCAGTGATTCTCTCTCCTCATTGATGTTTCTCTCTCTCTCCCTTCCTCTCTGAAATCAATAAAAATATATAATAATAATTTAAAAAAAGACCTCACATTCTATGCCCAGCCTCCTCATTGAAATCAATAAAAATATATTTTTTTAAAAAAGACCTCACATTCTAGTGGGTGTGGACAAACATTTAAGCATATGATATAATTTATCATAATGTTACATGCTATGAAGACAATAAAACAGGGTAATATGATAAAGAGTGACTGAGGGAATTAGTAAAAGCCTTTGTAAGGAAGTGGCAGCTGAACTGAGATGTGACATAAGATACCAGTTAAGAGAAGGGTGTATCAGGCAAAGGTGAAAACGAGACTGCCATGTCTGAAGGACTAAAAGGTGGCCAGTATGGCTGGAACAAGGTAAGAAGTGGGGAGTGTGATGGCAGATGAGACTGAGAGTCAGATATGGGCCTTGTAAACCATGGAAGGAGTTTGGGTTTTATTTTAAGTGCAATTGGAACTCACTGGGGGGCTTTAAACAGAAAAAAAACAAACACGCTATGCCATTTTAATTCCACCAAAGTACCATCATTTCACATATAGCTTCCCTTTATGTCATATTCTTGTGATCCTTAACTTCAACAGATAGAAACATTTAAAGAGCCAGACATTAGCCTGGCCAGTGTGGCTCAGTTGGTTGGAGTGTCATCACATACACCAAAAGGTGGCAGGTTAGATTCCTGGTCAGGGCACATACCCAAGTTACAGGTACGATCCCCAGTTGGGCACGTAAGAGAGGCAACCGATCAATATTTCTCTTACATCGATATTTCTCTCTCTCAAACCAATAATAATAAAAGCAAACATATCTTCGGATGAGGAGTAAAAATAAATAAATAGCCAGACAATAAAACTGATAGTACGACTCAATCTTGAGTCACAATCTCTCCTTTACAGAGTTCTATAGAATTCTGCCAATCACCAGTTCACTTACGTGGGATATTGATCACTATAATTCAGGTTCTCATGAAATATTAACTCATGAGATGTTAGATGTAAGGGTCCACATTTGATAATGGAGTAAACAAAGGCTGAGTATCTTCTTTGAGGTCAATAACAGAACTAGGAGTGGAAGTGAGAAACCTTTCTCTGTTATCTCTCTTTTTTTTAATGAATTTATTGGGGGTGACATTGGTTAATAAAGTTATATATGTTTCAGGTGCACAATTCTATAATACATTATTTCTGTTATAGGTCTTTTTAACACAATTGGCTCACCTTCATGTCTCTGAAAGGGAAAAAAATCAAGAAAAACACAGAGATTTACCTTCTTTCTGTCATCTTTCCTGTCAAATGCACACTGCTGCTTGCACTGTTCACAAGAATATGGCGGTCCATACTTCTTCTCTGAATTTGTGCAGCGCTGGCATTTGTTACCAATAAATGCTGCAATTATATTGCAATACTGACATGGTTTGGGCTAAAAGAGGGGGAAAAAAGGGTCAAGTAAGTATAATATAAAACACCAATGCCTTTTTTAAAGCAATTATTCGTATTACATAGTCATGGTAAAACTTCCTAAGTTTCCTTTTATATTGATGGATCAAGTGAAGTCCAATTCCTAGCACTATGTAAAGTGTTTTTATGTGAAGGACTATTAATTTTAAAGTAAATAAATGAACAAATAACAAAACCCATTAGTGTATATGCTGGGACAGAACCAGCTCTTTGAAGAAACCAGCAAGTACTTCCAATTTTCTGGAAAAGGCCTCTTTTCCATTATCTATAACTAGTGGTCTGGTGCATGAAATTCATGCACGGGGGAGGGGGTTGTCCCTCAGTCCCGCATGCACCCTCTCCAATCTGGGACCCCTCGGGGGATGTCTGACTGCCAGTTTAGGCCCGATCCCTGCTGGCTCCTAACCGCTCACTTGTCTGCCTGCCTGTTCACCTCTAACCACTCTGCCTGCCGGCCTGCTCGCCCCCAACTGCCCCCCCCTGCTGGTCTGATTGCCCTCAACTACCTCCCCTTGCCAGCCTGTTTGCTCCCAACTGCCCCCCCCCCCCCGCCAGCCTGATCACCCCCAACTGCCCTCCCCTCCTGGCCTGATTGCCCCTAACCACCTCTGCCTCAGCCCCGCCACCATGGCTTTGTCCGGAAGGATGTCCAGAAGGTCTCCCGGTCTAATTAGCATATTACCCTTTTATTAGTATAGATAGATAATAAAAGCGTAACATGTTAATTAGACTGGATGTCCTTCCTTCTGGACAAAGCCGCAATAGGTGAGGGCCGAGGCAGAGGTGACAGAGGCCCCAAGCTGCGGTGGTGGCGGGCTGGGGCCAAGGCCCTTGTATGAATTTCGTGCATCAGGCCTCTAGTCATTGTATAAACATGTTGGAAGAAACGCCTGCAAGACCATAGTATACTGAACTCCTCACCCTGAGAGGAAAAAAAAAAAAAAAATCACTCATCAATGGCTGGCTTGGTTCAGTGGTTAGAGCGTTGGCCTGTGCACAGAAGGTCTTGGGTTTGATTCCAGTCAAGGACAGGTACCTGGGTTACAGATTTGATTCCTGGCCTTAGTCCAGGCACGTGCAGGAGACAACCAAACTATGTGTCTCTCTCACATTGATGTTTTTCTCTTTCTCTCTCTCCCCCCACCCTCCCCACCTCTCTTCCACTCTCTCTGAAAATCAATGGGGGTAAAAAAAGAATAGTTGACTGCTACCAAACAAAGAGGTCAAGTCATAGAATCCATCTTTCTCCTTCTCTTTCCATACTGGTTACTGTAGCCTCTCAGGAAAATTAGAATCACAATCCTGAAACAGTGACTATAAATACAGAACTCCTCAAAACTAAGCATTAGCTGAGTTTGAAAATTCAAACACTAGATAAATTTTTATGAGAAAGTATTTACACATAACTAGTTCTTTAATAAAAATATAGTAATTATATTAATAGTCCACAGAATGTAAGGTTCTAAGAGACCTGAGCACTTACTGTTAGGTACACAGAAAACTACTTACCGTTCCATACAACTGCACATTCTGAGCACATTTCTTGCATATTGTACTGGTTTTACTGTAAAAGAAGAAAGAGACACAAGTTGTTTTATTGATGGATCAAGTGAAGTACAAGAAAAAAGTTGTTTTATTAGGACATCTGAACACTGATTCATCCTTAAGCCCAAGCAATTTGCTCATTGCTTTGTGCCAAGGTGAAATATAGTCTGGACATCTGGTTATCTGAAGGTTGAGTATCTGGCCAAGAGCTCTTTTAATCATTTTGTAGTTATTAATTTTATTAACTCAGATAAAATGATTCTTTGGTTTAAAATAGTGAGTTATTTATGATTATGACATCTCTAAGTAAAATCAACCAAAGGCCAGGCTGGTGTGGCTCAGTAGTTGAGTATAGACCCAGGAACCTGGAGGTTATGGTTCGATTCCCAGCCAGGGTACATGCCCGGATTTTGGGTTCAATCCCCAGTAGGGGGCATGCAGGATGCAGCCAATCAATGATTCTTTCTCATCATTGATGTTTTTATCTTTCTAGCCCTCTCCCTTCCTCTCTCTGAAATCAATAAAAACATTCTAAAAAAAAAAAAAAGAATCAACCAAAGAGCCCTGGCTGGTGTGGCTCAGTTGGTTGGAGTGTCATCCCATACACCAAAAAGGTGGCGGGCTTGATTACCAGTCAGAGCACATATCCAGGTTTCAGGTTCGATCCCCTGTTGTGGTGCGTGTGGGAAGCAGCCAATCACACTGATGTTTCTCTCTCTCAAGTTTATAAAAAAAATAATAATAAAATATACTTTTTAAAAGGAATGTTATATTAGACTGAATTGGACTAGCAGAAAAGAAATTAATTCTCCTTAGTTCAGATGAACAGTTGATAAATTGGAGGTTAAGATAAAATATATCTGTTTGAAATAGAAACTCAGAAATTGTATCCATGTTTACCTTTCTTTATCTATACTCCCCTCTATAAGTAAAAAAATATGAAAATCCCAGATGTGGCGATATAGATACTATGACCAGATATTTTGTCAATATTTCCAATTTGTCCAAGAGCCAAAGACTGACAAAAATAAAAATGTCCTTTGCCAGAGTTCACACATAATATTACCTATATGCCTGAACTGATAAACCACCTTGGGGGGGCAAAAATCATCTTCAAATAAAGTCTAACTCTTCAAAAAGAAATGTACAAACAAGTGACTGATGTGCAAGAACAGTTTAAACAATATTCTGGAGATAAAAATAAAATCACACAAAATTATAACATAGTGAATCCAGCCTATTCACTATGTTATGATTATTTTACCATACAATTCCTATGAAAGTGACCATAAAGTTAAAACAGACAAAAGAAAAACCTCAAAATAGAAATCATTTAAATTAAAACGAGACATTCAAAGAAAATATTTTCCAGGGCAACTTTCTGCGATTTTAAGAAGGCAGTACAAGAAGTGAAGTACATTGAGAGACCTCTAAAAAGAGGGTTAGCATCAGTGATTCTGTGATGCTGATATTTTGGTATATACTTATATTTATTATTGGAGAGGTGGGATATATTATCAATATATACAAGTGTTCCTAACATCTTAGAAAACATGCAAAGTAAAACTATTTTCATGATCCATCTTGAATTAATGTTTATGTATGGTATGAATTAAGGGTCAAACTTCTTATTTTACCCCACACACAAAAATTAAAGATAAATCCCAAACCTAAATATAAAAGCTAAAAATTAGCCCTAACCGGTTTGGCTCAGTGGATAGAGCGTCGGTCTGTGGACTGAAAGGTCCCAGGTTCGATTCCGGTCAAGGGCATGTACCTTGGTTGCGGGCACATCCCCAGTAGGAGGTGTGCAGGAGGCAGCTGATCGATGTTTCTCTCTCATTGATGTTTCTAACTCTCTATCCATCTCCCTTCCTTTCTGTAAAAAATCAATAAAATATATATATTTTTAAAAAAGCTAAAAATTAAAGCTTCTAGAGTATATTCCGTACGTTTCCATGTGTGAGCTAGCAAATAGGACCAACCATGCTTAAGGCACTGTCGCTTACAGCTGCAGTTCCACAAAGGTTGGACTTACTATACTAATGCACCACAAATCACTTTACTGCTATAGAAAAACACCCGCTCCCCCCCCCCAAAGATGTGTTTATTCATACCTAAGTACCTAAGTGTTTTTCACACTTTTTAAAACAAGTTTCAAATGTGAATAGAGCTAACAAATCCTTTTCCAGGATTGCCACATTTCCAAAAGCATCTTCTTTTGGCTCATAACTTCTTCAAACTCTGTATATAGACATACTGGAACAGAAGGCTCATGTTTAACTCCTGTGGTTTCTGAGTGTCATAAAGATTATAACCACAATATAAAATGATCAAGGATCTGAAGAAAAGTTAACTTAAAAAATTTAAGCCATCAAAATTAGGCATAACTAGGTGGCTCAGTTGGTTGGATGTCCTCTGGTTTACTGAAAGGTTGCCGGTTGGATTCCCAGTCAGGGCCCATGCCCAGGTAGAGAGTGCAGAAGGTAGCTAATCGATGTTTTACTCTCACATTGTGTTTCTCTCTCCCTTTACCTTCCTCTCTAAAAGTCAACAAAATTGTTTTCTTAAAAAAAAAATTTTAAACCATCAAAATTAGACATAACTAGGGAACATGTGTATTTCATACCATCAATGTGTTATAATAAAAAACTGCAAGCCTTGGCTGGGTAAAAAAACAAACAAAACAAAACAAAACAAAAAAACTGCAGCTCTAGCCGGTTGGCTCAGTGGATAGAGTGTGGGCCAGTGGACTGAAGGGTCCCAGATTCGATTCCCACAAAGGACACATGCACGGGTTGCGGGCTTGATCCCCAGTGGGGCGCATGCAGAAGGCAGCTGATCAATGATCCTCTCTCATCATTGATGTTTCTCTCTCTCTCCCTCTCCCTTCCTCTCTGAAATCAATAAAAATGTATTAAACAAACTGCAGAATCATACTCTGTTTTTTCTTCAGATCACATAAATCTTTTGCCTTTAAAAAAAAAATCCTCACCCGAGGATATGTTTTTTTATTGATTTTTTTAAATCAATCCTCATCAGAGGATATTTTTCCTTATTGATTTTTAGAGAGAGTGAAAGGGAGGAGGAGAGACATAGAGAAACAGCGATGTGAGAGAGACACATCCATTGGTTGCCATCGTGGCTGGGAATCAAAGCCCCCCGCCTTTTGGTGTATGGGACAAGGCCCCAACAGCTAATCCATCCAGTCAGAGCTAAATCTTTCACCTTTTACTAAAAATGTCCATGGAGAGGAACACAAAAACTGCAGAATCTGTGTAAAATGAAACTGATTACAAGTTTTAAGAGGAAAAAAGCCTATTCACATTTTTCATGGTCAACAAAAACTGTACCTCTCCTGCTGGTACTCCGTCCTACAGTAGGTGCACTTCACAACAGGGTGTGCAATCCGACATTCCTGAAATGAAATGAGGATGTAATTTCAATAGGCGGTCAGACATGGAAACAGCCTTCAGTACCCCTGCAGAGCCACTGTGCTTCAGGGAGTCACTTAAACATTCTGGGCCTTATTTTTTTCCCTCTGTAATACTGGCATCACTGACCTGCATGGACATGGGAGATAAGTCAGACTTTATATGCAACTACTCAGTAGTCATAAATTGTAAAACAAAGGTCTGTATGAATAAGCCCAAGGCTGGAGTCAGAAGCCCTGGGTTCCAGTCTAGCTCTGCCACTACCACTGGGTGATTTTTGAGCAGGTTCACTTGTGAAACGGAAGTGCTGGATTAAAATCATCACTGCTTACGGATGTAAGACTCCTGTATCCTGTAATTTTTAAAGCCAGCTGGGCGACTTTTAACTGTCGCCTCACAGCTCTTCTCTCCCCTTAAATAGGCAAAGCAGGATGAAGCAACTTAAAACGAAAAAGAGAACTTAAACCTTCAAGGGCAAAAACTGACCAACAGCTGGTTAGGATGAGGACCGAGGTCAGCAACTGGATGTTGAGAAAAATCATCCCTTTGCTCCGTGCGCTTGACTGTGGTGGGCCTTTTCTAAACCCTCTCCACCTCTGACTCGGAGACCGGCTGAAAAGTGTCTGGGAGGCGCCCGAGTTCGAGGCACTCTTCTCAGGCAGCACCCAACTCTGGAGCTCGGTCCCAGGCGGGGCAGGGGTCCCCTCGGCCGGCACCCAGGCGGCATCCCACGGCGGCGGCGAAGCCAGCCGGCCCCAGGAGGATCTCCAGCGCGGCTGGTTGGGGCCAAGCTGGGGACCCGCTGTCCACTCCCCCGCCCTCCCGGGGTCCGAGAACACCCCGCGGTTGCTAAGCAGCCGGACACGCCGCCAAGGGGGCCCGGACCGGGTCTGGGACTCCCCCACTAGCCCCGCCAGCCCCCAGCGGGAAGGGTGCGGCTCCTCAGCTCGGCGAGCCTGCCACGCCCTGAGCCGGGGGCCCCCCGCCGGGCGTCCCCGCAGACGGGGAGCTCCGGCCCGCGCCTCCAGCGTCCCAGTCCCTGGCCGCCGCCCCGGCCCGCGCACCTTGCACAGCTGCTGCCCCTGAGACAGCGCCTCGAAGGGAAAGCGCTGGTGGCACTTGGTGCAGGCGTAGAGCGCCGCCATGTCCGGCCCGGGCCGTGATCGCCGCCCCGCTGGCTCAGTCCGCCGCTTTATCTGACAGTCTGAGGCACAGCCCGGCAGAGGCAACGGAGGCGGCGGCGGCGGCAACGGCGGCGGGCTGAGGGCTGCGGCAGGCGGGCGGGCGGGCGGGCGGGCGCGGCCGGACCTGGGCGGGCGAGGCGACGGGGGGCACCTGTTTACTGGTCATTCCGACATCCATCAAGCCCGGAGGGGCGGGACCCGGGGCTCCTGACGACTCTGATTGGGTCTGGACTGGAGTACGCCACTTATGACGCGCGCGGCCTTGATTATGTAAAAGCACAGTCACGCGGGGACGCGGCTGGGAGGGACCATCCACCGCCTCGACCTCGGAAGCGCCCAGACTCCGCCCCCTTCGCTCTTTGTTCCCGCCCTCGCTCCTCCTCTCCGGGGCCGGGACCACGGCCGCCGCCGCGCCTCTCGCGATACCTCCGCGGAGTTGTGCTGTTTTGTTTTCCCTGGAACTGCCCTCCCCGGAGCCTGAGGGCACTGTTGGGCCGAACGCAGCACATTGTTGCCGTAGAACTTCCGCACCACCGGAGCTTGAAGGAGGCGGGGGCTTGCGAGAGAACCTCTCCATCCTCAGGGCAGGAGGGGTCCGTAGCGCTGTCACTCGAGGGGTAAGGGGAAACCATGAGAGGCAACTTATAGGGGTGCTCTCTGTCTGGGACCCCTAAAATGGGAAGAACTGTAGGGTCATTGACCTCCAGAGGGAAAGGGGGAAATCCCAGAGAGGGCACCCCTATGTTGAGGAAGAGGGTTGCTCGAGTGATGACAGGCCCTCCAGGAGGGGGAAGACAAATATAAAGCGAGGCCTTCCTGAGACGCCCCTTGCCCTGGAGGACCCCTCGGAGTGGATGCGATTGGCCTGAGGCCTGCTTCCTACTTGGTGTTCTCCAGTTGCACCCCAGCTTCTCTCGACAACAGCCACCTGGGGTTTCTTGGCTGGGCTGTGCCGCCTGCAGAAGGCAAGCCACACCCTCCTGGCTACTCTGCTGCTCTTCAGCGCCCAGCTTGGCCCTTTTAGGGGCTGCCCCGGGAATTCGCCAACTTATTGTTCTTGAGGCTTTCGCAAAGCTTCGTGGAAGGCTGACCGTTCCAAGTCCCCGCCCCAGAGTTGCTCTTGGGCCCACATTACTTCTTGCTTTGCTGGCGGCCTGTGCAGTACTAGTTTACTTCAACTCAATTTCTTTTCTTTTCTTTTAAAATATATTTTATTGATTTTTTACAGAGAGGAAGGGAGAGGGACAGAGAGCCAGAAACATCGACCAGCCGCCTCCTGCACACCCCCCACCCGGGACGTGCCCGCAACCAATGCACATGCCCCCGACTGGAATAGAACCCGGCGCTCCATCCACTGAGCCAAACCAGTTTCGGCCAATTTCTTACAATTGTGTGTGCACTTAACAGCTTCTACAGTAGATCGCTGCCCCAACAAAATTCACTCTCTTTAAAACCCAAGTCCTGCCCCCTTCTTGTGAGTTTGCCCAAAGATGTGTATTAATCAAAGGTTTAGGCTCTGGAGTCAGAAAATTGAGGTTCAAAATCACTACTCCACACTGACTAGTTATGTGACTTTGGACCTATCACTAAACTTCTCAGAACTTCACTTTCCACACTTGTACAGTTGGGTCTATGAGGATCAAAAATAGTACAGGGAGGGTGGTGGGTAAAGTGCTTAAAGGAGTTCTACTTAGGAGTGATGGAAATGTTTTGGAACTAGATAGAGGTGGTGGTTGTACAACATTGTGGATGTACTAAGTGCCACTGAATTGTTTACTTCAAAATGGTTAACTTGCCGAAACCGGTTTGGCTCAGTGGATAGAGCCTCGGCCTGCAGACTGAAAGGTCCCAGGTTCAATTCTAGTCAGGGGCATGTACCTTGGTTGTGGGCACATCCCTGGTAGGGGGTGTGCAGGAGGCAGCTAGTTGATGTTTCTAGCTCCATCCCTCTCCCTTCCTCTCTGTAAAAAATCAATAAAATATATTAAACAACAAAACAAAATGGTTAACTTTATGTTATTTGAATTCCAGTTCAAATTAGTGGAAAAGAAAAAGTTTATAGGTTCAGGAGCCAGACCGCCTGGCTTTGAATCCCAGCTCTATCATTTAACAGGCGTCCTCAAACTACGGCCCGCGGGCCACATGCGGGTGTTTTTGCCATTTTGTTTTTTTACTTCAAAATAAGATATGTGCAGTGTACATAGGAATTTGTTCATAGTTTTTTTTTTAAACTATAGTCCAGCCCTCCAACGTCTGAGGGACAGTGAACTGGCCCCCTGTTTAAAAAGTTTGAGGACCCCTGATAGAAGCTCTATAACTGTGAGCACGTTAACAACCAAGAAACAGTACGTGAGGTTGGTATCTAGATAAACATTCATTATTACAAGAAGAAACGTTCTTTTAGGGAGATGCTGGTGCCCTGGATCATGTAAACACAGCCTTTCTTCTAATTATGTACATACCCTACACTGGGGTACCGGCCTCTCTCTGTTCCAGTTCTGATCTCCAGTGCATTACTTACTTGTTTTTCATAAATCAGATTATGGCATCAGGGAATAGAAGGACCATATCTGGAACATCATCCTCTGTATCCTCTCACAAGTTCCGCCCCTCCACCTTCTTCAGGCTCTAAGTGTTGATGATGAGTTATTTTGCTAATTAATCCATTCTTTCAACAAAACTATGTTGAGTATTTACTTTGTGCTAGACTCAAGCTTAGGCACTAGGGATACACGTGTGTGAAGCAGATGTGATCCTTGCCCTGGTGAAGCCAACAGCCTAGTGTCAAAGACAGCCAAATAGCAAGGACTGTGAAGGAAAGGCATGCCACAGGGACAGAGGACAATGTTGGAATGGGGTAGGGGAAATCACTTAGGTAGAGAAGGTCAGGGAAAATTTTTCTGAGGAGGTACCCAAACCTGAAGGTCCAGAAGGACTTAGCCAAATGACTTAGCCAAGAATGTTCTAAATAAAGGGAAAGGTAAATACCTTGAGGTATAATAGAGCTTGGCATGTTCAAGAAAGAAAGAAAGAAGCCAGTATAGCTAGAGGACAGAGGATGAGTGGAGAGGTTAGCAGTGGTCAGATGTACAGAGCCTGTAGAACCTGATATGTTCTCCTAGAGGCCAAGAGAAGAGCAGGAGACATTAGTCAACAGTGTCATTAGCTATTGGTTGGGAGACTAAAGTGAGGACAGTGACTGATGTTTCCTGAACTGAGCAGAACACATACCTGTGTTTGCTGAATATTTGTACTGTCAAAACATGTCCCCTCTTCTCTTATGTAGTCTTCCCACATCTCTCTGGCAATAGCAGTTGGGTGTGCCCCTGATGGAGCCGTAGAAAAGAATATTTTCAGCAGTATTACTTTTTAAAATATTTTTATTGATTTCAGAGAGAAGGGAGAGGGAGAGAGAGAGAGAAACATCAATGATGAGAGATAATCATTGATTGGCTGCCTCCTACACGCCCCCTACTGGGGATCGAGCCCGCAACCCTGGCATGTGACCTGACCAGGAATTGAACCCTGACCTCCTGGAGCATAGGTTGATGCTCAACCACTGAGTCATGTCAGGCGAGCCAGCAGTATTACTCATAGTAGCAAAAGAAAAGGAGCAAAAGGGAAATAATTATTGACAGAATAATGGATGACTAGCCCTAGCCGGTTTGGCTCAGTAGATAGAGCATCAGCCCTCAGACTGAAGGGTCCGGGTTCGATTCCGGGCAAGGGCACGTACCTTGGTTGCAGGTTCCCCTGCCCTGGTCGGGTACATGCAGGAGGCAACCAATTGATGTGTTTCTCTCACATCGATGCTTCTCTGTCTCTTCCTTTCCCTTTCAGTCTCTCTAAAAATGAATGGAAAAATATCCTTGGGTGAGGATTAACAAACTAACAAAAAAGGATGAATAAATTGTGCTGTGCTCAGGGTATCATGGAAATCCAGAGAGGAGACACAGCTTCAACTGGGTCAGCTCTCCCAAAATGTCATTGCATGCCTCCTATTCAGAAAATCTTCATTTTACAGAGGATGGTGTAAGTCCAAGGTGGGAGAGGGGGAGTTGATAAAAATTATAACTGAATTACTGGTCCACAAACTCAAAAGTAAAACTTTAAATACTTGAATTTAATTTCTTTTAAAAAATAATTTCCCAGCCTTATTCTATATAATAAATAGGTGATATGCAAATTGACCCTCATGCCCTCACAAGATGGCTGCCTACAACCAAGCCGGCAGGGGGTGGTTAGTGAGGGACGACCAAATGACTGAACAGTAGGCTGTGTGGGGTGACCAGGCTGGCAGGGGGGGCAGTTAGGGGCGACCAGGCAAGCAGAGGGAGGCAGTTGGGGGCGACCAGCCTGGCAGGGGGGGCAGTAAGAGGCAACCAGGCTGGTGGGGGGGGGTACAGTTAGGGGCGGCCAGGCCGGCGGGGGCGTGCAGTTGGGGGCGACCAGGCCCGCAGGGGGGGCAGTTGGGGGCAATTAGGCTGGCAGGGGGGGGAGTGAGGGGTGATTAGGCCAGCAGGGGGGGGAGTTGGGGGCAACCAGGCAGGCAGGCAGGTGAGTGATTAGGAGCCAGCAGTCCAGGATTATGAGAGGGATGTCTGACTGCCAGTTTAGGCCCGATCTCCGGCATTGGGCCTAAACTGGCAGTTGGACATCTCCCAAGGAGTCCTTGATTGGAGAGGGTGCAGTCTGGCTGAGCCCCCCGCCCCCCGTGCACGAATTTTGTGCACCGGGCCTCTAGTTGAGATATATTTGACACATAACCAAATTGAATTTCCATGACTATATCTAGTCTTTGGGGAGGGGTTATGGAATATCTAGTCTTTGTCCATAGTGACATCCTCTTTCCCATCTAGTGTCAAGTCATCTGTCCATGTGGTTTGCTGTGTCCTCATCTAGATCACAAGGCCTCTTCATATCTGCCATCAATATGTGCTCTGCTCAAGGCCATTGGAGAAAATGTTCCACTGCTCCCTGTGCCACCCTCAACACGAGGAGTCACTGCTCCTGTCTGCTGCTCCTGGACTATGTTGGGTGTGGAGATCACCATGAGGTTTGCCACCTAGGGGAAGGCTATGCTGCTGTAGCAAAGAGAACGAACAATTGTTCAGTGGCTTTAACAAGACAGGAGTTTATTTTTCTCTTAGATGATCGCAATGGACTGTTTATATGTCCTCCAAAATTTATATGTTGAAACTTAATCCTCAATATGATGGTATGCACCCCGACCGGGATGGAACCTGCAACCTAGGTATGTGTCCTGACCGGAATCGAACCCGCAACCTTCCAGTGTACACCAGCCAGGGCCACAAATGCTTTCTTTTTAATGTCCATGAGAAGCGACAATGAAAGGCAGTTTGTTTTTACTTCACAATGTCACAACGATAGCACCTTCATTCTCTCCCCTCGGTGCTTTGTTAACTTTCCAGCTCTCTTAAAATGGAACCTTCAGGGACCTTCATTGCTGCTGTGACATTCCACAGAAAAACATGCTGGTCTACCACATTAATGGCATCATACTCTTGTACATGAATAGGAAGTGTAAAAGCACCATGTTTGTCAGAGAGTAGAAGATAAATTACATGAAGATTCCTGGTCCTGCCACATTGGGAACCTTTTTAGGAGTTCAGTGGTTTGGAGCACAGCAGGACAAGTTATCTCTCTTCAAACATCTCACCACTTAAAAAGAGGCACAGTGTGTGGTGGGCCTCTTTGGATTGTGGAGGCAGAATATACACACTCAGAACTACTTCTCCAATCCTCTATTGGGTGACCTGGAAGGCTGCCTTGTGAGTAGTGCCCAGAGCCAGAAAGGGCTGAACAGCAGGTTGAAACCTTAAAACAGGCTAGGCTGACACTTTGGATGATATTATCCTGCAGATACAAGGTTGCTGGAGGAATCCACCTGGATAAACATTCTGTAGGGAGTCTCTGAAAGCTCTGAAGGTCTGAAAGCTCTGAAGGGTTGCAGCGAGGACCCCTAGAATTCTGAAGTAAGGCCATACTCACCATGGTCCATTTGAACAAAAAGGTCCCGATGTGTCACTGGGCCCAGTAGTGACTGAGCATCTGACCACTGGATGCCAGGTGACTATATGTCTTAAGCTAGATGTTATCAGACAGGCACAGCAGCAACCCAGTATGATGGAAGTGGTACATTCAGGGCTGGGCTCAAAGAGTCCAGAGGCATGAGTAAGTCAAATGAACAGGCAGCTCAGACTCCCGTGGCACCTAGATTTAAATCTGTTGATCTGACCCCTGTCCTTTAACCCATACCTATGGCCTCCTGGAGGGTTCCCTGAAAACAACAGATAAAGAAGGAAAGGAGTTGAACCCATTTCATGGATAGGTCAGTGAGATATTTTGGCACCATCTGGAAATGGACTGCTCTATTATGGCCCCAGTCGGAGGTAGCCCTGAAGGACAGTGGTAAATCCTCCCAGGGGGCAGAACTATGAGCAGTATACTTCGTAAGACCCTTTGTATAGAGAAAGATATGGACTGAGATTCAGATATACATTAATTCCTGATAAATGGCAACTTGGTTAGTAGGTCAAGGGCATGGAAAGAGCAAGATTGGAATTTGGAGACAAGCAGGTCAGGGTAAGGGGCATGTGGATGGAGCTGTAGGAGTGGCCACAAAGCATGCAGATCTTTGTGTTAACGTTTATGCTCACCAAAGAGCATCCACTGCAGGAGGAACCTCTCAGCCAGATAGTCAGATGTCTCATCCTGTGCATGTCAGCCAGCCTTTAAACTTAGCCACTCTATCGTTTTGCAAAAGACCCATAAAACAGTGGCTATGAAACTAAACAAAGAACTTACTAGTATATGCATATATGCATAGCCCATGGACAAACAATAGTGCCATAGTGCAGAGAAGGCCTGGGGTAGGGGCTGGAGTGGTGTGGAGGGGGTGGGGGGAAAGGGGACATTTGTAATACTTGGAACAATAAAGCTAAAAAAAAAAAATGGAACTGCTTTATGACCCAGGGATTCGACTTCTGGGAATATATCTGAAGAAACCCGAATCACCAATCAGAAAGAATGTATGTTCCCTTAAGTTCACTGCAGCGTTATTTACAATAGCCAAGATTTGGAAGCAGCCCAAATGCCCATCAGTAGATGAGTAGGTAAAAAAATTGTGGTACACTTTTTGGAATACTACCTGGCCATAAAAAAAAGAAGGGAATCTTAGCCTTTGCAACAGCATGGATCGACCTGGAGAGTATTATGCTAAGTGAAATAAGCCAGTCAGAGAAAGACAAATACAATATGATTTCACTTACATGTGGAATCTAATGAACAAAATAAATTAACAAAACAGAAACAGACTCATAGATACAGATAACAGACTGACAGCTGTCAGAGGGGAGCTGATTTGGGGGGCTGAGTGAAAAAGGTAAAGGGATAAAGCAAAACAAAAGTCATACACACAGACAACAGTATGGTGATGACCAGAGGGAAAGCGGGGCAGGGAGAGGTAGGAGGGTAAAGGTGGGATAAATGACTTGAGGTGGTGAACACAAAATACAAAGATGATGTATTATAGAATTGTACACCTGAAACCTATATAGTTTAATTAACCAATGTCATCCCAATAAATTCTTTAAAAAAAAAAAAAAGAGTGGCTATGGTGGCAAGGATCCAACAACTTGGGCTCTCTCTCACCAAGGCTGATCTAATAATTGCCAACAAATAGCTAACCAGCTAGCAGCAGGCAGCAGTTTAGCAACATTGGTCAGGGAGAGCAGCTAGACACCTCATGACAGGTTATTTATTTATTTATTTATTTTTAAAATATATTTTTATTAATTTCAGAGAGGGAGAGGGAGAAAGAGAAATATCAATGAGGAGAGAATATCATTGATCAGCTGCCTCCTACTGGGGATTGAGCCCGCAACCTGGCATGTGCCCTGACCAGGAATTGAATCAGGACCTTCTGGGCTCATGGCAGGTCATTTGTATCAGCTCTCTTCGACATTGGAGAAGGCAATGATTCACCCTCATTAGAACTTACATTTCTTACCCATAGTGCTCCTGCAAGTATCACCATGCAAAGGCTTAAAGAACATTCAATCCATTACCTATGGCCAGAGCACCCATTTTATGGCAAAGGAGATTAAAGCTTGTGGAAATGAAGTCATTCTATACCATTGTTCTCTCAAGCTGGCTGCTGCTGGGTATATGGTAAAACCAGGGAAGCCCACATTTTTAACCATTCCAGGTTACTCAGCATTCCAGATTAGCCAGCTTGAGAGAACAATGGTATAGAATGACTTCATTTCCACAAACTTTAATCTCCTCTGCAAAATGAGGGTTATAAACAGTATGTTGTAGAGAAGAGAACACGCAGCCAAGAGGAGGGGGCATGAGGGTAGATGAGAAAACCAAGGCTCACAGAGACTGGTGACTTGCTGAAGACCACACAACTAATAAATGGCAGACTCAGGACTGGAGCTTCCCCACAAGATGGAAACTGATACTGAAGAGGTGCTTCGGAAATTGCCTTGCCCAGCACTTGGCAGAGGTGGCGAAGGTTCAGCCCAGTGACCCCATAGAGTACCTGGCTCACTGGCTTATCATTACAGGAAAAATCACTAACACAAAAGAAGAACCATTGATATCTGTAGCTGGTTCCACAAAGAAGACCTACATCCATGCAGAAGAACACAAAACCCCTTGAAAAGGAGGCCTTGAAGAAGAAATGCCTGCCAGGAATGCCTCAACAGAGTCCTTCTGACTCATCTGGCCAGACTGAAGGGAATGTCAAAACTCCACAAGAAATAAATCACTTTCAGCATTCAAGTGCTCCTGAAATGCATCCTGGCTCCAAATCTCCTTCTTAAGTTATCAGAAGGTGAATGATTCTCATGATGCTTCTTTCAAAGCTGCAAGCCAAGAAAATGGCCATCTAGAAGAGCTCTCAACTAAAGATGATAACTATGTGGATTAAACCAAGACTTGAGGGGCTGTGGAAGGAGATGACTGCGGGGACTCTGCAGCCCACGTCCTGTTCTGGTAGCCATGAAAAATCCTTAATCACGTGAAAATCTGAACTAGTTCTAGGATAAAATAAACTCATAATAAGGATTTAAAATAATGTTTAAAAAACAATATATGCCCTGGCAGGTTTGGCTCAGTGGATAGAGCGTCAGCCTGCGGACTGAAGGGTCCCAGGTTCGATTCCGGTCAAGGGCATGTACCTCGGTTGTGTGCACATCCCCAGTGAGGGGTGTGCGGGAGACAGCTGATTGATGTTTCTCTCTCATGGATGTTTCTAACTCTCTATCCCTCTCCCTTCCTCTCTGTAAAGAAATCAATAAAATATATAAAAAAAAAACAAAAAAAAAAAACAATATATGGTACTTCACGAAACTGTTGTGGGATTGGAAAGATCATGTACATAGAGCACTCTGCACAGGTCCTGGCATGCAGCAGGTACTCAATAATAAATGGTAGGCATTATTATTAACTAGAGGCCCAATGCACGAAATTCCTGCAAGAGTAGGCTTCCTTCCCCTATGCCGTCACTGGCTTCCCTCTGGCACCCGGGACCCAGGCTTCCTTCGCAGCCCCGGCTTCATCCGAGAGTTTGTCTGGTCTAATTAGCATATTACACTTTTATTATTGTAGATTGAATTGAATTGTGAAGGGCCTCTGGGCCCCAAGAGGAACTAGTGGTTGGGCTTCACTAAGTCCAGCAGGGCCGTGGATACCACTGTAGCATGACCTGCTTTGAATACTCTTAGCTGGTCAAAGCCTCCAGCTAGAATCACTTTTTGCTTTGAAGAGATGGAGGAGAAAAGGAAACTCTGCAGAGTATAGGAAATGGAAACTCTGACCAGGATTGGCTATCAGGAAAGGGGGTGGGGATGTAACTGAAATGTGATGATAAAAAGCCAGCCTGCAGCCTGGAAGAGCTGTACCTCCCTGCTGCTCCATCTATCCACAGGCTCTGGGCAGGAAGATTCCTTCTCTTCTCTCCTCCAAGGTAAACCCAGAAACTAAGAGGCATGGGTGTCAAGCGGTCACCTTTTGCCAGGCTGCCCAGAAAGCCAGGGCGCCCGTTCCCCAGGGAGGCTGAGCCCCTTTTAGTGCCCTGGGCTAAGACTGGTCTGAGGGGATGGGGGGCTTTTAGGTACAAAACTCCAAGAGGCATGAAACTGACCTTAACAGATGCCCTTTCAGCAATCTGTGGCCTTAACTCTGTCACATTTCACCTTTTTGAGCTTTAGTTCCTCATCTGCTAAAGGATAATCAAGCCACCTTGCCTGCCAAAGGCCTGGATGGTTTCACAAACCCCTTTGTTGTAGAATCTAATGTGACAGTGAGTTTATCTTGGATGATAAGGGTAATCTGGAATGGTTAAAAATATGGGTTTGGCATCAGTAATTTTGGGATTCTGCCACTCCCTGCTGGGCAGTTGTGGGAATATTAAATTCTCTGAGTTTCAGTTTCCTTATCTATAACACATGGTTGAGAACAACAGTATCTACTTCATGTGGTTGTTATGGGTATCAATGACCTTGCGCCATAAAGTGCTGAGTAAGTGCTCAATACAAGGGGGGGGTATTGTTTGTTTATTTGTTTAAATATGTTTTTTATTGATTTCAGAGAGAGGAAAGAAGAGGGAGGGAGAGATAGAAACATCAATGATGAGAGAGAATCATTGATAGGCTGCCACCTGCATAGCCCCCACTGGTGATTGAGCCCGAAACCCGACCATGTGCCTTGACCAGGAATCCAATCATGACCTCCTGGTTCATGAGTTGATGCTCAACCACTGAACCACACCAGCTGGGTGATGTTTATTTGCTTTTAATTCAAGAAAATTGCATTGAACTGACAAAAATCACATTAGAGGTGAATTTGGGGGCACGTATATTTCCCTATTTTGTGGAATAATGAACATAGGTTTTGAATTCCGACAGTCATGAGTGTGTGTCTAGATTGCATAGTTTACAGTGTGGCCTTAGGCAATGTCTTTAACCCTCTGTGCTTTCTTTCTGAAAAAATGAAGCTGGTGAGAGGACAATGTTTGGTGCCTATAACTATTCAATGCATTGGAAGAATAAATTGATCAACAACCATTTTTTTTCCAGAAAATTCTGTGTGACAGGTAATGTTCTAAGTGCTAGGGAATAGTGATGAATAGTTTCAAAACTCACAGCCACCCTCTAAAATAGGCTCTATTAATAACCCATCTTAGGGATAAGTAAATCGAGACCCGGAGGAGGTGCTAGTATCCTGCCCGAGGTCACGCAGGCAGTGAGGACAAAGTCAAGAACAGAAAACACAGTGATGATACTAGCTGACATCATTGAGCATGCGCCATGTGCCAGGCACCTTACCAGAAGAGGAAGAGGATTCCCTCACTGATTCTCAGGACCACCGGGTGAGGCAGGAACGTCACTGCCATTGTTGCCACGAAGAAACGGAGATCCAGCAGCTCCTTAGAGGGGTCCTGGGCCCAGTCCAGAGCACTTCGCTGCTTTTTATGGACTCTTCCTCCAATCGGAAAGGAAGATAGCCTAGGGTTTGGCTCAGAAATGGCTCTGGATCATCTCTTTCCTCTCCCCATCCCCAGGCCCAGCGACAAAGCCTGCGCGCGCCGCCACCATGCGGCAGAAGGTGGTATCGCTCTTGTTGTGCTACCTGCTACTCTCCGCCTGCGGGCTTGTGGAGGCAGGTAAGGATGGGTGCAAGGGGAAGGTCTTGGAAGAAAGAAGCGGAAAGTTTCAGGGTCCTTGGTTTAGGTTCAGGCGTGCCTCTGAATGAGAGAAGCTATTACAATGGACAGCGCAGGCTTGTCGTAGCCAGAGCCCCAGATTCGAAACCCTAATCTGTCCATTCCTCCATTCTAACATTTATTCAATGTCAGTTATGCGCCAGGCACGACGCCTTAGAAAAAGTCTCTTCCCTTTAGTAAGGCTTTCCGAAATAGGAGGATGGTGGTCCCAGCTCTGTGGGTGTTCCTGGGCATCAGACACAGAGTAGGGGACTCCTGCTTGCTTTTGCACTCCGCTTTGTCCGCTCTCCCCACAGGCAAAAGGAAAGACTCGGAGGACAGCGACTCCGGCTCCGGAGTCTGGGGTGCGCTGACCTACATGGTGATCGGAGGAGGTGGGTCTGGAAGGTGGGAGCTTGACAAGGTGGGCCGGCCCCAGCCCCGGGCGCTCCCTCACCTTCTCCTCTTCCCCCAGGGGTCCTGGCCTTGGGGCTGCCCGCTCTGGGCTTCACGAGCACCGGCATCGCTGCCAACTCGGTGGCCGCCTCGCTGATGAGCTGGTCGGCCGTAGCGAACGGGGGCGGCGTGCCCGCCGGAGGGCTGGTGGCCACGCTGCAGAGCTTGGGTGAGTCTGGGGCCAGGCCCTGGAGCAGACACCAGGGCCACAGGTTGTCTCTCTATTTACTATTCTGAGTCCTTTTCACAGGCCAACTCAGCTCTCTGAAGTGCGTATTCTTGTAAACCCCATCATACAGGGGGTGAATTGAGGCACCCACTGATTCAGTGATTTACTCCCAGCTGGCTTGCGCTGGAGCCAGGATTCAAACCCAGACAGTCTGGTTGCTTGCTTTCACAACAAGCCTCAGTTTTCCTCATCTACTAACCAGGATAATCTTCCTCAATTTAACATTTTATGGATCTGCTCATTCTCAAACACCCGGAGTGGAACAACTCACTTCAATCTCATACCTGTTCTGGTCTTGACTTGAGTTTCTTGAACACCATGAAGGGGATTGATACAGAGCTCAGAATGATCCTTCTAAAAAGTTTGCATTCATGTCTATCTCTGTGAATCTCTCTCTCTCTCTCTCTCTCTCTCTCTCTCTCTCTCTCTCTCTCTCCTCCCCCTCCCTCTCTCCTTCACCCTTTTCTGTCTGTCTGTCTGTCTCTCTCTCCCCCTACCCCCCCCCCCCTTCAAAATCCTAGAGAAAAAACACTCCTGACAAACTCTGCCTTTCTGAGCCTCCATCTTCTCTCAGTTCTGGATGACAAAGCCCAAAGGACCAGCCCAGAAGAACAGAGCCCTTCTCAGGGGGGCAGAGGGAGCACAGGCCAGGCCATATCCCAGCGGTGGAAAGTAAGGGGCCTGGGCAGGACAGCCACAGGCCAGTGTCATAAGATGGTTGTCCTCTCTTACTTACGCACCCTCCAGCACCCAGAGAGGTCTCCACAAAGGTGGCTGCTGTTAGCATTATTAACAACACTGAGGACGAGAAGAGAATGAGTTGTTATTTTGACTGTTTCATCTCTGAAGCAGCTCTGATTGAGGCGGTGAGTTGGGAGGAGGGGGAAATAATACTCACTTTGCAGAAGTCCCCTTCCCTCGCAGGACCACTGTGTCTCCATCTGAGAATGAAGAGGTTGCACTTGACCATTGGTTTCCAGACTTTAGGATTCCCAGGCCTGATGCCTGGGCTGCGAGTGACCTGGCTATACTTGCTTTACAGGGGCTACTGGTGGCAGTACCCTCATGGCCAAGGTTGGTGCCATTCTAGGCTATACTGTCCACAGGCAGATAGACAACAAGGGGGCAAAGGAGGAAGAGGAGGAGTGAACAGCTTCCAGGACACCCATCCCCCGCCCTACTTCTTCCAGCTGAAGTCCAGAGCGTTCTCTGTGACAGTCGTCAATGACCTAGGCAAAAAAGAGAATAAACTTCTCTCAGAAAACACTTTGTCTTGTGAGTCATTCTTCCTGTGAGAAGCCCAACAAGATCTGGGTCTGGTCTGCCCCATCCTCACTTCTCCCTGAAGCCAACCACAGCTCTGAAACACAGCCAGCTGATTTAGTCCCTGGACCTTGGCATGTGCTGTCCTTGCTGCCTAGAATGTCCTTCTGAAGCTCATAACCCGGCTCAGACATCCCTACTCTGAGACCCCTTCCCAGCAGAGCTTCCTGCTGCCCGTCACACTGAGTGCTCAGGCTGGATGTCACGGGGGGCCGGGGAGGCAGAGCTCCGTTTAGTCTCAGTGAGAGAAGCTTCCAGCTACTTCTCTGACTTGGCAGAAGCGTAGAAACCAGATCTCTGTTCTCTGAAGAAGCACCAGAGTGGTCTACCTCTGATGGAGAATAGCGTGTTAGCAGCAGCTTTTGGGGGGCTCAGCAAGGCCTCCCTCCCCTCAGAGAATCTGGGATGGGGGGGCAGTTTGCATCTGGAGCATGTGCCTCTGCGTGGGAAGGGAAGGCTAACCCCAGCCCTTGGGGAGATTAGAAGTTTGGGAGGCCCGTCCAGATGAGGCAGAGTGCAAGGACCCAGCAGGGGGCGGGCAGAGACCTCAGAAATCCAGTGTCAGTCACGGTAGGGCTGGTTCCATCACTAATGGAAAAAGAGAACAATGCTCTGGTTCTGGTCTATGCGTGGGCACCAGCCTCAACGCCAGCCCACCCTCCAGGGAGATCTGCACCCCCGGGAAGTAGCCACATGGGAATCACAATACCTGGTGATTCACAAAAGGGCCAAGCCAGCTGTCCTCATTTATAATCCAGAAGTTCTTCCATTAAAATGTATGGGCGGGTGGGGAAGAGGCCCATCCTGCTTCCTCCTGTCCCCAGGTCCAACGCCACCCCTGCAGATGGTTGCCTCAGCTGGCTTGCCCCAGACCACCAGAGAAGCACCGTGTGTGGAAGAGCTGCATAGGTGGGACGGGCACCCTCTTGCACCTCAAATATTGTCTCCATGGCTTGTATCCAAAAGCAGAAACTGGGCTGAGTCCCTGGACCTGCTAGCATACAAGCCTGAGCAGAGTCCTGCCTTGGCTACAGCCATCCATGGGAGGTGGGGGGAGCGATAGAGTGGACTTCTGCCCACGGAGGGAGGTACAGTCTCAAGCATCACACTCTGCTGAGGCCTATTCATTGTACCCTAGTTTGTCTTCAGAGATGACATCCCAGCGACAGGTATGTGTCCTTCAGCCCCTTCAGGGAGGGCACTGTATCTAAGGTATCTTTTTTTCCCTAGTTCCCAGAATAGACTGTTGGTGCTCAATATATGTGGGCAGAATTGAACCTCCACTTCCATCTACCTGTCCCTATACCTTCCCCAATCTTCATGGGAAGGAGTGACTGGAATTCTTGTTCTTTCCTTGGGGTTCCCTTGATAATACCCACTGGCCCCACCGTGCAGGCCTAGGAGAGGAGGTTCTGCACCCCCTTTACCACTATGGTCCAAGTAAACACAGGCCCCTTACCTTTGACTCAATCGTCTCTAGCACAGATGAGTTTTCATAGGAGGCAGTGGAGCACAGCAGTCAGGAATGTTCCTCTGGAGTCCTGCAGACCGTGGTTCAGTTCCTGCCCTCTGTGCCCTAGCGCAAGTTTCTTCACCTCCCCGCGACTCAGTTTCCTCCTCTCTAAACAGAAGGGTAATAACACCTACCTCGTGGGGGTTTTGTTATGAAATTAAATGAACTAGTGAACAAAGAGAGTCTAGCATGGTGCCTGGCACATAGTGAGCACTCTGTTAATGTCCGTGATTATTATGATTAGGACTTGCATAAAGCAAAGAGGAAATAGCCAGTGACTACTAGGAATTAGATAATTTAACTTTGGAGTTGGGATTTGTTCTTTGGGGCTCACAGACTCTGTTCTGCCTTTCTCCCAAGGGTGAGTATCCTCTACTTATTCCCTTGGCATCTTATTCCCTTGAATAGCATCAAAGCTAAAGAAAGATGCTAAAGAAAGATGGACAACTCTGCCCCCCGATTTTAGATCTGAGGCCTCAGCAGTTCTCAGGCTGAATGACATTGAAATGACCCGTCTTTATGGGGAGATTCCACCTACTACAGGGTCTCTTTGGGCCCGTGCAGGGTAACTCCTTGCCTTCATTCTTCAGACATTTACTGGGCACTCAGTCTGTGCTAGGCACTGTGCCAAATGCTGAGGACACTACAGTGGTAGAGACCCAGTTCCTACCTTTGTGGAGCCCACAGTGCACAAACTGAGAGTCCTCAAAAGCATCTATGACCCCCCTTCTCTCCCTGTCACCACCTCCTCATCCCCATCTCCTTTCACCCGCCGTGGCCCTTGTCAGCCTTCACAGCCCACAATCACCTTGTCTACAAAGTACGAGGCAGAATGATGAACACGACGAGAATTCACTAACGCAACAAGTCAGGAGATGCTAATGCACTTTTAGACTCCTCCTTGGCAATGGCCTTCAGAAAGACGCACAGCGGAGTCTTGGCCCAGCTCCAGGGTGGGGTGCCTCAGGCAGGTTCCTTATCCTCCCTGAGTCCCAGCTTCTTCCTTGTTTTTTCAAACCAGTGGGGTTGGATATCATATTCTCCAGGACACTTCCTCCTCTAAAACTGCTGAGCCTGAAGCACATCCTTCTGAATCCCCCCGGCCCTGTCAGATCCCAGCCCTCGGAGAGTACATTTTATTTTTGAAGCTGACAAAAGCAATCTGGCTGCCAGCTTTGGTACTAAGGTGGGTGATGGTGCTGAGAGATGCCATGTTTGGTCACAAATGAGGGTGACTAGAAACTAGCAGGGCAGTTCCTCACTCTGGGACCACACCCTAAGACAAGTCTGAAAATAGATCCATCTGTGTGGCTGACGTGATGGAAAACAATGCTGAGGTCCTCTGTCCTCATCATTTCTCCCTGGACCCCTATGTCCTCGACCAGCAATTTTCAAACTGTGTGCCACGGCACCTTGATGTGTTGCAAGAATTTTAAAGACATGCAAAACCTGACTATGTAGTCAGGGGTACTGACCTTTTATCCCTCAGATTGTCAAATTTTAAAAGAAATGACAACAGCCAACACGCCAATAGCTGTCGGATGTGATTGATTCAAAATTATACCTAATTTTTTGTCAGATCGGCAAAAAAATATATAATATATTTCAGCAAAAAGTATATTTTTGGTGTGCCGCAGAATGTTATTAATCACTTTATGTGTGCCATTGATAGATCCTCCCTTCCCCCAACTGATGGACGGAGTATGATGTAACCTGCACCTGCGGCCTGGACATTCCTGAGCACCTAACCAGGCACCTTATACTGACTGTACATTGAACCACCAATCAGCACCTGCCAAATACCCTAAGCCCTCGATTCCTAAGTATCTAAGTGCCTAAACATGTGCCTTATATGAAACCACCAATCAGTGCGTGCCGAGTACCCTAAGCCCCATCCCTTCCCATTCCTCCCCTCAAAAGGTGTCTCCACCCCTGCACGTAGGCTCTCTTCCTTTGCAAGGCAGCCTGGCAGGGTCCTTCTCCTCTAATAAAGCCTGTAGTCCTGGTCTTCGGCCCTCTGTCTCATCTTTCAGCCATGACCTAGAATGCCTTTCTTGAGTGCTCAAGTTAGAGCTGTCATGCTCTTTTTAAAAAAATATTTTTAATTGATTTTAGAGAGAGGAAGGGAGAAGGATAAAGAGATAGAAACATTGATAGGCTGCCTCCTACATGTCCCCACTGGGGATGGAGCCCACAAGGCCGCCATATGCCCTGACCCCGGAATGAACTGAACCAACCACTGAACCAACTGTGACCTCCTGGTCATGGGACTGCGCTCCAACACTGAGCCACACCCACCGGGCTTTTAATTTATTTATTTATTTTAATCCTCACCCGAGGACAAACTCCAGAGAGGGGAAGGGAGGAGGGAGGAAGAAGGGTGAGAAGAGAGAGATCCATGTGAGAGAGAACAGCACTGGCTGCCTGGCCCCCACCAGGGGACCCCAACCTGAAACCCTACATTCCAACCAACTGAGCCACACCGGCCAGGGCTAGAGCTGTCCTGCTCTTTAATAAGACCCCTTTATCTAGTGATATACCAGTATTTTATTCTTTTTTAAAAAAAATATATTTTATTGATTTTCCACAGAGAGGAAGGGAGAGGGATAGAGAGCTAGAAACATCGATGAGAGAGAAACATGGACCAGCTGCCTCCTGCACACCCCCCACCGGGGATGTGCCCGCAACCAATGTACATGCCCTTGATCGGAATCGAACCCGGGACCCCCCACTCCGCAGACCGACGCTCTATCCACTGAGCCAAACCGGTTTCGGCAGTATTTTATTCTTAAAAAATAATTTTTTTTTCATTGATTTTAGAGAGGAAGGGAGAGGGAAAGAAAGAAACATCAACAATGAGAGAGACTCATTGATCAACTGCCTCCTGCACGACCCACATCTGGGATCGAGCTCGCAGCCCCCGCCAGGAACCGAACTATGCTTGGGCTTCACAGGTCGCCGCTCAACCACTGTGCCACGCAGGCTGGGCTTCTTTTATTCTTTAAGGTCCTCCCTGGCCCCTAAGACCCTTGAAAGTCAGCTCACTCCCCATCCTGGCAGGCCTCCCACAATTCCATGGTGCTATGTGCTGGTGTGGCCACCAGGTGGCAGTGCAGTCCCATCCTGGAATCCCCATCAGCCTGCACCATCCTTGCGCTGCTCCACAATTACCCACAGCCCTCCCTGGGTCAGGCCCTAGCATGGATGCTGGAGACTGGAATGAGTCCAAGCCTGCCCCTCTCTGCGCAGGAGCTGCCGAAGCTCACCAGAGCGGCCAATCCTGAGAAACTCTGCAGGGTGTGCCCTCTCCTCTCTGGATCTCCAAACTCCTGAGCACAGCATTCCGGACCCTCTGCGATCAGGTCTCCCCTGCGGGGCCACAGCCTGTGCTGCCAGACCTGAGCCACAGGGATTATAAGGAAATGAGGGAAGCACCTCGCACGCATACAGTCACTGGGCTGCGCAGCAGAGGGTAATGCTAGGAGCAGGGCATCCCCGGACCCAGCCTGGAAGAGGACCTGGGCCTGCAGAGGGCTTGGTCAGCGGTAGTTGGAGGGAGCTGAAGCAGAGGAGGCCTGTGGCTTCCTGTGAAGAACTGAAGAGCCACTTCCTTTCAGCAGATGGCTGTGGGGGAGGGGCGGAGATTAGGAAGCAGGGGCTTTCTGGCCGAGGGGTGTGCAGGGTGGGGGGTGGGGGGTGGGGGAGGAAGGGACTCCCAGGAAGGTCCCACAATGGTAACCAGAGTCCCTTCTAGTTTCCTTCTCTCTGGAGTCTCCATGGAGCAGACAGCCCAGACAGGCAAAGGCACACCCTTCTCAGGTGCTGTGAAGCCACCGAGAGGAGAGTCAGGTTAGGCAGGCTCATTTGTATAAGGCCAGTAAAGCAATGGAGCCATGCCCTGGCCAGGTAGCTCAGTTGGTAGGAGCATTGTCCCGATATGCCCAGGTTGTGGGTTCGATCCCCGGGCAGGGTACATACAAGAATCAACCACTGAATGCATAAATAAGTGGAACAATAAATCGATGTCTCTCTTGTTCTCTCAAAATCAATAAAAAGAGAGAAAGAAATGGAGCCTTGGTTACTCCAAGAAGCAAGCCCAAGTACCTAGCCCCAAGGACCCAAGTCCAAGTACCCACCCATCCTCAGAACCCAGCCCCAAGTTCCCAGCTCCGAGCACCAGCTCCCAGTGGGGTGTCCAGTGCCCAGACAGAGGCTGGCAGGGGCCCAGTGGCTCTGTCATTGCACGGGACAGTGGCCCTGCAAGAGAGTTTGTTCCAAATGATTTTCCCAGGATGTATTGACTGGACCCTCTTTCCCTGTAACCAGCACTAAGGGAAATGCCAGCCCAAGCATGATGAATAATCACAAAATCCAAATTGGTACAATTTTACTGCTTCTGTTCTATTTGCATATACCTGCTTGTCCAGGGTAGTACCCACCCTCATTCACTCACACCCCCACCTGATGGAGAACCAGCTCTCCCCACCAGGGACAGAGCAGGTCAAGGCCAGGGAGACCTCTAGCAACCAGCTCTAGGCAGAGAGAACCGGGCTTGATTTGGGGCTCACCACCCTTTAGCCTTCATGCATGACTCTGTCTGGGCCTCTGCCCAGCTTCTGTCTGGCCAGTGGACAGCCCTTGCCGCCTCCTTCACGAGGAGAAGGACAGAGCACCCATAACTTACCAGGAGCAACAGTATGGTTCAGTGGCTCCGGGTACCCGTCTGGGAAGAGGAAGAGAGTCTTCACTCAACCATGATTACTCGCCCATTCTCTTGGAACCCATCAACTCAAGCCCATCACTCCCTCAATCTTCCTCACTTTGGGCAAAGGCATCGTCCAGCATGCAGATACCTAGGCCGGACATTTCCTCCAAGGCTTTTCCTCATGACCCTCCAATAACAGCTCCTATTTCACTTGTCAGTTTTCACTCATATGTCACCTCCTCAGGGAAGCCTTCCCTGACTACCTGCTTTAAAGTAATCTCCTTGCTGCTCTCTGCCTCAGTAGTTCCCAAACTTATCTGCACCTTGAACTCACCTGGAGGCTTCAAAACCTGTGCCTCCCACAGCGACTGTGATTTAATTGGTCTTGGGTGCAGCTTGGGCTTTGGAATTAAAAAAAAAAAATCTCCAGGTGATTCTTATGTGCAGACAAGTGTGGGGACCCCTGTTATAGTATATCACCCTGTTTTAATTTCCAGTGAAGAAATGGAGCTTGGTTACTCTAAGAATCAGATCCAAGCACCCAGCCTCAAGTCCAAGTCCAAGTCCTCAGCCTTAGAACTCAGCTCTAAGCACCCAGATCTAAGGTTTTACATATATTAAATATTTTAATCCTTATAACAATCTTCTTGGGTGGTTTTTTTAAAAATATTTTTAAATTGATTTCAGAGAGGAAGGAGGAGGGAGAGAGAGATAGAAACATCAATGATGAGAGAGAATCATTGATTGGCTGCCTCCTGCATGCTGCCCACTGGGGATCCAGTCCTTAACCTGGGCATGTGCCCTTGACAGGAATCGAACCCGGGACTCTTCAGTCCACAGGCTGATGCTCTATCCACTGAGCCAAACTGGCTAGGGCTTGGATATTCTTTTTAAAAAAAATTTTAATGATTGATTCTTAGAGAGATTGATTTGTTGTTATCCTTATTTATGCATTCATTGGTTGATTCTTGTATGTGCCCTGACTAGGGAGCAAACCAGCAACCTTGGTGTATCTGGATGATGCTCCAACCAGCTGAGCTACCTGGCCAGGGCTTCTTGCGTGTTCTTAGGATCCTCAGTTTACAGATGAAGAGATCAAGGCAGAGAGAGGCTAAATAATTTCCCTAAGGCAAACTGCTAGCAATTGATGGCCAGGATTTGAACCCAGATAGTCTCTCTAGAGCAGTGTCTGGCCAGAGGGGCTCTATAAATAATTGTTCGATAAAGGAACGACTTAATCTTACTCTCCCTCTGCCTCACCCAACTCCCACATTCAATCCAGTAACCAGCCAGCCAGTAGATTCCATTTTCTAATTTTTTCTTTTTTTAGTCTGTGCATGACTGTCTGCCCACATAGCCCCCCTCTCCTCATCTAGTGTCTCCATCTAGTTTGCTACTCTCAGGCTGGAGGGCACCTACAAGGTCCTCCTAACGGGTCTTCCTATGTCTACTCCTGCCCCCTGTGTCCACTCTTACCAATTCTCCACAGAAAGCCACGGTAGATCTTAAAGCAAAGTAGATCAAGTGACCCTCCCACCCTGCTTGAAGCACTGCCCTACACCCCCCCAGCGGCTGCCCATTACATTGAGAATACAATTTTACTCTGGCCTTCAAGGTCTTGAATAATCCGCTCAGACCTCCAGAGTCTTATTCCACCTCGCTTCCCCTCTCCCAGCTCTTTCCCAGCCATAGCGGCCGGCCTCTTTTTCCTTCCCAGAACCCTCCAAGTGCCTGCAAATCTCAGGGCCTTTCCACAAGCTCTTTCCTTTGCCGCGAGCACTCTTGTTGTTTTAGGAGTCAGCTCGCATGTAACTTCCCCAGAGACCTGAGCCCCAATCTAAATTAAACTCTCTGTGTCCTGGACTGGCAGTACAGTTGGTCAGAGTGTCGTCTTGATACGCCAAGATTGAGGGTTCGGTCCCCACCAGGGCACATACAAGAATGAACCAATGAATGGAGCAACAAATCGATGTTTCTCTCTCTCTCTCTCAAATCAATTAAAAATAAATAAGTATATACATAAATAAATTAATTAGACGCTCGGTTATTCCAGCAGCCTGTTCCTTAGGCTCCCAGAATTGATCACAATTATAACAGAAGCATGATTGATGCCAGCATCTGCAACTGTGAGACTTCCTCACTAGACTCACTCAGTGTTCACGGTGACTTACCGCCGGCACCCAGCACAGCCCTCGCACACAGAAGGCGCCTAATAACTCTGGATAAGTGCATGGACAGAGAGATGAACAGTGGGTGGATGAGGAGTGATTGAGCTAACACATACATTTAAAATTAGGAATCTGTTCACCCCGCATGCATTTCTCGGGTCAGTAGTGATATGTGTCAGGATGTTTCCACCCTTCAAGAGCTCCCCCTCCACCCCTGGGTTCCCCCTTTGGCTTTTCCCAGACAAGGCCACTGGGCGGGGCCAGTTGCATGACGTCACGGAGGGAGGCGTGTCCGGAGTCAGCTTCTGCTTTTTGATTGGCGGGCGCGGGTTGCACTAGGTTCCCTCCGGTCCTGGTAGACGCTGCGGGAGTGGAAGAGGAACGCAGCGGGGTGTCCCCACAGCCGGCCTCGAGGCTGGGCCGCGGCCGCGCGTCCGGGGCTCCCGGGGGCACGTGCACGTGGCCGGGCACGGAGCGTGGCGAGGCTCACCCCGTTCTGCTGGGAGATGAGACCCCAGAGGGGACGCTCGCGGCTGAGGAAATGTGACCTCGCCTGGGGTGCTCACGGGAGCGTGGCTATTTCGGGCCTCTGACCTCAGCGAGGAAAGTCCCAGGAGCACAGCCCCACCCACCCCCTCACTCTCCTGGACACGCTCCACCTCGTCCCCACACCCCGAACTCAGACCCAGAAGAGTTTCGGGACAGGAGTGTGCAGGTCTGGTTCCTAGTCCTGGCGCTGTATGACCCTGAACAGGAGTCATGCCTCTGGACCTCAGTCTCCTCATCTGCAACATTAAGTGGTACCTGTATTAAATGTGATATGTAAAGTGCCCAGTGCTGGACTGGCACATACTGGGTGCTCAGGAGATAGTGGTTTCTCTCTTCCCTGCCACTGGTTTGCTGTGCGGCCTGGAGCAGTTTCCCTTAACCTCACTTCCCCCATCCTTTCAGCCCCAAGGTCCTGGGAACTGACTCCTTGAGTAACTGAGTCGGTGATGAGCTGAGACCAGACCCCACCTCCTGGTTTCCCTTCTCTGAGGTTCCTCTGACCAATGAGCTTCCTCATCCTCCCTGAGATGGTTCTAATGAGGTTGTGCCTAAGATGGCTGGGCTCCAGAGGTTCTGGAGGGTCTTAGGGACTGCAAAGATTTACTAAAGGGTGTCCCAGGCAACCTTTATGTTCCTTGATGTTCCTCCCAAGGATGGGTCACTCTCCTGCATAAAACCCCTCTGTGTCCCTATGGCCTTCAGGCTCCTCAGCAAGACTCACAGGGTCTCTACTCAGCCAACCCCTCCCCCTCTCCCAGCCAGGCTCTCGTCAGAGCTGCTTTCCGCCCGCTTTCCTCTCCTCCAGGCTACACACACAGTTCCCTTCCTGCCCCATCCTCCTGCACCGGACTAACTCCTCCTCATTTTTGTTGTTGTTAATCTTCACTGAGGATATTTTTCCATTGATCTTTTAGAGAGTGTGAGAGAGGGAAAGATAGAAATATCGATGTGAGAGAAACACATCGATTGGTTGTCTCCTGCACACGTCCCAACCAGGGCCCAGGTCGGGGAGGAGCCTGCAACCAAGGTAGGTGCCCTTGACCAGAATCGAACCCAGGACCCTTTGGTCCACAGGCCGGTGCTCTATCCATTGAGCCAAACTGGCTACCTCATCTTTGACCATGATGGGACAGAGCTGATCCTGACCCTTAAGATGGGTCCCTGTTCAGGTGAGGACTTGTGACTCTCGCCTTCGCCTGCCCAGCTCAACCACTGCCCTTCTTGCTTCCTCCCCTCCATCCATGCTGACCTTTCAGCTACTTGAAAATGCAGGGCTCTCTCGTGCCCTGGGCTTTTGTACCTGCTGTTCTCTCAGACCCAAACACGCTTCTCTTCCCTACTTAACTCATACTTGTCCTTCAAATCTCAGTTTAGAAATCACTTCCTCCCAGAGGTAGGGGGAAGGGTTTCTTGACCAGCCCTTCCTGTATCAAGTACACACTTTCTCATCACTATTTAATGCCTCTCGCCCCTATCAGAATGCATGTTATGGGACAGTAAGGATGCCTTACCCCTGTATCCCCCAGTGATGGGCACGGGCCTGGCCCAAGATACGTTCTCCATAGGAGTTTATCGAGTAAGTGAGTGATTGAATCCTTGCTCAGTGCTTGTCAGTCTCTGCTTACCTACCTCAGAGGCAGGGAACTTACTGCTTTTGAAAGAGCCTATTCCATCTGCCCTTTAGAAGAATCTCCCCAACCAATGCTCAGGAGATTCCCTGGAACTGAGGCCCAGAGTGAAAGAGTACTTGGAGGTCTTGGCGCAGAGCCAGGGTCCATTCACCTGTCCTGAGGGCTCATGCAGATTCACCGGGCCCTGAAGGAGCCCCTCGGCAGCAGCACCGGCCAGATCTCTCACGGCCTGGGTCCACCTGCAGGCCTGGCACTTGAGACACCATCATAGCTCATATACATCTTCACCTAGGAGCAGCCAGTCACCTCTGGGGACAGAGACACCAGCAACCTAGTCTGGGCTGGGGGAGGCCAGGGAGGACGCACTGGATTCTCACTGCCTCATTCAACCCCCAGGCCAGCCCTGTAAGGTGGGAGACGCTATTCCCATTTTACAGATGCACAAACTGAGGTTTCTGGACGGATGCTATTTGCCTGAGGTCACACAGTGGGTTAGTGGCAAAGGTAGGCTGAACTTCAAAACCCAACCTCTTGCCCCAGCCGGTTTGGCTCAGTGGATAGAGCGTCGGCCTGCACACTGAAGGGTCCTGGGTTTGATTCCGGTCAAGGGCACATGCCTGAGTTGCAGGCTCCAATAGGGGGCGTGCAGGAGGCAGCCGATCAATGATTCTCTCTTATCATTGATGTTTCTATTTCTCTCTCCTTCTCCCTTCCTCTCTGAAATCAATAAAAATATATTACACACACACACACACACACACACACACACACACACACACACAAGAACTCTTTCCTCTGCCCCTCAGCGTGGTGCCTCTTGTCCACCTGCCCTGCTCCAGGCCCACTCTGCCCGAAGGTCCTGAAGGGTCCCATGGCTCCTCACATCTGGGTCCCACCCGCACTGGGGCCTGAGCAGCTGAACCTGGGCAGCAGCTCAGGGCTGGCTGAATGCCAGGAGCCATCCCTTCCTTTTGCTGTTGGTCATTCCCCCAAACTGCAGAGGGACCCAGACCAAAATTAGGCCAAGGAGCTGTCTTACAGACGCCACGCTCCTGAGAGCTTGGCCACTCGTTTGCTGTATGACCTTGGCTAGGTTCCTTCCCTTCTCGGGACTTCAATTTATCACCTGTGACGGGGGCACAGATTCCTCCCCAGGGCCCCCGTGTGCCAGATTTCAGGAAAGCTGCTCACTCCGGCCGCCTCACCCTTGAACCCTCTCACCTGAGGAATAAGGGTCCCCTCCAGGGTCCCTGTGGGGGCGGAACTCCAGCGTAAACTGCACATAGCCTCGTCCTTGATGGGGGTCACCGATCAGGGTAGGGTGGGCCCTGGGCTGGGGGGCCCGGTTTCCCCAGCTTCAGCCCCTCTCCACCTCCACCCCTCTCTCATCACATCTGTTCCTTCTACTATCTGTGGCCTTTGCAGAGCCATCCCCCAGGGCACTCTGCCTCTCCTGCCTCTTCCTATATGTCCTCCCCCCTTTTCCTCCCACGGATGTTTACCCATGCCTACTCTGTGCATAGATCACCGAACAAGCTCAGTCCTGTCCTTGCAAAGTCACAGTGAGCAGGGAGACGGACAAGGAAACCAAGTTCCAATTCATTCACCGTCCCAAATCCCGTGGCCCCCCCTGCCACGGCCCTCACCCGTGCAGCCTGCTCTCCACGCTGCAGCCTGAGCCGTCTTGTTCAAACAGAGCCCAGAACATGCCTCTCTTCTGCTCAACCCCTCCCACGGCTCCCCGTCTCAAAGGAGAAGCCAGTGTCCTTGCTGTGATCTGGAGGCCTGCCTGATCTACTCCTCGCCTCCCACTCTCCCCTCTAAACACGCCACTCAAGCTACACTGGTGCCTTGCTGGTTTTCAACATGCCAAGCATGCTCCTGCCTCCGGCCTTCGCGTTTGCCCTTGGTGCTGCTAGGAATGTCTCCCTCCAAGTATCCACGTGCCTCCCTCCCTTCACTCGGGTGTCTCCACCCTATTCAGAGGCCCTCCCTGGCTGCCCATCTACATACTCCATTCCTGCCTTCTGGCATTTTCTCTGCTTTGTTTTTTTTTTTTCTTGACACTACTAAGTGACATAATTATTTGTTTGTCTGTTCCCCTACAGTAGTGTAAATCCCATGGGACCTCTTGGGGTCCCCAGGAGAGAGAGAGAGACAGAGAGAGAGAGAGAGAGAGAGAGAGAGAGAGAGAGAGAGAGAGAGAGAAATACAAGGAAACTGAAAAAAGAAAAGGCAATACTAATAACCTTACTACTATAGATAATCATACTTAAAGCCTCAATAATTAAAACAACTTGATTTGGGTGCAGGAAGAGACAAAGAGACCAATGGACTGGCATAGAATTCCAGAAATAGACCCAATTGTACAGAGATTTAGTATTTGGTAGATTTGATGAAGATGGCATCTCAAAGTGGAGAACAGACTCTAATACAGTGTTAGGACAGCTAGGTAGCAACTGGGGTGGAGGGATTCGACCTGTACTTCACATTGAGTACCAAGGTAAGCTCCAAAGGGATCAAAGACTTACATGTTTTAAAAAATCAAAATAAAGTCAAAAGCAATAAGCAATAAAAAAAGGGAGAATCTATCATTCTTCATGGGAGAAGTCTAACTATGTCACAAAAGCCAAAGAGCCATTTTAAAAGATTGATAAAGTCAATTTATACAAATCAAAAACTTTTGCATGGGTAAACACTATAAATCAAGTCACATGACAAATGACAAACTAGAGGAAAACATTGGCAACTCAGATCACAGATAAAGGGTCACCTATAAAAATTATTAAAAAGACTTGGAAATTCATTGAAAGGAACAACAATCTAATGGAAATAGGCATAGGATCTGAACTGACCGTCTCCAGAAAAGTAAATACAAATGTCTGCTAAGCATATTGAAAAGGAGCTCAAAGTCACTGTAAAGAAATGAAAATCAGGAAAGCCATATGGGATACTATTTCTTACCAGTGTGGCAAAAAATCCAAAAGTTTAATAATACACTCTGTGGGCATTTCTTTTTAATTTTTATTTATTTCAGAGAGGAAGGGAGAGGGAGAGAGAGATAGAAACATCAATGATGAGAGAGAATCATTGATCGGCTGCTTCCTCACACCCCACACTGGGGATGGAGTTTGCAACCCAGGCATGTGCCCCGACTGGGAATCGAACCATGACCTCTTGGTTCATAGGTTGATGCTCAACCACTGAGCCATGCCAGCCAGGCTCTGCGGGCATTTCTGTAAGGAAACAGTATTCTCACAGAGTACTCTCATGTATGTGAATATAAATTGGTATTAAGTCCCCAAAAGAGCATTTGGGCAGAATCTATCAAAATTATAAAAGCATCCAGATATTCTTCTTCTAGGAATTTATCCTTCATATATTCTTTTTTAAAACTTAAATTCTTTATTGTTTAAAGTATTACATATGTTTCCTTTTCCCCCATTGACCTCTCCCTGGCCACTCCCACCCTATCCTTCATACATTCTAGCACAAGTGAGGAATGAGGTTTATATAAAGTTGTTCTCTGCAGCACTGTTTGCAATAGCAAAAGACTGGAAAAAACTCAACTGTCCATTAGTAAGGGGTTAGGTTAGATAGAGCACAGTCTGGCCATTAAATGGAATACTATGCAACCATGAAAAAGAATGGGGGAGATCTGTGTGTCCTGTTTGGAAAAGTTCTGTAAATATTAAATTTAAAAAGCAAGGTGCAGAGCAGCATATGATATTTCACCTTTTGTCAGAAAAAGGGGGAATTATACATATACTCATAATCTTACTGATGGCAACATAACCAGTGATTAAGAGCACAAACTCAGCCCTGGCTGGTGTGCTCAGTGGTTAGAGTGTCAGCCTGCAAAACCGAAGGGTCGCAGGTTTGATCCCAGCCCCCGTCAGGGCATGTGCGGGAAGCAACCAATCCATCGATGTGTCGCTCTCACATTGATGTTTCTCTTCCTCTCCCAGTCTCTTTCCTTCCACTCTCTCTAAAAATCAATGGGAAAAAGTATCCTTGGGTGAGGATTAACAACAACAACAAGAAGAGCAGACTCAGACCCAGGTTGCCTGGGTTCAAATATTAGTACACATTCTGGTACTCTACTGGGTTGGACAGTGTCCCATCAAAATTCATGTCTACCTGGAACCTGTGGATGTGACCTTATTTGGAAATAGGGCCTTTGGAGAGGTAATCAGTTTAGATGAGCTCATACCTGAGGTGGGCCCGAAACCCAATACGACTAGTGTCCTTACAAGAAGAGGGAAATTTGGTCACAGAGTCAGACACACAGTGAGAATGCCATCGGAAGACAGAGGCAGAGAGTGGAGTGGTGCATCTACAAGCCGAGGAATGCCGAGGATGGCTGGCCACCACCTGGTTCTAGGACAGAGGCATGGAACAGATTCTCCCAAGAGCCTCTTAAAGGAACAAACCCCGCCCACACCTCCATTTTGGACTTCTCCAGAACTGTGAGGGCATACATTCCTGTTGTTGGAAACCACCCAGGTTGTGGTAATTTGCTATGGCAGCTCTAGGAAACGAATACAGCTACATAGAAGCTGTGCAATCTTGGGCAAGTTATTTAGCTTCTCTGTGCCCTAGTTTCCTCATCCGTAAAATAGGGATCATAGTACTTACCTCGTGGGGTTGAGGTTATAAGGATTAAATGAGTTAATCTTTTAAGTAACTTAGAAATTTAGAATAAGGCCTGAGACATAGTAAGTGCTATATAAATATTAACTAAATATATGCCTGTGTTTGCATAAAGAAATCTTAGAAAGACAACCGAGAAATTGGTACATGTGGTTGGTAGAAGAGACAGGATTAGGAGATGAGGGACAGATGGGAGCAAGTCTTTGCAGAGCCATATATTTTTTCTTTCTGAACCATATAAATACATTATCTATTTAAAAATTATTTAAAAACACAAATCATATTACTGTTCCTGCTCAAAACCCTCCAGTGGTTTCCCATCACATTTATAACAAAACCAAATGTCCTTACTGTGCTGACAAACACCCACCAGAAGGTGAGCATCTCTCTCCACAGCTCTTGGCTCAGTTCCCCTCATTCACTCTCCTGTAGCCTTCAAGGTGGCCTTGCTGTTCCTAGAGCCTGCCAGGCACACTCCCACCGCAGGGCCTTTGCACTGGCTGTTCCCTCACTTCATTCAGGTCCCTGCTAACCATCACTGCTGCAGAGGCACCTCTCTCCTAAAATAAAAGCAACCCTATCCCAATTGCCACAGGCTCTATCCCCTTCCCTGCTTTACTTTTCTTCAAAGCAGGTATCCCCTTGACATATCTGTGGTCTCCTCCCACTTCTGAGTTCCGTGGGGGAGGGACTGTGTCTGTCTTGTTCACAGCTGTATCTGCAGTCCTAACACAGAGCTTGGCACATTCAATAAATAGCTGTTGAATGAATGGATGAAACGAGATAAACATGCAAGGTGCTTAGCATGGTGCCTGGCACTCCCTTCCCTCCCTTCCCTTCCCTTCCCTTCCCTTCCCTTCCCTTCCCTTCCCTTCCCTTCCCTCCCCTTCCCTTCCCTTCCCTTCCCTTCCCTTCCCTTCCCTTCCCTCCCCTTCCCTTCCCTTCCCTTCCCTCCCCTCCCCTTCCCTTCCCTTCCCTTCCCTTCCCTTCCCTCCCCTTCCCTTCCCTTCCCTTCCCTTCCCTTCCCTTCCCTTCCCTTCCCTTCCCTTCCCTTCCCTTCCCTTCCCTTCCCTCCCCTTCCCTTCCCTTCCCTTCCCTTCCCTTCCCTTCCCTTCCCTTCCCTTCCCTTCCCTTCCCTTCCCTTCCCTTCCCTTCCCTTCCCTTCCCTTCCCTTCCCTTCCCTTCCCTTCCCTTCCCTTCCCTTGAACATCTTCACTCTCTTCGTATCCCACCCCCACCAGGAACACCTCCCATGTGACGATACGGGTGCCTTCTCTCAGGACCTCGTTTCTCATCCAATTGTACTCTCTCATCTCCAAGTGACCTTCATACTCAGCTGTTGACCTGGGATGTGGCTTGTCTCTTCTGTTGGACAATGGCTCCCTGTGCAGGAACTGTGGGAACTGCGGTTCGGCCTCGCTCTGGCTAACTCCTTTCCCAGGGCTCAGCCTGTGGGGCTACCCACAGGGACCACTGTGTCATTTCCTGACTCTGGTAAGGAGTTCCAGGCTTGTTCCCCCGCTCTGTCAGTAAGTTCCTTCTTCAGTCTGACTGAAACCATTCTTGCGACAATAAAGAATGTTTCCTTTTAGTGCCTTAGGGCCGCGGACAGGGTGGTTGGCCAGTTCTTCCGATCAGCTTTTGTTGCTTGTCAGGGACTTGGGGGTGGGCCCTCACCACGGAGTCCAGGCCTCAGGCAGAGCCAGGCGGGCCAGCGGCTCAGCAGGAGGGACTCTCCTTCAGTTAGCCCAGAGGATCCCAGCAGGCCTCCCGGGGCTGCAGCGCCTGGTGCATCAGGTTGTTGGGGGCCAGACCCAAGGCGTGGTGGGAACTGTTGTGGTAGGTAATGAACCTGGATGAGGGAAAAGATGCACACCTGTGACCTGGACCACCTCGATCCCTCCTCTCCCTGCTTTTCTTTTTTTAACCATTTGTACGCCATAAGCCTCTATAGACACAAGCGGGGGCGGAGCTTCTTTAATTAAATTCAAAATATCGTGGCAGTTAACTGGTTAAGTATATTTTTATTGATTTCCGAGAGGAAGGGAGAGGGAGAGAGAGAGAGAAACATCAATGATGAGAGAGAATAATTGATCAGCTGCCTCCTGCACACACACCCCATTTCTTAGGGGATCAAGCCCACAACCCGGGCATGTCCCTTGACCGGAATCGAACCCGGGACCCTTCAATCCACAGGCCAACACTCTATCCACTGAGCCAAACTGGCTAGGGCCCACCTCTCCCTTTTTAATGCATCCATCCATTCACTCAGCCTTTCAGAGTAAAAGTCAGGAGCCTACTATGTGCCAGCACCTACTAAGTGCTCTTACATCCTCTAATCTTGCTTTCCCTGTCTATAAAATGGGGCTAACAGTACCCTACTTATATGGTCATTGTGAAGATTAAATGAGTTTATTCTGTGTAATAAAAGGCTAATATGCAAATTGTCCCTCAACCAGGAGTTCTACCAGTAGTTCAACCGGGAGTTTGACCAGGGGGCGGGGCCTGCCGGACCCCACCCGTGTGCATGAATTTGTGTACCAGGCCTCTAGTTGTATATAAAGCCCTTAGCATAATACTTGGCTCATTGCAAATACTCAATAAACATGTTTCAATTTAACCAACACTGAGGGGTGCCAGCTCTGGGCCAGGCTCTCAGGGCTGCAGTGGCAAAGGCAGATATAAAGCAGATGTTTATAAAATAAAGTGCAAGCAGCTGGGTATTTGGGGACAAGGTGGAGCTGGGACCCCACCTGCCTGCTGCTCTGCTGGGTGGCCGTGGGGAAGGCACACCCTCTCTAGTCCTGCCAGGGAGAAGACAAAGGTTAGGATGGGGACTGATGCCTAAAGGCAAGGCAGGATAGGAGTAAGGACTTGGGGTGAGCCAGCAGGCCCTGCTTTCCAATCTCACCTCTGCCAGGTCCTTCCAGCGTGACCTAGGGCAGTGGTCGGCAAAGTCATTAGTCAACAGAGCCAAATATCAGCAGTACAGCGATTGAAATTTCTTTGGAGAGCCAAAATTTTTAAACTTAAACTTCTTCTGACGCCACTTCTTCAAACTAGACTCGCCCCGGCCGTGGTATTTTGTGGAAGAGCCACACTCAAGGGGCCCAAGAGCCGCATGTGGCTCGCGAGCCGCAGTTTGCCGACCACGGACCTAGGGCAAGCCCTCCCCACTCCAAACCTCAGTTTCCTCCCCTGAACGGAGGGGACCATCACATGGGGGGGCAGGGTGGCTGTGAGGATGCAGGGAGAGCACAGATGGCAAATTTGAGGTGCTGAGCCCTGGGGGGGAGCAGTGCCCGTCCCAGCCCACCTGAGGCTGTGGAGGAATTTCACCCACAGCGAGGGGGCCTGGGGCTGGAGCTGCGAGGTCCTCCTTGCCGCTGTAGCTCCTCTCACGCGAGTGGCTCTAGTGCTAGAGGAGGCTGAAGACCCAGCACCTGGCCTTTGCCGGGTCCCAGGAAGTCTGCTACGGGCTTCGCCAGGTGTGCTGCGCCTCGGGCTGTCTTGTGTGCGAGCACATCTGAGGGTGGGGGGTCCCGGGACCCCTGGAACATCACATCCGCTCCAACCCTGGGCCAGAGGGGACTGCATAGACAGGGCAGGGCCTCGGCCCTGCTCAGTAATTGAGTCACTGCATTCTTGGACAAGTAACTCAGGCTCCTAAGCCTCAGTTTCCCTCTCTGTAAAAGAGGGACAATAAGGTTGACCTGGAGAGTCTTTCAGAATTAACCTGTCCCGTTTGCTAGCTTGTGGCCCATTCCTTAATGCTCTCGCCCTTCCCCTGGCCCTGGCGAAGCTATAAGTGAGGTGATTTCTGCCACTTTACTTATTTCTCCTTCAGACTCGGGGGATTCTGAGGGTAGATGCGGGGCAGGGCTATGTCTCCTCCATACGTTCCAAAGGTTGGTATTATCTCACGTTGACTGTGTTCAGTAAGACCACACAACAGGCGCTTCACACACATCACCTCTGTTCATCATATAGCACCGATTTTATTAATATACTCATTTTACAGATGAAGAGACTGAGCCTAGTACTTGTCCAACGTCACCCAGACAGTAGAGGGAGGAGTCGGGAGTTGCCCAGAGAAGGTGGTGTTGTCAGTTCGGGTAGGCCCTGGGCCAAACCCCAGCCTTTTCACTCGTTCGCTAGCTGTGTGAACTTGGGCAAGTCTGGAGCTCTCTGGCCTATTTCCCTATCCCCATGATCAGCAAACGGCGGCTCGCGAGCCACATGCGGCTCTTGGGCCCCTTGAGTGTGGCTCTTCCACAAAATACCACGGCCTGGGAGAGTCTATTTTGAAGAAGTGGCATTAGAAGAAGTTTAAGTTTAAAAAATTTGTCTCTCAAAAGAAATTTCAATCGTTGTACTGTTGGTATTTGGCTCTGTTGACTAATGAGTTTGCCGCCCACTGGTCTACCCCTATAATAGGAAGAATGACTCTACTTCACAGGGAGATAATACATGTAGAATGTCTAGAATAGGGCCTGGTACACAGTAAGTGCTCAATAAAGGATATTCCCTCCTCCTCTCCTTCATTCCCTCCAGTTGGCCTCGCTGTCTCAGAGACAATATTTGTGTTCCCTCCACTCATACTAATAAGGCCTGGGGGACTGCTGCCCCCACCCAGGGTGCTCCCTTCCCAGGAAGCCTCAGTCTGCTGCGGGAGGACGGGGAGGGGATAGTCTCCAGTCCGACGGGGACACGGTCCCATCAGAGAGGGGAGGTCCTGGCCCCAGGCCTGACACTGAGTGAGAAACCACAGCATTGTGCCACCTCATTGCACAGGCCACGTTGGTGGGGTGTGGACACCAGAGGCAGAAGTGTTGGTGCTCTGGCAGGGAGGGTGTCTGGGGCTCTGTCCCGTGTAGAGCAAGCTGCTGGGGTCACGCACCTTTTGGAAGATGGAACGTGTCTTGGGGGCAGCAACTGGAGAAGCTGGCATGGTGCATGCAGCTGGTACTTGTTGAAGTGACAGCCCCTTAGGTCGCTAAAGCTGTGCATGGTGGAACAAACAGGAGTTGTACCCTGGGGCCTGAGGCCACCCAGAGTTGGCACATGCTCTTCCGCCCACCACCGACTGCCACCCTCCCTCTCCAACACTGAGCACTCCTGGCCCCCGAGGGCCTCAGATCACACAGGCTGCAGCAGTTACCAGGAACCACTGAGGCAGAGTAAGTTCCCCCTCCCCAACAGGGCTCCATGCTCAGCAAAAAGCAAGCCCCCACCAAAGCAGGAGGGACTGGAAGCACAGGGCTCTGTGCCAGCCATGCTCCCCGCTTCGGCTGGGCGTCCATTCTTGGGAGAGGGCTGCTGAGAAAGGAAAGGGGGTCCTGCCCGGAAGCAGGGGGATGGCCAAGGTGACCTGACCCTTATCTGGAAGCCCCAGAACGCAGGCAGGATGTTTCACCAGGGCCGGCTTCTCCTTGGTGGCAACAGGAGTCATTGGCCCCCAAGGCCATGCTCACCGCACCACCTCGTAGCCCATACACAAGGACTGCTTATGGCTTACCCGGAGGGTGATGGCCTGCCCTGGGGGCAGGAGAGAGCATGAGACTGGATTCCCAGACACCCCCACCCCCATCCCAGAATCCTTGGACTGAAGACTCGGGGTTAAAGGGGACTCTCTGGGCAGCCTCCAAGGCCACACACCAACCCAGCACCATTCTCACCACCTCTGGAATATTGTAGCCCACACTGTAAAAGACTCCACCCCACTCTGAAGTAATCCTGTTCCCTCTGAAATAATCCAGGTCCCCCCAGAAGGCTTTGCCTCCATAATATTCCAGCCTCCCTCTGAAGTTCTCTAGATCCTCCTCAATAATGTAGCACCTGCTGAAATAACCAGGCCCTCAGCAAATACCGTAGCCCCCACTGTGCACTACTCCAATCATCTCGGAAGGACTCCAGCCCCTGCTGTGAAACTCCACTCCACTATTAAACTCCAGCTCAACTTTAAAATGTGTGCTCCAGCCCTAACCGGTTTGGCTCAGTGGATAGAGCGTCGGCCTGTGGACTGAAGGGTCCCAGGTTCGATTCCGGTCAAGGGCATGTACCTTGGTTGCGGGCACATCCCCAGTAGGGGGTGTGCAGGAAGCAGCTGATCAATGTTTCTCTCTCATCCATGTTTCTAACTCTCTATCCCTCTCCCTTCCTCTCTGTAAAAAAATCAATAAAATATGTGTGTGTTTATTTAAAAATAATAAAATAAAATAAAATGTGTGATCCGACTTTACCACTCCAGGCCTTGAGATATGCCAACACCCATCATACTCTGCACCCCACTTTAATACGCCAGCCCTCACTCCCACGGCAGTCCTCCTCCCCCCAGAGAAAATCCTCCAGCCCCACATGGATGCCCCAGCTCCTCTGTAATGCCCTGTCCTGCCCGGAGGGGAAGATAGGCTCCTAGGCCTGTCAAGAGCATACTGTGGTAGCACTCAATTCTTCTCCCGCGGGTTCCCATGTCCCCCTGGGCTTCCAACGGCTCCTAGACATCGGTGTAGGGAAGCATCAACACCCCTGGCAAAGGGAGGCTGTGAGATGGCCCTGCTGGCTTTCTCACGGTTCTCCCAGCCTGGCAGAGTTCCCACTAGAAACCTTCTCCCTGGCCTCAGGATAAGAGCCTCCTAAGCAGAAGCCTGGTAGTAGAACCCAAAGGTTGGGAGCACCCAAGCCTTGAGGGATGGCATAGCCCTGACCTGCCAGGCTGACTTGTCAGCCACCCAGAGGCAGTCCCTCAGGCTCAGTCAGCCCCAGCACTCGGGCAGTTTCCCCACTGCCCTGCTCTGAGACGCCTGTCCTGGGTGCCATGGTCTGCCGAGAAAACGGTAGCCAGGCCAAGGCCAAGCTGCCTCTGTTCAAGGAACATGGTGACCCATCAGGGCCTCTGAGTCATCAGGGAGCAGAGCTGGGCCCTGGGAATGGCTTGAGAGGGGCCGACCTGACCTACTTTGTGCTTGTCCAAGTGCCACCCGCGGGATCGCCCTCATGTGAGGGTGAGTGTAGGCAGAGCCTAGCAAGTCCCTGCACACAGTGGCTTCCTGGGAGGGGATCTTAATGATGGGTTCTGCCAGCAGAAGGAATTAGGTCCCAAGCCCAGCTCTGCTGTGTTACTTTAGGCAAATCACTTTCCCTCTCTGAGCTGCATTGTCTTTGCCTTTGAAACAGAGTAATAGCCCTTATCTTGCCCCTTACCAGTTTTCTTCAAGGCTCAAGAAGAGAGTGGTTGTAGAATGAATCTTTCATTTGACAAATATTTATTGAGTGCCAGGTCTGCTTTAGATGTAGACATAATGTACTTTACTATTTCTCCCTGCATCAATCAGCTTATGAGTATGAAGGAACTAGGGTATGGAGCGATGATGGGAAAGAGTCTAAAACTCCTGATCAGCCCTAGCCAGTTTGGCTCAGTGGATAGAGCATCGGCCTGTGGACCAAAGGGTCCCAGGTTTGATTCCGGTCAAGGGCACGTATCTTAGTTGCAGACTTCTCCCCAGTCTGAGCCCTGACCAGGGCCCGTGCAGGAGGCAACCAATCGATGTGTTTCTCTTGCATCGATGTTTCTCTCTATTTTTCCCTCTCTCTTCCACTCTCCCTAAAAGTCAATGCAAAAATATCCTCAGGTGAGGATCAACAGCAACAACAAATAATAATAAAAAATTTTAAATAAAACTCCTGATCAGACCTCCCTCCCTGGCTCCTGACCATTTTTTGTACACCTGCTATGTACGAGGTACTTTCAAGGCCAACATTTCCTTTCCTCCTCATTCTGGGAGACAAATATTACTGTTCTGGTTTTACTGATGTGGAAACTAAAGCCTAGAGTTGTTAAGTCGCTTGCCTAAGATAATGAAGTTAGCAACCTGGGGGGCCTAAATTTAGATCACACTGCCTTTGACAAGAAAGATGTCAGAGCATCAGTATAATCCTCTTCCACCTTCACCTCCCACCCCCTGGCTCCTGTGCTGTGGGTAAATGAGCCAGGTCTGTTATTAGGGGTCCTGGCCCGGGGGGGGGGGGCTCAGCCTGTACCAACCTGTCCTCCAGGAGTCCCCAGTCTGATCCAGGGCAAGAGAACTGGACTCCAAGCAGAACTGGAGGTTGAACAGGCCTCCTAGGGCATCTTGTCCTACTCTGTCCTTACACAGATCAGGAAACAGAGGCCCAGAGATGGGCAGACATCTGCTCAAGGTCACACCATCAGAGGTCCTGCCTCTTACGCAGGTGAAGTCTTGCCTGCCCATAATAGGAAAAGGTTGACAAAGACCCCCTCGTGGTGCAGACAAGAAATGCTCAAGGTTCAGAGAAAATACTACTGGCCTAAAAGACTGAGCCTAGGCAAAAAAAAAAAGGAGGGGGGCGTGGAGGGGCAGAAGGCGGGGGAACCTCTGGGAAAGGGTTGGTGTGGGGCTTGTGATGTGCATCACCACGGAGGCCCATGACCTGCCCGCACATGAGGTCAGTCCTTGTGGCTCTCTGCTTGCTCACCTCCTGAGACCAACCTCTGCTGCTTATTGGTTCTGATGACTGCAGTTCTTCCTGCTCCTGAGCTGAAATTCCACCGGCCTGAGCCTCCACCTGCTGGTCATTCTGCTGTCTGGGATCCCAGAAAGAGTGTCATCCCTGGCCCCAGAGCCACGGAGGCGGAGGAGGAGGGGGAGAGGATCTCTATCACAGATCTCACCTGTGGTCAATCTCCTATTTATCTGGTTAGTCAACCCTCTCCCCCAAGCAAAGTTTATTCCTTCTTTCATTCCTGTTTTCAAACAGCACCTATCAATACCTACTAGGCGCCAGGTGCTTGCAAAGTGCTAGGCAGATTAAGCAACAAAATCCCTGCCTAGAGGAGTTGAAAGTTTAGGAGGGAGAGAAAAAACACACACTGACTAATACACACAACGATAGCTGGGTTTTTCTCTCAAATATATCTAACCAAGGTTTACATGTTGTGTTTGGTGGTGATGTCTCTTCGTTATCTTTCAATAGAGCAGAGTCATTCCCATTCTGCCTTTTATTTTTTTTAGATGACAACTTTGTAAAGTGACCTGGCCAATTGTGTTTTAGAATGTTCCACACGAGCAGGTGAGTCTGAAGGTTCCCTCATAGTGTCACTCACCTCACGCCTCTAAACCCGGGCTCTCTTGTCACTGGAAGTTAGGTCGAGAGCAGGGGTTGGCAAACTTCTGTAAACGGCCAGAAGGAAATATTTTTAGCTTTGCAGATCATACTGTCTGTGTTGCAACTACTTGGCTCTGTCATTGTAGCATGACAGCAGCAGCCATAGGCAATATGTAAATGGAGCATGGCAGTGTTTCAATACAACTTTATTTATAGACATTGAAATTTGGATACACATAATTTTCATATGTCACTCAATATATATATATATATATATATATATATATATATATATATATATATATATTTTGTTAATCCTCACCCAACAATCGTTTTCCATTGATTTTTTTTTTAGAGAGAGAGTGAAAGGGAGGGGGAGAGACAGAGAGAGAAACATTGATGTGAGAGAGACACATTAATTGGTCCCCCCTCCCCTGCCTGCATGTATCCTGACTGGGCCAGAGCCTGCAACCGAGGTACGTGCCCTTGACTGGAATCGACCTTCAGTCCATGGGCTGACACTCTATTCACTGAGCCAAATCAGCTAGGGCTGTCACTCAATATTATTCTTCCGCTGATTCTTTGAACCATTTAAAAAATGTAAAAACCATTTTGGCTCACGGGCTGCACAGACACCGGCAGAGGGCCATAGTTGACCCATAATTTGCTGACAGCAGTTACAGCACATCTCTCCCTTGGAAAGGAGAGAGCCTCTGTGCAAATACCAGATCAGCGGGACAGTCTCCTCCAGCACCGGGTGCAGTTCTGGTCTTTAAAACCTTTCACGTCGCCCTGCCTGGCTTGGCTCAGTGGATAGAGCGTAGGCCTGTGGACTGAAGGGTCCCAGGTTTGATTCTGGTCAAGGGCACGTGCCCGGGTTGCAGGCTCCATCTCCAGTGGGGGGTGTGCAGGAGGCAGCCGATCCATGATTCTCTCTCATCATGGATGTTTCTCTCTCTCTCTCTCTCTCTCTCTCTCTCTCTCTCTCTCTCTCTCTCTCTCCCTTCCTCTCTGAAATCAATAAAAATATATTTTAAAACAAACAAAAACCATTTCAACTAGTGCCGTGGTCAGCAAACTGTGGCTCGCAAGCCACATGCGGCTCTTTGGCCCCTTGAGTGTGGCTCTGGGCGAGTCTAGTTTGAAGAAGTGGCGTCAGAAGAAGTTTAAGTTTAAAAAGTTTGGCTCTCAAAAGAAATTTCAATCATTGTACTGTTGATATTTGGCTCTGTTGACTAATGAGTTTGCCGACCACTGGTCTAGGTGGTTTTGGCACCTGCTATGCACTGAATCGTGTTGCCCCCAAAATTTATGTTGAAGCCCTAACCCCCAACATGACTGTATTTGGAGATAGGGCCCTTCTGGAAATAATGAAGGTTAAATAAGGTCGTGCAGGTGGGGCCCTCACCTAATCAGGCAGGTGTCCTTAGGAGAAGAGACAGCAGAGAGCTGGTTCTCTCTCTGCCATGGAGAAGGTGTCTTCTACAAGCCAGGCCGAGAAACCAACCCGGCCAGAACTTGATCTGGGACTTCTAGCTTCCAGAACTTATTCCTGTTAGTAATAAATGTCTGTTGTTTGCCTCGCCCAATCTATGGTACATTGATGATTTTTGCCTACATCAGTGATCTAACTGGGGCTGCAAAATGGAGTTTTTCTAGTTCTTACATTCCTTCTAGTGGGTTAGCTGGCATTTTTCTACAAGAAAACAAACAAACAAACAAAAAAACCAAAAACTTTCCCTCATCGATTAGAAATTAACCTAACTACAGTTCCTCCCAAAAAATGCAGGAGAAATGCTTCATTCTCTAAGGGAAGGTCTTTGTTTTTACTCTTTAAATGAGAATATCTAGAACCTGTTCGTATGCTGAGGGAATCATTCCATGGAAAGGATGGTGCAGGAGAGGAGGGAGTTACAGAAGGAGTGAAGTCCACAAAAGGTGAGAGGATTCGGAGTGCAAGTGGGGAGGAGGAGAAGAGGTGGAAATTTAGGGGACAGAAGGAAGGGTGTGAACTGGTCATCTGGGCAGACAGAGGGCCAGCTTACTAAAAAACTGCCCTAAAAAAAAACACCCCAGAAACCTGGCCAGTTGTGGGCTCAATCCCGAGGGGCGGGGGGGCGGTGCGTGCATGATTGATGATGTTCTTCTCTCATCGATGTTTCTATCTCTCCATTCCTCTCTTCTCTAAAAATAATTAAAAACATTAAAAAGAAAGAAACTGCCCTGAAGGATTGTTGGGCTTGGCTAGTGTACTTTTTAAAACCCTAACCAGAGGATATGTTTTACTGATTTTAGAGAGAGGGGAAGGGCAAGAGAGAGAGAGAGAGAGAGAGAGAGAGAGAGAGAGAGAGAGAGAGACGCATTGATCTGCTGCCTCCCTTACCCCCACTGAGGATCATACCTGAGGCCTAGGTGTGTGCCTGACTAGGAATCGAACTCAGCCTTTGGTGTATAGGACGACACTTCAACCAACTGAGCCGCACGGACCAGGGCCTGGCTAGTGTCCTGAGGCGGGGAGTTGTGAGCATGTCTGCCTGCATGCAGGTAGTTTTCTCCTCCCTCCACGCCCAGAGGAGGTGGCTGGTTGGATTGCTGCAGACCTGGGGCTTTCCAGGTGAGCACGCCAGAGCAGAGGGAGGCAAGCAGTGCAGGGTCTTTTCGAAGTGGACTATGCGGAGTGACAACAGAAACTAGGCTGGTTAAAAACAGAAGTGAGCCCTAGACGGTTTGGCTTAGTGGATAAAGTATCGGCCGGCAGACTGAAGGGTCCAGGGTTTGACCCTGGTCAAAGGCACATACCTCGGTTGAAGGCTCGATTCCTAGCTCTCGTTGAGGTACATGCAGGAGGCAACCAAATCAATGAGTCTCTCTCACACCAATGATTCTCTGTCTCTGTCTCTCCTTCTCCCTTCCATTCTCTATTAAAAAACATTTAAAAAATATATAAAATGCTAAAGTGTCTGGCAGTTCAACCATTCGATGGTAACTATGACATGCACTGACCACCAGGGGGCAAATGCTCAATACACAGGCATGGAATCATGGAACAGATTGATGAATCTCAGAGGGAAGAGGGGAGGGGGGAGAGCAGAAAGAGATTAACCAAAGATCTTCCTTTTAAAAAAATATATTTTTTTATTGATTTCAGAGAGGGAGAGATTGAAACATCAATGATGAGAGAGAATCATTGATTGGTTGCCTCCTGCACACCCCCTACTGGGGATCAAGCCCACAACCTGGGCATGTGCCCTTGACCGGAATCGAACCCAGGACCCTTCAGTCCACAGGCTGACGTTCTATCCATTGAGCCAAACCAGATAGGGCAACCAAAGATCTTATATGCATACTAGAGGCCTGGTGCATGGATTCGTGCACTGGTGGGGTCCCTCAGCCTGGCCTGCACCCTCTTGCAATCCAGGACCCCTCGGGGGATGTCGAACTGCCAGTTTCAGCCCAATCCCTGAAGGCCAGGCCGAGGGACCCCACCAGTGCACAAATCTGTGCACCAGGCCTCTAGTGTTTATATATATATTAAAAAAAAAAAAAAAAAAAAAAACAGAAGTGAGAGCAGGAGAGTAATGGCTAGATGGGAAATGGATGGGAGGTCTCAGCCAGCTTGCTGGGCTTTGATTTTTGGTTTTGGTATCAGTTTTCAAAATTGATTTCACATGTTAAGCGCCCAGCCTATTTTGTCTTCCCTGATGGAAACTATAGTGCCAGTCACCAGTGACTGACTGGGCGCTTAACCTGTTAAACAAGCATGAAAGCATGGAGGTGGAAAGGGTAGTGGAGGCCTGTCCTGTGGCCTCTTTGCCCTGTGCCCACCATCACCTGTACCATAAAGGGAGGGAGTGCCACATTGAGGACAAGGACTGGACCTGATTCCTGTCTGAGCCCCCAGTACCCAACCTGGCACAGAGTAGTGACAGGGAAGGCTTAAGGTTTCATTGAATGAATGAGGATAGCAAACACTTATATGGCACTTACTAGGTGCCAAGCACTAGTCTAGCAGCTCATTGATTTCTCCCAAGACTCCTGTGAAGTGGGGTCAACTATTATTCTTACTTTAACAGATGAGGAAACTGAGGCACAGAAAGGTAAAATAATTTGTCCAGGGTCGTGGAGCTAGAAAGAGGCCAAGTCCATGTTCCTAACCACCAGGTTATTCTAAATGGAGAAATAAGAGTCAGGATCTCTGTCCGGAGTGATGCCAGGTTTCTCGAGGTCAGAGCCCTGGTCTGGTCGAGAGATCCAGAGACAATAAACAATGAACTGAAAAATACACAATTCTAGATTATGACAACTGCCATGACGGAGACAAACTGGGTGCCAAGAACAAGAATGGGCAGACTTCCTTAGTTGGGGTGGTCAGGGAAGGCTTCTCAGAGGAGGTGGCAAAGGATAGACAGGAGCCAGTACTGTGAAGAGCAAGGAACAGTATCTTAGGATGAGGGAACAGAAGGCCTTGAGGCAAACATTCCATGTACTCTAGGAACTGAAAGGGATTCCAATGGCTGAAACGGAAGATGGCCCAGTGGCACTGGAGAGGTGGGCAGGCACACAAGACATGGCAAGGTGTTTGGATTTTATTACTCTTTTTATTATTTTATTTTTATTATGCAAGCAAAGTGGAAGGTAAGTCATTAGAGAGTTTTAAGCAATTGGGTTCAAATTAATTAATTAATTTACTTACTTATTTTAGAGAGAGGACAGGAGAGGGAGAGAAACATCGATTTTTTAAAATATATTTTATTTTATTTTTTTATTAAGGTATTATATGTGTACATATCCTACCATTGCCCCCCCCACCCCACTCCCATACATGCCCTCACCCCCCAGAGTTTTGTGTCCATTGGTTATGCTTATATGCATGCATATAAGTCCTTCGGTTGATCTCTTATCTCCCCCACCTCTCCCTAACCTTCCCACAGTAATTTGACCTTCTGTTTGATGCTTTACTGTCTCTGTATCTACCTTTTTGTTCAACAGCTTATAATTTTCTTTATTATCCATAGATGAGTGAGATCATGTGGTATTTTTCTTTCATTGACTGGCTTATTTCACTCAGCATAATGTTCTTCAATTCCATCCAGGTTGCTGCAAATGGTAGGAATTCCTTTTTTTATAGCAGCATAGTATTCCATTGTGTAGATGTACCATAGTTTTCTAATCCACTCATCTGCTGATGGGCACTTAGGCTGTTTCCAAATCTTAGCTATTGTAAATTGTGCTGCTATGAACATAGGGGTGCATATATTCTTTCTAACTGGTGTTTCTAGTTTCTTGGGATATATTCCTAGGAGTGGGATTACTGGGTCAAATGGGAGTTCCATTTTCAGTTTTTTGAGGAAACTCCATACTGTTCTCCACAGTGGCTGCACCAGTCTGCATTCCCACCAGCAGTGCACAAGGGTTCCTTTTTCTCCACATCCTCTCCAGCACTTGTCGTTTGTTGATTTGTTGATGATAGCCATTCTGACAGGTGTGAGATGGTACCGCATTGTCGTTTTGATTTGCATCTCTTGGATAATTAGTGACTTTGAGCATGTTTTCATGTGTCTCTTGGCCTTCCTTCTGTCTTCTTTTGAAAAGATTCTATTTAGGTCCGTTGCCCATTTTTTATTGGATCATTTATCTTCCTTTTATTAAGTTGTATAAGCTGCCTGTAGATGTTGGAGATTAAACCTTTATCAGTGATAACATTTGCAAATATGTTCTCCCATACAGTGGGATTTCTTGTTTTGTTGATAGTTTCTTTTGCTGTAAAAAAGCTTTTTATTTTGATGTAGTCCCATTTGTTTATTTTCTCTTTAGCTTCCATTGCCCTAGGGCAGTGATGGGCAACCTTTTGAGCTTGGTGTGTCAAACTTCGCCAAAAAACTGAGCATAACTCGGGTAGTGTGTCACTTTGAGGAAAAAACTAACTCCAAGACTCTAGTCGCAAATATTTCATCCTCGGCATGCGGCCGCGTGTCATCAGAAATGGCTACGCGTGTCAGTGCTGACACGCGTGTCATAGGTTCGCCATCACTGCCCTAGGGGCAGTATCAGTGAAGAAGTTCTTTCGGCATATGTCTGAGATTTTGCTGCCTGTGGATTCCTCTAGTAGAAACATCGATTTTTTGTTGTTCCACCTACTGATGCACTCATGACCCAGGATTGACTACCCAACCTTGGCACATCAGGACGATGTTCCAACTAACTGTGCTACATTTTAAAAATGTAGATTTTGCCGAAACTGGTTTGGCTCAGTGGATAGAGCGTCGGTCTGCGGACTCAAGGGTCCCAGGTTCGATTCCGGTCAAGGGCATGTACATTGGTTGCAGGCACATCCCCGGTGGGGGGTGTGCAGGAGGCAGCTGGTCGATGTATCTCTCTCATCGATGTTTCTAGCTCTCTATCCCTCTCCCTTTCTCTCTGTGAAAAATCAATAAAATATATTTTTTAAAAAATAAAAAATGTAGGTTTTAATTGATTTTTTTTTTTTTTTTAGAGAGAGGAAGGAAGAGGGAGAGAGAGTTAGAAACATCAATGATGAGAAAGAATCATTGATTGGCTGCCTCCTGCATGCCCCACATTGGGGATCGAGCCTGCCACCCGGGCATGTGCCCTGACTGGGAATCGAACCGTGACGTCCTGGTTCATAGGTTGACGTTCAACCACTGAGCCACGCCAGCTGAGCCCAGTTTGTATTTTTAAAGCAGAAGAAGCAGTTTTGTTCCTCTGTCTATTTGCTTATTTAGTCATTGATTCTCGAACTTCTTCATTTATTCTTTGATTCCTTCTTATTTATTTTTTATTGATTTTAGAATGGGAGGAGAGAGAGAAAATATCAGTTTGTTGTTCCACTTATGTATGCATTCATTGGTTGCTTCTTGTATGTGCCCGGACCAGAGATCAACCCCAAAACCTTGGCGTATTGGGACGACGCTCTAACCAAGTTACCCGGCCAGGGCCAGTTCCTGCTTTAATTCTTACCTTCGGTTATTTATCTGTCCATTGGGCTTTCATTGGTTCACCTGTGAATTCCTTTGTTCCTGAATAATTCACGCATTTCCATGTCTAAGAGCCTGTGACTGTGTCCAACCCTGCGTGGGCACTGGGGGCGTTGACAAGAGCCAGACCCAGGCCTTGCCCTCGAGGAAAACACCTTCCACACCCCACATCCTAAGAACCAGTCGGCACCCTAAGACGGCGCTGAGTGTTCTGGGGATGGGGTGGCAGTCAAGGAAGGAGGTGGGCAAGGCTGGTGACCGTAGCCAGAGGTCACCTGGCGTGAGAATTTGGGTAAGGCCTGTCCCGTCCGGTCCTCAGTTCTCCCGGCTGCAAAAGGTATTGGCAGGGGGAGGGGTGGGGGGGGGGGTCAGGGACAGGAAAGCCCCTCTTAACCTCAAAGGCAGCGATTCTAAAAGAGCAGGTGCCTCTGGAGGGAGGGACCCGCCCCTCTGCAGGGAGCCGTGGGAAGGCTGTGCTGGACGTTGGGGTCTGCGGAGAGGAGCTGGGGTGCGGGGACGGGGCCGGGCCGACCCTCGGTCGCCAGGGGAGGCGGGCAGTGGGGGCGGGCGGGCCTGGGATTTGCGGGCCCCTCCCCGCCGCGGGCAGCCGGCTCGGTGCTGGGGCGGGACTGCGAGCTCTCCCCGCCGCCGCCGCCGTCCCGCCGCTGCGGCTGCAATAAGAGAAGTCCGCGACGGCTTCCTCCTCTGCCCCGCGGGGCGGCGGCCAGAGCCCCGGCACCTCCGCCGTCCCCCACCCACTCAGACACTCGCCGCTGCCGGGCGCCCCACGGACTCGCCCCGGGGCCCGTCGGAAGGGCCTCCGCCGGGACCAGGTAGGCGGTCGTCAGGTGGGGCTGCAGGGGCTGCGCGGGGCCCGCCCCCGCCCTCGGGTGGCCCCGGAGGGGGGAGGGGGCAGCGGAGGGAACTGAGGGCCAGGGGGCCGCCCCCCGAAAAGGACCTAAGGAGGAGGACTGAGAGTCAGACTGATAACAGGTGGGGCGGGGCTGCGGGAATCGGGGAAGCAGGTCCCCACAGGTCTGGTGGGAGAACGGAAGGAACCTGCGGGGTGAGGCTGATGGAATTTGGAAGACGATGAACGGCGGAGAGGGACCGGCGGCCTCCGACCGGGGCTGGGGGGAACCGAGGGGACCCTGACCGTGAGAGTCTGGGGAGAAGCCCGGGGCCTGAGTGAGGGACCGGGTGGGGGTCCGGGGGCACCAGGAGGAGGAGCCGGCGGGAGGCTCATCGGGACAGCCTTCTCCGGAGGATGCAGAACGTGGGGGGCCCCCGGAGGTGCGGTAGGTCCCCCTGGCCGGCCTGGGCAGAAGTCGGGGCGAAGCCCGTGGCCGGAGGGGCGCGGAGGCGGTCGGGACCGAGCCGGGGACCCTCCGCCCCCCACGGTGGGCGGGTGTCGGGATGTCGGGGACTCCTGCACGGCCTGGAGGCGTGGGCCCCGCTTCCTGGGGAAGTCCCCGCCCTCGGCAGGGGTGGGCCTCTCGGGGCGCCCCCTCCCTGCCCTGCCCCTGCCGCAGCGGCGGGCTCGGTCCGCGTTCTTCTCGGGATCCGGGAATTGCTGGCCGCCCCGACGGAAATCCTGCCTTTGACCGCGATCGCAGGGAGGGGCTGTCTCCATGGCAACGAGAGGGTGGAGACGCTCGGCCCGCGCCTGGCTGCTGCAGCGCGGGGCCCTCGCAGCCCGCTCTGCTCCCCGCTTCGCTCCATTTTTTTTTTTTTTTCTTTCACTGATTTGAAAGAGAGAAAAAGGAGAGGGAGACAGAGGAGGGTAGGGGGTGTGAGAGAGAGAGAGAGAGAGAGAGAGAGAAATATCTATCGGTTGTCTCTGGTACCCGCCCGGGGGATTGAAACCGCAACCTGGTCTGTGCCCTGACCGGAATCGAACCCGCCACCTTTTGATACTCGGGAGGAGTTCCAACCAACTGAGCCACAACAACCGGGGCTTTGCCCCTGTTTTGGGTCCGCAGTCCCGGGAGGACCCGGGAGGGCAGCGGGACGGAGGAGTGAGATGATGGTGATCAGTGTTCAGGGATCCCGGGATCCCGGGGTGATTGCTGTGTGACTTTACGCTGGTTAGGCGGCTTCTCTGGGCCTCATTTTCCTCATTTGAATTATGGGGGAAATCACCTCTGCCCGCACCAGCCCCCACCTCCCTCCCATCCCCGGTCAGGAGCATCGGGTGCAGAGCGCAGCTTTTGCTAAGTGTCCCGGAGAGGTTAAGAGTTATTGGTCACTGAGCTGGGCAGCCTCCCCTTCACCTTCTCAAAAGCATCAGGGGCACCCGAAAGCCTGGCAGGGCCTCCAGGGACCAGCACGTAGTTGACACCTAACCAATGAGTGAACGTTTGGGGTCTGTCCCCAACTCCCATGGTCCCTCTGTGGCTGTGCTGGGAGAGCCAGGCTCTGTTCCCACCTCACAGGCAGAGGACGGCGGTGTGGGCGTCAGTGACTGACAGGGCCGGCATGAGGGACCGAGTCCAGGGAGTCTTGTCCCTGATGTGGTGAAGGAAGTAGCCAGAGCTGAGGTCGGAGTTCCCCCCTCATCCCTCCCGAATCCCGATGTCTATCCCTATTTTCTAGGCAAAGAAACTGCAGCTCGGGAAGGTGAACCAACTTGCCCCTCTGGAATGTGTGCGGGGGCGGGGGGGGGGGGGAGAGGGGAAGAAGGCTCAGGCTTCACGGCTGGCTCCCGATCCCCGGGGGGGCGTGAGGGTGGGCGTGTGTGTGTGTGTGTGTGTGTGTGTGTGTGTGTGTGTGTGTTTAGGGTTTGGGCTTTGAGTGAATGAGCATCAGCATGTAAGCATATGTGTGGGTATTCGGGTGTTCTCTGCAGCCACCTGGGGCTGATGTGGAAAAGGAAGTGGCCAGACCTTGAGGGGCTGGGTAGGGGGGCTCCAGAACCAGGGCCTTTCCAGCTGGCTGGAGAGGGGGCTTCCTGTCTGGCCACACTGTGGAATGTAGACTCATTCCTTCAGCTTCCTCCCAGCCACCCAAGAATCTGGGGTCCCTAAAGACCGCCGCTTTAGAGGCTGATGGGTGTGTTTTCAGCAACAGATGAAAAACCACTTTCACCCACAAGAAGTGGAAAAAATTCAGCTGACACCTCAGGACCATATGGAGGGTAAAGCCAGGGTAGCAAAGATAGGTTCCCCTCCCCCTCGCCTGCCCCATCCTTCCCCCACTGTCCTCCCCACACCAGGGTAGCAGCTTCAGATTGCGGTATGTCTTCCACGCCCCTGGCTGTTCATGGGTGGAGAATGGTCAAGGCCTCAAAAAAAGCTGGTGTGAGATGGTTGGAGGTTCAGGGAGAGGTGAAGGCCTCAGTGAAGGAGATCAGGGCTCAGGAAGGGCACTGGAGCAGGAGGGGTGGAGGGTATCAGTGAGGGATGCAAGTCAGGGGGGCCGGGTCTAGGTGACGAGACGAATGGGGTGCCGTGGGGCTGAGAGCCCAGAGCCCGGAGCCCTGAGGAGAAGCCGGAACTCTTGCAGGATGGTGGTTTCCGGCTGCTGCCCAAAGGCCCAGTTCCCTTTTGGTGAAATCTCCCAGGCAGCTGTGCCAGCTCAGTCCCCCCTCCCCCTCCCCCCCCCCCCCCCCCCCCCCCGCTCCCCCTGGGAACCTCCCTTTCTCCTCAGCCCTGCTGCTCCTCCTCCCTCAGCCTTGGAGGTGCTTTCAGGGGCTGGACCTCACTTGATATTCAGAAACAACCTCCGGAGGTAGCGATTTCCATTCCTATTTTCTAGGCAAAGAAACTGCAGCTCAGGAAGGTGAACTGACTTGCCCAATGTCTCAAGCTAGTTGTCATGCCGGGTAGAATTTGCCCCTAAACTTGTCTCCAGATCCTACAGACACTTGGCAGGGGCTGGGTTGGGGCGGGTGGGGGGGGGGGTGGACAGGACATCCTGGCTCTATATCAAAGCCCTAACATGGCTTTGGGAAGCGTGGCCCTCAAGAAAGACTGTGTAGGCCTCGGCTCCTATGTCCAGGAGTAGGGGGGGGGGGGGGAGGCAGGCTCCGGGCTGGGTGGCCAGCTGCCACATGATATGGCAGGGGGTGGGATGTTCAGTTGGCCAGGGGCTGGGATGGAATTATGACGTTCTCCTGCTCAGTCTTTGGAGAACACAGCCACGGTTCCAGGAACAGAACTCTGGACCTGAATTTATAGCCCTGGCTTTGAATCCCCTGTCTGGCTGTTTGACCTCGAGCAAGCCACTTCCCCCCTACACACAAGATGGGGTGGGCGGGGGTGGCCTGATTAATGGTCCCTGGGAGCACTCTAGCTTGGAAGCTTGTGGCGCTCAGCCTCACTGAGCCACTGCACCCTGGGCCAGAGGCACGTTTCTTCAAGCCTTCCCAACAGCTGCGCAGAAGGTACAGGTGCAAAGACTGAGGTTCGGGGGGCTTATGGCATTCATTCAAGGTTCCGGGGTTGGGTCGGGCCACACAGAGGAAATGTTGAAGGTCAGACCTCAGCTCTGACACCCACAACCTGATTTTGACCCAGGTGGGCCTCTGGTAACTGACTCCTGTCAAGCAGATGTTCAAGAGGCATATTTACGAACAGAATCAAGTCCCTAGCTGCGAAACGGGGGGGCTAATAAAACCCACTTCCTAGGGTCACTGAGTGAGGTCATGCATGGGAATTGCTTGGATCAACACCAGGCGCTGAATAGGTGTTCAGTAAAGTCGCATTTTTAAACGGATAGGCATTGCCTCCCAGACTTCTAGGGAGTCAGGTTGCTCTCCAAAGGTCCCTTTCTCTCTTCTGTCTCTGTCTCGCTGCTTTTCACTTCTGTCTCTGTTTCTTTGTTTCTCCTGGCCGTGAAGTGCTGGAGCCAGCTAGTGCTGGCCCTGGGGAGCTGATTCTGCGAATCTCTTTCCAGCCCAGCGTTCAGGAAGTCACTTCAGTAACCTGCAATCAGCCATGGTGGGAATATTTACACCATGGAAATCAGCAAATGCTACAAATCAGGGCCTTTTTTTCCCCCTCTCCCTTTAAGGGTCAGCATACCAGCACCTCACCCTGGGCTTCTCGTTGTCTCTGTCTGCATTTATGTCTTTCTGTGTCTCTCAATCTCTGTCTCTACCTTTTCTTTTTTTCTTTCTCCCCATCTCTTTCTTCTGAGACGGCCATATGAGTGTGGTCACATCCATCGTGGCCCTCTCACTGCCTTGGGGCATGCAGATGCCACACCCTGTGCCCCACACCCTCACCCCACTTCCTCCAACCCCCTCAGCATACTGGTGCTCAGAGGGTCAGGCTTAGCCCCGGGCCCTGGTCCCCTTCGGGTCCAGAGTGCCAAGCCCGGAGAGCTGACCCTGCTGCCTGTTGCCCATGGTGTCGGATCTGCCACGGCTCTTCCTCAGCCCACAGAGCCCTCTGCCTCCTTCTCCATGGCTGACAGTTCCTGATCCCTACCCCATTCCAGACATGCAGAATGTGGGCTCCCCTTAGGCTGGTTTAAAATCATGGTGGTAACTATGTGGCAACATAGTAACTATGTGGGGACCCAAGTGGTTGTATAAGTTTGTGTCTTTGATATATTTTTGGATGGAAGGGGGAAAGGTAGAAAGAGAAAGGAGGGGGGAGGGGGGAGAGAGAGGGGGAGAGGAACATCAATGTGAGAGAGCCACATCAATTGGTTGCCTCCCACATGGTTGGGGTGGAGAACCTGCAACCCAGGTACATGCCCTTGACGGGGAATCGAACCCATGACCCATTGGTGTGTGGGCCGATGCTCTAACCACTGAGTCCCGCTGGCCAGGGCTATGTTTGTCTCTTTTACACAAGGGAGTTCTGTGTGGGTCTGACATGTGGAAGGGCTGTGTGTCCCTGTGGGGGCCCCAGGCAGCTGTGTATGCTTGTAGGAATGGCTGTAATTTTCCAGGTCTGTGGCCAGGCAGTAGGGAAAAGTGGCTCTGATTCTGGAGCCAAATGCCAGGATAAATCAACTGTGTGACCCTGGGCAAGTTTCTAAACCTCTGTGCCTCAGTTGCCTTATCAATAATAATACTTACCTCAAGAGGTTGTTGAAAGAATAAAATGAGGCAATATATGTAAACGGTTTAATGCAGTGGCTGGCACATAGTGCTATAAATTCTATACATGCAATTCTTGTGGAGAGGCTGTGTGTGTGTGTGTGTGTGTGTGTGTGTGTGTGTGTGTAGGTGTAGATGGGTGAGGACTGGAGGTATGTGTATATGGGGGTGTGGGTATCCTTGCAGATGTGTGTGTCCGTGAGTGTGTGTGTGAATCTGTACAGAGGAGCTGAGTCTCTGCATGAGGTGCCGTGTGTAGCTGAGGTAATGTGTGTGTGTCTGAAAATGTGTCAGGAGAGGTGTGTGACTCTGGGCATCGGCCCTGTGTGCTGAGATAACATGTGTCTTCCGGTGAGAAGACCTCCATCTCATCCTGTAACCCTTGTTTTCATCTTACCCCCATCTGTCCCCTCGGCGCCTGAAATCCCTGGATGCCATTCCCAGCTCCATTCTCTCCCTGGCCCTATCCAGCCCTGCACCATCCTGGAGCCTTTCAGACACTGTGGTTTTGCCCCAGGGGAAGGGTCCTGGGGTGAAGACCTCTGCAATGGCTTGGTGAACAGGGGCTATTTTAGGTTTCTCACCACAGCCTGCCTCACAGTTCACCACGTGGGTGTCAGCCCCCCCCACTCCCCTTCCACAGGAGAACGGTTTCAGTGAAGGGTGAGAGGGGTGGTAGGACTAGGGTGGGGACCAGGGCACTGATGTGACAGAGTCATTGGCTGGGCAGCTGGACCTGGTGGATCCAGGAAGGCTTCCTGGAAGAGGTGAGTGTTGCTTGGTAGGAGGGGCAGGACCCATAAGGGGAACTGGATTTGGGGGTTAAGAAAAGCCAAGCAGGGGCCCTCGGGCCCCTCTGGGGAAATCAGTGTTCACTGTTGGCCCCACCCTGCAACTCTCCATTCCTCTCACATCTTAGGAAACTGAGTGCTCTCCCCAGCAGTTCCTCTCTGAGTGGTGCAATGGCCAAGTTTCTGGTAGGGTGTGGGGAGCCCTTGCTCAATGACCTGCTAGCCTGTTGCTCAGGGGACACAGTTACCAGGAAAGGCTAGGCACATTGGTGGGCTCCCCGAGGGATCCTGGTGGCCCTGGCTTCTGACGCGGTATTTCCTTGATGGCGGGGGGGGGGGGGGAGCTGGCTCTGGAGGTAGGTGTCCACCTTTGCTCTGCCACCATTTGTGGCCTGTAGCCGTGGGCTGCGGGGTTTACCCGCCCAGGCCGTGAGCAGAGGCAGCTTCCGAAGGAAGGAGACGGTTGTTAGGAGGCAGTGACTGGCAGCCAGAGAATGAGCTGAGCTGACTTGATAGAAATCCAATTAGAGAAATGGATCTAACACTAAAACATGAGTGTCCAAGTATCTGAGTCTGTTTACGTGAGAGGCAGCTTCTGTGTGTGTGTGTGTGTGTGTGTGCGCGCGCGCGCGCGCGCGCACGCTACTTTGCATCAGAGTTTGGGCTTGTGTAAGAGTTAGCTTGAGTTGGTGTGTTGCAAGTGCATGCTCTGAGTGTTTGTGTGTGAGTGTTGCTGGTGTGTGTGTGTGTGTGTGTGTGTGTGTGTGTGTGTTACTGTATGAGGTGGTATGTTGGTGCATCAGGTGGATATGAGTGTGAGAGTCAGTGTGGGTGGTGTGTCCTGTGTGAGGGTGAATGTGTAAGAGCGCCAGGGCCAGTGGGAAGGAAAATGAAGGCAGAGGTCATGCGGGGGCAGAGCCCAGGCCTTCTGGCTTCCTGAAGTGGCAGGAGCTAGCAGCTGGCTTGCAGGAACATTGGCAGAACCTTCATCTTCCATGTCCTTCTGTCTCCCCTCAGGTCTCTGGCCCCTCCCAAGGACCATGCTGCAGCCCCACTGACCGAGGAGTAGGGGCCTGAGGGGTGAGTGAGGAGGGAGGGGACTGATGGCTCCCCATACTCAGGAACCTTCCCCCAAGACTCATCCGCTTTGAGGGCTGGGAACTCGGGCAGGTTGGCCTTCCTGGGCCCCACAACTCCTCACAGACCCCTCCTCCTACAAGGGCCCTGTTGCTAGGTAACAGATGGGGGAGCCAGAATGAGGCAGCTTGAGAAGCCAGAGGCTGGACCTGAGACAGGAAATGGCCTTGATCCCCTCTGCAGGGAATCTCCAGGTGCAGGCACACAGCCCTCACACACTCACTCACAAGCATAACATGCACATACACAGAGACACACAGACATGCACAGACATTCACACATACTTCCACAGAGCCGCACACACAGACAGGCACATATACTCCCACACAGGACTGTGCACATGGTAATGACACAGAGGCACCTACTCCCACAGACCTGCATGCACAGGAACACACACACACAGGCACACACTCCACAAGAAACGCGTGCATATGTACACACTCACAAGACATGAGCACACACAGCCATACATACACAGATCGGTACATGCACTTACATCCACAGACATTCACAAAAGGCTGTGTACACACATAGATGCAAACCTACAAACAAACTCACAAATACTTAGAGACACAAAAGACACACACCGTGCTCTGAAGGAGTCACGGAAATACAAAACGCTGAAGCAATAGGAGGCAAAAATATATAAATAAGCACAGCAACATTTGGAAGCAGAAAAGCAGCCCCACTGAGAATACACATTCTCTCTGCAAACACACTAAGGCAGCTGGTAGTTAGATCCAGTGGTAGCCCCGCCCACCTTCATCCCTCACGAGGGGGGAGCCCCTGCTCCAGACCTGAGAGGGAAAGCTGCATGCTTGTGACAGAGTCATCGGCTAGGCAGCTGGACCTGGTGGTGTGTATGTGTGTGTGCAGGTGCGCACATGCATGCATGCACATGTGCATGTATGTGTGTGTACGTGAGCACAGGCATGCATGCATATGTGCTTCGGGGGCCTCTCTGGCAGGGGCCCCTGAGTAAGGCATGCCCCCATTTTTTAGCAGGGCACCTGGAATGGGCTGTGTGTTTTGCAAGAAGGTGGAGCCAGGGCCCAAGGAGGATGTTGGCCTGGAAGGGGACTTCAGGAGCTACGGGGCTTCGGACCGCTATGGCCCTGACCCTACTCAGGCCCGGCCTATGTCTTCCTTGGCCCATATTCCCAACTACAACAACTTCTCCCCTCAGCCCACCAGCCCCGCCTTCCTTGAAGGGAGCACCATCAGGGCCATCACAGGTGAGTTCAGTAGCTGGAGGCAGGCACGGCCTAGACCCTGGAGAAGGGAAGGTGTGGACTTGTCCTTGGGAGCCTCCAGCATGGCACGGGAAACAGCCCTGCTTTCGGCGTGCACGCTGAGGACATACGTAAAGCTCTGCCCTCAGGGACCCCCGTCTGAGGGGGAAACACAGCTCTGCCCCAGTCTGAGAGAGGGACCCTCACCACCCTGCAAAAGGGAAGTCTTCTTGGTGGGGAGGGGGAGGAATTGGTGATCTGGCGACTTCCCAGGTTGGGAGGGATGGGCTTGAAGGTGTGTGTCCTGAATCCAAGGCGTGAAGCCTGAATTGGACATCCATGGGGCTCCAGAGGCCTTTGGGAAGCAGGCCTGACTGGGGATCAGGACTCTAAGGATGCAGCCCCTTGGTGCCCCCCATCCTGTGCCCTACCCTACTGAGTAGCCCTGACTCTACAGGGCCTGGGGTGACCCTGTTCATTGCTCTGTATGACTATGAGGCCCGGACAGAAGATGACCTCACCTTCACCAAGGGCGAGAAGTTCCACATCCTGAACAACACGTAAGTGACCAGGCCGCTCAGCGCAGGGCACGGCCTGGGTTGGGAGCAGGACCCACAGAGGGATTCTACCTGGTTCCTATCCTCAGAAATCTCCAGCCTAGTTGGAGACACAGATGCATGGCAATAACAACCCTGGGTGATTGCTACTATGCGAGGGGACCATGAGGAACTATGGGCACAGAAAGAATACCAAACATGGTCTCCAGGGTGCTGGTGGTCAGGGCAGGCCTCCTGGAGGAGGTGATTTCTAAGCTGAGACTAGAGAAATGAATAGACCTTGAAGGGAGAGGTGAGAAAAGAAGAAGAAAGAGAGAGAATGAGAATAAATGATGACTTCTGGAAACTACCAAGTGGTTTGGTCTAGGTCTGTGGTCGGCAAACTGCAGCTCGCGAGCCACATGCGGCTCTTGGGCCCCTTGAGTGTGGCTCTTCCACAAAATACCACGGCCTGGGCGAGTCTATTTTGAAGAAGTGGCGTTAGAAGAAGTTTACGTTTAAAAAATTTGGCTCTCAAATTTCAGTCGTTGTACTGCTGATATTTGGCTCTGTTGACTAATGAGTTTGCCGACCACTGGTCTAGGTGGATCATAAAGTATGAGGTGCTGAAGAGAGAGAGCAGGGGCTGGAGGGGTGAGTGGGAGCATATCTGCAGGGCTTCAAACGCCATGTTGAGGAGTCTGGATTTTATCCAGAAGGAAAGATGTGGCCACTGGGGGTGGGGTTCAGTGGGGAAGTGACCTAGTTAGCTGTCCCATTGCCTACCCAAACCCCAGCCCAGCACTGGAGCCAGAGGAGAGAGTCAGAAGGCCCAGATGTTCCCAAACACATTCCCCCTGCAGGGAACAGTCTCCTGGGACAGCTGCCGTGGCTGGGGTCAGAGCAGCCAATAGCCCTGGGGTGGGGGGAGTCCAAGGTCAGGGGTTGGCAGGTTCAGTCTCCACCTGAGCCTTTGTGTGGCCCTGCCTGGTCCCAGGTTGCTGCTGACACCCCCTGTTCTGTGCCTGCAGTGAAGGTGACTGGTGGGAGGCTCGGTCCCTCAGCTCTGGACAAACTGGCTACATCCCCAGCAACTATGTGGCCCCTGTGGACTCCATCCAGGCTGAAGAGTGAGTAGGGGGTGAGAGGAGACCAGCCCTATGAACAGTATTCTGGAGGTCAAACTCTAGGTCATCTCTTGGGCAAGCCACAGCTACACACTATCTCCTTATCTATAATTCTGTAAGGTCATTGTGAGACTAAAAGAAGATAATAATTATGATAATAATAGATGATACTTATGTAGCATGTACTATGTTCTGGGCACTATTCAAAGTGCTTTCTGTGTATTAATCGAGTTAGGAATTAATATTATTCTGTTTTACAAACGAGGAAACTAAGGCACAGAGAAGTTAAATATCCTGCCCAAGCCCTAGCCTGTTTGGCTCAGTGGAAAGAGCGTTGGCCTGCGGACCAAAGGGTCCCGGGTTCGATTCCGGTCAAGGGCACGTACCTCGGTTGTAGGCTCCTCCCTGGCCGAGGCCCTGGTCAGGGCACGTGCAGGAGGTAACCAATCGATGTGTTTCTCTCACATGGATATTTCTCTCTGTCTTTCCCTCTCTCTCCCACTCTCCCTAAAAATCAATGGAAAAACATCCTCGGGTGAGGATTAACAACAACAACAACAAAATATCCTGCCCAAGTTCACATAGCTAGTACGTAGGTGGAGCTGGTGTTGGAACCCAGATCGTCTGGCTGCGTTTGCTGAGCATTATACATATTGGCTCTCAGTGATAAGAACAGTGCCTGGGCTTTAAAACTTTGCAAACTGCTAAACAAATGTAAGGACGTATTACTTAGAATGAATTCTATGAAGGAGGCAGGGAATTATTCACAGAATACCTTTATATACTTGAGATACTACTATAGGTACCTACCTTGATTACTTCTCACACTATTGATATTACTATTATCCCCATTTCACAGGTGAGGAAACTGAGGCTCATACTTAAAAACAATCTACACGCTCATATGAAAAGGACAGATTAGAGAGACTGCAGAGTGAGAGTCAGCAGGACTTGGTGACGGATTTGCCACTGGGACATGGAGAGTGGGAGGAGTCAAGGGTGGCCCGGTCTTCTTGAGAAATTGGGTGGGTGATGGTGTGCCATTTGCTGAAGTGGGAACGTAGGAGCGGGTCGGTTTCTAGGGTGGACTTGTTGGGTTAAGTTTCATGGCTGGGAACACCCAGCTGGAGGAGACCCCCAGCTAGTGGATTCGGTTGTACTTTGCATGAGAAGTGTCCAGCCCATGGCAAGCCAAGCCCCAAACTGGCCCAGAGCAAGGGGCATCTTCTAATTGGCACTAGGCTCTTCGTTTGTTTGCTGTGGCTCTTGCCTCTGGCACACCTGGGGCTGGGGTGGAAATTTGGGACTCCTCAGAGTGCAGATGATAGTTAAAGCTGAAGGAAGAGGGAGGCATGGGAGAGAGATTGGCCCTAGGACCCAACTTCGAAGAAAGCTGCCCTTGAAGCGGAAGGAGCCGCTGGAAAACCAGGCCAGGCCCTGTCAGAGCAGCCAAGAGCGTGGGGGAGAGGTTTCAGGAAACAAGAGAAATGAGTACCAGAGGCTTCCGCTGGATTTGGCAATGGGGCTGACCTTTGTGAGACATCTCTGTGTGAAGTGGGGTAGAGGCCAGACTGCAGAGCCTGGGAGTAGGAGGTGAGGAAGTGGAGCCCCAAGTGTGAAGTGCTTTCTCAAGAGAAGAGAAGGTGAGAAGTACAAGAGAATGTTGATGGCAAGATAGGGCTTAGCCCGGCCCGCATGGCATCCATCTATGAACCAGGAGGTCATGGTTCGATTCCCCGTCAGGGCACGTGCCCGGGTTGTGGGCTCGATCCCCAGTGGAGACATGTGGGAGGTAGCTCATCGATGATTCTCTCTCATCTCTCTCATCATTTCTCTTACTCTCTCTCTCTCTCTCTCTCACCCTTTCTGAGATCAATAATAATAATAATAACAACAAAGAGAGGGCTTAGAACAGTTTCCTCTGGGGAAGGAAGAAATGTAGGCATATGTAGAGGTTGGTGGGAGAGAGGTGTTCTGAGCAGAGGGGCGTGGACAGGGTCCAGAGCTCAGTGGAGTGAGGACTTTACCTGTGAAGGTGGCAGGAGGCCTGGAGAAGAGGAGGGGTGATGATGCAGAAGATGAGAGGTTCGTGGGTTCATGCTTGTGTCCACATCTTGGCGGCAGAGGCACTGTGCAGTGTCGCTGTTAAGAACAGTGTGGTGGTTAAGAGGGCCGGCCCCAGAGCAGACGGCTCGGGTTCCTATTCTCGCAGCACAGCTTTTAGAGCCTGTGGCTTTGGTCAAGTTGCTTAGCCACAAGGTATCTCTATTTCCACATCTGTCTAATGGGCGTTAATAATAGTACTTCACTACCTTGTTATAAGAATTAAATGAATACATGTATGCATTAAAGCAGAGCCTGACACAAAATAAGTGCTGTTGTTATTACATTAATTATTAAGGAAGTAGCTAATGTCATGGGCATGGGTGGGGGTAGGGCTCTAAAAAAATTTGGAAATGTGTCTTGTCTACACAGTCCTTCAACAGTTCTTCCTTCCCCTTCCTGCCTACCCTCCTGGACATTTCATTTGCCAATGCCTTCCCCTGATCCCCAAAATGTGCCTAGTACCCGGGTGTGGATGACAATTTTAGAGTTCACAGAGACTGCCACCTTCCTTGATTTGAAAACGATGCTCCTTTTAATTGAGCCCAAGATGGTCAAGGGCCAATTTTGTGATCAAATGACATCTTATTCTTCTATGGCACCTGTGGTCATGTCATCTCCCCAGTAAACTTTCACAGTTGGTTTGAGGCTACAATTCAGTCCCCGAAGAATATCCAAGAGAGAGCAGCAATGCTCGAGGTCTGACGTTGAAGTTGAGACTTAGAACAATATTCAAATTTAAGAGAGTGGAGGAAAAGCAGCAGTCCGAACCAGGCAGGAGCAGTCAGAAAGAGGGGAAGAGAAGCAGGAAAGAGTGTTGTTCTGGAAGCCAAAGGAGGAAAGGGATTTCCGGTGGGTGTGGGGAGAGGGAGCTGAGAGAGTGCCTGGGGTGGTGTGAAAAGAACGGGGGTGGGCTGCAAGAGATTTCAGTCAGCTCATTGCAGGCCTTGCAGGAGGTCACGGCTCCTCTCCCAGCCTCAAGTCCCTCATCTGTAAAACGAACTTCTAGAGGAGCAGTAATGAGATGGACTAATGGACTGGTGGCACCCTGAGGAGGTCCTTGGTGACTGGGGTTCTAGCAATTTTAATTCAAGAGAAGCCCAGAGAGTGGAGAGGAGAAGTCTAGCCGTTAGTGGGCACCTACTGTGTGCCAAGTATTCCAAGTCCCCTTCTCTGTGACCCTCATACCCAGGCTGTGAAGCAGGTGGATGAGCCCCCTTTCAGGGATGAGGACACTGAAGCGTGGCTTGTGAGGTGGCTTTTCCCAGGAGGCTGACTTGAGGGTTGGACTAGGTGTGTAGCTGACTCTTGCCGGCCTTTCCCTGCAGGTGGTACTTTGGAAAGATGGGAAGGAAGGATTCTGAGAGGCAGCTGCTCTCCGCTGGCAACCCCCGGGGAGCCTTTCTCATTCGGGAGAGTGAGACAACCAAAGGTGGGGGCTAGGCCCTGGCTGGCCCTGGGCCAGGACAGCCTAGCCATTAGGGTGGGGCTAGGAGCCTTGGTGGGGCTAAAAGCAAGGGGGTGGGGAGGAGGGTGGGTGGGGGTAGGAGTGGGGGGTGGGGCTTGGGTCAGGGCCAAGACTGGGACTGGGTTTGAGGGATGTGGCCTTCCAACTCCAGGGTCCCCAGTCTTTTGGGCCTCTTCCTGCTTCCGGACTGGGGCAGGACGGAAGGTGATCCTTCCCAACAGGTGCCTACTCTCTGTCCATCCGGGATTGGGACCAGGCCAGAGGCGATCACGTGAAGCATTACAAGATCCGAAAGCTGGACACTGGTGGCTACTACATCACGGCGAGGGCCCAGTTTGACTCGGTGCAGGACCTGGTGCAGCACTACATGGGTGAGGCGGGCCCTTGGGGCTGTCCTGTGCTGCAGACCCCTGTCCCACGCCACTGAGACCGAGGCCCAGAGGAGGGTCTCCAAGCGGGAGTGGCAGGCCAGGACTAGGACCCAGTCTAGGCTCTCACCCAGCATACTGCTCTGTGGGGTTCCAGAGGAAACAGGCTGAGGCCGCGCATACCAGAGCAAGGGGGTGCCCCGGTGTCTGAGCCGGGTAGGAGGCAGCATAGCACTGACTAGGAGGATGGGCTGCAGGGCTAAGGGGAGGGTGGCATCATGCCCAGGTTTCTGCTTTGGTTGATTAGGGAGGGGATGAGGGCCATGGAAGAGTGAGGGTCCCATGTCCACACCTTTGGAATCGTCCACTCCATCTCCCCCCGTCAGAATCCCACCTTCTTCTTGGGGCCCAGCTGGAGGCCACCTGCCATGGGAAGTCCCCGGTCCTTACAGGGGCCACCTCACCCTCTTGTTTTAAAAAATATATTTTATTGATTTTTTACAGAGGAAGGGAGAGGGATAGAGAGTCAGAAACATCGATGAGAGAGAAACACCGATCAGCTGCCTCCTGCACACCTCCCACTGGGGATGTGCCCGCAACCAAGGTACATGCCCTTGACCGGAATCGAACCTGGGACCCTTCAGTCCGCAGGCTGATGCTCTATCCACTGAGCCACACCGGTCAGGGCCACCTCACCCTCTTGATGCCACCTCCTTGTCTGGGCACCAACATGTTCACCTGCTCCGGGGCCGCTGCCTCCTGCCCTGGCCTGGGACCTCACCTGTGTCCTGGTTCCTTGTAACGGATCCGGGAGACGGAGGTGGGATGAGGAGTGTGGGCCGTTCTAGCCCGGTGACCTCCGACACCCTGTGACCTCCGACACCCCGCTCCGCAGAGGTGAACGACGGGCTGTGCCACCTGCTCACGGCCGCCTGCACCACCATGAGGCCGCAGACGCTGGGCCTGGCCCGGGACGCCTGGGAGATCAGCCGCAGCTCCATCGCGCTCGAGCGCCGGCTGGGCACGGGCTGCTTCGGGGACGTGGCTGGGTACGGGGCCCGGGCCGGGCTGCGCGGGCGGGCGGGCGGGCGGCGGGGAGCCCGTCCTGACGAGCCGCGGGCGCCCGGCAGGCACGTGGAACGGCAGCACGAAGGTGGCGGTGAAGACGCTGAAGCCGGGCACCATGTCCCCGAAGGCCTTCCTGGAGGAGGCGCAGGTCATGAAGCTGCTGCGGCACGACAAGCTGGTGCAGCTGTACGCCGTGGTGTCCGAGGAGCCCATCTACATCGTGACCGAGTTCATGTGCCACGGTGAGCAGGGGCCGGGCGCCGGGGCCGGGGCAGGGTTTGGGGTGACGTTAAGGTGAGTGGGGGGGGGGCGGTGGGGGGAACTTGGGTAGCGATCTGTGATGGGAGGAGGTACCCGGCTGAGAAGCCCACAGAGGCCCTGAGAAGTGAGACCACGTGACTGCCGGGACTGGGGGCGGGGCCAGGTTAGACCAGGTGGGGTCTGGGAGTGGGGGCGGGGCCAGGTTAGACCAGGTGGGGTCTGGGAGTGGGGGCGGGGCCAGGTTAGACCAGGTGGGGTCTGGGAGTGGGAGCGGGGCCAGGTTAGACCAGGTGGGGGGGTCTGGGACTGGGGGCGTGGCCTCTGGCGTGAGGTGTGGTCAGCTGGTGGGTGGGCTTGGGGCAAGTGAAGGCGGGACCGTGAGGAGGTAGGGTCTGGGACGGAGTCTGAGTGTGGCGTGTCTAGGGGTGACGTAGGAAGAGAAGAGAGATGTGGGCAGAGTCAAGATGTCTGTGGAGGGGGATCCGGGTGAGCTGTGTGAAGGGCTGAGGGACCTGGCGGGATCTTGAATGGGGGCCGGTCTACAGGAGTGGGCTGGGAGCAGGGGATGGGGCTGTAGGATAGGAGATGGGTTCTGGATCCGGGTGGGCCCAGGGAGACAAGGCTGGCCTGGAGCTGGCGGTCGGGTCTTGCTGCTGATTTTCTGGGTTCCTCTCCCCAGGTAGCTTGCTGGAGTTCCTCAAGGACCGAGAGGGCCATGATTTGATGCTGCCCCAGTTGGTGGACATGGCAGCCCAGGTAAACTGGGACAGCAGCCTTCATTTCTCAGAGCCGCCTCCTATTAACCTTCCACAGATCCTTGTGCCCGTAAAGCCCTGTGCCCTTCAACACAGCCTCCCCCGGACATGCAGCCCCACCCACTGCACCAGCTGTGCCAACTGCCTCTGAGCCAGTGCCTGGCACTGTTGGTTTTTCTGATGATCCATCACGTAGCCATGGTGTTCCCATTTCTCCACACCTCGGCCCCCAGGTAGCGGAGGGCATGGCCTACATGGAGCGCATGAACTACATCCACCGCGACCTGAGGGCGGCCAACATTCTCGTGGGGGAGCGGCTGGTGTGCAAGATCGCTGACTTTGGGCTGGCCCGTCTCATCGAGGACGATGAGTACAACCCCCAGCAAGGTGCCCTGCCTCATCCCACCTCAGGGCCTCACATGCTCAGGGACCCTTCCCCTTCCCATCGCAATGTAGTATAAGAGGCAACCCTGGGTTCAAATCCAAGCTCCTCCACTTATCAGCCATGTGACCTTGGGCGAGTCACCTAAGCTCTGTGAGCTATTATTCTCATCTGTAAAATGAAAATATTCAGATAACAGTAAGTCAACAAATATTTATCAAGTACCTACTATGTGTCAGGTACTGCTAGAATTCTCAAGTGAGAGACAATAAGCATCATAGCATGAGCTCTGTAGCCAGAATGCCTGGGTTTGAATCCTAACCACCTATGAACTTTGTGGTCTGTCCCCTTTTCCTTATCTGTGCAATATGGATAATAGCATGTATCTCAAGGGGTTTTTGTGAGGCTTAAATGAGTTAATGCATGTAAATCACTTAAGACAGTACCTGGCATGTAGGAAAGGCTATATTGCAGGTCCTCGAATAATGTCGATTTGTTCACATCGTTTCTTATAACATTGATGAGAAAAAAATTAATTCCCAGGCTTAGGCCACTGTCTGTGTGGTTTGCACATTCTCCCCATGTCTTCGTGGGTCTTCTCCTGGTCCTCTGGTTCCCTGTCTTCCCAAAGCTGTGCATGTGAGGTGACTGGGCATGTCTACATCGTCTCTGCCTGAGTGAGCGTGCATGTGAGTGCAGCCTGCAATGGAAGGGCGTCCTCTTCAGGGTGGGGTCCCGATTTGTACCCTGAGCTGCCTCCTGCACGCCCCTCACTGGGGATCGAGCCCGCAACCTGGGCATGTGCCCTTGACCAGAACCAAACCCTGGACCCTTCAGTCCACAGTCCGACACTCTATCTGCTGAGCCAAACCGGCTAGGGCAAGACACCATTCTTTCAATCCGGCTGGTCCCAGGGACCCCCCTCACTAACTTCCCCTTCTCCTCCAATCTCTCCAGGGGCCAAGTTTCCCATCAAGTGGACAGCCCCAGAGGCGGCCCTTTATGGCAGATTCACCATCAAATCAGATGTGTGGTCCTTTGGAATCCTACTCACCGAACTCATCAGCAAGGGCCGAGTTCCTTACCCAGGTTTGCTGGGGGCGGGGAGGTGGGAGAGCGGTCATGGGGAAGGATTTCCTCCTTGCTGCTTCTTTGGGAGAGGCTGGGCCCCCTGACTGATGGAGCCTCATCCTCTAGGCATGAATAACCGGGAAGTGTTGGATCAGGTGGAGCATGGCTACCACATGACGTGCCCCCCAGGCTGCCCAGTATCCCTGTACGAGGTCATGTTGCAGACCTGGCGTCTGGATCCAGAGGAGAGGCCTACCTTCGAGTACCTGCAGTCCTTCCTGGAGGATTATTTCACCTCCACAGAACCCCAGTACCAGCCTGGGGATCAGACATAGCCGGTCTGGGCATCGGCCACCTCTCTGGGGGTGCCCACCAGCCCTTTTCAACCCCCCAGGGCTCTGGTCCCAAAGCCCCCAGGCTTAGAGCCCTATAGAGTCCTAGCCTGTCAGAGTAAACAGGTTGCTCTGATGTCATCGAGGGCAACCCACTCATTTTAAAGATAGACAAATCGAGGCTCAGAGATTATCCCTTACCCAGTGTGGCCCAGGCACTATTTCTCCCTCCAATTTAGGACCCTATGTGCCTCTAGTCTCCCTACTCGCCCCGCCCAAAAAAAAAAAAAAAAAGAAATGCTCAGACCTTGTCTAGTTATTTATAAAACTATATCCTTTCCCTTGCCTCCCATCCCTGCCTTCCTGCCCTGCCATCCCACCCTGGTCCAGGACTCCAGAATTCAACTCCATTCAATCTCTTGTGTCTGTAAGCTACAAAGAGAGGGAAAAACTTCGCTGGATCCCTTTCCTGTTGGATGTACCCTGTAGTCCAGGACTGGGGTCCAAGGCCCAGATTGAGAGAGAGGATTGCTGAGGGCTTACCCCGCCCCCCCCCCAGTCATGTGTGTGTGTATTGATTTTGTAAATAAGAAAAATGACAATGTGAATCCATGAGCTATGACGATCCCTTCCTTTGGGAGGGATGATGGTCAGTGGGAGGTGAGTGGGGCTGCTTTGGCTGCTGGGAAGAGGGAGTACCCTTAGAGCTGATAAGCACAGGGTACACCAAGGGGTGATTTAGGACACCCAAAAGTCCTGATGCTCGTCCCCATTGAGTTTAGGACAAGCTGAGAGATGGATACAGAAGACAGGCAGTTGGAGATCAAAATGTCACCTTCGTTACTAATGTGGTTTTAGTTTGTGCGCAGTGGGTTTGCTAATTCTTTACTTGATTCTACAGATTTACTGTTCTTCACAGGCATAGCAGCAGGCCTCCCTCCAAAGGGGCAGTGGGGGAAGATCACAGTGGACCCTCTGCAGCTCCCCCAAAGAAGACAGAGGGAGGGGAGGGCAGAGGCCTGAGAGTTAGCCTAGCTCACTGGGTCTCACTTGGACAGCTCTCACCCTAGGGGGTTTGGGAGAGGTTTGGAGGCAGTTTTGTTTGTGATGATGATTAGGGCTCCTGTCATGGAGTGGGCAGGGACTGAAGGTGCTAAGCGACCTGCCATGCACATGTGCAGTGAGGAATTGTCCCACCCCCAGGTCCCCTTCGAGACACTGACAGCTGACGTGCATCCATGTGGAAACAAGGGGAACCGGAAGTAAGGACTTCCACCTCTCCCATCAGGAAAGTGTTGACCCCCTGACTTAGTAAGAGTGTGGACAGGGTAAGAGGCTGGGAGCTAGGAATCACTGCTGCGACTGGCAAACAATTACAGGGCATTCAATGTGTGAAGGCCCTTTGCTAGGCAGGATTTCCGGAATACCAACGTGAACAAGACCCGTCCTTGTCCTGGAGGAGCTTACAGTCAGGCGGGAGAGAAACAATACTAACTCATTTACTAAGTGTCTGCTGAATGCCAGATGTGTTTACATCCATTTCGTCTAGTCCCGAGTCGGGTTCTATGATGAGGACACTGAGGTCATGGGTCACACAGCTATATGGGACCGAGCTGGGATTTGAACCCTGCTCTTACATTAAGGCCCATGATCTTTCTACCAGACCTCACCGCCTCTGGACTTTGGGAAGAAATCATATCGGCCCCAGGTGGATGTTTGGGAGATCCTTCTCCCTCTAGATTTTGGTAGAAAGATTTCCTGGAAACCCAAGTTGAGTGACCTAAAGAAAAGGGGACAAAGTGGCCAACGCAGATTGAGCGTTCCCTGTGTTCCGCCCTGTGCTAGGGGATGCTGGATGGGAGCCATCCTAGGGAGAGAGGCCAAGTGATGCTTAGAGAGGGCGACCACAGAAGTGGGAGCCGTGGCTCTGCACACTCAAACTCTCAGGTGCCCAGGCTTCCTGAGGCTTTTGCAGCCAACCGAACTCACAAGAGCCTGATGTACAAACCAGAGTCCCGGTGTTTCCATCTGCCTTGGAGTAAGCAGATAAGAGCACCGCTCAAGAGCTGTACTGCCTGGTGTGAATCTTGCCTCCACCACGCGCCAGCTGTGTGATTTTGTGTAGGTTATTAACCTCTCCAAACCTCAATTTCCTCATCTGTGAAATGGCAATAAAATGCTCAATACATGCTAGCTCTCTTTGTTATACCTCTTACTAATTACTTACTATATGCTAGGTATCCTGCTAAGTGCATGCTGCCATTTAATCCTCACAGAACCCTATGAGGAGAAGGCTTCATTTTATTAATAGGGAAACAGAGGCACAGTGAAGTAAATAGGTTACAGGACATAACTGGCCGAGCAGGGGCTTGAACCAGATCCTCTGACTTCAGAATCAGTGCTCTTAGTCTCTATAGTCTTTTCCTGGGACCAAAATATTTTTGTCTGACGGATGGAACTCTCTGCCTGGTACCTGGATGCCCATTGAGCTTAAATAAGGCCCAGCAGGGCAGTGAACCACGTGGAGCTCACCAGGCCCTCGCTGCTCAGCAGACACCAGAGCCTCCTGAGCCTGGAATCCGTGTATCTATTGGTTCCCTGTCCCTCCCTCTGGTGCAGCTGAATAAATTCTCCCTTGCACCCCCTTTTCTGTGCATCCTCCTGTTCCCTTCAGATAGAGCACAATGCAATTGATTAGGCCTCTGTTTTCTCCATTTCAATCACATCCTCGCCCTGCCTCCCTGAGATTACAGGCGGGCGGGTCACCTTGATTGCAGTTTCCACTGTTCACAAAACCCTTCAGTCGTTTACAAAACCATCTCTCGCCTCATTCACTCCCCCACCTGGCTCTTCTCCTCCTGAAGCGTGGATTTTACTGGCTTAAGACTCAGAGGGCAGTTTTATTTCCAAGTTCATGGTGGGGGAGAAGGGCACATAATTGACTAATGCTAGGTGTTTCACATGCATCATCTAATACGATCCTCCCGAGGCAGAGCAGAAGTGTGATCATTCCCGTTTTATAAAAGAGGAAACAAAGACGCTGAGAGGCTCTGACACCTGCCCAAGGTCATACAGCTGGATGGTAGGGTCAGGATTTGAACCCTGCATTCCACTGTGTCCCATTCCTTCATCTGATGGAGCAGCATGGGCAAGTATACTACTCACCCAGAGTCAGGCCCCGGGAGGGCCTGGTGCAGATAGAGGTCTGGGGTGGCCCCATAAATGCCGAGGATTGTATTTGTAAAAGAACCAAGTCATGTATTAATTTTGCACACACTTACTGATATCTCCTGTAGGCTGGTCCTGCCCAGGCGGCAGAACGGTAAGCAGTTACCACACTTAGGGGCAAGGTCAGTCTGGATGGAGGCCAAGGGAGGCTTTTTGGAGGATGTAAAGAAAAGTGCCTGGTGAAGCAGCCAGAGGGTGAGATCATCTCCCACTGAGGGAATAGCACATGCAAAGGCCCAGAGGTATGGAAGAACAAGGCAAGTCAGGCAAGTGCAACTAATTACGTATGGGAGGCTGAGGGTGCAGATGAAGCATGGAAGAAGGTCAGAAGGTCAGAGGCAAGAGGTGGTAGGGTTGAGCCCTGGCCAGGTGGGTCAGTTGGTTGGAGCATCCTCTCATACATCAAAAGGTTGAAGGTTCAAGATTCCTGGTCAGGGCACATACCTAGGTTGTGGGGTTAATCCCCAGTTGGGGTGCATGCAGGAGGCAACCGATGGATTTTTTTCTCTCTCACACATCTGTTTTTCTTTCTCTCCCTTCCTCTCTGTAAAAGTCAACAAAAACATATCCTCAAGTGAGGTTTCAAAAAACCCCAAAAAGCAGGAGAGTTGGAAAGCCAAGGGGTATGGCCCCTGAGTTGTGGAGAAAAGTCAGAGAGAAATCTATGAGGCCTAGGATCTACTGGGGAGTGGGTCTATCTTGGATCCCACTGTTCTAGTACTGAGCTGGGTGGACCCCCTATCTACTTCAGTGCTCTCCCAGGTACAGTGTCAAAGCCTCCCTTTCACCCATTACACACACACACACACACACACACACACACACACACACACACACACAGCATGGTCTTGCAGAGGTGTCCATAGGCCCTCTAGTGGTCACTCTGAGTACCATATTTAAAACTGCAGAAACTTTCCTCTGGGATAGGACTAGGTCCCTTCAGAACCTTCCAGTCCCATCGGATGGGAGATACGGCACAGTGCCTGCTCTCAGAGCTCACAGTAATGGTGATGAGGGCGAAGGGGGCAGACACAGGCAGAAAATGTGGGAGAACAGGGAAGGGTACTAACTCAGTTGGTCATGGGGAAGTCTGGAAGGCTTCTCAATGGAGATGTTGTTCACCAGAGCCTTGCAAAAGGAGTAAAAGTTTGCTTGATAAAGAAACAAAAGCCCAGCTGGCATAGCTCAGTGGTTGGGCATCAACCAGTGAACCAGGAAGTCACGGTTCGGTTCGATTCCCAGTCAGGGGTCAGGGGTCAGGGCATATGCCCAGGTTGCAGGCTTGATCCCCCGTGTGGGGCATGCAGGAGGCAGCCGATCAATGATCCTCCCTCATCATTGATGTTTCTCTCTCTCTCCCACTCCCTTCCTCTCTGTAATCAATAAAAAAATATTTTAAAAAAAGAAACAAAAGAAGGGCATTTCAGACTTCACTGGGACCATACAGGCTGTTACAATTAGGTAGGTGTGACTGGAGTGAAAATTTTGAGGGGGGTTAGTGGCTAAAGATGGAGATGGTGAGGTAGGCATGGGTCTTGTCTGCCATGCATGCAGGCCAGGCTTCTAGGTTTGGGGCTATGGAAGCTCTGAAGGGTTTTGAGTAGGGGAGTAACCAATCACATTCACTTCCCAGAAGGAAACCTCTGGTGACCAATGTGACGGAAGAGTGGGAGGGGAAGAAGTGGGAGAGGGACACCTCTCTTGGACACAAAGAACAGTACCAGGTCACACTCAGGACACATAACTTTGAGCAGGCCTGTGAACCGGGCACATCCTGACACCTACAGACATGTCACGGGGATCCCAGGCTGAGCACCCACAGATAAACAAATGCGCTGATATGCACTCAGACACATAGCTCAGGTTCATAGTTGAAAGGAAATCAAGGAGTGTGTGAGAACCACGCACACCCTGATGGACACAGGACTCTCTCTCTCTCTCTCTCTCTCTCTCTCTCTCTCTCTCTCTCTCAGACACATAGCTCAGGTTCATAGTTGAAAGGAAATCAAGGAGCGTGTGAGAACCATGCACACCCTGATGGACACAGGACTCTCTCTCTCTCTCTACACACACACACACACACACACACACAGAGAGAGAGAGAGAGAGAGAGAGAGAGAGAGAGAGAGAGAGAGACCCTATCCTACCCCCCTGTTTCCCCCAGGGTCCCTCACCACCTCCAGGCAGGAACAAAGCTGACCCTTGCCCTCTGGCCCCTGGCCTCTCCTCCCACACCCCCTGCCCAGAGGGAGGAGCTGTTTGAAGTCTGGGCTGCAGCTGGGGTTTCCTGTTGCCTGGAGGAATGTGGGAGGACTTGTAGGGAGGGGGGAGTGGAGCGGGCCGGCTCAGGAGGAGGGATAATGGGGGCCTGGGGGCCTTAGTTCCCATTGTACCAAAATGAGGAAGGGCTTTCTGCTTCCACGGTCTCTTGGGCCCCAGCCCTGAGCTGTTCTCAACCAGAGGAGGGGAAAACCAAGGCCATAATGGCTCCAGTCCAACAGGCCTCTTGTTCCTGGATCTGTATGTAGTTCAGTGTCTTAGGATAGGTCCTCAGCCTCTCTTGGCCTCAGTTTCCCCTTCTGTCGGCTGGGATGAATCCCTCTCTAGCAATCCACGCCTTTCCTGAGAGAGCTCCAAGGGGTGGGCCAGCCCCAGGACTTCTGTAGTCACGGAGGGCAGTGCCCATCTCTACCCAAGGCTCACTCCATTTTGCCCTTTCCATGAGCCCCAGGGGCCTGGCCCCAGCCTGCTGCAACGTCTCAATCATTGTCACCATTTTATATGACTCAGTAGCCCCACAACATGCCCTTGCCAGGTCTCAAAGTGCTTTTGCATCCATGTGCTCAGTAAGTCTTTTGCAAGCACTGCCTGGAACACAGGGGAGGGATGGCTCTTCTATTGTGTACACATGGAAACTGAGACTCTAAGGGGGTAAGGACACACGAGTAAAAGCAGAGTCAGAACCAGGTCTAGCTGGCTCCTCATCCGCACGGCCTCCAAACCCTGAGACCCTACCGCTTTTTTTATCTCTAGAGTCTCACCTCTGTTTCCTAGGATCTAGCTTCTGCTTATTGAAACAGAAGTGACTGGAATGAGCTGAGCCCAGAAAAGGATGATGGAGGCTCTTCCAGAACCTGGGTCCCCTCCTTCAAGTCTGCTTTCTTAGGGAGCTAACCGTTCTTCTGCCCAGCCTTTGGTGACACCCACCCTGTTAGGAACTGGGTAGCTAGTCCTAACCCTTTTTAGACGATGGCTGCCAAAGCAGATATGGAGATTAGACGCTAGGTGGCAGCAGCAGCCCACAGTAAGACTCAGCTTGAGTTTGTTTGGGGAGAGCCCCCCCAACACTATTTGGAGCGGCTCCAAGAGAAAGGCCAGCCCCCGAATAACTGTGAAACCCTGAAATGCATGATTTTCAACGATGCCCAACACCTTGGCGCTTAAATACTCACTTTGTCTTTGGGGAGCGGACAACTGAGGCAGCCTGGGTTGGGGGGGGGGAATACTTGCAAAATCCTACCTAACTTCTATTCCTTCCGTGGAGCCACGGAGCCTACAAATATTGCCCTCTTAGACCTCATCACTTAACCTCTCCCTTCCCAGGCCCTTCCCAAGCTCTTCTTCATCCCAACCCCCCGGGGCTCCCTATTTCCCAGAAGCCATCCTGTATCACCCTATCCAGTTCCTTCCCCAAACTTGGTTCCGACTGGGTGGGCCAGAGCCCAATAGGCAAGGATGTGAGGGAAGCTAAAAGAAAGGGGAATCTGGGCTTCTCCTCCCCTCCCCAGGGTTAAGTCTCTCCAGAGGGGGACCAGCTAGAGCAAGATGCCTGCAAGGAGAAGCTGTTCCCAAATGGGGGCCTCTCCAGCTGGCCATACCAGATCAATAGGGGTACCAGTTAGAGTCCTAGACTTCTCCCACCGCTGCTGCTCCCCTCACCAAAAGGACCAATGAAGAGAGCCCCTCAGACCCCTTCTTTTGCCCTCTGGAGATTCCAGACTATCCTAGAAGAGGGGCTTGGAAGAGATGGAGGTATAGGGAAGGTGGTGACAGGAAGCTGCGTTTGGCAAAACGTCACCACCTGCCTTTGTCACATACTGGCCATCAGCCTGCATCACCCCAGAGGGCCAAAGGCGACGTCAGAAACAGGTGGGCTAAGAACAAAGGCAGTGCTGAAGGAACTCCGGACAGGGAGCAAGACAGACAAAGCTGACATACGTGGGCAAAGGAATGCCAGGCACAGATGAAGTGGGTCTCGCTCAGGACCAGTCAGAGCCGGTGTTGGTAGACACTGAGGACAGGACGGTGGCCATCCATTATTCATCTCGTGTCCTCTGTGAGCCACACACAGACACTGGGAGAGAAGATCAGACAGAGGCCTGGGGAGTCACAACTCCCTGCATGGCTCAGAGGTTAATTGGAAGGCCTGGGCCTAGTGGTGTGCCCTCATCCTTGGAAATGCTAACTACCATTTCACCAGGACTTTGCCAGATTCTAGAGCCCTGTGGTGGCCAGTAAATGGCAGCAGCAGCCGTTCTCCTGCTTGGGCTGTCCAGCTACCTCCCCTTGGTAACCAGGCCCTGGCAGTGCACATTCCTCCCATCTGTGGGGCTGGGCCAGGCAGGGGGCCCGGAGCTGGGAGCTGGGAGCTGGATAACAGATGTGACCTGAAGAGGAGGTAGGTGAAAGTGCTGAGCCCAGCCCCCTGGCCGCAGCAGGGGCTTTGAACTGTTGAATTTGAATCTTACTTCCCGACACAATGAAGACGCTCAGTCGAATTCAGGAAGGGTATGCGTGTGCACGTGTGTGTGTGTGTGCGTGTGCGTGCGCGCGTGTGTATTACCCAGGACTTTTGTGCCCTTGCCGCCCTTGGACTTCTAGGAAAACAGGAGTTGGGGGAGGGGGAACGCTAAACCCAGAGCTCAGCTTGAGACGGGGCACTGAGTGAGGAGGAGACGCCAGTGGGGCTGAGTTTTCTGGAGCATCCCTCCTACGACGTAAGCTCTTGCGCTTTACTCAGTAAAACACCGTTTCAGTAAAGGAGAACGTCCCTAAATTCAGGGAGCCTGTCCTCCTCCCTCTCCCCTTCCTTTCCCATTTAATTGGGACTCCCCAGAAAGTCTCAGGTCTTTTGGCTAATCCCTTGATTCCCTATTCGACTCTCATTCCATTCTCAGACCCCGCCCCTTCCCTCCCACCCGCAACCTCCCTCAAGCCAGAGCACCCCGCCGGGGACAAGGAACTTGGTAAACGTTCCCAATCCTTGGGGAAAACCAGCGCCCCTTGGAAACGAAGATCACGCCCCCGCCGGAGGGATCCGGGTGCAGGCGTCCAGTGGGCTCCAAGCCGCGCCGTCGGAGCTGCCCGCGCGGCCCCGCCCGCTGGGCGCACGGAGCGGCCAGGGCGGGGACTACAAGTCCCAGCGTGCTGTGCGCGCGTCCCCCCCTGGGGTTCCGGATGGTGAGCGGCGAAGGTAAGGCGAGCTCGCAGAGGCAGCGGCGGCGGCGGCGGAGACGGAGAGAGGCAGGCAGGCAGGGCGAGGGCGAGAGACGGAGGGAGGGAGTGAGCGAGGCAGACCAGACAGACAGACAGGCGGGCGGGCGGGCAGAGCGAGCCACCCGCCAGGCTGCGCTCAGCCCCGCTCGCAGCGGAGAGAGCAGAAGGCAGGAGGAGGGAGGGGAGGAGAGGGAGGGAGGGAGAGGGAATCCAGCTACCACCACCCAAAGCCAGCGTCTGCTTTCTGTCCTCATTTCCTTTTCCCACCCAGCTCTGAGAGCAGAGAAAGGCAGAGAGCGAGAGAGATAGAGACAGTCGGGGAGACAGACAGACAGAGAGAACGGGAGGGAGGAGGGCGGAGGAGGAGCAGGAGGAGGACTACGCGGGGCGCGTTCTCTCCCAGGTTTGCAATTGGGGGGGTGGGGGCGGGGGTGTCCAGGACTGTGAGAGTGTGTGCGCGGCGGGGGGGAGCGAGGGGGGCGCAGAGAGAGCGAAGGAGTGATCGAGGTGGGGGGGCGCCGCGGGAGCGGGGGCCGTGTCCAGCGGAGTTAGCGGCGGAGAATGTGAGCCGAGGCGCGAGCCATGCTGTCAGCAACAGCGGGCGGCTCAGGGCTCCTTCACGACTCCTCTCCCCAGCTGCCGGGCGCCGCGTCGCTGCCGCCGCCGGAAGACAGACGCCCCCAAAAGCCCCTTCCCTGGCTCGGACCCACGGAGCCGGCAGCCCAGCACTCCGGTGAGTGGCGCCTCCTCCCCAGTCCTAGACCCCCGCTGGGGACCGGCTGGCCGGGCTCTTTTGTGCAGCGCGCCAGGGGGGCTCTGCGCCCCTTCTGTGCGCCCCGGTCCGGTCCGTCGGACCCCGTGGCTGCGGTGCCCGCGGTGCGATCTGTCTTTGTTTCCACCGGGGCCCGCAGCTCGGCTGGGCTCGGCTTGAAGCCTGGCAGGCAGTGCCGGGAAGGGGGAGGGGGAGGTGGACGAGAAGGGGGGGGGGCAGGGAGGGGGGGTTCTCGGGTTTCCTGGCCGCCCCGCGGCTCCCCGGCTCCCCCGGCTCGGGGGCGAGGTGCGCGCTCAGCGCTGCCGCGCGCCCTCTCCACCTTCCCCCTCCCTCCGTCTTTGGATTTAAAACTGCAATTTGCTCTCCAGCTTGCTGAGAATGTGGGGGGGGGGGGGCAGTGTAGGGGGGACCGTGGGAGCGGAGAACAAGGCTGGATTTTAGGAACGGCGCTGGGAAAGGGGGAGACTGCGGAGGGAGGAGCCCCTCCCCTTCAACCCCAAATCCCAAGGTTCCGCTGGTGCTCTGGGAGTTGAGGGGCGGGGACCTAATGACCCGGAGGGGGTGTGGGGTGGAGGAGGGATTTGGGGTGGCCGGGGCCAAAGGGTTGGGCCGCGTGCCCGGTTACCTGGCGAACAAAGTCGGCTCACTTTTGCATAAATAAATAAATAATCGCCTATCAGTGCGTTTCCTCTGGGGCTCCGATTGAATCGGCCCCCTCTTCCCCAGGGGTGGGGTGCTGAGTGACAGCTGTCAGCCCCCTGGGCCGGTAGCTGGAGGTGAATTGCTGAATCCCTCTGCTCTCTGGCTGAGGGCACCTTCCCCTGCTGGGTCCTGGTCCCCAGGCAGAGCCAGAGGGGCAGGGGGCTGGCTCTGAATCTAGGAAATAACCTTGTTTCCTGTTCTACAGGAAAAGGGACAGCAACCCAGAGTTTGGGGGCTGGGGATGAGGACTGACGGGAGCTGGAGGGGTTCCCCAGCAGCCTGACCCCCCAGCCTCCTGCCAGGCGAAGGGGCCAGCTGAGGGAGGAAGGATGTGGGCCTTGCTGGCCGGAGGCGGGAGCTGGGGCTGTCCCTGAGGCGGCAGCGGGCACAGAGAGGGAGGAGGGAGGGAGAGAGAGAGAGAGAAGCGGGGGCGGGAATTCTCTACCGCAGACCCTGGGGGCCAGGGCCAGATGTGGAGGGGTGGGGAGTCCCCCCCTCCCTTCTAGCTTGGGGGCCCTGAGGCTGGGCTGGGAGGGGCTGAGCCTGGTGCCCTCAGTTCTGCACCAGTGCCTGACTGGCAGGGCCAGCTGAATTTGGGCCCAGGCGTCACCCTGGGAGGCAGGGCTGGGCTGCACCAGTCTGGTCCCTGAACACAAGGAGGGACCCTTGGGGGGCCTGTGCCTGTCTGGCTGGGCAGGCGTTTCCCGCCGGACCAGTTGGTGTCAGGCGGGACTTGGCCCCAGCTCCCTGGGCAGAGCTCAGGGCGTGAGGACGAGCTTTGCCTCCCGGTCACGGTGGCCACATTTTGTCCACTGCTGCCACTGTCGGAGCGGGGGCATGTGCCCGGGACCGGGCCGAGTCCTGCGAGGAGCATTTGGGGTATTTCTATTGTTGGCTTGTCCCTGCTCCATGTGACCCCTTGTGTGTAGCTTTGTGAGCTGGGGCTGTAAGTGAAAGATTACCAGTCTGTCACCCCCCCTCCCCCTGCTTTGTGGGGGCGGCTAGGCTGTGTTGGTGAGTTGTGGGGGGACCTTCCCCCAGGTGACATGTGCATGCCGCTTGCTGTCTCCCTCTGAGCAGATGTATATTTATTTTTGTAGTAATGAAAAATCAAACTGGATAGTAAGTTGAATTCGTTTTTTTCTCTTGCTGTGTCAATAGTTGGAATAACCCCCAGGGACCGGCGAACTTCTTGCCCCAGAGCTCCCACCCCTCAGAGTCTGCAAAGATCAGTGAGGGCATGAGCTTTGGGCGGCCAGTGAGCACCAGTCCAAACCAGTACGCTGGTCTCTCTTGGTCTGGCATTGGAGCAGGTGCCCAGGTGGGCAGGCATTGCCCCCTCCCCAGGCAAACCCCCACACCCCAGGGTGTAATCTGGCCTCTCAGCCACCTCTTTGGTCAGTGCCTAAGCTGTGCCCAAGCCCTCAGGGAGAGTCTCCAGGTGGGCTCTACCCCCCTGACTAGGCTCCCCGGCCACGTGCTGATATTTATTTTCTGTAGTAAAATCCATTTTTAATGCCGTTACTTTTGAAATAATATAGAAAGAAACAAATGTGATGTGTTTAAGTTGCCCTCTGTGAGTTTTTAATGTGATCTATGGCTGAGGTAGTGATGGAAGGAACTATTGGGCTTGGAGGAATTTGGTGTCATAAAGAAAAAGAGCTTGCTGTTTATTATGGTTGCTGGGCTGGGGGTCTGGAATAGGGTCATGGGGGCAGGGAGCCCCAGTCCCCCCCCCCCTCCCACCCAGATGCGGTGGATGGACAGCGTAGCTTCTTAGTTTGGGGTATGAGGGTTCCAGGATTGTTTTTGCATTGCTCCACAGCTTTTAAGGGGCCTTTGGTGAGGGGGCTCGGGAGTTGGGGGGCTTTGTTCTCCCCCTCCCACGTGCTTAGATCTTGGCTGGGAGGCCTCAGGAGCCCCCTGCAGAATTCAGTGGAGGTGTACTGTGGGCGTTTGGGCTTGGATCCTAAAGGAGATTAAGGGATGGGATCTCCACCTGATTGTTGTGGTTGTGCTAGAAGCTTGAGGGGAAAACTGTCCCTGGCAGAAACCAGAGGACTTTTTTTGGTGGTGGTGGGGGGGAGGGGGCACCACTCTGGACTGGCAGAGCCCCAGAGGGACAGTGCTTGTTCTCGGATCCGCCTGGAACACTGACTTGGGGCCACTCCTTCCTCTTGACTCTATTTGCCTTTGGACAGGGGTTACCTTCAGGCAAACCTGATCTCCCTCATTTCCTGTCCCCCCCTCACCCCAAGCAAACCCCCACACCCCTGGGTGTCATTTGGGCTTTTTTTTTTTTTTTTTTTGGTTTGGAAAACAACTCTGTGTCTCATGCCAGCCAGCCACCGAAGACCGTGGGGTACCATGCCTTCCTACCAGATGCCCAGGCACTTCTGATCTGGTTGAGTAAGGTCAAGCAGGCTCACTATTATGGGATGGAGCCTGGCTCTGCCGCTGGGTCTCCTGGGTCCCTGGGGATAGAGCCTGAAAGGGGAAGCTAGGATGGGGTGCAGCTGGGGACTGCTGGAGAGAGCATGGGTAACATTGTTGATAAGGTCAGCAGACGGCCCCCCCAGGGAGAATGGGGGAGGCGGGGAGGAGAGAGACCCAGACAGCCACTTGCCCAGTGGGGAGAGGGAAAGGTGGTGACAGAAGCCAGAGGTGAGAGGGTGAGAGAGAGAAGCAGGCAAGGAGAAGAGCCAGGATCCCAGCCCCAGGAGGTGGGGTCCAGGTGATGAAGGCCTAGGCATGAGCCACAGCCCAGAATGGGCAGGCACTGGGCCCTCTCACCCAAGATCAAGTGCTGGGGTTGTTTTTGGAGGAGAGACAAGCAAATGTCTCTGGGAAGAGGAAGGACAGGTGGGAGAGAGAAAGATTCCCACAGGAGGAGAGAGAATGGGGAGACAGGGGGATTCCAGGGGTCACTTGGTTCCTGCTTCTGCCCAGGGCAGTGTCTTCCCTCTGCCCTCTCCAAATGTCTGGGGACAGAGCAGAGCTCCTCTTTGGACCTGGAGGTGGGGCCTGAGGCAAGTTCTGAGCCCCACGGGGCGTGGGTGCTCTATGTCAAGAGGCACTGGGGTTTTAAAAGCGGGGAACATTAGGGTCCCCAGGGATGCCAGGGGCATCGTCCAGTTGTGACCCCTCCCTTGTTTGACAGGAGGAAACCAAGTCTAGAGAGAGGAGCCACTTGCCCAGTATCACAGACCCTTGGCAGGGGCGGGCCTGGGACCCATGCTCTTTGCGCTCCCCCTCTCTGTAGCTAGAGAATTGGAACAGCTGCAGGGGGGCCTCCTGGGCTCAGAGGGGGGCCAAGCCTGGAGAGAGGAGCAAGCAGGCACCCTTGTGGCCAGAGCCCCCCCAGGGGAGGGGGAGGTGCTGCTGCGGGGAGAGAGGGAGGGAGGGGAGAGAGGAGGGGAAACAGTGAGTCAGGCTTCCAAGAGCTGAAGATGAGAGAGCCAGCCCTGGGAGGGAGAGGGCTGGGAGGGCTGCTCAGAAGCAAGGAGAGGGAGGGGGCCCAGCCAGGGGCAAGGAGAGCTCTGGAGGGAGGGAGCCCGCCCCTGGCCCTGGCCCAGCGGCAGGCCTGTGCTGTGTGGAGGGTGCCGCCAATATGGACTTTGCCCATGGTAGGTCAGAAAGGAGCCAGATTCTGCCTCTGCAGTGTCCCTTTCCCCCCTATTCCTCATTTATGATCCCACCCCAGGGTCTCAGGGGATGACTGTGTGCCCTCCCGTCCCTTCGTCAGTTTCTCTGACCATTGTGGGATTTGGACCTTGAGCTTTTCTGGGGGCGGGGGGTGGGCACAGCATCCTGGGCGGGCGAGGGATGCTGTCTCCAGCTGCTGTCTTTGTGCTGGGGACACTGTTGGAGCTGCCACTGGTGCAGGGTGTTAGAGTAGGCTCCCTCTTGAACCCTCTGAGCTGCTGGGCCAGGAAGTGGAGGTGGCTGGCCATGAGTGCTGGGGTGCAGACTGTGTGTGTGTGTGAGGTGCTGATCTGGTGATGTAGATGGGCTACCTGGGGCCTCTCGGATGGCCTGTGCCTAGACAGGGCCAAGGTCCCCACATGTCCAGAACCACCTTCCACTTGAGGATGGGGGTGACACTCATGTGATCCCCCCGTATTCCCATGGATCAGAGGCTCTGGGGAAACTGGGAAGCGGGAATAACCCATGTGGGGAGCTGGCGAGAGCTGCCTGTACAGCCTCTCATGCCTGGAGCTGGGACCAGAACTGGAGAGATTCCCCAGAGACTGCCTGGAAGGAAGTATGGGAGGAACCTCCCCCCACAACTGACAGGTAGCTAAGGCTCCCAGTTCCTCCCTCTCCCCCAGGCCTGGCATCACTGCCCCTCCCTCTTGGATCCCAGCACCTCTTCCTTTGCCTAGGGGATAAAGAAGGTGGGACTAGGACCCCTCTCCTGTGGGCCTGGCTTTAGGGAGGACTGGCCAAGTGAGGGTAAAGGAGGCCCCCTGCCTCCTCCCTTGTGTACATATGCAAACTCAGCTGCAGCGAGGCCCTGCTTTCTCTCCTCCTTCTGCTCAGGGGTCCTTGGCCTGAGAGCCCAGGGGAGGGGCCACTTCTGCAGCTGGCTGCCCCAACTCCCAGCTCAGCCCAGCTGCTACTGAAGCTTCCAGAAGCTGCAGCTCTGCACCCTTCCCCACCCCCTGAGCCAGGAGAGGCCTTTGCTGACCTGGGGGAGGGTACCTTGGGGAGTGAGTGGGCACCCTCACTCACAACAGACAACCAGACAGATGGGTGGTGGAACAGATGGACAGAAACACCCACGCACAGGCAGACGGAGAGAGACGGACAGATGGACCAGGACAGGGAGAGACGGACAGACAGAGGTGCTGGCAGAGAGGAAGAGTTGGAAAAGGAGGCGCCTGGGAGAGAGAAACAGAGAGACAGAAACTTGGAGACAGGGTGACCAGGTGACTGAGAAGGGAGAAGGAGAGAAATGCGGGGGGGGGGGGGGGGCGGAGTGAGAGGCAGGAAGAGATAAAGAAAGTGGGAAACCCAGAGAGAGAGAGAGAGAGAGAGAGAAGAGGAGAGGAGAGGAGAGGAGAGACGAGGAGAGACTTGAGGCTACAAACCACAAACAGGGATTTGATGAGAATCTGGAAGGTGTTTTCTCCTGCTTCCCTCCCCAAACCCCCAGGCTAGCCAAGTCTCCATTCCTTCCACCCCCAGCTCAGTTTCCAGCTGCTAAAGAGGTCAGGGAGAGAGGGGGGAGGGGGAGAGAGAGAGAGAGAGAGAGAGAGAGAGAGAGAGAGAGAGAGAGAGAGAGAGAGCCCAGAGACCCCTCCTCCCTGCTCTTTTTGTAGGGGCTTGAGTTGCTGAGAGCAGCTCTCAGCCCTGACCCTACTCACAGATGTATATACATACCTCTGGGCTCTTGGAAAATAGCATCTCACACTCACCACTCACTCAGTGTATGTCTCCTTGTATAAATGCACCCCTCCCAATAATCACACCTGTCCACACAAGCCTTACTACACACACACACACACACACACACACACACACACACATTTTGTGACATACAAGTCTCCACGTTTACACTCATTTCGAATCTCACAAACCTAACTAGTGAACTCATACCTATGTTTCTTTACCCATACAGGTGGTGACACAGGCCTTGATGTCTCTCTCTCTCTCTCTCTCTCTCTCTCTCTCTCTCTCTCTCTCTCTCTCACACACACACACACACACACACACACACACACACAGTCATGCAGTCACGCAGTCACACTCTCACACGTACTCTGGCAGCCACCAGAGCAGAGAGAAGGCTCTTTCTTTCTAGACATGAAGATCAGGGTTCCCAGGGAGCGGTGGGGGTGGGAGTGGTATACCCCTCACGCTCACCCAGCTGCCAGGGTGGGGTGGCAGGAGGCCCTTGGTTGGTGGGAGCCCTCCTGGGAAGTTGCAGGGCTGGGCCTGGACACAGGTAAATTGGCTAGTGGGTCTGCGTGGTGTGAAAGAGCTGAGACTTGGTGAGCGGGTATGTGTGCACATATAAAATATAGACAGCCCTAGCCGGTTTGGCTCAGTGGATAGAGCGTCAGTCTGCAGACTGAAGGGTCTCGGGTTCTATTCCGGTCAAGGGCACATGCCCGGGTTGCGGGCTCGATCCCCAGTAGGGGGCATGCAGGAGGCAGCTGGTCAATGATTCTCTCTCATTGATGTTTCTATCTCTCCCTCTCCCTTCCTCTCTGAAATCAATAAAAAATATATATGTATATTTAAAAATGTATACATATGTACAGCTATAAGGGATGGCAAGTGTCTATTATGGTGTGTGTGAGAAAGAGACTGAACTCATGTGAGATAGGTCATGGGTGTGACAGGAAGATCCAAGGTGTGTGGAGTGTGTAGGTGTGTGTGTGGTAGCTAATTGTCACGTATGTATATGTGAGTGCATGTATGTGGCAGGTGTGTGGCTGTAGCTGTTTTTTCATAGTGTGTGTGTGTGTGTGTGTGTGTGATGGGTGTACATATGTGAAGGTACAGGGCCCTGGGGGTGAGCTGTATGTGTGTGGGGGTGCAGTGTTATGTGGATGTGAAGGTGTGGGGGGCATTTTCATGTGAGTGTAGGCAGTGTGCACGTACGAGGGGGTAGCTGCCTGTGTGAGGCTGCATGTAGCCTGGGTTGGGGGGCTGTTTTCCAAGGCCAGGACGCTGCCGGAACAGAGGCCATCCGTGCAAACATATGCGAAGGGGCTCCAAGGCTCACAGCTGGGCACTGACCCACACAGCCACACAAGGACAGACAGACCCGCCCCGTCCTCCCTCTTCCTCTCTCCTGGCGTCAGTGGTTTTCAAAGGAGCCTCCGTGAGGACTGTTTGCCGTGCAGTCCCCCCACTCCCAGCCCATGCCTCTTCAAACACAGCGATGCCCTCCAGGCAGCTCTGTGGAGGCTCCTGCCTCGACCATCTGAAGGCAGATGGGTGGGCTAGGATCTGCTGCCATCCCCCAGGGAGCGAGGAGGCGGCTGCTCCTGGGCCTGGGCACAGGCTGAGACAGATGGACTGCCTGTCTGGACACCCTCGCACGGGGCCTGGGGGTGGGCAGGCACCCCCGGTAGGGTAGAGGGCTTCTAGCTGGCAGCCCTCTAGTGGGTGCCTGAACAGAGGCCAGGATTCAGCTCTTCATTTCCCCAGAGGGGCACCCATCCTCACCAACTACAGCCCCACCACCTCCTAAATACATAAAACTGCTCCATACACACAGCTCCGACACCCCGAAACACACAGCTGCTCCACCTGCAAACACACACAGCCCAGTACCTCCACAAACAGTCGCTCCACATAGAACACCTGACATCCAACTGCCCTGTATCGCACACAGCCCGAACATGCCCCTGAACACATAACCACCACATAAATGCCTACCCACACAGATATTTGCAACCCTAATGTTTAACCAAAACAAACATTTTTATGACCTGCAGTATACCCCGAAACATCCCAGTGTACACACGCACGCACGTAGCTTCAGCCACATGGACGCCGTCTCCAACCCCAACACTTCCCCAGGTATACCCCGGACTCCGCTGCAGCCCCGGCACTTGGCACGTGTGCAGACTCTCAGAGTCCCACCACCTCACTAGCACACGGGCTCTCCCGATAGCCCAGCATTCCCCCCCCCCCCCCCCCCGCTGCAGCCCAGCACCTCCCCAAATGCGTCTGTCCAGCCTTCTACACCTTTCCAAACACACAGCCCCCTCCCCGTTCACGGAGGCACACTCACTGCCTCAACACCCATTCAGATGAGAACACCCCCTGTAGCCACACCAGTTACCCCAAACACACAGACATTGATAGCTTTGGCTCTGGTATATCTCTAAACAGATAACTTCCCCCCAGTTTCTTGTACTCTCTCTCTCTCTCTCTCTCTCACACACACACACACACACACACCTGCTTTCCCCATCCAGACCCAAAACCTCCTCAAAAAGGCAGACCTCTGTACATCCCCAACAAGCTCCAGCTCCAGAACTTTCCTCAGCCATCTGAGAGCTCAGGGACAGCCCACACGCACCTCTCCAAACACCGACCCCACACTCACACCCAGACAGCCTCAGCTCAGTCACAGCCCTGCACATATTCACCCCTTAGAACTTAAGAGCAGCTCTTCCATGCTCCCCTGAACCCCCACCTCACCCTCACCCTGTCACATACCCCACCTCAATTTGACTGCAGCCTTCACTCCCACCATCACACATTCCAGCACACCCTCCTCCCAGCACTCTCCATCACAGCTCCCTCAGCCCACCTTGTTCTCCCCAGACGCTACCCCCCTCCCCAGACAGCCTTAGCCTTGCACACACAATCGCTCACTCCTGTGTGCTCTCTCTCTCTCTCTCTCTCTGCTTCCCAGACCTCCCCCACTTCTCAGAGCCTCCTCTGCCTGGGGAGGCATCTCCACCCCCCTCACTGCCCCAGGCCTTTCATTCCTGGACAGTGAGGCTGTACATCTGGTTCAAAGCTGCCCCACCCAAGACCCTGTGTGCGGGGCACCCTGGCCTGGGCTTTGGGGGCTTGGGGCCTCTTTGGGGGCTCTTGGCACCTGGTCACTCTGGTCTCTCAGCCAAGAACTTTGAGTACCTAGCTCTGCCCTGGCTGTGGCATGTGGGGGGCGGGCAAGGGGATTTACCCCCAGCCTGTACTTTCTCGGGTGCTTGCCAAGCCCTCCCCCCCCGCCCCCGCCCCAGCTCACCTGAGAGGGACATGGGCTTCAGGAAAAAAAGACCATGAAGGTGCTGGCTTGACGTGTTCCCCCCACCCCCATCCGGGCTTGGGGCTTGGTCTCCCTGGGAGTCAGTTCCGACAGTGAAGGTTACTTGACTAGATGCATGATTTTAAACGGAATCTCCACCATCTGTTCCACCCCCTAATTACAGATGCACAGAATCCGCCTCAGAGGGCAGCATGAGGGGAGTGATTTAGAGGCTGAGCTGCTTCTGCCCGCATTAGGGCTGGGGAAATTGGGGGGCCTATAGGTATTGCTCACAGCCTCCCCCTCCCCAATACCATCTGTTTCCCAGGGGCTTCTCGTGCCTCATCTGTTGCTGGAGGAAGGCTCCGAGAAAGGTTTCCCTGACCCCCAATACCTGACAGATGAAGCAACTGCAGTGCTGAGGGAGGGGTCCCCAAGACATCCCCTGTGTCCCAGGCCCCAAGTCCTAGGATGCAGGCTCCATTAGAGCCTTGAAAAATTCAGTGGATCGATCTCCTGCCTGCCTCTTGTACCCTGGGGAGCCACAGGCGCTGGCCCAGCTGTCTGCCCACCCCAGGGGTAGCAGGGATTGGTGAAGCAGGGAGGGGTTGGTCAGAGCTGAGTGGGGGCAGCCAGGTTCTGGCAGCAGAGGACACGGTCAGGCATGCCAAGATCCACCAAGTGTGTTTGCGTGTATCTGCTCATCCACCTTGGCACAGCTGGCATGCCTGACCCTAGCTTCAGCCATACTCTGTGGGGCTGGACCAGTACCAGGGGCTAGAGGGGATGGGCTAGGGCCTGGGCCTCAGAGGGTTCTGAGGGACATGGGGCTACACCCTGAGGATGGGTTCCCCTTTGCCCATGGGCACCAGCCTGCTTGGTGGTGGCATCGGCGGGCACACTGCGGTAGAGGCTGGAGCATTCACTTCTGGGAGAAAGGGAGCGCGGTTGGGCTGGAGGAATTTTAGATTGCTGCAGGCAGGAGGGTCTCGGGAACCCCGTGGAGCAGGCAGTCATGCAGAAGTAATCCTATCGCTGCCTGGCTGGAGGAGTGGAGAGGACAGGGCGGGAGAGGAAGGATGGGTTGCTGCCCCTCTCCCACCTCAGCCCCTGCCCTAGCCAGCCAGAGAGGGAGCCAGGGACCCCGGGGGCCTTCCCTGAAGAGGCACCTTGTCTTCTCCATTCCACTGTGGCGTGTGCCCCCTGGAGGGGCAGCGCTGCAGCTGTTGCTCAGCTCCAAGCTGTGGGTTTTATAAATAATGCAGCTCCGAGGTGGGGGCCAACGCAGCCCCGGTCACCTTGGGTCACCCCGTGTGATGGCTCCAGCTGGCAGTCCTGTGGCAGAGCCCCCTCCCTTCCAGCCTACTCTTCTGCTGTGTGAGCTCGTGCCCGAGGCCCAGCCTCTCTGGGCTGGGCCCGGGGCAGAGGAGTGTGGAAGAACCCAGAAACTCCTGTCCTTTTGTTCCGCCTCTCAGCCCGCACAGGTTAACTGGCACCTGGCTCATGCGAATTCAGGCTGGAGAAGGATGGCCTGCTTTATACCGGCCGCACCCATTCCAGCCCCTCCATTTTGCAGATGGAGTAACCGAGTCCAAAGCGGGAAGGATGGCCAAGGCCAAGCAGCGGATGAGCACCTCCTTCCCGCCCCATTCTGCTGTCACTCAGGCTCTGCTCAGCTCAGCTCAGCTAAGAGCAGGGCTTGTGGGGGGGGGGGGGGGCGGGGGATGTTTGGGAAAGTGGTTGCGGGCTGAGAGGTTGCCATGGCGATGCTGCAGGATGCTGAGCTGAAGTGGGGGTCCTACAGGGTCTCTGGGGCCCCCAGCTCCACACCCCTGTGGTCTTCTCCTCCCCATCTTCTGCTCCCCACCCAGATGCCTGTCAGGCAGCTCTGGAGACAGGCTGGGTGGGTGACAGGTGGTGCAGGTGATGGGCTGGGTGGGTGACGAGCTGGGTGGGTGACAGGTGGTGCGGGTGCGAGGCAGGCAGGTGACAAGCTGGGTGACGGGCCCTGCTGATGACAGGCAGGGGGTGTGATTGCCGAGGATGCTGTCTCCCGGCTGGTGGCCTGTTGCAGCTCCCCACCCTCATGCGTGTGCACAGACATAGACTCTGGGCACAGAGCTTGGGGCTAAGATACTAATGAGGCTTATTATGTGCAGAGGGGCAGGTGCCCAGGCTCACTAATGAGAGTCCTTTAACGAGTCGGGGAGACAGCTGGGGGCTTCGAGGAATTTGGTTGGCCCTTCTGGGCTGAGACCCTGGGGGTCCCGATCTGGCTGGAGGATGAGCCATTTCCCCCCTTACCCTGGCCACCTGGGTTTACGCCAGCACTACCCACAGTCGTGATAACTAGCCATGCATTTCCTCGTGTCAGCTTAACGGTGGTAGGCGGGAGGCACTGTTACCCATTTTGCAGATGAGGAACCTGAGGCTGAGAGAAGGCAAGGGACCTCCCATAACAAGTTTCTGGAACTTTAATCCAGGTCTTTCTGTTCTTTCTACTCTTAACCACCAGCGAAACTGAGGCCTTGGTCCAGACCCAGGCTCTATCCCAGAGCTTCAGCTTCTCTCTTCCGGAGAATGGGTGCGTGGCGAAGGGGTGGCCACCACAGGTTCTTCAGTTCTGACTTGGGTGGCTTCAGGGACTTTTCCAGGTAGCTGCTGCAGCCTCACCCCATCTGGCCCAGATTCTGGGTGACACCCCTGGACTGGAGAGAGGGCAGGGCTTAGTGCTGAGGGAGCTGAGCTGAAGCGGGGGACACCTGGGATTTCTGAGCCACTTCCTGCTTCACGCAGTGGGGAGGCCTGGAGAGGAGCAGCAACCGCCCAAGCTCACACACCCCGTGAGCTGTCGGGCCCCATGGGATCCCAGGTCTCCTTGCCTGTTGAAAGGGCGGGGCTGGGTGTGGTACCGGGGCTGGGAGGTCCCTCCTCCTGGGCCCCACCCACCAGCCTCGCTTCTTCCCTGGAGGTTGTGAGCCCTCAGCTCCTGGGAGGGTGCAGGGTGCTGTCACTGCCTCTAGCGCCATGCCCCCTCCCCATCAACCGGCTCCTAGTGTCAGTTGAGCTCCTCCTTTTGGAACTCATGGGGGTGGAAACACCCTAGCAACAGCTGATGGATGGGTTAGGGCCTTGACATTGGCCTGGGGCCACAGCATGACCCTGGAAGGACCAGGCTGGTGCTGGGGGGCTTGGTGGGGAATTTAAGGGAAAAGAATTAAGCTCATAAATCTTGGACCCGCTCAGTTTTCCTCCTCCACCACCTTAATCTCTCACCAAACCTGCTCCCCAGTTGCTCATCCAAGGCGGGGGGTTAAGGGAGTCCACCTGCCCACTCCCCTCTCCCTCCAACTGGTGCTCACCCACTTCTGAAAGGCACACTTGCACCCCTGTGGGGAGGGAAGAGTCACAGCTACTGCAGTTGGGTAGGATAAAGACCCTGTGTGTCCACTACTGGGTGTACCTCTGATTCACAGTGGTAGACAGGGCAGAGGGCTTCGATGTCTCCGTTTCCTCAACCTGGGGTTTGAAATTCTCTCCTGGTACCTGTCTGCTCATTCAGGAAGGAGCACTAAGACCAAGAGGGATTGCGCAGCTGCAGGACACATGGCCCTGTCTTCAGAAGCCCCAGTCTGAGAGAAGCACAGCCTTGGCCTTGGGAGCCCTCAAACCCAGAGGTGAGGTCTAGAATCCAGGCTGGGTGTGTGCTGAGGTTCAGGCGGGAGGGGTGGTGCTGGGTGGATGGCCTTTGATGGATTTCTGAAGCAAAGGCTGAGGCTGGGGGGAGGCCAGAGGGAGGGTAGTGGTTTGCTCGGGGGCTGGGGAGCCATCTTTGTTTGGGGGCAGGCGCCTCGAAGGGTCTGGCTTTCCCACAGGCCTGGGCAGCAGTAGGCTAGAGTTCTGGGGCCCTCCTCCCTCCCCAGGGAACTGACTGCTGCCTGGCCCTGGGGACCCAGGCATCCTGGCGAGTGAGGGCGGGTCTCCAGCAGGCGCCCTGCCAAACCCTGCAGCCTGCTCACCAGGAATCTTGTTGCTGAGAGATGGAAAATCCCGGCTGGGCCTGCAGCTCATCCCTCCCCTCCGGGAGGAGGAGGGGCCCAGAGAGTCCTTCCTGTACCCCCTCCCATCTGGGGCAGGGCCCTCAGCAGTGGGTGGGGCTGGGGGGCCCAGGACAGGCCTCTAAGGCTTGGTCACATGTCCTGGAGCCCAGCCCAGCCCGCAGTGGGCACTAGGGCACTCTGGAGGCAGAATGGGCCTGGTGCAGCAGAGGAGGGCAGGGGTGGGGTGCTGAGACCAGAGTGGGCCTGGGTGGGGGCCCATGCCTGGCCCCGGCCCCACTGGCTCCCCCAGGGCGGAGGGTGAAGAGTTGGTTCTCTCCTTGGACAGGAAGACGAATGATCCCATTATGGGAGCGTGATTTTATTCCACGTGTCATGGAGTCTGAGATTAACTTGCTCACCAGTCTGTGACAAACCCCTCACACCCAACACACACACACACACACACACACACACACACACACACAGGCACAGAAACAACACATATCCTTGGTCCCACAAACGTATATCCCACAGATACAGATAACAATTTTCCTACCACAGTATATGACAGAGTCTCCCACACAGAGACAGACACAAGCACATACTCACACTTAGTTACACCGAAATCTAGACCCACAGCCTCAAAGCACACATTCCCCCATTCACGCTAAGGCCACATGGACGCACAAATACACAGGCATTCGGGGGGATGCTCGCAGCCCTGCTTAGACACGCACAGATCAAGGACACACGGTACCCCTTAGACACAGATACACTCAGCCACACACAAACCAGACACAGCCATGCAGGCAGGCATAGACCAACAGCCACACACACTGAGACAAAGGCCTAGATACATACAGAGACAAAGACAGGCACAGACACACAGCGGCAGTGCGCACACAAGCACAGGCGTGCACACCCGGACACAGACAAAGACAAATAAATGCCCAGAGGTTTTGCTGTGGACAGATGTAAGGCACACACACATCTGGGCTTCCTCCTCGACCTCCCTGCCTGGGGATATGATAATCTGGTGCCTGTGGTTCCAGGAGGAACTCTGAGGAATCTTCTGCTCAGCCAGAGCCCCCCACCCTGGGCCCGGGGCCAGCCCCCACCTCTGGCACTGGGCCCGTGACCGAGGCCATGGCAGCCACACCCTCGGCAGAGCCCTGACATTTCTTACCTTACCCTCCCCATTGGGCGCGCTCACAGGCCCACCGTCTCCTTCTGCACATGTTCTTAGCACTCCCACATACCCACACACTTACATTTCTCACCCACACCCCCCACAGGTGTCCCCTTATCTTTCTCAGTCACCCCCCCCCCCCAAGTAGACGTATACAGTCTCCAGCACATACACACCGCCTTCACGGCACACACCCTTGCCTTCTCTTACACGGACCCCCACACAGATAATACACACAGGCTCTCCACACCCTCATCTCTCACGGACCCTCCCCGCACACACATATGCTCTCCTTCGTGTACCTCCTCACCTTCTCTTTCACAGACTGATTCCCAAATGCAAAACGCACACACATGCATCCTCACCACTTTCTCACACATGTGCGCACGCACGCACACAGAAAGCCGCCCTCACACCGGCACCGTCTCTCACAAACACTCCCGCTGCCAGACGAGTAGCCGTGCTGCAGAGCGGTGCTGGCAGCAGCTGTCCCTGCCCCCACTGCGCCCTTGGCCTTGCTGGCCTCAGTCTCTTCCCCTTCACCTCCAGCCCTGCATTCTGTGGCCTTGTCATCTCTCTGTTTAGTCAACAGTTATATATGGAGCATTCACTTATTCATTCAACAAATGTTGATCGAGCATTGGTTTTGTGTTAAGTATTGGGGCTACTGTGGTGACTCAGGCCTTTCCTTCATACAGCTCTCAATGTTGTGACCAGTTTTGCCTGTTGCTTGACTGGTATGACTAGATTCTAAGGTACCCTTTGATCTTGGACGTCGAAGAATGGGAAGGGAAAAATATGGGAAGGGTCTTCCAGGCAGAGGAAATAGCATATGCAAAGCCTGGAAATGAATCAAACTATTATACAGGGGTAGGCAAAGGTAGGTCTACACTTGTGAGTACATGAAACAGTTAATATTAAGCTATTGTAATAATCATAACCTGCATATCTTTTTCCATACGAACAACTGTAAACCTACTTTTGCCCACCCTGGTATGCTGGGCCGATGGGGTGATGTGCAGAGACTAGAAGAGAAGCTGCAAAGAAAACAGGCCGGCTGTCCCAGCGTTGAGATGCCATGCTCAGCGGTTTGGATTTTGTCCAGTGGGCCACAAGGAGTCACGGGAAGTCTTCAGTGACCGGATAGGGTGGGAAGGGAATGGAGGCAGGGAGGCTAGTGGAGAGGTTTTAGTGGTCCAGATGGGAGATGAGGGTGGTCTGACCTAGAAGAGGCAAGCAGGATGGAGGGGATTCATTTAGAAGCAAGAACCGGTGGAGTTCCAGTTCCTGAGCTGGAACCCTGGAAAGCGTCCCAAAGAGTCCCATAGACTCTGAGCTGGGTCCATCGTGTGAGGATGGGACAGTGCAGGAGCCAGGCTTATAGGAAATGCTTAATAAATGATAGCCAATAGTCAGTTATCAGTAGGGCATGGGGAGACATCCGATGAGGAGGAGATTTTCGGAGCACCTTCTGAGTGCTGGGTACAGTGCCCGGTCTGGGCCCAGAGGCAAGATGGGCTGCAGCTTCAGGAAGCTCATGCCCTGAAAACCACAGCTCACGCAGACAACAGGGAGGCCAGGCGTCGGGGTGGGCGGGAGAAAGCACCCTGGGAGGTCAAAGGAGGATGAGGCAGCACCTGTCAGGGCTCTCTGGGTGGCTCACGGAGGAGCAGGCATTGAGTCGGACCCTAAAGAGGCTGGTGGAACTTGGGCAGGTAGAGGTGGGGGAAGGAGCTTCGGGGGGAGGGAAGCATGTGAACAAGAGCTCAAGGGCAGGTTGACGAGTCTGGCTCTTGTGTTGTGGGCCACAAGGAGGGGGCGTCAGGAGTTGTGGGATGGGATTATTGAGGCGAGGCCTTGGTGGCCGGCTCAGAGGGATGTCAGCACGGAGCGGAGCTGCACCCTAGAAAATACCACGTGTTGGTGGTGACATGGAACATGCCCATTAGACATTCTGCTCCAGGCTTTGCTGCTAAGCCATTGATGATGGCAAACAAACGCCTTGGCCCTCCTTGGTCTCAGTGTCCCCTTCTGTACAATGAGGCAGTTAGTCTTGCCTAGGAGGGAATCGTGTGTCATGTCCCAAGGGTTGGTCTGCCTGACTCTGGGCATCTTCCAGCCTGGGATTCGGGGCCTCAGCCGTGCTTTCTTCCTGCGCATTCTGAGGAAAAGGAAAGAGCAAAGTGAGGGGTTCCCCAGAGACAAATTTTGGGTGCTCCAAATGAGGGGCCAGGCACTCACCATGCAGGGAGGGTCTTTGCCAGGCTCCGACTCCAAGCCCAGCAGGGACCCAGAAGAGAAGGCAGAGCCCCCCTCCCTCTGTCCTGACCCGTGTGGTTGTAGATGTGGGCCATGTGCCTCCTGGGCCCGGAGGGTGTCAGGACCCTCCCTACCCACTGACCAAGGAGCAGGGCTTGGGTTCAGGAATGGGGGTCAGGAGCCAGGAAGCCAGTCTGGGGGTGACAGAGCCAGGTGAATGCCTGTGGGTAGCTGGGTTCTGCCCCTGATGTTTGGGGTTGCTGGGAGCTGTGGTGTCATACAGGCAGGTTCCGGTGACCCCCCCCCCCCCCGGATCCTGCCTGCAAGGGCCCCTTTAAGCATCTTACCTGTGTGTGAGGTGGGGCTGGTAGAGAATTAATTTCCTGGGCTATTTTAATGTTGCTGTATTTAATTTGCTGTTTATTTTAATTAATTAACGGCAGGTAATCGTTTCTCGTAACTTGCTGCCGCTGGCTCCTCTTCCTTTTCAGCGGGTGGAGGCCAGGCCCTGATGGCTGAGTGAGCGTGGAGGGGAGGGAGGGCCGGGGGACATGTCCCTCTCCCCTTTGCCTCCTTCGCCCAGGAGTCTTCTTCGCTCTCCCTGCTTCTCTTCTAAAGGGGCCCTCTCCTCCCCTGCCCTCACTTATGGTCCCTCCTGCTCTGCCCGCTCCACTCCATGTCTGCGTCAGGGTCTCAGATGCAGTAATTTGGTGAAGGCAGGCCTGACTGAGACCCCTGCCTGCTCCCCGGTAATCAGTATTTTAATCAGTATTTTAATCTTAGGGTGGTGCTTTAAAAGGGGCAGGGAGCTCGGCTTGCAACCTAAGCACTGTGTAGGGGCTGATGGGAAAACTTTAAAAGTGAAGGTCAGTTTTTCATGCCAGCCCCCTTTCCTACCCCATTGCCCAAACGGCAAACCCACCCATGTGGTCAGGCCTGTGGGACACTACTGTGTCCAAGCACCTGTGAACACACCTGTGGGCATGATTTCAGTTATTAAATAGCCAATCTTTAGGACAGACCTCCAGGGTCGACTGTCCTCTTCTAGAGATGAGGAAGTGAGGCTCAGAGAGGCTAAGGGACTTGCCCAAGGTCACACAGCAACTAAGAGAGGCAGGGCCTGGATTCTGGCAGTCATCTGTCTGTGTAGAACGAGTTAACAGTTGGAAGGAGAGGAGGGGAAGTGGCTGGGGGATTAGGGTAGGAGTATTAGGTCAGAAAACTGATGTGGCCAGGAAATGGGGTCCTCTGCCTCTGGAGGATGTAGGGGGGGGAGGGGGGGTCCCTGCCACAAGGGCTTCCTGAGGTGTAAGGCGGAGCCACCTGTTTTCCTTTCCCCGTGTGTCTTCAGTTGTCTGTTTGGAACTGGGCCTTCTTTGTCCCTTGCACTGTACCCCTACCAGGGGGACCCTTCCATGGAACCCTACTTTTACTTAATTTAACAAACACACAGCATTTACCATGTCCCAGACAGTCCCCTAACTTTATAGATATTTATTTAATCATCATAGCAGCCCTATTATCTTTTTAAATTTCTTTATTGATTAAGGTATCACATATTTGTCCTCATCCCCCCATTCCCATCCCACACCCCTCCCCACGGATGCCCCCACCCCCCTGTTGTCCCCAACCATTGGTTAGGCTCGTATAGCAGCCCTATTATTATCATCTTTGTTTTACACATCAGAATATTTTTTTAAATATATTTTTATTGAATTTTTACAGAGAGGAAGGGAGAGGATATAGTGTTAGAAACATCGATGAGAGAGAAACATTGATCAGCTGCCTCCTGCACACCCCCCACTGGGGATGTACCCACAACCAAGGTACATGCCCTTGACCGGAATCGAACCTGGGACCCTTCAGTTAGCAGGGCGACATTTTATCCACTGAGCCAAACCGGTTAGGGCTACACATCAGAATATTGGGGCTTGGGTTAAGCCTCATGACTTGCCCAAGGTCACACAGCCAGTACCTGGTAGAGCCAGCCTTTAAACTTGGAACACTGGTTCCTTGCTCTGAAGCACCAGGCTACCCTGCCTCCTTAGTCCTCGAAGTGGGAGATGGGAGCCCCGAGTTCCTGGGAGTCATGGCATCTTTGGGGAGCCTCTAGTCTCGGTGGAAGAGGAGATCCAGCCCTGCCCTCACCAATCCCAAGCCTGATTGGGCAGACACAGCTCGCAAACCAGGACCTGCTTTGTGTGAGGAGCAGGCGAGTGTCAAGGTGTGCCTGGCTGGGAGGAGCAGATCAGCAGCCAGGGAGCCTCTGTGGAGGAGCAGGGCCCACGGTGGCGGTCACATGGAAGGGCTGGCCTCAGACTGCCTGCAGAGAGCTTGCTGTCTAACTGACTGAAAAAATAGGGCAGATGTGTGCCAACAGTTACCTACAGTTGTATAGGACAGTGGGAGAAAAACATCACAAACACGATGCAGTTGAAAGAGTTGGGGCTTTGCATCCTATGTGACCTTCGTTACTTGACTGCTCTCTGAGCCTCAGCTTCCTCATCCGTCAATGAGAAATAATGTGGCACTGATTCCATAGGGTTTGTGAGGGGGTTGAGCTCTGGAGCAGGGGCTCAGTGACCTAGATTCTAAGGTCCAGCCTCTGGAGAAAGACAGCGTCCTGGCCTGGGGGTTGGCACTGGAGCAGAGCAGGGTGGGAATAGTGAAGGCAAGGAGGGCGATGAGAGTCTCAGCTTTAGAGGCAGACTGCCTGGGTTCACATCCCAGTGATGGCGAGTTGCATACCCTCTCTGGGCCTTGATTTCCTTGTCTGTAAAGTGGGTATAATAATAGTGCCCCTCCTCCTAGGGTGTTGTGAGGATTAAACTAGTTATTTCATTTATTCAGTGCGCAATATTGAGCACCTTGCTGGGTGCCCGACATATTTTTACTTGCTGCAGATAACAAGTGGTCAATACATGTTAGCAATCTTATTATTGCCACTTATATTCTGGAGGAGAGGGCTGATTGGGAAGGAGGAAGAGAGGAGGCTGAGGCCTTAGAACAGGGATGAGCAACATGATGAAATGGTGTAGGAGAAATCACAGCTGGTATTTACTGAGTGTGTGCTGTGTGCTAGGCACATTCGTCCACGAGGCAGGTGCTCCTATGATCCCCATTGTGCAAATAGGAACAGGTTCAGAGAGGTGTAGTGACATGTCCAACGAAACACAGCTAGTAGGGGGTGGAGATGGAGTTTGAGAGACTCCAAAGGCAGGCTCTTAATCACCGAGCTTTAAACCTGATTAAGAGATGACATGGGGTGGGAGCAGTGATTCAGCAGAGGAAGGAGGGAGGAGAGACCTGGCCAGGAGACCCACAGAAGTGAACAAGGCCTCCAAGTTCAGGAAGCAGGGACTGGCCCAAGCCAGCATATGCTGCACGGGTGGGTTTTCCCAGCAGTAAACCAGGCACGAGGTCAGGGAAGGGAGCACGAGGTCAGGGAAGGGAGCACGAGGTCAGGGAAGGGAGCACGTAAGGACTGGAGGCCAGGCTTCCTGGAAGGGGTGGGTCCGGAGAAAGGGGTAGAGTTGAAAGAGATGGGGTCAGCGCATTCCAGGCAGAGCACAGCATTAGCAAAGGCCCTGCGGTGAGGATGAACATCGCGGCTTATGGCTGAAAAGTGGGAGGAAATGGCTGAGAGAGGTCAGAATGTGGATTGGGAGGGCTGGTAGCCTCAGGGGCACAGGGAGAGTAACAGCCCCAGGGAGATAGGGAGGGTGACAGATTCAAGAGGCTTAGCTAAGGAAGAAATAGAAAGAACCCCCCTCCCGCCCCCCACCTAGACAGGAAATAGAACATAGAGTTCAAGAGGGCAGTTGCTAGAGTCAAATCCCAGCCAGGCTGCTTCCTACTAGGTGATCAGGGCAAGCCACTGAAGGTGTCTCTTTTTAAAAATATACATTTTTATTGATTTCAGAGGGGAATAGAGAGGGAGAGAGAGAGAGTAACATCAATGATGAGAGAGAATCATGGATCGGCTGCCTGCTGCATGCCCCCCACTGGGGATCGAGCCCACAACCCGGGCATGTGCCCTTGACCAGAATCAAACCCAATGCTTCAGTCCGCAGGCCAACGCTCTATCCACTGAGCCAAACTGGCTAGGTCTGAAGGTGTCATTTTTAAAATGAGGTAATGAAAGTACTTGTCTCCCAAGGTGAGATGATCTGTGAGAAGAATAGCACAGTGCTTGGCACATAATAAGCACTTGCTTCATTCATTCATTCATTCATTCATTCATTCTTCAACTAAAAGTACACACGGGAACTTTCCTAGGGCACACAACAGAGACCAAAATAAATAGAAATCTCTTCCCTCAAGGAGCTTACCTTTAGAGGATGAAACACAGTAAACACAAAAATAAATAAAATAGTTGGTTTGTTAGATGCTGGTAAGTGTCAAGGAGAAAAATGAAACAGGGAAAGGGGTTAGGGAGTGCCAAGGTTGCAGTGTTGTTGCAATTTTAAATAAACTTATAAATGGAGGCTTTGTTAGTATTTTTGTATAGCAAGTTTTAATAGAAACAGTACCTTCCAGTTTATAAGGAATGAATCCTTTGTGAGAATCACATGAGGTGTAGGTATTGCTGTCCCCATTTTATAGATGGGGACATTGAAACTCAAAGAAAAAAATCTGACCCAGGAGTCATGATCGAGGACAGTGCTATACCAGCTGTCTCACTGTGATGAGAGGAGTGTTCCTGAAAGTCTAGGGGACAGAAGGAGAGGGGTTCACTGAAGAGCATATGGGCCGTGGCTAAGGTGGGTCATTGTCGAGGGATGGTTCTGGGCTGGAGAGCAGGGGCAGAGGGCTGATTCCTGGAGCCAGAGCTGCGATCGGTATACCCAGGCGTGGCCTGATCAGGGTGAGTTCAGAGAGTGGCTGGACCCAGGGGCAACCCTAAGGGCAGAACGGGGGAAGCAGGCTAGGCTGAGACACTGTGTGATTGAGCAAAGGGGCAGAATCTGTCCAGAACTGAGTGATTGTGTAGGTGGTGTGAGACTCTGGGGAGGGGGAGAGAGGAGAGGAAGAAGTCAGCTCCACTGACCAGACAAGAGGGAACAGTGAGGAGGTTGGGAGCCAGAGTTGCCTTGAAGGCTCTTGAATGTCAGGCTAAAGACCTCAGCCTTGATGTTGTTGTCAGCAATAGGGAGCTATTAAAGGTTCTGGAGCAGGGACACAGTGTCATGAGAGTGACATTTGAGGAAGATGAACCTGGCACTAGGTGGAAGAGATTCAGTGGAGGCATTTGGAGGTGGGGAGCCCACTGTGGGGGGCTTTCATGGCTGAGCAGGTGAGAAATGATGAAGTCAGATCAGAGAGACAGCTTGGCCCAGTAGAAAGAGTGGGGCCTTGGAGATGGTACTCCTGGGGGTACTTTCTAAGGGAGCCTGGGCTAGTCCTTCCCCCTCGGTGTGCCTGTTTCCTCGTTTGGGTTGAACGAAAGCCCCCCCCCCCCCCCCACACACACACACACCCTCCTCGTTTTTAGCCATGTGGGCTAAGGATTCATTTTGAGAAGGTGAGAGCCATGGGCCTTCTCTTTACAAGAGCGCAAAAACAGCTTTTGGTTAAAATATTGTACAAACCTGCCAAAGTCCACCTGTGGAACCATGCTAGATCGTTAATATTAATAAAAATAGCAGCTAGCACCTCCTGCTTACTGGGCCCGGTGCTGGACAAAGTGACAGACGTCATGGTCTTAAGTTTGTACAACAACCCTGCGAGGTAGGTACCATGGTTTTTATTCTGTTTCACAGATGAGGAAACTGAGGAAGTCTAGAGGGGTGGAGTGTGACTTGCCTAAAGTCAGAGCTGGAACAGAAGCCTGGGTGTGTCAGCTCCAGAGCCCACGACCTTAACTGCTGAGGTTAAGGCTAGAATTTCTAGGCTGGAGGGAGAAAGGCAGATGTGGGAGGGTTTTCAAAGAAAGCCACGAAGAAGCAAAGCTGGAGGCAAACTAGGGGGGTAGCGGCACGACTCATTCCTGAGGTGATAGGCGTCAGGGGGTTGGAGGTGAAGATTCTGTTTGGAGCCCTTTGTCTGGCTTCTGGATGGGTTGGTTATCTGGCCCACATGACCCCCAGCTAAGTGACCTGCTCTGCAGCCTGCTGGGAAGGGGTGGAGTGTGGGCTACTCTGCCTTCTTGGCCTGGTTATGTTCTGCACCCTTGGCAGGGAGGGACTTACCCCGAACGCTTCGGCGTAGCCTCCAGTGCCGGCTCTGGAGTCTACCCTCCCTCTTTCTTCTCAAGGCCACTGAGCAGGGTCAATGGGCCTTGAGCTCTCTGGGGGAATTCGGAAGTGGAAACACCCTTTCCATCCCAGAGAAGAGTACCGGGTCCCATTTCCTGAGATCAGAGCAGAATCTGGAACGCATGGGGCACATGGTCAGCTCTGGGTTAGATCCTGGTCAGTGGTACCCTCTTACAGGAGGTGATCTAGATTAGATCAGGTGAGGCCATAGTCTCGTCTAGATACAAGATGGGTTAGACTAGTTGGGCCTCTAGAATGGGTTGGCAAACTTTCTATAAAAAGTCAGTTAACATTTTAGGCTTTGCAAACCATAGGATCTCTGTCATGAGTCCTCAACTCTGCCATTGTGCCTCGAAAGCAGTCCTAGATGATGCAGAAAGGAATGGCCATGACTGTGTTCTAATGAAACTTGAATTGTTAAAATAGACACAGGCTGGATTTGGCCCTTGGGCCATAGTTTGCCAACCCTGGATCTAGAAGCTTATTCCTCCTGAGGGTGTCTAGATCTTAAATCTGACTAAGTGATCTCTAAGCAGACAAGGTTGGGGTTGTCAGGCTGGATAATACGGAAGGCGATCTAGAGATGCATCTTGCTGGGATCTAGATATTGGGAATTGTCGAACAAGAAATGTACTGGACAGTGGTTTAAAGCAGACAAAGCCATAATCTCTGGCTGAGCCGAAATTCACAGGAAGCTGGAGTGTGGTGAGACAGGGTGGTGTGTGGAGATTTAGACCCATACATAGGCTGTGGTCTGGATATAGGGAAGTCGATGAGCTGAAGCCACAGAGACAATAATCTAGAGCAGGCAAAGTCTTGGTTCTAAGCTAGAGCACCATATGATCTAGAACAACATTTTCCAATCGAAATGTAATAGCAGCCATATATGTAATCTAAATTTTCTAGTAGCTACATTAAACAAAGTAAAAAGAAATAAGTGAATGTTAATATATTTTATCTAACTCAACATATCCACATTATTATCATTTCAACATGTAATCACTATAAAAATTATTAATGAGATTTTATTTTTTTCATATTTAGACTTCAAAATCTAGTGTGTATTTTATACTTACGGCACAGTCCAGTTCCAATTAGCCACATTTCCAGTGCTCAATATTTCTACTATATTGCGCAGCACAGGTTTAGGAGCGGGATTGTCTTTGGGACCAGGGTCCAGAGGCACCATGAGCCAGAATGATACAGAATAAATAGAGTTGGACACACACCAGAGGTTCTATTGGTACTTTTAGACTTGAACTGGGTCTAGACTGACTCACCCTGGGAGAGCATCTAGGTTCTGGGTTGGGAGGTGGGGTACCTCCCTTAGCGTCCTGACCTACTGGCCTGCTCCTCCCCCCCTCATCCCAGCGTCACCTCTGACTCTGAAGTCTAGCCTGGCCTGGCAGGTGGGGCTGGGGCAGGGGAGCAAGAGCTCCACCCCTCCCAGCCAGCTGCTGCCAGCCTTCCTGGACTGACTCTGTGGAAACAGGGGGCCCAGAGACAGAAATAAACTGCCAGGTTTCCGGGGAGGAGTGGGGGGCCTGCCAGGCTTTGTGCTTCCTTGCCTGGGGTTGGGGGTGGGGGCCGGAAGCAACTCCAGGCCCTGTCTGAGGCTGTCACACCTGCGTGCATCTTCTTCCCTCACCCCCAGGTGCCCCCACCCCCATGACCGAGGCCCGGCTAAGTCTAGAATTTGATGGATTCGTGAATCCTGGGGTCCAGGAGTCTGGGTCTGACCCTTGGGAGCAGAGGGTGATCTCTAGGGCCCTGGGGCACAACCTGGTGCCCATGTGGGTAGTGCCCACGTGCCCATTTCTAGGACCGTATCCTCGCTGCAGCGGGGCATTAGGCTGAGTCGGAATATCTCTGTTGGATGCTCTGCCACTAACTGGCCAAAGGCAACTTTGGACAAATCGCTCTTTGAACCTGCTTCCTCCTCTGTAAGAGGGGGCAGCGCTTGCCCCTCTTGGCTCAGGCCACTACCCACTGCGGTTCAGTGGTTAACTCAGGCTCCGGAGTCAGAGGTCCTGGCTCTGACCTCTGCCAGTGTGTGGCCTGTGGCAGGTCACTTAACCTTTCTGAGCCTCAGTTTCCTCCTCAGCAAAAGAGGGACAGTATCACCTACTTTATGGGAACCTTGTAATCAAGTATTCAGTGATGGTTGTTACCACTGGGCAGTCCCTAAGCTCAAAAGGGCTGTAAATGAAAATGCGCTATTCAAACGTAAGGTCTTCTTTCCCCCTGGAAAGAGCCCTCTCAGACCCCCTCATTTTATAAATGAAAAAACTCAGGCCCCCAAGAAGGGAAGGCATTTTGCCCAAGGAGAGACACACAGCAAGCCAAACCTACTGGATGATAGTAGATGTCACTCTGGCACTGTGGGTTGGGTACCCACCATATAAGTAAGCCAGGGAGCTCATTCCCAGTTTACCCCATTTACAGGTAAGGAAGTTGAGGCCGGTGATTGGCCGCCGGGGCACCCCGGCGCTCTCCAGTGAGGCCCGACTCCGTCACTGGGGAGGGAGTGCCCTGCCGGCGGTGCTCCCCGGGGGAGGGGCGCGCAGGTAGCGGGCGCCCCGGAGCTCGAGTCCGGCCCAGGCGCTATTAATAACCCGGCCGCCCGGGCCCCGGCCGAGAGCAGAGGTCCGCACCGCCGCCGGGCGCCTCCGGGGCCTGGGCCCGAGCCCGGTCGCGGCGGCCCCCCCACCCGCACCGCCCTTCGCCCCGCCACGTGACCCCCTCCTCCCACTCCGCGGGCAGCTGAGGGCCCGGGCTGGTGGGCCGGGGGCCAGGAAAAAGCCGAAAACACGGAGGCTGGGCCGCTCCCCTCCCGCTCAAAATAGCCCCCGGCCGGGGCTGCCACGCATTCCGCCCGGCCGGGGTGCGGGAAGGGGCGGCCGGCCCGGTCCCCGCCCGGCCCGACGTGGCTGCCCAGCCGGGATGGAGGGGGGGTGGGGGGGCCGAGGGCGGGCCGCGCGGCCGGCCGGCATGTGGCTCTCCTTCGGGGAGCCTTGGCAGCCGGGCTGCGCGCTGCGCCGGGATGATGGAGAGCTTCTGGAATTTCCTGCAGCTGGAGCGCGCGGCCGGTCGGGGGAGCGGGCCGAGCGCGCGGTGCGGGAAGGGGCGCCTCTCGGCGCGACCCTAGGGGGCGCCTCGGCGGCGAGGGCTGCGGGGGGAGACCGCCTTATCTGCCTCCACACCGCCGGGGAGGAGGCTGCACACCTCCCCTCCCCCGCCGCTCCGTTCGGGTCTGGCAGGGGTCCAGTCCCGCCCTCCCGGCCTGGGCGGCAGAGAGGGGCCAGGTGCAGGCGACGCCCCTCCCCCAGCCGCCTGGTTTCCCTCTCGCCCGTCACCTCCTCCAGGAGCCGGGAGCTCGGCGGCCTCCTCCGGGAGGGGGCGGGGGGGGGGCAGGGATCGGGGGGCAGCCCGGGCCTGCCAGGTAGCCGGAGAGGCGCGGCGGGAAAACCCGCGAGTCTTCCCGGCGGACCGGCCAGGCCCGAGAACGGCGGGGCCGGCGGACCGGGGAGAGCCTCCTGCTGGAGTGATAGGCGTCTCAGGGCCTCCAGGTGGGGGGCGCGGCCGTCTTCCCCCAACACGCCCTCACCCCCACCCCGCCACTGCCCAGCGGGTGGGGGGGCGGACGAGCTGGAAAAACCCTGGACACTTCTCCCGACGGTGGCCGCAGATTGCTTTGGGGGTGGCTGGGCACCTTGCAGGTCCCGAAGTCCAGAAAAGGGCTCCCGGGAGGGAGGGGCCTCCTTTTACAGGAGCCCCGAGAGCCAGGGGAGTAGGTAAGTGACTTCTCGGGGCTCACTCTGGCACTGTGGGTTGGGGGAGGGAAAGCGTCTGCCCTGCCCTTTGTGGGGGAAGGGAAGGGTTGCTTGCCCACAACTTGACTGGTTCTCCTCCCATTTGGTGCTCTACAAACTGATGAACCTTTTGGTAACTCAACAGGCACCTCCCCCACCTTGGGTGAACCCAGCCTCTACCCTTGCCAATGGTTCCAGTTCAACCTCATTTTCTGCCCCAACCCTGCACCCCCTCACCATGTCCAACAAAAGCAGAGGGGACAGACCCTTTTCTGCCACTCACTGGCTGTGTGACCTTGAGCAAGCCCCTTCACTCCTTAGTCCCTTTGCTCATCTGAAAAACTGGATGATAGTAGGTGGGCTATGGCCCACAGCATTTAAAGCAGTTAGCAGGTAGTAAGGGTGGGAAATAAAGGGCACCTTTGTAACATACAGCCCCATTCAGAGTCATCAGAGTATCTAAATCCCCTTCCCCTCCAACAACACTTCAATGGCTTCCAATGGTAAGTAGTGCCTCATTCAGGTTGGGAGGATTGAAAGATGGTTTGATTGAGTGTTCATTTATTCATTAAACACATATTTAATGTTGTTGCTTCAGACCAGGGGAGACACTTCTGAATTTGTGCTGTGGACTGAGACCTAGGGACTGGTCACCAAGCTATGTTAAAGCTGGAAGGGCCCGGCCCTAGCTGATTTGGCTCAGTGGATAGAGTGTAGGCCTGCGGACTGAAGGGTCCCAGGTTCGATACCGGTCAAGGCACATGCCCGGGTTGCAGGCTCCATCCCCAGTGTGGGCATGCAGGAGGCAGCCAATCAATGGTTCTCTCTCATCATTGATGTTTCTATCTCTTTCCCTTTCTCTCTGAAATCAATAAAAATATATTTAAAAAGAAAAAGCTGAAAGGGCCCTTACAAGGCCTTCCTGCTAGGCTAGCTCTTAGTACAGATGTGGAAACTGAGGTCCATGAAGGGGACCAGGTCTCCTTATAATGCTCCTTCTGCTGTTCAAGTGCGGGTGGGGGCAGGGGCTGGCAGAGAACTCTGGGCTGGGGGGAAGTTGGGGCAGCCCTGGCCCAGCTCCCTGGGGTATGGCCCAGGCTGGCTGAGAGGCTGATGGAATTCTGCTTCCTCTCCCTCCCATCTCCATGCTGACCTTTCACTCCACCACTGTTAGAGTGGGTGGGGGTGGAACCCAGACACCCAGATTCAAATTCAGATGCCTGTTGGCTCACCCTCAGCCCAGGATTTTGGGCCTGGGCCTGTGTCAACTCCCACCCTTCCCTCCCTTCCACCCCCCCAACCCCCCCAGTTCTCCCTGTTTCCTGTTGGATTGGCCTTCCTTGTGTATTGGAAGGAACTCAAGGCTCCATTTGTTGTCTGTGCAAACTTAGGCAAACTACCCCACCTTTGTGAGCCTCAATTTGTTTTTCTGCAAAATGGAGTTGAAATAAAAACTTTCTAGCATAAAACCTCTTTCACATGAACCCCAGAGTCTTCCTGGTAGATCTATTTAAATAATAAAAGGCCAGGATTCAAGGCCTGGGATCTGAGCAGTCTTCCTGTATCTTTGGTCTGGGGGACAGCCCTCTGGGTTCCTGGGTTAGGAAGTGGAGTGGGGATAAGTATCCACCAGATCATTTTGTCAAAGTCCAGATTTGAACAAATTTACAGGGCCTAGATTCCAAGACCGCCAGGTGCCCATGTCACTGAATGCTCATTTTTTACAAACTTCTCTTTAGGATCACAGATTCTCTCTCTCCCACTAATCCAGTCCCACCCTCCCCTGCCTCAGGGGAGCCTTCCTGGGCTGACTGTACCTCCCTCCTCCTCAGAGGGCTCTCCAACCCAAAGAGGGCTCTCTTCAAGGGGTGGAAGCAGTAGTTGGGCTGTGTGACCCTGGGCAGGCCACGTCCCCTCTCTGGGCCTCAGTTTGCTGCTGCATAGCAGAGGAGGCTGGATTAGTGACTCCCTAAGGCACCTTCCAGCTCTGACAGGCTCTAAGCCTGTGTTGACTGATGTATCCTAGGAGATAGGAGCACACAGAACCCAGTAAAATGGGAGATTCCTGTTGAGGTATATCCCCCCACCTTCCCTCCAAGGCTGGAGTGCCTCCCTACCCAAGACACACCCTTCAGGGATACTTGCAGAGATTGTGGTGGGTGGAGGGGGCACATCATCCGAGTGAGTGGTACTGCTGAATCCCAGGGTCCCTGCTGACAGCCGAGAGGCCTGAGCCCAAGAACCAGACTTGTGTCAGGCGGGGCTGAGAGACTGCTGGCTTCTAGGGGAAGGGAATGTGTGTGTCAGTGACCAGTCAGCCTCCAGGGAATGGGGGTGTGGTGCACGAGGCAGCTAGTTAGTGGGATGGTGTGTCCAGAGGGCAATTGCAGGGGCAGTATATTGGGGTGTGTGCAAGACCAAGGAGGCTGGCAATGAGAGGGAGGGGAAAAAATGAACCAGAGAACCAGGCTCTGGGTTAGGACGACAGGCTGTGTGGGGAGGCTCCCGCCTCATGGGGAGGTGTGGAAGAAGATTCAGCACAGTCTGACACTGCAGTCTTGCTTGTGCCTAGGTTTGTCCGCCTGTAGCCTCTGTTGTGAATTGCAGTTGTCACATTCTTTTGTGGGGGTATCTGTGTCTGCGTGTTTGTCAAGGTTTTCTGAACAGTGAGTGTCTATTTGGGGTGCATGTGTCTGAACAGAATGGTATTGTAAGGCAGTGGGCAGCTTCTGTCCATTTGGGGTGCTTATCAGAGTGTACCGGGGGCATCAGTTCTGGCTGTTAGGAAGCCTTGGGCTGTATTGGGATTGCTGGGTTTTAACGGAGGATGATTTCAGGCTGTGAGCGAATCCTGGCCATGATTTGGGCGCCTCTTCCCCCTCCATCACTTACACACGGGAAGGGAGGTCTCCTGGCCTTAATCAGCCCTGGGGCAGATAGGCCTGCTGGCAGGCAAGCCTGTTCACACTCGCAGTAATTTTACCACGGTGCCTAAGTCAGGAACAGGCGTGAATTGACCTTTTAACCCCTTCCCTGCCATGGGATTAGACTCTGTTTTCCTGTTCAGTCTCCTCCAGAACCAGTTCCATCCCGCCTGGGTCCCCCCCCCCCCCAAAAAAAAAAAAAGAGCGGATAAGCACCCCCCTATAACTTCTCCCCCTCCCTTCCCTGTTGAGCCTTGGGGGGGCCTGAGGGCCAGGCTAGTGGAGAAGCTGAGGACCCAGGCGGGAGTGATAAATATTGAAGAGGAGGGATTTCGGTGTGGGCTGGAGCAGCTGCAGTGGTTCGAGTGTCACACTATCTCTCCCCAGGTTTACTGACCCATTTCCATTCACGCGGCTGCTGGTTTCCTAGCAACGGCAACAGTCCCCCCAGAACAGGCGGAGTATGTGTCTGCCATTAGCGACTGCCGCAACTGTGTCAAGGTTACCCCGCTCCCTGCAAACCCACCCCGGCGGGTTTGTTTTCTGCCAGCGCCTGGCACACGCGGTGCCAGCCAGGGAGGGGGAGGGGGAGGGGAGGGGGCCTGGGGCCAGCCCAGCGGCTTGGGTGGGGGTGGGGGGCTGAGGAAGAGCTTCAGTTCCTGGTCCAGTGGGAGCCAACTTGGACTGAGGCCGAAGCAGCCCCCCCTTCCTTGGTTGGTGGAATTCCTGAGCCCGAGGGGAGCAGGGGGCGGGGCTGTCCCTCAGCCCTGACCCCCGAGATTCCACAGCCTTGGGGGAGGGGTGTGGGCCGAGGGGCCGCTGGGAAGCCTGCCCGATCTGACCCCACCTGGCTTGTTCTGCTCCTGCCTTGGCTTCCTCCCACTTCTGCGCAGCTCCATGCACGCCCTGCGCTCAGCTCTTTGTCCCAGCCTCTGTGGCTGGTCTCCTCCGTCAGACTCCCCGGGGCAGGGTTGTGTTTCTCCCATCAGACTAGGGGCTCCTGAGGTTGGGGTTCATGGTGCCTTCTTTCCTTCTCCCCTCAGCACCGCCTCGTGACTGTTTTCTCCAAATGTCATGGGAGATGAGATTAGACTGTTGGGGTGGCAAAGTCTAATTTTTCTTAACAGAGACGAGGGGGGCAAATATCTCCATCCCACCCCCTTGGTGAAGTAGATTCCTCCTTCTCTCCCCCACCTGGCAGCGCTCATGGGAGTGGCCATTGGAGGTAGAGTACCCCTCTTTTTCACCCTAAAAGCCTGGCTGCAAAGGGTTAAAGCGCTCCCCCCCCCCTTGTCTTGGTATGTGAGCTCCCCCAGGCTGGGGGGGATGGGAGGATGGGGGGTCTGTTGCCTTATAGCCACTCATGTGGTCAGCTCAGACCTGACCAGTCACATTCCTGCCCAGGAGGGCTGGAGCTTGAGGTGGAGGGGCAGGGGTCAGGCAGAGGCTGGTTTGTAGAAATGGGAGGAGGGGGGTACTAAGAAGCTGGGGTTAGGGGCTGCCGGGAACTTGGGAGTATTGTGCAATATAAACCTTAAGGAAGCCTGAATCCACCCGCCGTTCCTCTGGGCCTCAATCTCCCTCTTTCCTCCCAGTGTGCACCTTCCATACTGTTCCTGTAGTCCACATAGTTGTGACACAGGTATAGACCTGGGCCCAGTTTTAAACAAAGAGAGTGGTAAAAGCGATTTCTGACATGCATGGTGGCACAGAGATTTGTGGGTAGCCTCCAGTGTGACTTTCTGGTGCTCGGAGGTCGGCTGGGTTTTTGGCTGGGTCAGAGGCTCCGAGATCTAGGGTACAGAGCAGGCTGTGCTAGACAGTAGAAAGAGACCTGGGCGGGAACCCAGGAGGCCTGGTTCTCTGCCCAGCCCTGTGTCTGACTCATGGCCTCAGTCTCCCCTTCTGAGGGGCGTAGGTCAGTGGTCTCTAAAAGCCCTCCTGTCTTGTTAAGTGATTCTGGGTGAGGGATGAGGAGTGGGGGGCAATCGTCTGGAGGGCTGTGGGAAGCTGCCAGTTTAAGGGGGAGTTTGCAACTCGATCCCAGAGCGAAAATAGCCCAGGTCATTTTCAGCTGCTTGGGCGGAGGTATCTGATCCTGGGAGGGCAGGGCCGCTTGGGCAGGGGGCAGGGAGGAGCATTCTGTAAAGCCCTCTGGGAAACCGGACCCCAGGATGGGAGGGTGGGGAGAGGTTGGCACGCCCGGCTGGGCTTCGGGCTTCCTGAGACCCGCTGGGGCCCTGGCAGGGGCTCTGGAATGGAAAGATGAGGAATTCAGAGGGTTAACAGGAGGTGAGTGCTGGACTCCTGCCCCCTTTGGGTCCTGGCCTGGATGAGGTGAAAGGTCAGCCCCAAGGAGTCCAGGCACAGCTGGGGAAAGAGTAACCCGATCCTTCTCCCTAGCCAGGCTCAGGGGATCACAGAGCCGCCTCCCCCAGGAAAGGTGCTTTGACATCCCCAGGAAGGAGTTTGTTTCTACTTGTTCTCAGCAGGGGTTGGGGTCTAGGGGAGGGTCCTGGCCCAAGGGTCAGGGAGAGCTGCAGGCCTGGCACCCCAGCCAGTATGTCAGTGCTTTGTCATCCTGGGGTCAGGGGAGGTGGAGGTGAGCCTGCTGGAAAGGTTAGAGGTGGCCTGATCCAGCCCTGCTCTCACTCTGTGCCCCGTTTATAACGGTTGTGACGGGAGTAGGAGGTAGGAGACTCCCCCACCTCCCAATACACACCGATGAGTGAGAGAAACTGCCTGATGTTAGACTGTGATGTGTTTGGGGTGGAGAATTACACCTCAACTGATAGGGCTTTGCTGTCTGTGGTTGTGTGTGTGGTGGGGTGTTAGGGTGGTATGATGGGAGGCAGCGATAACACAGAAAAGAACATGGGCTCTGCAGTCAAGCTTGACCTGGGTTCAAATCCTTGCCTCTGCCTTAGGCAAGCTATTGAACCTGAGCCTCAGTTTCCCAACCACAAAAAGGGACAGGTCGTATTCACCATAAAGGGTAAGGGCAAGGATTAGCACGGAGTAAGTGCTCAGTAAAAAGTAACCTTAGTGAGCGTCATTGTGTGCCAAGGTCACATGCAGCGTGGAGCCCGCATTGAGGCTGATTTGACTCCAGAACAGGAAGTCGGTGAGCTGCAGATGAGGGAGGAGGGTGGTTGTGAGAGCGTGAGTGGGTCAGTGTCCCCAGGGCTGTGCAGGAGGCTGTGGGAGTATCCAGGTCACTTGGTGTGAGGCGGCGTCAGGTGAACGGTGTTGAATCTGTGACAAGGGGTGGTTGGGGCGCACGTCTTCTTACCCGCGACCTCTGGAGCTGGCAACAGCCCCATCTCCCCAGGCCAGCGTGCTCCGTGCAGCCATATGTGGGTGTAGCTGTCCCTGGAGTGTGACTGTAGGTATGTTTGAGAAGGCGCAGGCATCCCAAGAAAGAACAAGTCGTCTTTTGTACGAGTCCAGCCTCGGGCTGGGCTGGGCCCTCTCTGGGGGATCCCCTGTTTCCGCGCCCAGCTCTCCGCCCACGGACAGCGCCCTGGCCCCGCCCGCTACCTGAGCGCCCCCGCCCCCTCCCGGGGACCCGGTGCTTTGGTCTTAGGGCAGGGGTCTGGGGCGGGAGGCAGGCTGAGACCTTGGCCACGCCCCTCATGACATCACCCCAGGTACTACCAATCTCCGGGAGTCCTGCCCCAGGGCGGCCCGCCCCCACCGGGCACCCGCTTGCTGCCAGGCTGAAACGCGGTGGGTGGAGGAGGAGGCGGCTAGGCCGGCCAGTGGGGCGGGGAGACCATGGAAGGCCTCGCCCTTCCTGCTCTGGGAGGGGCTGAACTAGCGGCCCTGAGACCTCACAGCTCAGCTCCCCTTGAAGAGCCTCACAAGGCCTCTCTCCTGGAACACTGCCTTCTTGCCCACCTGCCCAGCTGGTGCCAGGCACCACTCTCTGCAGGAGGCCTCCCAGACCCGACCTACACCCTAATCTTTTTTCGGATTACCTGCACTCTTCGTGACCCTCTGTAACGGCAGTACCGGTACTACCACTAACACCAGCGGTTGTCCACTGAGCAGTTTACTGTGTACCCACCGCTCCGTGTTTTTCATGGAATATCTTACCTGAGGATGGATCTCTGATTGCTTTCTGCCTTGTACTATGAGCCTTTCTCACCCACTGGATTGGGAGTTCCTCTGGATAGGGGTTCCAGACATGGCCTCACTCAAAGTAGGCACTGCTAAATGTTCGGGATAAATGATAGGTGAGGAGACAGGCTATGGAGGGAAAGTACCTTGTCAGAAGTCACACAGCAAGGAGGTAGAACAGTCAAAGCTAGGAACCAGGTTTCCTGGTTCCATTCGGTTCTTTGGTTCTACTGTGTGACTAAGAATAGGGAAGAAGTTAACACAGAAAGATGCTATAAGCCTTTCCTTTCCCCCATAGACACCCCCCCCCCCCAAATAAAAGATCAGAAGAATCCGAAGTCTATCTTCCTCTGCAATCCATACACCTTGTACCAGAAACCCTGACTTCTGGGGGGAGAAGGCAGTGGGAGGAGATATCGGGGGAGCTGGGAGGCGTTTGTAGGCCAGAGGGCAGTTCTGGGCTGCAAGGAGTATTGTGGGCTCAGTGATTAGGGGGTACTGGTTATGGGGATAGGACTTAGCTTGCAAGTGGGAGGTTCCAAGTTGGGCAAAGAGGAATGTTGGGAGCTAAAGTATATTGGGGTTCAGTGCAAGGGAGGCAGGTATTATGCCGGGCCAGCACTCCCCCTACCAACAAGCGGCCCCGGTGGAATGCTGGGAGGCCCAGGGGATGGGGGCCAGGCAGCCAAGGTGTCTCCGGTGGCACAGAAGCAGTTAAGAGCTGCCTCAGCCTGTTCCTTCAGACAATTAGTGACATCTCGCTTGACAACACCACACTGAGCCGATGCAGACCTCAGCCCCCCTCCCGGCCCCCCCACGGCCGCTTCAGCTGTTTATTCTTGGGCTTTAACAATTGGGATTCTGACTTGGAGGAGCGGGCGCCCCGAGCTGCCCTCTGACCCTCCGTCGCCTTGGCAACTGGAGCCCGGTAGGCTTGGGCTCTACGTTAGGATTACAGATCCTGAATTCACAATCTTGCTGCTCCCTGCAAGCAGAAGCAGCAGCCGCTGCTGCAGCACGCTGGAGGGGCAGCTAGACTGGAGGGGCAGAGACGGAAGATCCCCAGGGGCCAGCCTCTGGAGCATGGCGGGAACCTGGATGCCCACAGGCGGCCTGGAAAGTGGTGCCCCACTGGCAGCCACCATGGGGTGGAGCAGGGCCCAGAGCCCACCTCAGCTCCCAGCATCTCCCATCCGTTCTCTGGAAACTTTCCTCCTGGTAGAGCCCCTGGGGCATGGGTGAGGCTACATCATCGCCCCCCCCTCCTTTCCTCAGTCAGCCCCCTACCATGCCCAGAACTCCAAGTGCCAGCAGACTGTGCCCCTGCCGTGCCCGCAGCCATGGCAACAAGCCCCCTCCCTCGACAGCCTTGCTCCTTCCTCCCCCCCCCCCCCCCACTCCAGCAGCCAACTGCCCCAGCTGAAACCGGAGCTGATGCATCTGCGAGCCTCATGCCCAGACCCACATTCCATTTCTGTCCTCTTTCCCCCCCAGCTCTGGCGACGACATTTCTCCCCTTCATACCCCCTCCCTCCTTGCCTCTGTCTACCGCTACTCCCCCCTCCCCCCCACACACACACTATCACTTAGGGCCCCCCGCTTCTTCCCACCCCGTTTTCTGAATGTCTCGTCCTCAGACTGTCTCTTGGTCTCTGGGTGTGTCAATCCCGTGTCCGGCTCCTGCTCCCCGTGGTGCCTCAGTTCTCTTTGCCTTGCCCTGTCAGTGCAGGCTCCTTCTCCATCTCTCTCCCCGCCAGCGTGTATCCTGCTCACTCTCTGTCTTTGTCTCTGCCTCATCCTGCCTGTCTCTCTGTCTCTTTGTCTTGTTCTTCCTCCTCTGTCCCTCTCTTCCTCTTTTTCCTTCAGCATTCATATATTCTGTCCCCTCTCTCTGTCTGCCTCTCTCATCCTTCCCTTCCTTCTTCTTCAGCTTCATCCTGTCCTGTTTCTTTCTGTTCTTCCTGAATCTGATTCTCTGCCTTGGTTTCTTCCTCCCTCTTTCTCTTCTCTCTGGCTCTCTCGCTCTAAATGCGTAGATTTTCTTCACGTCTTCTTTCTCATTTTCCCACCTGATCATTTCCCTCATGGGTCCCCGGGATGGTGCTGGGAGAAGGGGCCTTCCAGCTCACCCCAAAGGAGTCCCCTCTCAAGTAGGGGCCAGATGTCCTGGCACCCCATTGGGCAGGTGCAGTTGGGTCTCAGCTGGGGAGGAGAGGGTCTAAGGTTAAAGAGACTATCGGGGTGGGGCACTAGGAACCTAGAGTGCCTGGCTTCCCTTTCCAGGGTTCCAGAGGTGGGGCTCCGTCTCTCTAGTCTACCTTCTGCCAGCCTGGATAGGGGCAGAGGGTAGTCTCAGGGGCGGAGCTGGCCCGAGAAGCCTCCTAGTGATAAGGACTCAAAGAAGAGCATGTCTAGACCTCACTGATTCCTGGGATTTGTCTCCTCCCCTGCCACAGTGATGACTGTCTCAGACTGTGCCTCAGTTTCCCCCAGTGGTACAGGGGTATTACTGCCCTTGCTCTATCTTTGACTTCTTTAAAGTACTTTGAGTTCCTGGAGCAAAGTCAAAGTTGTGAAGAGAGAAAAGGTGGCCTGACTCCCACCCCCTTGCTCACCACCCCCATGGGGACTGCAGCACAGAAGAACTTGTCTCAGGGCAGGGGTAGAATAAGGGTCCTGTCCCCTTAAGTGTCTGGTGGAGGACAGTGCCCCGCCTCCTCCCCAAGACTGGCAGCCCCTGCTGTCAGGCCCTCCCTCCCACTCTGGGCAGTGGCCTCTAGCCCTCCTCCTGGCAGCCCCTCTTCAAGGAATGAGGTTAGAGTCATGGGAAACAGGCCCTGGGTGGGGGTGCCAGCACTCCAGGGCTCCGCTCTTGCCTCGGGGTGTGACGAGGCCTGGTCAGGCAGGAGTTCTAGGACCTGGGGTCTTGGCACTACTTACCAAGGGGCCAGGAGGGGGAGTCAAGGTGCCTGGGGGAGGCGGTTTGCACGCAAGGCATGCTGGGCCCCCCTCGGCCTGGTGGGTGGGGGGAACAAAGCTGGCATCAAGGCCTCAGCTAAAATTAGCCGTTTCCCTGCGCGGGAACGAGCATGCCTGCCAGCCGCCCAGATCGCCGCTGCCTCGGCAGGCCATCTGTCGCCACGTTTTGCTCAGTCCCCCAGGATCCCCCAGCTCCAGCCACCTCCAGGGGCTAGAGGGACTCTGCTCTGAGGCTGTCCCTGGCCAGGGCTCTGGTCTCCGCTGCTCTCATGCTGTGTGACCTCAGGCTAGGCAGAGTCCCTCTCTGGGCTCCTACACAAGAGGGCCCTGGGTACTGACATCCCGGATCCCCCAGTCCTTGCAAGCACCAGGTGCTGATGCTGGTCATGGGGGGCTAGGGTGTGGGCTGCTTTTCTCTCTTAGAGCTGGCCCCCTCTCTTGTCCATTATTTGAAGGTGGTCAAAGTGGGTTTTAGGGTAAAGGTTGAGGTGTATGAGAGACTGCTATCCGTTTCCTGGGTCTTCGCTGGACAGTAGGGCAGTTCTGTATCCAACAACACCCCAGCATTCCCCCCCTTACGTCCCCCACATACACACATTATGGAACTCCAAGCAGTCTTACAAAACCAGCTCTAGTGGGAAGCCAGGAGGTGGAGGCTGAGCTCAGCTGATGCTGACTTCCTCTGTGGCCTGGCCAAGTCTCCTGCCCTCTCTTTATCTGCTTCCCCCTCTTCCATAAGAAGCTCCCATTTCTTGAGCACCTGCCCACTTTTTGCCACATTGTCTCTTGAGGCTGACATTATCCCCACTTTACAGATGAGCAAACTGAGGGGCAGGAAGGTGAGGAAGCGGTGGAGCCAAGGATGGATGGCTGTGTCCTCCTTCCCATGGCCCCCAGTGCTCTACTTGCTGGTCTGCAGCCTCGACTACTTTCAGACCCTTACACTTCCCTGGCGGCTACCCCTACCCCACTCCAAAGCCTGAGGCTGAGCCGCTGCTCCGGGGTCACTCAGCTTGGCCTGGGAGGAGCTCAGACTTGAACCCAGGCCCCTTGGCCCCAGGCCTCCCTTCCTCTGGCCAGCAGGCTGGGCTTGTTCCCTGGGTGAGTCATGCCCCTGGACTTTGGCCTTCTTGTCGGGCTCTGTGGTCTGAATTTGGAGACGAGGAGGGCGGCCTTTGTAAGAAAGAGGGGCTCCCCTGGCAGCAGTGGGGGGCTTAAAGCTATCGTCTCTCCTTCCTCAGTGCTGTGCCCTGAGGGCACGGTGAGAGCCACCCAGAACCTGGCTCCCCTCCACCGATCTCTCAGAAGTCTCATAGGAAATGGTCCTCAGGCTTCAGTGAGCACTCATTCTGCCCCCTCCCTAGATAACAACCACATTCAGTTGGAAATGAGGTGAGGCGGGAGCTTGGGGTTGGTGGCATTTCCAGGTTATCTGTGTGCCCAGGTGGCTTCCTCCCCAGCACCAGGCCACTGGGTTACCTCCCCTCCTGGTGTCCAGGGACCAAGGTCACACCCCAGAGCCGTGTGCGCTTCCACCTCCTCCTGGGGCCGGTGGTGTTTGTCACTGGGGCAGCGTGCGGCTGTGCCTGGCTCTGGCAGTGCTGGGGTGACATTCATGCCCTGTGAGCTGTGACGCCTCTGCAGGCAGAGGACAGCGCCACCCAGGCTGGCAGGGTGGGGGCAGGGTGGGAGTGTGCTGTCACCTGTCCGAAGCGGTCAGGGGGTAACGTGTCGTGTGCCCGTCCCAGTCTGGAGGGAGGACTCATGGGGAAGGCGTGAGGTTGTATCCCTGGCATATACCATGGATTGGGGTTGGGGGGCAAGTCTGTACCCTCCTCACACCTGGAAGGTGAGGCTTGTGTCTGTGTCGGGGTTGGGGGGAGGTTCTCCAGTCATTTCACATCCAGGTATTGGCTGTGGGGTACCCGGGTGTATGTTAGTTACACCGTGTGAGGGTGGTAGCCTGTGTTCCTGTCTGGGGTATCAGACGTGCCCATCTCACGCTTTGTGGGAAGTGACAGGTTAGGAGAGTAGTCAGTCATGTCATAAGCCTGTCTCTCCAGCGGCTGGGTGTGTGTGAGATGTCCCCATGTGCCCATCTCATGCTGTTGTGGGGAGTGACATGAGTGATTATCTCATGCTGTTGGGAGGTTGTCAGTCACTTAGGAGTTTGTCTTTCACCCTAAAGAGACAACATGTTGCCTGGTGGTATGGAGCTGACCGTTGGCAGAGCCTTCCCATGGAGACCACAGGACCCCAAAGGGGTGGCCAGCAGAAGCCCTGAGCACCCGGACAAGGGGGGGGGGGGCGGTGTCTCATTCCCACATGACCTGCCTTCTGGCCCAGGTGCCAACCCAGAGCCTGTTTCCCAGGAGGAAGGACCAGTGTTTTTCAGACCGTGTGCAGCGGGGCCGCTGGGACGGGGGCAGGTGTGACTGGAGGGGGGGGCACCAGGCAGGGTTTGCGTGAGGGGCTGTCCCCCTAGGCCTGGGGGACCCTATTCCCTGCCTCGTCTGCCCCTGAAACTGTTAAACTAATTAAGGCTGTGGAGCCGCAGGATTAATCGGGGCAGCTCTCGCGGCCCGGAGCTCAGGTAGTCGATTAGTGTGCCGCGGAGGATATTGGATTTCTGAACCGCAAGTCAGCACTATTCGGGCCTGTTATCTCTCTGAGGCTCGAGGGTCAGGAGGCGGAGGCTCCCGGCCTGCTGGCCACCCCCGCCGGGCCAGCTTGGAGGCCCTCTCCCCCTGCCCACACTGCCATCCCTGCCGGTCAGCCGGTGTCCCCACCCTCTTCCCCTGCCCGCCTGGCCCCGCCGCTGCCCACTTGGCGTCCGCACCCAGCTCTTCTCCCTGGCTCCTCCTGTGCGTGGTCCCCTCCCTCTGTCTGCCTCCATCACCCTCCTGTTTCCCTCTGTGAGGCTGGCCTCCCTGCGCTGCCGTCCCCTCTGCCCCCCCCCCCGTCCCCCCTCGCTCCCCCTCCCGTCCCACCTGGCCTGACTCACACTGTGCCTCACTGACCCGCTCTTCAGCTCTGACCAGCCTCGCCACCTCTGTCGTTCCCCTTCACTGTCCCTTCCTCCAGTCGCTCGCTCGCTCTGCTTTTGTTTGTATGTTTCTGTATCTCACAGTTTCTGATTGTCACTGTCTCTCATGTCTCTCCCTCTGGGTGTCTCTGTATCTTTCTCTCTCTCCCTCTCTGTGTTTTTCTCTCTCCCTCTGGCACTCAATCTCTCTCTCTCTCTCCCCCTGTCTTTCTTGTGTGGTCTCGGCTGGTGTCTGCAACCAGAACAAATCTCCCCCAGCCAACACCCCCTGAACAAGGAGGCCAGAGCAGCTAATGGAAAACATGTGATTCTGCCTTGCGCCTGGAGCACCGTGAAGGGAGCCTTAGTCCCAGCTCAGCCCCGGCTCCCCCCTCACTGCATTCCCCCCACCACACTGTCCCCCGCCTCCCATTGGCTCCCCCAGCCTGTGTGGGCACAGTCGCAAGTTCCCTAGTCATTTACATTTCAGGGGTTGGGGGAGCTGTCATTTATCAGTTGGGGAGTATCAGGTTCTGGAGGGGCTGGGAGCAGCTTTGCTCCGTTGGCCCCCACCCCCATCCGCCCCGGCACCCAGGGCCAGGCAGACCCCATGCAGACTCCCCACCACCACCCCCATATGTAAGAGAACAGGGCCAAGATGAGCTGAGCTGTGGGGGCCTGGATGGGGGGCAGCCAGTCCACCCCCCTTGGAGGGCTCTGGAGCCACCCAGATTTCCATCTTTCCCACCCTCTTGTGCCCCTGGGGAGCTGAAGGGAGGGGGGCTCCCTGAGGGCTTGGGAGCTGCTGGGCTGCATTTCTGTGCCCACCCAACCACGGGGAAAGGGGGGATGGATCAGAGGAGGGAGGCTCTGGCAGGTTGGAATTCTCCTTCTCTGCCTGTGGATAAATTGTCCCTAATCCAGGCTTGGGGAGCTGTCTGGCTCTGAGAGAGAGAGAGAGAGAGAGAGAGAGAGAGAGAGAGAGAGAGAGAGAAGGCAGGAGATGGGGAGGAGGAAGCAGGCACACAAACACAGTGACACAGACACACACTGTCTCACAAAGGGTCTCTCACATGCGCTCACACACGCACTGACGAGTCACACAAAGGTACCACACAGACCCGGAGGCGCCCTTGGTCTGACAGGCACACTTGGCACACAGACCCTCTCACCCGTGTTGACACTGACAGAGCTATACCAGCACCGACAGAATGACATGGCACCAAGGACCCATCGACACACACAGACACAGTACTAAGGTCATACGGTGCACAAATGCACGGACACATGCGTGAGCACATACCGACCCACGGTGAAACAGACCCATAGGGACGCCGTGACCAGTACGCCGTCACACCGTGACCCTGGAAACCCAGAGAAAGGCAGCGGAGGGAGGGAGGCAGCGCTGATCCACGGTGACACCAGTGCCCACAGCCACAGGCTCGAGACGGGAAACCGGCAGGGACAGCCGAGGACCAGCTGCATTCCCCCGCCCCACCCCACCACTCACATGCAGAGAGCTCTGAGACAGGCGAACGCCGGTGCGGCTCCTGACACAGAGGATGCAGAGAGCCAGGCAGAGTGTGTGCAGAGAGGCACACTCATGGCCTGATCACAGCTGGGCACACCTTTTCATACATAGGCACACATACTTTCACCTCTGTCCTCACAGGTGTGCAAACACAGGCTCAGGTGGACAGAAACAAAGCTGAACAGACCCAGATGCACACACCCACATGTAAGACACCAGATCCAGGTATACGTCGGACACACACACACACACAATCCCATACATGTATACTCTTAGATATACATATACCTGCACAGACATACAAAAAATACACAGAGAAGCATAAGTAGACCCAGGACCCCACGTGCAGGTATATTTATCCCGACAACTGAACACTCATAGATGGGCATGATACAGGCAGGATCTCTAACACACACAAATCCCAAGGCCACCAGAACCTGTGAGGAGTCTATGAGGCCGAGTTCTCAGACCCTTTCTGGCCTCCAGTACACACCTCAAGGAGGCAGACTAATGGGCAGGAAGCAGCAGGATAGGGCGAAGGGCCCTGGCCATTAAAGAAAACAGGAGATGTAACCAGCTGATAGAGAAGGGTAAGTGCCAGCTGCATGTACGTCCCTCGTGGAAATCTGCATACACCATCACTCTGAACAGAGCTCACACCTGCACTGTAAATAAGCTCTTAGCATTTTATAGTCTCCCCAGAGTGCTCCTCCCCAATTACAAGATCTCCCCATTTAATAGATGAGAAAACTGAGAGCCAGAGAGGGTGACTGACTTGCCTAAGATCACACAATTAGTGAGGGTTGAGCCAAGGACTATCTAACTCCCAAGGCCAGGTTCGTTCCACCATAGCCTATGTGTTCATGTTCATGCATGTGTGTGCCTACACATACAAAGATACTGCTTCCCAGTAGGAGCCTGAGGTTCACAACTCCTCAGTGAAATGAGGTTTGAGCTGATTTAATTGCATGCAAGAGTGAACCCCACCTCGGACCGCCTCCTGGTCCCTCTGACTGGCTCATCCTGTGGCCGTGCCTAAGCCGGTGGTGCTGTTTGCTTCCACAGATGGGAGTTTGCCTGCTTGTCTGCCCATCAGCCTGGACCCCAGAGCCTGCCCAGCTAAGTGCGTGCGGAGGGCCCCGGGTTTGGGGCAGCTCTCGGGCTGCCGCGGAGACCACCCTGGAATCACTGGTGAGGACTGGCCTTGCCTGCTGAGCCGGGCCTATCTGCACAGCCTGCTCAGGTAAGGATCAGTGTGCGGGGAAACCAGGCCTGAGCTTCGGCCACCCCCACGAAGTGGGCACCAGGGGCACTTACTTCCCCGTCCTGGCAGGGACTTCCCCCTCCCAGCTTAGGCCAGAAAGAGGCCCTTGGTAGAACCCAAATATATTAACGCAACTTACTCAAACTCCTCATTACCCAGAAAGGGGAACCGAGGCCCATGGGTACACAGCAGGTTTCCCGAGTCCTGCCCCCTAGTCTGGGGACTCTTCCCTGCTCCTTGATGACCTGAGATAACTGGGAAGAGAGGCTTTGTAACCATGAGCAGAACTCAGGGCAAAGGTGGAAACCAGGGTGCCTGACGTGTGCAGCCCACCCCCCGGACTGAAATCTGTGGGAGCAAGGGCTGGGCCACCAAGGCGAGGTGCTGAGAGGACCCAGTCGTTCAGGTACGCCAGGCTGCCCGACCAGGATGAGGTGGAGCAGGGGGCAGCACCCCCTCCCTCCTCCTGGCCACACTAGCCCACCCAGGCTCAGGAGCCACAGAGGCCAGGTGGGGCTGCCCTGCCCTGCAGAGGCAACTCCCTGAACTGACACATGAAGCCTCCAGGCTCCAGGAAGCTCCCTAGAGCCCAGCCTGCCTGGGGACTCCACCCAGCTTCCAAAAGAGCATTCCTGGGGCCTGAGGTCTGGGGGTGGGGCCTCCTGGGATTGTAAGGGCGGGGAGGTTCCATTGTGGGAAGATGCAGGGCTGTGTACCCACAGTAAAAGTGTAGGGCATCTTGTGTACAAACACACAGGTGTGCATGTAAGCCAGTGTGTGTGTGGGGGGGGGGGCGGGGGGGCTCTACCCTTACGTGTGCAAGGTTCTGTATATAAGAGTTATTATATAAGTGGACTGAGCTAGGGGTGTTTGAGGGTTGTGTATATGCACATTGGAGTGAGGCGTGTGCAGGATTCGGAGTGTGTCCTGGGCAGGTGTGGGAATACTGGAGTGTTGTGTGTGCCACCCTGGATGGTGTATGTGCACAGGGTGTCAGTCTACACTGGGGAGGTGTGTAGACAAGAATCTGAATACACTGGGTGATAGGTGGGTGCGCTGGATGGTGTGGTGTGTGTGTACACTGGGATCGCTCCGTGTGTCTGGGAAAGCATGTGTTCAGGGCTGGGTGTTGTGTGCGCATGGCACCATTTGTGCTTTGGAGGTGGGCTGGGCAAGCCTTCAGCTGAGCTGGGCTCAGCAGTGCCCAGCCTTGTGGCCAAATCACTGAAGTCACTTCCTTTCCAGCAGCAACTTTCCAGGAGGAGGAGTTCTTCAGACCTGGGCAGGAGGGGGGGGGGGGGGGGCGGAACAAGGAGCTCTCAGGGGAAGGAGGTGGGCGGGGGTGAGAGGCTGTGGGGAGGGCCTGGTGGGGCTGGAGGAGGGGAGTCCTCTGGGAGACGGAGGGAAAGACAAGGACAGAAGTCTGGGAGGGCCAAGGGCAGGAGGGGATGGGGGCGGAGCAGGGCGGGAAGCACAGTCCCTGGGTGACCTCGGAGGGAGGAAGGGAGGGCCTCCAGGCAGGGTGACCCTCGGGTTCAGCCAGAGCTGGCTGTGGTGCCTGCACACCTGGCACCCAGGTCAGGGGGCTGGCAGGGGCGGGTCTAGGGCAGACCTGCTTGCCAGGTGCCCCACTCCGTGCAGGAAGGGGGTGGGCGAGGGCCTCACAAAGGAGCTCTGTGTGTCTGGGGGTAGGGTGGGGTGGGGTGTGCTGTGCTGGGGCGGGGGCTGCTGGCTCCGGGGAGCAGGGCGGGGCTTGCTCCCCTTGGGGGCATCAGTGGCTCTGAGGGGACACCTAGTGGTGAGGGAGGATAGTGCAGCAGGATGGCTGAGGTGAGAGGGGTGGGTGAAGAAGCTGGCAGGGGGTAGGTAGAATTCAAAAATTAAAACTGCTCGTTGGGACTAGGACGGTTGGAGGACGCTGCAGAGGAAGGGGCTGACTCTGGACAGTGAGGAAGTTTGGTTTAGAGGATCCCAACAAACCTAAATTAAGACTTCAACTCTTCCACATCATGGCTGTTTGTCCTTAAGGGCATAATTTAACCTCTCTGGGCCTCCATTTAAATACCAAATAAGTGACAGCTACCAACATTTTTTCATTATTGTTATTTTTGTTATCATTTCGGCTGGAGTCAGGTTGGAAGATTTTTAGGTGTAATTGGGTGGATGGGAGGGGGCTGAAGAGGAGGAGACTGAGAGGGGTGTTGCTTAGTTCCTGAGGGGACAGGTCCTGGGAGATAAAGGCCCCAAAGGGAGATGCCGGAGCTCTCACCGCAGCAGTAATGGCCCTTTTGATGTAGTGTTTTCCATCTGAGGACATCCCTGGGCCTTCAGTCCAGGCTGGGAGGGAAATGGTGGGGGGGGCGGGGGAGGAGTGTGCAGGCTGGAGAGAGGGTCATGAGGCCGGAAGTGAGAGCTAGGCCTGGCAGTCTGGCTCCCCTGGGGAGGCTTGTGGGTGGGGGAGGGGGGCAGTCTGGGGAAGGGGTGGGGTGGTCACAGCCACAGCCGGGGGAGGGTGGGGCTGGGGACTCAAGGATGTGGGCTGGCGCTTCCCGGCACTGTGCACAGCAGGTTGGGGCCCCCTCCCAGCCGTCTGGTGTCCCCGTGGGCAGGCTCAGACACACTGACCCAGAAGCTGACAGAGGGACAGAAAGATCCTTTTGACTTTGTTCACAGACATGGGATAGGTGGTACCCTTGGGAGGGGTCCAAGAAAATGGCCACCTGGGTGTGGTGGGGAGAAGAGCCAGCTGCTTCCCTCAGATCCCGGAGCCTGCGAGAGCGAGCAGAGGACAGTCAGGAGGTCTGGCAGGAGGACATGCCCGAAGGTCTTCACGGGTGGGTGGAACAGAAGCAGCCACTGGAAAGGAGGTTTTTCTCTTCTGCCAAGATCACAGCCGCTGGTCCCAAGTGGGAGGTCTCCAGAGCAGGGCGGCTTACTTAGTAAACACCACCCTCAGGAAGGGAGGGATGGTGGCTTCTGTAGGCATCTCTAGGAAGGGGTCCGGAGCCATCGTCAACCATATGGAAATCAGAAGTGGAGACTCCAGAGCCTGAGCCCCTTCCCTCCTTGGTGAGGATGTTACCCACAGTCCTTTCTGCAAGAGCAGGCAGAGATTCTTGAGGCAGAGAGAGCCTAGTGAGCCTGGCCTGGGAGGGCGAGGCACGGACAGAGCAGAGCCCTGAGTGATCCAACAGGCAGGACAATGTGAGGACCAGCTAAGGCCTGGGAGCTGCAGGGAGGGAAGGGACAGTGGACAGAGGGGTGTTCTGCCTGAATGAGCAACCGAAGGGCCCTCCCCATGCCTTGGGCAAAGGCTCTTTCCCTCTTCGATCTCAGTTTCCTCATCTGTAAAATGGGCGGGGCTCGAGGTGGCACTAAAACACTGTACCCACTGAGGGGGAGCTGTTTAAAAATACAGGTTCCCAGCCCGGCCGCTGTGGCTCAGTGATTGAGCGTCGACCCATGCACCAAGAGGTTGCCTGTTTGATGCCCAGTCAGGGCACACACCGGGTGGCAGGCTCTATCCCCAGTAGGGGTGTGCAGGAGGCAGCAGATTGATGCTTCTTTCTCGTTGATGTTTCCTTCTCAGTGATGTGTCTGTGTCTAATTCCCTCTCCCTTCCTCTCTCTTAAAAAATAAAAGCCCTAGCCAGTTTGGAAGGCTTTCCTCCCAGCCTGGATTGAAGGCCCAATGGATAGAGTGTCGGCCTCTGGCCTGAAGGGTCCCAGTTTCGATTCCGGTCAAGGGCACGTACCTTGGTTGCAGGCTCCTCCCCGGGAAGTGTTTCTCTCACATTGATGTTCCTCTCTGTCTTTCCCTCTCTCTTCCACACTCCCCAAAAATCAATGGAAAAATATTCTCCGTTAAGGATTAACCAAAAAATTTTTTAATTAATTAAATAAATAAAAATCAGTAGAAATACAGATTCTCAGATGTCCCCTCAGATCTGTGAGTCAGACTCCCCTGGACTAGGGCCTGGGCATCTGGAATGTTCCACAGCTCCCCCAGGCCCAGGGTTTGGAAGCCAGTGGGTTAGATGGTTTTAAGGTTCCTCCCAGCCTTCAATTAGATCACGGCTCTAGAAGGAGCATTTTCAGGAGTGGCCGAAGGAGAGCTGCAGGAGCTGGGAGTAGAAGGAGGCTTTGGACTTAGGGCAGAATTAGGAATCCTGCCACTTAGCAGCTATGTTACTTCAGGCAAGTTACACAATCGCCCTGAGCCTGTTGCCTCTGTAGGGAGGGGAAGATAAACCATGAATCCTGGGTAGCTGTAAGGGTTCAGTGGGTCATATGTGTGGAGGCGCTTTGTAGATTGCAAATCGATGTCCACCAAGAGGGATGGAGGAGTGTCCTTGTGTGTACCATCCTGTCCCTGAGTCAGGTCTGCAGTCTTCCTGTGGGGTGACAGACAGGACAGTGTGGCAGCCAGTGAGAGTCTGCAGGTGTCTCTGGGGGATGGACCCTGGGATTAGGTCAGGGCCAAACACTAGGCACAGTCAGGGTCTTTAAGACCCTCGTGGTCGTCAGGGCCCATTCAGCTCCTTGTTCCCCAGGATCCCATCTCCTGGGGGTCAGCCAAGGCCCCGAGTCCTCAGGCTCCCTCGAAAGTCGGACATGCCTGGATCTAAATCCCAGTTCTGCCCAGACCCGCTCAGGGAGTCCGTTGGTAAATATTTATGTAGCATCCATAGCCCAGGCCCTAGGGTTGGGATACAGCGGCAATAAACAAGACAGATGCCGTCCCTGCCCGTAAAGAGCCCACACTCCAGGGGGACACACTGCACAGCCAGTTATACAAGTAATTGATTGCAGTCGTGATAAATACTATGAAGGTGAGATAGAGAGGGCTCTGAGAGTGTTTAGCAGGGTGGGATGGGGGCTGGGGGGGTCAGAAAATGTCCCTTTCCACATTCTTGTCTCCCTCCCTTCCCTCCTCCTCCTCCTTGGGTCACACTTGGGTCTGGGGAGGAATAAGAGAGAGCCCATGAGAGCCCATGAGTGCTCTGTGTGCTTCATGCATCCGTTCAGTATTTTTGGAAGCACACTTGTGGGCCATGTACTGATCAGGGTGTTGGGAGATACACAGAAGTGAACAGGACAGAAATCCTTGCCCTCGTGGTGCTTAAAATCTCACAGTGGGTGGTTTCCTCATCTGTAAAAATGGGGATGATAATCACATTGATCTTAGGTTTGTAGGAAGTCAGATGAGATAATCCATATGAACTGCGTAGGCCAGTGTTTGGCAACAGAGAGAGGTCCCCAAAGTATGAGCTTCTATTGTTGTTGACTCCCTGGTATGATTGCTAAACCTCTGACCCCAGGCACTTTTCACTTTGTCTTCACAGCTTTTATCCCAGTAATAATTAAGTCATTTTGATTATCTGATGTTTTGTCTACCCAGTCCTTGTGCAAAGTAGGCAGTCCATAAATACTATGAATGAATGATGTTACGTCATCTCTGAGCCTCCATTTCTTCATCTGCAAAAATGGGGTTATTAAATAGCCCCTGCCTCGCAGGATTGGTGTGAAGAATTAAATGAAATGATGCCTGGACAGCTTCCAGCCCAGGGCCTGGCACGCAGTAGGTGCTCACTAAACCTGAGCTGCGATGGTCCTTTCCAGGCGCTGCCCACACCCCGAGGCCTGGGCTCAGGCCGAAGTTGTTCCGCAGCACCCCCAGCTGACAGCCAGCAGCTAGCAGAGCCCCCAGGCACGGGGGCCCTCTCTGTTTCAGGTCAGCCGGGTGTGTGCACTGGAGGGAGCTGCGGGGGGATGTGGAGGAGCCTGGGCCGGTGGGCAGGTGGGCAGTGATTGGGCTGTGGCCACCAGACCATTCAGATCTCCTGTTGCCTGTCTTGTTGCCCACAGATATCTCCAGTGTGACAGCCCAGGCGGCAGAGCCGAGGGTGAGTGGCTGGGGTTCCCCCGGAACCCTGGGAATGGGGACAAGAAGGAGGGAGGCCTTGCCCTTGATAGGACTTCCTGGCCCTCCGGCAGGGGCCTAGCCCTCTTCTTCAGTTTGATCTGGAGTGGTTGCCCTGCCCTGCTGTTCTTCCCTATCAGAGGCAGGTATCCTGCGCACATAGCCAGGATCTAGAAGGGGGTGAGCTGTTACTAAGTGGAACTGGGGCTTGTGAGGGGTTCAGGGTGCATGTGGTGGTTTGGGAAAAGCTGGGGGTCAACAAGCAGATTGCCTTGGGGAGGGGACTTAAGAGAGGACGCAGAGGTTCACTGGGGATATGGGAAGCTGATAGGCCTTGAGTATTCAGTGAGGGACCTCCTGCCTGTCCTGCCCGCTAGGTCCTGGTCCCGGCTTCTCGCACCCTCATGTCAGCCCCGGCCCCGCCTGGCGGCCCTCGGAGGACAAGGTCAGGATGCGTGTGAAGCCCCAGGGCCTGGTGGTGACTTCCAGTGCCGTGTGCAGCTCTCCTGACTACCTCCGGGAGCCCAAGTACTACCCCAGCGGCCCCCCTACCCCCCGCCCCTTGCTTCCCACCCGGCCCCCCGCCAGCCCACCTGACAAGGCCTTCGCCCACACCTTCTCCGAGAACCCACACCCACCCCCACGCCGGGACCCTAGCACCCGGCGCCCACCAGTCCTTGCCAAGGGGGACAGTCTGCTGCCCCCTCGGGCCGCTCGTCCAGTCTCACAGGCCCACTGCCCCACACCTGCTGGAGACGGCAGCAGCTCCCAACGTCACTGGGACAACGGGCGGGTGAACCTGCGTCCAGTGGTGCAGCTGATTGACATCATGAAGGACCTGACCCGGCTCTCCCAGGACCTGCAGCACAGCGGTGTGCACCTGGACTGCGGTGGGCTCCGGCTCAGCCGCCCGCCCGCCCCACCCCCTGGTGACCTTCAGTATAGCTTCTTCTCCTCCCCGAGTCTGGCCAATAGCATCCGCAGCCCAGAGGAGCGGGCTACCCCCCACGCCAAGTCTGAGCGGCCCAGTCACCCCCTCTATGAGCCTGAGCCTGAGCCTAGAGACAGTCCTCAGCCCAGTCAAGGCCACAGTCCCGGAGCCACGGCCGCGGCCACTGGCCTGCCCCCAGAACCTGAGCCGGACGGCCCCGATTACTCCGAACTCGCTGATGCCGACATCCTTAACGAGCTGGCCTCCCTCACTTGCCCCGAGGCCCAGCTGCTGGAGGCCCAGGCCCTTGAGCCACCATCGCCTGAGCCAGAGCCTCAGCTCCTGGACCCCCAGCCCCGCTTCCTGGACCCACAGGCACTAGAACCGCTTGGGGAAGCTTTGGAGCTGCCGCCCTTGCAACCTCTTGCTGATCCTCTGGGGCTGCCAAGCCTGTCTCTGCAGGCCCTGGACACCCTGCCCGACTCCCTGGAGTCACAGCTGCTTGACCCTCAGGGCCTTGACCCCCTGCCCAAATTGCTTGACGTCCCCGGCCGTCGTCTGGAGCCCCAGCAGCCCCTAGGGCCCTGCCCACTGGCCGAGCCCTTGCACCTGGACTTGTGCTCACCCCATGGTCCCCCTGGGGCCGAGGGACTCCCCAAGTACGCCTTGCGGCGCACCGATAGGCCAAAGATTCTGTGTCGCCGGCGGAAAGCTGGTCGGGGGCGCAAGGCAGACGCGGGACCTGAGGGCCGCCTGCTGCCCCTGCCCATGCCCACAGGGATGGCGGCCGCCCTGGCTGAGCCTCCCCCGCCACCGCCTCCACCGCCTCCTGCCCTGCCAGGCCCAGGCCCAGAGCTGGAGCCGGAATCCTCCCAGAACCCAATGATTCCTACCCGCAAAAGCAAGTGCCGGGGCGTGCGCCGCATGGTGGTGAAGATGGCCAAGATCCCCGTGTCGCTGGGGCGGCGGAACAAGACCACATACAAGGTGTCCTCCCTGAGCAGCAGCCTGAGCGTGGAGGGCAAAGAGCTGGGCCTGCGCGTGTCGGCAGAGCCCACCCCGCTGCTGAAGATGAAGAACAACGGGCGGAACGTGGTGGTGGTCTTCCCCCCCGGCGAGATGCCCATCATCCTCAAACGGAAGCGTGGCCGCCCTCCGAAGAACCTGCTGCTGGGCCCCGGCAAGCCCAAGGAGCCCGCCGTGGTGGCGGCGGAGGCAGCCACCGTGGCCGCCGCCGCCATGGCCGTGCCCGAGGTGAAGAAACGGCGGCGGCGGAAGCAGAAGCTGGCGTCTCCCCAGCCGTCCTACGCGGCAGACGCCAATGACAGCAAGGCCGAGTACTCCGACGTCCTGGCCAAGCTGGCCTTCCTGAACCGCCAGAGCCAGTGTGCCGGCCGCTGCTCGCCGCCCCGCTGCTGGACCCCCAGCGAGCCCGAGTCCGTGCACCAGGCCCCCGACACCCAGAGCATCTCCCACTTCCTGCATCGCGTGCAGGGCTTCCGGCGGCGCGGCGGCAAGGCAGGTGGTTTTGGTGGCCGGGGTGGGAGCCACGCGGCCAAGGCAGCCCGGTGCTCCTTCAGTGACTTCTTCGAGGGCATCGGCAAGAAAAAGAAGGTGGTGGCAGTGGCGGCTGCCGGGGTGGGGGGCCCCGGCCTCACCGAGTTGGGCCATCCCCGCAAACGGGGCCGTGGGGAGGTGGATGCCCTAACTGGGAAGCCCAAACGCAAGAGGCGGTCCCGGAAGAATGGGACTCTGTTCCCAGAGCAGGTGCCCAGTGGCCCCGGCTTTGGGGAGGCGGGCGCCGAGTGGGCCGGGGACAAGGGTGGTGGCTGGGCCCTTCACCATGGGCACCCAGGTGGGCAAGCCGGCCGGAACTGTGGGTTCCAGGGGACTGAGGCCCGGGCCTTTGCCTCCACTGGGCTGGAGAGTGGGGCCTCGGGCCGTGGCAGCTACTACAGCACGGGCACGCCTGCGGGCCAGAACGAGCTCAGCCAGGAGCGCCAGAACCTCTTCACTGGCTATTTTCGCTCCCTGCTCGACTCGGATGACTCCTCCGACCTCTTGGACTTTGCCCTTTCCGCCTCACGCCCTGGCCCTGAGTCCCGGAAGACATCGGGCACCTATGCAGGGCCCCCAACCAGCGCCCTGCCTGCCCAGCGGGGCCTGGCCACATTCCCCAGCCGGGGAGCCAAGGCCAGCCCGGTGGCGGTGGGCAGCAGTGGGCCTGGCGCGGACCCCTCCTTCCAGCCTGTCCTGCCTGCTCGCCAGGCCTTCCCGCCAGGCCGGGCAGGGAGCTACGGGATAACGCCCGCCACGTCCGATTGCCGGGCAGCCGAGACCTTTCCGAAGCTGGCTCCTCCGCCTTCAGCCGTGGCCCGCTCCCCCACCACCCACCCGCCGGCCAACACCTACACCCCCCAGTACGGTGGCTATGGGGCTGGACAGAGTGTATTCGCCCCAGCAAAGCCCTTTACGGGCCAAGACTGTGCTAACAGCAAGGACTGCAGCTTTGCCTACGGCAGCGGCAACAGCCTGCCCGCCTCGCCCAGCAGTGCCCACAGCGCTGGCTATGCCCCACCGCCTACCGGTGGCCCCTGCCTGCCACCCAGCAAGGCCTCCTTCTTCAACAGCTCCGAGGGGGCTGCCTTCTCTGGTTCAGCCCCCACACCCCTGCGCTGTGACAGCCGGGCCAGCACGGTCTCGCCTGGCGGCTACATGGTGCCCAAGGGCACCACAGCCTCTGCTGCCTCCTCCTCCTCCTCCTCCTTCCAGCCCTCACCCGAGAACTGTCGGCAGTTTGTGGGGGCTTCTCAGTGGCCTTTCCGGCAGGGCTATGGAGGCCTGGACTGGGCCTCGGAGGCCTTCAGTCAGCTCTACAATCCCGGTTTCGACTGCCACGTCAGCGAGCCCAACGTGATCCTGGACATCTCCAACTACACGCCCCAGAAGGTGAAGCAGCAGACGGCCATGTCCGAGACCTTCTCTGAGTCGTCCTCCGACAGCACCCAGTTCAATCAGCCCGTCGGGGGCGGCTTTCGGCGTGCCAACAGTGAGGCCTCGAGCAGCGAGGGCCAGTCCAGCCTGTCCAGCCTGGAGAAACTCATGATGGACTGGAACGAGGCATCGTCTGCCCCCGGTTACAACTGGAACCAGAGTGTCCTCTTCCAGAGCAGCTCCAAGCCAGGCCGTGGACGGCGGAAGAAGGTCGACCTGTTCGAGGCCTCACATCTGGGCTTCCCGTCATCCGCCTCAGCCACTGCCTCAGGCTACCCGTCCAAACGGAGCACAGGGCCCCGGCAGCCACGGGGCGGACGGGGCGGCGGGGCCTGCTCAGCGAAGAAGGAGCGGGGCGGCGCAGCAGCCAAAGCCAAGTTCATCCCCAAGCCACAGCCAGTCAACCCGCTGTTCCAGGACAGCCCAGACCTCGGCCTGGACTACTACAGTGGGGACAGCAGCATGTCACCCCTGCCCTCGCAGTCAAGGGCCTTTGGTGTGGGTGAGCGAGACCCCTGTGACTTCATGGGGCCCTACTCCATGAACCCGTCCACACCATCTGACGGCACCTTTGGCCAAGGCTTCCACTGCGACTCGCCCAGCCTGGGGGCCCCCGAGCTGGATGGCAAGCATTTCCCGCCGCTGGCCCACCCGCCCACGGTGTTCGATGCCGGCCTGCAGAAGGCGTACTCACCCACCTGCTCACCCACGCTGGGCTTCAAGGAAGAGCTGCGGCCGCCGCCCACAAAGCTGGCTGCCTGTGAGCCCCTCAAGCATGGGCTCCCGGGGGCCAGCCTAAGCCATGCGGCTGCAGCCCAGGCCCACCTGAGCTGCCGGGACCTGCCACTGGGCCAACCCCACTACGACTCCCCCAGCTGCAAGGGCACAGCATATTGGTACCCGCCAGGCTCAGCTGCACGCAGCCCACCCTATGAAGGCAAGGTGGGCACGGGGCTGCTGGCTGACTTCCTGGGCAGGACGGAGGCTGCGTGCCTCAGTACCCCACACCTGGCTAGCCCACCAGCCACACCCAAGGCCGACAAGGAGCCCCTGGAGATGGGCCGGCCACCTGGTCCACCCCGTGGCCCCGCTGCAGCCGCTGCTGGCTATGGCTGCCCGCTCCTTAGTGACTTGACCCTGTCCCCTGTGCCAAGGGACTCACTGTTGCCCCTGCAGGATACCACCTACAGGTATCCAGGCTTTATGCCACAGGCGCACCCCGGCCTGGGTGGGGGCCCCAAGAGCGGCTTCCTGGGGCCCATGGCGGAACCTCACCCTGAGGACACATTCACCGTCACCTCCCTGTAGTGCCAACTGAAGTGCCGACTGGACCTCGAGGTTTTGTTCCTGGGTGAGTCTGGGGATGTGGGTGCAGTGGGAAGAGGCCTGGGGGGTGGGGGCGGAGATGAGGACATTAGAGGCTGGCCAAGGAGAAGAGGTAGAGTGATGAGCAGGAAGAATTTAAGGACAAGGTTGGGGGCCTGAACACAAGGAGCTGGGATTCAGTACCGAGTCCAGGGTTAGATTTTGGGAACAGTCTTATGGAATTGGGTTGCTTGGGCGCAGAACCCAGCACGGGACTTGGATGTTACTGAAATGGCAGGAGAACCCTTGACGACAGTCTCACCTAGTTTGGTTCATCGGGGTATTTCCTTCCTTCGTGCGAGGGCCCCGACAGGCACATTTGAGTCCCAGGAAACAGTCACCACTTGACGTCACTAAGGGAGGGCGTTTGAATGGCTCTGTGAAGGGGGGGGGGGGGAGGTTGTGTAATTGTCTGCCAGGGCCCATTCAAGGTACCGACCCTGACTTGCTCCTTCGTTTGCCTAGGAGCGTCCCTTAGTCTCAGAGGCAGTCTGGCGAGGGCCAGGCTAAAGGTGCAGCCAGGATGTCGGGTCACACACTCTCTAAGGGCTTTATAGAATGGCCCGGAGTGTCCTTTCCTGGTCACCCATGGTCCCCCCAAAGGCCTGAGGTAGGCTCACTGTGGTCGGACATGTGGGACAGGGATCCAGAAGGGGAGGAGGGGTGCTGGGATCCTGCTGAGCCTGTGTCAGTGGGTCATCCCCGGGCAGGCTGTTTCCTGCCTAGAAGAAGCCAGTCCCTCCTGAAGCCACACGCTTTTCCAAGAGCTCAGTTACATATTGCTGGATATTCAGATGTCTTCATCAGGCACGGTGACCTCAGTAGTTAGAGTCACCGTTTTATGATCTCAAGATTTTATGTTTTAGGGAAGGAAAATAAAGGAGGGAAAATGTTCCCAAAATGGTAAAAGGGGAGAAGGTTGGAGAAATCATTTTCTTGATGAACAGCCTGCTCCAGAAATACAGGCACAACTGGCCCATCAGATCCCACTTTTGAACACCTGACCCGTCACAGAACTGGCTCAGGTGTGGTGGCGGTGGAGGGGGCTGGGGGCCGGTCTGAGCCCCTCACTCTTCACCTCTGCTGCCACTGCGGCCTCCTGGGAGCGTCTCTTCCTTGAGAAAGAATAGCAGGGCTCCTGGAAAGCCCCGTCCCTGATCTGGGGAGGCCATTCCAGGCCAGGGTGACTCAGGGTCCTGAAGTCATGTCAGTGGAAACTTATTCCGCCCTCCCTGCCTGACCCAGCTCCCTTGGTGCCTGAAGGTGGCAAAGGGCAGCATGTGGGAGGCAGGAGGCCTAGAGAGGACCATTCCCCAACTGGCCGTCAACTTGCTGTATGCCCTTGACCAAGCTTTTATCCCCCCCCCCCCCCACACACACACACACACACTCTGGCCTATGTTTCCCCATCTGTTCAAGGAAATTTACTTTGATAATCTCTTGGGCCCTTGCAACTCTGCATGGCATAGACAATGGTTCAAACTTATTGGGGTGGGGGGCAGCTTATTTTTCCTCCTAATGAAGCCAGGCCGAGATTAAAATGACCTTCCATTCCCTGTGCGTCGTATCGCAAGCAATAGAGCCACAGATCTGAAGCCGGCCTGGGGGAAGCTGCTTAGGGTTTAAAATGTCAAACTCTTGATCCTTCTCACTGGAGGGGAGATGTATCATGGATAATCAGAAATGTGAAATCATCCAAAAACCATTCCTCCCAGGCTCTGGGTGGGAAAATAAATAGGTGTGGGGGCTGGGTGTTTGGGCAGGTCACAGCTCACTGCGATACATAATGGAGCCACCAGTGAGGCCTGAGCACAGGAGGAACTGGGACACCATCCAGCCCCACATTCTGGCCCTGCTCCCTGCTCAGAGCTAGGAGTTGACAGCACTGTCCTCAAACCAATGCATTCAGTCATTCCAAAGACATCTGTCCAGCATGCACGACGTGCCAGGCATGGGGACACCACAGTGAACACCACGAATGAGATCTTGGTCCTCGGGGCGGGGGGGGTGGGGGTGGGGGGGCTTCCAGTTTAGAGGGGAAGACAGTAAACAGAATGGTGCAGAACATGTGGGAAATACCGCTGTAAGAAGGACTGCAAAGAGAAGAAAAGCTAGGAGGCCGTGAGACTGCTGCGAGCTGACCAGATCCCGGATCTGATGCTTCAAGGATGGAGTGGGAAGAGCATTCTGGGCAGAGGGAACAGCAGTGGGTAAAGCGCTGAGGCAGGAAGGAGATCAGCTTTGAAGACAGTAGCGCTGAGTGAGGGGGCGAGGCAGGCAAAGCCAGAATCATGCCGGGCATAGGAAGGAGTGTGAACTGTATTTCAAGACAAGTAGGGACCCACTGAGGTGAGCCCTCAGCTGGGACGGGCCAAGGGTCTCCGTGGAGCAGGGCAAGTGGTGAAGGAGGGAGACCAGGCAGGCACTGCAGATGGCTCTGACCAAGGCCATGGCAGAGCTGGCTCCCTTTGTCTGCGACGGCACACCAGTTCCCTCTCCTCAGACAGCCTTCCAGTGCCAGGCACTGACTAAAATCATTGTGGGGACGAAGAAGGTGGGGGGATCCAGGGAGGTAGAATGGTGAGGAAGACGAGTTAGCAGAGGGAGTGTCACTGTCAACAGGACTTCAGCAGAGAGGACAGTGCCAGGCTCGTTCACCCACAGACTGAGCACTCGGTGTCGGGCACGGGAGAAGCCATCCTTCAGCTGAGCCACATCTTGAGCCCCTCCATGCCCATCCCAGGGCCAGACGTGGGGAGACAAAGCAGCCATGACCTCTGTTCTCAGAGGCCAGCGTCCACGCCAGGGAGCTAGAACACGTACACAAAGAACCTGAACACACCTGGTGGGACGTGGCAGGTGCCAAGAGGCAGGGAGCCACAAAGCTTGCGCTCCGGGAAGGTGGGTGTTGAGGTCAGAAGTCATCTCTCTGCCCCTTTGGTGGGAAAAGGGACACATTCCGTGCGGGGCTCTTTGTACAGCACGACTTGACTGACCTTTCCCAGCCGCCTGGGAGGTGAGTCCCCACCCTCAATCAGGGAGTTGAGGAAAACAGGTGCAGCTGTGGACTTTGCCCAGGGGATCCACAGTTAGTAAGTGGCGGAGCCAGCATTTGAACCCAGTTCTGTCATCACCCCCACCCCATATCCCCCGCCACACTGCTCCCTCTCCACCCCACACCCCTGACTCCCCACCCACAAAATGACAGATTGGTTGGATGTTCCCTGCAGCTGTTCCTGGGCCTGACATTTTAAATGGATGTTGAGGTTCTGTGGAAGAAGCTGCATTTTAGCTCGACCTTGAAGAGTAGGCAAGATTTGGACACTGGAGAGTGGGGGAGGGGCATTCCAGGCAGAGGGAACTGTGGGCCAGGGCAGGTCACATCCCAATGGGAACTAGAAGAGGGGAGCTCAGAGGAGCCAGAGTATAGAATGTGGGACCAGACCGGTCTGGGAGCTGAGCTAATGGGACAGAGTAAAAGGGGTGGGGGTCGCGGGCACCTGGGCCTTACAGACATCTCTAGTCCCTTAGATGGAAAGCAAAGCCAGACAGGCTGGCTCCTTGTTGGGCCCTACCGTACCCTGGGAAGAGGGTGGGAGGGTAGGAAGGGCCCTCCAAGGTGTTCAGGAATCTCGAGTCCCCCTCCCTCCCTACTCCCTCTCAGGCCTGGATCTGAGTCCAAGAGAAATGTCACAGGTCTTCCAAGGTGACGCCAGCTGGGGCCTGACCAGGGCAGGAAGCAGTCTCCAAGGCCACCATCCAGCCAGGGTCAGCAGGCATGCCCGGACCTGGGCCAGGCCCTGGCTGCTCTGGGCTTTGTCTCTTCGTGTCTTGAAACCTCAAGAGGTCACTTGATCTTGCTTCTGGCTCTGAGCAAGAAGAGGCCCTCACGTCAGGGGTCAGCCAGCCCTGCCCTGCCTCTTCTGGGCTCCTCTTCTCAATCCCTGAGGCCATCCTCCCTCCAATCCTATCTCTTGCCTCTCCCGCAGCCATTTTCAGGCCAGGCCTTCTCGTTCTGAGCCCTCATTTCCTGGAAACCTAATCTCTCCGTGAACATGCCCTCTCACGCTCCTTCTCTCCCACATCCCTGTGGCCCTGGAAGAAGAACCCAAGGGAGCAAAGCCCTGAAACGGGGTGGGGGGTGGGGGGTGGGGGGGCTGGAAGAGCACGCCTGTGGGCACAGACAGGCCTCTGTGCAGAATCTGATTCCATCTCAAACCAGCCAAGTGACCTGGTGAGTCACGTCACCTTGCTGCATCTCGTAAGAGAATTAAATGAGATTACCCGTGAAGCACTTAGCCGAGTCCCTGGCACAGGAAGCACGTAATCAGTGGCTGGTAAATGGGGGGATAAAATCCTCCTCGCCACCTGAATCCCGGGGCCTCTGATCCAATCTGTGTGAGTCACACACCCCTGACCTTTTCCTGCTTGCTCAGGACGCTGTAGCCAGGCCTCCTTCACCTGCTCAGCCTGATTCCCTCCGAGGAGGGACCTGGTATCTATCGAGTGTGGATGTGGGGCTTTCGGTGGGAGACGAAATGCTACCTGGGTCTTTGCCTTAGCAACTAAGTTCTCCCTGGGGAGCCAGAGAGACAAGGTAAGTCGCAGGTCTCACCCCAAGGGACCCGAAGCCAAATGCACGTCAGGACCCAGGTCAGCTAGAAGCCCCGCCCACACACGTATCCACACCAGTCCTCTCTCTCGGTGCAGAGAATCTGAAAAAGATTTCCTGTGACTTTGTAACAGGTCATGGATTTTCCCCTGGCAGATTGGCCACCTTTGTCACCACAACTGCTGCCGTAGTGCCCTCTGTTTATGCTGGAGGGCAGGAGGAAGTAGATTAATTCTGTATCCAACGCACATGAACCGGACACCTTCCGGGCCACGCATTGCAGCTAGTGCTGAAGGTACCACTGAACGAGACGAGCAGTGCCCTGCCCTCATGGAGTTTGCGGCCTATAAATAGGTGTTTATTCAAAGCCTCCGTGTGGGCATCCCTCTCCAGGGAAGGGAATGGAATACTCCCACCAGAAATGCCAGGGACCACTTGTGAACCGTGAGCAGGGTGTGGGCAGTGCGGGCTTCCTGGAGGCAGAAAATGGGCCTTGCACAAATTTGAGACTTCGGAAGCGGGAACGCCAGCTCAGCCGCCTGGGCAGAGCACCCGGCACCTTCCGGGTCTCTGCCCCAACATCTGTCCCCCCTGCCCTAGTCCGTTCCCTCCGCTGCTGCCACCAGAGTGCTTTGTTCATCCGTGCCTGGGGTCTGGAGCCCCCCAAACATTTACTGAACGATTTGATTGAGACATGTGCTCCTATGACTTCATTGCTTAACACCTTCAAAAGCTTTTTTTTCTTTTTATTGATTTTAGAGGAGGGAGGGCGGGAGAAACATGAATGTGAGAGAGAAACATGGTCAGTTGCCTCCCTCACGTGCCCTGACTGGGGATCGAACCCACCACCTTTTGGTGCATGGAACGATACTCCAACCAAGTGAGCCACACAGGCCAGGGTGCCTCCTCCCCTCCCCGGCCTCCTTCCCTACAAAATAAAGCCCAACTTCCTAGCTTGGTATTCCCGGTATCCAAGGCTTCGTTTGTGACCCGACCCCGACCTCCTCCTCACACGCGCTCCCTTTTCAGCTTTGGCCTGGACTCAGGAGTGGGGGGCAGGGCGCCCTCCCCAGCGTGCCCTGGGCCTTTGCTCTGGCTGTTCTCTGGCCTGGGCTGCCCTTCCCTACCCACCATCCATCTCCCACCTGTCAGCTCCTATCTCTCACTCAGGCATCACCTCCTCCAAGAAGCGTTCCAGGATCCTTCCCAGGCCCAATTAATCTCCAAACCTTTCTGCATCCGTGACAGCCCTTCCTGGGAATGTCCTCCCCACGCCATCAGCTTCTTTAGGCCAGTTACTCATGTCAGTGCACTGTCCCCATCTCCCTCCCCAGTATCTCATCACGCCTGAGACATTTCGGGGTCAGGGTTTGGGTTTTTGTTTTGTTTTGTTTTTTCCCTTGAGTCGAAGAACAGTATGTAGACGAGGGAGAATTGTGAGAGGAAAGGGTAAGTGTTGGGGAACGGGTGGAAGATGATTTCTCTCAGCTTCTGTTATCAGATACGCTCCCAAAAGTGGGGCAGGGCTAACGGGGCTTTCGGAGAGCTCCAAGTACAACCCACCCAGGCAAGGACGCCCCACAAGGCAGCGTCAGGAAGGGGCCTTGGGAATCGCACGGTTCCACTTTCTTGTCCTTTCTTTAGCCTCCATCCACTTCAGCTGCATCCCAACACATACCCATTGGCATCCCCTGTCTACACAGGCGTCTGTCGGGAGACAGGAGAGGGTGAGGGTGAGCCTCCTCCCCGCACCTGTAAGAAGTACGAGACTCCCGAGAGGTGGGAGATGGGCACGAGGCCGCACGGCTTGGTGGGCGGCCGTGGGTGTGAGACCTGTTTGGCCCTATAGCATCCCTGTACGCCCAGCAGTGGAGGGAGTGGGAGACCCCTACGGAGGGAGTGAGTGGGAAAGCTAGTTTAAGAAGCACCTCTCTGGCGGACACAGGTTGTTTTATTTATTTATGTTTCGTTAATCATCACCTGAGGATATTTCTCCCATTGATTTTTAGACTGGGAAGGAGAGAGGGAGAGGGAGAGAGAAAGAGAAACATCAATGTGAGAGAGACACATTGATTGGTTGCCTCCCACACACACCTCAATTGGGGCCAGGGATTGAACCTGCAATCCAGGTACCTTTGACCAGGAATTGAACCCATGACCCTTCTGTGCATGGGATGATGCTCTAACCATTGAGAAACACTAGCCAGGGCTGGACTCTGATTTTTTTAAAACTTCCCTGGAGTGGGGAGGGGAGCCCCGCCCCCCAACACACACACACACAGCCTGCCCATTCCCAGTTGGAAGCCCCGCCCTCCTCGGATCTCTCTCTCTCTCTCTCTCTCTCTCTCTCTCTTTCTCTCTCTCTCTCTCTCTCTCTCTCTCTTTCTCTCTCTCTCTCTCTCTCTCTCTCTCTCTCTCTCTTCTCTCTCTCTCTCTCTCTCTCTCTCTCTCTCTCTCTCTCTCTCTCAGGAGTGACCAGTGTCCTCTCCACATTGGAGGGGCTTGCTGGCCTGACTTGGCCTGAAAGTGTCCGATGGGCGGATTAGCCTTTGGGGGGCTGTGGCTTGCCTCTGGCCACTTGTCTCTGGAGCCGTTTCTCAGCACCTGGAGCTCTCCCATTGCCTGTCCAATCCCCTATTTTACGGAGCAGCTGAAGGCCAGAGAGGGAAAGGGCTTTTCCCAGGTCACACAGCAAGTCAGTTCCGTTCCATGGACTCTTGGCCTTCTGCTCCGCTGCCCTGTTTGATGTTGAGGCCCCTTCTGGAGGGCAATGCCTACAAGGTGGGGTTAGATCTTAGCTGTGGCCTGCAGTCAGTGGGTGGGAATATATGTCTGCTGGTTGCTTCAATGAACACGGGATGTGTGCTTCTTTAGTGGGGAGAGCAGCTCTCTCCAGACAAGCTGATTTGTACATGATCTGCAGCACTTTTTTGAGTCCCTGCCCAGTGCCCCCCAGTGCCAGCCCCCACTGACAGGCAGAGACCATTTAATGCCCTGACGCCTCGGACAGTGAAACTGCTAGAGCACAAGGACTCCGTGGCCTGTGACTCTGTAGTCCTTCATCATGGAGGCACTAAAAGGTTAAGTCTCATGAACAATGGCTGGTGCCCTGGGGCGCTAGGCACATGCTGGTATTGGGGATACAGAGGTACCACACAGTCTCTGCCCTGGAGGAGCAGGGACGGCAATGACAAGTGCACTGGTAGCTATGGTAACAGGGTGGTCTGAGGCAGCATCCAGGAGGTGTGCAGGACCTGAGCTGGACCTTGACATGCTGATCAGACTGAGACCCGTCTTCGCTATCTTCGCTGCCGTTCAGTCAGCACACACTCTTGACCCCAGCATGGACGGGGCTCTGTGCTCAGCAGTGAGGAGAAGAGCCACAGTGGCTCCTGCCAAGGCTGGGCTAGGCCCCCCTCTGTGCCCCCTGAGCCCCCCCCCCCCCCCCAGGGCTCCCTTGGCACAGCCCTCATCTCCCTGCATTGTCATTTCCTGGTTTGGGGTCTGCTTTGCTTCCTTCTCTGCTCCGTGAGCCCCCCAAGGGCAGGGACTAGCAGTCTTGTTCTCTGCTTTGTCTCCAGTGCCCAGCCCTGGGCCCCCTGGCATGTCAGCCTTGGCTCCATTTTGTGGAGAATTGAACCTAGTGAGGTCAGGGCTCTACATAGCCACAGCGTCCTCCATCCTCCCCTGCTCAGGAGCCTCTGGATTCGATTCCCCCTCCCCCACCATCCCCCAGATTCTGGCCAAGTCATGAAAGCTGGGGAGGGCGGTGGGAGGAGGAAGGTGAGACAGGATGGCTTAGCAGAGGGTGAGAAAGCCTCCCTGCTGCCTGGCCACCGGCACCATGGGAATGGTTCTGGCAGGAGCTGCCTGCTGGGCTGAGATCACCATGGAGACCCGGCTTGGAGAGGGTCACTGGCAGTGGCTAAGGGCTGGAGGGGGTGGGGGTGACAGGGATTTGTGAGGAGGCTCCCAGCCTGCCCTGGGGCCCTTCAGGGGAGCAGGAGAGGCTGGGGTTTGTTAGAATCCACTTGCTAAGTGGTTTGGAGCAGCCCATTGTAAGTCTCCCCCTCACTTGTCTCCCCAACACATTATACCCATCACCCCAACAGGAGGTTCCTGAGCTTAGCAGCTGTTTTTAAACTGCAGGGAACTGTCCTGCAGATCGGTGCCTCCAGCCCTTCAGCTGCACCTTTCCCCCACATCTACCGGTCCTGCCTAATGGACACCCTGCTTATCTCTGCAGCTGCTCCTGTTTATCACCCTGCCTGTGGCGAACTGGCCTCCATCCCACTGCACCCCTTGCCCCAAGAGTCGCTTTTCCACCAATCCCCCCAGTCGCAATATAGCTGTCACCCTACCTGGCATACCTCTTACCCCTGCGGCTAATGGGCCATCCTCCCTCCCCTGCAGGGGACCTGACAGCTTAACAAAGATGCAGCTCCCACCCTCCCCCTCTCATCTCTGTTTGCCACCTGCGCTGAGGCACCTCGGTGGGGTGCTGCTCCCACGTTTCGGGAGCCCACCTGGGTCCTCTGGCCTTGGGGGCGTACTGGCAAGTCCATCCTCAGGACAAAAGTCTTCCCCGGGGCTGACTGCCCAGCAGACAACAGCCGAGGCTGAGCAGAATTTAAATGTGGCCCGTTGGGAAGGGAAGCCAAGAAGAGGACAAGGGAGGAAAGGCTTTCTGTGGCTGCTGGTTCCTGCAGGGTGGGGGATGGCGGGCTGGCTGGCTGAGGAGTCTTCGAAGGTGTTTTTAACACCCTCACCTGCCCCTGAATTCTGGTGGGGCGGTCACTCACCGAGTGTGGGAGATGTGAATTTCAGGGCTCAGAGAGGACAGAACTCGGAAAGGGTCAGGCTAATGACTGGGAGTCTTGAGAATGACTGAGCCCATCCCTGTCCCTCTGGGCACCTTCCTGCTCATCCCAGCAAAGCTGGGGTCAGGGTAGGGAGTCAATACCCCAGGGCCCTTCTAGGGAAAGGGGGCACTCCAGCCCTCCAGTGTCTGGTGACTGTAGGGACTGGGGACTTGGGAGTTTCTGAGCTTCGGGAAGGCAGGAGGTGCAGCCAAACACAGATGGTATTGTGTTGGGCAATTTCTTTATTCCTTTATTCAGACAGACTTCCTCCTCACCTCACCTCTCTAAGGAACAGAATGGCATTGGTGGGGGTTGGGAAGAGGGTTAGATTTAGAAGAAATTAAAGCTGCAGTTCACACCTGTGCTGTGCTACGGCCCCATCTTCTCCATTATGTCATTCCTCAGAACAGCCTCGGTTGGAAGAATTACTAAACTCACTGTCGCATGAGGAAACCCAGCCTTGGAGAGCCTAGCTGGCCCAGGCCCCGGAAGAGAATAACAACTAGTAATTAGTGTCATTCATTATGCATTTATGTACCAGGCTTCATCTGCCTTGAACCACCAAATCCTCCCAACAAACCTATGGAATAGTTCTGTTGTCCCCTTTTTACAGATGAGTAAACTGAGGCTCACAGAAGATTCACCAACTTGCCCAAGGTCATAGAGCTATTAATGGTGGTGCTAGCGTTTGAACTTAGCTGTGTCTGGTTCTAGAGTTCAAGTTCTTTTTTAAAAATATATTTGTATTCATTTCAGGAAGAGAGAGAGAGAAGCATCAATGATGAGAGAGAATTATTGATTGCTGCCTCCTGCACGCCCCACATTGGGATCGAGCCTGCAACCCGGGCATGTGCCCTGACTGGGAATTGAACCATGACCTCCTGGTTCACAAGTTGACGCTCAACCCCTGAGCCATGCCAGCCAGGCTAGAGTTCAAGTTTTGGATCTCCAACCACTTACCCAGCACATCCTTTACCCCTCAATGGAGTAGGCCTTGGACCACACATGGTTTTACAGATGGGGAAACTGAGCTCAGAGAAAGCCAGAAGCAGCCCAGAGTTTCATTGGGGAACTGTTGGGAGAAGGAACAATGGGGTTAGCTTCTCCCAGAGTCCTGGTAGGAACTAGGTGGGGTCCCACACTTAACCTCCCTGTTCTCAGAGCTCAGTGTCTGCCTGCCGCTGACTTCCGCCTCTTCTCTTATGTTTCTTTGCAGCTTTCAGAAAATCAACGCCAAGACCCCTCCCAGCGTCCACATCGTCCTCTGGCAGGAGCGCTTGCCCCTCTGCCTCCCGCCCCCGCCCCCCTGCACCCCCTGCAACCCCATCTCCTCCAACACCCCCCCCCCGCCCATCTCCTCCACGCAGAAGCCCAAGGTGAGCCCTTTCTGCACAAAACCAGCAATTGTAAATACTTTTTAAAAATGTACAAAACTTAAAAAACAAAACACAGTTTTAGAAAAAGACAAAAAAAAAAAGAGAGAGAGAGAGCGAGAGAGCGAGCGCGTGCAAGAGGTTGCAAGCGGGGCCTCGAGGTGTCCAGAGCCCCTGCAAGTATGCACTGAGAAATTTATCTACAGGTCGTTTGACAAAAATGAACAATATCCTATTTATTGTATATACTGTTTTATTATAAATCGTGGATTGTATATTGCATTCTGTAAACCTGCTGTGGTCCCGTGGTGTGCAAATTCGCATGGTGGGGGGGAGGGAAAAGAACCTCTTGCGGGAGCTTTTTTTTTTTTCTTTCTTTCTTTCTTATTTTTCACTCTTTTGGGTTTTCTCTTCTGTTGTTGTTGTTGTTTTCTGTTGGCAGGACACACCCAAAGATCCAAGTTTGTATTAAAAAGAAATGAAAAAAAAGCAAAAAAAAAAACAACAAAAACACACACACACCTTGTGTCTTGTGAAAGGGGCGGGTGGGGGAGTGCGGGCGGGGATGGAAGGGGCATGCCTGGGTTTTGTCACCAGCCACTGGGTCCCCAGGGAAGTTGAAATACTGCCCTGTGGTCCCTCCCTCTTCGTTTCTTCTTTTGCCTGAGATCTGAGTCACCTTCACATCTGGACCCACTACCCCAGTTCCTCCCCAGGCCCTGGGTCTCCCTGCCTCTGGCTCCCCAGTCTGCCCCCTAGCACTTCTGTCCCCTGGTCTGTTCATTCTGTCCCGGGTGCAGGGATTCTGCCTCTACGCTCCTCGTTTTGCCCTAGGTCTTGGGTCTCCCCTCACTCTAAGACCCCTCTTTTGTCCCAAGTCCCAGCTCTCCCTTTCTCTGGACCGCCATCCTTTTCAAAGTGCAGGGATGCCTGCCTCTAGGACCCCTGTTCCCCCAAGTCCTCGTTCCCTCTCTGAGTCAAGGCTCTGATCTCCCCTCCTTCTAGACCCCCGCGTTTGCTCTAGGCCCACATCCTGTGTTTCCCCAGCCTCTGGGCCACACAGTTCTGTTCTGGTTCAGGGACACTTGTCTGAGACATTCCTTCCTTCCTAAGCCCAAGAACCCTTGTGAGATACCCCCTTTCCCCACAAGGACTGGAGCACCCCCCTGTTTGTCTCCCGTTTGCCCCAGGCCCTGGGTCTCCTCTGTCTCCAGGCCCTCATTTTGCTCCAATACACCTCCATCTGCCCCTGCGAACTGCCGGGAGTGACTAAGCCAGTAACCCCAATGTTTCTTTCTCTGCTTTCTCTTTTCCATCCCGAGCCCCAAATGCTGGGTCTGGGTTCCCTCGCAGCTTTTGTAAACGCTGGAAATGCAAAGACAACTCTTAATCCCGAGCCGGTTTCTGGTGGACCTGGAAGAACTGAGCTGTTTCCCACTCCCCTGACGTTGGGAAACTCTTGGCTGCTTGACCAAACAGTGCCCACGTAGAGCTGCCCGGTCTTGAGCGAGCAGCTTTTCCTATCGGTCCATTGTTTGTTAAATCTCTGTCCAATGTGGCTTCTCCGTGGCCCTCCCTGCTGAAGCTCAGGGAGACCCCAAGGGCCAGCTCCCCGCGGCCTCCCTTCCCTGACCCAACCAGCAAGGTCCAGGCCTGGGGAGAGTCAAAGAAGCCCAAGGTGAGCCCTTTCTGCACAAAACCAGCAATTTGCAAACACTTTTTAAAAATGTACGAAATTTAAAAGCAAAACACAGACCCCCACCTTGTGGGCACCCCCGTCTGAAAGAGAAGGCCAGAGGATTCAGATAGGGGCCGGCAACAGAACTGCTGCGTCGGTGCTGGATGTGACGGCTCATCCACCCACCAAGGCCCCTCCACGAATCCCCGAGGCCGCACCCTCCTGCGTGGTGAGAGCAAAGGCAGCAACACTGTGCTCGAGCCGACAATCCAGAGAGACTGGAAGTGGGGGCAGGGAGCAGTAAGACCCGGTGAGGGTGGGGAGAGGGGCTTTGTTCCTGGAAGAGGAAAGAGCACGTGCAAAGGCCTGGAGGTGTGAGAGGGTGGCAGGGGGCGGAAGTCACACATAGTTAGGTCTGTTTGGAGTAGACACTGTGTGGGGAGGGGAGAGAGCTTTGGCAAGACCACTTGGGCAGGGAGGAGGCTGGCTGGAGGGGGTGGGTGGCATTGCAGGAACCAGTGGGGGAGGCCGGTTAAGCTTGTTTTCAGCCCCAGGAATCGCCTGCAGGGAAAAAATGTTCTGCGGTTGCTGAGGAAGCAGAAGAGACTTGGAGAGGCTGTCCAGGTGGGGCAGGCTGGGCAGGGGCAGTGCCCAGTGGGGGACTGAGGGCTCCACTTGGGATTGGTCTAGAAATGGGGAGGAAGGCCAGGGAAGGGTGGCTACCACAGAACGAGAGTGGGGATAGGGAGGGGGGGGGGGCAAGAAGGAAATGGGAGTTCAGGGAGGTGATTATAGCCCAGCAAGGGGGCTCATTAATTTGAGAGCTTAACTTGAGGGGATTAACTACAAAGAGAGGGGTGTCCTGGCCAGTGTGCTCAGTGGTTAGAGCACCCGCCCGCACACCGAAGGGCCAGGGTTGTGGGTTCGATTCCTGGTCAAGGGCATGTACCTGGGTTGCAGGTTTGATCCCCAGCTCCAGTCGGGGTGTGTTGGGGAGGCAACCAATTGATGTGTCTCACATTGATGTTTCTCCCTCCTTTCCACTCTAAAAACATCAATGGAAAAAAGAGCCTCGGGTGAGGATTCTTTAAAAAAAAGAGGGGCAACCCGAGGGGGATGGGAACTCAGAGAAGAGCTGATAGCTTTCGGGATGGAAGGCAGGCTCGGTAAGGAAAACAGGTTCCCTGAAAGGAGGGGTCAGCGAGAGAATGGGGGAGGGCAGGGTTCTGTAGCTTAGCAAGGGGTAAGGAGAGCCGAGATGTATTTTGGAGAACAGACTCCAGAGGCCAAGGGCCCAGCCTTTGGGGTTTAAGGTTCTCTGTGCCCTTGGGCCCTGGGGCCTTGGGGGAAAGGACAACAGAGACCCTGCCCAGCCGGATGGGGGAGGATGGGTAGCACCCTATTTATTTTATTTTTTATCCTCACACGAGGATATGTTTTTATTGATTTGAGAGAGAGAGAGAGATGTGAGAGAGAGAAACATCTCTATTGCCTCCCATACTCACCGCAACTGGGGATCGAACCCACAACCTGGTTATGCACCCTGACTGGGAATCGAACCAACAACCTTTTGGTGTACAGGACTATGCTCTAACCAACTTACACAACCGGCCAGGGCAGGGCACTCTGTTTGATCTGTTCTTACCACAGTCTCGACAGTCCCATACCTGATCCCAGAATATATCAAGGCAACCTAGCCCCTAGATGTTTGGATTTTACCACCATTTATTAAATACTTCCTGGAGGTGTTTATTCCTCAAAACAATCGTTGAAGTAGAGAAAGATGCCTCACTTACAAATGAAAAGGCAGCTTCAGAGACGTGGAGTAAGTGACTTGTCCAAGATTACATGGGAAGTGGCAGAAGTAGGTTGGCCTGGAATCTGACTGAGCCCTTGCCTTTTCGTAACAGTTTAAAGGGGGGGAAACCCTGCTCATAAAATTCATCCAAAAAAATGATTTGTTCTATAATAAAATTTTAAATTATACAAATAAAAATCAGAAATAATTATACAATTATAACACTATGCTCCAGATACTGTTCTACTGTTCTAAACATTTAACATATATATGCGTGTGTGTGGAGATATATATATATATATATATATATATATATATATATATATATAAAATGGAATGAGTTCATATATATATATATATATATATATATGAACTCATTCCATTTTCACAACAATTCTACGAGGCTTTTTATTGTAACGATTATTATCACCATTTTACAGATAGAGAGGTCATTTACAAAGACCACTCAGTAAACAGTGACACCAGGGTTCAAACGCTAGACTGTGGAAGTCTGCTTCACTTCACTATTAAAATCTACTTCACTGCCATTCCTGGTAATAACCCCCGTGTCAACATTTCTGAGTCCATTCATCTAGATCGGTGGCTCCCAATCTAGGGATTCTGAGATTATGCTCTAGGGTGGGGCCTGGGCATTGGAATTTTTTAAAGCTCCCCCAGGTGGGCCCTAGCCAGTTTGGCTCAGTGGATAGAGCACCAAACTGTGAACCAAGGGGTCCCCGGGTTCGATTCAATCAGGGTACATGCCGGGGGTTGCAGGCTCCTCCCTGGCCCAGGCCCTGGTCAGAGCACGTGCAGCAGGCAACCAATCGATGTTTTCTCTCACATGGATATTTCTCTCTTTCTCTCTCCCACCCTCTCTAAAAGTCAATGGGGGAAAAAATGTCCTCGAGTGAGGATTAAAAAATATAAATAAATAAAAGCTCCCCAGGTGGTTCTGTGCAGCCACAGTTGAGAACCTCTAATCTAGGCATTGTGCTGTCTGCACACAAGCAGGCACCTGTGTGCACACACCTGTATTGAAGGTGTCCTAGGTGTGCATCAGATGCCTTCTTCTGTGTACACTATGGGATGCATTCATGTTTTTCACTGAGTGGCTGTAAATTACTATGGATTCTCTGAATGACTGTTAGACACTATACACACATGTATTTAACAAATAGTTCTCAAGCACCTACAAGATTCCAGGTATGTCCCAGGCACTTGAGGCCACAACAGTGAACAAGAGACCGGGCCTTTGAGGATAGCCTGATGGAATTGACCAGTTTGGGCCTCTGCTTTCCCTGTGGATGGCAGAGGTTTGGAACTCCTCGGAGACTGCTGAGGGGTGAATGGGAGAGCTTAGGAAGGTAGGTCTTGTGGTGCAGCTGTGTACATGGTGGATCTTCTGGCCAGACGTGCAGATGTGTTTGAGACAGGGAGACCCAGGGCGTGTTTCTGGGTTTGAATGAGTGTGGTTGACTGTGTGGCATGTGTGCATGATCTGGGCCTGAGAAAATATGGGCAACTGTGGTGGGGGTGGGGAGAGGGAGTAAGGGAGGGCTGTGAGCAAGGTGGTCACTAGCCCAGAACAGCACACAGATGGTGGCACATGCACACACACACACACACACACACACACACACACACACGGCCAGCTGCTGCAAGGAGGAGGTGGGGTTCCAGTCCCAGGGCCAGGAGAACTCTGCTTTGGGTAAGTGGAGGAGGAGGCATGGCCAGGGCTGGAAACTCTGGAGTGGGAGGAAGGGAGGGAAAGAGACAGAGGAGGCCAGGGCCCCACATCTTGGTCTCTGGCCTGTTTCTGCAGTTCTGACTTGGTGCTCTGGGTCTCTGTGTGAGCCTGGGCCGCCCTCTGTCTAATGTCCGTCTCTGTTTCTCTCTCCTGGGTCTTGGACTATAAGGCTGGTCACATGACTCTAGGTCACCACGTCTCCAGCCTACTTGGCTCTCTGTATTCCCCCTCCAAGTCTCTCTGTCTCTGTCTCCAGGTCTCCTCTGTATCCTTGTCCTTTCTTGTCCTTGCCAGGTGGGGGGAGGGCCCAGTGCTCAGGGAGCAGGTGTCGGCTTGCTCAGGCAGCAGGGAGTGAAGCTGAGGAGGGCACAGAGCCAGCAGCCCCTGGACACAGCCACACCCCAGGACACACACTCAGGGCACTCACAGGAACACAACGACGTGGAGCGTTGGGTTCTCAGGGACTCACCGGGAATACACACAGACAGATACGCATTGCCACATGCAGCTGTGCCCAGAAGCACACAAGGATGCAGAGGGTCACAGAAGATACCAAGGGATCACGCACACACACACGCACACACACACACACACACACTAAGACATACTCCTCCAGGTACAGGCACCCCTGGGCATACATCCAGAGGAAACCCAGGGCCATGGGCATGCAAACAGGAGCACACACCTTTGTACAGGCACAAAGGTTAGCAAAGTTACACCATGGCAATCATACTCAGACACACACGATCAGGAATGAAGAGGCAAAAACATGAGCACAGGCAGGCAAACACCCTCAAGGACACTAGAGACAGGCACAATAGGCACACTGAGGAACACACCCGGGCATGGGCATGGGCTGAACCTCTACAGTACCCGCCCCCCCCCCCCCCCCCCCGCTCCCCGCCCCTAGAGGCTCCCTCCGGAGCACCTGGGGACACGCCCATAGGCCACGGGGGCGGGCACAGCGAGGCCCGGGCGCACCTGGAGCCCCCAGCTCGCCCGCGGGTTCCCCGAGTGTGCGTGCCCGCTGGTGCGTGTCGCCACCTGTGGGAGGAGAGGTGCGCACTGCGCCTGGGGCGGCCCGGATGCGAGGCGCGGGGGAGCGGTTGCCATGGCGAGGGGAGCGTGGCCGCATACTAATGGGGCGGCCAGGGGTGCTGCCTCCCTGCCGCCTGACTGCCGCCTCCTCCTGCTTCCTCCAGCTCCTCCGAAGTCACCCCGGCCCGCTGCTGGCCCCGCGCACCCCACCCAAAGAGCCTGAGCCCCCTGCCGGGGGCTTGGGGGCGATCGGGAGGCCCTTGGCTGCAGGACCCTCGCCTCCCCCGCTCCCCACAGAGAAGGCCCAGGCCAGGCGGGGCTGAGGGCCTGGGGCGCTGCGGGGCTACCCTGCCTGGACGGGGGCATCGAGCGGGCACCGCAGGGCGTGCAGCTGGGCGCGCAGGTGCTGCTTTGGAAGTGGGGGTGGCTATCCTGGGAGGGGGAAATAAAGGGGACACTTAACCCTTCTCTTCCCTGGGCTAGGCTGGGGTGGGGCAGGGGACTTGACCAATCACTAACACGACCCTCATGCCTCTCCTTCCAGCTGCTTCCAGCATCTCTCCAGTTCTGCCTTGACCTACGGGGGGAGGGGGGGGGGCATCAGCTACCATCACTCAGTTCTGTTCTAGTATGATTGGAGAGGTGGTGGTGAGGAGACGTGCCCTGAGGACTGAGCGGAGGGGGGCAATAGCACGGGAAGGGTTAACACCTCCCCATACCTTGATCCCAATCCCAGAGCCCCGTTTTCACCGCGGCCTTGACCCCTCCTACCCGCTCAGCCCCACTGTTTTAATTGGCATGGAGGGGTATGGCGGTACCCTGAGGTGGGGGGAGCCAGCAGAGGGTTTGCAGGTACAGGCAGTGGGAGGGGGGCCTAATGGGGGGGAGCCAGGCAGTTGCCTAGCAACCCCACAGCTGTCTGTTGACCTAGAAGAAGCTGCGCAGTCTTGACACAGCTGGTGTTTACATGTAACTGAGGCTCTGGCTTAGCGCTTGCTTGGAGGAAAGCTGAGGCAGGGCCCTGGTGGCAACCTGGCCCCGGACCCAGCTGTGGCGGGCTCTGTGCCTGCCCGCCCTCTGCTTCAGCTCCCACCTCAGGTCCAGCCAGAGAGAGTGGGCGGGCAGAGCTCAGAGCTGGAGACGTTGTGCTGGGGAAAGTTGATGCACAGACACACACAGACACAGCCTGAGGCCTTCAGCACAGAAATGGCGGGAGACTAAGCAAGGGCTGGGGGAGATGGATGCCCAGCTTGTGCACAGATTTCAACCCACACAGAACACCAGCGTTCACAGGGACACATGGACACACAGACCCACAAAAATCAAACTGACTCAGGCACACACACGCACAGGCGCAGAGATGCCTACTGACACAATGATATTCAGGCAGACAGATACACAAACACAGTAATCAAGAGACTGAAAGCCCAGCACAGACATCCCCACAGAGATGTCTTGATGCAAAGGACAAACAGGCACTGACCGTCTGGTAGAGACACCCACTCCAACACACTGATACACAGAAACACCGTGTGTTAATGCCAGCATCCCTCACATGAACACGGTTCATTCCAGCTAGAGTTTGCAGGCCTGCATTATGAAAGGGAGAAACCCAGACCCACACATGGAATCACCTACATGCACACAGAAAAACACACAATGCCTCCAACGTCTATTGATTGCCTATAATGCTCAAGGCAGGCAGCTGCTGACACCACTGCCATAGGCAGAGACACGCCCAGGAGCCCAACATGTGAAGAGGTCCCTGACAGACCACAGGCCCCGACATGTCACACCACACCCACACACATACCCTAACAAACACATGCCTGCCCAGGGTGTGGGCAGAGCGGAGACATCTCCCTGCCCACAAGCTCTGAGCAGCAGCAGATGTGCCTTGGGGTCAGTGAGCACTAGTGGCCGCTGGACCAGCGCCAGATGAGCCCATACAGCCTGGGCTGCACCCCTGACCCTCAGCTCTAGGGAGGAAGTAGCGCCAACTCTTTCCCTGGGAGTCCCCAGACTGAGTGGAAAGATACAGCCCGTCCCCCGGAGCCCCCATCTGAAGCTCTGTCCTCCAGGGCCCCTGGGCTGACAGAAGAGGCCCGGCCCAGATGAGCCCCAGTCTGATGGAGGCCATATCTCCCTCCCAGGCCGCTCTGGATACCACAGACAGACACACACACACACATGCTAGCATATGGCAGCTCCTGGGGGGTTCTTGCGGGCTTCCTGACAGAGGAGAACCTGGGGCCTGGCTTTGGAGCCCAGAAGGAAAGGGGGGAGGGAGTGTGCTGAGAAGGGCCTCTTTCTCTTCACCCCACACCCTGCCCTCATCCAGCAGTTCCTCCTCCCCCCAGGGCCCAAGGGGCCTGCTGGGGCCCCACAGCCCCATCAGCCCAAGCAGTGAGCAGGAGGAGGAGAAGGGATATTTTTAGCTTCTCTGCCACTGACATTTCACAGCAGGCGACCTGGGGTGAAGCTGAGTGAGTGCTGAAGGCTGGGAGAAGCCGACAGCGCCTTCCCGCCCCCATGCACAGTGCACACGCACTCACAACTGTGCACGCACACAGCCGCGTCCCCCAGTACTCCCAAGGCTCACATGGTGGCACAGCCTTAGGCACAGTCACAGACCTGGAGACACACATGCACCTTTGCTCAAGTTTGGTCACATGCCACTCACTTATGCCTAAAACACCCCACACCGGGCCCTAGCCGGTTTGGCTCAGTGGATAAACGTCGGCTTGCGGACTGAAGGGTCTGGGGTTCGATTCCTGTCAAGGTCACATGCCTAGGTTGCAGGCTTGATCCCCAGTAGGGGGCGTGCAGGAGGCCGCGGATCAACGATTCTCTCTCATCATTAATGTCTCAATCTCTCCCTCTCCCTTCCTCTCTGAAATCAATAAAAATATTTATAAAAAACAAACACCTCACACACCTGGACACAAAATACATCTATTCTATTCACATACCCAGATACATGCACACACAATTCATATATATATATATATATATATATATATATATATATATATATATATCACATACATATATATATATATCTCACACTTCCCACACCTAGCCATGCATGTACACACTCATTCATCATTCATTCAAAAAATGTGATTCAGTGTCTACTGTGTGTTGACACTATTCTAAATACTAAGGATACTGTGAACACAATAGACAAAAATTCCACCCCGTTTAGAGTTTACATTCTGGCAGGGGAAGTTTGACAAAAAACAAAAAATAAACAAAGAACTACACATATAAGCCAATCCCCCAAAATATACAACCACATGTTTAAACAGTTCTCTAACATTCACTGCCCCACAAATACATACAGTTGCACACATAACCCATAGTCAAGACTCATACAAACAACTTCACTATGTACCTCAAAAAAATCACAGATGTGTGTACACAGCAGTACACATATGCAATTGCACGCTTCACATATATTCATGCAGCCCAAACACATGATACACACATAAATTCAACCACACACACACTGTACATAACTATACAATTTACCTACCTACAGACACAGCATACAGCCTCCAGGTTCATGCACTCCACACACACATGCACACAACCTTTCCCTCAGTAAAATTTCTCTCTCTGCCTGTTACAGTCACACACATACACACATTCCTACAATTTCCCCCTCACCCTGTGAAATCCAAACCTGTTCACAGGTGTACACACAGAGTCCTAGCACACTCACAACTTGGACATACACACCCAACTCCCATGTTCCAAAGAGGCCACAAACCCTAATTCAATGTATACCCAGGTTCACACCCACCCTCCTCGTACAGCCCCTCCCTCCTATCTCAGTAGGTGAGTGTGGTCACTGCACGCCATACAAGCACCCAGAATGCTGTACCCAAGATTTCAACCCTGCTGCCCGTGGCTTTACGGGTTGAGTCCAGGCCATAGAGAAACCCTGGGGTCCTTATCCCAGTCCCCAAGGGGCAGGACTCCCTCTGAGCTCAGACTTTGCCCCTGGTGCCCAGGCTGGAGGTGGACACAAAGGAGAATCTATGCTTCCTAGATCAGCCCTCAGCCCCCAGCCCTCAGCCCCCTCCCTTCACTCTTCTCCCCTCCTCCCTCCCTCCTTGAGTTCCTTTCCTCCAATTCCTCCCTCTCCCCATCCCACCCCCACCTCCCCAGTAACACTTGGCCAAGAACCAAACTCTCCTCTTCCAGGTTCTGCTGCCCTAGAGGGTACTGGAACCTTGTGACAAACAGATGGACTAACAAGCGAACAGGTCACTTGGGACAAATATATATATATATATATACATCCTGAAGACCTGGGAGGGAGAAGAACGTGCTAGATGAGCCACGGGAAGAAGAGGACTGACTGGCCCATGCAGCATGCCCGGCAGACACAACTGGGAGAAGCCCTGGGTTCCAGTCCTGCCTCTGCTGTGCTACCCAGAGCAGCTGCTGCCCCTCTCTGGGTCTCTCTTCCGCTCTGTGCAAAGAGGGAGTTGCAGTCAGTGATTTCAGAGGTAAGGAGCTTCTCAAAGACGCTGCAGCGTTTATATAATGAGGGAGGGGCCTGGGAGCCTTGGGAGTCTGATTAGAGCAATAAGAGCCCTCTCCCCAAAGGCTCTCCCCTCTCCCCACACCCTCCCTGAAGCCCCCTCCTCCTCTAGGCCTGGTCTCTAGTCTGAGCTGATACACCAGAGGCCAATAGCACCCCCTGCCCCCCAACACATATAAACACATGTGCCCCCCGCCCCAGTCTTAGTCACAGCCTTTGTTCTCCTGGACCTTTGGTGTGCAGGCTTGTGTGTTTAGGGGCTCACACTGGGGCTTGGGCCGGTGAGCCAGTCTATGTGTGCACTGTCTTTCTGTCTGTCCAGCTGCCAGCAGCTTTCAGGCGCCAGGAGGGGAGGCAGCAGTCGGGAGGTGGGGGCGGGGAAGGAGGTAGCGTTGACAAGTTCCAATGTCTGGCTTTCCCTCCTGGAAACCCCAAGCTGGGGCTGGCCCCCCCTCCCCTTCCTGTCTCTCTCGTTCAAGCACGTCCCTTCTAAGAGCCCCTCTCTGCAGACACCCCCAGTGGAACCAAGCCCAGATTTGCTGCCAAGAAGGCCGACATTTCTTAGACTTGCCACGTTCAAGGTGCCTGCACAGGCACGCACTCAAATCCTCCCTCCGTGTCCTCCTCCTGGGCACATTCACACGACCCGAAACACACAAAGACACGGTTGGACACAGCGGCCACCTGTGCACACAGGAGGTAGCACATGGAGCGCATCTGACCCCGGCTCTCAGACAAGTACAAACACAGCCACGTACTCCCCCTCCTTACCCTCAGCTTACCACACACTCAGCAGCACGCACAGCTTCCAGCACGCGGTGCTCACAGACACGCACAGACAGTCACACACTGACTGTGCCATGCAGAGAAACAAGTGCAAACCCATAGCACATTGTCTCCCTGCACAGCACCACCACCGCCACCGCCCTGCGCGGATGCGGCACAGGGACACAAAGCCAGTGCCGCCTGTTCTCTCGTGCACACAGCCAAGCATATACAGCCGCACATGGTGGGCCCCTGCGTCGCCATAGATAACTACACTGCACGGTCTGTGGGTAGAGAGACACCGCCTGCCTATACCCTGGACATTTGCACTAGCCCACACGGTTACACGGTGTCTTCCCGGGCACAGAGACACATAAAATCACAGCTACATGCAGCATTTTCCTATGCACACACAACCACCGTCCCTTGGACACACACAACCACCGTCCCTTGGACACACACAGATGAGCCCAAACTCACAGTTATGTCCTTATCCTCTTGTACATAACAAATTCACAGGAGCCCCCAACACACCCAGACATGAGCTGAGTACACAGACTCAAACACATGAGCTGACCCTTTTGTGCACACACAGACTGGATTCCTTGTTGCTAACAGTTGTGTTCAAACTTAGCTTTCCCTTGTGCTTACACCAACACACGGTGGCCCCTGGGTATGCATCATCCGGCACGAACTCACACACACAGCATCACCCGTCCACATTGAGGCAAACACAGACTCACAAATCACCCCAACATGTTCCGCTCTGCACACTTAAGTGTGCTTGCTCACAGAACCAGACTCGGCTCTCTGAAGCTCACACACAGACACTCAAACCCAAGCCCCTAACCCCAGCCTTCTGCCTCCCTCCCTTGGCTGCTCAGGGTGGAGAAGGGCTGGGAAGGTAGGAGGCTGGCTCAGCCCTTGTTCCCTCCCTCTGCCCGCTGGCTCGCTCCCACTCCCTCCCATCTGGCAGAGTCAGCCAGCACAGCCCTGCTCCGGCAGCCCTGGCTTTTCTGGGCAAACTCTCTGCGGGTTGGTCTCTGCTGATGCCGCAGCAGCAGCAGCAGCAGCAGCAGGGGCGAGAAGGCTGCGGGCGACTGCCAACGTGGCAGACGGCGGGCAGGGCGGCAGGAAGGAAGCTGGGCCCATTCAGCGCCCACTCACTGAGGGAGACAAAACCAAGGTGGCTGGATGAGCGAGCAAGGCAGCTGGGCAGGGGGACCTCGTGCCCAGCCTGGGCTCTGGGCCCATATTGGCCCCAGACTTACTGGGTGACCTTGGGCCACTTGCTCCTACTTTCTGGTCCTATTTCCCCTTCAGCAAGTGAACATTCTAGACTGGACACGTCTTCCAGCTCCAAATGCTTTTATCAGTTCAGTGCGGACAACTCAGGAGGGAGACATGGGGTCACTCTGTGGCCTCGGGCTAGCCCCTTCCCCTCTCAGAGACGCAGCCTTTCTGTCCAACAGTAAAACGTCCTCGCCTCTGCACAGCTGTCACTGTTGACAAAATGTTTTGTAGCTCCCTTTTACAGAGAAGAAAACTAAGGTTCAACCCTAGCCGGGTTGGCTCAGTGGATAGAGCGTCGGCCTGTGGACTGAAGGGTCCCAGGTTTGATTCCGGTCAAGGGCACATTCCCGGGTTGTGGGCTCAATGCCCAATAGGGGGCGTGTAGGAGGCAGCTGATCAATGATTCTCTCTCATCATTGATGTTTCTATCTCTCCCTCTCCCTTCTTCTCTGAAATCAATAAAAAATAATAATTACATTTTAAAAAAAGAAAACTAAGGTTCAGAAAAGTCAGTGATGTACCCAATATTCCCCAGCAAGAGAGTGGCAGAGGTGGGAGAGGAACTCAGGGCTCCTGATGTCGTCTCTCAAGTCAATGCTATGCTGTCTCTCTCATCTTCCAGTCATCCCACATACCCCACTGCCCCTCTGAGAATCCCCTCCCCGCCCCCCCTCCCCCCGGCCCTGGGCCCCACCAGAGCCACCTGGTTCTGCCCTGGGGAGTCAGGGTGCAAAGGCCAGACAGGCCTCCCACCAGCATTCCAGCTGCCACTGGGAACACAGCTGTCAGCAGGGCCACGAGAGCCAAAAGCCGCCTCCCAAGCAGGCCCACATAATTGGTACATTGTCAGCTCAAAACAGAGCTGCTGTGGGATCTCGGGCAAGCCACAGTCCTCTCTGGGCCCTGGCTTCTTCATCTGGCGGCCGTGGATTGGGCTAAACCATTTGCAAGGGCCCTTTCAGCTTGGACAGTTGCCTAGGGCCGTGGTCGGCAAACGGCGGCTCGCGAGCCACATGCGGCTCTTGGGCCCCTTGAGTGTGGCTCTTCCACAAAATACCACGGCCTGGGCGAGTCTATTTTGAAGAAGTGGCGTTAGAAGAAGTTTAAAAAATTTGGCTCTCCAAAGAAATTTCAATCGTTGTAACTGTTGATATTTGGCTCTGTTGACTAATGAGTTTGCCGACCACTGGCCTAGGGCGTGACCAGGAGAAACGCGATGGGGGAGCTAGCTGGACCAAGGTCCCCGGCTGGCCACGTGTGTGCCTCAGGTGCTTGGGACAGCGGAAGGGGGCCCCTGCCTCACCTATAGGCTGGGGTTGCATCTGGTCCTTCTCTGAGCTCCCACTCGGGGAGAGTTTGCAGGATGGATGGATGGACGGACAGATGGATAAACAAAGGTGTGAAGGAGAAAAGGGAAGAGAGGCCCTCAAGCAGTGCTTAGCACCCCCTGAGGAGGAAGGAGAACAAAAGGCAGAAGGAGGCTCTCCCCCTACCCACCTCCTTTGTCTACTCCATAAACCTCTCCCTCTCCTGATGCTACAGGGCCGTCTGTGGGGAGGACACGTGTGGGACAGACACATCCAGCAGGGCGGTGAGTGCTGTGGGGTCTGTCCTGAGCACTATGCAAGAGGCGCCCAGCTCACCTGTGGGGTGAAGGAAAGCCTCTGAGGGGAGTCACCGGCATTGAGCTCAGGCTTCTGGGGTAAGTCAGAATCAGCCTGGTGCAGTATGCATGCTTGAGTGTGTGTCTGTACAGGCGCAATTATGGTCCCATTCTACAGAAGCCCACACTCAGAGCTGGAGAGCTGGAGCTAGGCCTTACACCCAGGCCTGCCTGACTGCAAAGCCAGTGTTTTTGTGCTATGCCACAATGCCTCCCAAAGGAGTGAATTGCTAATGGTGGCATTTCAGATTTCAGATGTAGTGACAGCAAACTAGGGAAGAGGTTCTGGACAGATGGTTCCCAATCGGGTCCCTGCCTCGGGCTGTCAGGGCAGGCAAAGCGCCCTCCCCTCCATTCCTCTTGTGTGTGGGATGCAGGCAGGTCCCCCCCACACTCTCCTCACCATCCCCCTCCAGCCCTTTGGCCCTGCCTGGGTGACCTGCATGAGCTCAGCTTCCCAGCAGCCCTGCGGAGGAGTCAGCCAGGGCAGAGGCTGTCTCTGCCCTCTCACTGCTTGGCAGTGCCAAGGGAGGCGGGGCTGCAGAGGGGTTGGGGGAGCTTCCCAGCCACAGGCCTCCGGTCCTGTCCCCCAACTCAGGCGCCCCCTGGGGTTTGCTGCAAAAGAGGAGGCTGCGACAGGTGGTGCAGGGCTGGGGCACGCTGGTCAGGCCCGTCCCTGTTGCTGCAGCCTTGTTGAGCTGCCATTAACAAGTGGCCGGAGGTTGCCGTGTCTCCATGGAGACCAGACAGTCAGTGCGGCTCCTCCGGGGTGAGGGCCGTGATTAGTGAGTGTCAGCTTTGCCAGCCCTGCTCTTCCCACCGCCCTCGCCCGGGCTCAGAGACAACAGGCCTGAACGGGGGTGGTGAAGGACAGGGAGGGGGCTCTGGGCTCCCACAGGCAGGGGGCTCCCGAGCCCAGCCCCAGGTGCTATGTCTTTGTCTCCCCCTGTGGCTCCTCAATCCCCCCTGCCTTCCCTCCTGATCCATCTTCCACTCAGCCCCCAGGGCGAGCTTTCTACAACACAAGCTGAATCCTGACGCTGCCTTTCTTAAGAACTTTCCATGGCTCCCCATTCCCTTGAGGCTAGGAATCAAATTCCTTATCTCGGCTTTCAAATCCTTCCTTCCTTCCTTCCCGCACTCATGCGGCAGGTATACGCAGTCAATAAAACAAGCAAGATCCCTGACTTGAAGGAACTTCAAATCAGTGAGGAAGACACACTGTAAGTAAAATACAAACCAACAGCTACCCGGTTACACCCATGAGGAGGGCTGGGAAGGAAATGGAGAGTGTGTATTGGTAGAGAATAATTTTTTTAAAACAGTATTTGCTCTCTTTCTCTTGTTTTTATTTACTGATGTTAGGGAGGGGAGAGAGAAACATCACTTTGTTGTTCCACTTATGTATGCATTCATTGGTTGCTTCTCGTGTGTTCCCTGACCAGAGATCCAACCCACAACCTTGGCTTATCAGGACAACGCTCTAACCAACTGAGCTACCCAGCCAGGCTGGTGGGGAATAATTTGTAGGGGTCAGCCTAGCTAGGGCGGCCAGCATGGCTTCTCTGAGGAGGCCATATTTCGGCAGAGTCATGGACATTGATGGGGACCCACTCTTGGGGAGACAGAGAAGTGGAGCATTCCAAGAACAGCCTGCCCCAGGCCCCAGGCTCCAGCCCTGGCCTGCTCCTCCTGCCCCACCTCCACCCCCACCCATGTTTCCTATCTTGGTTAAAGGCATCAGGGCTTATCCAAGGGAGCCGCCTCTTGAGTTCTCACCAACTCTTTCTTTTCCCCTGGGCTCACCTTCCATCAATCATGTGTCCTGTCAGCTCTCTCACCATCTCTCTCCTCATTGCCACCGCAGACCTGAAGGAGGGTGAGAAAGTGGCTGGACAAAGGGAGAGGAGAGATATCCCTCGTCCAGGAAAGAGCCTGTGGATGGGCGGGACGGAAGCGAGGTCAGAGCCTGGCCTGTGGGCTGGTGGGGAGCCACCGAAGGACTTGAAGCCACAGGGAGCATGCTCAGCTCTGCTCCCCGACATCCAGGCTCTCCCCTTCCGGTTCACTCTCCGCACTACAGTTAGGATCATCTTTCTAAAATAGGCACAACCCTGTCCCTGCCCAGCTCTGAAAGTCCTGCCCTGTCCCCAGTCCTTTAAAGTCTAAACTCGGCAGCCAGGCCCTTGAGGCCCTTGAAACCGCCTTTCCAGCCTCATTTCCTATCCCTCCTCCCAGCTGACGCTGCTCAGCCACACCCAGACAGGTCACATCCTCCCACATCTGGGCCTTTGTCCATGTAGTACATCCCTCCTGGAATGGCCTCCCCACTTCCCCAGGTGAATTCTTCATTCGCCAGGGCCCGGCATAGCTGTCCCCTTCTCCAAGAAGGATCTGACCCTGTTCCCCAACAAGAATCAGTTTTCAGTCTACGCCCTTCATTACAGGTAGTTAATACTCATTGAGTGCTTCTTCCTATGTGCTAGGCTAGCAGCTAGACTTTAGAGAAGAACTTTATGTTGGTGACATTATTTAATTCTCATGGCTACCTTGTAAAAAAAGTATCTTATCATCACCCCCATTTCACACATGTGAAGCCGAGGCCCCAAAAGGTTAAGTGACTGGCCCGGTTTCCAAAGGTAGTAAGTGTGATTCGTCTAGGGTCCCCAGAGCCTAGCCTCGAGCTCTACGCACTGGAGGGGGGAGCAAACGTGTGTGGGATGAATAAATAACTTTAGCTAGAACACTACTAGAGGGTTGTGAGATGGGCTCACAGACAGGTTTCTGAGGGCAAACTGAAGCCCTCTATCTTGAGTGGAACTGGTTATCCTCCTGGGATAGACACCATGCCCAGCCAGCCCCTGGCTCCTGGCCCAGCCCCAACAGGGATCTGCTGGTGACCTTGAGATTCCCATTCCTTGGCTAGCAGCCCCTTCAGAATCAGAGCTTCAACTACCAGCTGTGCCCTTCGATATAGCTGTGTGACCTCAAGCAAGTGACTTTACCTCTCTGAGTCTGTTTCTTCATATTCTAAATAGGCTGAATAGTGCCTGCTTTCCAGGTTTGTTGTGAAGAGAATGGGTGACAGCCATTCTTACTTTCTCCCAAGTGTCTACCATGGGCTATGCCGGGCTTTGCCATTTACTCTTAATTAGTTTGGCCCTTAGGCCCAGGCAACCAGGGAGACAGGAGCCCCTGTGTTTCAGAGGGCCCATCTAGCCCAGCTGTATTAGGCTCTTCTTCACCGAGTGAGAAGCCAGATAAACCAAGAGGCCATGCACACTAGAGCACACCCCTAGCCCCTTCCAGACCACCTCTGGGTACCCAGATCCTAGAGTCCCTTCGGGTAGTTTCAAGGGCCTGAATGGGCCATTGCCTAGTCTAGACCCCACTATCAGGGTGGATTCCTAGGCCTGAGAGGTGGCCAAGGGGCAGCTCTGTTCTGGGGACGGGTGACTAGAGCTTGAACATGCAGATGGCGGTCCAGGGAGAGGATGGGAGAGGAGAAGGGCCTCCGATGTACCCTTATTAGAGACCAGCTTGCCCTTTACTAATCGTCCCAAATGCCCTTGAAGGCAGGAATTAGCAGTATTTTCCAGATGAGGAAACCGAGGCTCTGACTGGAGGAGCGACTCCAAACTTGTTCATTTTACTGCCTCTGAAGTAGCAATGCTCTATATTCACATACTTTACATCTATTATCTCCTTTGATTCCCACAACAACCCCATGATATAAGTAATGTTGTCATCCCACTTTACAGATGAGGACACGGAGGCACAGAAGGGTTAAGGGACTTACCTAAGCGCACACAGCTCATAAATGGCAGGTCTGGGAGTGGGACCTTGGCAGCTATGCTCTTAACTATAAGCTCTGCTGTGTTTTACCATTATCATAGTTATAACTCAGTTTCTTAATTTGGCTAGCAACCACTCTGCCTCAGTCACCCGCCTCAGGAATGGGTATGGTATAGGGGCTCCGCGTGCCCCCTGGTTGTGAAGCCAGGAAGAGGCCGAAAAGTGATCCAAGCCGGAGGGAGGGTCCCATGGACGGAGCTTCGGGGACTGGAGCGTGACTCTGCTCCGCATCCTCTGCAGCCCAGCCTAGCCAGGCAGGGCCCTGGGGGCTGCTCAGAGAGGCCCCCCTGGCCTGAGCTCACAACCATGCCCTGCTTCCCAGCCTGCGGCCTGAGAAGATGGTGCTTTCCCAGGGCCAAAGCAGAGGCGGCCCCCCACCCCCCCGAAAGCCCAGCTGTGGGGCGGCTGCCCAAGCTCCCGCCAGCCCCTCCTCTTCTACTCCCTGGCCAAGTTGCTTCTCTGTGGTCACCTGGACCCAATTTCCTCCTTCCTGCCTCCTCCCATCGCTGGGAAGCGCCCCTAGGCTGCCCTGCCAATTTCCAAAGGCTTCTCCCCCAGGAAGCCATTTCTGTCTCACCCCTCCCGGCCCCCCTAATCCCAGGTCTCCTACCCCTATTTGGAACTGCAGCTCCTCTCCCTACAGCCCCACACACAGAATCACTTGGACCATCCGCCCATTTTCCATTTGGTTCCTGGCTGAACATTGGGTCCCTCTGGCCAGACTTCGAGTTCCCTGCCCCAGGGCGGTTATCACATCCTGTGCCTCCCTCTCCCCCCACAGTGCCTGGCAGGGAGGAGCCCGGAGCCAGAGTTGCCCCTGCTGCAGGAACTGAACCTTGATGCTCAGAGGCCCGGAGCCAGCATCACTGTTCTTCAAGTGTGTGAGGTCAACCTACGCCTCATTTTAGGTGAAGAGATCCAGGGAGCCCAGGGAAGGGAAGAGATTGGCCCAAGGTCACTCAGAGGTCAGGCCAAGACTCAAACCCAGACCTTCTGACTCTAAGGCTCGGGCTTCTGACACATGACCTGCATCAAGTTTCTAACCCTCCCAGGCCCTCGTTTTCAGGGAGGAGACCCAAAGAGTCCCCGACAACGTATTTTCATAACCCAGAGGGGTAATTTTGCCCCAAATGCCATATCTGGAAAAGCTCCAAAGAGATTATTAGTCCAACCTGCCTCCATCCACCTCCATTTCATAAACAGAGACCTAGAAAGCAGGAGTGACCTCTTCAAGATCACACTGAGCTGGAGCTAGAGCTGAGATATTAGATTCCATTCTTAGAAGAAGAATTAAGCATCACCAACTAATTCATTCATTCCACAAAGATTTCTTTTTTGAGAGCCTAATAATGCCTGTGCTGAGTGCTGAAAACATAAGGATTAAAAAAAAAAAGAGACAGTTATAGCTGGCAGGAACATGAGGGGGCTTCTAGGTATAGGAAATGTGCAGCATCAGAATGTATTATGTCTGAATCTGGGTACCATTACATAGTGTGTGCAGTTTGTGGAAATTCACCAAGCTATATATTTTGATATATTTCAGTAAAAAGTTTTTTAAAAGACAGTCACAAGCATTGAGCTCACAGAGCGACAGTATACTCGAGGAGATGACATATTAAACAAGTAATTACAGAAATGATTACAAATGCTACAACAGAGGGTGCTATGGGCTGTGGAGTAGGAGGACCGGATCTCATGCAGGAGTAGTCATGGAAGGCTTCTCAAAGGAGGTGAGGCATAAGCTCAATTGTAAAGAAGTAGGAATTAACAGTGTGGGAATGAGTCTCAGTCCCTACCTCGAACCACACGAAAATTAATTCAACATGAGTCATGGTCCTAGGTGTGAAAGCTAACACTACAAAGCCACTAGAAGAAAATATATGGAAATATCTCCATGACCTTGGGACAGGCAAGGATTTCTTAGGCATCAAAAGCACGAAACATAAAACAAAATTGTCAGGGGATAGTGGAAAGCAGTCAAGACAGAGAAAACGGTTTGTGTGAAGGCCCAGAGGAAAGAAGGGGCCAGGTCTGTTGGAAGAACTGAGAAAAGGCCAGAAGAAATGAAGCGTAGGCAGCAGGAGAGGGGAGGGAGAGAAAGTCCAAGAAGTATACAGGGGCCAGACCATCCAGGGCTTCGTGGGTTGGGTTAGAAGTTAGGGCTTTATCCCGAGGATACTAGGCAAACAGAGAAGGGTTTCAATAGGGGGAGTGGCAGGAGCAGCAATTGAAGCAGCAGTTGGGGAAAGTGTGACCTTAATCTAGGTTTGCAAAATTGAGCATCACCTTCTTTGACGTACGCCAGGATTGCAAGGTGTTGCCTACACAGAAAGGAGAATAAAAGTAAACACTCCCTTTTCTCCCTGCTCAGCAACAGGACAAGCCAGGCTTGGATTCTGCTTCCTTGCAAATCATGAAGTAGCTTTACAACTTGAAAAGTCACTTAATCCATGTGCTGGGATGAGGCAGGGCATTGCAGGTGGGAACTTGGGCTGTGAGGACCACGCCCAACCCTGGCCTTAGAGCAGCTGGAGTCTGCCAGCTCCCACCCACACCACCAGCTCCTGCTATAGCCCCACCTCATCCCTGTTCAACACCGGGACCTCCTCACCCCCTCGCCCCTCTTTCTCACTCCCTTGGAGGATGGAGGAGTCTCTGCCATGAAGAAAGTGCCCAGAGGTCAGGAGATTCCTCCATCCACTCATACAGAAACCAGTATGCCCCGAACCAGAGCTGAAGTAGGACTTGAGCAGTCAGGTACCAGCAGAGTCCAGCTTTCTCATCACTCGGGTCTCCTCCCTGCAAGGTACTCAAGAAAGGCACTGAGAGTGGTGACTCCATTCAATTCAACCAATATTTATTGAGTACCTGCTGCATGCCAGGCTCTGTGCTGGAGTTAAGAAGAGCACTATAGCCCTAGCTGGTTTAGTTCAGTGGCTAGAGCGTTGGCCTGTGAACTGCAGGGTCCCGGGTTCAATTCCTGCCAAGAGCACATACCTCAGTTGCAAGCTTGATCCCCAGCCCTGGTCAGGGCACGTGCAGGAGACAAGCATTTGATGTATCTCTCTCACATTGATGTTTCTCTCCGTCCACCACTCTCTCTCAAAAAAAAAAGAAAGAGAGAGAGAGAGAGAGAGAATGAAGGAAAGAAAGGAAGGCAGGCACTATTGTTCCTGCTCTCAGGGAATTCTTGGGGTAATGGAGAAGGAGTGCACAACATGACATGTGCTTTAGAGAGGTGCAAAGTGCAAGCGAGTATAGAGAGTGAGGCTGATTTCACTTGGGGAACAGAGTGTGAATATCAAGGAAAATTTCTACCAAGAGGTGACATTTGAGTTGGGTCATAAAGAATTAGTAAGACTGACAGTAGAAGTGCCCTTGGTGGCAGAGGAAAGTGTAAGAACTACAGTGACTGTTCAGAGTCTCAGGTACTGTGCCCAGCACCTTATGTATTCATTCCATCCCTACAATGATGCTAGGAAGTAGGTGTTATAATCACGCCCATTTTCCAGATGTGGTAACTGAGGCTTAGAGAAGGGAATTGATACGTTTACAAACACTCACAGCAGGTAAATGGTGGAACAGAATGGAGAACCAGGTCTCTCTGCTTCTATGCTCTTAACTTCTACTATATACTAGTATAGTGGCCTGGGCAAAGGACATGTGGAGGAGAGGGGCAGGATGTGAGGCTGGAAGGGTGCAGGGAGGGGTTGGGTGGTGGAAGCCTTGATGAGGAGTGTGGGCTTTATCCAGAGAATGACAGGGAGCCACGGCAGGTTCGTTCGTTAGTGAGGAAAAGGGTAAAGAGGGATGGCACCCCAATTAGTTTTCTGTTTTTAGAGGCCCACTTTGAAGTTCAAGACATTAGAGACAGAGAAACCTGTGTAGGAGTTGCTGCAAAAAAATCCAAGAAAAGGCTAGGGATTGAGGGATGAAGAGGAGATGCACTGGGGAGAAGCCATGCAGAATGTGGGGAGTGACCCGCTCTGGCAGATGAAGTAGGAGTCAAAGATGACGTCCCAGAAAGGCATTCTTGTTCCTGCACGTAGGCCTGTGAGCTCCAGAAAGAAGCCCACTAATTGGTCTTTAACAACAGAGTAGTCCCTCCTTACCTGTGGGGGATGTCCAAGACCCCCAGTGGATGCCTGAAACCACAGATTAGTACCAAACCCTATATGTGCTATGTTTTTTCCCTATACATACATACCTATAGTAAAGTTTAATTTCTAAATTAGGCACAGTAAGATGTTAACAGCAATAATAAATTTAACAATTATGCCTGACAGGTGTGGCTCAGTGGTTGAGTGCCAACCCATGAACCCAGAGGTTGCTGGTACAATTCCTGGTCAGGGCACATGCCCATGTTGTAGGCTCAACCCCCAGTAGGGGGCGTGCAGGAGGCAGCCAATCGATGTTTCTCTTTGATGTTTCCATCTCGATCCTTCTCCCTTCCTCTCTCTCTCAAATCAATTTTTAAAAAATAGAATTCTAACAATGTGCTCTAGCAAAAGTTATGTGAATGTGGTTTCTCTCTCAAAACATCTTATTGTACTATACTCACCTTCTCACTTCAAGGAAGCACTTTAAGCTTCTTTTTGGCATGTCCAAATTGCCACCATCACTCCTCTTCTGCTTTGGGCCATTATTAAGTAAAACACAAGCACTGTGCTACAGTGATAGTTGATCTGATTGATAACTGAGGTGGCTACTAAGTGACTAACAAGGTGACAGGGAGTGTATACAGTGTGGATACCTGTACCGGGCAGGACAGAGTGGGTCAGTGAGAGATTTCATCATGCTACTCAGTAGGGTGCATTATCGAAAACTTATGAATTGTTTATTTCTGGAACTTTCTATTTCATATTCTCAGGCCTCAGTTGACCGCAAGTAACTGAAACTGCAGAAATGGGGACTGCTGTATATCAGGCACTCCCTCCCCTCACCATGGCTCAGCTCCACATACGGTCCTGAAATACTCACTCCTGGAAGGTGCTTTATTCTTCTCCAAATACTCCTGTGTACCCATTACCTGTTTACGTATTCATTCACCTACTGCTTATAAATGGAGCACTTACTGTATACCAGATGTTTTGGGAGCTGGGAATAGGCGGGAAACAAGCTGGCTTCTTAGTGGGTAATGGTTATAGCTTGGGGTCTGGGTTTGAATCCTGGTTCTGCAACTTCTTTGTGCTAAGTCCTGGCTCAGCCGCCAACTTGCTGTGACCTCAGGTAACTTACTGAACCCCTCCTTGTCTCAGTTTCCTCATCTGTAAGATGGGGAAACTAACAGTACCTGCCAAAGGGATTAAGTGGGTTAGTTAAAACCTGTAGTCTCTGGCACCGGGGAAGCATTCAGTCAGTGTCAGCTATTATTATTACAGGGTTCACATTTTAGTGGGGAGACAGATCCAATTACACAATTAATTATTTAATTACCGCAGTGATTAATACCCTGCAGGAGCAGCACAGCCTGGAGGTGAGGGGAGGCTCCCCAGAGCAGGGGATGGTTCTGCTGAGCCGAGCTGAGTGAGTAGGGGCCGGCCAGGTGAGGCATGAGGTGGGGGCGGGGGGCATTTGAGGCAGAGGGGTCTCTGAGCAGGCATTTCTGTAACCTCACCTCTTTGGGAAACAATGCTGAGAAGTCGGTCAGGCAAATACGCTGTTCCCATTTTCTAGAAAGGGCACGGAGATCCAGAGAGGAACAGCTAAGGCATTAGCTGGACAGTGACCCAACCTCCTGGTAGATTCTCTGCCCCGACTGATCCAAGGGGCTGGAGGGGACAGGCCTGAGAAGAGGCCTTTGTCCCTTTGCCCGCTGGGGTGGGAGCAGCGAGAGCTGAAGCCGCAGCTGGCCACCAGCAGCTGTGGCGGCCAGAACTGCATTCCTTCCCCTGCCAGCAGAGCAAGCCCAGGCTCATGTCAGGGACTGGAACGGTTCTTTTTGTCTTAAAAAAAAAAAAGGCACTTTAGTCAACATTAAGCTTTCAAACAGACACAGCCGCTAACTGTCCTCCCTAAGCCTGGGTCTCTCTAACTCCCCAGGGTAAACCCCCAGGCAGCCAAGTTTCTGGGAAAGGGAATGAGGCCTGGGCTTGGAGTCCAAAGACTTCGTGATGCGCCCTGGCTCAGCTTCCAATTTGCTGTGTGACCTTGGGCAGGTCACCAGCCCTCTCTGGGCCTGAGTGTCCTCTGCAAAACACGGAAGGGAGGGTTGGATGACATCAGGTGGGGTGGGGAGCCCAACAACCGGCTCCAGCCAGCTGTAGCAGCTTTACTGCCCTTCAAGTCTGAGGCACTGGGGCCTCAGGGGTCCGGAAGCTGGGGACAGGCAGCCTTTCATCTCTGCTGGCCCAGGGTCGCTGCAGGTTGGCAGGCCCCACATCCCGAGATCGCGTTTCAGGCTTGAAGGGGCCTTCCTGTGACCTCAGCTGGCCAGCCCTGCCCCTGCCCCCCTCCTCCCCATTCTCACCAGAGGAAAGCAGGCAGCATCCCGCCCAAGGTCACCAGCCAGCAAGTGGCTGTCCTTCGGCCTGCCCTTCCCTCCCACCCAAGGCAGCCCCCACCGGACTCCCTCTGTAAAGCCTCAGGTCTCCTGGGCCATTAGGAATCTGCCAGGCAAGGCGTGGTCTTTTTCCTCTCTCTTGTTTCTTGGCTTGTTTTCCCGGTTCTCCAACAGCCGCCTCCTGCAAAAGCCTCCGGGTGCGTGTACAGGAACATTTTTCTTGAGAGAGAGAGAGAGGGAGAGAGGAAGAGAAATGCAGCCATATTTTGGGTAAAAAAGCAACCAACTCCTTAATCCTTCCCTGTAACCTCTGATTCCTCGGGTGGGTTGGCTCCAGCCACTGGGAAGGAAGGCCCTGCTGGGGGGAGAGGTCTGGGCTTGTGTTCCGGCCCACCCCATCCTCACCCGCCTCTGTTCTCCTTCAGAGTCTGGTCTGACTTCTGGAGCCAGAGCACAAGCTGCCGGGCTCAGCAGGGCTGAGAAAGCACGGGCGGGCTGACAGGGTTGGCTGGGGCCTCGCCCCTCTGCCCACTTGGCCACCTTCTATGGAGGTTACAAGAGCAGGATTCACCCTTAATCGATTGCCTCCACTCCTGCTCGCGTTCCTTTATTCTCCTGTTGTAGGAATCATTGATCTCTCCACTGCAAGTTCCCTGAGCGCCATCTCCCATTTTGCCGCTTCACTGTCCAGCATGGGCTTACCTTGCTCACACTCCAAACCTTCATCCACTCAGGCACCTTTGTAGGGGTGGAACTCGGTGTCCCTGCCACGTCTGGCTGTGTCTGCAGAACCCTTAATGATCTGTTGCAGCTCCAGCGCCTGGGTCAGTGCTTGAAACACAGTAGATACATGGTGTCTCTTGAATGAATGAATTCAAACCATAAATAAGTCTCTAGAAATATTCAGAGTGATCTCACAAAAAGGACATTTGATGATGACAAGTCCCCGTTAAAAGTGCCTTCCCAGCACCCTGAGAATCTAGTCCAATTCTCCATCCCCACCACTTTTACTCACCAGCTCCATCTAAAGATTTCCTCCTTCCCCACCCAGTTTTCTCTCGCCTCGGGGTCCTTTGCAGGTGAAATTCCCAGTGTCTGCCACACCTTTCCCCACCTCTCACCTGCTTGACTCCCTCTGGCCTATCACCCTGTTAGATTACCCAGTGAGCATTATTTTCAGCCCGGCTAGCATGGCTCAGTAGTTGAGTGTCAACCGATGAACCAGGAGGTCACAGTTCGATTCTGATTGGGCTCAATCCCCAGTGTGGGGCATGCAGAGGCAGCCAATCAATGATTCTCTCTCATCATTGTTGTTTCTATGTCTCTCTCCCTCTCTGAAATCAATAAAAAAATATTTTTAAACAACAAACAACATTTTCTAAAAATAATTTGATGTTTGATAATTTTTTAAATATATATATTTTTATTGATTTCAGAGAGGAATAGAGAGACAGAAACATCAATGATGAGAGAGACTCATTGATCGGCTGCCTCTTGCATGCCCCACGCTGGGGATTGAGCCTGCAACCCTGGCATGTGCCCTGCCCAGGATTCAAACGGGCGACCTCTTGCTTCCTGGCTCGACGCTAAACCACTGAGCCACACCAGCCAGGCTGATAGTTTGTAAAAAATTATTGAAATAGTGTTAATGGACAATATCAGAACTTTTTTTGTAGGTTCCTATTCTTATTTTTAAATTTATTTCAAAGAGGAAGGAAGAGGGAGAGATAGAAACATCAATGATGAGAGAGAATCATTGATTGGCTGCCTCGTGCATGCCCCCTACTGGGGATCAAGCCTGCAATCCAGGCATGTGCCCTTGATCAGAATCAAACACGGGACTCTTCAGTCCGCAGGCAGATGCACTATCCACTGAGCCAAACCGGCTAGGGCTCCTATTCTTACTTTATAGTTAGTATTGTTTTTATGTTGACTTTATATATGCGCTGGGCTGGCAGTAGGTGACATAATCCGGCTCTGATCTTTAAGTCTCAGCCTAGACATCAAATACTCCTCCAGGAAGCCTTCACTGAACCCGTTTAGGTCTCTTTTTGGTAGCCCCAAAGCTTCTCTGGATGTTTCCTTAATGTGAATATTTTTACTTTACTTGTTGCTTTTTTTTTGGTTTTTAATATTTTTTTATTGATTTCAGAGAGGAAGGGAGAGGGAGATATTGAAACATGGTATGAGAGAACCATGGATTGGCTGCCTCCTCCACACCCCCTACTGGGGATCGGGCCTGCAACCCAGGCATGTGCCCTGACTGGGAATTGAACCTGTGACCTCCTGGTTCATAGGTCGATGCTCAACCACTGAGCCATGCCGGCTGGGCTTTACTTGTTGCTTTTTATCCCCCCCACACCAAGTCTGTAAGTTTTCTGAAGGCCCAGTTAATATCTTTCCACCTCTATACCTGCAGCACCCAGTTCAGGGCCTGGCTCTCCGGCCTTAATTTATTCAAACCCTTTCGCAGGATCTGCACGATACATCGTATTCTATGTTCCCATTTCATAACTCTGTTTGAGGAACTCCTATTCATTCTTCAAGACCCCACTCAAATGATCCCTCCTCCATAAGCCTGCCCCAACCCCCAGTTAAGTTCTATGCTTCTGTGAGCTCACAGCTCCTGCTGAATTGGCATCTCCCTCCTTAAAAAATTTTTTTAAATTTATTTATTGGTTTGAAAGAGAGAGATATCAATTTGTTGTTCCTCTCATTTATGCATTCACTGGTTGCTTCTTTAGGTGCCCTGACTGGGAATTGCACCCACAACAATGGCATATCGGGACAGTGCTCTAACCAACTAAGCTACCCGGAGGCTGGTGTCTCCCTCTTTTTTTGTAATTTTTATGTATGTGTCTTCTCCTTCAACAGATTGGGAGCCACTGGCAGGCAGAGACTGGGTGGATTGACCCTTGGGTCCCCAATGCCCTGCATAGGCCTGGCCAGAGCAGGTAGCAATATATGCTTGTTAAATGAATAGACTAAGAGGTGTCACAAAGGAGGGAAAATTAAGGCAGGATTTTGAAGGTAGGAGGAAAGAGAATAACATGTACTTACTAAGGGCATAGAGTCAGTATAGATAAAAACAAATAATCCTATACAATAAAAGGCTAATATGCAAATAGACTGAACAGCGGAACAACAGAAACAACCGAACAACCCAACAACCGGTCTCTATGATGTGCGCTCACCACCAGGGGGCGTGTGCAGAACATAGCAGGTGCTGGTCGCGACGGGATGGTGGAGCAGGTGAGCAGGGGTGCCAAACCAAGGTGAGACGCCGGTCGCTGTCATTGGGGCGAGCCTCTGGTGGTTACTAAAAATTCTTTGCTCCTGCGCGCCACGGTCCCACCCAGTGCTTGCACCCACTGCCAGTGCCAGCCCCGCTGGCAGCTGGTGCCGGAGCCACCGCTCGCATCCGCCGCCAGTGCCCGGTGCTGATCCCAATCACTCGGCACCATTAGCGGTGCAAGTGGTGGCTGCTGGCCCAATCGCCCCTGAGGGCTTCTCCACCTCCCCCTGCTCCTGAGGGGCGATCAGGGCAGCCACTGCCGCTCGCACCCACTGCTGGAGCCGACCCCAATTGCTCGGCGCTGTCAGCAGGTACAAGTGGGGTCGGCACCATTAGTGTGTGGGAGCAGGCTGCTGGCATACAGGGGACCAGGGGCCGCGGTGGGAGGGGCCAGCTGTGGGTGCAGAGGATGGGCCGAGACCCGCCCCTGTGCCTACCGCAGCCTCGCAGCCCACAGTCCCTTTCAAGGTGCACAAATTCATACACTGGGCCCCTAGTATTAACAATAATAATGGCCAACTATCACTGAGCACACCATAGTGTAGTGGGTGAGAACAGAGATTATGTTCTGCCTCTTACTGGCTGTGTGACCTCAGGCAAATTATCTAATTTTTCTGTGCCTCAGTTTCCTCATCTGTAAAATGGAGATAGTAATGAATGGTATCTGCCTTATCAGGAATTAAATAAGCTAATATGTGCAAGGTGCTGAGAACTGTGCCAGGCACACCTGGGCATGTGTCTTTGCTGTCATTGTTCTTCTCTCCATTGCTGAGCACTTTGGTTGTGCCAGGCACTTTCATCTGGCATCTCAGTCCTCACAGCAGCCTGAAAGGCAGGGATTGTTGTGTCCTTTTTGTCCTTTTTACAAAGAAATGTGGTGTCAGCAGGCCACTCACTGGGTAAGTGGCAGAAATGGGGTTTGAACCCTGGTCTCTCAGGCCTGCCGCCCACCCATGTTCCTTGACTGTGGCACCTGCCTGCAGGAGGAGGGGGAGGAAGAGAAGATGGCACAGTGGGAAGGCAGGGAGGCTTCACCAAGCTGAGGCCTCGGGAGCAGAGCAGCAGGCGTTTTTCTAGAGCTTTCATTTCCGTCTGCCTCTTCTGAGCAGGTGAAAAACCCCACAGAGGGCTCTTCACTGAGTTCTCCCCTATTCCTCCCCCTCCCAGCGCTGCCTCATCCCCAAGCTGGGAGGGGGAGGTCAGGCCTGCAGCGTGGGGCGTGCAAGGGAGGGGAGTGAAGAGGTGGGGGAGCATCATTCCAGATCCTTTCCCTCCAGCATCCGCCTCGTCCCCATCAAAGGCACTCCGGGAGGAGAGAGCATTCCAGGTGGAAGGAATGGCAAATGCAAAGGCTGTGGATTAAGGATGTGGAGGCGGAGAAAGCCTTGGAGCTTGGCTGGAACTGAGGAGGGGGCCCCCTGGGATTGCTCAGTGGAGAAGAACTTGTTTGACAAGAGAGGGGAGAGGGAGAAGGAGAGAGAGAGAAAGAGAGGGAGGGAGGGAGGGAGGGAGGGAGGGAGGGAGGGAGGGAGGGAGGGAGGGAGGGAGGGAGAGAAACCAGCTGAGCTGAGAATTCTGCCAGAGGTAGGGTAGTTAGTGGCTGGAAACCATTCTACACTCTGAGCACAGAGCTCTCTACTGTCTTCCCCTCAGATAAGAGGTGGCATGGAGGGGTCAGGGTGATTCCTTCTTGGTCTCTTCCCCTAGAATCCCTTAGCAGGCTTCGCTCTGCCAGCTCTGTCCCAGCCATTGACTCATGACTTCTTATGCAATTTCATGGTTTCTTCCCAGCACTCCAAGATCAGTAGTATTCACTCCATTTTGTGGATGAGAAAACTGAGGCTCAGCCAGGTTACATAACTTGCCCAAAGTCACACAGAGTGGAAAAGGCAGATCTTGGACTCGAACCCAGGACTATTTTTCAGAGAAGGTTATTTTGCCTGTTATATTGGTTTGGGCTGCCTTCCCAGAGTACTTGCCATCCCCATAGCAACAAGGAGAGGAACGCTTGTGCTAATAGCCCTTTATAATTTATGCAGGCCTTATTTTTTTCTGCTCCTCACAACAGCCCCACAGGCAGGGCTGTTAATGTCCCTATTTCATAGATGAGAAAACTGAGGCTCAGAGAGGGGGTGTGACTTGGTCAGGACCACAGACCCATTAAGTGGCACAGCTGGGACTCAGACCCAGTTCTGGTGACTCTAAATACCTTTTATACGCCTGGTAGAGGAAGAGGGTCTGTTTCCTGCTCTTATCAGCCTCAGGGGACAGGGAGTAGACCTGGGTTACTTTTTAGAATTGATGTGAAAGGAATGAGGGCTGGCCTTGGGAACCTGGGGACTTGCTACTGACAGTGAATAATTTTGTTTGTAAATCCTCACCTGAGGATATTTTTCCATTGATTTTTAGAGAGAGTGGAAGGGAGGGGGAGAAACAGGGAGAGAGAAATATCAATGAGAGAGACACAATTGGTTGCCTCTCGAATGTGCCCAGATCAGGGATGGGAATTGAGCCTGCAACCGAGGTGTGTGCCCTTGACTGGAATAAAATCTAAGCCTACGCTCTATCCACTGAGCCAAACCAGCTAGGGGACAGTGAATAATTTTATCCCTCTAACTCCAGGTGATAACTCTAATTCTTTGAATAGAAGAGAGAGGGCTTGCCCTCAAGAACAGCAACCCTCCCCGCCCTCCCCCCCAAAAAAAAAATCAAGGTTTGATTTAAATTCCAGCTGAGCTGCTTCCTGGCTGGGGAGCTTTTGGCAAGTCACTTAACCTCTCTGTGTTTCCTTTATCTCATTTGTAAAATGATGATAATAATAGGACCTAACTTGCAGGACTGGCCATGCAGATTTATTTATTTGTTTTAAAATGTTTGGTTTTTTAAAAATTGAATTTAAAGAGGAAGGGAGAGAGAAACATCAATTGGCTGCCTCTTGCACGCCTCCTACCAGGGATTGAGCCTGGGACCTGGTCATGTGTGGGACTAGTAACCAAAAGGATGACCTCTAGGTGCATGGGACGATACTCAACCAACTGAACCACACCGGCCAGGGCATGGCTAATGCATATGTAGCACTTAGCACATAGTTGGCACATAGTAAATAGTCAATGTCAGTGCTTATTATTGCCACCATTAAAATGATAGCATTACCCCCTCTGAAAGCAACTTGTCTATCTTTATTGTCTAAAAGCAGAAACTAAGGCTCCTATTGACAGACAACCTTCAAGCAAAGCCCCAGAGTCTTATCTAGTATAGGTAGTAACAGCTGATATCAATAATAATAATTATGAAAAATTAACATTCAGCCCAGCTGGCGTGGCTCAGTGGTTGAGCGGCGATCTATGAACCAGGAGGTCACAGTTTGATTCCAGTCAGGGCATATGCCCAAGTTGTGGGCTCAATCCCCAGTGTGAGGCCTGCAGGAGGCAGCCAATCAATTATTCTCTCTCATTGATTTTTTTCTCTCTCTCTCTCTCTTTTTCTTCCTCCCTGAAATCAATAAAAATATATTTTTTAAAATTTAACTTTCAACAACTGCTTACTATGTGCCAATCACTGTGCTAAGTGCTTCACATTTATTATCTTACTAGAGGCCCGGTGCACAAAATTCGTGCACTGGGGAGGGGGGGCTCCCCTCAGCCAGGCCTGTGCCCTCTCACAGTCCGGGAGCCCTTGGGGGATGTCCGACTGACGGCTTAGGCCCACTCCCCGCGCTGCTGTGGAGGCAGGAGAGGCTCCTGCCACCAACGCTACACTTGCCAGCCATGAGCCTGGCTTCTGGCTGAGCAGTGCTCCCCCTGTGGGAGTGCACTGACCACCAGGGGGCAGCTCCTGCGTTGAGTGTCTGTCCCCTGGTGGTCAGTGTACGTCATAGCGACTGGTCATTCTGCCATTCAGTCGATTTGCATATTAGCCTTTTATTATATAGGGTTTAATCCTCACAGCTCTGGGAAATAGAAACAATTATGATCTTCATTTTATGGATAAGGAAACTGAGGCTCAGATAGGTGAAGTGGTGTAACTGTGATTTGAACCCAGGTTTTTGTTTTCAATCCTCATCCAAGGATATGCTTGTTGATTTTAGAGAGAGGGGGAAAGAAAAACATCAATGTAAGAGAGAACAACAACTGGTTGACTTGCGTTTGTGCTACAACCGGGGATTGAACCCATAAGCTAGGTATGTGTCCTTACTGGGAATTGAACCTGCAACATTTAGGTATATGGGATGACACTCTAACCAACTGAGCCACACTGGCCAGGGCTGACCCCAAGTTTGTATGGCTCCAAAGTCTTCTATGACAAGGTCAGATGACAACTTGCCCAGTGTATAGACTCTTGCGTCAGCTTTCTCCCAAATGCACCTATCTGCTGGATCTGTTGCCTCAGGTTCACCTCCCTTTATGGTGGGAAAACCAAGCACCATTTTACAGAGTGCCCTCATGTGCCAGAATGCTTTGTACACATTTCCACATTGAATCTTCACCTCCACCTTATGACTCCCTATTATTATCATCCCCATTTTTCAGAAGAGTAGCTGAGGCACAGAGAGGTATAGTGACTGCTCAAGGTCACACAGTCTAAAATAAGATTTCAGAACCAAGATTAAAATCCGGATGGGCTGGCCTCAGAACCTGCATTCTTTCAGGAACTATCAGAAAAATATAGATACCCTTGGCGAATAGCCCCACTTACAAAGCTAGGTTCCCTTCCCTGCAACACCATGTTTGTTTAGGCCCCAGTGAGCTTTGTCCTCCCTTCCCACTGCCACTATCTCTATTGGCCTAGATGTCTTCCACACCCTCTCTGGGCCTGCAACACTTCTCTCAACTACCTGCTGCCTAGTTAAGCCCACTCATCTAGACATCACTGCTTCAGGAAGCTTCCTCTAGCCCCGCCCCATCCCTTGACATTTGCTCTTATAAACACATTGCACTTTGCCTTCTGGTTCCTTATCACAGGTTCTAATTGTATTTTGATCATTTGTTTAACAACTTACTTCCTCAGCAAACTCTAAGCTCTATGAGGGTCTGAGTCTGGTTTGTTTGCCATTGTAGCTGCATCACTAGCAGGCTGCCCTACATGGTCAGTGTTTAATAATTTTTTTTATTGAATAGATGAATTTATGAATGAACAAATAGCTACTAGGCACTTTACACACACGCCTCATTAATTGCACAATTATTCACTGAGTCCTCACAACTACCCATGTTAGAGTAGATGTAGGTGAAGCTCAAGAGAGCTAGAAAGTGGTTGAGCTTGGATTAAATGGAAGGTCAGTCTGACCCCATTGAATCTCTGCACAGCACCTGCTGTCTCCCAGCACCCAATGGCCACAGACAGGATTTAAATAGTAATTGACTGTCAGACCACACGTCCCATTTTGAGCCTGGAGGTCATGACTCAGCCAGCACTGGGGCCATGGACACCACCCACTTGGTGGTCTCTGTCCTTCTAAAGTCTTAGACAGCTTCCCCTCCCCACTCCCTTCTTGACTTCCTTTTTTTTACAGAGAGGGAAAACGACTAGAAATTACAGCCAAGGCAGCCTTTCTGGGAGGAGCCATGCTGAGTGCAGAGACCTGGATTGAAGTCCTGGCATGGATGCTGCCCCACTGAGGGCCCACCGTGGCGTCACTGCCTCTCTTGGAGCTCGTGACCTCCTTTGGGATTCGGTCTGGGTTGCTGACCAACCTGTCATCCCTGACTCACTTCCTGATTCTTAGGATACCAGAAACAGCTCAGGCACACCCGGAGGAGGATCACTTTTCCCCTGAAACCTTAGAGATTGACAATAGCTTTGGGGGTGGGGGAAGGGGCGCTGTGCCAGTCTTGGGTGATCAGAGAGATGGGACACTGGTCTGGCACCCTCAAGACCCTCCCTGGAATGCTAAGGGTTTGGGGGAGGGAAGTCTTTCTCAGGGGACACCGGGCCTGCAAGGGAGACATACAGGAGAGGAAACCAAAATATACAGGTTTGAGTCCCAGGGTTGTTTCAAATTCCCTGGGTGACCCAGGATAAGTCATAGAGTTTCTCTTCTCCAAAACAAGAACACTATCTGCCTTACAGAGTTGCTCTAGAGAATTAAATGAGGTATCTTTGCTAACTTGCGAATGTCACATGGATATCCAGCTGCAGCCTTTTATTATCAACAAGATGCACATATACCCACTCACGGGACTGCTCCTATTTCGCAGGACAAACTGAGACCCAGATAAATTCAGGAAGTAGTCTGAAGTCGCACAGTTAGGTGAGGGCTGGACTAGGGTCCCGGTCATCTGATCCTGGCCTTTCAGAACCATCTCCCAGTTCCAGGCCCCAGGGCCACCCCCCCACCCCCCGGATAGGATCCTGCAGTGGAGTTGCGAGCCAGTGACTCACTCTCTCCACCCAACTTTCTGCCCCACCTGAGACCGGGAGGGAAGAGACAAAACTATGCGCAACTTGAGGGGTGTCCACAGCAAGTTCATGAGCTTGGCCCCTCCGCTCCACCAAAAATACTGGCTCTTTTTAACACTAAGAAAAGTAATTCGTCTTTAAATACACTTTGTATGAGTTTTTACACTTTCTTAGGTGGAGTTTTCCTCCTTTGAATTTAGGAGTTGATTTAATGTCATCTCCACCCCCACGTCACTTGGTTTGCCCCTCGCTGTTTACTCCGATTGCGGAAGTAGCTCGGGTGGAGCTCCCGGGACTGCTCTCTGGAGTACGTCTTTTGCGTGGCTATTTAACTGGCATTCCGTTCAGGCCAATGAAAGGCCCGAGAGCCCCAGGCGGGTGGGGCGGAGAGCCAATCAGGACCGTTGGCGGGGTGTGGCTGCGTCCCAGGGCGGGGAATCGTGTAATGGCGGACGCGGGCCGGTGAAGCGCGGCTGGGGGCGTAGCGCACTGAGCGGGGTCCAGCAGAGTGGCAGCCGCCTGGGCGGCCCGCCGGGACAGACCCGAGGCGGAGAGGGGCGACCGGCCGGCCCGTCTGTCGCTGAGGGCGACTGCGCAAGGGCAGGTGAGCAACAAGTCCCCACGGGCGGCCCCGCCGGGAGGTGCTGGGCCCGGCCGGGCCGCCCCTCCCGAGCTGCGCTGGGTCCTGCGGGAGCGGGCGCCTCCTCGCCTGTCACGGGCCCGCAGAGGCCGGTGAGCGGTCTGCGCGGGGCGGCGTCTTGCTCTCCACTCTCCTCCCAGAGCGCAGGTATCCTGGAGATCCCCTCTGGGACTGGGGCACCGAGTCCGTGAGGTTTCGGAAGTGCCCTCACCGGACCCAGCGCTGCCACCAACTCGCTGTGTGGCCTTGGGCAAGTCCCTTCCCTCCCGGGGCCTCAGTGTCCCGATTTTTGAAGCGGAGACTTTGCAGTCAAATGTTCATGAGTTGGATCCCAGGTGTTGTCTGAGATCTTGGGCAAGTTCTTCCTCGGGCGGAGCCTCAGTTTCCATCTATGGGCCCTGGAGGAATTGAGGAGCTTTTTGGAACCCCTGGCCTGCTAAGTTGCCAAATGGCGGTGGGACTGTGCGTGTGTGTGTGTGTGTGTGTGTGTGTGTACGTACGTCTGTGTGCAGGGCGGTACTGCCGAGTAAGGATAGCTGGCTAAAGGGGCTTTTCCACGAAGACTTTGGATGGACCCCAGAGTGTGATGGAGTGATGTCTTGGTCCTCCAGGATCCTAGAGCCTCTGAGATGGGAAGTATTCCATAGTTCTCCATAAAACCAGAAGAGGAAGGAATCCTTGGAGCCTCTTGGGGCTATGCTTGAAATTTATGCCCCAAAGAATTCAGGAGGATTAGGAGGAGGAGAGAACATGCATGGCGCTCCTACTGTGTGTCAGACCTTTAGGCATATATTCTTCTTTCATTTTTACAGCCACCCTTGAGAATTTACACATAAAGGGAACTAAGTGAAGGAGTTAAATAACTTGCTCACGGTCACCCAGTAAGGTGCAGAGATGACCAAGGATAAGGCGTTTCCTTTGAGACTCCCTGGGCAATGGGGAAGTCTCTGTCCACTTCCAAGAAGTTTGCTTTGCCGCAAATGGGGTGAGGGGTCTGGTCCCAGACCCTTCTGGCATGAAGATAAGCTGGGTCTTGGATTTCCCCCTTGTTCAGTCTGTGAGTAGTTGGAAAAGACCATTTTCTAAGTTGTAAACGTCACTTTGAAGTGCGTTAGAACTTGGGGGAGCTCAGTTTGAACCCTGACCGGATGGCCTGTAGAAGAAGAAAGTTCGCCAACTATCCATCGGTGGGTAGGCTTCACACTTGTTTCAGCGTGGTGCCAGCCGGGTCATTTTTCCTCCTCCCTATGAAGGCCAAGTTTTCTTGGGATGGAAGAAATTTCCCATTTGTTAGTTCAAATGCCTTTGGATTCTTTGAGTAAATAGTTCAACAGCCTTCCTCTGATTAAGCATGTTTCTTTCTTTGTGGTCCCTCTTATCAAAGTTCTAGCTGATTACAGATTGTGGACCTAGATTGGGAGGTAGCTGGGTACTATGAATTGCAGCCCTTAATTTTTCCAGACCTCAGAGCTTTTGGTTAATCAAAATGGTAGGATTGTCAATGTGTATTGTTCTCGGATGTCAATGGTAGGGAAGAAAATTGGAAGAGGAAGTTGCAGAGAAAGAGGGCGTTTCTTAGCAGTGGAGCCAATATGTATTTCTTTGTTTGAAATTCTAAAACCAGAAGGCAGCAACTGCAGGAGGAAGGAAGGAAAGGACTGTGAAACTCCCCCCCCCCCCCCCCCCCCCCGTTCAAATATATGCAAGAGCTGTCCCTGTCCGACTCTGCTTTTACGGAAAAAATCAATTGTAATTTGTTCAACGTTTAGAAATTATAATCTGGAATAAGATCATTTTAGATCTTAAACGCAGATAAACATTTTTAAAAATCAGAACATTTTACTGGGTACGGTATGTTACTTATCAGTAGATGATTCTTTTTCTCAACATAATTAACCAATTGCAGTCCTTGTGAAGGTTCTGTTTTAACTATGATTTAAATTAGTGCATTTTAACCTAAGAGGAGTTGATCTAGGTATTGGGTGATGCAAATGTCACCATTACTTAAAAAACACATGGTATTTTAGGGTTTTGACATTTGTTAAAAATCTTTTTAGTGCTTTATTTTAAAGGATTGTGTACTGTGAATTACTTATAAGACACTGAATTTATTGCATGTGAACATCTACCTTTATTCTCAGAATTGGTTATATTTTCCATAAAATATTTAATTTTAATTAATATACCAGTCCAAAGTACCTTGTGGCTTTAAAAAATTTTTTTCTTGGGGCTGCAGGTGTTTCTGAATTTAGAAGTGTTTGGATTTTAGAAATGGAATATGGTACACGTACTGTGGTTATGTAACATCCAGAGAGGTATGGGGCAGCACCTTGTAATCAAACACTTTACTATTTCTGTAGTAAAATGTCAGAATATTCGAACCAAGTGGGATAAATAAATACTATAAATAGCCTCATGTCATTTCACATTAGGTTTTGCTGCCAAATGAATAATGAAAAACTTCATTTTTGCAGCCTTTTGGATTTTGGAATTGAAGTTAAGGGATGGTGAACCTCTATGGATAAAACTTATATGATGACAAGAACAATTACAAGAAAAAACATTGTAAACCAAGTTAATTTCAAAGTCATGGGTTCTAAGAACAGTGTTACATAGAAGAGACTTTTTTTGTTTTTCATATAATAATCTTATTCTAATTAATATGTGCCAATGTGCATTTTTCCTTAAGTACTAAAAATTGCCTTTTTTTTTTTTTGAGGATCTGCTTCTGATGCTCCCTAATCATTTCTTTAAATTGTATTTATTTATTTATTTTTGTTAATCCTTACCCTAGGATATTTTTCTCATTGCATTTCAGAGAGGGTATAAAGAAGGGAGGGAGGGGAAGAGACAGAGGAGAGAGAAAACAACATTGATGTGAGAGAGACACTTTGATTGGTTGCCTCCCGAACAGACCCTGACCCAGACCAGGGACGGAACCCACAACCCAGGTGCATACCCTTAATGGGGAATCGAACCCGAGACCCTTCAGTCCGTGGGCCAATGCTCTAACCATAGCGCATGCCAGCCAGGGCCAAAATTTACCTTTTAATACACTCAGTGGTCCATGTTTTAGATGTTTGACTGATACCCTATTACCCCATCCCCTTTTTATTTATTTTATTTTAATTTTTTAAATATATTTTTATTGGCTTCAGAGAGGAAGGGAGAGGGAGAGAGAGACAGAAACATCATTGATGACAGAGAATCATCGATTGGCTGCCTCCTGCACGCCCCCTAATGGGGACTGAGCCCGCAACCCAGGCATGTGCCCTTGACCGGAATTGAACCTGGGACCCTTCAGTCCACAGGCCGATGCTCTATCCACTGAGCCAAACCAGCCAGGGCCCCACCCCCTTTTTAATGTTGTTATTGATTTAGAGAGAGAAAAACATCTATGTGAGAGAGAAATGTTGATCCGGTTGCCTCTCCCACAGGTGCCCCCTATGGGGATCAAACCCCAAAACCTGGACACGTGCCTTGACTGGGAATCTAACTATTGACCTTTCAGTGCCTAGGAATACGCTCAACCAACGGAGCCACATTGGGCAGGGCTACCCCTCTTTTTAAAAAGGTAATTTATAGTGTCTTATGCTCCTCTTTGTGTAGCAATTAAGAGAATTGCACCTTTTCATGTAATTCAGGAAATACTTATCAGGTGAGGATATGTAGATTCACATTTGAAGAATTTAAAGCTGATGTTCCCTTCAGGGAGGTATTTAGTATAAGTTATCACTGCTGGATGGTATTTATGGCAAAAAATGTTTATTTTTGCCCTAGCTGGGTGGCTCAGTTGGTTGGAGCATTGTCCTGTATATCAGAAATGTTGCAGGTCTGATTCCAGGTCTGGACACATACCTAGGTTGTGGGTTCGATCCCTGGTTGGAATGCATATGGGAGGCAGCCCATCGATGTTTCTCTCACATCTATCTTTCTCTCTCCCTCTCTCTCTCTCTCTCAAAAAAAAATAAATAAAATAAATTAATAAAACACAACCTTGTGTGAGGATTTAAAAAAAAGAAAAAATTTATTTTTAATTTATGAAGCCTCCACAATTTGCACATCTTGGAAAAGAGTTTTCTAAAATATGTTTAGAGTATTTTTATTTTAAGTGTATGCTATATGAGAAATGTGAGTTGACTAGTCTTATGAATTTGGGTGATTTCTTTAAATGGCCAAGGACCTCTAAGAGTATATTTACAAAAACTCAGTCTACTCTTTACTTTTCTTGAACATGCTAACTATAGACTGTGGTGACTGGTATTGTTGGAAGTTAAAGAATTATTTCTTTCTAAAAGAAATTCTATGACAGCATGAATTTGAGAGATTCTGAACTTCAGGATTCCACATATCCTTATCCTTCTACTTGGGGTCTCCACAGTTCCTGAGAACAATACTGTCACTGTCTGGAAGATAGAAGGAATGTGGAAAGGTGTATCAGGAGTTGCAGGTGGAGTTGGTGTACAATTGGACTAGGGAATAGGAGCAATTTTTACCCAGATTGCTCCAGTTTCTTCTATTTCATAAGCACAGATAATATTGTAGAAGGATTACAAATTAGTGGACTAGCATCCCATACCAAGACTGTTGTGATTATTCCTCAAGATAGGAACTCTGTCTTATATTTCTTTTGTATTCTGTAATGCCTAAAGGCCAGAGAACCAAACTTATTTTGCATCAGAGTTTACCATTTAAAAATACTCATACCTGGGAGCTTCGGTGTCAATGCACAACCAGGATTGAGGACCACTGACAAGCACATTATAGGTGCTCAAAATATACATATTGATTAATTCACTGGCATGAACTGGGTAGTGTGAAAGAGGCCCCAGATTTTTTTTTATCAAGTAAAATAGCTTTCGAAGATACCAACACACATCTTAACAGTTGGCAGATCTGGAGACCCATAGTCAGTTCATTGCTAGCTCCTCTGCCAGCATTACCACCCTGATTTTGTGACCTAGGCATGATTACTCTCTGTGTCAACAGGCTTTTCAAAGTTTTGTTTACTTCTCGAGTGGTGGCCTTACTAAGATCTATTTGGGTGACAATTGCTAAATGAGGAATGGGTGGAAGTACAAGATTGTTGGGGTTTTGGGTGATGGAGGTAGACTGCTAGACACCAGTGATGCCAGGGGAAGAAATACGGAAAGTTGTAATTTGACTGGGTCTCCAACACATAATATAGTGCATGGAACATAATTGGTATTCTGTAGCTTTTTGTTGACTGAAGAAATGAATGGCTCTCTGGAAAGAGGCATATGAGTTGTGAAATAAGATGCCTCCTACTCATCCTTCAGAACTGAGCTAAGATGCCATCTATTCCATGAAGCATTTTCAGGAAAAGATCGGTGACTCCCTTGTATGTTTTCTCCTTCCTTAAAGCATTTATCAGATTATCAGATCTGATATCAGACAAATTATAAAACTCTTTCTCTTGTGAGCTCCTTAAGGGCCAGACCGTATTGGTTTATTTTTGTATGATTGGTGTTCAACATGCAATAAAAGATGTAATAGATGCTAAATTATGGCCTCTGTTTTCTTCATTTTAGTAGGCTTCTCTTTCTTCCAATTCATCGTCTTTTTTAGTTCAGATCAGCAAATATTTATTACTAGAGGCCTGGTGCATGAAATTCGTGCGGGGTGGGGGGGGGAGGGCGCGTTTCCCTCAGGCCAGCCTGCACCCTCTCCAATCTGGGACCCCTCGAGGGATGTCCAACTGCTGGTAGGATCGGGCCTAAACGGGCAGTCGGACATCCCTCTCACAATCCAGGACTGCTGGCTCCTAACTGCTCGCCTGCCTTCCTTCCTGATTGCCCCTAACCACTTCTGCCTGCCAGCCTGATCACCCCCTAACCACTCCCATGCCAGCCTGATTGATGCCTAACTGCTCCCCTGCCAGCCTGTTTGCCCCTAACTGCCCTCCCCTACAGGCCTGGGTCCCCCCCAACTGCCCTTCCCTGTAGGCCCGGTCGCCCCCAACTTCCCTCCTCTGCTGGCCTGGTCAACCCTAACTGCCCTCCCCTGCAGTTTGATCGCCCCCAGCTGCCCTCCCTTGCAGGCCTGGTCCCTCCCAACTGCCCTCTCTGCTGGCCTGATCACCCAAAACTGCCCTCCCTTGCAGGCCTGGTCCCTCCCAACTGCCCTCCCCTGCTGGCCATCTTGTGGTGGCCATCTTGTGTCCACATCGGGGCAGCCATCTTGTGTGTTGGAGTAATGGTCAATTTGCATATTACTCTTTTATTAGATAGGATTATTAGATAGGATAGAGGCCTGGTGCATGGCTGGGGGCCAGCTAGTTTGCCCTGAAGGGTGACCCGGATCAGGGTGGGGGTTCCCTTGGGGCGTGGGGCGGCCTGGGTGAGGGGCCTGTGTTGGTTTGCAGGCTGGCCATGGCCCCCGGCGACCCAAGCGGAGGCCCTGGTATCTGGGATTTATTTATCTTCTATAATTGAAACTTTGTAGCCTTGAGCAGAGCCAAGCCTCCTGCTTGCTCTGTGGCTGCAGCCATTTTGTTGGGATTTATTTATCTTCTATAATTGAAACTTTGTACCTTGAGTGGAGGCCTGGGCCTGCCAGGGTTTGCGGAAAGCTTGGCTTCCTCCATTGCCGGGGAAACCCAAGCCTCCTGCTTGCTCCGTGGCTGAAGCCATCTTGGTTGGGTTAATTTACATACTCGCTCCTGATTGGCTGGTGGGCATGGCTTGTGGGTGTAGGGGAGTGATGGTTAATTTGCTTATTACTCTTTTATTAGATAGGATTATTAGATAGGATTCTGAGAGGTATGTCTTCCTTGAATATTGGGGTAGAGTTTCTCAACCTTGGCATTATTGACATTTTGGGCTGGTAATTCTATAATTGTGGAGGGCTTCTGTAATTGTGGAGGGCATTGTAGCATGTTCAGCAGCATTCCGGGTCTCTACCTACAACTTGTGACAACCAAAACTGTCTCCAGATATTGTCAAATGTTTCCTGAAGGGCAAAATTGCCCCCCTGTAGAACTACTAAATCAAGGGTGGGGGTGGTATATAGTTATAGAGAGAAGTGAGTATAAATGTCCTTAGGTGTACACTCATATTCCTTCTTTCTAGTTATATAGTCTCTTGTCTCTGACTTTTGGATAAGAAAGAAAAATGAGGGAAATCAGGAGGTGACAACCTTGAAAGAGCCCATTATTTTTATTCTGTTCAAATTTTATTTGATTTGATTTAAATATATTAGAGCAGTGCAGATAGCCGAATTATTTATGCAAACAGATCTATGTAAAATCAGTCTCTACCACTGATTAGATGGAGTAAAGAACTACTAGGATATTACTACCTTGCATAAAAGACTTTCAGAAAAGTTCATAGCTGAAAAGTTGAACACCTAAAGAATAATCTGGCTGAAACCGGTTTGGCTCAGTGGATAGAGCGTTGGCCTGTAAGGCCCCAGGTTCGATTCCGGTCAAGGGCATGTACCTTGGTTGCAGGCACATCCCCAGTGGGGGGTGTGCAGGAGGCAGCTGATGGATCTTTCTCTCTCATCGATGTTTCTGACTCTCTATCCCTCTCTCTTCCTCTCTGTAAAAAATCAATAAAATATATTTTTTTAAAAAAAGAATAATATGCATTGGTTTTATAGAGAACTTGCCAGCACTTGTCAGGATCCTTTGCTAATTTTTGAGTTTCATGGCTAAAATATATCTTTTGATGGCCCTGCATAGATACTCTATAACTCTAAAAAACATCTTTAGGCCCTGGCTGGTGTGGCTGAGTTGGTTGAGTGTCATCCCATGCACCGAAAGGTCGCGGGTTCAATTCCCTGTCAGGGTACATATCCAGGTTGTGGGTTCCCCGGTCAGGAACCCACAGGTGGAAACCGATCAATGTTTTCTGTCACGTCAATGTTTCTCTTTCTCTCTCTCTCCCTCTTAAAAAAAAAAATCAATAAAAACATAGTTTAAAAAAAAAACACGTTTATCCAACAGGCATGTTTTTCTAAGCTCATTGTTTTTTGTGATAGGTAGATTGGTTAAGGCTGCAATCCTTGGTCCCTTTGGGCATTCATAAAATGATGACAAGTTAGTAGTAACATTTGGGGACTTCATTCTTTGGCCAACTCTCCACAAATAATGTTATAATCATTCATGTCTTAGTAACCATTAAAGTGAAGTTGAATGAGTGGTTTTTTTCCTGTTCCCTTAGAAGTTATGAATGGTACTCTAGAGAATTCAAATGTATAGTTATGAATGGTATCTCAGAATAGTTACCATTCATGTATATGAAACACTCTTTTTAATTTAGAAACCAAACAATTGAATTAGAAACAAGAATTGTTGAATGCTTGAAGAAGAAATAATGTTCAGATATAGAATTTTGATCTTCATAATGATTTCCACACACTAATAAAGAAATTGATTGCCTGTGATATTATTTTTCATGTTTTTCTTTTTTGGCAAAATGTTGAAAAGTCTGAGACATACTCTCTTAGTTATAAGAATAATTCCACTTGAACAGACTTAAGTTTCTTAGTTTTTGAGTATAGAAGACATTTTGGGAAGAAGCAATGGTTCATCTTAGTTCCAATTTGAGTGAATATGTATGTGATGTGTATATGCACACATACATACTTACACACATATAAATGATGGCAGCATTTAAACTTTGTAACTGACATAGTAAAGTAACAAGAGCAATTATTTTACTCTCAAGCATTTAGAATTGAGACCCTTTTCTCCCCTGATAATGCCATTGCTCTAGCAAGTACTCAGTCTATAAACTTTCTCACAAATTGTATCTTGAAAAATTGTTTAACTGTGTAAAAGAAAGTATTATGTCATGTTCATTGATTTTCCCTTCTATTCACAATTGAGAACTGGAAGTAAATTTCCCTTTGTAAGAATACTGATAGTCTTTAAGGAATAGTATTTCTGATGACAAAGGCATCTGTGGAATTATGAGAAGTATAAGACCAACTTTGCCCCCTTCTTTATTTTAATTTTTTCCCCTTTATTTTTAAAGCTCCTTCAACATTCATTGGGTGATAATTTGCAAAGCACAGTGCTCCCACTTTGATCTGTGCTATTACAGTCAGTCCTGAGCACTTGAGATAAATTCTATTATATTAGTAGCTACATTTTATAGATAAACAGGCTCAGAAAGTTAAGTAACTTCCTTAGAGTCACTCAGTTAATAATGGATTTGAGATTGAACCTTGTCTTTTTTTTTTTAATCTTCACCTGAGGATATTTTTTCCATTGAGTTTTTTAGAGAGAGTGGAAAGGAGGCGGGGAGAGAGAAAAACATCGATGTGAGCGAGACACATCAATTTTTTGCCTTTTGCAGGTGCCCCAATTGAGAGGGGGGGCGACGGGCGGGGGGAGGATTGAGCCTGCAACCGAGGTACGTGCCTTTGACTGGGAATTGAACCTGCAACCCTTTGATCTGAGGGTGGACATTCTAACCACTGAACCAAACAGGCCAGGACAAGTAAATCTTCTTTTTTTTAAGATATGTTTTTATTGATTTCAGAGAGAGGGAGAGAGACTAAGAGATAGAAACATCAATGATGAGAGAGAATCATCCATCAGCAGCCTCAAGCCAGCAACTCAAGCATGTGCCCTGACTAGGAATCGAATCGTGATCTCCTAGTTCATAGTTTGACACTCAACCATTGAGCCACACCAGCCAGGCTCCTGTCTTTTTTTAAATGAGATCTTTTTTTTTCTTCAATTTTTTAATTTCTTTATTGATTAAGGTGTCACTTATTTGTCCTCATCCCCCCATTCCCATCTCCCACCCCTCCCCACGGATGCCCCCACCCCCCTGTTGTCCCCAACCATTGGTTAGGCTTGTATGCATGCACACAAGTCCTTTGGTTGATCTCTCCCCCCTACCCCCACCCTCCCCTACCCTCCCTCTGAGGCCCGACAGTCCGATCGATGCCTCCTTGTTTCTGGGTCTGTTCTTGTTCATCAGTCTATGTTGTTCATCATTTCCCCTAGATGAGTGAGATCATGTGTTACTAGAAATATAAGAACCAAATGTGAGACGAGCAATAATAGTTATGCTGACAGGCAAATGAATCAGTCTGTAGTAAGTTTCTTTCTGGACCAACAGTTCTTTTGAGACCCGATTTCAATGTCCACCAGTTCCTTATGTGTACATATCGGCACTGACTTTTCAGCTCTGGATGGTGGACAAATGGTGGTAATGCAGGTCCGACTCCCTCTGGTTTGGTCTCGCCCGGACCCAGGGGCATGGCTTCACCAGGATTCAGGGGCGCGCGGCCTCACCCGGACCTGGGACCCAGCATCACCCGGGCCCCGGGGTGCGTGGCCTCACTCGGACCCAGGTGTGCGTGGCCTCACCCGGTCCCGGGATCCAGCCTCACCCGGACCCAGGGGTGCGTGGCCTCACCCGGACCCAGGGGCGCGGCCTCACGTGGACCCGGGACCCAGCCTCACCCGGATCCAGGGGTGCACGGCCTCACCCGGACCCAGGATCCAGCTTAACCCGGACCTGGGACCTAGCCTCACCTGGATCCAGGGGCGCACAGCCTCACCCGGACCCGGGATCCAGCTACACCCGGACCCAGGGGCGCGTGGTAAATGAGACCTTTTAAAGGTAAAATTTACATGCAGTGAAATGAATAGAAATGCAAGTATATTGCCCTAACCGGTTTGGCTCAGTGGATAGAGTGTTGGCCTGTGGACTCAAGGGTCCCAGGCTCGATTCCGTTCAAGGGCATGTACCTCATCGATGTTTCTAACTCTCTATCCCTCTTCCTTCCGCCCTGTAAAAAATTAATAAAATATATTTTAAAAAGAAAAAAGAAATGCAAGTATATTAATTATATGAGTTTTGACAAATGTAAACACGTGTAGCCAACACCCCAACAAGAGAACATTTTCTTCAAAGTTTCCTCACACTCCTTCCAGTCAAAATCCCCACTGTCTTTTAGGCAGCAGCCAGTGTTCTGATTTCTATCACATATTAATTTTGCCATTATTAACTCACAGTATGCACTCCTTTTTTGTCTGAATTCTTCTGTTCAACATAAAGTTTTTGAGATTCCTCCACATTGATGTGTATATCAGTATGAACTCAAGTCTTTTGATACATATCTAGAGTTCTTTCCAACAAATGGTAGCTTCTAATTTGCTTATTCTTATATCACATCCATTTTTATTTTTGCTTTGATATCCACGTGTAATTTATTTCCTTTTCCTGCTATCCTAGATTTATTTGTTTATAAAATCTCTTTGAAATTACAAAAGTAATACATGCTCATTCCAACAAATGACATGACCAGAAGTAAATAAAGCATGAACATCTCCTCAGATTTTTTATTTCTGCCTTTTTCCAATTATGAAAATGAGTGCTCTTTATAAAAAAAAAAAAAAAGGAAAAAAAAGCCATATTAAAAAAATAAGAAGCAGAGAATAAGAATCACCCATAATCCCACCAGTTAGCATTTTGATATATTTTCCTCTTTCTCTGCACTTTTTAAAAAATATATATATATTTCTTTATTGATTTCAGAGAGGAAGGGAGGAGAGATAGAAACATCAATGATGAGAGAGAATCATTGATCAACTGCCTCCTACACGCCCCCTACTGGGGATCAAGCCCGCAACCCAGGCATGTGCCCTTGGCCGGAATTGAACCTGGGACCCTTCAGTCTGCAGGCTGATGCTCTATCCATTGAGCCAAGCCGGCTAGTGCTCTTTCTCTGCACTTTGTTTACCATAGCTGAGACCATAGTTGAGGAATTTTTAGGCTTCCCTTCTTATATTAGGCTTGTCATATCCTCATTAATCAGTTCTTGTTATTTCAACGTTCATGCTTGTGGCCACCCTAAATCGAAGTAGCTGGTAGGACCTTGGCTGGGTTGGCCTTGTCAGGCAGCATTTTTGAATACTCAACCGTACACTCCTTCATCACTAACCTCATTCTCTCATGTACAACACCCAACATTTCTTGTAAAGTAGGAGGCAATATAGTTCTGTGGTTATGAGTGTAGATTCTGGAGTCCCTCCATTTGGGTTCAGATGTTGGCTTCTCTGCCGGCCCATGTGGCTCAGTGGTTGAGTGTTGACCCAGGAACCAAGGGGTCACTGGTTTGATTGCTGGTCCGACCTTCTGCAAGCCACTCCCCACACACCCTGCCTTGGGGGGTGGGAATCAAGCCTGCAACCTGGGCATGTGCCCTGACCAGGGACCTCTTGGTTCATAGGTTGATATTCAACCACTGAGTCACACAGTTGCCGGGCCACTGGTTGCTTCTTGTATGTGCCCTGATTTGGGACAATGCTCTAACCAACAGCTACCTGGCCAGGGCTGAATTATTATTTTTTATATTCTGTATTCTCCATCTGAGTAATGAATTTTAGCACTTTATTTACTGAATTGGGTAGTAAACTATTACGTTTTTTGTTTTGTTAATCCTTATCTGACAATATTAATCCTCATCTGAGGATATTTTTTCCATTGCTTTTCAGAGAGAGTGGGAGGGAGGGAGTGGGCGGGGAGTGAGAGAGAGAAACATTGTTGTGAGAGAGACATATTGCCTGGTTGCCTCTTGCAAGTGCCCCAACTGGAGGTGGGAGCAAACCGACAACCCAGGTACATGCCCTTGATCAGGAATTGAACCCAAGACCCTTTGGTGCATGGGCTCATACTAACCACTGAGCCACCGGCCAGGGTGAGTAAACATATTTTTTATTGGTCCTAATAAAAGCAATAACTGCTGAGAAGTAAGTATATACCATGTGCCAGGTGCCTAGCCTCTCCCTACTCCAATCCTTCCAATTAGTTGTTATTTACAGATGAGAAAAGTGAGGCTCAAGGAAATTCAGGAATGTGCCCACGGGCTAGAATTCAAAACCAATCAAACTCCCTCCTTTCTCTCTCTGTCTCTGTCTGTCTCTCTCTCTTTTTGACATTTATAATTCTAAAACCTGGGCTTAAAATTTTTTAAAAATAGACTTTATTGTTTCTTTAGAGTTCTGGTTTATACTAGTAAGTTCTAAGATTTGGTGCAGTCTCTTTTTACTATTTCATACCCTCTGTTTCATATTCAAGTGTCCTTTATATATCTATATCTCTATTTTTAAAAAATCCCTATGCATGCAGAAGTTCCTCTGTCCTTTGGTCTTTTTGGATAGCTTTCTAGATCTTCTCTATATTACCTTTTTTTTGTGCTATTATGACTACAACTGTACATTCTATTCTAGGTACAGATACACTTTGGTTTGTACAAGGGCAGGATAGTGTGCTCTGAGTTTCCAAAGCTTTCATAACAACAGCTAGCATTTTGTTGCCTTTTGGTAGCTGTATTCAGGATAAGTCCAGGGACTCAGAAACGCTTTTCTTTAGAGCTCATCACCTAATAATTATAGTTTGGATTATTTTTCCATTTGCATTACCTGATTTTTGTCTACATGGGAGCTATTTTTCACATTTCTCAACATGCAACTTTATACCATCATACTTCACGCTATTGCTGTAGAGTTACCTGCAAATTGAGAAAATTTCACTAGTTTTTTTCCTAGATAATTTCTAAAAGTGTTTAATTCAATATCAATCCCTGGGTGATCCCTTTGTTTATACATCTTCATCTAGAGAAGGGACTGTATCAGAACTCTTATTTCTGTTTCTAAATTAATTCTCGGGGGGGGGGGGAGGATTAGTCTTAAGTCATATTTATTTGCTGTTTTCAGTAGCCTTTGAAGAGGTTTTAAAAAAAATTCTGTCTAATTTTTATTATATCATGCATCCTCTCACTTCAGGTATGCATATGTGTTACTGATGTCTTGTAAATTTCCAAAGTGGCTGCACCAGTTTACATTTCCACCAGCAGTGTATGAGCCAATTTTTCTACATTCTCACCAATATTTTTTAATGTCTTTAATTATAGTCATCCTGGTAGGTTCAAAGTGATAACTTATGTCTTGATTTGTATTTCTCTAATGATTAATGATGTTGAACATCATTTCATGTGTTTGTTGGCTATTTGTGTATCTTCTTTTCTTTGAAGAATGTTTATTTAAATGGTTTTACCTGTTCTTTTTTTTTTTCATTAAAATATTTTTATTTATTTTATTATTTTTAAAAATCTTTATTGTTGAAAGTATTACATATGTCCCCTTTTTCCCCCCTTTAACCCCCTCCAGCCTGCCCTCTTACTGATTTTAGAGAAAGGGGAAGGGAGAGGGAAAGAGAGCGCAACACTGATCAGCTGCTTCCTATGCGTCCCCTACCAGGAATCAAACCAAATTCTTTTTTTTTTTAATTCTAGTTTTCCTCATATAAATTTTAGAATACCTTTTAATTTTTATTTATTTATTTATTATTATTTTTTTAAATCCTCCCCAAGGATATTTTTCCATTGATTTTTAGAGAGAGTAGAAGAGAGAGGGAGAGACAGAAATATTGATGTGTTTGATTGGCTGCCTCCTGTATGCATCTGGACCAGGGCCTGGGCTGGGGAGGAGCCTGCAACTGAGGTATATGCCCTTGACCAGAATCAAACCTGGGACCCTTCAGTCTTCAGTCCAATGCTTTATCCACTGAGCCAAACTTATTTTTGTTAGTAAGTATTTCATTATATATCTCTCAAATACAAGTATTTCCCCATTGGAGCATAATTATATCAGCATTGTCATATCCCAATATCTTTAAATATCCAGTCACTTAAGGAGTTTTAAGCCCTGAGCAGTGTGTTCAGTGGTTAGAGTGTTGGCCCATGAACTGAAGGGTTGAGAATTCAATTCCCAGTCAAGGGCACATACCTGAGTTGGGTATGACTCCCAAGTAACCACTTGTAGGAGGCAACCAATCTCTACCCCCGCCCCCTTCACTCTCTCTAAAAATCTATGGACAAAATAGCCTCAGGCCCTAGCCGATTTGGCTCAGTGGATAGAGCGTTAGCCTGCAGACTGAAGGTCCCAAGTTTGATTCCGGCCAAGGGCACATGCCCGGGTTGCGGGCTCAATCCCCAGTAGGCAGCCCATCAGTGATTCTCTCTCATCATTGATGTTTCTATCTCTCCTCCCTTCCTCTCTGAAATCAATAAAAGTATTTTTTTTAAATAACCTCAGATGAAGATTAAGAAAAAATAAATTTTAGGCAGGGGTGGGGGGTAGGGAAGGTGTATATGATATGATTTCCATTTTTAAAAGATTAACCCAGTTGTTGCAAACAAAGTGTGTTATCTGGGAGGAGGATTGATTGTCCCAGGTAATGCTAGATACTTCAACTAGGTTGATGGAAAAAGAAATGGAAAGTGGATGTATTTTGTATATATTTTGATGATCGATTAGATAGGAGGGTCAAGGAGGAAGACAAGGATTGATCATGCCTTCCTTCTGAAAATTCTTTTCTTAGCTTTTAGGACAAAGCATTGGTCTGATTTTCCTTCTCCCTTCCTTGATGCTTCCTTCTTTGTCAGTCTCTAGGTTATCTGTGACCTTGCCTCTCTGTTTGTGCTTTTGTATTGGGAAGTCATCCACTCTTTCATGTCTTCAAGTATATCCTCCATGTAGTAACTCCCAAATCTCTATTTGCACCTCTCAATCCCAGTTCCAGAATTCTTTATAAAAAAAATAATTTAGGAGTAAATTTTCTTTTTAAAAAAATATATTTTATTGATTTCTTACAGAGAGGAAGGGAGGATAGAGAGTCATAAACATTGATGAGAGAGAAACATCAATCAGCTGCCTCCTGCACACCTCCTACTGGGGATGTGCCCACAACCAGGGTACATGCCCTTGACCGGAATCGAACCTGGGATCCTTCAGTTCGCAGGCTGACACTCTGTCCACTGAGCCAAATCGGTTAGGGCTAAAAGTAAATTTTCTATTGCAGTTGACATACAACAGTCCCAGAATTCTTACTGGATCACGCCACCTGGATATTCCTTTTGCACCTCCTGCTTTTTGTGTACTGGTTGCTTTTGGGAACTAGTGGTGAGATTTGTATAGCTTATTTCCTCCTTGCTTGGGAGATAGGTTTACATGTTTTATGGATGGACTAGAGGCCCAGTGCACGAAATTCATGCATGGGGGTGGGGGGGGTGTCCCTCAGCCCAGCCTGCACCCTCTCCAATCTGGGACCCCTCAAGGGATGCCCGACTGTCCGACTGGGATCGGGCCTAAACGGGCATTCGGACATCCCTTTCACAATCAAGGACTGCTGGCTCCCAACTGCTCGCCTGCCTTCCTTCCTGATTGCCCCTAACCGCTTCTGCCTGCCAGCCTGATCACCCCCTAACCACTCCCATGCCAGCCTGATTGATGTCTAACTGCTCCCCTGCCAGCCTGTTTGCCCCCAACTTCCCTCCTCTGCTGGCCTGGTCACCCCTAACTGCCCTCCCCTGCAGGGTTGATTGCCTCCAACTGCCCTCCCTTGCAGGCCTGGTCCCTCTCAACTGCCCTCCCTTGCAGGCCTGGTGCCTCTCAACTGCCCTCCCCTGCTGGCCATCTTGTGGTGGCCATCTTGTGTCCACATGGGGGCAGGATCTTTGACCACATGGGGGCAGCTATATTGTGTTTTGGAGTGATGGTCAATCTGCATATTACTTTTTTATTAGATAGGATGTTACACCTTTTATACAGGTTTTAATGATGGAGCCTTTGATTTTCTAAGAAAGATGCTTAGCACACTTGGGCATTTTCCTTCAGGGCCTTGGCTTCCTCATAGGTTAAAATGTGACGGTTAAGCTTATCTTCTGCCCCACCAACCCCCCTACCCCCGTCTTCCATGATGTGCTACTCTTTATCCTGACTCACATGTTTCATTCATTCAGTCAGGACTGATATAGGACTGCCAACATACCAAACATTGGCTCCACTGTTTTCCCAGATCATTCAGATGTAAGGCCTTAGTTACTGTTGACTTCCCTGAATGCTCTATCTCCTTTCATACCAAGACACTCTCAGGTCCTTCCCGGTCTTTTTCTCCCAGTACTCCAATTCAGATCCTTTGTTACCTTTTGCCTTGACTATTGTCCCTACTTCCAATCTTCCTTTCCAGCTCTATTCTGTTCTTTGCTTAAATGAGATGTCTGGCATCTTCCTAGATATTCTGTAATCTGTGACTCTATTTGTGTGACTCTTATCATTTAATGACTAAAGTACAGACTCGGCCTGATAGTTCAGGTTCTGTGATCTGGCCCAGCTTGTCTTTCCAGCCTTGCTTCCCATTGCTTTTGCAACACTGTACTCATCTTTGTTCCCTATAAATAATCTCATTATATTTTCTGCTCACACTGTCTATCCACCTTCAGTAATACTCCTTGTCTCTGCATGCCCCAATTCTGCCTTTTTTTTTCCTAATCCTCACCTGAGGATATGTTTCCATTGATTTTATAGAGGAAGGGAGAGGGAGAGAGAGAGAAACATCGATTGGTTGCCTGCCCTCCTGCATACACCCTGACCTGGGATGGAACCTGCAACCTGGGTATGTGCCCTGATTGGGAATTAAAACCATGACCTTTTGTTGTATGGGATGAAGCTCCAACCAATTGAGCCACATTGGCCAGGCTCCTGCCTTTTTTTTTTTTGGTCATTTTTTTTCTTGTTTTGTTACTCCTCACTCAAAGGTATTTTTCCATTGATTTTTTTAAAATACATGTTTTTATTGGCTTCTTTTAGAGAAAGAAGAAGGGAGAGGGATAGAGCGATAGAAACATTGATGGGAGAGAAACATCAAAGATCGGCTGTCGCCGAAACTGGTTTGGCTCAGTGGATAGAGCGTCGGCCTGCGGACTCAAGGGTCCCAGGTTCGATTCCGGTCAAGGGCATGTACCTTGGTTGCGGGCACATCCCCAGTGGGGGGTGTGCAAGAGGCAGCTAATCGATGTTTCTCTCTCATCGATGTTTCTAACTCTCTATCCCTCTCTCTTCCTCTCTGTAAAAAATCAATTAAAAAAAAAAAGATCGGCTGTCCCCTACTAGGGTTCAAGCCTACAACCTGGAATCAGAGTGGTAACCTCTTGGTTCATGGGTCGACGCTCAACCACTGAGCCACACCAGCTAGGCTCCATTGATTTTTAGAGAGAGTGGAAGAGTGAGGGAAAGACAGAAATATCGATGTGAGAGAGAGAAATATATCGATTGGTTGCCTCCTGGATGCGCCCTGACCAGGGCCCAGGCTGGGGAGGAGCCTGCAACTGAGGTATGTGCCCTTGACCAGAATCGAACCCGGGACCCTTCCATCTGTAGGCTGACACTCTGTCCACTGAGCCAAACTGGCCAGGGCAAAAAAACATATATTTTTTAAAAAGGTAAGAAGAAACAGGTGAAATTCATTTTCACTAATATTTTGATAACCTAATAATTGCAAACTATTAGCATTTCAACATACAATTAATAAAAAATTATTAATATGATAGTTTATGTTCTTTTTTAAATACTAACTCTTTGTGACTTGGTGTGTGCTAAAGCACATATCAATTCAGATGAGCCATATTTCACATGCTTAATATCCACATGTGTATAGTGGCTATAATTGGACAGCATAGCTCTAGGCTTTACTTGAATCAAGTTCTTGCTTTGGCATTAACACTTCATAAATGGTGTTGTATTCTTCCACTAGGAGGCTTATAATGTCCAGGTGTGTTTTTTTGTGTTATATGTGTCATGGATAACGATTATCTAGATCCTTTATTTCATTAGATGTTTGCAAAATGATGATATTATAAATCTATCATTCTTCATTTATTAGCTGAAATATTTTTAAAATGTAAAACTTTTTTTTATCAACTCTTTGGTTACCCTGAGATTTGATTTGTGTAAGAAAGGCAGGATATATACTTGATTCTTTCCCTTTTATTTCTTTATTTGTAGATTTTCAAAATAAGTTGGTTCCCTGACATACTCTGAAGCATAGTAGCCTCCATCTTGGGTAAAAACTGCTGTTTAAAATTTTAACCCTACTATTCTCCAAAGGGGATCGGTGAGGTTTTTTTCAAGCATCATGAATTTATGGGTTTTAACATTTGTTATGTTTTAATTCAATGAAGTTATTCTTTTTTTTAAAATATATTTTATTGATTTTTTACAGAGAGGAAGGGGGAGGGATAGAGAGTTAGAAACATCTATGAGAGAGAAACATCGATCAGCTGCCTCCTGCACACCCCCCAATGGGGATGTGCCCGCAACCAAAGGTACATGCCCTCGACTGGAATCGAACCCGGAACCCTTCAGTCCGCAGGCCGATGCTCTATCCCCTGAGCCAAACCAGTCAGGGCTCAATGAAGTTATTCTTAATGATGTTCAGTTTGTTCCTGTAGGAGCCTATTCAGGTTGGCTACTGATTCTTTTTGACATAACTGTAGTAGTCTTTGATAGTGTCCCTTGCTTTCTAGTATGATAAGAGGTTCCAGACTCCTCTCGTACATTTACTGCCCTTTAGCCAAAAAGCTGTGGGTCCTTTTAGTGAGACATTGTGTTTGGAGACCACATTGATACTGGCTCCTTCATTGAATGATAAATGAGGAAACTAGAGGCTAAAAAAAGTAGAGTGAGCCGAGACCGGTTTGGCTCAGTGGTTAGAGCATCGGTCTGCGGACTGGAAGGTCCCAGGTTCAATTCCGGTCAAGGGCATGTACATTGGTTGCGGGCACATCCCCCGGTGGGGGGTGTGCAGGAGGCAGCTGGTCGATGTCTCTCTCTCATCGATGTTTCTAGCTCTCTATCCCTCTCCCTTCCTCTCTGTGAAGAATCAATAAAATATATTTTTTTAAAAATAGAGTGATTTAACCAAGGTCACATGAATTTAACAGCATAATCTGGCCTAGAACCCTAGCCTGGCTCTTTGCTCTATGGCATTGCTATTTTGTTTTGCTTCCTTTACCTAGCTTCTAGGACAGGTGGTTAACTGCATTTGTGCTTTGACTCTAGGACATCAGGAGAAATAGTGTTTTTTTGTTTGTTTGTTTTTTAATATGTTCTTATTGATTTCAGAGAGGAAGGGAGAGGGAGAGAGAGGTAGAAACATCAATGATAAGAGAATCGTTGATCAGCTGCCTCTTGCACACCCTCCATTGGGGATCAAGCCCGCAACCTGGGCATGTGCCTTTAACTGGAATCAAACCCGGGACCCTTCAGTCTGCTGGCTGATGTTCTATCCACTGAACCAAACCAGCCAGGGTGAGAAATAGGTTTTGTAGGTTATCATTGGAGGTACAATCGGAACTCATTAATTTGGGCTAATTGGGGTAAATCCTAGTGAGATTGTTGTATGTTGTTTTTCTTTAGGTGCAGCTGTTACTTGGGAGTCATACAGTAGCTGAAACTAGGCTAATAGTGTTACCAGGTTATTTTGTTAGGTAGAGATCCTTGGACCTCGTTTAATGAATAGCTGAGAATGGTGTGCTATTTAATGTTAATTGTATGTAAATTAGACTCCAGAAATACTTAAAAACAATTCATTAAACATTTTCCCCTGCAATCTTATTTACACCTTTTTCTTCGCCAGTCTTCTTAGAGTGCAGAGGTAAATTTCAGCTCAGATCTGAATTTATCTCAAGTTTCAAATGTGTGGAGTTTGTATTAATAAAGTGTTGCTGCAAAGTTCAGAGAATTTTAGAAAGAATATTTGAGAAAGTGAAGAGGAAGAGCATCTGAGCATGAGACATCTGGCAGTTTCAGCCAATCAGAATGCAACTCTTTGCATTTAAAAATAAGCAGGCCCGGGCCACTGTGGCTCAGTTGGTTGGAGCTCTGTCCCATGCACCCAAGGGTTGCAGATTCGATTCCTGATCAGGGCACATACCCAGGTTTAGGGTTCAGTCCTCATTGGCAGCCAATCTCTGTTTCTCTCTCATATCAATGTTTCTCCCCTACCCCCCTTTCTCTCTCTAAAAACTCAATGAAAACCATATCCTCAGGTGAGGATTAAAAAATAATAAAATTTAAAAAATCCTATCTAATAAAAGAGTAATATGCAAATTGACCATCACTCCAACACACAAGATGGCCGCTCCCATGTGGTCAAAGATGGCTGCCCCCATGTGGACACAAGATGGCCGCCACAAGATGGCCAGCAGAGGAGGGCAGTTGGGGGGACCAGGCCCGCAGGGGAGGGAAGTCAGGGGCGACCAGGCTGGCAGGGGAGGGCAGTTGAGGGAGACCAGGCTGGCAGGGGAGGGCAGTTGGGGGGACCAGGCCTACAGGGGAGGGCAGTTGGGGGGGACCAAGCCTGCAGGAGAGGGCAGTTGGGGGCAACCAGGCCAGCAGCGAGGGCAGTTGGGAGCAACCAGACCTGCAGGGGAGGGAAGTTAGGGGCAACCAGGCTGGCAGGGGAGGGCAGTTAGCGGTGACCAGGCCAGCAGGGGAGGGCAGTTAGGGGCAATCAGGCCAGCAGGGGAGCAGTTAGGCATCGATCAGGCTGGCTGGCAGGGGAGTGGTTAGGGGGTGATCAGGCTGGCAGGCAGAAGCAGTTAGGAGCAATCAGGCAGGCAGGCAGGCAGGCGAGCAGTTGGGAGCTAACAGTCCTGGATTGTGAGAGGGCTGTCCGACTGCCCGTTTAGGCCCGATCCCCGGTGGGATTGGGCCTAAATGGGCAGTCAGACATCCCTCGCGGGGTCCAAGATTGGAGAGGGTGTAGGATGGGCTGAGGGACACACCACCCCCGTGCACGGATTTCGTGCACCGGGCCTCTAGTAAATATATAATAATATAAATAAATAAAATTTAAAAATGCATTTGAGTGGCAAAGAGCTTTCAGAAAGCTTGTTCACTTTACCTCAAAAGCAATTATCACCTTAGAGCCTCACTCAGAGATACTTGTGTATTGAGGAACAGAGGATCCAGGTGTGTGAGGGTTGACTGTGTTGCCTGTTAGCTCCGTGGCACAAAGTAAGTCACTTGACCTCTCTGAGTCTTAATTTATTCATCTATAATGAGGTAGTTAAAATTGGGAGTGGTAATACATGTTCTTTTTACCTCATAGATTTCTTGTGATATTCAAATCAGCTAATTAATCAAATAATATAGTAGATACTTATTGAATTAACTAGAGGCCCGGTGCACAAAATTTGTGCACTGGAGGGGGGTTCCTCAGTCCAGCCTGCGCCCTCTCATAGTCCAGGAACCCTCGGGGGATGTCCGGCAGTCAGACATCCCTAGAGCTGCCATGGAGGCAGGAGAGGCTCCTGCCACCGCCACTGTGCTTGCCAGCCGTGAGCCCAACTTCTGCTGAGCGGCGCTCCCCATGTGGGAGCACACTGACCACCAGGGGGCAGCTCCTGCATTGAGTGTCTGCCCCCTGGTGGTCAGTGTGCATCATAGCAACTGGTCATTCCGCTGTTGGGCTGAACCCAGCTCTCCGACATCCCCCGAGGGGTCCCGGATTGCGAGAGGGCGCAGGCCAGGTCAAGGGACCCCATGGGGCACAATCAGAGCCAGGAAGGGACACAGGAGGTTGGCCAGCCGGGGAGGGACTGTGGAAGGGCTCCAGGGTGTGTCCAGCCCGTCTTGTTTAGTCCCAATCGGCTAGACCCCAGTAGCAAGCTAACCTACCAGTCAGAGCATCTGCCCCCTGGTGGTCAGTGCACATCATAGTGAGCGGTTGAGTGGACTTAGCATATTATTAGCATATTACACTTTGATTGGTTGAATGGCCGACCGAACACTTAGCATATTAGGCTTTTATTATATAGGATGAGAGATGATATGAAAGTGCTTTTTTAACTAGAAGCTTTGTATGACCCTAAGCATAATTAGAATAATATAGATTAGGTATACTAATACATACTAGTGATCAGAAGCAAGACAGCAGAAGGAGGAGATTTAACCTTTTGCACTTGGATGTCGAGTGTGACTTGACACAGTTAGCATTAGAATAAAGGAATCGAGAAAAAAGCAAGTGAGTGCAAAGGGTTAAGAAGTCTATCCAGAACTTATAGCCATTTTACTTTACTACAAAGGCATATAGCCCTCACACCTCAGGGCCTCTGAGAGCATCGCAGTTTTATAGCATAGTACCACTGTTGATGTGAAGACCCTGAGTTACCAAGAAAAGGTTAAATTATGATTAATATATTCTGTTTAAGAAATAATGGATATGCACAATATATTTTAGTGTGTTTTTTTTTTATAAAATGGCTTAAAAAAAGTATAGTATCTAAAGAATTATTTCCATTATCTGACAATTCTATCTTAGATGGAGTCAGTCATTCTCCAAAAGCAGCTAACAACTGCATTAAATGCCAGTTGCTACTCTATATTCTTTTATTTTTTTAATAAATCTTTATTGTTCAGATTATTACAATTGTTTCTCCTTTTTCCCCCCATATCTCCCCATCACCCGGTTCCCTCCCCCCACCCCGTTGTCCTTATCCATAGGTGTATGATTTTTGTCCAGTCTCTTCCCATACCCCCCACACAGACACACCTTTCCCCCTGAGAATTATCAATCCATTCCCATTCTATGCCTCTGATTCTATTATGTTCACCAGTTTATTCTGTTCCTCAGATTTTGAATTCACTTGATTTTTAGAATCACTTGTTGATAGATATTTGTTGTTCATAATTTTTATCTTTACTTTTTTCTTCTTCTTCCTCTTCTTAAAGAATACCTTTCAGCATTTCATACAATACTGGTTTGGTGGTGATGAACTCCTTTAGCTTTTTCTTATCTGTGAAGCTCTTTATCTGCCCTTCAATTCTGAATGATAACTTTGCTGGGTAGTGTAGTCTTGGTTGTAGGTTCTTGCTATTCATCACTTTGAATATTTCTTGCCATTCCCTTCTGGCCTGCATAGTTTCCGTTGAGAAATCAGCTGACAGTCGTATGGGTGCTCCCTTGTAGGTAACTAACTGTTTTTCTCTTGCTGCTTGTAAGATTCTCTCTAGCATAACTTTTTTTATTTTATTTATTTATTTTTATAACTTGTTTTTTAATCATTAAAATAACTTATTTTTCTTAAATCGTTCAATATGCTTTCATAGTAACAAGTCTTAATTACATTTTTATTTTATTTCAAAGCTGATAAATTTATTTTATCTGCTGATTTTCTTTAAGTTCAGTATATTGCTGCATTTTAACAGGTAAAAGGAATTTTACATTTAATTTATTGAATGAGAGTAGCCTCTGAAGCTAATATTTTACTTAATTAAAAAAAAATATTTTAAAGACAAGTGCAAATGTCACTCAGGTCAACCATGTATTAATCAAAATCAACTATTACAATTATATAAAACCTGTTGAATTATCAGTTTTGTATTTTTTATTTGATACAGGAAATCAACAAATACTTTTGAGAACACATTATATACAAATTATACTAGACATGATCCCCTGTTCTTTTTTTTTTAATGTATTTTTTATTGATTTTAGAGAGGGAGAGAGAGAGAAACATCAATGATGAGAGAGAATCATTGATTGACTGCCTCCTGCACGCTCTCCACTGGGGATCAAGACCGCAACCCGGGCATGTGCCCTTGACCGGAATCGAACCCGGGACCTTTCAGTTTGCAGATCGACACTCTATCCACTGAGCCAAACCGGCTAGGGCCGTGGTTGGCAAACTGTGGCTCTCGAGCCACATGCGGCTCTTTGGCCCCTGGAGTGTGGCTCTTCCACAAAATACCACGGCCTGGGCGAGTCTATTTTGAAGAAGTGGCGTTAGAAGAAGTTTAAGTTTAAAAAGTTTGGCTCTCAAAAGAAATTTCAATCGTTGTACTGTTGATTTTTGGCTCTGTTAACTAATGAGTTTGCCGACCACTGGGCTAGGACATGATCTCCTGTTCTAAAGAAGTTTATATTCTAGGAACACAAAGAACATGAAAATGTTGCAATATTGTGAAATCTCAAAACTTTACGTCTTGGATTCTTTTTTAAATTTATATATTACTAGGAGCCCAGCGCGCGATTCGAAATCGTGTGGCGTCACCCACCCTTGAGTCGCTGGTCTGGCCCTGCCTCGCTCCCCGGGCCCCGCAGCAGCCACAGCCACTGCTGGTCCGGCCCTGCCTCCCTCTCCGGCCCTTGAAGCAGCCGCCCCTGCTGCCCTGCCCCCAACACTGCGCACGCAACCTCCTCCTGTCCGGTCGATCCGTTACGGCGTCCCAATTAATTAGCATATTTCTCTATTATTTATAGATATAGATTGTTGACATTATTACAGATGTCCCCCATTTTGCCTCCTTTGCCCCCCTCCACCCACCGAGGTCTCTCCCCACCCCCGCTCCACCTCTGGCCTTCACTACACTATAGTCTGTGTCCATGGGCTACGTATGCATACATGTATATAAGTTCTTTGGTTAATCTTTTTCCACCCCCCACCCCCCAGTCCCCCTTTGGATTCTTTTCTCTGCCATTATTTCATTCTCCTAGCCATTTTGTTTTCATAACAATATATTTTGCTAATCATTTTAAGGAATATATGGTTGCTAGGTTGATTTATATTAAAATTTAGATAAAAGAGACAAACTAGTAGCAAAAGATAACTTACCAAGATGACACAAGAAAAATTTGAAAACCTTTAACATAAGTAAATTAAAGTTGTGCCCTAGCTGGTTTGGCTCAGTGGATAGAGTGTTGGCCTGCAGACTGAAGGGTCCCGGGTTCGATTCCAGTCAGTCGGTGATTCTCTCTCATCATTGATGTTTCTATCTCTCTCCCTCTCCTTTCCTCTCTGAAATCAATAAAAATATTTTTAAAAATTAAAGTTGTAATTAAGCAACTTCTACAGAAAACACCCTATCCAAATAATTCCCAGATGAATTTCAAGGTACAGGATAAGGTTTTAGAGTCAGTTATAAATTCCACTTTTCTATGCTATTGTCCCCCATTAAGAAAGTAAGTGACTGAATAGTTTACATTTTCACTTCCTGCCCTTTCTGACGTGGGTCTCTAGTAAAGGGACCTAATTGTCACATTTTTTTAAAAAAATTGATTTCAGAGAGAGGAAGGGAGAGACAGAGAGAAACATCATGATGAGAGAGAATCATTGATCAGCTGCCTCCTGTAACCCTCTACTGGGGATCGAACCTGAAGCTCAGGCATGTGCCCTGATTGGTAATCAAACCCGTGGCCTCCTGGTTCATTGGTTGAGGCTCAACCACTGAGCGACACCAACCAGGCCTAATTGTCACATTTTATTCTTCATTATCTCTCACTCCCTTTCTCCTTCCTTGCTTTTTCTCTGATTTTTTTCCTTCATAGTCAGCGTGAGTCAGAAAGGACTTTTCCATTGTTTGGAGACTGACACCCCCCCGCCCCCCCCCATCTTTCTATCCACTTGTCCAGTATTTTATGAAGGATTGATGGGTGACAGAAGTGCTGCTTAGCACCTCAGAATTAAAAGTTTGTACCTTCCCTCGAAGAGCTCACAGCGTATCCCTGTTAAAACTGTAATATGGGATGGATGCTATAATAGAGGAATAATAGGTGGTTTTGGAAGTGGAGGAAGGCTTGATTAATTCTTTCTGGGGAACAGGTCAGGATGACTTTGTGGAAGCAATTACATTTGGACTGGGCAGGGAAAGATTAATAAAATTTCAAGAAGCGGGGGGACAAAAATGGTGGATATTCCAGGAAGCAGAAAATGTCTTGAATGAAGTCACAGAAGCATGAGAGTGCCTCTGTAGTGAACAGTGGTTGAAGTGCAGAGTATTGGAAAGGTATGGACAGAAAGGAGGCTAAAGAAGTATGTCGATGTCAGATAGTAAAAGGCCTTAAATACCACATATTTGCCCTGATCATTCTCTCTGATTTTTCTATCTCAGTCTTGTTCTAAAATACCTCTTACCTTCAATTCTCAGATGAAAAATTTCAGGTTTGCCTCTGTGTTAGGTATAAGGTACAGGTTCAATCCCTGGTCTGGATGCATATGGGAAGGCAACCAATCGATGTTTTTCTCTATGTCAATGTTTCTCTCTCCTCCCTTTCTCCCTTCCTTCTCTCTCTAAAAGTCAATAAGCATGACCTCAAGTGAGGATTATAAAACACACACACACACACACAAATAAATAAATAAATAAATAAATAAATAAATGCCCAGAGAGGTTAATTTAATTGTTCAAGAAAGTTTCTCAGTGACCACCTAGTCTCAAACTCTATATAGAGCACTTTCTATCATCTTATGTTGATGTTGCAACTTTCTCATTATGTAGATTCTTTCGTTCAATTAGAAGTGTTTCCACTTGGATTATTGCCCCAGTCTTTCACCCCTTCATGCAGTAACGTCTCCACACTGCTTCCAGAGAGCTTTCCAAATGCAAATCCATCATGTCACCCTCTGGCCTCAATCTTAAATAGTTCCCAGTAGCCTCTGCACACTCCCAGTGCTGTAGTGTGGCATACAAGGCTCTGTGCCTCTGCTTCTGTCTCCCTTATTAGCTTCATCACTCATGACTTCCTGCCCTTCAGCCACACCAGGCTATTTGCTGTTCCTGGAACACTGCCTCTGCACACTCTGCTCCCTCCACCTAAAGCTTCTCTTAACCAACCTTTTTGTCCTTTAAGATACCCTCTCTCTTTTTAAAAAAATATGTTTTTATTGATTTTTAGGGAGAGGAATAGAGAGATAGAAACATCGATGAGAGAGAAACATCATCAATCGGCTGCCTCCTGCACACATCCCCACTGGGGATTGAGCCTGCAACCCAGGCATGTGCTCTGACCGGGAATCGAACCCACCATCTCTTGGTTCCTGGGTCAATGCTCAACCACTGAGCCATGCCGGCTGGGCAAGATACCCTTTCTCTACTTACCCCCCTCTCCCCCTAGCCAGAGCTGGATGCCTCCATAACCTTGAACTTATATTTATAGTCACACATCGCAGAATGTTATTGTCCACTTTATTTATTTGTCACCTTCAGTAGCTTTTGAGCTTAATGAGGGCATGGGCATTGTTGAATTATATCCAGCCTGTGGCACAGTGCCAGGAACATAAGGTTCATTGAATGAATGAATGAAAAAACTAACAAATAATTGGATATCACTTTATACAAATCCCACATATAGTTGAAGTCATTTGTTTGCTAGATTCTCACCAGCTTTATCCCTATTTATAAAGGCAGGAAAGAAAGAAAAGAAAGGGAAAGAGAGAAAGGCATGTGGGGGCGGGGAGTATTGAGGGAAGGGAAGCAGGAAGCTGATTTGGGAGGGAAAGGAAAGGTTCTGAGGCTTGTATCATTTTAGGCCAAGTGCCTGGTGATTTTAATGACAGCTTGGATTTCTTTCAAGCTTTGGACATGTGCTAATTTTGATGACTTGCCCTATTCTGACCTTCATTAGCTTTTTTGAAAATTTATCTCCTTTGGCTGATAACTATAATTTTTTTCTCTTTATGTTAGGGAATAAGAGCTTTGAGGTGCGTGAATAAAAGGGAGGTAGTGGATAACTCATGTTGGTCAGGGTGGCCTTGGTTTTTAATTTTTGATGTCTCACTCTTCTCTGTACTAGATTAAACCCCTGATCAATTTCTAGGGCTTGGAGAGTATATGTATATTCTGTCTTGTGATCTGGTGAGCTACTAGGGATTTTAATTCTAAAACAGGTAGAACTTGGACTATTCAGATTGGGTTCTCTTCTCTGCTATAAGACTGGAGGTCCAGACACCCTCCCCAGCCTCACCTTCAGACGGGCCAAAACACAAGAGCCACTAACTGTGGCTTCATTCATTTGATAGATATTTATTGAGCATTCTTTCTGCACCTAGCTTGGTGATAGGCATTAGGATTAGGGATGACTGATCATCACCCTTAAAAAATTCACAGTCTAGTGGGAGAGCAAGTAAGAAAATCAGTCATTTTAGCGCTGTGTGATGGGCTAGGCATTCACAGGATGTTATGGAAGTTTAAAGAGTGTGCAGGGGAGAGAGAGGCAACCTTTGGTGCAAGGCATGTCAAGAGATATTTCACTTGAGCTCAGTCTTGGAAGACCTTAGAAGTTGGTGGGGGTAGTGGTGGGTGGTCAGACTCGAGCAAAAGTATGAAAGCAAGGCAGGCTGGTGTGGCTCCATCGTTGAGCTCTGACCCATGCACCAAGAGGTTGCCGGTTCAATTCCCGGTCAGGGTGTGCAGGAGGCAGCCAATGGATGTGTCCCCTCTCATCGATGTTTCTCTCTCCCTCTCCCTTCCTCTCTCGGTAAAAAATCAATTAAAAATCTTTTTAAAAAGAAGTATGAAGGCAGGAGAGAACATGATGCAATGGGGAGCTATGGGAAGGTCTCTAGACTTCATGGAAGGGTATGTATGTATGAAGATGTGATAGATGAGCCATATAAAGGGACCATATTGTGAAAGACCTTTTCTACTTTCCTAAATAAAAGATTTATTAAGGAATTATCAAGTAGGAGTCTTTTCATTCATCCAGTGTTAGGTGTTTAGTGTTTCTCTTACTGTTCTTTCTTGAGCAACTGAGTTTTATCATATTTTATTTTTTTGATTTGTTCTTTTTATGATAGCTGAATTTGGAGCCGTCTTTCCCTTTATGCGTTAAGTGACTCCACTTTAAGTACTATCTAGTCAAACCCTACACTTAGGCATTGTGGAGTGGATGATGTATAGCTTTTAAGGCAGTTGGAAGGAGGAGGATTTAAATGACCTTCAAAGGCTAATGTCAAGCCCCCATGTCAGTGTCACTGCAATTCATGCATGCATGGAGAGTGGGAAAAGGAACTTAATTATGGAGGAGGGGAATCGTAACCCTGCTTGAATGAGTAGCTGAACGTCCTGGGCCTGCCCCTTAGTCTCAAAAAAGACTTCTTACATTTGCTGCCAAAGAGGTCATAGGGAGAGCTCACATAAATACCATCCTCCCTCTTAGGTGTGTGAACAGTCTTTCTTTGCTTCCACAGGTGCAGAATAGGTTCACCAAATAGTTTTCTGATCTCCATTGGACAGAATTTGGCACTTATTGTCCTCCAGAAAATCAGTTCTTTAAGGCATGAAACATGGCAATTGTATGTCAGCAGACATTTAAAAACACCTTTTAACTTTCAAGGGCTGGCCTCATAAGATATATTTTGTACAAAAGTACCAGTTTATCAAAATGAGACTTGAATCATTTAAATCTTGAAAGGGGCTTAGTTTTAACTGCTGGTGTACCTTTTACCAGCAAAATTCTTGTTGTCTTTTAATGGTGCTGTCCGTCAGGAGGTTTGTGATGATCAGAGGTTAGGCTCCTTTCTTCTGCTAACTTTTGGTAACTGTTCAGAAACTATTACATTGTTTGGGATGAGGAAACCCACGGTGACCCATGTCACTATCGTTTCGGATTATCAAATAGCTTTCCATAATTAGCTTGGATGACAGTAGAAGCCAGCCTTATGCAGTCAGGAACTGTTCCAACATGGCTACAGTCTGAATGACCAAAGGAATGGTCACAGTCACCCTCCTCCATCTCATTAATTTGTTTTGGGAAATGGTATCTGTGAGGCAGAGCTCTATCTTCGGCTCATCAATACAGGGTCTGAACAGGAAAATCTATTTCTATGAAATCCTTGAGAGTTGTTGAAACTCTTAGTACTTTAAAAATAACTTTTTTATTTGGGAGGGAAAATGCTATACAAACATGGCCTCGGTTGTTGCCTGTACAACATATATATTCATGCAGTTCTTGCTATTTCTAAAGTTTGGGGAAAAGTTTTATGTTAATCCAAATAAAATTTTAATTTTTCTAAATACATATTCTTATCTTAATACTTGTTGTTAGATTTTCTTAGGAGGTAGAAAAACAAAGCTCAGTCTTAATTTTTTATCTGTGTAAGCACTTTCCCTCCATTGTAATAGAAGTTCTTAAGTGCCCAGACTATGACAGAGCCCATTTTCAAAGCTGTTCATAGAGATTTAGCTATGCAATTTATTTACCCTTGGTCACCAAGAAAGAGTAAAAACCAAAGAACCAGATGGCTACTGAAGGAAAAATGTAACAGCAAATTTTTGAGGGGCTAGAGACCAGAGAGCAAGAAGAATGCTGGGGGGTGGTCTCAGGGAGCTGTGATTGGTAGTGACAAAATGGAAATAAGTAATGGAAATGTTAGGCTACTATATACTAAAGACAAAATTCCATTTTTGGCTTGGAATTGTCTTTCTAAGGGAAGCCTTTGTAATGATTGAAATGCCACAGAATTCATCTGGCTTTTTGTCCCATGAAGGCATTAGAATTTAAAACAGATCCTTTAACATGATTTATGGGAAACAAGAAATACCAGTTCAATTAGGGCAGGTGGTATTTAAATACCCTTCTCTGTGGGATGGGGCTGTTCCCACCAAAATTGTTTGTGGGTAAAATCACAACAAAGATCCACAAAGTACAGCTATATGTATATTTAAAAAACATCAGTTTCTTGCATTTGGCTAAGTGTTAAAGGTTAATTTAAAATATTAATGCTGAAAAGATTAATTTAAGATATTAAATCTAGGCAAGAATACATGTACATATTGTAATTACTTCCTTTTTACAATTAAAGTAATTGGATTGTATTTAATGACCTATTTACATTTAATAACTAAAAAGACTTATCTTTTTAGTATTCCCCATATGCAGAAAGAGGTAGGGAAAACTCACTTCTGATATAATTATCTTTACTTGGGCTAAAAAGGGAAAACAACTGTGCTTTTTAGAATGGTTAGAAGAATATTATTTTAAAACATACATATACAGTTTAGGAATTACCCATAGGAATGTATTTTGGTTCATTGTCAAAGAAGATGAAAGATTATCTGCTTTAAAAAAAGAAGTCCCCAATGACAAGATTCGATGAGCTGAACAGTACACAGAAAAAAAACCTTAAAGTGATTCTCAGGGACCCTATAGATAAAAGTAACCCGTCAGAAGTGATGGAACCCCAAATGCCTAGCTGTTTGAAAACAGAAATTTGTTTGAAAAGCATCTGAACATATTATCTGAGGCTGGCACTTTAAATGAGCCAGTGTTTATGTTGTTTAAAGTGAAAGTTGTGAAGCCTCTGAGCAGCTGGCTAAAATTGGGTGTAGAGAGAGAGAGAGCAGTGTGTTATCCTCATTAACACCATTTCAGTTCTAGGGTAAATATGTCAGGAAGGTTTTCTTGTGTTAGCCTACAGTCTTTTTTTCAAGGGGGAAGAAACTAGACTGGGGTTTGGTGGCACTTGTATATGAAAAGGAGAAATATGGGCATATTTGTCTAACTTCTTGGTTCAGGCATTTTGTGAAGAGTCAGTGCAGTGTCGTGGAAAGAGCATGAAGTATGGACACAGATGGGCCTGGGTTTAAAAGCTGTGTGACTTTGATACAGTTACAGAACCACTCTTAGTTTTCAGAATGCTACTACTTAACCTTGAAGAAGCGTTTTGAGGATTGAGATATTGAGTGGACATTATAGGATACAAAGAAGTTTTTAAGAATCCCACCTTGACTCCAGATAGCTGCTGTTCTAACTACTACTTCTGTTAGGTTTAAAGTTATTTTATTTCTCAGTTCCTGTACTCATAGAGTTGTATACTCCAAAAACCTGTGCTACAAAATAGAATATAGTGACTGCCATTAACAAAAGGTTCAGCATACCTCTTTGGAACTTTTGGAGAGGAAGACATGACTTCAGACTAGAAGGGTCAAGGAAGGCTTCTTAGAAGTGGTGACATTTGCCTTGGGCCTTTAAGATGAAAGGATTTTTGTTTTGTTTTGTTAATCCTCATCTGAGGATCTTTTTCCATTGATTTTTAGAGAGTGGAAGGCAGGGGGAGAGACTAAGAGAGAGAAACATCCCCAAAACCGGTTTGGCTCAGTGGATAGAGCGTCGGCCTGCGGACTGAAAGGTCCCAGGTTCGATTCCGGTCAAGGGCATGTACCTTGGTTGCGGGCACATCCCCATTGGGGGGTGTGCAGGAGGTAGCTGATCAATGTTTCTCCCTCATCGATGTTTCTAACTCTCTATCCCTCTCCCTTTCTCTCTGTAAAAAAAAGTCAATAAAATATATTTTTAAAAAAAGAGAGAGAGAGAGAAACATCAATGTGAGAGAGAACATCAGTAGTTGCCTTCCGCACAGGCCTGACCAGGGCTTGGGATCAAGTTTGCAACTGAGGTATGTATGTGCCCTTGACCACATTCAAACCTGGGACCCTTCAGTCCGTGGGCCAATGCTCTGTCCACTGAAAAAACTGGCTAGGGCGGATTTTTTTTATTTATTATTTATTTTTAAAGAAATGCCACAATCCCGATAATAATCCCTTTGAGACTATTTTACTTTCAAAGTACCTAAAGTGAAAATACTGAATTGACTCTTGACTATGATTTTGGAAGACTGATACCCTTTGTCTTAATTCTTAAAATTGGCATAATATAAGCAGGGGCCATCCATTTCTTTCTCAGAATTTGTCTCCACACTCATGGAGAGCCTGTCTCAGAAGGTAAGAGGCCTTCCTACTACAAGCCTCCACTGAGATCAAAGAAAAGAGACCAATTAGAAGAGACCTTTGTGTAATGCTCAGTGCTATTTAATTTGATCTGCTCTCCTTAGATTGTTTCATTACCATTAGGTGAGTCCAAACAAACTCAGCATTCCTTTGAATTAGTAATAATGAGAGATGCCAGTTACTGAGTACCTGCTGGTGCTAGACACCCCTCTAGAAGGCTCACATATGTTATCTCATTTTATCCTTAAAACCATCCTATGTGGTTGGTTTTATTTTTCCCATTTTACAGGTGAGGCTCAGAGATTAAGCAGCCTGAAGTCATATAGCTAGTGGCTCAGGGCGTCCTTGATTCCTTTGACTGAACGTGTCTCTGGGTTCAGTATTGATTTTAAATGTGGTTAGCACCTATATGAACATTAACTTTAAAAAAGAAAAGATAAATTTTCATTGTTCGTAATTATGATCATTCAAAAGGATAAATTAAATATGTTATTCAAGTATGTTATATACTTACAGTGATACTACCTTTTCTATTTGCTATGCTTGTTTGATTTCAGAACACCTACTTTTTCCTGTTATTTCTTTCTTTTAAAAATTTTTAAAATTTATATATATATGTATATATATATATTTTTTTTTTTCCAGAGAAAGAGAGAAACATCAATTTGTTGTTCCACTTATTTATACATTCATTGGTTGATTCCTGTGTGTGCCCTGACGGGGAATGGAACCCCTAACCTTGTTGTATGCGATGACGCTCTAACACTGAGCTAACCGACCAGGGTTCCTGTTATTTCTTCTAAAAGTATTCATGATAAATACTTATTAAAGATAAATTGAAATTAATCTGACTTTAAGAATTTTGCAATACTTCTTTATGATTGGGGACCTTGCAAAACTACAGTGGAAATCAATTCTGACTTGAACAGAAAGCACGGGGCTGTTATTCCTTGTAGAAGGAAAACAAAGGAGGGAAAAGCCCCGTGATTACCCTCTCTTTCTGTCTAAATCTCTTCTAACCATGGAGCAGGGTGAGGGATCTCAAGCAGAGCATGTTGTTCTTTTTGAAGAGACAGAGATTGTAGCTCAGGAGAGGCTAAGGAGTCTAAAAGCTGTGAGGTGGAGTTCTGGAAAGGTGAGAGCTGTGCAGAAAAAAATTGCTCTAGGAATCTCCTCAGGGTCCCCTTCAGTCTTTGCTGACCTCACACAGGCCTGGAGACAAACTCCAGGAAGTTAGGGAAAGATGACCAGGAATCCCAGAGCAGGGAGGTGTTCGAGTTCCTACCAGCCAGCGTGAAGAGCCCATGTTGCTCACTGGGAATGTTCAGTAGAGATGGTCGAAGGTCCACATCTTCGTACTAGAGTTAAAATAGTCATAAAGACTACTGTAGACCCACCCTAAAAAAAGCTTAAAAACAAGCCTTCAGAGGTACCAAACTGAATGAAAAGTAACTTAACTGCCTACCAGAATAAAGCTTAACATTCTTGAAATGAAGACAACAATACTAGATACTCAACATTGTAAAATCACAATGTCCAACATCCAATCAACAGTTAACAGACTCGCTCAGTGCTTGAGTGTCGATCTATGAACCAGGAGGTCAGGGTTCGATCCCCAGTCAGGGCACATGCTCGGTTTGCAGGCTCAATCCCCACTAGGGGGTGTGCAAGAGGCAACTGATTGATTTATTTTCACTCACATTGATATTTCTCTCTCCCTTCTTTTCCCTTCTTCTCTCTCAAAACAATTAAACACAGCCCTGGTCAGTGTGGCTCAGTTGGTTGGGCGTGGTCCCATGCACTGACAGGTCATTTGTTCTAGTCCTAGTTGGGGCACATGCCTGGGTTGTGGGGTTGATCCCCCCAGTAGGGGACATGCAGGAGGTAGCCAATTGATGTTTCTCTCTCACATCAATGTTTATCTTTCTCTCCTTCTCCCTTTCCCTTCCTCTCTTTCTAAGCTCAAGCTGATTTGGCTCAGTGGATAGAGCGTCAACCTGCAGACCAAAGGATCCCAGGTTCAATTCTGGTCAAGGGCACATGCCCGGGGTCGTGGGCTCGATACTGAGTGGGCGGCATGCAGGAGGCAGCCGATCAATGATTCTCTCTCATTATTGATGTTTCTACCTCTCTCTCCCTCTCCCTTCCTCTCTGAAATCAATAAAAAAATTTTTTTAAAAATAAAATAAAATCAATAAACATCCTATATAAAAGGCTAATGTGCAAATTGTCCCTTTGACCTGGAGTTGGACCAGGGGGTGGGACCAGCCAGCCAACCCCCCATGTCCCCTCCCCCAGCCAGCGTGGCCGGACCTGACCTGTGCACAAATTCGTGCACTGGGCCTCTAATATATTATAAAAATAAAATAAATAAAAACATTTTTTATGAAATAAATACTGGAGTATGAATCGTGTCTGTCTCAGTCTCTCTTTCTTTTTGTTAATCCTCACCTGAGGGTATTTTTCCCATTGATTTTTTAGAGAGAGCGGAAGAGATGGGGAGAGAGAAAGAGAGAGAGAGAAAACATTGATTGGTTGCCTCCCAAACTTGTCCCAACTGGGGCCAGGGAACAAACCTTCAGTCCAGGTATGTGCCCTTGACTGGGAATTGAACCCAAAAGCCACCACTGAGCAACACCAACCAGGGTTCGTCTCTGTTTCTGTTATTTTTTGTTATTTTCATAGTGTTGTTTGGTGAAATTTGAATATTGTAAGACAGTTATAGAATCAGCATTTTAGGGTTGGAGAGAACTTTTTTTTTATCCTTACCTGAGGATATTTTTCCATTGATTTTTTATTTATTTTTAAAATATATTCTTTATTGATCTCACAGAGGAAGGGAGAGAGAGAGAGGGAGAGAGATAGAAACATCAGTGATTAGAGAGAATCATTGATTGGCTGCCTCCTGCATGCCCCCTACTGGGGATTGAGCCCGCAACCTGGGCATGTGCCCTTGACCGGAATCAAACCTGGGACCCTTCAGTCCACAGGCTGATGCTATATCCGCTGAGCCAAACTGGCCAGGGCAAGGTTGGAGAGAACTTTTAAAGATCATCTTGTCTACTCTCACATATTATAGAAAAAGAAATATATTTCATTAATTCTGAGATGTACATTTTCTTTTTTAAAAAGTCTTTATTGTTGAGAGTATTACAGATATTTCCCTACATCCCCCCATTTCCTCCCTACGCCCAGTTCCGCCTTGCCCCATACATTTTAACTTCTCTTAAGTCATGATGCAGCTTAACAGTTACTGGAATCTTAGATTCGATGCCATATGGTAAAAGCCCATTAGGATTGTGGCTTCTCCATAAATTCTTAGTGGTACAGTTCAAGGCTTCTGCTTATATTACCCCCACCTGGAAAACCTTTTCCTCTTTATTTTTTATATCCAGATTCTGCTCAGATCAGATTTTTATACCAGGAAATCTTCTCAGTCCCTTCAGTTCACAGTGATCCTTTCATTTTTCCTATTGTCATTATTGACTACATCATTTATTTGATAATTGAACTTGTATTTATTTCCTATACTAGAGGCCCGGTGCACGAATTCGTGCACGGGTGGGGTCCCTCAGCCTGGCTGGCGATTGGGGCCAGCCAGCTTGGGGGGTGGGGGGGCCACGGGAGGTTGGCCGGCTATGGGAGGTTGGCTGTGGGAGTGCACTGACTACCAGGGGGCAGCTCCTGCATTGAGCGTCTGTCCCCTGATGGTCAGTGCGCGTCATAGCTATTGGCCGATTGTCTGGTCCTAACGGTCGCTTAGGCTTTTATATATATATATATATATATATACTAGTAGCCCATTTGCAGGAAGAATCCTGAAAGCGGCCGCTGCCGCCACGTGTGCTGCCGCTGCCGCGTGCGCTGCCGCTGCCGCGTGCGCTGCCGCTGCCACTGCAAGCCTGCACCCCCGCGCTGCTGCCGCCTGCTCCGCTCGGCCCCGCTCCGCCCAGCTCCACCCCGCCCGGACTTTCCCTCTGGCAGCCACCTTGCTTTCTGTTTTAACTCCCTCTTCCTTCTAAGTCTTCACTCCTCCCTCCCTCCGCGTATGCAAATTAACCGCCATCTTTGTTGGGTAATTTTCATACTCACCCTGATTGGCTGGTGGGCGTGGCTTTGGCTGGTGGGTGTAGCGAAGGTGCAGTCAATTTGCATATTACTATTTTATTAGGTAGGATATATATATATATATATAGTTACTTTGGTTTTGTCTTCGCCTCAATTATAAATTCTTGGAGTCAAGGGAGGGATTTTATACTTCTTTGTGTCTTCTAGTGTCTGCTTGATAAATATTCTTTGATTGATAAGAGTACTATAATTAGTAGTTAATGAAGCTTATTAATGTTCTTTAATGGTGAAGAGAACCACATATAAAACATTTAGAACAGTGCCTGGCCCATAGTTAAATGCTAGATAGATGTAGAACTAGTACTTCCACAATCACTATCACTACCACAACTACTACAATAATCTGTTCTGTGCCAGACACCTTGTTAAGCATTTTATACATACATTAGAAGCCCAGCGTGCAAAATCGCATGGCCCCACCCACCTGCGTGCACCTCGCCGCACACGCAGCCCCACCCACCCACGTGCACCTTGCCACACACTCAGCCCCGCCCACCCACGTGCATCTCACTGCACATGCAGTCCCGCCCACCCATGCACGCCTCACCGCACACGCAGCCTCCTGGTGACCGGTGTTACGACCGCTGGGTTTTTATTGTATAGATTATTTTATTTTTCTTTACAACTTTACAAACTAGGAATCATTATACTAATTTAGCAGTTTAGGAAACAGACTAAGAGATTTGACTGCTTGCCATGGTCCCAAAACTAAATTTGCCAGTAGTGGGTTAAAACCCACACCTCTACCTCTTAATGTCTCTGTTCTTGCTGCTCTATGCCACTGCTTATTTGGTTATGAGGGCTTTGGTAACAGCCTAGTAAACAGAGGGTAGAAAGAAAGAATGGGTACTTACTTTCCTCTCTGCTTATGGACTTTTTCTTATAAATAACACGTATTGAGTGGTGAATAGACCTTGTGAGAAGTAGATGTACCCTGCCCTTTGCTGCGGACTCTTAGTTGCTGGCAGCTTGGCTGTTAGTGACAGGTGCGTGTGTGACACTGTTTCAGGAATGAATTCTTGTTACAGTTAGCAGAATAGAATAGTTGATATGGAATTATATATCTGTTTGCTCCATAATTCCACTCCCTAGTATTCCGATGTAATTGTGATTGCTAGGTCTCATCACTTAGTGTATTAACAGTCACATTCAGGACTGCTGGTTCTGCCTACTCCATGACCACATAGTGTGTTTGTATATTGCCCTGAGCTGTCAGCAAGACATTTTGCTGAATATCCTTTTTTGTTGTTGCTCTGCAACCTTTTTTCCCTGGCCTTTCTCAGTTGTGTAAAGTAAGTTTCTTTTTTGGCCTTTCCATCCCAAAGAGGGAGCAGTTACTGCAGAGAAGCTTGAAGTATGAAGTGAGGCATCATAGAGATTAAAATGAATGGTTAGACAGCTGGCAGGATGAAATGAGACTTACTTGGTGCCTGGTGTGTGATTTGGCTCTGATTATCTCCTTTCTCCCTCATTTTCAAACCTGCCTCTGTATCTAATCCACCAGTGGGTACTCCAGTACCTTGTCTATAGGGAGCTTAACCTAGTGCAGTACTCACTGCTCCTTGCAGGAACCAGCCTCGCCCCCATCCTCTCCATCTCTGAGGAAGGTAGTAAAGTGGGATTAGACAATCTTCCATAAAAAACAACTGTGTGTTTCCCATATGGTAGCACATGCCCAGGTTTGGCTTCCTCCCAGGTACTCAAGCCCAGGTACTTGGAGAAGAATAATGCATTTTGTATCTTCTTATCTCAGATTTTTGAGCACCACCAACTGGATTTCACTCTCTTCTGTCATTGGGTATAAATAAGAAAGGAAGCTCTTAAAAATGAAGACTATTGTTATCTATTATAATATTGCAAGTTATTTTTTTAAATATATTTTATTGATTTTTTACAGAGAGGAAGGGAGAGGGATAGAGAGTTAGAAACATCGATGAGAGAGAAACATCAATCACCTGCCTCCTGCACACCTCCCTACTGGGTATGTGCCCGCAACCAAGGTACATGTCCTTGACAGGAATCGCACCTGGGACCCTTGAGTCCGTAGGCCGACGCTCTATCCACTGAGCCAAATCAGTTAGGGCAATATTGCAAGTTATTGACATATTTCTAGTAATCTTGTGAACTGATTTGTTGAGGTTTGATACTTTTTTATGTTGGTACTTATTTTTCAAAGCAACTTGGTTGTTTTTCATGTTAAAGTCCTCTGTGATTATAATGCTCAATTGATGATTATAGCTCAAAGAAATCTGGAACTTGAGAAACCACAAATGTTAGGGGTAAGATTTCTCCATTTCTGAATAAAATCATTTATAATTTATATTTATTTAATCAGTGTCTAAAGGTAAGCCCACTTAGATGGGTAGTAAGGAATATTTCAAACCATTTCATTTTGATGAATTGGCTATTGCTAGAAATTGGCATTAAACTGGGACAGTAAAATGAACTTTGTGTCTGTGACAAAGTCATCAATGATAACATTGTAGACCTCTGTATAATTTAAGTGGATACATAACAGGGAACTTGAGCCAAGATAGAGATACAAGAAATATTTTATGTCAATAAATCTTTTCTTTGGAGTTCAGAATACTTTGCAAACAAAATCCCAGTTTCATATAGCATCTTTTAAGAGGTTTTTTTTTTTTTCAGTGCAGCTCACAGCTGAACTAGAGGATGAATTGAGACTCCCCACACCACACCACCCCACCCCAACCCCCCAGTTGCCAGTCATCATTAGACTAAGGACTGGAATCCAGGTTTCTGACTCACAGTTTTGGTGGGGGCTTTTGGGTTTTTTTAAAAAATATATTTTGTTGATTTTTTTTTTTACAGAGAGTAAGGGAGAAGGGGAGAGAGTTAGAAACATTGATGAGAGAGAAACATCAATCAGCTGCCTCTGCACATCCCCTACTGGGGATGTGCCCGCAACCAAGGTACATGCCCTTGACCGGAATCGAACCTGGGACCCTTGAGTCCGCAGGCCGACACTTTATCCACTGAACCAAACCGGTTAGGACCGACTCACAGTTTAAATCTATTTTCTTTTGGACAACCAGATGGATCCTACTCAAAGGAAAGCCTAATTTTGGCCATTTAAGAGGCAGTTTTCTATGGAATTAGGTGAAACTAGAAGAAACCAATTTTGAATGGAAAATGATCCCCCCAAATTTTAGTTTTAAGAGCAAAGCTGTGATTAGAGCTTGAAGAATAATAAAAGAAAGAACAAAAGGTGGTATTTCCCCCCAAAAGATAATAGGAAATTACAGAATTACCAGGTGTGAATGGTCCTTGATAAATATACAGTGTGCTCAAGAAGTGAGATATTGGCCCTGGCCTGCTTGCTCAATGGTTAGAACATCCACCTACAGACCGAAGGGTCACTGGTTTGATTCCTGGTCAAGGGTGCATATCTTGGTTGCAGATTCCCTAGCACCTCACGCCCCCTCTCGGGGCATGTGCAGGAGGCAGCGAGTTGATTGATGTATCTTTCTCACGTTGATGTTTCTTTCTCTCTCTCTCCCTCTCTTCTTCTCTTCCTCCTTCCCTCCATCTCCCCTCCTCCTTCCCCTCCCCCATCATCCCTTCCACTCTCTAGAAATCAATGGAAAAACATCCTCAGGTGAGAACTTTTTTTTAAAAGTGAAATACTAGAATTTAGAAGTCCTATTTCCTGGGCTGCTTTCCCCCAACCAAATTAGGACAAGAAGGAGCCTTACATTTATTTAATGTAGGTCCATAGCTGGTATTCCTTTATGAAATTAGAAATTTCTCCTTGTTTTACATCACAAATAAGCTCTTTTTTCTTGTTTCTCCCAATCAGATACGTTCTCTGTCCACCCTGGGAGTTCCATTTCTGTCTTATCTTTTCCACATTACTCTAGTGACCTAAACTAATTTGTCAGTAGCACCTTGTGTTTGGAGAGAGTCTGGTTATATTTGTAGATTCAGCTCCACACTGAATTTCAACAGGATGTGGGTGGGTGCGTGAGTCTATAATGAGGCATTCCTGCTTGTGGTTGTTGCATGGTAGTGAAGATGGCTATATTCAACAGTAAATTCATGCTTCTTTAAACATTTTAGTAGATAAACTTAGATTACAGTAAGCCTGTGTGCTGGCTCTCATTTTTAAGTTAAATGATTATTTGACTTTTCAATTGAAATTCTTTATGCATATTCTTTAACATAAAGAATCTTATCTCTTGAAAGAGAAAACTGGTGTACAAAGTAAAGCTCTTCTCATATGCCCCCATCCAAAACGCTGTTAACTATAGAACAGTGGGAAATGCTGAAGTGAAAGCAGAAGTCCTAATTGCCACACATACAACATCCCCACATGTTGTCGTCCTCTGCTATTGCTGATCAGCTTTTTGGAGGTATGTTTCAAAAAGGAACTGCCTTGAAAGGCATTTCTGTTGTTATGGTTATTGGTATAGCTCAGATATACTTGATTTTGGATGTGACTATAGAAATATAATGTTATCTAAATGAAGTGTTTATTTATTTATTTATAATAAACCTCATTGCCGGGATGAGCAGTCATCTGTCTTCTGTCCTGTTAATAACAGGAATTCAGAATATGGGTTACAAATGCTTCCTCTCTCACATGCAGCCTTCATTACCTTCTTCCACCCTACCAATTCCTACTTCTCACCTCCTTCCACTCCTGTCCCAGTCTGCAGAATTTTAATAATTAGTTTATGTGAAACGAAAAGGTTGGAAATCGCTGGTCTAGACTAGTCAGTATACTGCCAGGCCATGGCTAAGAAGGAATGCCTGAAGTCTTTTCTTTGTTCTCACTCATTCTTAAGTCCCTTAGGCTGACAATAGTCAGGGGTAAAGATGGGGTTTGCTGTTGAGCCTGGCTGGATGTCTAGTGGTCCAAAGCTTTTTTTTTTTTTTTTTTTTTTTACTTTTATGGGAGCCAACTCCCAAATCGGTCTGGGAGCCTCCCAGGGTGTAAATAATTGAACCTCAGGACTCTGTGTGAGTCTCAGGACTCTCATCCTTTGGGCCATTCTGGATCCTGCAGATTCTGGTAACTAGATGAATCTAGACTGGAGATGGGCTTGATTCATGGCCAAGATTCACCTAAACCTGCCACTGACTTGGCTTCAGAATGTAAGTGAAGGTTAGCTACATGAGGAGGTTATGGCAGGTTAGGCAGAAGCAAATTCAGAGTTTTAGAGCTTCTGAAAGAGTATCTAGCTTAGTCCCTTTATTTTGCAGATGAGGAAACGGTAGCACAGAGTGAGAGTTACCTTTAATTTAGAAGGCATTGTAAAGTCATCCATTACCTGTCAACATGACGTTTAGGAATGTCTCCCCTAAAATGCCCGACAGCTGGTCACCCAGAGGATAGTCTGGGGAACTCATAATTTGTAAAGAGAGAACAGCTGTAATTAAAAGGAACTAACTGAATTGAAACTCTTCCTCTGTAACTTTTATCTTCTCAATGGTTCTAATTTAATTCCTTTCCCATATAACATCCCCCAAGGTCAGACCACCTCAAACCCCCAAATTAGCCAATATCACTATAGGATATACTTTTCTTAATCAAAGTATAACTGAAAAAGAACTTTATTGATTCTATAAAGACATGGCATTCTATACTCTTTCATGTATTTAAAACTTCTTTTCTGAGCTATGAATCACTACTTTCTTGGTTTTCTTCACTTTCTCTTCATTTCTGTGACTGGCACTAGCATTTAGCTCTTTCCATGAAACTTTAAAAAAAAAACAAACCTACATTTTATCACTTTGTGAGTCTAATTGGTACAAAACTACCAGGAGTTTTGGTAGCAGAACTCACCCCTGTAACCTGTCTGTGATTTCTATTGTCTCCTTCTTAGCCTGTGAAGAGTTTCCCAGTTGGTCTTCTTACCCTCCAGCCTTCTTGTGCCCAAACGTAAATTCTTTGCTTCTGTTAGAATGATTTGTCTAAAATGCAAATTTGATCGTGTTAACTTCCTTAATTCAATGGTTCCTCAGCACTCAGTGCTTCAGAAATTTTCCACTAAGTGACTACTGATGATAGAGGAGCCTTTCTCGGCTGGATTTCCATGAGAGAATTAATCCCTGATACCATTAGACACCCATTATATGTAAATGTATTACTTTTCTCCAGTGCATCTGGAATGGTGCTAGTTACGTACAGTCTTGAGGAGAATTGAGAAAACAGTCTCTTGAACAATTTTTTTTGTTCTGTGGTTTGGATGAGGACCCCAGTATGAACGAGTGGAGGAAAGAGAGAATGTAAGTTCTTCAGTAGGTCCAGAAGATGACTCGGAGCCACTTCCAGAAAAAAAAAAAAAAAACAACACCAAATTTCATTTTTAAATGTATGTCATCTTTAAATGTATGTCACTATTGCATTCTACTACATAATAAGTCCAGGGTTAAAAATGTTTTAAAATATTTATTAATGAAAAAGTTGATTTTCCAGGAAGATTTTCCTAGGGTTCGTAGAACTACAAATAACTACATTTTTTACCCCTGTAGTGGACATTTTATATATGCTATATTACTTCCTATCTCTGGGAAAAGTGCCCAAGATCACACAGCTCGTCAGAGTCAGTGTTCTAACCCAGTATATCTCAACTCTACAACTTTAAACTGAGTTGAGAGTCAAGAACCTAAAAGTCTCTGCCCATTTCTAAGTTTATCTTCACCAGAAGGTAGGATTTTTTTTTTCGTAGTCAAATTACTATTGTGGTTCTGATCATGAGTAATTCCATACTTCGTATGCAAAACATAACTAACCTTGATTATCCAAAACAAAAGTAAGCAGTGATGCAGGTAATTCCATATAACAGGGAATCTTGGCTCTTTTTGGTGGCTCTGAAACATATTAAATGACTTTTTAAGTAGCAGATATACTTTTCTAATTGTTTTGTCTTGGTGGTTATTTACATATTGTCATTTCTTTTTTTCTTTTTTTAGTATGAAATGCTTCATGAATCTGCATGTCATCCTTGCGCAGGGGCCATGCTAATCTTCTCTGTATCGGTCCAATTTTAGTATATGTGCTGCCAAAGCGCGCACCATACTGTCATTTCTTGAGTACTCTTTATCTGGTTATAGGAGCTGGCTTTTTTGGCAAGAGGAAGCCATCTTGCTTTTGAAAATTTGGTTTTAGGTAAATCCAACCCAGGTGACAGAATTGACTCTTTTTGTGTCTGCTTACCCAAAGCACTTGGGAAAGCATAAATGCTAAAGTACCAAGGCCTTAGAAGTTGCCCCTCACTCCCTGCCTCCCCAATCTGGCATTTACCTAGCCATCTGGAATCCAGTTTCTATTAGGTGTTCAGAGAGAACTTCTGGAATGCCCTGTCAATGGCCACATTCAACACAGAATTTCAAGGAGATTTGGCTCTTTTAGCTCCTCTGAGAAGCTGGAACAAGACTGAAATTATTGCTAATGGAGGGAACCACAGTGGCTGTTTTCAATCATCTCTGACGACACCTTTGAATTTCTGGTTCTCTCAGAAAGCTTGAAATATGGAAGTCTAAGGGCATCCCGAGGATGGTGTACAGAGCCTGTGAGGTTCTTTTTTTTGTAACCTCCTGCCTCCTTTGCTGTTCTAAACTTACTTTTCACCATGAATTACTAAAGATTGCATCTTAGTACCCGATACCCTTTCCATTAAGTAAAAGAGGAGAAGAATTAGACTAGAAGGAAAGTCCAGAATTAGGGTTAGAAAACCTATTGAGTCAAAGGGGAACTTTGCAGAGGAACGGAATGAAAATTATTTCCTTAGTAGACAAATATTCAGGAAACACCTCTGCACCCCAAAGATAGGCACAGCTGCCACGCAGTGCCTATTAAAGGGAGCTTCAGAGTTATGAGCAAACAGCTGATTCTCTTGGTTCTTGGGCTGTTGCTGTTGGTGACAGGAAACCTTGTTCCCCAAGCTGCTGGCTTCCTGTTTTATTTTTACTCTTAGCAGATCAGAATGTCCATAACAAGGAGCAGTCTGTTCCAAAGGGTTCTACTCCCCCTTTGAGCCTGAAGGGCTTTTTTTAAAAACTTTTGGTTGGACAATATGTTGGTTCACTTTTAAGATCTATGATATTTAGTTTGGTTTAAACATTTTGTATTCACAATCAACTTTTTGGTGATGAACTGGTGTTATAAGATTTGATGTAAGTAAACCTCTACTTTACTTTTTTGTTGTTGTTGTTTAAGAGGAGTTTGCAATATTGGGGACTTGGGTATGTTGCCTTTATGTTTCGCCTTTTTATTTAAAGTGAATCTGCCATTTTCCCTAGCATGAAAATCACTGGACTGTTTTGGATAGTTTTAGTTTTACAAAATAGGGAAATAGTACGACAGCCCAGTGGGCCATGGCTGCAGTCATACCATTTTGCTGAGACTAAAACCTGCTTCTGTCCTTGTGAAGCTAGCAATTTGGTGATCTAACTCTAAAACAATAGCTCAGAGTGAACCTGAAGTGCTGGGGGATTTCCTAGGGAAAGGGCCGACAGGATAAGAAACAGTAACTGGAAGGTTTCCAGATCTGCTCCAGACACTTCCTGCTGTCTCAAGAGCCTTTGGCCCAGGTGTGTAGAACCAGATGGGAGGGAGAAAGGGAACTGTTGGGTAGAAGAAAAAGGACGGGAGTCTTAAAGCACAGTTTGCTCGGCATCATGTTTGACATATTGAACATGTAAATTTTTCCTTAATATTCTTTCTGTCAATTTACAGACTAAACTTTAGTAGTGCTAATAGATACTGGCAGCTAGTATTTAGTTGTACATTAACAGTCATCCATCAGGAAGAACTGGAGAAATTGTGTCCTGATGTAGATCCATGGAATCACTATTGGCAACTTAATTTCATTGTGGAGATGAGATTATCAGAAACAAAAGCTCTTTTTTGATCCTTATAATTAATCATCTGGAATCTGATCTGCCCTGGACACCCCGAGAATAGGATCTGTACCTTCTAGGATCTGCTAAATGGGCTCTTTTCTGACCATAACTCCTTGCCTCTGGAGATTCTTGTTGGTTCGAGCATAGTTGTTTTAAGGTTTTTAGTTTTTTTTATGCTGTCTGCAGTACCCCAGCCAGCAGTCACCAGTGCAGAATTTCTGCACTTACCCAGCAATCCTTTACCAAACCTTAAAAAGGTGGTGGTTGGGGGAGGTGTTGAGGGGGTTCTTAAAAAAAAAAAAAAAAGGATAGGGAGAGAGAAGATTTTTTAAAGCTTGTTTTAGATCAGAGCAAGACAAAAAGACTTACACAGCCCTAGTGTGCCTGGAATTTGTGGTTGAGTAATACTTTCCTGTTATTTCTTTTTTAGGTTGTTTTTCATCATTCAGAACATTGCCTGAAGCAGGTCCACCATGCCGTTAGTAACGAGGAACATCGAGCCAAGGCACCTGTGCCGTCAGACGTTGCCTAGTGTTAGAAGCGAGCTGGAATGCGTGACCAACATCACCCTGGCAAATGTCATCCGACAGCTGGGCAGCCTGAGTGAGTGCCGCAGAGAGCCTGTGCTTTGCCCTCAGGGGTCGTTGGTGCTCTTTATTTAGTTTCCTTCCCCTCCTGTGTAACTATTTCTCCCCCATCTGCCTTCCCTAGGTAATGCAAAAATGTATCCCACCCCCCTCTCCCCAAAGAGAGGCTGCTTTTTGGTACAGACTCTTCCCCTCAACCCTTTCTTCATCTGCCACCACCCTCTAGGCTCCCTCCACCTCCCTCCCCACCTGCTTCTAAAGAAATCTGTAGGAAGGGTGGCAGGAAGGGCTGCAGCAGAAACTGCAGATGGAATGACAGAGCAGAATTCTGTGTGTGTAAAGTGGGAGGTTCACAGAACAGTATCTTGGGTTGGGGAATGTGCCTGTGATTGCACGAACTGTTCAATGTAGCCTGACTCGGTTGAAGCCTCAAATGTGCCAATAGTCACATCTACCCGACGTCCCCCACCCCCCTTCCCAAAGAGGAGTAAAGCAAACATGCACTCAGAGATTCTGGCTGACTTGTCTACCCTGGTACACATTTAATTGTGCTGCAAGCCCCCAGGTCCAAGTTCAGGGTACAAATTACTTCTGCAATCTCTGGGGTATTGGGAGTTTTGCAAGCTGCGTGAACACACAGTGACACAAATTGTAGCTGGAGCCATTCTTCTCCAGGAGGAGGATGGGGGGAGGGTGTAGTCCAGTCTGGAGCTGAGGGAAAGCCAGCTCAACTGTATCTTTTTTTTTTTTTTAATTGGCAAGAATGAATGAGACTGCCTTGGGTGGGGTACATACATGTGGTTTGGATTTCATTCTGAATCAAGCTGACTTTGTTTGCTTGAAGTTGAGGTATGGGAAGGGCAGATGCTTGGATAGGCTGTGCATTTGTGTAGTGCCACTCCAGCTCCCCATAAGAACCTCCATCAAAATGGTATTTTAGTGATCTTCCTTAGCAAAGGCATCTTGGTGTGAATTATTTCAGACATTCACCCCTCCTGTCGAATCACTGTCCTTAGTAAAGGCAGTGGAATAGAAAGCCTGCATTCCCCCAGATAGTAATAGACCCTGCCTTTAAAACAGGGGCCTGAGGAGACAGAGCTCAGTGACCAGATGATATATGGGGTCCGAGATTCCTAAGCCTTCACCTAGCTCAGAGGCTATCTCGGTTGATCCAGGACTTAGGGAAACCTGGATGGGCGTCACGAGGAAACGAAACCCTGTCGATGCCTGTCTTACACAAAGGAACGTTGACAGCAGTGCAACAGCAGTGCAGCTGACAAGGAAGCACATGAAAGCTGCAGAGTGCCTCACTGCTTCTTAAAAGCATCATTTCTGCTTCTGTCACCCTGAGAAGGCCAAATGGGTGGAAGGCAATCACACACTGGTTCCTTCTTCATAGGACAAAGGACATCTAGCTAATGATGCTGCTTATTCTCACTCAGCGGGAGCTATGCTCTCTCTCAGGTGTTTTTTCAGGGTAGTGTTGATGGATGCCATTGCTCACTCTCCCATCTGTGATCAGACCACTCCTATCTTAAGGAAGCTGATCTGAGGGCCAGGATCAGCTTGTGCCTACAGAAACAGGATTTCCTTACATCGTGGAGCTAATGACGTTTTATTCATCCTATAAACAACTATTGAACATACTTTATGTTCAGTGCTGAGGGGATACAGCAATAAGAAATGGTCTCTGGCCCTAGCCGGTTTGGCTCAGTGGATAAAGTGTCGGCCTGCAGACTGACAGGTCCCGGGTTCAATTCTGGTCAAGGGCACATGCCTGAGTTTGGGTTTGATCCTCAGTAGGGGGCATGCAGGAGGCAGCCAATCAGTGATTCTCTCTCATCATTGATGTTTCTGTCTCTCTCCCTTTCCCTTCCTCTCTGAAATCAATAAAAAATATTTTTTTTTAAAAAAAGAAAAGAAATGGTCTCTGCCTTCCAGGAGCTTATAATCTACCAGAGGAGACAGAAATAAATAATTCTTAAGGGGAGAATGGGGAGAGGGTGAGAAGGGAACTCATATTTGTTGACTGCCTACTTTATGCCATGGTTTAATAGGATCTTGGCATAGATTATCTCATTTAATCTTCTCAATAATCCTGTAAAAATAGATGATATTTCTGTTTTTTCTAATGAAGGAATGAAGGCTCAGAAAAGTAAGATAACTTGCCTAGCGAGACAGCAGCCAGTAAGAGGCAAGTCAGTCTCTGCTGTGAGTTGCTAAGTTCAAGGCTCCTTGAAGATATCGCTGCTCATCAAGGATTTCTCATCTCAGTCCCCTGCACTCTGTCTCTGCCAGGAGGGCCCTGGTTCAGACCTTTGTTGACTCTCACCTAAACTATTGCCCTAGCCTCCTTCTGGCTTCCCTTTCTCTGATCAACCCCTCAATCTATACACTTAAACATCTTAAAAATCTTAAGCCTATAGCCCTGCCACAGTCGTCTACCCAAAATGCAAATATCGCTTTTTACTTGTATAATTCTGAGTTGTTTGAATTTTTAAAAGTTAAGGCTGTGTTAACTTTTGTAATTTAAAAAGTGTTTTTAAACTAAGAGTACAAATGTTAACTATTTATCTCCCCTGTGCCTCACTATGGAATTACCTAAAAAGTTCCTTGGTCTGTTGTCATTCAAGACTCTTCAAGACCTGCTTTCCTTTCCAGCCTCATTTTCTGCAGACCATCTTCTCCCATGTTATAGTCTTTTTAAAGGATTTAAAAGGAAAAAGGGGTGGGGGGGAATGAATTATCAACTCCTTGTAGTTCCTCTTAGAGCATACTCTCATACCTTCATACAGCCCCCTTGCTGTTTCCCCTACCTGGAGAGCCCTTGCCATCCTATAGCTGATCTTCTAAGGCCCAGCTCAGGGATCTCCTCCTCTAAATTGGACTAAGTGCTCCTCTGAGCTCCTATTACATGCCTGTATTATTACCTATCACATTAGATTGGAAATTATATATCTTAAAAGTTCTTTGAAGGCAGAAATCATGTGTTGTTCGTCCTTGAACCCCAGTCAGTGTCTGTCTTACATAGTACTTGGCACCCAGTAGAAGCTCAGTAAATGTTTGTGAGTGATTCATACCTGTATTCTCTTCACCATCTCATGCTGTTGGTGCACAGTGAATACAAGGAAGGAAGGAATACTACCTATAGGGAGTGGGCACACAGTTGGGGATAGGCAGGGTCAAGGAAGGCTACATAGAAGAGGTTACTTTTAAACCAGACCTTGGAAGATGCTGGGATTTCACCTAGCAGAGAGGGACGCAGGAATGGACTTTCATGTGCTTCAAGAATGGACTTTCATCTTGGCCTCATCTATTGTACTGTAGCCAGAAGTGCTCAGTCTAGTAGGGAAAGTGTGATTATGGAATGGATAAAGCACAAAACTAAAAATTCCATAGCTGTGGATTGCTTTGTGATAGCATACCCAGAATTCGTATTTCCCTTAGTGCAGTGAGATTGGTATTTCACATATTAGGTTGCCATATCTTAGGAAATAAAGGCACAGCCAGCCAGCATTTTTGACCACCCAGGAGAGTGCCGCCCCCATTTGGGTCATTAAGAAATGCTATGATGTTGACTTTAATAACCAAGTGTACTAGGGTCATGCCATTTGGGGAGGGAGGTGCTTCAAGCGTCCCACAAAGCCTTCAACACAAGTAGCTTCACATTTTAAAAAACTCAGCTTTACCTGTTCCAACTCCATGTAATATTTAGTTTGAAGAGTTCTACTGCAAAGAGAGAAAAATGATGACTGATTTGCAAAACGTGATGTCCATTATGAATGTCCCGATGTGATAGTGGGTCTATCTTGGTAATCTGAATGAGTGGAATGTAACTCTGAACAAGGCACTCTGGTTTTCTCCTACAGGTGAAGCAATTTTTAGTACTTGAAGAATAGGGACTATCAAATTACTGACTGGAATTATATTTAAAATTTCGTCTAAGCATACAACAAGACTTTTAGATATTCACACTCTTAAAAGTCATCTGATATGGTTGAGTAATATAAGGAAGAATCTCATTGTAACAACTTACATTTAATCCTATGACAACTTGGTGAGGTAGATACAGTTAGCCCTGTTTTACAGATGAGGAAACTGAAGCTGAGAGATTGTGATTTGCTGAGGAGTGCACAGGTGTAAACAGAAAGAAACTGAGACTTAAATGTTCTGGTTTGAAGGCCACTGCTTCCATGTATCATCTTGTCGCTCTAAGCATACCTTGGGCCTGATGGGATGTGACGGGGGAAGCCTTCACACCACCTCACTTTCTCTTCAAATAGCATTCTCAGTGTTGCCATTTTTATATGTTGGGTTTCTTTGTAAGATTTTTATCTTGAAAACCACTGTGCCACACAGTAAGCCTCTACTCCCTCTATCACTGCTCCCTTCACTGAGGGGCAGGAAATCCTAGGTACTTTCATGGTGACCTAAAGACAAGTTAATTTGGGGTTTTCTTTTCCTCCAGAACAGCTGGATGGACAACAAATATTTTTGAGCCTGGTTTATTTTCCACACATAATGTTGCATGTTTCTCTGCTTTAGCCTTACACTCACAATTTTCTGTTACCTGGATGAGCAGGATACAGTGTGGTTTGAGCTTGTCAGCCAGTTTGAGTCCTTTGAGCCCAGGAGCTCCCCATAGCTGTTTAGATCACAAAACCGTTCAGTATGCAAAGACTTGCTCCTTTCCTTGATTAGAAACTCCTTATTGACTAAATTTACCAGCAATTCAAAATATGCAGTTGATTAGTCTCATCCTTACTCGCCAGGTTACACTGGGAAGGTGAACTACAGTTTACCCTGAAGGTGCAGTTTTGGACTATCCCCCACCCACAAGTGTGGACTAAGCATAAATGAAGTTTAGAACCTAAAAATCAGAGTCCATTTTGAATAGTTCTCAAAGAAATTATCTTTTGGTTGAACATGGTCACTTATGCTTGCCATCACAGTGCAAATAAGAAACTCAGATGGTATATTTGTTTATATGCACCACTTTTCATTCCTAGCAAGAATGTGCTTTGTGGCTAGGAGTGACAGTAGGAAGGTAGCATCAGATTGCTCTTATGTTTCTTTGGCTGCAAATTCTCCTTGCATTCCAGGGTTGAAAGTACAGAAATTGATGGAACTCTTTTTCTTTTTCTAAAAACAAGACATTGTGGAAAGAGACCACTGGTATGCTGTTTTTTCATGGAGGGCTTGAAAGTTTTAGCTTTCCACTTTTTCCCTGAGATGTGGATTTGAAGGATTATAACCTAGAGCAAAGACTTTCAAAACTGTAGGTTATAAAACATAGAATAAGCTTTTAACCCCTTAAAAGAAGTCAGTCTCTGCTGTGAGTTGCTGGTAAGTTCAAGGCTCCTCGAAGATACCACTGCTCATCATGATTGTTCAATGCACTTTTGAGGCTCCACTGAGGATGTAATGTCTTGTTTTTCATGTTAATTGTAGACACCTAGAAGGTCCTTCTAACTTCCCGTCTGTTTTCTAGAACCATTTACAAGGTGCTTTTACAGAGTAGCAAGGGGTTAAGGGCTATAGGCAAAGGTGTACACATATTGTCTACCCTTCCAGGATTCATTTTTTGTATTATACCTTTCGATTGTATTCAGATTGCTTAGAGTTTTGTGACTGTTCATAGTTTGCCAAGAAGACTCAGTTGTAGAACATATGCAGAGTGCCCAGCTATGGAGGTTGTCTCTGTCTCCAGGAGCAACCATCTGCATATAACCCAAACAATCTTGAGGGAGGGAAGGCTATTTCGGAGATGGGGAATATGGTCTTTAGTAGCCAGTTTTTCTGACCATTTATGTCACTTTTATGCACTAATGAGTTGGTTTCTTTGTTCGTGCAGGTAAATATGCAGAGGACATTTTTGGAGAGCTCTTTACTCAGGCAAATACCTTTGCCTCTCGGGTAAGCTCCCTTGCTGAGAGGATTGACCGCCTACAAGTTAAAGTCACTCAGCTGGATCCCAAGGAAGAAGAAGGTAAGGAAGCTGAGCTCAGCATTTGCAGGCTCTGCTGAGCAGTTTCTTATAATTTTTTTTCCTGATTTGTAAAAAAAAAGTGAGAGGAGAAATCACAGAAACCTATGGAGTTCTGCTTTGAAGTAGCACAAGTTGGGTGGTATAGAGAAATCTTTTTAGCTCTACCACACTCCCACACACTCCCTCGCTCCCATTCCCCCAGTTCCCTCTTTCTCAGATTCCCCCTCCCCCAATCTTACTTTGCTACCATAAAAGTACTTGGAAGATTCATTCCTCCTCAGGAGAGGCCTGCTAGATCTGGCCACATAGTAAACCTTTGTGTTGCCTCATTTTGTTCCGTCTGAAATGGCTGGGCTGCTGACAGCCTTGTGGGGCTTCCCCAGAGGGGGAGAAAAAAGCCTGGCTGCAGACAGCCGCAGCCAAGAAATGTAGCAGCTGAGGCCTCTCCGACTGGTGTGACTCAGTGTTTGCTCAAATAGCCTGTCGTCCATTTTCTAATGCCTCCATCTTCTCTCAGTGTCACTACAAGGAATCAACACCCGAAAGGCCTTCAGAAGCTCTACCGTTCAAGACCAGAAGCTTTTTGACAGAAACTCCCTGCCCGTACCTGTCTTGGAAACATACAACACGTGTTATACTCCTCCACCTCTCAACAATCTTACCCCTTACAGGTAACCTGGCCAGCTCCTCCCTTTTCTGACCTGTGGTTAACAGTATTAGATTGTCTTTTTATTTAAAGATATTGTGTACGTCAGAGAATTGTATCAGAAAGCTTACTACCTACCCCAGAGTTACCTGTGGCAGCAGAAACTAACATTTACCACATAAACAGTTGTCACTTATTATTGTTCGGTTTCTGAAGTTCATATATTGAAAGTTGGCTATATTATTGTCTGCCACAAGTTTAGTTTGATATAGCCAGATCCATCTTGGATTCCATCCAAGGAATTGAGTTATTATAGAACCAAAAGGACTTTGTTACAAGGCAGTCCTGTAGTACATCCCAGGGGCAGCGTTCTAGCAAGGCTCCCAGTTCCCCAGAAACCACTAGGTACCAGATGTTGGGCGTTTTAGTGGGGCCAGCCTCGTGGACTGGCTGCTCTGGGCCCTGGGGGTCCTTCCAAAGCTTAAGGGGTGACTGGCATTGTTCCAAGTGAGCATTGTCCACTTTCTGAGCAGTCCCCTTGGAAAGGAACTACGCTGCTGTGGCTGGACTTAAAGAAGAAGGTAGCCCTTCCCCTCTAATGGTCTGGTAATGTTATCCTGCAAAGAACCACTGAGCAGGACAGAAAGCAAATATTTATCTTGCTTGCATCCATAAATATCTTTGGAACAGGTAAAAAGTAATTACAGCTAGCTGGAGGCAGATATCTTCTGTGAGACATGGGTATACTACAAAGTAGAATGCGACAGAGGGGGCGTGGGTACCAGTGCACAGGATTTCAAGGACACCTGCTGGTCCAGGGAGCCTGGAATAGGAGCATGGTAGCTTCTGACACAGATATTGAGAAAGTACCTGGCATCTATCGTATATTATTATTGTGTGAAATTATATGTGTCCCTTGACTTTCAAAGGGACTAACTATCATAGTTGGGCAGAGATTTGACTCTGCAGGCTCTATTATTTAGTTGGATTTGGGCAGTGGGAGTACACACCTGATAATATCAAAGTGAGTATGATATAGGGTGTGGTAGGATAGGATAAACAAACAATATAAAACACGTTTATATTTTAGATAAAGGTATTTTCCTCTTTAACATTCTTTCAGTTATCTGAACATAAATGAGTGGAGGTGTAGCTAACACAACAAGATTTAATATAAAAATCAGTAGCGTTTGATTTGGAAATGCTTTTTGTGTGTTGTAATAGAATTGGAAGTCAGGATATAGAATTGCCATTCCAATTCTTTTTAGTTCAGAATAGTGTTAAAATAAATGTCCTAAGTACATGCTTTCTAGAAAGTGAGAGAGACTTATGCCAAAGTGTAGGATTCTACTAGGGTCATCGAGTCTGGCAGATAACTCTTACCTTAACACTCAGTCACTCAGTCTGTTCCGTCACAGCCACTAAGAGATGGTAATTAAATCTTGTGGCCATAAAACATCTGGCCATCTGTTCTCAATAGGGCCCCCTTGTGGTTGGGGAGCTGGGGGGGGGTGCTGTGTGGATGCTGAGCTATTCTAGAAGGAAGCAAGAAGGTGGAGTACTGTGATTATGTGTTTTCACAGAGGAATACCAGCTGCACACATATATACATTGATGTGTGTATATGCACACACATGTACACATGTGAGCCTACATATGTGTGCACAGGTTTCAGGTGAGTGGGAGGCCACTAATGCTTCCTAGAGAGCCAGTGGCAGAAATCCCCTCTGATATGCTAGGATATGTCAGGGAGATGTCAGAGGCCCTGCAGATCATTAGAAATGATCGGGATCCCTGCTGCTATAGCCCATTCTTTTCCCTGACCATGCAAATTCCTCTACCAGGAATTGAAAGTAAGGCTAAGGTTCTTTAAAAGCCAGGTAAATGAAGAGGTGGCATTGAAGGGGCATTGCAACGCTGGTATGGGAGAGGAAGTAGGCAATCAATTTGAATGACTTGATTCCTGAGTGTGAAAACTGCTAACTGGTATTTGGAATATTGGATTTGGTTAGGAGCTCATCTGTCTACTGACAGCTACTTGTCTTCATTTCTATCCCAGGGACGATGGGAAGGAGGCACTCAAATTCTACACAGACCCTTCGTACTTCTTTGATCTTTGGAAGGAGAAGATGCTGCAGGACACCAAGGATATCATGAAAGAGAAGAGAAAGCATAGGGTGAGGGGAAAGGGCCTCTGTTCTACACATCAGTAGGCACGATTGTGGAGGGGGGATAAAAAGGAAGCCAGTCTTATGTGAAGTAATCATTCTGAGTGGCTGCTTGCTTGGATGCCAGGTGAAACACTTAAAAAAATGTGTCCACTCCAAGCACAACCAAGATGAAAGTATAAATCACACCAGAATTGTGTTTGTTCCCCCCAGCACTATTAACAATAGTATATTCAGGCTGAGTTTTAGAAATTGACTTTTCTATTCACCATTTATTTCTCTTGCAATTTGCACCTGACTCTGCTGGACACTCAAGCTAGGCTAGTCCCTTCCCTGCCAGTTTTGCAGCTCATTTCTGAGAGATCAGCACAAGGCTCTACAGTGTTTGATTTGCAACAGGAGCAGTTTAACACCTTCACTACTGGTGGGTAGTAGAGGTGGGGGGTAGGTCTATGCTCCCCTCAGGCTCCCAGTGATGTGTGTAAGCATATATTACCTACCAGTTGGAACCTCACACTCCCATTAGCGTGGCTGCCAGGAGGCCCAGGAGAGTGCCAGGGGCTAGTCCAGCTGCACAGGCTGAAGAAACCCTCATTGGTTGTTTTGTTTTAACTATTTCCTTTCTCTACCCCAGATATCTATAGCTGTCATTACTTCTCATCTCTCTTAACTGGCCTTTGTGGCAGAGTAATTCTATTATAAATTCTGTAGTTACTATATGTTGTCTAGGTAAAGCGTCTCTTGAGTGTGCACCCATGGAGGTGGATGGAATTTTAGAGAAGAACATTGGAAAATGTTTTACATAGGATTTTCTGTTTCTTTTTATTATAGAAAGAAAAGAAAGATAATCCAAATCGAGGTAACATAAACCCACGTAAAATCAAGACACGAAAGGAAGAGTGGGAGAAAATGAAGATGGGACAAGAATTTGTGGAATCCAAAGAAAAGCTGGGGCCTTCTGGGTAGGTGATACTTTTTTGTACCATTGGTAGCATTCTTTGAAGGGGCTGGGGACCTCAGTCTGACAGCTTTATGTGACACCTTGCACACCCCCTGAAGTCTGGCTGTATGGCTTAGATTGATATCACTGTTAACTACTTTAAAGTGCATCCATCTGGTGATTAAAATTTGCTAAGTTAATCAAGACTCAGCAGTTTAAATGAGGTGACTGAAGTGGTGTGGGGGAAAAAACCATGGCTTTTAGTGCCCTCACTCTGCCAGGCACTGGCACAACTAAGGGCCTCAAAGGAAAGACTGGAAGGGGAAGAAAAGTGGTCTTGGGAGCCCTTTGCCTCCAGAGCATTGATCTGAAGGTAGTGCCTAAGCGCTGGGCCTTTCCCAAGAATGGGGAAGGCCCAGCAGAGAATTTGTGCACATCACCAAAGCAACTTTTCAGCCAGCCTTTGTCAGTCTCAGGAGAGAAGTTGGCCAAGGGCCTGAAAGCAGGTCTCAGAGACAGTGTGGGAAAGGTCACTGAGCCAGATTGAGGCTGTATATCTCCATGGAGAAATAGTAGATGTCAGTCTGACCCCGTTTCCCAATACCCAATCACACTGAGGTCTAAAAGAAAAAAAGAATGGTCTTAAAGCTTGGTTTGATGCTTATCCTAGTGCCCAACCTGTGTGACATTCAAAGTCAAGTCACCACAACTGCTTGGTGTGAATGCCACCCTGGTTTTTCCCTAAATACATTGTATCCTGACTGTCAGAGAACCATTCCAGCCCATGCCAGGTGTCTAAGAATGATAAAAGGAAAGAGTTGAGTTGTTCTTGCTTTTAGAAATAACTCTACCATGAAAATTTTGACTTTTAAAAATCTTGACACTTCTGACACTTGTTCTTTCTGGATTAAGAGATTTGTTTTAATGAATGATAAAGATGGTGAGAGGAAAAACGAACCTTTTTCTCTACAGGGAAATCCGCCCTGAGGGTCCTCCATTACCTTTGCCTCCCAGTGAAAGGGCCATTTATTCTGTGGTGTCCCATCCTGTTCAGAGAGGCCCTTGTCACAGGTTCAGTGACTCTTAAGGCCAGAAGCTTGCATGTTCAGAATATGCCTACTGTTTTTTAAAAAAAAAATATTTTTTTATTGATTTCAGAGCGAGAGGGAGAGATAGAAACATCAATGATGAGAGAGAATTATAGATCAGCTGCCTCCTGCTCACCCCACACTGGATATCGAGCCCACAACCCAGGCATGTGCCCTGACCAGGAATTGAACTGTGAACTCCTGGTTCATAGGTCAACGCTCAACCACTGAGCTATGCCAGCCGGGCAGTATGCCTACTGTTTTGTGGGGTTGGGGTTTGTTTTGTGTGTGTGTGTGTGTGTGTGTGTGTGTGTGTGTGTGTGTAATGGGGTTGGTGAAAACAAGGACTTTGCCTCCCATTTCCCTGTTCTCCAAGAGATTTGGAATTGGGTTGCATGGCTGGTTTACCTGGACATGCTTGTTGGCGAACCTATAAAGAGATGTGTCAAGACTATAGGGCTCCAAGCCTTGGGGATTTTTCATATCAGAGCATCATTTGATTGAGTTCCCTTCAACTCTGTTCTCCGTGGGGTCTATTTTATTTTATTTTTTTAGAAATAAATTTCTGTTGTTTAAATAAATATATAAATTTTTTGTTTTAGAGAGAGAAGAAGAAAGGTCGGGGAGGGGGGGGAGAGAGAGAGAGAGAGAAACATCAATGATGAGAGAGAATCATTGATCGGCTGCCTCCTGCACACCCCCTACTGGGGAGCCTGCAACCAGGCATGTTCCCTGACCAGGAATCAAAATGGTGACCTCCTGGTTTTCTGAGGTCTATTTTAGAAGTGTTCTTCGTGGAAGTGGGGGAGGGGGAGCACAACAGGCCATATTTTGCTAGCTGCTGCTTGGTATTTTTATGCTTGTTTGTAGGTTTGTTGTTCTTCACCCAGAGCAAATTCACCCAAAGCCCAGTGCTCTGAGGGGCAGATTTTAATAAGGCAAGCCCTAGCATCCTACTTTAATTGGCAGCTCATTTTGTTATTGATAAGAGAGTGCTGGCTGAGAGACCACTTCTAACAACACCAACACCTTGGATTTGTCCTCAGCTTGCTTTTGCAGTCAGATGCCTCCTTGGCCTTAGAGCACTGCAGAGGCTTGCCGACCTCAAAACCAGGCTGTGTGCCAGTCACGTGTTTACAACTGGCTCATTAGCCTTGGGGCTTGGTTTTGCCCTTTGCCACAGACATACTTGAGGATTTGGGTATGGGCTGCTCCTAACATTTGGGAGAGAATTTAAAAGAACTGCTGGGTTTGACAAGTCCAACACTGAGAAAGGAACAGCATGGTTTTAATAATCTGGGTTGAATCCCATCCCTACAAATAATTCAGCAGAAATACCTGGGAGATGGTAACGATGGGATATTTAGTCCTAAAATAAAATTTCAGTATAACAGAAACTATATGGGGAGTATACTTATTTTATTTTTCTTAATAGCTTTTGTGTCAAGTGCATTTTTGTGGGGTCTTTTTAAAAAATGGGAGTATCACTCAGACTTTTTAGAAAAGTTTTAAAATTGAGTTTTAGAGAGAGAAGAAGGAAGAAGCGGAAGAGAGAAACATTGATGTGGATTGAGGAGCAACCAAGTGAGCCACACCGGCCAGATTTTTAAAATGAGCTTTTGTGTTGGGTTCATTGTCAGGTATCCACCCACCTTGGTGTACCAGAATGGTAGCATCGGCTCTGTTGAAAATATGGATGCAAGCAACTACCCACCACCACCACAGTCAGACTCCACTTCTCTACCGTCTTCCTTCTCTGAGGAGAGCTTACCTCCGCCACCAGCAGAATTCAGGTAAATGGTAGTACCTTTTCCATCTACTCTGGATGGTTAAAAACTCAAGAACAAAATAAGAGTTCCAAATCCAGGCCAAGACCACTAAAATAAATTCAGGCAAATCTGTCTAGATAATAGAAATAATTAACATGTATTAAGTGTTTGTAAGGTGCCAGGCATTATACCAAACAGTATATATGTTACTAAATTCCCACAAGAATCCTCTTGAGATAGGTACCCATTTTACAGATGAATAAATGAGAAGGCACAGAGAGGTCAATGAACTTACCTAAGATCACTGAGCCAGTAAGAGGCAGAGTCCAACCTGATTGGAAAACAGGTCAGTCTGACTCCAGAGCCTGTGTTCTTTACTACTACCTATACCTGGAAAGATAGAAGTCACCAAACTTATCTCTTGCATGTTACTTAGCTTTAACTCCGCATGAATTGAAGTGGTATATTTACCGCCCATAAAATATTTATTTATGACACCTTGTCCAGTTATCTAGGAACTTAGCAGACAGTCACCTTTTTCTTCTGTTGCTTCTGGTTAATTTCACTGTTGGATAGACTCTCCAGAAAGAATGAAACAAAGGAAAGGAGAGATGAAAGTTAAAATCTGTTCATTTTGATATTCGTCCGTGTCCCTGGCAGAGATGTACAGGGGAAGAGTTAGCAAGTCCTGGCTGCCAAGGGCTCTGAGGAGTGTTCGGGTTTGTTTCCTCACAGTTAATTACTTTTCCCTTTCTGGTGCCTGGCACACTTTTCTCCTCGGACACTGTTCAATCAGAGATTGGATATGTTGAGGACCCCTCATGGAAACCTAAAGCAAATGCTCTAAGCATCCCACCCCGCCCCATTCTTCTTGGCTCTTGAAACCACTAATCCCAAATCTCTGCCTCCCGAATCACTTCCTGCCGGCTGTCCTGTCAGATGCAGCTAAGGCTTGAAGGTCTGTGGTAAATTGCAAGATGGTAGCTTTTCTAAGGAGTAGCTGTCAGTACAGGACAAATACAAAGGTGGAAAAGAAGCCCTCAGCCTCACACATGGTCTGAGAGCATGCAGCCGAGCATACCAGACCCAGGAGAGGTGCAACTTAACCCTCTCTCAACCTGGGTTAAGTTTGGTGGCACATCCATTTCCGGTCTCTGCTGACCCTCAGACCCTCCCTTCTTTCTCAGGTTTTTGCACATGAACACTGAAAGTGCCATTGCCTAAATCTGTACCCCCTCAGGTTTGGTCAGCTTGGCTTGAGTTTCCTGCCCTCACCAAGATCTAGTGAATGTTAATAACCTGAGGAACAGAGGGTGGGTGCGTGGTGGTTGAATTTTTATTCCAGTTCTTTCTTGCATGTCGTTGTAGTCCTGGCTCCAGGATTAAACTGGCTGTTCCTTTCCGGGGCGGTCAGGAGAGTGCCTTTTGTTGCAGAGCTAAAAGTTTGAGGGGAACTAGGAGGTGATCTTGGCTCGCCCTTCCCTGATATAGGAATCCCAAGTTTACTTCTTTCAGGTAGTTTTTCTCAATCTCTGCTGAAGACTCCTCTGCTAATGGGAAGGAAGCTCATTACTTTACAAGACTGCCCATTTGATATTGGTCTGTTCTGACTATTTCCTTTTTTTTTTTTTCTATTTGAACCAAAATGTTGTAATGATATAATCAACCAAAATAAACCTAGGCTTATAGAGTAGCTTAACCATAGGTAGTATTTGCATCCTGAAAGTGATGGTGGGTCTTTTTATTTGTCCTTTTAGCTACCCAGCAGACAGCAACCAAAGGGCGTCTGGCTTAGCTGGACCCAAAAGATCCAGTGTGGTCAGCCCAAGCCATCCACCACCAGCTCCTCCTCTGGGCTCTCCGCTGGGCCTCAAACCCGGCTACGCTCCACCCTCGGCCCCTCCGCCTCCGCCTCCAATGATAAACGTCCCTCCTCCACCTCCACCTGGAGGACTTGGGTCCCCAGTGACCCCACCGCCACCTTCACCACCCTCTTTCCCACCTCACCCCGATTTTGCTGCCCCTCCCCCTCCTCCCCCACCACCGGCAGCTGACTACCCGACCCTGCCACCGCTTCCCTTATCCCAATCAACAGGAGGAGCACCTCCTCCTCCCCCCCCTCCTCCCCCTCCTGGGCCACCTCCTCTCTTTTATGGTGGCGCAGATGGCCAGCCTGCCCCCCCACCACCACCACCTTCTGATGCACCCAAGTCCAAGTCCTCCTTGCCTCCTGTGAGCGATGCCCGCAGCGACTTGCTTTCAGCCATCCGCCAAGGTAAATCCCGCAGTGGGTCCAGGACCAGGAAGCATTGTCTTTCTGCAGCTGGGATGACTGGTTGAGGGTGGGTGAGGGGTTTTGTGCCCTTCCCAGGGAGTAGCTTTCATTGGATGGGGAGAGATTGGGACCTCAGGCCTAAGATCAGCCTAAAGAAAGTCTTCACCCTAAAAATAGGGGGATTTGGATTTCTTTCCACCCTGGTTTAAAGTAAAGAATTCTTAACCTGGGATCCTTGAACTTCTTGAAAATGTGTGCTTTGTGTGTGTTTGCATCCATTTTGTACCCCAGAGAACAAGAATCATCCTAGAGGGTACTTGTTCAGCTGAACTCAGTCATTCCTGTCCGTCACCTTTTTGCCTTCCATACCCTTCCTGCCCACTCTCTTTCCCTCTTTCTCACCCATTGCCTCCTCCCTCTTTTGTCACCTCTCCCCGCCTTCTTCCCCTCCCTCACAGAGCATTTATTCTTTGTCAGAAGCCAGGTTTGATACCACGGGGCTAGAGTGGTTTCTTCTGCTCGGGATCCCCAAGGAACTGAAGGGTTGTCTAGAGGAGACAACCTAGGGCAGCTGAGCTCTGTGGTAATTGGTGAATCGGGCAGACTGTGCTCCTAGGTGGGGTGTGGTGGCCAGTCCCCACTCCTGCGGAGTAGGATCCTCACTAGCCTGAGAGCTGACAGTGGGGAAGATGGCAGGCTTCCTTTCAGAGACACCTCTAGCACCAGGGCCACCATTTCATCAACCTCCATCTTTATTTTTTCCCTGCTTCCTCCTTTCCAAGAGGACCCTTCTTTTTCACGGTCCTTTCCCATATTCCACCAGCCAATGGCCATTCCCCCTTCCTCATTCCTGGATGGATTCTGAGACCGACTCACCTTCTTAACCCTTCTGCCTCTCTCTCCCACCAGGCTTCCAGCTGCGCAGGGTTGAGGAGCAGCAGGAACAAGAGAAGCGGGACGTGGTGGGCAACGACGTGGCCACCATCCTGTCGCGTCGCATTGCTGTTGAGTACAGTGACTCAGAAGATGACTCCTCTGAGTTTGATGAGGACGACTGGTCGGATTAGCTCTTTCTGCCTGCTGCCCACCTCTTCTCTTTTCTTCTTACCTGCCTTTTTTAATGCCTACCCCCACAGTCCCAGGGGGAAAAGAGGGAGGGGGGAAAAATTTCAAGGGGCCAAAGCCTTCCCTGAAGCTACCAAAGATATATCCATGTGCTTCCTCCAAATCAACATGTATTTCCCACCTCCCACAGTCAGGCCCCACGGGGCCCCTGCGGGTCAGTAGCTGAGATGTTCCCTCTTCTCTTCATATTGAAGAGAAGGGAAAACCCCAAAGCTGATCCCTTTGAGTGGGTGTAAATTGGAGTTGGTGCCTTTCCCTAGGAGCCATTTTCTGTGGTCTCTCTAAATCCTTGCCCTCAGCTACTTCAAATAATGCCAGCCTTTAGGACTTCGTGGTCCTAAAGCCTGCATGGACACAGCTGGCCCCTTTCCCATGCCCTGGGAGGTCAGCAGGCCGCGTGCCCCAGCAGCCAGACGGCTGCACCCTTCTGCCCGATCAGCAGGGTGAGGCTGCCTTTTGCTAAGCTCTTTCTGTATCGGGATCCCCTTTATTCCAGGAGCCATCAAGCCCCTAAAGAAGGTCTCAACCCCTCTGCCCAGAAATGATGCTTTTATGAAGAATGAGGTGTTTGCCTCCCTCCCAGGCCCCGTCTCCTGAGTGTGGTGTGGGTTTCCTTTACACACCCCTCTGTCGTCACCAGGTGCCTCTGGGCACCATCGCCCAGTTCTGACCTCTAATACCCATGACCAAACTGGCCTGACGCACAGGGACCTGGGCCTCTGCTGGGTGTCAGGAGCCAGGCTCAGAGACCTGGAACTGCAGTCCTGGAGGGACGGTGGCACGCCTTGGGTCCCACCCTCTCAGTGATGCTGAAGTCTACAGATGGGAAGTGACTTGCTCAAGGTCATGCAGTTGGATCGTAACAGGGCTAGAGCCCAGGGTTTCTGATTCCAAGTCACCTGTGCTTTCTGGGACCAGCTAGTGGGCACCTGCTAGGGCCTGGGCTCCGCATTCTCGGCTCTGCTGCTTCCGACCTCACCATGGGGGGGGGGGCTCCCAGCAGGAGGGCTCGGGGCCTGTGCCAGGCCCTCAGTGCTGCTCAGACCCTTAGGGCCTCTCATAATTCTTTGCTTCCCCTTTGCTATCTACCAGCCAACTGGCCTTGGGAACTGCCCAATTGGGGGACTAGAGGTAGTGAGAGAGGGAAGGGGGTGGGCAGCTTTGACAGGTGCTGTTTTCAATTCCTCTTCAACTCCTCCCTCTTTTATTTCCCCAATTTCTGCCAAGTGTCGAAACTTCAGTCCCTCAGGCTGGCAGCCGTGGCAGGTAGCTGCCTGGGGGGCCTGCAGCCCTGAGGAAGGCTGAAATCAGCAGAGGGACTGCAGGTCTTGTTTCCAGCTCCCCTCCTCAGTACCCAGTGATGTTCCCGCCCTTCCCCCCTTTCCCAGAGCTAATACACAGGTGCTGTTATTCAGAAAAACCTGGTCTGCTTTGGCCAGCAGTGAGGTTTCTTCTCTTCTGCCCCAACTATTGTGTAGCCTCTTCTGCTGAAACCGGCTGCTCCTGGCTTCTCCTGCTTTCAGAGCCTGAAACAAAGAGAAACAGGATCTGTCTGTACCCCGCACAGCAAATGGTTGTAGTAATTGCCAAAGCCCTCATAAACCCTCCGGCTTGAGGAGCATGTGTAATCATGGGTACCGCCGCTGTGCCCGGCTGAATGCGCCCCCTCTGCCTCTTTTCCTTGAACTCGGGTCTGTAGGGCCAGCGTGCCCTCCTCCTGGGGCTGCCTCAGAGTGCCCTCCCCCCTCCCCAGGTCAGTGTCTCTGGCACAGGGCCAGCACCTGGCTCTAGTGCTGAGCATGCCAGCCTGTGTGTGTGCCCCTGCCTTGCTTCCCACCTTGCACTTGGAAGCTGAAGGTACATTCTTCAGAACCCTAAAATGGCTGTTGAAGGTGTCCCCGCTGCAGCCCAGGGGTGGTGGAGAGGCAGGCGGAGGGCAGTGGTTCTCCCAAATAGGAGTCCTGGGGCCTGGCCAGGCCAGGGTTTGGGCCTAATGGCTTTGACTAAATTACTCCCATCCCCCTCCTTTCCGGAAAAGGGGAGTCGGTGCCACTTGCTATCATTCTGCTCTGACCTTGAAGGGGGCGGTGTTGGCCTGGCTTCTGGAATGGACAGTCGCTGTGGAAAGGTCTGGGGGCAGGGGGAGGTGGGGAGGGCACTGCCTGCGGAAGGTAGGATTAGATCATTAGCTCAGTGACCTCCTAGGGTTTCGATGTGCTGTGTTCTCATCCTACAGCTGGTTTGGTAATGATCTGCAAGTCCCGGAGAGCAACAGCATAGCTCTGCCTGACGTTCTCATTAAAATCTATGCAGCCAAGCTCTGCGCTTTGTAGCAGCCGGCTTCCTCGGCTGGGGGGTGGGGGAGGGGTGGGCTGGGACCCAGTCAGCTGGGCTCTACTTATGCATTGGTACACCCCCAAAAATGCTGCTTTAAACCCGGAGCCCTTTAAAATGATAAAGGACCCTATGCAGGTGATCATGTGTCTTTAGAATCCTGTAATTGTGGAATGCGAAGTTTAGTGATTATTTAAACTGGGCCCAAGCTGGTAAGCGTATGGAACAATGGCTCATAAGGACTCTTAAGTGCTGAGGCCAAGAAACCACCTCCCTTTCTGGTCTGCTCAGCCCAGGGAACCTGCGCCCGTTCCTGTGGCCCAGGGGCCCAGCTTCTGACCGTCAGGCGGTGTCAGAAGTGATTGGTGGCTTTGCCCAGGTGGGGAGATGAGTACATTCCAAAGGAGCAGCCTCGGGGAGGGGGCAGGCTCTTGTCCCTCGGAAGCTCAGAACGCGGGCCCAAGCTCAGCTTGCCTCCAGGAGCTCGAGCGCCCTCAGAACGACCTGGCCAATGTCACGGCGGAGCCGAACGGTGTTGTCAGGCTAATGTGAAATCTCTTCCCGTGGCGCCAATCCTCCGGCTCCACAGCGCCGGCTGGGACAGATTGAGGTCTCTTGGCTTTGGTGACCCTCTGCTTAAGCATTCCCCCCGTGTCCCAGCTCCGCTCTCCCCGTGCCTCCCGCTGCAGCCCCCTCCCAAGGCCAGGGCTTCCTCGGGGTGTCGGGCTTCTGCTCTGCTGGGCTCCAGCTGACCTGGGGACCACCTCCGTCTGTGCCTCGGGGAGTGCTAGGGAACAGTGTTACTGTCTGGCCTTCAGTTAACTCACTCAGAAACTAACCCGTTTACTTACTGTCTGGAATGATGTACCTGTAGGAGGGACCATAATGCTCCCAAAGTGCCTTCTTCTCTCTGATAGAAACGTTTAGAAGGACCTGGACCAAAGGATTCTTGGTGTGTGTTCCACATCAAGATCTTAGGGAGTGAGCACATAGGTAGTGGGGATACAGTCTGAAAATGGGTCCCTTCTCCCCCCGCCGAGGATGGAGAAGGAGCTTCGGTTAGAGATCTGAGCTGTGGGGTTAAGCCAAACCCCTCAGTGACCCTTTCCCTTTGCCCTACTGCTCTCAGGTCCTTAGGAGGATGTCCAGTTTCTTAAAGCCTGTGGCTCCAAGTCTGGTCTCATTTGCTTCCCTGCCAGGCTCGTGTGTACGTTAGCTCCCCAGTGACCTGAAGATTCCATGTAACTGTATACACGCAGATACGTAAATGCCAATGTTCTGAATAATTTGATAAAATCTTTGTAGCCACTCGGCCACCTCTGGTGTATGTGTGTGTGTTTAATGGGAGAGGTGGTTAGAAGGGGGCAACACGGAGCCAGCTCCCAAGGGAGGTCCAGGGTGGGGCGGGGGGAGGGGCAGCAGGCCCAGGATGTGATGGTGCACCCTGGTGGGAGGTGGGGATGAAGGCAGGAAACCCAGGTCTGGGGGCCTAGACGCCCAGATCCCCAGGCCCCCTCAGCGAGCTGAGGGGAGTGTGCTGGGACCAGGGGAGACAGCTGCTGGCAGGCCGTGCTGCAGCAGGAGGAGCACAGGCTGAATGCTGATGCCGCCTCCCAACATCTGGCCGGCATCTTGTCTGTTTCTCAGACCCAAGCAACTTACCTTAAATAGAACAATTTTCAGTGGAATCCGATAAAAGGTTTAGGCTGCTGCACGCCCCTCTCCCAGGCGAGGGGGCTGTGTTTATATTCTGACCCAAAAAATGACCTGCCCAGGAAGCAACGGTTGTGGTTGTTCCGAGCACAGCTGCTGTGGGTAACTGTCCCTGGGGGTGATTTAGGAACAGACACCCAGTTCCGGGCCCAGCAGAAGAGGGGCGGGAGCAGGGTTGGTGACTGGTCATGCCTGCGCTTCAGAGACTCACCCACTGGCGTCCCAGGAGAAGGGGCAGAAGTTTTGAATTGTCAGCAACTGCTGCGCCAGCCACTCGGCTCATCGCTGAAGGTGGGGGTACAGGGGAGGGGGCGCGGGAGCCGCTAGCCCCCGCGGAGCCCCTCGCTCCACCCTCCTGCTCAGGCCTGTGTTTAGTCAGCACTTGGCTTCCCAAGGCTGGTGACTGACAGGCAGCCAGGCGCCTGCCCTGGGAGAAGACAGAATGGTGTGGGGAGCCGCCCTTGCTGGGGAGTCGAGGGAAGGAATGTGGTTCTGGGAAGCCAGAGGTCCGAGCTTGCATTCCGGCTTCTCCCCTGGAGCTGTCCCTCTGCACGTCGCTCCCCCCCCCCCCCCCCCCGTGGGCTAATCCTGAGAAGGAGCATTTACTGAGTGCCTCCTACCTGCCCCAAACTGCAGACATTTTATTTCAACCTTAGGAGGCAAGGGTCCCCCCAATTGCACATGAGAAAAACGGGTTCAAAGGGGTAAAGCGAGTTTGCTAAGATCACACAGCTGGCCAGGAACAGCCACAGTTCCGAGCTGGTGCTCTGTTCACCGTGCAGCTTACCAGCGTTGAGAGTCTGCAGCTAGAAGCATGGTTGTTAGTGTCACAAGGGGCATGTTAAAGGGTTTCCCTTTTTGTCTGTCCACTTCCGGGTGCCAGTTTTACAGGTAATGGTTAGTTTTGCTTTTGCTTTGAAATCAAGGGAGCTAGACTGAGGTTCCAGCTGTTAGAGACCTTCAGAGTTGGAAATATCTGCCCCCTAAACTCCCTGCGTTTCGGATGGGGCTTCCCACAGACACACCCTACTTGGTACGGGCACACACACCTGTTCAGATGCACACTCAGATGTATACATGCAAATAGACACCTATACGTCAGTGGGCACAGGGACACTGGCACACCCACAGAGCCTGCTCTTGTGTAAACAAAGACATCCGCACACAGTTACAGGAATACACAAAATCGCAGGCAAACCTCACACCAAGTGCCTGGGAGCCACCCTCCCTTCTCACTGCCAGTTCCTCACTGCCCCCTCCTGGCCACCCAGTGGCCAGGGCAATCTGGCTCTATTTCCTGTAAATTCTGGGGGTGGTTGTCAGCCAGTCCCCCCTAGATCACGAGGCAGAGAGCATTTTCAGGTGCTCACCAGGGGCTGCCCCTCAGCCCCAGGAGATGAGGCGGTTCTGAAGCCGGAGGACAAAAAGCCTTTCGTAGCCAAAGAAACCATGTGGTGGAATTGTCAGAACCGCCGTGTCAGGAGTTCTGCAACTGCACACACACTCTCATACAGACAGGGAGGAGCGGACGTGCTGGCTGAGGTCAAAAGTCAGATCTGTGGGCTCCCACCTTGCTCTCCCTCTCTGGACCTCGCCTATTTAATATATATATATAATTTCATAGAGGAAGGGAGAGGGACAAAGAGATAGAAACATCAATGAACCCAGCTGGTGTGGCTCAGTGGTTGAGCATTGACCTGTGAACCAAAACAAAAGGTCACGGTTAGATTCCTGGTCAGGACACATGCCTGAGTTACAGGCTTGGTCCCTCGTGTGGGGGTGCAGGAGGCAGCCGATCAATGATGCTCTCTCTCATCACTGATGTCTCTCTCTCTCTTCCTTTCTGGGAAGGAAAGAAGGGAGAAAGGGAGGGAGGGAGGGGAAGGGAAGAAAAAGGAAGAGAAGGGAAAAAGGAAAGGAAAGAAAGGATAAAAGAAAGATCAGAGAGCATTATTAATCAGTATGCGTCTTGACCAGGAATCAAACCGTGATGTCCTGGTTGATATGTTGACACTCAACCACTGAGCCACACCGGCCAGGTGGGCCTCACCTATTCAGTGAGGAGTTAACCATGATGACACAGGCAGGCCCTTCCACTCTGACATCTCATCATCTTGGGAAGTAACACCTCCCCAGACGTGTGTGCCTGAGTAAAGCACATCCATAAACGTGACCCCTTGGACTCCTCAGACCAGTCCTAGGAGGGTTACCAACACAAAGCTTTTTATTCCTATTTTACAGTTGAGAAAATGATGCACAGAGAGGCACAGCAACTTGCCCAAAGTCACACAGCCAGTTGGTATCAAGCATGGAAATAGAAACTCTTTTTCCACTGCCCCAGGTTGCCTACAACAGAGTAGAATACGCTGTGGGCTTGTCTCAGAGCCAAGGAGACAGGAGCTACAGAGGCTAAAGCCAGAAGCTCTGCCAGGCAACTTGGAACGTGGGTGGGTTCCACCACTCCCACCCCCACCAACAGACTGCACCAACCTTCAGCTTCCTTTTCCTCTGCAGAGCCAGAGGCAAGCTATAGGAGTTTCTCCCTAGGCTGTGATCACTGGTAGCTGGTTCAAGTATTTACATGCATGTGAGTGGGGTGCACATGCGTGCCTGGACTCCACAGTGTGCACTCACATGCATGTAGGTGTATGGTCATGCATGTCTGCAAATATACTTAGGAGAACATTCATAGGCATGTGTATATGTGTTTGCAAGCCTGTACATGTGACTGCATTTGTGTGTTTAGGTAAAGTGTGTGTGTGTTTTTAAGTTTATTTATTGATTTTAGAGAGAGAGGAAGAGAAAAAGAGAAACATCAATTTATTGTTCCACTTATTTATGCGTTCATTGGTTGATTCTTGTATGTGCTCTGACCAGGGATTGAACCTGCAACCTTGGTGTAGGGGGATGATGCTCTAACCAACTGAGCTACCCGGCCGGGGCTCGAAGTGTGTTTTGATGTACATATAGATGGTCTCAGGATATCTGGCAGGTGCATTTATGTACATGTCAGATTTTGCTTGCATGCGTACTGGGTTTGTTCATGAGTGTACTTGGGTATGTGCAAATGTTCACATTCATTTGTGTGAAGAAGAGGGTGAGGCATGTCCATGCTCACGACTGGTGAGTGTATACGTGTGCAGGAAGGGATGGCTTCGTAGGACTGGATACATGTGAATTGGAGGAGGGCCCTCACAAGAAAATAGGATGTTGGTGTTCCCCTAGCCCTGGTATGGGGGTTGCCCTGCCTGGCTGCAGTCAGGCACTGGGCTTACAGCACCCTCGCCTGCTCCTGCACTCTATTCCCCAGACCCATCCTGCCTAGCCAATTTGCAGCCTCTTGCTCCCAGCTCCTGAGAAGGCCTGCAGCAAAGTCAAGGGGCTGGTGGCCAATTAGCGAGGGGGTTAATCAGGGATCTGGGGACCCCCGGGGGGTGGGAAGCCAGAAGGCAGACATTGGGGTTGGCAGGAGCTGCCGCTGCCTGTCATGAGGCTGGAGGAGGGGAGCGGCAGGGAGGGGAAGCTGCACCAGCTCAGCTCCATGGTGCTAGAAACCAAGGGCCTGCCTGTGCATTCATGATTGCTGAGCATTGATAGCAGCGGGGAGCCTGTGCAACTGTGTACACTTGTGCAAAGGGCATGTACTGGCCTCCATTAAATGTGGTCCTGTGTGCAAATGTGTATGCATGACGATGGATGCTATTTGTTTACAGGTACAGTTTTGTGTCTATATATGTGGGTGTGCAGTGGTGTGCAAATGGGTATGGGTCTGAATGTTCAGACCCATGTGCATACATGTATAACAAGGATAAGTCTGTCTGTGTGTATATACATGTATGCAAAGGCAAGTGTGCGTTCCTGCATGCAACCATGTGCACATGAAGTTGACATGGTCTGTATACATGTGTGCAATGATATATCTGTGTACAAATGTGTGTACCAGTGTTCAGATAATCTGGCTATACATGTATGTCTGGGTGAGTATGCCTGTGTGTGTTCTCTGAACAGCCAGGGGCCTGGACCACCACGTGGGCCTGCATGCACGTGCCTGTGTGCAAGGGCCTGTGTACACAAAGGTCCCAGCACGTAGGGAGCTGGGCTGTGAGGGCTGGAGGGCTCCATGCTCCAGAGGAGAATCTGACAGACAGACTTGCCGCAGCCCCCAGCCCCGGGAGCCTGTTTTCCTGCCTGCAGAAGCTGTGAGCCCGTGAACTCATCTTATATTAATAGCTGCTGTCTCCTCACTTATTGCAGGGAGAAGCGGTCATGGCCCCAGCAGGGGCTCAGCACTCGGGCTGCCCCCCCTTCCCCACACAGGACCTGGGAGGAGGGGAAAGACGGGCCCCACCCCCAGCCGAGGGCCCACCCCAACCCTTGCTTCCCTCAGTCCAGGGGGCCCAGCTCACCCTCCCAGACCTCTGTAGCTGGGTGGGGTTGGAAAACTGGCAGAGGCAGGCTGGAAGTCTTGGCTCCCCACCCCCAACACACACACACACACATACACACACACACACACACACACACACACTGGCATGCGGTCTTGAGCAGCCCCAGGCTGAGCACCAGATGAGTCTGAGGCTGGAAGAGACATAGAAGGCTTCAGTTTGAGGGGCAGGCATGTCCCTTCTCTCAGGGGCCCTCAGTTGGAGGGCGAACACACAGCCTTGCCTCCAGGAGCCCCCACTCTCACAAGGAAGGCGAGACTGCTCTATAAACGTTCACGCGGGAGAAGTGCAGCAAGGTGTGTTGTATAAAGCACGTCCCAGGTACAGGGCTTGGCCGAGGAGGCTGCCTGGCCCGGGTGCAGGGAGACCCTGAGATGTATCTGAAGACTCTGAGGAGAGAGGAGCCGTCCACGGACACACGGGCTTCCACCTGGAGGCAGGTTCAGACACCCCTCAGGGTGGGCCCAGGACCCACGGCTGAGACTCCAGATGCAGGCCCCAGAAATACCTCCTCCTACACACCACACCCAGACAGACGGGGGGGATCCACAGCACGGGGGCCCCCCACAGGCCTTCCCAGATAGGAGGCTGGCCAGCATTACGCCCTGGAGCCAGAAGCTGGGATGGGGAAGCCCAGGACCCCGCCCGCCCAGGGTGGGATGGGCACCGGTCGCTCTCCTTCTGGGCCTTGGTGGGGGCTTCTGTGGAGCATCGGGCGTCCGTCAGGAGGCCCTTCCCCCACCACTCTTTTGTGCGAGTTTGAGCAAATGGCTATTCCTCTTCCAGCCTCAGACTCCCCAGCTGTACCATGGCGGGGGGGGGGGGGGGCAGAATGCGCCGAGGGCCCCATCTCCAGGCTTTGGCCCAGGGGGCTGGGCGGTGTGCTAGTCGGAGCTTCCTCTTCAGCCACACCTCAAACCGGCTTTTGCCCGTTCCTGGTGAACACATTGTTTCTGGTTCCCAAACCCCTTAACTCAGGGTCCTGCACACTTAGTCTTCAAATGCACCCAAGGGTACATGCACATGCTTACCATCACTCACCTTTGCATAAAAAAGAAGCAATTCCAGCTCCAGAATGACAAGCCCCCACCAACTACCTCCCAAATGTGGCCACTGGCTCAGAATGAACCCCATCACCAATCAGGGGTCAATGTCCTAGGTCCCAGGCTTGGAAGGAAAGGTAGTGAGAGGCCAGTAGATAGGGCAAAAGTCCTAGAAACATGTTCCCTTGGTCCATTCACCAATCCCCCCTCATCCTCAGTTTTCTCATCTGTAAAATGGAGAAGATATTACCTGTGTCCTGGGATGCTTGTTAGGCATAAATGAGGTAACGCATGCAGTACACAGCACAGTGCCTAGCACACAGTATAAACCCACCATTAGAATGGGTTGTTGCTAAGGAAATTAACAACTTTGAGTATATACTTCATGCCAAAGCCCCAAACAAAAGCTAATATGGGCAGGATGGGGGTGGGGGTGGGAATCCTCAACCAAAGAAGCTTCCAGCATCCTGGTTCCTGTCCCCCAGGGAGGTGGGGTCCTTGTCTGGTAGTACCTGGGTCTGAGCAGAGGGGCCCCATCAGATTAGCATCCTGGGGTGGGAGTGTCACCTGCCAGCCACACTCCACCCTGGGTCTCCAGCTTCCCATGTCCCCCAACAGGCACCCAGGTGTGGGTTAATCCTCCCATCCCATGGTTTCTCCTGTCAGGCCCCACTCCATTCCCTCAGCACACAGACAGCAATATTTATTACAAAATCAGTTTTTATTGAGGGTTGGGTCAGGGACAGGAATAGGGAATGCACTGGGGCCATACCCAGATTGGCAGAGAGGGTCAGGTATTGGCTCGCATCCTGCCTCCTCGAGGGCACCTCAAAGTGAGACCTGGCTCCCAGGCCATGGCTGTGGCACTGGACACCAGGCTAGAGTGGGGTTGGGGTTGCCACGTTTTATCCTGGCTGCTTGGCCAGGCTGGTTTTCCCCAAACCGCCACCAGAGGGCAGCAGGCCCCCAGCGCAGAGGAATTCTCGGTTGCTCAGGTGATGGCTTCTTAAAAAAATAAAAACCAGAGGCTGGTGTGTTCCCCTCACAAACCCCAGAGGGGCGGGCCTGGGGAGAAGGTTCTGGTTTATGTGATCTCTTCAATAAAAAATAAGCGAAAATAATAACAAAATACGTGGTTTCTCTTTCTCCCTTCCCCGCCCCCCCTCTAGGAACTGAGGTCAGAAATGGGGGTGTAGGGACTGGGAGTACCCTGGTATGGCCTGGATTTCAAGGTGTTGGTCTCTTTTTCCCTCTTATGCCCATAAATAAATTCATAAATAAATAAATAAATAAATACTAGATATTCTCTTTGTATGTGCACACACATTATATAGATAAATCTTTTTCTCTTTCTCCTATCTAGGCAACTGAGTGGCTAAATCTCAGACTCTAGCTCAGAAACTCAAAAGTAAAGTGACAGGATCAAGGTCAAGGGACGGGGAATCCCAGGGACTTGGAATGGCACTGTAAAGCACCCAGCAGCATTCTGGATCTCCAAGCCAGCTGGGCTGTGGGACTTTTCTGAGTGGAACCCTGACCATCTGAACATTCTAGAACCATGGAGCCAGCTGGGCCCTGCAGAGATCTGAACAGAATCCTGTGAAACACCCAATGTCCTAGAACTCCAGAACTAGCTGGGTCTTGGGGGTGTGGAGCTGGAGGACCTCACATTCTGGAATTCTGTAGTGATCAGGGTGAAGGGTCACCAGTAAGCGACTAGACATCGCTGGGGGAACGGGACCGGAAGGGAATCTTGGAAGAGGAACAGCAGCAGCAGATGGCCCACAGTGCCTTCTGCACATCCTGGTTGCGGAAGGCATAGATGATGGGGTTGATCATGGAGTTATAGGTGGCAGGGAGCAGGGTGAGATAGGTGTAGAGAGATGGGGAGTGGGCATCGCCCAGCAGGCAGTAGACGGTGAAGGGCAGCCAGCAGGCGGCAAAGGTGCCAAGCACCACGGCCAGCGTGGCAATGCCCTTGCGGGTGGCCACATAGTGGGAGGCAGGCAGCAGGTGCCGTTGAAGGGCAATCTGCTGGGCATGGCGGCAGACGATGCGGCAGATCTGGGCATAGAGCTGCAGCATGATGCCAAACACCATGAAGAAGGCAACGGCCAGGACCACCAGATGGTTCTTGGAGAGTGGGTATACCACGCCGCACATGGTTGGGGCATCCAAGCAGTTCCAAGCCAGCACAGGCAGCAGCCCCATGCCCAGCGCACCCCCCCACACGAGGGCCAGCATCACATAGGTCCGAGTCATCGTTGTCTCTGAGTAGTAGGTGAGGGCATTGTACAGAGAAAGGTAGCGATCTACAGTGATGGCCAGCAGGCTGCCAATGCTGGCGGTAAAGGCCATTGCCAGGACGCCAACCAGCACCAGGCTCATCTCAGCTGAGCCAATGCAGAAGACAGCAGCAAAGTGCAGGACCAGGCCCAGGCCTGCCAGCAAGTCCGCAATGGCGAGGCTGCCCACGAGCAGGAACATGGGGGCACGGAAGGCGGGAGTGCCCACGATGATGGCCACCACCAGCGCATTCTCGCAGGACACCAGGGTGCCTGAGATGCACAGCACCACATCCCAAGCCCTGGGGGAGGGCAGTGGTGCGGCTGGGCCTGTGGGCCCCTCTGCTAATCCCATGCTGCTCACGTTCACGTTGCCTGGGCCAGCGGAGAGCCACGCCAGGGGGCTGCCTGCACCCCACATCTTGGTACCTGTAGGAGAAAGGCCCTGTGAGAGATTGGCAGGGTTAGGTGCTGGGTAGGGGGGTCTCCAGGAGCTGAGGTGCCTCTCTGGATACTTGGGGGGAGTCTCTCCACAAGATGCTTGGCTGGTCCCAATGTCTTGTCCCCCCACTCGTGCCCCAGGATTCTTTCCAGGATACCGTAGTCCCCTCCCATGTCCCCAGGCCAGCACAGGTCTCTGTTCCTGGGGATCCCTGTCCTAGTATCTTCATCTCCCTTCCAACTCCCTGGGTCCTGCAGGCCTCTTCCTTCCGCGTGTGTGACTAGAGCCCAACCAGATGAAGGACTACCACAAGTACTAGGAGATGGGAACTTGTAAGACCCAGGAGAGGCTGGGGAAGGCAGGACTGGGGGAGGGAAACCCATCTCAAGACTGAAGGCAGCTCTGCTCCCTCCCCATCAGGGAGGATGATGCTCAGTTTCTGAGCCTCGCCAGACCCCTCAAGACACTCAGAACAGCCAGCCCCCGGCCCCGCCCCTAGGGAGTGCGTGTGAAGCTCTCGCCAGCCCCCACCAGCACTCCTAGGCTAACAACACCTGGGAACTCGGCTCTATCCGCAAACACACCCGCCCAGATTTCTGCCCAGGCCAGACCCTCTTTCTGCCTACACCTCTGGGTCTTTGGAACAGACACCCCCTGCTGGAAGCCTGGGTTCCTGAGGCAGACCCCGCCGAGCCCAGACACCTGGACCTTGGGCCTGACTCCGCCTCCTGCCCGGAAGTCTGGATCCCTAAGTCAGACACCTCCTCCTTCCCAGACTCCTAGGTCCTGTCCAGCCGCCTCCTGCCAGCCCAACCTCGGATGACCATCAGTTCCCCCAGGGCCTCGGTCCCTGTAGGAGTGCTCACCCCCCGCCGGGTCCCCGTGCTGATGGCGCTCAGCACCCGGCGACTGGGTCCCACCTGCTAGCCCAGAATCTGGGTCCCAGGTCTTGACCTCCGACCCTGGCCCGCTGCTGGGAGCCTGACAGCCGACCCAGCGCCCCAGCATCCTGCGTGCCCTCCCGGACGCCTGGTGACCGCGGCGGGGACCGATACTCACCTCTCGGGTCCAGGCGCGGCCGGGCCGCGCAGGAAGGTTCCAGTCGGGTCTGGGCAGCGCAGGGTGTGAGCGGACCACGGGACCACGACGAGCCCCCCGCAGCCGCGGGAGCAGCGGCGTGAGTCACCCCGCCCCGCCCCGCCCCCGGCCACCGGTTTGGTGACGTCAGCGGCTCGGCGAACCAATGGGCGCGCCGCGCTCGGGCGCAGAGCGCGTCGCGAGGCATATTAATGAGGCCGCGCACGCCCGCTCCCCCATTCATAAAAAGCGCCGCGGCCCGGCCCCGCCCCTCCCGGCTTGGCCCGGGCTGTCCTTGACGCGGCGCCCTCTGCGGGCCGGGGGTTTGGGGGCGCAGGTGGGAGAGCCTTGGGAAAGTATCAGCGGGGCTGCGGGGGCTGGAAGGGCAGCGGAAAGGGGCCCGGGTAGGCGGTGGGGTGATGGGACCCTCAGGTGGCCGAGGAAGTCTGACGAGGTCCAGGTGCCGGAGACCGAGTGATGGGGCTACTGGGCCTCCCCGGAGAGGTGACGGGGACGGGAGCGCGAGGGAGCCTCGCGGGGAGGTGGGTGGCAGTGACGGTATGAGCGTGGTGACAGGATCTTGGGGGATGGTGGCTGAGGACGCTGACGTGGAGGGAAGCCTCCAGGGCAACCATGCCAGCGTGAGGATGACTGAGGCATGATGGGGTTCAGGGATCCCGGGGTGGCAGAGGCAGCGGCAAGGGAAGATGGAGTGTTCAGGGGATGGAACTTCGGGTCACCATGACCTGTCACGGGTGCTGAGGTACTGGGGTGACAAAGCTCCTTCGGTGAGGAGGGCTGTGGGGTCCTCGAATGAAGATAGCAGGTGATGTGGTGAGGGGCCCAGGGTGATGGACAGGGTAGAGGGTCTGGACCGACAGTGAGCAGGCAGTGAGTTGCTTCCAGGCAGGTCTTCATGATGCTGAGGCTGGATAAGAGGCTGGGCGACCTCACTCATGTCAGCTCAACAGCACCTTCACAGCACAGGAAGGTTGAGTCTGGCAAGATTTCAAAACCTGAATTATTTATTCAAGAATCTGAAAAGCCAGCAGCATAGTGTGTATGTGGGGGAGTAAGGGGGGGGGGAGGAAACTTCCCCGAAGCAGCTGGAGAGAGGGAGCCGGGAAGAACTTGGAAGCAGAAAACCTGGCAGCTCAGTCCCAGGACAGGCCCCTCTCCACCGCCCATCTCGGGCATCCTGGCAGGGGGGCATGGAGAAGGAGCCCCATCCTCCCCAACGCTGTCTGTCCTTCATCCCAGATTTCTCCAGATGGGACAAATATGGCCAGTCCTGGGGGAGGGGAGCTGCCTGCACCTCCTCCCTGTCTCTAGCTTTGATCCTCATTGGAATCATCCAGGCCCCACTGAATGGGGGAGGAGGGAGGAATCAGGTTAGGGCTTTGGATACCAGAGAGACCCAGATCCCAGGCCCCACCTGACGTCTCCCGCAACACAGCACCACCGCGGTTCCCACAGTTCGTGTGGGGAAGGAGGAGGGAGGTGGTGGGCCAGTGGCAGGCTACATGGGAAGAGGAGAGGGCTGGGCTAGGAAAGATAACGCACTCAGGTTGGATACAGTGAGTTTAGGGTGCTTAGCAGGTGGAGGTGGTCAGGAGGGTAGGCTGGATTCAGGCCCCAGAGCCTCCATTTCCTAGCTGTGTGACTCTGGATGACTGGTTATGCTCTTTGTGTCTGTTTGCTCATCAGTAGATAGGGATGATGTTAGTATCTACTCATAGGATTGCTGGGAAGGGCCTGGCACGTTGTCAGCACTGGCTGTGTGGACACCCAGGAGGCACAGGTATGCAGGTAGTGACTGAGGTGGAGGGGTAGATGACACCACCTAGGGGAGGAAGCAGAGCGTGAGGAGCCTCGGGGAACCCCACCATTAAGGGCACAGACTGTGGGTGAGCATATTCCTGTTTCTGGGCCTTTGCACTGGCTGTTCCATCTGCCTAGAACCCTTCCCTTCATTAAGGTCTCTGCATCCAAGGCACTTCTTCCGAAGCAGACTCCCCTGACCGCTGTCCTGGATTAGTACTCCCCTACGGAGCCTGGCAAGTAGTAGATGGTCAACAACTATTTTGTTGACTGGATAATTAAACTAAAAAGCAACATCTAGAAAAGGAGAAGGAAAACAGAGAGTAGTAAGGTGGGGGTGTCAAAGAGAAAAATCTAGGGGCATCAGCACCCCAGGACTCAGGTTCCCACTTCCTCCCCCATCAGAGCTGGGTCGCAACAGCTGTCCAGCTGGTCTCGGGGAAAGGTGAAAGCCGCTGGGAGGTTGCCCAGAAAGGTGTGTGTTATAGACTGTCTTCTGCTATTCTGAGTGGCAGGGATCCTTGTTGTTTATTCACAGGTTACTAATTATCTCGTGAAAAAGCTGCACAATCACCACAGATTAAGTCATTGCAGAGTCCTTACTCCTTTTTGCACCAATATTGGCCTTTCCTATAGCCCTGACCTCCTTCATTCTGTTCTTGCATTCCATTCGCTGTTTTCTTGGGGTATTTTGCTTCTGTAGGTCATGTCTTGCAAGCTTGTGTTTGGGTCCATTTTTCTTTACATTCAAGGAATCACAAATAACGTCAAAGCCAGTTGTTTTACCACCACCAAAGTGGCTTCTGACTCCAACTATAAGATGGAATCTGGCTAGCTTGTCCCGAATTCCTGTCTTAGCTACCACTGCCTTCCCCAAGGGGAAGGACATCCATGACTATGTAGTTGATCAGCCAGTACTTCCTGATCCAGGGAGCTACTGTGTCATTCATGGTGGAGGTGGATCCTCAGGCAGGCAGGGAGGAAAAGAGTGCAATGATATTGCTAACCCTGAGATCCCAGAGACTCAAGTGAGCCTATGGATTTTCACAGGCACACTTCCATGCTCCACGCTGCCACCATGCCGACAGGCTAATTGAGGCCATCAATGCCAACCAGGTCGCTCTTCTCCAGAGATCTGCCGTCTAGAGGAAGAGGAAGCCCTTCTTCCTCTCTCCTCCTCTGCTCTAGCTCCTTGCTTCTCCCCACCATCAACGCCCTCTCCAATCCTTTCCACCCACCAGGTACTCAAACAGAGCCCAGTGCTTACAACAACCCTGCATCCCAACTTCAGAGATGAAGCCTATGGAAGCAGAAAGTCTTGCCCCTAATCACACAGCAAATGACAGAGCTGGGATCTGAAGCCAGGGCTGTCTGTAACCAAGTCCAGTGTGCCTTCCCATGCTGGCCTAAGGCCACCATCTCCCCAGGAGTGACATTTGACCAGGAATGACAACACCTGAAGTTCCCCAGGTGACCAGCAGATGGCTGTGAGCACTCGGGTCCAGGTAAGACTTTCCTGTGGGTGGAGACTCTCAAAGGAGGTTTGTGTGAGACCCAGATAAGATCCACATAAACTCCTTGGCCAAGCAGAGAATCTGGGCTTCACCAGTACAAGCATTCTTAGCACAGACCCATTCATTCACTGACAGTTCCCTGGGCTTGGGTTTGAGTGGGTGCCGTGGAGAGATGATCTGGTCACATCCTGCATTTTCAACATTCAGTAAGTATTTATTGAGCATCTGCCATTTGCCAGGCATTGTTCTAGGCACAGAGGACATAGCAATAAACAAAAATTTCTGCCTTCTTCTTGGAGCTTCAGTCTAATGGGGAGAGACGGACAATCACAAACAGGTACTTAATATGATATTGAGTAGGGACCCCGTGAGGGTCTCACAGACCAGTGGGACAGACAAACATATACACAAACAGTCACAACACGGTACAGTATGGTTATTTCATAAACACCTACTTAGCCCTATGTGTGCTGGGAATTAACTATAGAAGAAGATAAGACTTTTTTTTTTTTTAATCCTCACCCAAGGGTATTTTTTTCCATTGATTTTTAAGGCGAGAGGGAGAGTGGAAGAGAGAGGGAAAGACAGAGAGAAACACCAATGTGAGAGAAACCCATCGACTGGTTGCCTCCTGCACAAGCCCCAACCAGGGCCAGGGCTGGGGAGGAGCCTGCAACCAAGGTAAGTGCCCTTGATCAGAATCGAGCCCGAGACCCCTTGGTCCGCAGGCCAGCGCTCTATCCACTGAGCCAAACTGGCTAGGGCAGAAGACAGACATTTTTCCTGCCTTCGTGGAACTTACAGCCTAGGAAACAAATGAGTGCTTTATGTTCTGAAGGAAAAGGGAGGGGTCATGATGTGGCATAACCAGGAGCCCTCTTTTAAGAAGGGAGACCACGGAGTGAGTCCTTTGAAGAGAGAACAGAAGAGTTCCAAGGAGTGAGCACAGCAAGTGCAAAGTCTCTGAGGAGGAAAAGAGTTGAGGGATGGCGAGGAGGCGAATGAGCTGAGGGTAGGAATTGAGCTCAGGGAGGTGGGTGGGGTAAGGGGTTGAGGGTAGGGAGGGGGAGATCATGTAAATCATGGGAGTCATTGGTGGGCTTATGCAGAGAGTGATATGATTTGACTTACATTTTCAAAGGATTGCTCTGACTGCTCGGTGGGACACAGACTGGAGTGGGGAGCAGAAGCGGGAGCCCTACCAAGAGGCCTGCAGTCACCCAGGCAGGAGATGGTGAGGAGGGGAGTGCTCTGGTGCAGGAAGCAGATGGGTTCGGATCTACCAGCTAGAGGAGTGCTGCAACAGCTCAGCCTCGCTCTGAGGCAGTGACAGAGGGCTTCCTGCAGGAGGCGCCCTTTAGTGGTGTCATGAAAGATTAGCTTGCCAGGCAGATGGAGCCAGGAGAGAAAGAGGACTCTCCGGGACAGAACAGCTATAGGATAAAGGCCCGGAGGTATAAGATGCACGGTGTGTTGGGGGGGGGGGGTGCTATTCTATTTTCTTGGGGGATAGGAAGGTGTTGGGGTAAGCCCAAAACATGCTGGAGAGACTTACAGAGCCAGGAATTAAAGGGTGTGGAGGCCAAGCCATGATTAACTGGAAGAGACATGGTCACATTCCTGGTTTCAGTAGAGCCCTGCACTGTGAGGGCCAGCTTGGGGAAGGGACCGGAGGCTGCGGCAGTGAGGCCAGCAAAGAGAAGACGAGGGGCTGGGATCAAGGAGCTATGCAGAGGCAGCGGGTGAGGATGAGACCATGGTTTCCAATCGGGTGACAGGGCATAAAGGGACCTTCCTGGGTGGGGAAGAGGGACCAGATGGTTTCAGGGGCCTGAGGCACACTCAGGTGGAGGGGCCCAGGAAACAGATGGACCCAGAGGGGAGAGCAGCCTCTGGCCATCGGCTCCTGGGCTACATCCTGACACACACACACACACACACACACACACACACACACACACACCCATTGTAATCCTGTGCCCCTGGGCAGGTGATGTTACTTCTGAAACCCGCAATTGGGTGATAACAAAACCCATACCAAGAGGGCAGTGGGAATTAGATGAGAAGCTGCAAGTAAAAGCTCTTTGTAGAATGTGCATTCAGCTGGGGAGGGAGCTGGGGAGGGAGCACGAGGCTGGAGGTGGAGAGATACTTGTTGGCTTTCAGATGGGAATTGATGGCAGAGCAATGACTGAGCTGACCCTAGGAGAGGCAGAATGGGGTTCAGGACTGAACTGGGCCACTAGCGATGAAGGAGGAAAAGAAGCAGAGGGGGGAAGAAAGTGAGGGGAGAGGAAAGGAGGAGGGGGGGGAGGAAGAGGGGGCCCTGGCCGGTGTGGCTCAGTTGGTTGGCCTTGTCCTGTGCACTGAAAGGTTGTCAGTTAGACTCCTGGTAAGAGCACATGCCGGGGTTTCAGGCTTGATCCCCAGTAGGAAACGTGCAGAAGGCAGCAAATTGATGTTTCCTTCTGAGAATTAATAATAATTTTTAAAAAAAGAGGAAGTGGAGGTATTCTCTAAGGAACCTGAGAAGTGGCGGTAGTGGGAGAGGGACCAGAAGAGGTCGGTGCCAGGGCAGGAGTCAAGGCAGAGAGGAAAGTGTGAGGAGGCTCACTTGCCCGTAACAATGAGACCGGTGACTTGGTCCGAGGATGCGGTGGGCTGGAGGCAGGCACGGTGCGCTGAGGGGCAAAGAAAGGAGGCTGCAAAGGTCGGAGCCAGGTGGCAGCCGGAGCCCGGGGCCAGCGGAAGCGGGTCAGCAGAGGGGCCTGGTTGGAGGGTGCACTTCCCAGGGCCCCGCCTGCGCCGGGCCTGGGAGGCAGGAGAGGGACCTTGCCTCAAATACAGATTTTGCCATTAACTCTAGCTAGACACTCACCTCTTCTGAGCCCCGTTTCCTCACCTGTGAAGTAGGCATAACTCGCTGCTCATCAGTTTCCGGGAAGCTGCCCCGGGGGCATCCAGGACCCGGTCGGCCACGAGTCCTGGACCCGCCCTCTTTTGTCTGAGCCCCGCCCCCGACCACGGAGCCCCGCCCCCATGACCGCGCCCACTGCCCACACCCTATATGGCCCCGCCCAGGGCCTCACGCCACGCCCCCTGGCTGCGCCACTGGCCCCGCCCCCGCCGCCCCGGTCCTGTTCCGCACACCCCGGCGGAGCCAGTCCAGAAGGGACGCGCCACCCCAGCTCTCGGCTGAGCCCCAGCCCCCGCCCCGCGCCCATGGCCTTGCCGGGACCCCGAGCTTTACGGGCTGCGCTCTGTGGCGGCTGTTGCTGCCTCCTCCTGTGTGCCCAGCTCGCTGTGGCTGGTAACGCGGGCCAGGGTCCGGTTAGGAGCGGGGCAGGTGGGGCGCGCCCTTCACCAGCCGCCCATCAGGAGCAGTCAGGGCTGGGGGGGGGGGGGGCGGGGGGGCGGGGGGGGACCTTCCAGAGGGGTGCAGGGCCCCGGAGGTGGGTAAAGGCGGCTCTAGCTGTGTGTGGTGCCCCGTGTATGTACATAGTAGGGAGCTTCAGGTGTGTCTGAGGGAGGCAACTTCCAATGTATCTGGGAGCCACAGGTATAAGCAGAGGAAGGGGACTCTGGGTGAATGTCAGGGGGTTCTAGGTGTGTGTTGTGTGTTTGGGGACGCTCCAGGTGTGCCGTGGGGATTTAGGGAGCCAGGTGAGTGTTTGTGTGCAGACAGGGAGAGGTACGGTAGTGAGGAAGGGGGGCTGCAGCTCGGATTCAAGGAGTAGCTTCCATCCCACTCCCAGGTAAAGGAGCTCGAGGCTTTGGGCGGGGAGCCCTGCTCCGAATGAACATCTGGCCAGCTGTCCGAGGGACCTGCAAACAGCTGAAGCTCTGTGAGCATTGTGTGGAGGAGGACAGAGCGCACAACCGCTCGGGCTGCGTGTGGGAGCAATGTCAGCCCGAGGAGCCAGGTATGGAGTTTAGCCCTCCCCGAGGTGAGTGCCCCAGTTCCGAACCCCAGGGCCTCGGCCCCTCTCCCCACACCTCTCCCCTCACTTCCTCCCACCAGGACACTGTGTGGACCAAGCTGAGGTGATCCAGGAAGGTTGCTCTGTCTACAACCACTCCGAGTCGTGTCCAGGTAGGGGGCTCCCACTGGCCTAAGCCCAACTGGGCGGGCGGGGGGGGGGGGGCTGAGGTGTCCCCAGCCAGAGCCTGCCCTCCAGGAGAAGTTCCTCTCTCGGGGAGCGGACCATGCCTGTGAGCACCTGGGTCCAGTTTCAGTTCTGCCTTTAGCTCCCAGAGAACTCCTTCCCTCTCTGGCCTGTTTCCTCATCTGTAAACTGGCTCAGATGGAGGATACAGGACAGGTGTGTGGAGCCGGCGGCGGGGGAATTAGCTCTTCTCGTTTAAAGCACAATGAGGACTTCGGAAGTTCAGAAGCGAACAGGAGGGGGCTTTCTGGAGGAGGTAGCACGAGATGACCCTTAAAGGTCGAGATGGAGAGAGGGCACATTGGTGGAAGGAACTGCATGAACTAAGGCCTGACAGTGTGTTGGGTGGATCTGGACCTGGGACACAGGACCTGATCTGAGTCAGAAGCCCAGCAGTTGGCCAGGCCTGGGGTCTTGATGGGAGATGGGGGTTGGGAGAGCTGGGTTTTTATGGATTCCCCGTCTCTTTAGCTGCCCACCACCACCCCACCTATGAGCCGAAGACAATCACAACAGGTAGGTACTATCTAGGCCCTAGGGGAACGGGGCAGTGGCAGGACCAGAGGTGCAGGGAGAGGCAGAGCCGGGCTCAGGCACTGACAGGCTTTGTGACCTCAGACCTGTGACTACTCCCTCGAGCCTGTTTCCACGTCTGTAAAATTGTCTGGGAACCACCTTACATTGTTGCTGTGAGGATTTGGTGAAAGGGTGTGTAGCCCCTAGTTCCGTGTCTGATGGAAGGAAGGCGATACGCAATGATGGTTCCAATCCCTTCTCCCCAACACCACTTCTGAGAATCAGGGTGACCCCCTCAGGCACCTGTGCTTGGTGCTGAGGGTGTATGGCTCAGTTTGCCAATGAGATGTCCACTGTGACCACCCCCCGGTCCAGAGAGGGTCACAAAGCAGATCCCCAGCAGAACAGAGGCAAGAACCCCACCCCTGGGCCCCCGCCCCTGCCCCTTGGGACCTGGAGTTCAGCAGGCTTGGCAGGGATGGCCGAAGAGGCTCTTGGTTAATTAAAGCCAGAAACGTGATCTCGGAGGCTGAATTATTGATGGTCATCTCCCTCCAGCTCAAGCCCCAGATCAGTCTTGTGCAGCTCATTTCTTCCCTCCTCTCTCCTCTTCCCCCGGAAAGGGCTCCCTGCGCTGCCGCTGGGACCACCTTTGCCCTTCGTATTCTCAGACCTCCTAACACAAGCTACACCCTCTGGGGAGTGGACCAGCTCCCGGCGGGGCCCCTGTCCACTACCCCAGAATGATCTCCCCCCACCAGCCCTGCCCTGCCCTGGGCACCGGGCCCAGAGCCTGAAATCAAATCCCTATTGGGAGTTGATGGCTAACGTGGCACAGCTGGGAGCCACCCAGGCTCAGTCTGACAACCATGGTCCCTGTGGTGGGGCTGGGGAGGGGTTAGGGGACACTGTACGTCTGGACTATGTCCTAACTGCAAGGGGACTCTAGACAGGTCTGGCCCTCAGAACCTGGCTTCTCCCTCTCACATACATCATCTAGTCTCCATTTATCCACTCCGTGTGGTAGACAAGGGTGTGGGCCTCCCCTTCTCCCTCTGCTCCCCCGCTTTCTAAGTTAGGGTTCTGACATGGGGTCGCTCCAGGGTCTCAGAAGTCCTGAAAGGGGACCATATCATCTGTACCTGGACTTTGAGCCCCGAGATCCAAGGTCAAAAGGGACCTGGATGTCTGAGTCCTGGGTCCATCCTCATCCTCTTGGGCCGGTGTGGAGGGGAGTCTGGAAGGGAGCTCCGTTGCCATCTGGTCCGTGTGGCCAGGAGGCAGAGAGGGTGTGAAGAGCATCCAGACACAGAGCAATTTAGGAGCAGAGCCAGGGCTGCAGCCAAGGCCCTGCCCACCCCCCACCCCCACCCAACTGCCCACAGGATCCTGCCGAGGGCCCGCTGCTCCGGCCCCCAGAGTGAGGACGGGCCTCCAGGTGTGGGTGACTGGGTAGGCCTGGGGTCCTGGTCCTTGGTGGCCCGCTATGACTTCCCCCCTGCAGGGGGTCCTCCTGTCCCCGAAGCCCACAACCCCGGCTTTGACGGGGCCAGCTTCATCGGAGGCATGGTGCTGGTGCTGAGCCTGCAGGCGGTGGCCTTCTTCGTGGTGCGCTTCCTCAAGGCCAAGGACAGCACCTACCAGACGCTGTGAGTGCCCGACCAGCCCGCCAGCCAGCAGAGGCCGGCCCACTCCCCCACCCCACTCCTGCCCCTGGGGTCCCTTTAAGTGACAGTGTGCTGTCTTCCCTCGGGGCAGTGACTCCCTCCCAGTGCCCCCCACGTGAGTCACACCCCTCTCCTCCCTCCAGTTGTGGGGTTCTCTCTGCCAGGTATTGACTCAGCCTGGGCCTGCTTCTGAGAGCCCAGCTGAGCCCGCTTGTCTTTGTTCCTCATGCTGCCAGCAGGGAGGAGAACCAGTAGGTGACAGCCCAGGCGCGACTTTGGCCTGCAGCTCTGCGGCCTTGGCAGGACCTTGGCTGTGTGTGCAGTTTGGTTTTCCTCTGCGCGGGGGAGCTGCTCAGAGGCCCCCGTGTGCCGTGTGTGCTGTGGGGCGGGTCACTGCAGCCTCCCTCCAAGTGTTTGCTCTCCCAGCTGCTGCCTGCTCTCTGGGGTGGGGGCTCAGCCGGCTGCGGCAGGGCCCCCTCCGAGTGCCCTCTCTGTCTGGCCTCTGCAGAATCTGACCCCCTTCAGGCCTGGATTCCACACTGAGGGGAAGGAGGACGAAGAGGTGGCCCTCTTGGCCCCCTTGGGGGCACTGGGGATGGGAAAAACTTTGGCCGCCAATTTCTGGCCCCTGAAGGCACCGAGCAGTCTCAGTGTCAATACCTGGGCCTGGTACCTGCAGCCGAGAGCATCCGTCAGCCACCTCCTGTCTCATCTGTCATCCCTGTGGGCCCCCTCCGGTACCTGCTTGGCACTGGGGCTGTGCCCGCCTCCTCCCACCGACCTGGCCTGGGCACTGCCCCCAAATAAAGGAACTCTTTCCAGCTGTGCTCTGTGTCCGTGTCTTGGACTGTGCGTGGATCGGATGGGGGAATGCCACTATCCCTTCCTGAGTGAGAATTCAGCCTTGGACTGCTGTCACCTGTGAAAATATTTCCATCTGTTATACGTGTTTAACCCGCCCCTCCCCCGCCCCTTTACAGGTAAGAGTACAGGGACTCAGAAAGATAAGTATACTTGCTCCAGATCACACATGGGACAGGGCTGGGCTGGAATCCAGGTTTTTCTAGCTCCAGGTGAGCAGAACTTCAGAACTCCCAGGCATCTTCCAGGCTCTCTCAGCCGAGGTGGAGGCAGCCCATAACTCTCAACAGCCATTTCCTCACTCAGGCCCTCCTGGGAGGCCCCACCATGCCCTCCCTCCCCTCCCGCCATCCCTGGGCCCGGAAGTCTTCCCTGACTAATAGCATCTCCCACTGGAGGGTGCATGCTGGAAGCCAGGCATGTGGCCAAGAGTCTGATCCATAATCCCAGGACTGTCATAGGGAGCTGAGAGTTCAGCCTGTGGAACCTAACTGCTCTGTGTGGATGTTACTTAATAGCTCTGGGCCTCAGTTTCCTCGTCTGTCAAGAGGGGGAACAGCAGTATCCATCTCAGTGGGACTGGGGAAGGTTCAGAGCAGGCGCACGTGCCCCATCTGCTCCGTGCCAGCGCACCCACCCCCTCTGCCAGCGGCGCAGCCTGCAGCCAAGCCTCTGTGCCTCTTCTCCAGGGTCTCCGCTGCGGCTGGACGTCCACAGGGAGTTCTGGCTGCTCCCTGGCCTCACAGAGGGCTCACCCGCCTACCCATCACACCATCATCCACACACAGCAGTCCACGCACACTCCCACCAGTGCCCACCACCCTCTCAGACAGCCTCCCCTCCAACCTCCAGCCACTGGATCTGCCTCCTGTTACACGGCCCGTCTTCCTGCTCCAAGCCTTCGCACCTGCAGTTTCTCCTGCCTGGACCCCCCTCCCCGGCTTCTCCCTTCTCCAACCAGCACTTAAGAGCTGGCAGGGCCCTATCCGGTTTGGCTCAGTGGATAGAGCGTCGGCCTGCGGACTGAAGGGTCCCAGGTTCGATTCCGGTCAAGGGCATGTACCTTGGTTGCGGGCACATCTCCAGTAGGAGGTGTGCAGGAGGCAGCTGATCGATGTTTCTCTCTCATCGATGTTTCTAACTCTCTATCCCTTTCCCTTCCTCTCTGTAAAAAAATCAATAAAATATATATATAAAAAAAAAAAAAAGAGCTGGCAGGGATAATGCCCATTCTCTCTGGGACCAGGGAGGAAATGCCCCCGCCTCCTGCTGGCTTTCCGAGCTGTTAAGAAAATTTACTCATTGAATGTTTTCTTTTTCTAAAGTAGTAAATGCCAGTAAGGAACAAAAGGACTACAGAGGTTTATATAAAGAGTGAGAATTGCCCTGGCCAGTGTTGCTTAGTGGTTAGAGTATCGGCCCATGCAACAAAGGGTCGTGGGTTTGATTCCTGGTCAAGGGCAGGTACCGGGGTTGCAGGCTGGATCCTTGGCTGGTCTGGGCGAGTGCAGGAGGCATCCAATTGATGTCTCCCTCACATTGATGTCTCCCCACCCCTCTTCCTACCACCTCTCTTTTCCCACTCTCTCTAAAATCAATGGAAGCCCTGGCTGGTTTAGCTCAGTGGTAAGAGCATAGGCCGTGCACCAAAGGGTCTCAAGTTCGATTCCCTGTCAAGGGCAAGTACCTGGGTTGCAGATTTGAGCCCTGAACCTCCCCCCAACAGAGGCATGTGTGGGAGGCAAACAATGATGTGTCTCTCTCAGATCGAAGTTTCTCTCCCTCTTTCCTCCTCCCTCCCTTCTACTCTCTCTAAAAATCAATGGGGAAAAATATCATCAGGTGAGGATTAACAACAACAAAAAGAGTGAGCCTGCCCTGACCGGTTTGGCTCAGTAGATAGAGCGTCGGCCTTCGGACTCAAGGGTTCCAGGTTCGATTCCGGTCAAGGGGCATATGCCTTGGTTGCAGGCACATCCCCAGTCGGGGGTGTGCAGGAGGCAGCTGATTGATGTTTCTCTCTCATCGATGTTTCTGACTCTCTATCCCTCTCCCTTTCTCTCTGTAAAAAAATCAATAAAATATATTTAAAAACAAACAGAAAGAGTGAGCCTTAGCCGGTTTGGCTTAGAGAATAGAGCGTTGGCCTGCAGACTGAAGGGTCCCGGGTTCGATTCTGGTCAAGGGCGTGTACCTTGGTTGCAGGCTCCTCACTCACCGCAGGCTCCTCACTCACCTGGGCCCTGGTCTGGGGCTCATGCAGGAGGCCACCAATCGATGTGTTTCTCTCACATCGATGTTTCTCTGTCTTTCCCTCTCTCTTCCCCGCTCTCTAAAAATCAATGGAGCTGAAATCGGTTTGGCTCAGTGGATAGAGCGTCGGCCTGCGGACTGTAAGGTCCCAGGTTCGATTCCAGTCAAGGGCATGTACCTTGGTTGCAGGCACATCCCCAGTAGGGGGTGCGCAGGAGGCAGCTGGTCGATGTTTCTCTCTCATCGATGTTTCTGACTCTCTGTCCCTCTCTCTTCCTCTCTGTAAAAAATCAATAAAATATATATTTTTAAAAATCAATGGAAAAACATCCTTGGGTGAGGATTTAAAAAAAAGAAAGGAAGAATGAGAATCGCTGTCCCACTGGTCTCACTCCCCAGACGTGACCATGGTTCGCGTATGCTTCAGACCTTTTCCTGTGAATTCACAATATTTAGCTTCTTTAAATACACAGTGGGACTGTGCTGTACATATTGTTCTGCAACTTTGCCCCTTTCATTACCCATCAGATTTGCCCTATGACTTGTCCACATGGTGATAACGTATTGGCCTGCATCCTGTCCATGTCCAGTTGGGTCATTTCCACCTTGGATATTAGTACTAGTATAAACAGCCTCAGGATAAACAGGCTCACCCACAGATCTTGGCACACCGGTGGGAGAGTTTGGGGAGGACAGATTTCCAGAACTGGAACGTAGGGGTCCTCGGAGCACCCATGTCCCAGATCCATCCTGCCTGGGAATTTGGCCTCCCCTTTCCTGAAGCCCCATTGTACTTCAGCCCTCCCCACCTCCACAAGCTCTGGGTCTGGCATAGAGGAAGCCCTCAGGGAGGGTTTGATGAATGAATGAATGAATGAATGAATGAGATTCCCCTCACATCCCCTACCACTTGTGGTCCCTCTCCAGCTCAGACCTCACTCCTCACCTCTGGATCATGGCTGTTGCCTCCTTACTGCCTGGGCCGCCCATGCAATTGGCCTCTATTAGCAGCTGTTTCCTAGGCCCAGCCAGGGGCTCCCCAAGGGACCGGAGCGTGGGCACGAAGTCACTTTGCTAAGGGTCCCTCTCTGGTGGAGGGCATGGGGCTTGTGCAAAATCGCTGTGGCTCCGGGCATATAAGTGCCAGAGGGAGCACCAGTCATGTCCTGTCTCTGGGCCTCAGGTTCTCCTTGCTTATTCCTTCATTTAACCAATATTTGTTGAACACCTGCTTTGTACCAGGCCTAAAACCCAGGGCCAATAACAATGACTGTGAGCAGGGCTGTGTGAGGAGCAGAGGCGACATACAAACTGTGCCGGGGGGGGTGGACATGTGGAGTGCAGCAGCTCCAATAAGTGGTAGCAGTGGTCACGGGCACTGCTGACAGGATCGGGGAAGGTGACCTTAGGGCTGGAACCTCATGCACAGGCAGGGCTTCACAGCGGAGGCGAAGAGAAGGGCATTCCCGATGGAAGGCTCAGAATGAGCTGAGGTTCAAAGGCGGCGAGCCCCCTGTGAATGCAAAGGTCTGGAGAGAAGGCCCGGGAGCCCTGGCGATCAGGATCAGCAGTTGGACTCCATCCCGGGTGAACGGGGCAGGGACAAGGCTCATTCTCTTTGGGGCCGAGGGAGGAAATGCCCCCACCACCTGTGGGCTCCAACCTGGGTGGAGTGTCCCTGGGGACAGACAATGGGCGGAAGTCTTTCTCCATGTTCCTCCGCGCCTGGCCCCCTTATAAACCGGCCTCCTCTCTCGAGGGCACACCAGTGGAAGAGCAAGATGGGCCTCCTACGGACTCCACTGTCCCTCTTGCTCCTCTTGCTCAGGCAGCCTGTCTGCCTGAGGACGGAGGACCGCCCCGGCTGTCCAGGTAGGTCCTCGGCTTCAGCGGCCTCCCGGAGCAGGTGGGAGTTGGACCGCCTGGGCTCTGCGGATAGATGCAGAGTGCAGAGCTTCCTGGAGGCAAGCATCCCGACAGCTAGAGTCTGGGGGACAGAAAGGGGTCCGCAGAGAGGTCTGGGGGAGACATGCCCACGCCCCCTATGACCACTCTGCGCCCACCCGGCCCCGCATCTCCCTGCAGAACCCAGGGAACTGGAAGCCAGCAAAATTGTCCTCCTGCCCAGCTGTCCTGGAGCCCCAGGGAGTCCTGGGGAGAAAGGAGCTCCGGGCCCTCAAGGTGAGTGCTACCAGGGAGCGGCGGGGACCTGGGGGAGCGGGGAGGCTGGCGGGTGCACAGTAACTCTGTGCTCAGAGGCCACGATGACGAAAGGGCCAGGAACCTGCCGGATGCCGGCCTCCAGGCGGGGCACCCAGCGTCCAAAGGTCAACTCTATGAGGTGGGTGCAGAGTTTCCCCCCATTTACTGAGGGGAAAGTGAGACCCCAAGAGCATAAGGCCCTTGTCCACAATTACAGCCAGTGAAGGGTGCAGCTGGGATTGGACTTCTGGCTGCAAATCCCTGTTGTTTCGGCCCTGGGTTTGGATGGGACTTACAGCATCTCCGTCTCTGGATTTCAGGGCAACCGGGACCACCGGGCAAGATGGGCCCCAAGGGCGAGCCGGGTGAGTGTGCGGGACCCGGGCCTGCTCTTCCTTTGCTCTGTCGCTCAGCTAGAGAGGGAGAGTGCTCTGCGGGGCTGCTGCTCAGCCATTGGCTGTGACTGTCCTCCCGCAGGGGGGAAGGCTGAGAGGAGCGGGCAAGATTAAAAGGGCCTGGGCACCCTCCCCTCCCTCCGGGGGTTTGCAGGCATCCCCTCGGGGGCACTCAGACCTTAGCGCCAACACTCGGTCTTTCCGTGGGGCAGGAGATCCAGCGAACCTGCTCCGGTGCCAGGAGGGTGAGGCAGCCTTCCAGGAGCCGGGGACTTGGAACCAGGTGGTGCTGGGGTGTGGGTGGACCACCTGGCATGGGCCAGCCCCAGAGCCCCTGTCAGGGGCCCGAAGGAGCGGAGCGGGCTCCTGAGGCCCCACACTGAGCCTCTTCCGTTGCCCATGGGGCGGGGGTGGGGCATAACTGGGGGGGCGGGCCCTCAGTCCATCTCCCCTTCCCCAGGTCCCAGGAGCTGCCAGGAGCTGCTGAGCCGGGGTGCCACCTTGAGCGGCTGGTACCACCTGTGCCTACCTGAAGGCAGAGCCCTTCCTGTTTTTTGTGACATGGACACCCTGGGAGGTGGTTGGCTGGTGAGTGTCAGAGACTCACAGGCCAGGCCCAGCGGGCAATTCTGCCCCTTGGCCCCTAGGGGGAGTCAGAGCCCACTGGAGCCAAGGCATTTCTTAGAGGAATTCATTGACAGAAGTTGACTGTGCTCCCAGGGGGTCTGAAGTCAGAGAAGACTTCACAGACAAGGTGACATTTGACAGGGCCAGGAAAGCAATTCTCGGAACAGATGAGGTGCAGAAGGGCATTCTGGGTAGAAAGACAGTTCAGTGCAGGAGGGTTTGGGGACCAGGTGCGTGAGCTGAGAGCAGGTGTGAGTGGTTGGCTGAGGCCTTCTGGTGCGGGTCAAAGGCCATTCGTGGAGGGCCCTGAATGACTGACGAAGGATCATGGGGGTAACTGGAGCCACGGGAGACTTTTAAGCAGGGAATTGCCAGGTCTGGCTTATGCTTGAGAAAGATGGCAGCGGGGAAGGTGCATTGCAGTGGGGGACAAGAGTGGAGACAGGGACACAGGTTAAGAGGACGTCCGAGGCCCGGGCAGGAGAAGACAGTGGGTGGTGGCAACAACGGAAGCAGAGGCACTTGGACTGGAAGATATTGAGGAGGGAAACGCTACGGAGCCTGGGGACCGCTTGGCTTGAAGGGGAGCATCTGGGTAAGGTCAGGAGTCCAGCCTGGGCCTCTGGGGGTGACCTCTCTGGTATAATATCTTGGTTCTTACCATAGTAAATTAAAGCAAGTTATTTTGAATCTGGCTCCCAGCAGGACTGACCATCTCAGCAAACCAGGAATGATGATTCTATCGTTTCAGTCTCCCCCAGGGCTTGCACGGCTTGGGTGTGAAGTTGAGTGTCACTAACTATATTACTGGCACTAACAGTCAATAAGAGAATGTAGAGTCCGTCGATATACGCACAGGCAAAGCTCACTTGGACTCACACTTTATCAACAAGCCCCCAATCCAAAGAGTCCAGGAGAGTTTGCCTGCTCCTCCTCATCCTACGTCCAGCCTGGAGTGATGGCTAGTGTGCTAGCCTGCTCTGCCTCCCTAGGTGTTCCAGAGGCGACAGGATGGCTCTGTGGATTTCTTCCGCTCTTGGTCCTCCTACAAAGCAGGTTTTGGGAGTCAGGAGTCTGAGTTCTGGCTGGGGAATGAGAATCTGCACCAGCTGACTCTCCAGGGTAAGTTCCCAGCAGGGTCCAGGGAGCCGGAGGGGCATTCCTCTGGCATTCGGGTCTGAGGATTCCTCCCCCCTGTCCCCACCCCTAGGTACCTGGGAGCTGCGAGTGGAGCTGGAGGACTTTGACGGCAACCGCACCTTTGCCCACTATGGGTCCTTCCGCCTCCTTGGAGAGGCAGATCACTACCAGCTGGTGCTGGGCAAGTTCTTAGAGGGCACTGCAGGTGAGCGACCCTCAGGGGGGGGGGGCCTGGATTAGGGGCAAAGGGGAGGGAGGCTGGATACTTGCCCATGATGACCCAGGATAATTCCTTCTCCTCCGTGGGCCTCAGTGTCCTCCTCTGAGGAATGGCAATCAGGAGGCAAGGTGGTTCAGGAGTAAAGAATTTGGGCTTTGGAGGCAAACAGACCTGAGTTTGAATCCACCTCTGTCAGTTACTAATTTTGTGACCCTGGGCGAGTCCCTTCCACGTCAGAGCCTCGTTAGCGGCACGTAAAGTGGACCAGGAGGCAGGGAGGAAGGTGGTGGGACTCTCTGAGGCCCTGTTGCATGTTAGCATTATCTGCTTTGGAAGAGGAACCAGGGAAGGCTTTTTTTCTTCTTCTTCAGAGCAACTGTTGAGGAGAGACTTGAAAGAGGGAAGTGGTTATGAGGTGCTGCCTCAGGGGAGCCCCCTTTCCTGCCAGGCATCTGAGAAGTCCCTCCCAGCTCTCCCTGGCCGAGCTGTCAGGCTGCTGGTGGGAGCTGGGAAGAGACAGGGAGCTAGAGGGAGGCTGGGGATTCTGTGAGGGGGCAGGGCAGCGGGAGGAGCGGGTGGCTTTGGAGCCTGAAAACACCCACCTCTCAGTTGCTCTGAGGCTCCTGTGAGGTCACCTCGCCAAGGGTGCCAGGCAGGGTGCCGCCTCCAATGTGCCTCCCCTTCCCTCCCTGCCAGGGGACTCCCTGAGCTTTCACAATGGGAAGCCCTTTTCCACCTACGACGCTGACCACGACACAGCTGAGGGCAACTGCGCAGTGACTGTCCATGGCGCCTGGTGGTACGAAGCCTGCTATCATTCCAATCTCAACGGACACTATGCGATGTCCCCCTCCACTGCCCACACGTATGGCATCGACTGGGCCTCGGGCCTTGGCGTGGGCCACCCTTACCGCAGGGTTCGAATCATGCTTCGTTAGGGCATCCTGGCAACCAGCACTCTTATCTCTCCCGAACAGCTTCCGGATGCTCGGCTTCTTCTCCCCATTGCTAACTGGCTCTGCTCTCCTGTCCACATTTTAAAATAAAACCATTTTAACCCTTTCCTGGCTTCCAGTTACTGGGGGGAAACTCAAGAGGGCAGAGGAGGGACATAGGTTCCAGCTCCATTCAGGGAAGGCGTTTCTTTCCGTCAGGAAGACGGGAGGGCCAGCCTCATGAAGGAGGGAGGCTTTCATCTCCTGAGGAATGCAAGCCCAGGCCAGGGGAACACTTAGGGAAGGACTTGGGACTCACGCACTCACTGACAGTGCCCTTGGGCCCTGTGGGTCCCACAAATGGGTGGTTTTGTGGTAGAAATTGCACAGCTTTCTCACCCTCTCTGTTGCCCGTGCCTGTCCTTTCTAGGTTGTCTGTTTTCCACCCCAGCCCCGGTTGTAAACCGAGTTCTCATCCTTGGCTTCTTCTCAGTGGGTTCCACCAGGGGCTGATTTAAACTCAGGGTCAAACCAAGGGCCACAGGTAGTGAAAACGCAGTTGCTGAACTAGCATTCACCAAGCAGTTAATGTGCCAGAGCCGCATTCTAGAAAGTGGCAGAGCAATAAGTAGTTAAGCGTCTGACATCTGCAGTCTGATAGGGCGTCCAGGGATTGCATCCTGCTGGGTCACGTGACCGAGCGATCTTGGACAAGTTACTCAACCTCTCCAAGTCCCCAGTTCCTGACTTCAGAGTCCACTGAGGTGTAGGCCAGGTCGCTGCCTCACTAATTCACACCGAAAGGGTAGGGTTTCTTGGGAATTTGGAGATGGGAAGCTGCTGTGGCCCAAGGGCTGGAGTTCTGGGATTCTTCTCCAGGTGGGTAGAGAAATGCTGGGTGGGGCCTCTTCTCAGGGCCCGCGGTCACATGAAGTGGAGGTAAAAAATCAGCAGGTTGGTGTTTGGGGAAAGCAGCCTCCTGGCCAGAGGGCTCAGGTGCCAAGTCCCGCACTAGGGCTGATGGCCTCCTGGCGGGGGCGTCCTTACCTGGAGCACACCCTGAAGTCTCCGGAGACCCATTCATTGAACAGATCCCTGCCGGGCAGGGCCTGCGATTCACACCTCTCCCTCGCCCCGGCCCGCGCGCACCCACCAGCCTCTGAGCGCCTGTTGTGAGCCGTCCCGGCGGTTGGCATAGACAGCGGCACAGGCTGTTCCGGAAGTGGCGGGACTCCGAAGTTCTCTCCGGAGCGGAGGGAGGGGAGAGGCGAGTCCCGGCTGCTGGGAGCGGAGCGGCCCCAGGCCGAGGGTGGAGCTTTCCTGGTCGCCGGGAAGGGCTGGGCCCGGCCTACAAGCGAGGGCAGGAGAGAGCGACGGGGGACGCTTCCCGGCGGAGGCGGAGTGGCGGACGGGGTCCGACGGGATCGCCCACGTGACTCTGAGCCGCGGGTCGCCGGATGCCCCCGATTCCCCGGACCCAATTCCCGACTGCAGACCCGCAGGGCCTTCCACGTCGGAGCCTGGATTTCGCCCTGGACTCCAGATTCCGAGGAACGGGACCTCCGGCGGGACTTGAGATCTCCAGGTCCCGTAGGAGACTCAGGATCTCAGGATCCCTGGATCCGTCACCCCGGACTCTTGCCCTGTCCCGGGTGCCCAGGACGCGCCCGACGCCCGAGCGCCCCCGCATGGCGGGACCGTGCCCGCCGCCCGGGGCCCCGGAGTGCGCGGGCAGCTGCTGGCAGGACCCTCTGGCCGAGGCGCTGAGCCGGGGCCCGCCGACCGCGCCGCCCTCCGGCCGGGGCTGCGCTCGCAGCCGGCCGCTTAGCGTGCTCTACGTGCTGACCCGGGAGCCGCAGCCCGCGGCGGAGCGGGACGGGGCGGCCGAGGCGGAGCCGCTGCCCCTCCGCTGCCTGCGCGAGGCCTGCGCGCAGCTCGCGGGGCCGCGGCCACGGCCGCAGCTGCGCACCCTGCCCTTCGGGACGCTGGCGCTGGGCGACACCGGGGCGCTGGATTCCTTCTACAACGCGGGTGAGCGCCGGGGCCGGGGGCCGGGGCGGAGCGCGGCCGAAGGGGGCGGAGCGCGGCCGAAGGGGGCGGAGCGCGGCCGAAGGGGGCGGAGCGCGGCCGAAGGGGGCGGGGCTCGGGCTGCGGGCGGGGCCGCGAGGGGGGCGAGGTCCGGGGGCTGCCCTGTGAGCCAAAGCAGAGGGACTGGGGCGGGGACCGGGAAAGGGAAATGTGGGGGGTCTGGAGCGCGGCCAGGCTCGGGCCAGGACTTGGCGGATCAGGCCCGGCTCCGGGCTCAGGGTTGGGACCAGCAGTCTGGAGTCGGCACCGCCTGGGGAGCGGGCGGGGAGCGGGCCGGGCTGGGAGCGGGCCTTGTGCGGGGTTTTAGGAACTGGGTTGGAGAACTCCTCCCCGGGAGGATCCCGCGCGGAGTGTGTGAGGGCGGATCCTGGGAGGTGGAGCTTGGACTGGCCCGGGGGCTCCACGAGGCGGTGGGGTTCAGGGGTCCCAGCGTGCTATCGGAGGAGCGGGCTGAGAAGCAGAGAGGAAAGCGAGGGACCCAACTGACTGGGTTCTGGGCAAGGGAGCTTAGGTCAAGAGGACCCCAGAACCCCGAGTCAATGGGCGGGCTGGAGGCGGGGCTGGAGGCGGGGCAGACCGCTCGTGGGTGGGGCCAGAGGCGGCCTGTCCCTTCCACCGACCCTCACGCCCCGCCTCTGGATACTTACTTGTTTATCCAACAAGCGCCCCGGCGCCTGCGCTTGCCCCATGTCCGTAAAATCGCAGCCTAAAACATGAAGGCCGACCGCCCTGGAGGACACAAAGACACGCACAGAGTTATAGACAGACTTACAAGTCACATAGATGTCAATACACGGGTCCTCACAGACCCTGTCACACACATCCAGTCACAGTTAGCCACACACACACAAACACACACACACACACACACACACACACATGCACACACGCACACATACAGCACAGTGTTATCTACACACAATGCTGGTACCTTTCACGAAACTGGACTGTGGACCCAGGGAAGTGGACGTACGTGTTAGCCCAACTCTTGCTTCTCCAATGGCCCAGAACAGGCTCTGGGCTGGTGCACAGCCTCCTCTCCTCTGTGTAAGAACCAAAAGGACCCTAAAAAGGGGAAACGGAGGCCAGGAGCAAAACTGGATCCTGCTGGAATCACACGGGAAGGCAGGCTGACAGGATGGAGCCCCAGCCTCCTTCCCCACCCAGCTGGGTCCAGGGCTCAGGGCCCCCACCTGTGTGCTCACAGACGTGGTGGTGCTGGAGGTGAGCAGCTCCCTGGCACAGCCTTCCCTGTTCTACCATCTTGGGGTACGCGAGAGCTTCAGCATGACCAACAACGTGCTTCTCTGCTCCCAGGAAGACATCCCGGACCTGCAGGCCCTGCGGGTAGGTGGCCAGGTGGCTGATGGGGGCAGGCACAGCGCGGGGGGAGGGCCGACCCAGAACCTCAGTATTTGTCTGTTCCCTGCAGGAGGACATTTTTCAGAAGAACTCAGTGAGCAGAATCCACCCCTCACTCCAATGTGCCCTTTGACTTCCATTATGACCTCTGACCCCCCACTACCTTTCCTGGCCTCCTCAGTCACCTAATCTCCCTCAATATCTGTGTGACTCTCTGCTCCCTATTGCCTTCCTTCCTGCAGTGTGTCCCTTTCCTGCTATTCCAGTTCCCACTGGTGCTGACCTCTGACCCCCTCACTGCCCCTCTCTCACCTGGTGCTGACCTCTGATCTCTACTGATTCCTGCCTCCCTCCCACTAGGATTGTGTTGGCAGCTACACGCTGATCCCCTATGTGGTGACAGCCACTGGTCGAGTGCTGTGTGGTGATGTAGGCCTCCTGAGGGGCCTGGCTGATGGGCTAGTCCAGCCCGGGGTGGGCACTGAGGCCCTGCTCACACCACTGGTGGGCCGATTTGCCCGCCTGCTGGAGGCCACGCCCACGGACTCTTGGTAAGGGGGGCCCAGAGAAGGTGCACCAGGAGGCTGGAGAGGGAACAGTGACCTGGACAGGCCCCGCCATTCCCTCTCCCTCCCTCCCTCCCTCTCCTGCTTCGGGCATCAGCGGCTATTTCCGGGAGACCATTCGGCAGGACATCCGGCAGGCCCGGGAGCGGTTCAGCGGGCAGCAGCTGCGGGAGGAGCTGGCTCGCCTGCAGCGGAGACTGGACAGCGTGGAGCTGCTGAGCCCTGACATCATCATGAACCTGCTGCTTTCCTACCGAGACGTGCAGGTGTGCTGAGAGGCAGTCGGGGCATAGCATTCGGCGGCAGACAAACCCGAGTTCATCCTGGCTGTGCCGCTCAAATGACCTGATGGCTCCGAGCCTCAGCTTGTAATGCAGATGATCGTGCCACTGTCTCCTGTGGCAGTTGTGAGGTTGGGGCACACGGTGGGTTCTCCGTGTAAGGGGTGCTGTCTGCACTACCTGCCAGGCCTGAGGGAGGCATGCAGGGGATGGTGGGTGGGAAGGTGGGGTGTCAGGAGTGGGAGGGGACCCCCAGCTCAAGGTTTTCCTCAGGGTCTGGGGCCGATGGGAGGCCAGTTAGTCAGTGTGTGCTGTTCCCTCCTGCAGGACTACTCAGCCATCATTGAGCTGGTGGAGACGCTGCAGGCCTTGCCCACCTGTGACGTGGCTGAGCAGCACAACGTCTGTTTCCACTATACATTCGCCCTCAACCGGTGAGTGGCAGAGCAGCGCTCGGTCATAGCCACATGGGAACAGGGGTCCCTGCGCTATGAGGTCATTGCTGTCTTAGATCGGTGCTGTTCGAGGAATTTGCTGACTAGGGTCACGCTGATGTCAGATGGTCCTGTTGTTCCATTACTGCTGCCCAGGGGGAGGGGAGGTGGTGCCCTTGCAGAGGTCACAGCTGTCCAAGGTCACCCTCTTCAGAGTCACTGCAGCTAGAAATCACTTCCATTTGGGATCACTTCTTCTAGAAAAGTCAGTGCTGACCAAAGTCACTGCCATTCTGTATTCATTACTGTCAGCTCCCTGGAAGGGTCCCTGCTGTTCAGCATCTGGGGGCCCCCAGATCGAGTGGGACAGGGCCATCAGGCAGGTCCCCAGCGCATCTTTCCCCTCCCCTAGGAGGAACAGGCCTGGGGACCGGGAGAAGGCATTAGCTGTGCTGCTGCCCCTGGTACAGAGGGAGGGCCCTGTGGCGCCCGACCTGTACTGCATGTGTGGCCGTGTCTACAAGGACATGTTCTTCAGCTCTGGCTTTCAGGATGCTGGGCACCGAGAGCAGGCCTATCACTGGTAAGGGGGCACAAGCAAGTGGACAGTGGGCTGCGGGCGGAGCTGTGGGCATCAGTCCAGCCCTGCATGCCTCTGCCCAACTCCCAGGTATCGGAAGGCTTTTGATGTGGAGCCCAGCCTTCACTCGGGCATCAATGCTGCCGTGCTCCTCATTGCTGCTGGGCAGCGCTTTGAGGACTCCGACGAGCTCCGGCTCATTGGTGAGCCCCCATTCTGCACCCCTGGCCTCCCAACAGGGGCTCAGGTCAGGGAGAGAGAACACTGGGCTGGAGCTAGGACTGAGTTCATCCCCGTTTGGATCTAGTCTGCCTGAATCTACACCTGGGTCCTCAGACCTGTCCTGGGCCCTCATGAGCCCTTAAGCCTGTGACTCTTTGTTCCTAAGCTCACATGTGTATTCCTTCCACATGCACTTGTTCCCAAACCCTCACCTGTGTCTGAGCTCCTACTCCCACCTGAGGTTGTGCCACACCTACATTTGCACCCACACCTGTGCTCCTGCCCACGTGAATGTTGTGGCCCACACTTGGGCTCCGCCCACAACTGCCACCACACTCACTAGAGCCTGTCTCCTCACTCCCAGGTATGAAGCTGGGCTGCCTGCTGGCCCGGAAAGGCTGTGTGGAGAAGATGCAATATTACTGGGATGTAGGCTTCTACTTGGGAGCCCAGATCCTTGCTAATGACCCCATCCAGGTGGCACTGGCTGCAGAACAGCTGTACAAACTCAATGCCCCCATATGGTAAGTGGCCTCCTCTTCAGTCTTGTGCTCTCGGCTCCTGCATCCGTGTCCTCTGGCCTGAGCCGTGAGCCAATGACCTGGTCCCTTCCAAACCAGTGCCCATGACACCTAATGCCCCCATTCAGTCCACTCTCCCTGGCAGTGCTAGCTGGTGCCTGGCTGAGTTGAGGACAACGCTGTGCCCGCAGGTACCTGGTGTCCATGATGGAAACCTTCCTGCTGTACCAGCACTTCAGACCCACCCCGGAGCCCCTGGGAGGACCCCCACGCCGTGCCCACTTCTGGCTCCACTTCTTACTACAGTCCTGCCAGCTGCTCAAAGCAGACAGTCCCCAAGGGGACCAGTGCTTGGTGAGGCCTGTGGGGTTAGGGGACCTGCGGGAGGGGTCGGACCCTTCTGACCTACGCCCCCCCCCCCCCCCACACACACACCCTCTTGTCACCTGCAGGTTCTTGTCCTGGAGATGAACCAAGTGCTGCTGCCTGCGAAGCTGGAGGTTCAGGGCGGGAACCCCGTGAGCACAGTGACCCTGAGCCTGCTGGAGCCTGAGACCCAGGTGAAGCCACCACTGAGTCCCCCCACTCAGCACTACGCATATCTTCTGAGCCTTTCTTCCATCCCCAGGCCCCTCTTACTCCCTGGCGCCCTCCTCCGACTCCCTTTCTTCTCACAGGACGGTCCCTCCAGCTGGACCTTCTCCAGCTCCTCCATCAGCGGTGTCAGGTGAGGGCAAGGCCTGGGGCAGCCGGGCCGGGCGCGCTGCTAGCTGGCCTGGCGCTCACCTGTGTTCTTCATCCCTTCCCAGCGCCTCCAAGAGGGACGAGCGCTGCTGCTTCCTCTACGCGCTTGCCCCGGCTCAGGACGTCCAGCTGTGCTTCCCCAGCGCGGGGCTCTGCCAGTGGTGCGCAGCCTCTGGGGTCGGGCCGGGCGCTGTGAGGGCTGGGGTGTCGGGGGAGGGAAAGGAAGGGATGTGTCCACTAGGTGCTCTCGGCACAGGAGGGGACACTTTGCGCCCAAGGTACCCCTCCGGCCAGTCTGACCTCCCGCCCTCAGGTTCTGCGGCCTGATCCAGTCCTTGGTGACGAATCCGGATTCCAGGGCGCCCGAGGAGGAGGCAGAGGGTGTGTGGGAGGTGCTGGAGGTGAGGAAGGCGGCCTGGAAGCTCAGGGAGGGAAAAGGGCTGAGAGCCCTGCTGAGCCCCCCCTCTCACCCGCCCCGCAGTTTGATTACGAGTACACGGAGACCGGGGAGAGGCTGGTGCTCGGCAAGGGCACCTACGGGGTGGTGTACGCGGGCCGCGACCGGCACACGCGGGTACGCATCGCCATCAAGGAGATCCCAGAACGGGACAGCAGGTGTGGTGCGCGGGGCGTGCGAGCCTGGGTGGGACCAGGAATTGAGAGGATCACGTGGGCGGGGCAGTAAGGGGGCGCTGATGCCCTATTGGTCGGGCCCAAGTGGGCGGGCTCTTGGACGAGAGAGTTGGAGCCCCAGGGGCCCAGGCCTGCAGTCAGAAAGGCCGGGACCAGGAGGGTCGGGGTCGGGTCCGGAGGGGCCTACCGGCTGGGTGGGGAGGCGGGGAAAGTCGGGGAGGGGGTTGTGGGCGGAGCAGAACCTGGGGACGTGGCCTGGCTGGTGCAGGAGTTGGCTAGGCGTCTCTGCCCAAATCTGGCCTGTTCCTCTCCCCCCACCTGCTCCCAGGTACTCGCAGCCCCTACATGAAGAGATAGCGCTGCACAAACGCCTGCGCCACAAGAACATCGTGCGCTACCTGGGCTCAGCCAGCCAGGGCGGCTACCTCAAGATCTTCATGGAGGAAGTGCCTGGAGGTACCTGTCCTTCTGCGATGGGAATGGAACTGGAGGTGTGGGGCGTGGGGATGGGGCCAGACAGGGGTGGAGAACCCTTAGGGGAAATGAACCATAGCGTGTGTGGGGGTGGTGATGCCCAGAATTAGCTGATGCTATGCAGCTGGGCCATGGTATGGGTGTGTCTGGGCAGAGAGCTGTGGGCGGGAGAGAGGGTGGCAATGATGACCTTGGACTGCACCTGCCCAGGCAGCCTGTCCTCCTTGCTGCGGTCAGTGTGGGGACCCCTGCAGGACAACGAGAGCACCATCAGTTTCTACACCCGCCAGATCCTGCAGGGACTCAGCTACCTGCATGACAACCGCATTGTGCATCGTGACATCAAGGTAAGCCCTGTAGCTGGCCCACCCCGGCTTGCTGGGGGGGGGGGGGGGGGGGCGGTGAGGAGGAAGAGATATGCCCCAGACAGAGGCTGGCAGTTTAGACTTAGCTGGCAGATCCTTTGCAAAGGGTGGGAAATTCATCAAGAAGGTGCCCTAGAGGAGACCAGATCTGAAGCCAAACCAGGTGCCAGCTCCCAGAGGGCCATAGTGGGATGGGAGGGGGAGGAGGTTGATAGAGGCAGGGTCAGACTGTGATTCCCAGGAGACGGGATCCTGGGGTAGGGTCCAGTTCTGGTGTCAGCATCCCAGCTTAATGTCCACTGAGCAAAGTGTCCACTCTACTCAGGGGGACAATGTGCTGATCAACACTTTCAGTGGGCTACTCAAGATTTCTGACTTTGGCACCTCCAAGCGGCTGGCAGGCATCACACCCTGCACTGAGACCTTCACAGGTAGCAGGTGTGGGGGGTGGGGGGTGGGAATGCTGACCTGGGGCAGAACTCTTGGGGCCTTCCCGGCAAGGTGCTTCTCCTGGGCATGGAGTAGACTTAATGGCGGTAGCACCCAGGGCAGGCGACTGAGCCGGGGGTGAGGTGATGGAATCTAGAACTGGAGCTTGGATAGCTGAGGACATTGAGTTTAGTGCCTGAAATGGAACCCAGAAGTGTCGATGCGGACCAAAGTTGGTGGTAAATTCAGAGTAGATGATGGAATCCAGGTTATATGATGGAACCCACTGCAAGCGATGGAATCCATGGATGGGCTGGACCCTAAGATGAGTGAGGAAACTCAGAGAGATGTTGGACAACAGGATAGGTGATGGGAACTGTTTTGGATGACAGAGCTCAGGGTGGGTACAGGCGGCCAAAGGATGAGAGAGCCCCCGCTGCTCCCACAGCGATAAAGCCTCGCTGAGCATTATTACCTCCGCTCCTGCCCCAGGGACCCTGCAGTACATGGCCCCAGAAATCATTGACCAGGGCCCCCGAGGGTACGGGAAAGCGGCCGACATCTGGTCGCTGGGCTGCACCGTCATCGAGATGGCCACAGGGCACCCACCCTTCCACGAGCTGGGGAGCCCGCAGGCCGCCATGTTCCAGGTGAGATCCGCAGGCCCTGGACCGGGAGGCGGGGTGGGCACAGACTGTGCCTTGCTCACCTCTAAGCTTAATTCCTGTTTACCCTCCCAGGTGGGCATGTACAAGGTACACCCGCCAATGCCCAGTTCCCTGTCAGCCGAGGCTCAAGCCTTCCTCCTACGAACTTTTGAGCCAGACCCCCGTCTCCGTGCCAGTGCTCAAGCACTGCTGGGGGACCCCTTCCTGCAGCCCGGGAAGAGGAGCCGAAGCCCGGGCTCCCCCCAGCACGCTCCACGGCCCCCAGGTACTGCGTGGGTGCCCACTGGAGCGAGGGCGGAGAGCTGTGGCGCGGAGGGCTGAAGAGGGGCCCAGGCTGACAGCCTTGTCCCTCCCTCAGATGCCCCTTCAGCCAGCCCTCCTCCTTCAGCTGACTCCACCCAGTCCCAGACATTCCCACGCCCTCAGGCACCCTCTCAACACCCGCCTAGTCCCCCGAAGCGCTGCCTCAGCTATGGGGACACCAGCCAGCTCCGGTGAGAGCCCAGGGTCCTGGGGCGGGTTCACTTGATCTGGTTTTATCCTTGTACTCCCTCCAGAATAAGCCCTCTCTCTAAGGACCCGGGCACCGTGACCACTTGCAAGGATGGCACTTGGTGCCTACCTCCCAATTGCTCTTGTATTTAGTTAGGGTGCCTCCTTGGTGCCAGGTTTCTCTTTTATCCCTGTGAGATAGGCCTGGGAGTCAAAGCCAGAGCCAGGATCCAAACCCTGGGGCGGAGGTAGCTGGACGGTCTTGCCGCCCGCCCTCCATTGGCCGCTCCCCATTGCACCCAGGGTGCCTGAGGAGCCCGGAGCGGAAGATCCCGCGTCCCCCGAGGAGAGCTCGGGGTTGAGCCTGCTGCATCAGGAGAGCAAGCGCCGGGCCATGCTGGCCGAGGTGCTGAAGCAGGAGCTGCCCGAGCTGGCGGAGAATCTGTGGCTGGAGCAGGAACAGGTGGGCGGCCCGCCCCAGCGCCCCCTGGTGGTAGAGCACAGGCAGGACTCCTGCTAATGGCCTTGCCCAACCCCAGCCCCTTACCAGCATCTCTCTTGGCTCAAGTGGGAATACCTTCCTTCTCAGGACCCCCGTCTGAGCCGGAATCTTGTGGAACAGCTACTGCACTGCCTCGGGGCGCACATCCACACGCCCAACCGCCGGCAGCTGGCCCAGGAGCTGCGGGCGCTGCAAGGGCAGCTGCGCGCCCAGGGCCTGGAGCCGGCACTTCTGCACGGACCACTCTTTGCCTTCCCCGATGCGGTAAATGAGTTTTCTCAGTTAGGGCTGCCCAAGAAGAGCTAATGAACTCCTGTGCAAGGACTTGATGTTGAACGATTCCATGTCTTCTCTGCGAAGATAGAGCCATTAGGGAAGGGACATCTGCACAGTCCTGGCTTCCCAGCCCCTCCCTTGGCTTCAAGCCCGTTCACCCCACTTGCTTCAGGCAGACTTTCTAGGCCTTTCCAACTCCAGCCCCACCTCTCTTTGAGGCTTAGCAGTCTCAGCGGCGCCATCCTCCCTCCCAGGTGAAGCAGATTCTCCGCAGGCGCCAGATCCGCCCACACTGGATGTTCGTGCTGGACTCGCTGCTCAGCCGTGCTGTCCGGGTAGCCCTAGCGGTGCTGAGCCCAGGTAGGCCGGGAGCAGAGATGGCCTGCCTGTGGGTGAGGGCGTGGCCCTTGGAGGCGTGGGGGACCCAAATGGAGCCGGCAGGGAGTGTGATCCCCAGGCCTGACCGAGGCCAGGAAGGAGCGGGTGGGGGCGGGACCAAACGGACACCTCCCAGACTGACACCACCTGGCCAGTGCACAGCTCCCCACGCCCTCTGCGCCCTCTGCCCGTGTGTGAGGGTCCCAAATGCCCGGCCTAAGCTCACCTCACTGTGACCGGCAGGAGTGGAGAAGGATGCAGTCCCACAGAGGTCAGAGGAGTCCAGTAAAGAGGAGTCCCAGCCCAAGCAGCAGGACACCCCAGTCCAGCCAAGCCTGCTCCCAGGGGACCCCGAGCAGAGCCCCCCACCTCTGATGGTGCAGCTGGGCCTCTTGCGAGCAGAGACTGATAGGTAAGCCCCCTGCCACCCATCCATAGCCTCTGTGTGAGCATCACCCCCACTCTACCCTCCCTTCTACTGGCCTTCTGCCATCCAACAGGCTCCGAGGTGTCCTGGCTGAGAAGGAATGGGAGTGCCAGGCTCTGATGCAACAAGCTCTACAGCGGCTGAATGAGGAGGCCGGGACCTGTTCCCTGGCCTCAGCGCCCCCAGGTGAGCGGGAGGCACTGATGGTGGTGGGAGACAGCTTCTGGCAGGAGCACCCCTGGATTCACCTGATTTCTCCTTGACAGCTGCTCGAACAGTGGACCAGGGCCTGGTGCAGTGGCTACAGGAACTGAACGTGGATCCAGGCACCATCCAGACAGTGAGGGAGGGGGTGCTGGCTACCCATGACCTCTACCAACCAAAACTCCACCTCTGCCCCTTTCAGCTCTTCTCACTTTTCCCCTCTGATACAGAGAATCTCAACATTAGAGGAACAATTAGGATTCCCCTCCCATTGTAAAGATGAGAAAACTGAGGCCCGGAAAGGGGTGGGATCTGCCCTAGCATGCTGGTAGTAAAACAGAACTAGACCCTGATCCTCTGGACACATCTTTCTCTGATTCTAATCTCTCCCTGTTTCTGTGTGGGCATCTTTGTCCACAACCAGCTGCTGAACCACAGCTTCACCCTCCATGCCCTACTGACCTGTGCCACTAAAGACGACCTCACCTACACCCGCATCAGGTATGTCCTGCGCCTCCCGGGTGACCCATGTATATGGGATCATGCTGGTCAGATCCTGACCCTCCCCCCCCCCCCCCCCCCTGCAACAGGCCTGCCTGGTTTCCTCTCTGGAAACCACAGGGACACCAGGCTCCCTTGGGGACCGAGGGGCATTAGGCAGACAGTGGGTACCAGAGAGAGCCCAGGGTCTTCTGGCTGAGCCACGTGGAACTTGCTCCCCCAGGGGAGGGATGGTGTGCCGCATCTGGAGAGCCATCCTGGCGCAGCGAGCAGGATCCACGGCCGTTACCTCTGGCCCCCAGGAGGCTGAATGAGGGCATCGGGGGCAAGAGGCCAGACCCAAGGATCGGTGAATGGAGAAGATGTGCGCAAGTTCTGACACACCCACCCCAGGGCCCAGGGGCAACTGGAAGGGCCAGGTGGGAGGGCAGTCCAACCACGGAGATGCCCCAGCTCACTGACAAAGACTATTAAACAGAACCCTTTTGTACCTCTGGGCTTTGGCAACTTCTGAGGTGTGCGGGGTTCCTGGGACCAGCTCGCTCAGGTCTTTCTGTCTGACTCTCAAGTGCCTTCACCTGGCCCCCTACACTTCCCTCACTCGTTCCTGTCCTCAGCCCATCCCCCTGACCCCAAGCAGACATCAGCCCCTCATTGCCCTCAGAATAGACTTTATTGCCTTTCACCAAGGGCAGGCCCTGAGATGGGGGTCCGGAGAGAGGTTTGCCGAGGCTCGTCAGGCACCTATGTCCTGGGGACCAGGTTGGTTCGGAGGGGCACAAGGCCGTCCACCCACTCGCACGGTCGCTCCAGGACTGTCTGCCACAGCTGCTTCTCCTCGGGCGTGGAATCCATCCAGGGCACCTGGAGCCCGTAGCTGCTGCCTGGGCAAGGGTGGAGGTCATGGGCACGTTAGACACCCAGGTCCCAAGGAATACCTGCCTGGTCCCAGATGACGCACGGACACCGCAGTTCTCAGCGGACACTGCAGTTCACAAAAGGCAAAGTGCCCGAGGCCACTCAGGAAGCCCCTGCCTCCCAGCACTGGTTGCCCCCAAGGGTCCTGCCCACTTACCGGTACCCAGGCTGAGGCGTGTGGCCCCCAGCTGGCGGCTGACCAGGGCCCCATGGTCCCAGAGGGAGAGCTCAGCACAGGCCTGGCGCAGGTCAGCAGGCCCGAAGCCATCATAAACCATGGTGTGGTTGAACACGGGGCTGAGGCTCCTTCGCACCACCCTCGTCCGTTGGCGGCTGGCCCGGCTGTCGTCAGGCAGCACCGAGCTGTGGGGAGGCGGCTGGCATCAAGTGGCTACCCCCTTATGCTCCCCAGAACCAACCTACACTCCCTCGCAATGTCCATGTCCTCTGGCTCCTGCCTGAGAACTGGCCTCCAACCCTCGATGCCCTAGGACAGTGGTCGGCAAACTGCGGCTCGCGAGCCACATGCGGCTCTTTGGCCCCTTGAGTGTGGCTCTTCCACAAAATACCACGTGCGGGCGTGCACGTACAGTGCGATTGAAACTTCGTGGCCCATGCGCATAAGTCGGTTTTCGGCTCTCAAAAGAAATTTCAATCGTTGTCCTGTTGATATTTGGCTCTGTTGACTAATGAGTTTGCCGACCACTGGCCTAGGACTTTTGCACCAGCCTCCTCCCAGCTCTCCTGTGAGTAATGGCTCTGAAGTGGCACTTTGCTACTCCCCAACTCAAAGACCTTCAGGACTCCCTGCTGTCTCCCAGAGTAATTTCCAAACTTCGGAAAGCCTTGGGGCCCTTTCTGCAAGATAAAATATTGCTCAGAAGTACAAGCCTAAGAGAAAAACAATGCCTGGTGGAGTCAGGGCTGGGATCTCAGAACCTGTTCGGCCTACCTCCATTTCACTCTCTGAGGGTGGGGCAGAACCTGGGGCCACCACCAGAGGTACCCCAGAGCTTACTTTGAAAACCACAGCCTGGCCTTGCAGGATCTCCATGGAAGGGCCCCTGTGACCTGCCCCCCCCACCCCCCCACCCCCAGGTCTCAGCCTCAGCTCTCCAAGTCCTATAGGTGCCTGCCACTGAAATGCAGTCCTTAAAGGCGTCCTCAACTCTCTGGATTCAAGCTGACCCCTTCACCCCTGCTCAGGGGTCAAAGCCCAGACTAGGAGATCAAGGCTGGGAGATCAGAAGGGGGTGGGGAGCTCCACTTCAGGCAAAAGGAAAGGTGGGGAGCTCCCAGCCCCTCACCATTGTATGTAAGAATCCAGGGATCCGGAACGAAGAGGCACCAGGTCCTGAGCTTCCTTCACCCAGAAGTGCAGCTCCCCGCTCAGGGGCAGCCCTGCGCCTGCGGAAAGGCGGCTCAGGCTCACTCCCTGGACAGAGCCCTCCCCGTTGTGGGACAGGAGTCCCCACCTCCCCGGCCCGCCAGCTTGGTCTCTCGTGGGCGCCACTCACCCTCAGAGCCCGCGGGGACGTATTTGAGGGACAGAGAGAGCCTCCCGCGGCTGGGAAGGTCGTCAGGAGAGGGCGAAACCTGCGAGAGGGGGCTGGTCAGGAGCAGGGACAGGACCCAAGGCAAAGAGGCCACAATGGGGTGGAGCCTCCAGACACCGATGGGGGCGGTTAGCAGGGAGGGCAGGCAGAGCCTCGAGGAAAGCCGGCGAAGGTGGAGTCTGGGGGGTAGGAGAGAGCTCGGCGGGATGGAAACGAGATCTGTGCCCTGGGTCCCCCTGCGCGGACCAGCGGCCTCACCCGGGGCTGCAGGGGGAGCCAGATGGCCTCGGAGTCCCAGTCCCACGTGTCCAGGGGCACTTCCACTTCGCCCAGAAAGACGTTGCGACCCAGGCTCTCGCGGTGCCACACGGACAGGCTCAGCACGCGGCCGGCCAGCTCGGCCTGCGGGACGGAGTACTGGGGACAGGCGGCGCCTTCAGTGCGGCTGCCGACGCCCGACGCCCGACGCCCGACGCCGGCCTCAGCGCTGCGGGCGCGCCCACGGGGCGGGGGAGGGGAGGGCAGGTCCTGCCGCGCTCCTCGCAGGATGGGAACGGGAACCCCAGGGCATTCTCGGGTCTGAGCTAACGCTGCGCCCACCAGCACTGGACGCCCTGCCGTGCTTCCGGCGGAACGCAGACGGGAGGGACAGGGGTGGCCGCCCCCGCCGCCCCAGCCCGCGGGCGGGACGTCTGGTTTAGGAACGGGGCCGCCGCCCAGCCTCACCCGAAGCGTCTCGTTGAAGACGGGGTTCAGATTCCGTTTCTTCACGGCCGTCTTGCGCTTGCTCTGCTTATCCGGGAGGAGGTAGCTTTTGACGTAGCTGTGGGGGGGGGGAGGAGGGGCAGAGATAAGGGGGAGGGGTCTCCCAGCACCTCTCCCCGGCCTGGGGGCTTCCCCAGACACACACTCACTCTCACACACACTCACTCTCACACACACTCACGTACACACACTCTCACATATACACACACTCACACACACACACATACACACTCTCACTCACATATACACACTCACTCTCACACACATACACTCACACACACACTCACACACACTCACACACACTCACACACACACACTCACACACACTCACACTCATACACACTCACACACACACACACTCACATATACACACACTCACACACACACACATACACACTCTCACTCACATATACACACTCACTCTCACACACATACACTCACACACACACTCACACACACTCACACACACTCACACACACACACTCACACACACTCACACTCATACACACTCACACACACGCACGCACATACACACACTCTCACACACACATACACACCCACACACACACGCTCCCTCTCACACACACACACACACTCACACACACACTCACACTCAAACACATACACACACATTCACACTCACATGTACTCACACACATACACACACACTCACACACACATTCACACTCACATGTACACACACACACACACACACACTCATACACACACACTCTCAGCTTCCGTGCTAGCGCTTTACAGGAGTCATCTCACTCAAACCCACGCCTCGAAAGAACGTTGTGATCCCCATTCTGAAGACCAGGAAACTGGCCAAGACTGGTGGTGGGACTGGGGGGGGTGTGGGGAGGCTCCGGGCGCCCCCGCCCGGCGGGGCACTCACGGGTCGGAGCGGCGGCGCCGCGCGGCGGCCAGGCCCTGGCACTGGATCACTTGCACGCGCAGCTCGGCGGCGTCCCGCTCGTAGCCCAGCGCGAAGTGCACGGAGCCGCGCACCTGCACGGCGTCCGCCTCCCCGGACAGGCTCAGCTGGCTGCCGCTCAGCTGGGGGCGGGAGGGGGAGGTCAGGGCGGGGTGCGCGCTCACGCGGAGGCTGGGGAGCGGGAGGTTCAGATGGGAGGTAGGGGGGCAAAGCAGGCGACGAGGTGCGGGCCCTGCGAGGTGGCTGGCCTGGGGGCTGGAGCGTGAGGTTGGCGGCGAGGGAGGGTCAGCAGGGACTGAGTGTCAGGATGTGGGGAGGAGGGGCGCCCCCTCACCGTGGAGGAGTTGAGGCTGGACACGGAGGAGCTGCTGCTGAGCACGCGGTCGAGCGAGGGGCCGGGCGCGGGGGCCTCCTCCCCGTTCTCCACGATCTTGGACGCCGCCTGGACCTGGGGAGGGAGAGTGTCGGGGGCGCCCTGTTTCCCCCGCCCCGCCCCGACGGCGCTCGGTCGGACGGCTCGCTCCCCGCTCTCACTCCGCTCCGGGTCTTGCGGGCCGCCGCGGGCCGCTCCGCCTACCTGGGCCGGGCGGGGCTCCTCTTCCCCGGCCGGTGGCTCCGGCTCCGGGCCCGCCTCCTCCTCGTAGACCTGTGTGCCCCCAGGGCGGGGGGCTGGGGTGGGGCACAAGCTGCTGAGCCAGCCCCTCTGAGCCCGTCCGGAGCACTTGGAGAGACTGGTTGGCAAGCCCCTGACCTGAGGATTGGGGCCCTAGTGCTGCCCTGGGGTTGTCCAGAGAGACCACTTGCCACCCCCACCCCCACCGCCGGAGGAGGACGGTCAACACAGATGGTTGGAGCCCTTAGAGTTGCCTCGGATCCCCACAACTTCTCTGTGCTCCCCAGCACAATCCTCCCATTTACCTGTCTGGGCCTGAGGCTCCTCCTCATGATCTGATGCTTTTGGGGGGACATATGGTGAGGGGAAATCAGGTCCCTGAAAGAAGCAAGGGGCAGAGGTCACAGTGGGAACTAGTGATGAAGGGTTAAAGGTTATGATGGGGTCATAGGTCAGAGGCTCCAGCTGGCTGCCCCTGCTTTAGATTTAGCTCAGCCACCAGGGCAGGGCTGGCACCAGCTGCAGGACCCATTGGACCTGTCCTTCACACCCCGTCACACTTCGGCGCCTGCGCTTCCTGACTCCCAGGGTCCCATTAGTGGGGACAGTAGTATCTGAGTCCTGGACCTCGACCTGCTCAGTCCCTACTCCACAGTAACAGCCAGATTCAGAGATGTTCTTAGAGGTCCGTACTCCCATTTAACAGAAGAGGATGACAGACACAGCCCTGATTCTCAGGTTGGGTCTCTTTCCCAGCACATGTTACCTCTACGGTACGTTCCTTTATTCGTTCATTCAGTCACTCAGGACTCACCTCCGCCTCACTGAGCCTCTCCTGGGGGGCCTCGTCTATGAGGAGTCTAGGAGTAGGGAGAAGCAGTTGTCAGGGATGGGACCCCGATGACTGGTAGGCACCCTCCCTCTCCCCCCCCTCCCCCCGCCACAACTACTCACCTGAGCTCCAACTCCTCTTCAGTCTCTTTCCCAGCAGCCTCCTCGGTTTCCCTATTGCTACCCAGAGCTTGTTCTCCTGCATGCAGGTGAGAAGCTCTGTGAACCCCCCTCCACAGAGGGGTGGTACTGAGGGGTGGTACCCGACCAAAGGCACACAGTACCAGGGGCAGCTGGACTGGGACCCAGGGGCCCTCTACCTGTCCACATACACTGGGTGCCCCGGCCTGCACAAGGCCTGCCCTGCCCTGAGGATCTCACCCTTGGAGCTCTTCTTCCTGCGGATAGAGGCTCGGACAAGGTCAGAGCCAAGGTGGGCCTGGTGGTGCCGTTGGGCGCGTGCTTCCTGGAACCAGTCCCCCGTCAGGATTTTCAGCTGCCTAGGGTCTGCCAGTGAAGCCCGGAGCTTGCTGGAGGATTGGGGGGGTGGGGGGTGGGGGCGTGGGGATGGCTGTTACCATTCACCCAGCCAACATTCCTGCCACCCACTATGTGCCAGGCCCTCTACCTGGGGCCAGGGACACAATAGCAAATCAGACTTGATCCCTGCTCTGGAGGAGCTTGGGCTGGTGGGGAGACTGAGTCCAGAATAGACAGTATGTTATAGTGAGGTAGGTGCCATGATGGATACAAGAAGGGCCAGTTTTGCCTGTGGGAATTCAGGAGGACTTCCCAGAGGAGGCAGCATTTGAGTTGCCTCTTAAAGGACTAATTGGATTTCTTCAGGTAGAGAAGGAGAATTTATTCATTAAAGTGACTACTATGCTTTCCCCCACTTCTTTATTTTTAGAAATCTTATTTTTAAATAAATATATATATATATTTTAAAGTGACTACTATGCAGAATCCCTCCTAATTTTATAATAGCCCCACGTTACAGATGAGAAGTCCGGTAAGTTGCCCCAGGTTCCATAGCTAGGAGGTGTCTGTCCCCAAGCACTACTTGGAAGTCCTGTGCTCTGCCACGGGGCGCTTCCAGGAAGAAGGAACGGAAGGTGGGTGTGTTCAGGGACAGTGGAGCACCCGGATGGCTCTAGTGGACACTGTGTGTGTGTCAGGGAGGTGGCTGATGCCATGTGGGAGGCTAGCAGGGACCAATCAGGGAGGCCTGTGGACCACGCTTAGGAGCTTGCCCCTGACACAGGATGCTGAGGAGCCAGGAGAGGGTTCCGCAAGGCATATTAAGGACAGATCTGAGGCCCCCACCTCTCGCCCTGCCTCACCTGACGCGCCCCTCCTCCAGCTGGCGCAGGTGGGCATCTCGCTTCAGGACGTCGGCAATGGCCTCCTGCTCCTCCTCTGTCAGGAAGCTGAGGTCCAACAGCCCATCGGCCTCGGGCTCTGGCTCATGCGCCATGAGGAGGTAAGGTGGGGCCCAGAGCCCCTCTTGAGATGGGTGGCCCCTCTGAGGCATCAGCTGGGGCAGTGCCCCCACTGGGCACACATGGCTCCCTGGGGACAGACTTGGGGTCAGGTCAAGCCCTGCCCAAATATAGGGCACATCCTGGAGTTGACTGCCTCTTTCTGCCCAAATATATTCTAGGTGGTGGGCAGGGTACAACCCAGGAAGGCTGAGGTCAAGGTGGCATGGGATGCACCCATGGACACATGCGTACACTGGGACACATGCAAACACACTGACACATGTCAATACGACTGTCCACACTGAGATGTACATCAGTCACACATACACACTGATGCCTGTATAAGGACAGGCACGCACACACCTGTTACTCCATGAAGGGCCCTATGTAGTCATGCCCAAACCAAGAGAGGGGTCTAACATAGCTTTAAACCTGCACACAGGCCCATGCCCATGAAGGGAGGCAGGACGCACAGGGCGGGTTCACCTGCACAAGAATAAGTCCTGGGACAAAGAGTTGTCCCTGGATATCCACAGACCGCACAGACGTTTGCACACACAGTGCTTCCCCGACTCGACTGTGAGCTCCTTGAAGGTAGGGACAGGCCTTCACCCCCAAAGCCAGTACTTTGCACACAACAGATGCTTGGTAAACGTTTGATTAATTAAAGGCAGAAATACATTTGCACACACCTGGGGAATGAACACACACAAAGCACACAGGCACACGCTATCTGCTCACCCCCTGTCCTGGAACCTCCTAACGTGGGTCCCCTCCCTCCACCCTTCGCCTCCACCCTGCCCTGGCCCATTTGGTCTTCCTGTCTGAGGCAACCTCCTCCCCAGCCCACACCCCCAACTTCCTCCCCCCGCACGGAGATAATGGCCACACCCACCCACTCCCACAGACCGGGAATGCCCCAGTTGCCAGCCCTGCCCTCTTCTCCAGACCCCCTGAGCCCCTGGCTCTGGCCACGTGGGTCCCTCACCCCCCCTGACCCAGGACTTGGCTAGGGTCCCAGTGGTGGTGGCCAAGTGCTGGCAAAGCAGCTCCAGTTGCTCAGGTAGAATGGTGACCCCGGAAGCAAAACATTTGCTCAGCCCTGAGGGGCGTGTGGGTGTGTGGACGTGGCAAGGGGCCCGTGACTGGGCCACGAGCAGAGCGGAGCCATGGTCTGAGCCCACTGGGTGGTCTCTCCCATCCCTCCTGTCCCCTGCCATGCCGGGGCACCGGGCTGGGCTGCATGGGAAGGCAGGTCCTGGCTTGTGCCTGCTGCCTGCGCCCTGTGCCCTCCCGGCTGAGTCAGTGTCCAAGCCCAAGCGAGCCCTCTCCCCTGCTGCCCCACCCTCACCGGGAGCCTGGGGTTCCTGCTTGTCTCCATCAGGCATATTGTGTGGCCTGTGTGAATGCCTGTGTGCTCCACGTTAACACTAGCTCCTGCACATCTACTGTGTTCAAGGTAGTGGGTGTTGCAAACGCATGGTTTGGGGCTCTCTGTGGCTGCTGGGTGAGCCCATGGTGATGTCTCTGTTGAGTCGTGCAGTTTTGACAGTCGGTCCAGCAGGCATGTCTGGGTACTGAGGATCTAGAAGACTGTATATTTTGCTGGTGTGAATATCATATCACGGCCTGTGTCATGGCACGGTGTGATGCTGACTGGTGACGGTTGTCTGTGTGATGTGCTCAGTGACTCTCTGGGTGATAGTGTTGTGTGGTGTGTGCACTGTGTATTTCCTACTGTGCTGTATGTGTAACTGAGCTGTGCGTTGTAGTGTGTACTCTGGCATCCCCAGGGCCACCAGGTGTGTGTGTGTGTGTGTGTGTGTGTGCGCGCGCGCATGTCTATGGAGGTGAGAGGACATTCGTAAAACTGACCCTGCTCTTGTCTTGCAGGTCTGCCTGGGGCTGGGCAGTGCGCACCTGAGCCCAGAATCCCCAGCAGCACAGGCCTTCCTGCTGTCCCCTCTCCTTCCAGAGGCAGAATCGAAAGTCTGGTCCTTCCTGCTCTGTTTCAACACGATGGGACAGATCCATTGGTCAATGCAAGGTGTCTCCATCTGTCTGGCTGTTCCAGTCTCCCGACACACTCCTGCACCAGCCTCCCCCCCCACCCCCCAAGGTCCCAGAGGGTGCTCAGGATACCAGGTGGCAGTGCCTGCCCTTTGGGACACTGGCAGGGGACCCCCGTCCTGAAGCAGGTTACCTGTAGGGATCCAGTATGGAGGGGACACCTTCGTAGGTGGCCCCAGCTCCCCTGGCAGCCGAGTTTCAGGGACCAGGAGAAGAGCAGTGAGGGACTAAGGCTGACTCAACCGCAGCTCAGCGGAGTAGCTGCCCCACTAGGAGGAGGAAACACCTTCTCAGGAGGGCCTGATGCAAAACCGGGCCTGGATTCTGGTTCCCCAGGGGTGTGCCCTAGTCTCTGCTTTCAGAAAACCCAGAGCCGATTTGCTGGGCAGGAGAAGCCTGGGACTTGGCCCCAGCTCCAACCCACGCTGTCACTCCTGCCACCCTTGGGCCTTGGCTGCCCCATCTGTAGAATAAGTCGCAGCCCCATCCTACCCGCTGGGGAGCTGATAGGAACTTGCTTTGAAAGCAAGGTTAGAAGCCTTTGTAAGAACCAGGGTAATGGAAGGATTGCCCACTGCAGTCAGACAGCCCTGAGTAGCTTCTGCTCTGCCACTATGTGACTTTCAGCAGGTCTCGCAACCATATTGAGCTGCAATTTCCTCCAATGCAAACTGGGCAGCAGAGTGCAAAGAGCCTATTATAAGGGAAATGAGAGTGCCTGGCACAAGCTGGCATATAGTGGGTACCAGGTGTTCCCTCTCCAACATAGTCCCTTCTCACAACCACTGCCCGTGTCCACATATGCCTCCTGGGAAGTGCTGGCCACAGCAGTGAGGCTCCCACACCCTCTGTCCCTGGGGAACCCCTTTGGGCATCCCATTCTGCTCCCAGATTCTGCCCTACCCTGAGAATGGCGTTGGGCCCTAGATTACATTTACTTTAAGACCATGGACCAGGGGTCCTCAAACTTTTTAAACAGGGGGGCCAGTTCACTGTCCCTCAGACCGGTGGAGGGCCGGACTATAGTTTAAAAAAAACTATGAACAAATTCCTATGCACAATGCATATATCTTATTTTGAAGTAAAAAAGCAAAACGGCAAAAACACCCACATGTGGCCCGCGGGCCGTAGTTTGAGGACGCCTGCCATGGACCAAGGCCACACAAAAGCTTTGAGACCCCACAAGTCTGCTTCATTCCACTCTGCCTGTCGTGCTGCATTTCCCTTCTTGGTATGGATTAAAGGACCAAACCCCCAAGAGAGGAGGTGGGGCAGGGAGAGGACTAAATGACACCCCACTCCTTTCCTCCCTCATCAGAACCACTCTGAGTACCAGAGGGCCACTCATCTACCCCAGCCCAAGGTCCATCCTTCCCCACTTTTTTGCAAGTCAGTCTTATTTTCTGAGTCTCTTTTCACTTCTCTGTTAAATGGGGGTAATCCCTTTATTTATGGTTTTCACTACAATTCAATGAGATCCCTTCATAAATAAACATATGCATGTACCATTGTCCTCAGAGGTTTACTACGGACTACTCCCTGTCCCTTCAGCACCCCTGGCCATCTGTGCTCCCTAACCCCCCACGCAGAATGCTTCCCCACCTGCTTGTGGGGTATGGGCTCAATGCCTATGCGCTGTGGCCAGTTGGTTAGTGGCCCAATCTTTCAGAGAAACAGCCCCTCCCCACTTCCCTCCTGTGCTCCAGGGTGGTTCCCAGTGGGGGCTGCAGAGCCAAGCTGCTGGGTTTGAACATGGTGCTACTTGTCCTACCTCAGTTCACTTCTCTGCTTATTTCTCCATTGGTAAAATGGGGATGATACCCTGACCTCAAGGGCTTTGTGACAAAGCTTGGCACATAGTCAGTACTCAGGAACTGTTGGGTGATTTTCATGGCACGTGTTTTTGTCCTTTCTCTGCAAGGCTAACTGAAAATTCTGCTAGGCAGAAGCAGGCTTTAAAACATTTCCTTATTTTGCTGTGGTTTTTCTCTGTACCAGAACTCACCCTCTCATCCCTCCCCCCACCAACCCACTCTCAGATGGACCCCAATATGCAAGAAAGATTTTTGAAAATGGAATTTTTCTGAAGTGGGGAAAAACTTGGTTGAGAAACTTCAGGCTTGGAAACCACAGCACTGCGGGGTCTGGGGTGAGCTGAGATGGCTGATCCAGGGCTCTGAGGCCCAATAGCTAGAGCTGTCCTCAAAGCCATTCTCAGGATGAACACAAAGGGCTCAAGATCCAGAGACCAAATCCTTTACTAGTTCAACTAAGTGACACACGGCATAGGGCAAGGTTAGGAAAGACTCCTCCGAGGAAGTGACTTTTAAACTGGGCTTGGGAAGAAAGGCCATGACTTTAACACGGGAAGCACAGGGCTGAAGTGGAGGCGGCTGGAGAGCAGTTTACCATTTGTGGCTGGAGTCAGGGCTCTGGGTACAACCCCGGCTCTGCCTAGTGTGTGCGTGGCCGGTTACAGGCTTCTCGGGGGACCTCTGAGGCGTGTGGAGTGGAGAATGCAGGGCCCTGAAGGCCACAAAGTGGAGGCAGTGGAGCAGGACAGCACAAGGAACTTGGCCATGTGACTGATGAACATGGCAGGAGCCAGGGGCTGGGGCTCTCGCTCTCTTGGCTTACCCCAAACTGTAGACCCCTGGGCTGTGGTCTGCTCAGCCCCAACTCCCAATCCTATTGCCAAGTTCCTCCCCACAGGGAGTATGGGAAGGATTTCAATGCTCATTTGCCTTGAAGAGAAAGCTTTGGGATGGTGGGTGAGGAACTCCCAGAGCCTGGGCCCAGGGCAGGATACCAGGGGGGATGCTCCGTCCCTGTAAGCCAGGCACTGGGTGAAGACTTAACCAGACCCCTTGCCAGGGGCAGAGGTACCCAAGGAGATACGAGTTGAAGAAGTGAAGGGACCGTTGAAGGGAAAAAACAAGGACAAGGCACTTTCTGGAGTTAAAATTCTTTATTGTCCTGTCCAGGGAGCCCCCCCGCCCCCCAGGAATCCGTGGGGCAGGAGGGAGGGGGCAGCACAGGCCCTTCCCGTAGTGCGGAGAGAGAGGGAGCCTGGTGAGGAGGAAACAGCTCCCTCAGCTCCATGATGGCGCTGGCTGCTCTGGCACATCTCCGACCCAAGGGGTGCCATTCCCAGAGTGAGGCCCACACCTGGGGCCAGGGCCAGGCTTTGTTTCCACTGCTCTGTCTACAGGGTGTCACTCTGGACACATCAGTGTCACTCATCCCTCCAGCCTGAGTGGAGGGCCCAGGCCCCCATTTGCTGAGGGAGATGGGCTCAAGTGGGAGATGGGCCCTGGGGGAGTGGGAGAAGGGGCTGCATGGTCTGGAGGACCCCAGGAGATGGGGCACAAATACTCCTAGTGCAGCTTCTGGCCAAAGGGGGGCCATCCAGCCCCGCTGGACCATTCTAGAGGCCAGTGGAGAGGGCCCAGGGTGGCTTGGCCAGTGGAGACTTCCCAGTGTACCCCGCCCGCCCCAGGATGGAGCCCTGGCAGGAGAACAGGGCTCTGGCCCCATCTGGTGGCTCCAAATGCCCTCCCCTCCCCTCCCCTCCCCTCCCCTCCCCTCCCCCACCAGACACTGAGCTGAGGCAGCACAGGAGCAGCTACAGGGAGAAGTTAAAGTCTTTCCCACAGATGAACAGAGAGGGTGCCTCAAGCACAGGGGTCGCCAGCCTGGGGAGGAGGGCACAGGAAACTTCTGAGTGACCAGTGAGACACAATACACAACTACACCCCCCGCCCCCCAGCCCTGCTCATCCTCAGCCTATTCCATCCCACCCAGACTCGTGGGTCAAAACCAGCAGCAGGCCCATCCCTGCCTTTTGGGGAGAGGAAAAAGAATCTGGAACCAAAAGGAGTGGCAGGTCCAGGGCCATGAGGCAGCCATCACCGAAGGTTAAAGACCAGGCTGGCAGTTAAGATGACGCCCAGGAGGAGGACGAAGGGGAGCCAGGTCTTCACGAAGGCCCCGACGCTGAGAGAGGAGGAGGTATTGGTGGGAAGGGCCAGGTGAGTGAGCCTCCCAAAGCCCCATCCATCCAAACCCAGGAGGGGCTGCTGTCCCCGAGGAAGCTCCCCCCCCCTAATTTGGTCAACCAAGGGACTGGGCTGGGCCTGGCACCCGCGATGGAGGACTGCCAACTACAGTCCCCGGCAGGAGATGCTCAGGCTCCTGGTGGAGACGGACACCGCCCTGGGTGGGTGACAGATGTGCCCACCTTCTCTAGAACTTAGTGGTTCCATCCACAACCACCCCAGTCTCTGGGGAGAGGTCTCCAGTCGGAGGACTAGGCCCTTGTCTGGGCGTGAAAGCCAGGAGCACCGTCTGCACACAGCTTTCCTAATGGGGCTCCCCGAGAGGGGAGGAGTCAGCAAGAGTGAACAGTGTTGTGGCTGGAGTCAGGGCTCTGGGTACAACCCGGCTCTGCCTCAGTGTGTGCGTGGCCACAGTTACCGACTTCTCAGGGGACCTCTAAAAGCCTCTGGGCTGTAAAAAGACTCCCCAGAGCCTCCTTTTCAGAAGCTCTTAATGATGAGGGCAGCCGGGGAAAGCCTGGAGGTGGCCTGGCTGCCGGGCGCGTGCTGGCTCCAAGTGGGCAGGTCATTCAACCTCTCTGAGCGGCCTTTACCTGTCAATTGGGACTAACACCTTTGACCTCACAGGTCGTGAAGCTGTGGTTTCCAAGGTCCTCCTGATCCACCACTGGGGCCACCTGCTCAGAACCCTGCCTCAGATGCTGGAAGCTGGGAAGGGACCCTGTGGGGCAGTCACCCACGCTCCTGTGAGGGTCTACCTGTTCACTTGACCTGCGCACAGGGCTCTGTGCACCCACAGTCTCTCCAAGGAGCCAGAGTCATTACCCCCTTTTACCAAGAACAGCTGCGGCTGAGAGTCAAGGCAGTCACCTGAGATCTCACAGTGAGCAAGTGACAGGGCTGGGCTTGGGCCCCGGTGCAGCTATCTTCAGCACAGCCACCTCCTTCTCCACCAGGAACTCAGCTAGTTATTCTAGAACCTTCAACATCTCCAACCAGCATCTGCTTTGTGGGCTGAAGGACTCCAGAAATGGCCCTGCTGGGATCCTTGGGAGAGCAGCCCCAGGGGAGGGTGGGAGGTGGGTAGCTCACCTGACGTACTTCCCATAGAGCAGGCAGAAGAAGCAGACTGTCACCATGTTCCAGTTGGTGCTGTTGTTGTAGCGCATCAGGTTCAGGGCCAATGCCACGTGTGAGTGGCAGTTGTCGCAGCAGAGATTGTGCTGGAGATGCAGAAAGGAGGGGTCATGCCGGGCTGTGGGGGAAGCTCCCACCTGGTTCCCACCCCCAGGAGCAGCTCACGTACCATGCGGTGCTTGTACTCCTCAGAGGCGTCGTGCACAGCCGTGTCCCACGCATTGGGCCCGCTGGCGTATACCCGAGCAGGGTCCAACTTCCAGTACCTGAGGGGAGAGGGGGGTTCTGGGCACTGGCTCAGCTCCACCAATGTTCCCTGGTGCCCGCACTGTGCAGGGTCCTGAGCTGAGTATTGAAATTGCAGGGGTGAGCCAGGTCCAGGTCCGTGTGACAGTGTGATACGCCCAATGCCATGTGGATCCTGGGGAGGAATGAGCTAACTCAGCTGGGGTGACACCGAGTCCAGCCCGAAGAGGAGTTGCCAGGCACAGAACAGCGAGTGGGTACTCTAGGCAGAGGGAACAGCCTGAACAGAGGAAGAGGCACAAAATGCGCAGTATGTAGCGGAGATCAAGGAAGGAGCAGGGTGATGGGATGTTGGGAGGTGAGGCTGGAGATACAGGTACAGCCATGTTGTAGAGGACTTGACATCACCCTGAGGAGTTTATCCATCAGAAAGCATTCTCCCCCATCTCCCCACAAGGAGATTAGGGTGAGTGGGAGAGCAGCCAGGGAAGCTAAAGCTCATAAACCTCAAGCTGGGTGAGACCCCCGAGGGAGTGCTGGGAAGTCAGAGCGCCCTCTGGCTGCTGTGAGTGGAATGGCTTGGTACAGAAGCCTAGAGCAGCAGATTTTCTACAGGGGTGCCCCAAGAATTTTTAAAGCATGCAATACCTGACTATTTAGTCAGGGCACTGACCTCTTTTCCCTTAGACTGTCAAATTAAAAAAAAATGACAAGAGCTAACACAATAGTTGTCTGGTGTCAATGAATCACAATCACACCTTTTTTTCCCTTTGTCAGATCAGCCCAAAAAAATTTTTGGGTGTGCCACAGAATTTTAGTAATTAGTTTCTGTGTGCCAGGATATAAAAAAGGTTGAAAACTGCTGGCCCGGAGACAGGGGACCACGGCCTGGGCGGGGGCTGCTCAGGGGTTCCTGCCCAGAAATGGGTGCCAGGAGCTTCCCACAGCAGCCCGGCAGCAGACACCCAGCTCAGAGGCCCGGGCCCACATGTTCACCTGCCTGAGGAAGCGCAGGCTGCCTCTGCTGGGTGAGAACCCACTGCTCCTTGGTTCCGGCCTCCTGGGTGCAGCCTCTGGCAACAGAGCACCTGATGCTGTTCCGAGCATACAGACGACAGGGGCACGGTCCCCAAACCACAGCTGGGGTGGGCCCCCGGGAGAGGAATTAAAGCAAGCCAGCAATAGCTCCCAGAGGACTTGAACTGCTTTTATTCTCTCCACCCACAACTTTCCAGGGGAGTTCCGAACAATGCCTCCTTCACCTTAAAGGGTATGTTCGCTCCTTGAGGGGCAGGAGAAAGAGTCTAGGTTTTGGAGTGAGACAGACCTGGGTGTGAGTCCCAACTCTGCCACTTCCTGTGTGATCTTGACCAAGTCTCTTCCCTTTCCTCACCCTTCCAATGGAGCTGAAAACACGACTTTGAAGAGCTGAGGCAAGGTCTAGCTGGCCTGTGGATAAAGGACCCAGCCAGGAGGAACCTGGCCCTAGGGCCAGTCACATGGGCGTTCATCACTTACTTGACAGGCTTCCCAAAGGCCATGTTGTCTTCCTGTTGAGGGACAAGAGCAGAGGTCAGTGGGGAACCCACATCCAGCCTGGAAGATAGACCTGGGCTGGCGGTGCAAATGCAGTGACTTAGGAGGCATGTCGGTGGGCAGCAGTGGGGCCGGGCCCTGCTCTGGGGCCGGGTCGGTTTGTGAAGTGCCAGCAGCAGCATGTTGGTGGAAAGAAGGCAGCATGGCACAGAGCCCTGTACACCGAGACCAAAGACTCGGGGTGCCAGACACAGCTGCCCCTTGGTGTGGCTCCTAGTGAATTCTCTCTCTCTCTGGGCCTCATTTCCTTCAGGTTCTCTGGTCAATTTCTGATCGTTGATGACAGGGAGGCAGTTCCTTCCTCATATGAATGAGGACACCCTGACCTCCCGACCCAAAAGCGGTGCCCAGAGAGCCCGTCTCTGCATCTACCAGTCCAATTGCATTCAGAGCAGGACAGGGAGGCGGGGGGTGGGGGGCTCGAGAGGCCTTCCGTGAGGGAGGCATTTTAGCAGGTCCTAGACCTGCCACATAAGATGTGTAGGGACAGATTCTGGGTTCAGAATCTGCTGACAGCTGGTCAAAGATGAATTATCATAAAAGTATATGACAGTGAAAGCAATGGCTGTGAAAGACCTTTTTGTGTAAGATGATCATAACCACTATTAATATAAACAGGCCGATGCCACCATATACCCCTTTACTCCAGCTTCTGATGAAGCTGCAACATGAATAGGCAGGAACAAGCCCACTACACCCATTTTGGGCACATTCCCCCCAAAAGACCTGAGAACATGGCTGATTCATTGTAGAAGGCCCACCCCCTCTTCTCCATGGCCACACCCAGGGAACCATGTCAGCCTCCCCTGTGTCCCCACCTTGTGACTCCCACCTTCTGAAGGTCCAGAGATGTGGTTCCTGGATGGTCTGACTCCACTCTTGCCTCTAACCCCTACCCATGTCTCAGTACCCAAGGGGTGGGCAAAGGGCTGGGTCAGTTACTTAAGAATCCTTCTGGCCACACTGCCCTCCTGGCCTGTCCTGGAGGCAAGAGAAGGGGTAAAGGCGTCAAACACTGGTGAGGAGCAGAGGGCCAGGGCCCGGGCTGTGTGCTATCTGCATTCTCTTGGGTCTCAGGGAGCTAGGGAGCTGCCTGCAGGCAAGACAGGCCAACCTTCCACTTAAGCCTTGGAACCCTCCAGAGGGGGTAGAATGGGGACTCACCGAGACAAAGTAGGGGCCAGCGAAGTCCCGAATGACTCCTGTGGATGTGCAGATGCCCATGTGGCCAATGATGGGGAAAAACCACCTGCGAGAAAAAAGGACAGGGAAGGAGCTGAGCTTCGGGGATCTTGCAGCTGGTTAGACAGATGCCAAGGACACTCCATCCAGTGTGGGAACATGTGATTGTAACTTTGTGTGAAGAAGAGGGGCAAGTGCAAATGAACAGTAAAGGGAGACCACCCCACAGAATGGCTAGAACTAAAAGGACGATAACGTTGAGTGGGTGAGGATGAGGAGCAAACAAACACTCATGCACTGCTGGTGGGAGTATAAACACTTTTGGAAAACTGGCAATATACTCTATGCCTCAGCAATTCCACTTCAGAGTATACACCCAACAGAAACAAACGCCCTGTACAAGAAAGTTCATAGCACCTTTATGTAAAATAACCAGAAACAACATCTTTCAAAACTCATTGAACTTCACACTTAAAATACATGCACTTTATTATTTATCAACTATCCTATATAACAAAAGCCTAATATGCAAATTGTCCCTTCGGGAGTTCAACTGCTCGCTATGACGTGTGCTGACCACCAGGGGCACCGCGGAACAAAGGAAGGCCCCAGCCGGCAGCTGGCAACTGGCAACTGGGGGAAGGAAGGCCTCGGCCTGGTAGCAGGCAGCCGGAAGGAAAGCCCTGTCTGGCAGCCGGAAGGCCCCAATTGGCCCTGATCTCCGGCCAGGCCTAGGGACCCTATGTGTGCACGAATTTCGTGCACAGGGCCTCGAGTATCTCAGTAAGTAAGTAAACTGGGGTACAGACATTTAATAAAATAGTAGGTAACAATGGAAAACAATAAATTTCTGCTACACACAACAGGTTCTCACAGATATAAGGCAGAGTGAAAAAAGCCTTACACAAAGGAACATACATTCTATTCTGTTTATAGGAAGTTCAAGAAAAGGCAGAAGTAATCTATAGTGCTGGAAGGCAAAAGAGGGGTGATCTCTGTGATAAAACTGACCGGCATAAGGAAGCCCTTTGGGTATTGCAAATGTTCTCTATCTTGACCTGGGTGACATAAGTATATGTATGTAAAAATTCATTGAGCCCTATATATACTTAAAGATTTAAACATTTTATAGTATATGTTATAGCTCAATGAAAAGTTACTTTTTTTTAAGGATGGAGGAGGCATTTAAACCAATCTGTGTGTGTGTATGGTTCAGGGAAGGCTTCTCTGAGGAAATGATGAAGAAACAGTGTGTGCAAGGGTAAAGATTAGGACAACAGCATGGTGAATTCCAGGAACTAGAAGTTCAAATTCTTAAAAGTCATGGGCATTTAAAAAACCCAAATCTCATATGGATCCCAATATGCAAAACATATAGGAATCCCAGATTAGTCTGTAGTCTGAAAAGCCTGGCTCTAAGGGCTGGAGAGACTGATCCATTTTAAGGGCTGGCAGGGCCACTGGCCAAGTGCTGGTCTCAAGTCTGCACCCTGCTAGGGAGGTGGAACAAAACCTAGAGAGTTGCAGCTCAAGGAAGTGATTATGTGGGGCTGGGGCAGAGTCAGGAAAGACTTCACAGATGAGGTGACTTTTAACTTTACCTGTGAAAGAACAGGGTGTCAATAGGCAGAAAGCAAAACTCTGAAGTTGCAGAGTGCTGCATGTGTCTGGAGAGTGGGAGGGGGACAGGGGTGGAGGGAAGGACAGTGGTGAATTCAGAGGTTATTCTGAAATACTGGCAAAAGATGATGGTGGCCCTGACCACAGAAATGGTGGTGGTGGTGGTGAGGAGCCAATGGATTAAAATACCTTTGTTTTTTAATTATTTAAAAAACACTTTTTTAAAAAAATTATTTTATTGATTTTTTACAGAGAGGAAGGGAGAGGGATAGAGAGTTAGAAACATCGATGAGAGAGAAAAACATCGATCAGCTGCCTGCCTCCTGCACACCTCCTACTGGGGATGTGCCCGCAACCAAGGTACATGCCCTTGACTGGAATCGAACCTGGGACCTTTCAGTCCGCAGGCTGACGCTCTATCCACTGAGCCAAACCAGTTAGGACTAAAAAACACTTTTTTATTGATTTTTAGAGAGAAAGGAAGGGAGAGGGAGAGATAGAAACATTAATGAGAAACACCATCAGTCGGCTGCTTCCTGCACATCCCCTACTGGGGACTGAGCTCACAACCTGTGCAAGTGCCCTAACTGAAAATTAAACCAGTGACCTCTTGGTTCCTGGGTTGACACTCAACCACTGAGCCACACTGGCTGGGCTAAAAGATCTTTAAAAGCAAGACTGGACATTTTATCATTCTCTACAGGATACAGGTCTTCCAGGTCTGCAGCCTGAGCACCTGAGAGGATGGGGCCAGAGTGTTTTTTTTTGAGAACATAATTCAGATTCCATCATTCCTTTGCTTAACACCCATTAATGGCTTCCCATTACACTTTGAACTCCTTTCAATAGTTTGGCCCTACTTCTCCCCTGAAGTCACCTCATGCCTCTCTCTAGCTACACTGCCTGCCTCCAGTTCCAGGGCACCAAATCCTCACACTTCAGTGCTTATTTTGCATTTGTTTCTGCCCAGAACACTCTTCCTTGTAGCTTTAGAGTGCTGGCTGTCTACTGTTTAGGTCTCAGCTTGACTGTAACTTCGGAGGTTTTTCTTCCCTGACCATGCCTTCTAGAATAGCCACACACAACCCCAGGCAGCCTAGATCTCATTACCCTGTTTTAATTTTTTTATAGTACCTACTGCTTTCTAAAATGATGGTTGTTTACATGTTTACTGTCTGTCTCCTTCCATGAGTGTGTGAACTGCAAGAGAGCAGGATTTTCTCTTATCAGAGTAGCCCCTAAGGCAATGCCTAACAAGCAGCTGGAGCTAAGTATTCATTGACTAAATTATGAATGAATGAATGAATGCCCCACATTTAAAAGTAGAATCAGGCTCTGAAATCAGACCTGGGTTGAGTTCTGACTTTGGTTTTATGTGGTGTTTTTTTTTTATTGATTTTAGAGGAAGGGAGAGGGATAGAAACATCAATGAGAGAGAAACAACAATCAACCAGCTGCCTTCCGCACATCTCCCACCGGAGATCCAGACTGCAACCCTGACCAGGAATCAAACCTGTGACCTCCTGGTTCCTGGGTCGATGCCCAACCACTGAGCCACACCAGCTGGATGGTTTTGTGCGAATTACTCATTCTCATCGATCAGTGACAGGTGGATAGTAATGATAATTACCTCAATGAGGGGCTACTGCCAGGATTTAACAGGATACTTTGTAAAGTGCTTAGCACACTTCCTTGCACTTAGTAGTTGCTCAATGTTGTTATCATGACGTGTTCAATAAATACTTGCTATCTGATCAGCTAGACTGGCATAGAGTAAGCTGCTGAAGACCCATAGTGGCCACAGGATGCAGACTCAGAATTATGGGAAAGTAGTTTCGCTGGTTTCTCAGACCCTAGTCTCAGGACCTCTCCTGCCTGCCCCCCGCCCCTCCAATTCCTTTCATCTAGTTGGGGAGAAGGTCTGGGAGCAGTACTCCACATACCACAGCTGTGCTGACATCTGCTGATGGAAATTAAGAATAAAGGCTAGAGACAACATCAGAGCTCTGTGCCCAGGGAAGTCCCCAAACAGAAACTCTCAAAGTATTTGTTAGTCTGGAAGCTTCATGAAGGCAAGCTCCACAGCTGCTTTCTATGCAGATCTGGTATATAATAGGTCCTCAATAACTATTTATTGAATGAATGAATGAATGAATGAGCGAATGCTGGAGCTTCTATCTGGGAAGGCAGAATATCTCAATGAAAAAAGCCCCAACAACCAGCGGGGCTCAGTGGTTGAGCGTCAACCTATGAACCAGGAGATCGAGGCTCGATTCCTGGTCAGGGCACATGCCTGGGTGGCGGGCTCAGTCTCCAGCAGAGGGCATGCAGGAGGCAGCTAATCAGTGATTCTCTCTCACCATTGATGTTTCTCTCTCTCCATCTCCCTTCCTCTCTGAAATCAATAAAAATATATTTTTTTAAAAAAGAAAAAAGCCCCATGCTGGCTTCTAAGCCCTTATTTCCTCATCTATGAAATGGGATGACAGTGTCTATTTTCATTCAGTCGATGTAAGGGCTGAATGAGATAGTGAATATAAAATGTTGGCCCAGAACAGAGGAAGTACCCAACCTTAGCTGTTTTTATTAGTAGTAGCTATTATCTGACTTTTCATGAAGAATCATCAACTTCTCTGAGGGGGGTGGGCAGATCTTTGGATTCAGCTGCTTCTCCTCTGATCCCCCATCCGAAGAGAGACGACAGTTCCTGTGCCACATCCATTCCTAGTTCTGTGCTCTAGGTCAGCAAGCAGTGTATGAAGATGGTAGTTCACCTGTCTCTCTCCCTACTGCTGGGGGTGAGTCTTTTTATGTGCACATGAGCTCTTTGGCTCAGTAGATAGAACACTGGCCTGGGGACCGAAGGGTCCTGGGTTCGATTCCGGTCAAGGGCACAAACCTCGGTTGCAGGCTCCTCCCTGGCCAAGGAAACCAATCGATGTGTTTGTCTCACATCGACATTTCTCTGTCTTTCCCTCTCTCTCCCACTCTCTAAAAATCAATGGAAAAATATTCTCGGGTGAGGAATCAAAAATAAACAAATAAAAAGGAAAATAAACAAATAAAAAGGACATTTAATGATACAAGAAGCTCAGCTTCACCATCTGAGAAGGTATTTCCTACCTTAGAACGTGGCTGTGAAATTCAGAGAAAAATGTGTGAGAGAGCGAGCTTGGGCAACTGTCCAGCACTGTGAGCAGTGGCTATTATCAGCTGTCAAAGGCTGATGCAGGAGGGCAAACCAGTTCTCCCCAGCCAGAAGCTAAAAAAAGGCGGCAACACTGCCGGCTGCCGGCTTTCTCTCCTGATGAAAGCTAATGCCACAGAAAGAACCTTTGTCTGGGAGAAAAACACCCTGGGACCTAAACACGCTTTGCAACTGAGATGGTGTGTAATCTCCGGTGTCATCCGTAAGACAAAGCGTTGGACTCCCAGACCTCTGGGGGCCCTAACACTGTTGACATCCCAGGGGCGGGTATGGTCCTAACAAACTCCTCCGGACTCGGCAGGCTACCTTGTGCACAGTAAAAAATGAATAAACCCGTGAATGTGAAGATGTCTCCTCAGGCCGAGTCAGGGCCCCTCCTGCGCACGACCTTCCCAGCCACAGAACCCTTCCGCTGGTCTACATTCGTCTTTCTCCCTCACTATGAGGTGCAATGAGGGCGGCGAGCATGTCCCGCCGTCAGCAGGAACTGGCGCCGCTCGGTTCGGTGGGCCGGGCCCGAGGGAAAGGCTTGCTGGGCATCGGGCCGGAGGCTGGCCCTGGGCGGCCCGAGCACTCCGCGCGGACCCAGGCTCCCCACGTCCCCAGGCGGACCCCGGAGAAAACTCACGTGAGCACCGGGATGGGCGTCCACACCACGCAGTAGGGAAAGCGGCTCCGCTCCACGTCCATGGCGCCGCCGCCAGAGCCGCTGAACTGCTTCTGGTCCGTCTCGGCCGCCGTCGGCGCCTCCACTTCCGCCATCGCGGGCGGGGGTGGCTGCCGCGGCAACAGAAGAGGCGAAATCCCTTCCGCTTCCGCCATGCTGTGCGCGCCCCGCTCCGGGCCGCCCCTGCTTGGTCGCTGATTTCCGTGTGGCGTCACTTCCGGGAGGTGGGTCCTCCCAGCTTGGCCTTCCCACCGGGAATTGGAGTCGCGTCCCTCAGGGCCTGCCTGGTCCCCGGGCCCTCGGCGCCCTCCATGCTTGCGCGTTTGCGCCTTCACCGCGCGGCCGCGGGAGGGGATGCCCTCAGGCCGCGCGCAGTCCTGCACGGAGACAGACCCAGAACTCTAACTCAGTCAGCTGAGGGCTCGCTCCTAAAAGGTGTGATGCAGTCGCTATTTATTGAGCACGTCTTAGGTGGCAAGCACTTGATATATATTGTTTTTAATCCCCGTGAATTGGTTAGACCTGCGTATTTAGGTATTTCTCCCAGGTTACAAGTGAGCAGTTGAGGCTCAAGGGTAATGAACACGACTCAAACCCAAGCCTGTCTCCCTTTTCCTTTTCATTCCATCATCTCTTACGAGGCCGTGGTAGCATAAAGGAAGGATAAACTACAATATTACGTGTCGTGTGTGTCGAAGTAGAGGAGACTTGCCTGAAGATATTTGAGCCGGGTCTTGGTGTTTGCCAGGTGGCACAGGGGTGAGAAGGGGGTGGAGGGATCCGTGCAGCTGTGCAAAGAACGGCCTTGCAGAGCACAACGTGCGGGAGTGAGAATATCCCGTTGGCTGCAGTAAATCCGAGCTTTAGATGCGATCCGATCCCTTCGTTGTACAGATGGGAAAACTGAGGCTTAGGGAAGGTGTATAATTGTCTGAAATATCACACAGCCATATAAAGAAACCATGCTCAAATCTTGGATTCGTTGAGCGTTTTAAAGGATGCCAAGATAGACGAAAAAATGCAGGGGTGGAAAAGGGAAATAGGGAAACAAGAAGGAAGACAGCACTAAAACCCAGGCCAGAGGGAGATATGGACAAGTCTACCAAGGAAGTTGGGAGTTACTCCTTTTGGGGAAGGTCTTCTTCCCTTGAATTACCTTCCCTCAATGCTGATCTACAAAAAGGCTGCTGTCTGTCTTGTTTTTTTAATGCCTAGTATTTTTAAAAAATGTATATTTTATTGATTTTTTACAGAGAGGAAGGGAGAGGGATAGAGAGTTAGAAACATCCATCAGCTGCCTCCTGCACACCCCTCACTGGGGATGTGCCCGCAACCAAGGTACATGCCCTTGACTGGAATCAAACCTGGGTCCCTTGAGTCTGCAGGCCGACGCTCTATCCACTGAGCCAAACTGGTCAGGGCAATACCTAGTATTTTTTAAAAATATATTTTTATATCAGAGGGGAAGGAAGAGGGAGAGAGAGAGAGAAACATCAATGACGAGAATCATTGATCAGCTGCCTCCTGCATGCCCCCCACTGGGGATTGAGCCCATAACTGGGCATGTGCCCCGACCGGGAATCCTACCATGACCTCCAGGTTCGTAGGTCGATGCTCAACCACTGAGCCACACCAGCTGAACACCTAATATTTTAATGCATTCTGAGGGATATGTCTGTCTGTTATGGAACTCTAAGGTCCTTGATTTCAGTAGCTAGCATAGTTCCTTGTGCAGAACAGATGCCAAATATGTTTATTGATTTATTGAATGATTGGATGTTTTTAAAGACCTCATAGATGTCACAGATGAAAATGACTCTAACCCACTCAGAACTCTTTGAGTATGTTTGTGCTTCTCCTGTGACCCATGTGTGGTGTGTGATCCTTGAAGGGCATCTAGCACAGGGTTTGGAATAGATCAGGTGTGCAGTACGTATTTGTTGAATGAATAAATCACATCTTAATTCAATCACTATAGCTATCTAATGTTCTAAATCACAGGCTCTGAGGAAGGTCTATGCCTTAGACATTCCTCAACTATCATTGTCAACTCGTAATTCTAGTCCTTTATTGTGTGTATAGATGAATAAACAACCTAAAAGTCTTTCTCAGGGCCTGCCACAAATTGGGTAATAGTAACACAAGTACTAATCTGACAACCTTGTGTCTTCCCGTAGCACTTCAAATAAACAAAAATATCTTACCATGGTTTACAAGGCCCTGCATTTGCACATGCCCTTTTCTTGTTTGTTCACTATACTATAGTCATATTGGCCTTTTTTCATTCCTCTCATGTGCCATGCTCTTTCATGCCCAGGAACTTGGCACACACTGTTCTCTGAAATTCCCTCTGTCCCCCAACACTTAAACTGGCTAGCTTCCATTCATCTGAGATTAAATGTCGCTTTCTCAGAGAGACCTTCCCTGACCACCCAATCTAAATCAGACAGCCCCTGGCACTCTCCCTTGAGACACCCTATTCTTTTCTTCACAGCACGTTTGTAGCTGTGTACTATTGGACTCCCCCACTAAGCTGGAAACTCCTTGAGGGCAGAAACTCCCTGTTCACTTCTGTAAACCCAATGCCTAGTATTGTCTAGCACATAGCATTTGCTTAATAAATACTTGCTAAATTGAATGAATGGCAAATATTTCATTGGTGTCTACAGACAGTCTAAGGACAGGAACCTAGCTTATCACCTGCTACCTCTCGGTGCCCCAAGCTTTTTTAAGGGACCCATGGAGGTTGATGGGTACAGTGCTCTGGAGTAGGTTCCGACCCGAGAGCCCTAGCTCCCTTCCCTATGACCTGCACCATCCTACCCTTGGCCTAGGTAGCTGCATGTCTTAGGCAGGCACATGAGGAGGGCCAGGTACCTGGAGGTCTAGCTCCTCTGACTCCTCCCGGGCACCTACCCCGCTTGTTCCCCACCAAAGCCCATCCACAAGCCCCCCCCTCCCCCCACACACATTACCTTGTTTCTCTCACCCACTGTAAAAACCTTCCTGGCTTGTGCCCGTTCCTCCTCTGTGGCTGCCACCCCTATCACCCACAGACAGATGGGAAATCTCCATCAAAGACTAACACTTCCTTCCAGGCCCAGGATCACAGCGGGATCCTGGAAGAAGCTCCTGTAACAGAGCTCAGGAAAGGATTGATAGGGCTCATAGCTTCCCCTCCCCCAACACATACGACCTAAAATAGGAATGACCATCTGGATCCACTTATAGGGCAGGCTGGGGGAGGGGAGGAGGGCAGAGCTGGAACTGCCAAGCTGGGAAAGCTTGGAGGGTAAGATGTTGCTCGTCTGAAGGGTGAACTCAGGGCACATTCTCTCTTGGCCCCATGTACAAGTCCCGGGGGCTCACATAACACCTCCCTCAGGCTGTCTCACTCTCACCCTGATATTCAAGGCCCCCATGATCTGGCCCCTTCTTTCCCACCCTCATCTCTGTCTCCCTTGGGACTTGCTTGGCATGAATGCACTGGGATGTCTGCCAGTCAGAGGCACTGCATACCTCAGGTCTTTGCTCACACTGTTCCTTCAGCACATGCCCTTCCCCTATTCTCCTACACCGCTTTCAAGGTTTCTAGCAAATGCTTCCTCTTTGCTCCCAGAGCACGGAGGCTGTTTCCACCTATTGAATATTCATGTGTACCTGCATTAGCTGTTTACATGCCTGTCTCCCCCAAGAGACTGCGATCTTCTTGAGAAGGGAACTGACTGGATCTATTGGTTCCTGTATTCAGCACAGCATCCGGCAGATAGGAAGTGCTCAGGGAGTGTCACTGGAGCTGTTTGTTGGCCACAGATGGCCCCCTTTAAGGCTCTGGGGAAGAACCGCTTCAATCAATAACCCAGGGAAGCAGGGCGGAACCAGGGCCGGTCATGGAGGAGGCTGGAGGAGCTGCCGGGCATTCTGCAGTGTGCGGTGTGTGGGAGCGCAGTGTCCTCTCTCCTGCAGCCTTTCTGCTTCTGTTCCATTCATTACCTTCTCTGGTTCCTGGAGATTGGGGTTCTCCCCATGAAACCCTAGACTCTCTCCCAGGATCGCTCCAAACCTTTCCATGGTGAGGAGGGGATCCTTTGAGAACAGACCTTCTGATGCATTAGATATCAGTTTATGACTTTCTTTTCCATCCCATTTTATAGATGGACAAACACCCAAGATTGTAGAAAGCACAGCGAGGATCAGAATCTCAGTCTCCTACTCCCAGGTGGTCAGTAAGGCACTGAGGTTAAACATGTGGACAGCAAGCCCAGTGTTTGAGCCTCTGTCAGTGGTTGTCATACTTTAGGAAAGTAACTGGACCTGTCAGGGCATCAGCTTCCTCATCTCTAAAATGGGAAATGGTAACTCACATCTTGTAGGGTTCCTGTAAGGTTTGATAGGCTATACCTGAACAGTTCCTGGCCCCAAATAAACATCAGTGTTAGTTATTACAGGAGTTAAGCCCGGCGGATGTGGCTTAGTGGACTGAGCGTTGTCCCATGCACCAAAGGTCATTGGTTTGATTCCTGGCCAGCGCACATGCCTGGGTTCCAGGCTCGGTCCTCGATGGAGGGCATGCAGGAGGCAGTCGGTCAATGTGATGCTTCTCTCTCACCGATGTTCCTATTTCTCCCTTTCCCTTCCTCTCTCTAAAAAATCAATAAAAATACATATATATTTTTTTAAAAGACCGCACATTATCATTGTAGGACTCTTAACCACTTAAAAAGCACTTTGATGTGCACAACCTCAGTATGAGTTGGAGCTTCCTTACAATGCGGTGAAGTAACTACAGCAGTATCATAACACCCATCTTACCGATGAAGAGGAGTTGGGGGAGGCTCAGGAACTTTCCTGAGGTCTAAGTATGTATTAGGATTGGCGTTCTGAGTCTCAAACCTGGGCTGTCTCTGCTGGTGACCTCTTTTAGGGCCATTAATGAGTGGATGAGGCTAGCCTGAGATTCTGTAAATTACTATAACATAGGTGCAAACTATGGCCTCATTAGGACCAGAACCTGTTTTCTTTTTTTAATATATATTTTTAATGATTTCAGAGAGGAAGAGAGAGGGATAGAAACATCAATGGAGAGAATCACTGATCAGCTGCCTCCTGCACACCCCCTGGGGATTGAGCCTGCAACCTGGGCATGTGCCCTGATCAGGAATTGAACCTTGACCTCCTGGGTCATATAGTTTGATGCTCAACCACTGAGCCACACGGGTCGGGCCAGAACCTACTTTTGATCCAACCAATAGAGTGCCTCATGCCTGCCATCGTGTCCATCAGCATCCCTTCCTTCCCTGCCAGACAGAGCCTGGCACACAGCAGGGCACTTGATGGCAGATGTATGGGGAGGATTCACAGTTCCCAATGAAATCCATGCAGGGATTTTACACAACCTCCATATTTGCTAGTCCACGTCTTCCAGATACTGTGACGGCTCTGGGAGGGCAGGGGGAGTTTGTTGTGTGCATTTTCAGCAAGCCAGCGCCAGACACATAAGAGGAGCTCAAAAGTACATGACATTAAATAAGGAAGTGACTTCTAAAGCATTGGGCCAGGAATCAGAGACAGGGATCCAGTCCTGAATTTGCTTCTAACTCACTGGGGTCCTTAGGCAGCCCACCCTTTTCCTGCCCCTTTGGAACTCATTGTCCCTATTTGTACAATGTGTGGTAGGGCCAGATCAGTGGTTCTTAGCTCTGTTGGTAATTAGAATGAATCTCAGACTTAAAATAATGGGTGGATGCCTGAGACCCACCTCCGACCAATTAAAATAGAATCCCTGGGGTGGGGCATTGGTCGTTTTTAAAAGTATCTTGGGTGCCTCTAATGTATAGGCAGAACTAAGAACCTCTGAGCTAGATGATCTCTTACTGCCTTTTAAGTTCTGCAATCACATTTCAGCATGCTCCTAAGCACAAAGACTGGCAGCCGCCCTCTGGGGCTACACCTGCCCACCAGACACAGGGGTCCCACTTCTGTCTGTTCTGCCATACCCTCGCTGTGTAGGCTTATCTTTGCCCCAGGCTCTCGATCAGTATCAGCAGGGTTGGTGAGAGCTTTGGATGTCACACATGCGGAAGCACTTAAAAATGGAACACCATGGTCTTTTTACTGTCTCTAGTTTTGCCTTTTCCAGAATGTCATATAGTTGGAATCATACAGTGTGGCTTTCAGACTGGCCTTTTTCACTGAGCAACATGCATTTAAAGTTCCTCCATGTCTCTGGCTAGAGCTCATTTCTTTTTGTCACTGAATAATATTCCATTGTATGGCCGTACCACAGTTTATCCATTTACATCTTGAAGGACTTATTGGTTGCTTCCAGAATTTGGCAATTATGACTGAAGCTGCTATAAACATTCATGTAGGTTTTTGCATGGACCCAAGTTTTCAATTCATTTAGCTACATACTAAGGAGAGCAATTGCTAGATCCTATGGCAAGGCTACATTCCTTTGTAAGAAACTGCCAAACTGTCTTTCAAAGTGGCTGTACCATTTTGCTTTCACACCAGCAACGAGTGTGAGTTCCTGTTGCTCCATATCCTTTGGTCTTGTCAGCTATTTTTATTCTAGCCATCCTCAAGGTGTGTAGTAGTATTTCATTGATTTAATTTATAATTCCCTAATGACCTAATGTTGAGCATCTTTTCATGTTTATTAGTCACCTGTATGTCCTCTTTGGTAAGATTTTTATTCAGATCTTTTGCCCACTTTTTAAATTGGGTTGTTTTCATATTGTTAGGAGTTTTTTTGGTATATTATTGATATAAGTCCTTTATCTGATGTATTTTGCAAATTATTTTCTCCTAAGTACTTCTTTTTTATTGAAGGGCAGCTGATGAGGGCTGAAAAGGTGGAGCACAGTGAATGATTCTGTATGCCAGTGTAATGGTGGATACACGATACCATGCATTTGTCAAAACCGACAGAACTGTGCAATACAAAGGGTGAACTCTATTCTAAACTATAGACTTTAGTTAATAATAATGTATCAATATTGGTTCATTAATTGTAACAAATATACCATACTAAGGCAAGATGTTAACAATAGAGGAAACTTAGCCAGGGAGAAAGGAGGTATCTGGGACTCTGTACTATCTGCTCAATTTTCTGTATGCCTAAAACTGCCCTAAAATAAAGTCTATATATATATTTAAAAAGAATAGTAACTCCAAATGAAAGGGAACCCCTAGTGAATTATTCCATTGGCTCCTCCTTGCTTACAGGATGAAGCCTACCGTCTCTCACCACGCCCAGGGAGCCCTCCACAAGTTGACCGCTCCTTCGTCCATGGGCCACCCCTCCCTCTGCAGTGCAGCTGAGCTGAGTTACTCAGGCTCCGTCAGGGATTCTGGGACTTTGCACTACACTCTCTTGGCCTGGAACATTCTTTCCCTTGCCTGGTCAGCAAATGTTTTGAAAAAGCTTCTGCAGACGTCAGTTTGGGAACACAGGAATGACACCAGCCCACAGCACTTGCTTCTGGCAGGACCGCTTTCCTGTCAGTCTCCTGTACGAAGCCGAGCATACCCCGCTGGCCCCAGCCTGGCGTTCAAATGAGCAAACAGGAAAAATAATAAAATTTCAGTAGTGAAACTATTGCTCCTACAGTACTGAGGCACAGTTCCCAAACTGTGCATCAAGCCACCTTAGGGTGCCACATTAAATTCACAGGGGGCACAGTAGAATGTTTAAAATTTGAGATAGTCAACATCTGTTGGCTATGGAGAGAACTACGAGTTCAAGGTAGTTCAGTTTCATCATTAGGCTGTGCTACATTCTTTTAATGTCCTCTTTGAGAACCTGCGTTTCTAGTGGTTGCTATGATAAAAAGCAAATAAAAGTCAGTGTGCAACAGGAAATGAGGGTGGTGGTTTCCAACCTGATTAGAGAGTTTGACATGTTTTTCAGTGCCTAACAAGCACACGGATTCCACTAATTATTGTAGTTATTTAAGAAATAAATAAAAATATTGTTTCATTTATATATAGTATTTTTAAAATGACAACTGGCTTGGTAAGACATAAATTCTTATTGATTCAACTACTTAATAAATCAAACTGTGAGGTATTTCTTTTGGGTTAGGGGCTCTATGAAAAAAATTACTGAGACACTAATGGTGGGGATAAGTGTGAGTTGAGAAAGTTTGGGAACCCCTGGTCTAAGAAATCCTCCAATCCAGGACACATAAAAAACCCTGCAGGCTGTGAAATAAATTTAGTGGGTTATAACCAGCATTTTTTCTCATTAATAAAATAGAATGGGAAATAGAACGGTAAATAGAACACACTGCATGTAGCAAGGGTATTATTGTATAAAACTTATGTTCATTGTATACATACAAATAAGCATAGGTATCTTAGGTCGCAATGTAAAATGTCTATGTTTAGGTTCTAATTTAAAAGTTTGGAAAACCACTAAGACCCTAACCTCCTTATTTTACGGATGAGAAAACAGACCGGAGAGTGAGAGCTGATTATTGCAAATCATAGCCAGCCACCAGTGAGCACCGGGCGGCCACTCTCACAGGCACGCTCCCAAGGCAGGCCTCATTCTGCCTGGTAGAGGTGTGGTTACTCAAAGTCACAGAGCTACAGAGGTGAGGGACCAGGTACCCTCACTTTGGTCCTAATACCCATTTGCACCACACAAATGCAACCAGCCATACCTAGAACAAAACGGTTTTAATCAATTGCGTCACCCTCACTCTCCTGGGAGCGGAGCAACAAAAAGGCTCGGCTCCTGCCCCCAGAGAACAGTAAGGCTTATGTGTCTCTCCACACTGCAGGGCCAGGGCTAGACAGGCAGGGCACAGTGGGAGGGAGGGAGGGAGGGAGGGTGGGTGGAAAGCAAGGAGAGAGGAAATGGTGGGCAGCTCGAACACAGGAAAGCAAAGGGGCCCCTGCTGGTCTGTGGGCCCAGGGCCCAGCCCCAATGCTCCTGGCTCTCCCCTCCTTGGCTGGAGAAAGGTCATGAAGAAGAGACAGGGGAGCAAGTCCCAGCAGCAGGAGGAGCAGCAGCTGTTTCCTTCGCCAATAAATAGACTTCATTACCAAGGAGAAGAGAGGGGTGGGAAGAGGGACTGGGTGGGAGGGGGGAGAGAAGCTGCCACCTGTGTTGCTGGGATTAAAGCAATGATGAGATAGTGCCAGACCCCCCACCACTATCCTCACCCCCCTGTCTTCTTAAAACTGTGAAAAAGCTTTTAACATGGCCCTCCTGTCTCCAGGGCTGCTCTGAAGCCTGACTGAGAGGAGGCACCTGGCAGAGACAGGGGCGGAGGGAGGGAGAAAAAGAAGGGGGCTGCTTCTCCCCAGAGGCTGCAGCTGGAGGGCTGGAGCCAAGTAAGCACTGAGGGGAGGGAGGAGGGAGAGGGGAGGAAGGATGAACCAACTACTAGGAGCAGCTCTGAGCTGAGAGCCAAGGAGCAGAGAGAGGGGGGCTTGGTGAGTGGTGGGGTGACCGCTGCATCCAGTGTAAAGCTTGGGGCTGCTGAGGAGGGAGGGGACTGAGTTAGGGACTTTCCCATCTGAGTGGCTCAGGAGACTCCCCCTCCTCCCCCCAGAGCAGCAGGGGACAGAGAAAAGCCATCACTTCTTTGGTCTTTGTGGCGGCTCTGCATGTGGGGTGAGAGGAAGGGGAGAAAGGGAAGAAGGGCCCTTAGCAGGGAGCCCCACCTCAGCAAGAGTAGGCCTGGCTGGGAGCTCTGGCAGAAAGGTCACAGTGAGGCCAGGAGCGCCTGAGAAAGGAGAGTAGCCGTAGTGTGGAAGGGCTGGCGTGGGTGGGCAGGGTACAGTGTGGTGCCCCCTCTCCCCCACCAAGGTCCTCAGGAAAGGCCGAGTACCCAGAGGTGGCCAGTGAGAGCAGGCACAGTGGCCTGGCCTTGCCCACACCAGGTCCAGGGCTCCCATCCTTCCTTCTGCTTCCACCCTGACACAGTGGCTCTGGAGGGAGGGTGGGACCCCGTCCTTTTTCAGAGCCTTCCCTGAAGACCACGGAGGAGGGAGCTAGCCTTGCCAGTCAGGGAGCAAGAGTGGCAACAGGTCAAGGCTAGCCCTTATGGACTGGGAATTCCAATCCCCTTCCTGCTGCCAACAGAAGGGTAGGGCAGCCCTTGAAGACAGCTTCAGCCTGGCCTCCACACCTGAGGCAGGCCAGAGCCCTCCAGGGACCTGGGAGGGGAGGTGGGGGGCAAAGGGAGGGGCTCCCCCTCCTGCTCTTTTGCTCAGGGCTGGGGTCAGTCAAGGGCAATCTGCCCCAAAGTCTGAAAGCCAGCAAACTGTAGCAACCCCCACCCCCAATGCCAAACTAACAAACAAAACAGGGGAAATGAAAAAATGGGGTGGGGGAAGACAAACCAAAACAGAACCCCCTGCCCTCCTGCCCAGGGTGGAGGGTCCAGCCAGTAGCAGGGGCTGGGGACCGGGGCTGAGGGTCTAGCTGGGCCGGCACTGCACCTGGCCCTCGGAGCTGTCCTCATCGTCAGAGGCCCCAGCACCCCCGCTGCTCAGGCCTGTGATCCGGTAGCCCATGTTGAGCAGCATCACTTCCAACGGGTCTGCGTTCATGCGCCGCTGGTTGGCCTGGGAAGCGCCCTCCATGTCCTCCACAACTCTGCCGGTGAGGTCTTCACTCTGTGGGGGAGGGACACCAGGATGTATAGGAGAGGCACACATATGTGTAGGGGACATACACGCAGACTGAGCTATACATATGGAGGAGGATGTGCACACCAGATGTCTATGGGTTTATATCGGTTTGTCCATATGTATACATGGATAGAAGGAACATACACACTGGAATATGCATGGGACACCCACCAAGACATATGTGAGGGATACCCACATGGGGAGGGACACAACACCCTGAGTTATATGTAAGGGATCCACATGCTGGGATAGATACTGGGGGGAATACACACATCAGTGTATACATGGGGTGGTCTGCACCAGAAAATGATGGGTACACACCACATCAGGACATGTACATAGGGGACCATGCATGGGCATATGTGAGGGAGGACACATACTGGGTACCTAGGGAGGGGGTACAGACACAACTCCCCATTCTTTGCTGTTGCCACTCCCAACAGCCCTTCCTTTATCTTTCTTTTCCTTCCTCAAGGGAGGGCCCTGTAGGCTCTCTTTAAAATTCGAAGAAAATTGACTTTGGAATTAGACACCACCTGCCTTCTGTTTGGCCAGCTGGGAAGAGGGAGGTGGTGGGACAGAGGGCCCTGGCAGCCGCAGGCTGGCCCACCTGGCCACCCGCCCTGGGAGTGGAAGGGGCCACACTGTCCTCCTACGCAACCTTCTGGGGTGGTGCTGTCACTCCCATTCCAGTGTGGCGATGACAAAAACCTGGGTCAGACATGGTGAAGTCCCTTAGGCAGTGAGTGAAGGGACCAGGATTCAAACTTAGGTGTGCCAGACTCCGAAGCCTGAACACTTCCATGTGACTGAGGGATAGGCCTCCGCACAGCTTCTGGGGGACACACCACAGTGTTATATGAGGAGCAAGGTACCTGGGAGCCTGGGGTCCCCTTCTCGTGACCGGTGCTGGAGCTGGTCTGGCCCCCTCCCTGCCCGCCCTTGGTTCCTGTGCCCTGAGACATCTTCACAGCTTGCTCACAGAGTGGCCCTCAAAGGCAGCTCTTGGCCCTGGCACTGCCCACCGTATCTGAACTGTCAGAACTCGACGGCTCCCACCTTCATAACCTCGAGCCCTCGAGTGAGAGCTCACTCACCTTCCGGGGGACCCAGTTCCCTTCCCAACCCTCACAGGCTCAGCCGGAGGCCCTGCACAGGGTCCATCCCCACCCTCCACACTGTCTGGCTTCGGCCACCTTGTCTACACCCTCACCTCTGGCCGGGGATTCCACAGCCGTACCACAGGGTCGATGCCGCTGGTGGCCAGGAAGCAGTAGCTGGGGTGCGGCTGCAGGCAGTTGACAATGGACTCGTCCCCCTGGAGCACGCGGACTAGGTTGGTGGTCTCCTTTTCCCAGATGAAGAAGGAGCCATCGTCAGAGCCACTGACGATGTACTGAGCGTTGCTGGCGGGGGGGTGGCAAAGGGCAGGGAGGTCAGGTGGGGTACTGCCCTACAGCCTCAAGGAGAGGCTGTGTGGCTTAGGGCAAGGGGGACTAGGGAATTCTGTATCTGCTCAGCCCCCAAACTCCAGGGTCTTCACTTGACTCAGCACATGGTGGTCCTCTCCATACTGCAGGACTCCAGTCTCGGTTTAAGTGTTCTCTTAACTCAGAGCCAGGGAATGCCTGGGTCCCGCCAAGTTACTACCCCAAACTACATCCTAAGCTCCGTGGGTGCCAGGATCGGGTCGTGTGTCTCTGGGAACACCCTAAGCCTTCCTTCAGTGGTCCTGCCTTCCTGGACTGAGACCCCACATTTTACACACTGTGGACAGTTAGGGGGATCTTGGTGGAGAGATTCTCGATCCACGTTCATGTGTTTTACCTACCAAAGTGCAACATCTACAAAGGAGGGGTGGGGGTGATGGTGTGGGACACAAGCTGTCCCTCAGGACCTGAGGCACTGTTCTGACCATGATAGGTGTGCCAAGACTGCCAGCCTCATACCTCCAGCAGGAGGAGGCTCCAAGCACCCAGATAAAGAACCAAGCTCCACACATGGAGGCAGAGGGAGGAGGGGGTGGGAGATGGAGGAACAGAGCAGGTACTGCATTGGATGCGCTTATGAATTACCTCATTAGTCCTCCTCACTGTGGCTCCATGAGTGGGGGTTAGGGTTTTATTTTACATGTAAAGAAACTGAGGCCCACAGGGGTGAAGCCATTTGCCCCAGGGTACAGAGGCAGAACTGGGACTTGAGACTTCTAGAAAAAGTATGCCCTCACGCCCCCCAACCTCCTCCTGCCCCATCAGGCTGTGCCCTGCTCCTCTTCAAGGCCTCAGACCTGCCAAAGAAATTGGCCTCCTTGATGTCCGTGGTGGTGTTGCAGTGGCCACAATAGCGGAACTGGTAGTCGTAGCTTCGTTCCCGCAGCACCATCTCGTCTTCTGAGATGGAGTCCTTGCGGCTCGTGCTGCGGAGGCGGACTGGGCCACCGCCACCGCCAGCTCCCTTCTTCTCCTCTGGGGGCAGAGAGCAAGGGAAGGTGAGGGTCCAGTCCCTCTCTCTCCTCTCCCATCTTCCCCGTTTTCAGCCCAAGTACTTGCAGTGTAGGCTACCGCCCTCTACCCCTGCCCTAGAAAACTGGGAACGCCCGTGGGAGAGAAGCTTCTTTGGACCCAGTCCTTGAGGATATTAAAAATGAGACCTCTGATGCCAGGAGAGCCTTGGCTCAGGTCCCTGAATAATGTCTGGAAGCCCCAAGGATGCACAGGCGCAAGGTCTGTTTCTGTGGAGGTGAGAGGCAGGGAGGGGTGGGTGAAGCACTACCAAGAAAGTTTGAAGGGTTGATTTTTCTAAACAGATCCATCGTTCTGAAGGCAGTGAGGGCCAAGCCCTTCCTTTCTAGAAGACAAGTTATCATGGATCCCAACTGAGGCACTGATGGATTAAGGGCCTTGGGTAAAATCACACCAACTTTCTCAGTGCCCTAAAAGTGCCTTGTTCCTGCCTGCTTCAGGGCCTTTGCATGTGCTGGTCCCTATGCCAGGAACTATTCATCTCCCATAGCTACACTTTGTATCTGGTTAACTCTTCCTTCTCACCCTTGAGATCTCAGCTTAAATGTTTCTCCCTCAAGAACCCCAGACAGCCGTCAAGCCCTCCCCCATATACCTATACCATATCAGGTCCCCATGGCACTCATCCCACTCTTAGTTTCTCCTTCATCCCTTGGTTCCATCACTAGGCTGTAAACGCCATGGAAGCAGAAATCCCATCCGACTTGTTCACAGCTGTATTCCCAGGACACAGCACAGTGCCTGGCACATGGTAAATGCTTGATAACTTCAAGCAAACGGATCACTGGCATGATTAATAAATTGCAAAGGGGAGAGGTAGGAGTCCATGTCTGCCTCCAGTGAGCTCACCTTTCATGTTTACAGACCACACTGCAATCACCCAGCCTGCTCTCCGCAGCTAATGGGGTGAGCTGAGCAGGGCTTCAAATGCTCTCTGTGCACATAAGGCAGCAGGTTCAGAGGCTGTGCTCTGCCCAAGGTCACATGGTCACCACATGGCAGAGCTGAGATTGGAACCCGAGGCTCCACACCCTGCATCCAAGGCATTTCCACTGCCCTCTGCTGCTGTCTCTGTTGCAAGTGTGCCAACGGGAACAAGCACAACCCCGGCAGCTGCCCCTCACTCAGATGCCCAAGGCCCTGTCTGTGAGGGGTGAGAATACCCTGCCACCCACACATCCTGACTGGGCTCGGCCTACTCTTGTCCCAAGTCCCAGGCACTACGCCAGGTAGGCTATTGCTAAACCTCACAGAATGGGAAGTGCTATCCTTCCTCATTTCCGGATGAGGAAACTGAGTCTCAAAGAAACCAAGTGAGCGTCTCAAGGTCACATGGCTTCTGAATCAGCATCTGAACCCAGGCCTCTCTAACCCGAGAAGCAGGTCCTCTCCAGAATGTCATGTAGCACCTCAAACAGGAAGAGTGACGGCAGCCCCTCCTCAGTGCCCACTCACCACCATCGTTTTTGGAGAAGAGGGCGGCCGTAATGTCACGGCCCAATGCATCACAAGCGCTGCTGTGGGCCTGCTCCGGGAACTTCCCTTTGAAGTCATCCAGGCACTCCAGGGCCTCAGCCACGTACTTGAGCTCAAAGAGGCAGCGGGCCAGGCGGAAGTGTGCCTTCAGATGGCATGGATTTAGGGAGATGGCCTTGAGGCAGTCTCTCAGGGCATCGTAGTGGTCACCATCCCTGGATAAGAGAGTGTGGCTTGGAGGTGGGGCCACATGGCAAGCAAAGAATCATCCTCACTCAGTCCCCATTTTCTGTGGCCACCCCAGCCCATCTCTGACAGATCTCAGAGCAAGGGTACTTGGGGATGAAGAGAGTCTTGGCTCAGCCCAGGAGACCAAGTATGTTAAGGAGGCAAGTCAGGAACCCTGAGGTCTTGGGGGTGGGGTGGGAGATGAGTGTATGGCAAAACCCAGTGTCAGGCTGCCCTCTGCTGGACACAGCATGCTCCTGCGTACCCGTTCACCCCAGGCACCCGCAGCTCTGCAGCAGAAGGCCTGGCATCTTGCCCATCTCAGGCTCCCCAAGCCCTCCTTCCCTCTTCCTCCATGCACCTCCTCAAATCTCCCTGACTGGCCTTCAAAGCCATGTCCAAGGCAGGGAGCCCTCAAGGACACTTCTGTGGTCTGGGGAAGCCAGAAGTGCCAGGCGGGAGACTTAGGGTCTGACCAGCAGGCAGTAAGCCCTCGGCCAGACCCCCCTCTGTCCTGGCTGACTGATCCACAGCAGCTGTAGCCTCTACCTCCTGGGGCTGGAGGATGGGGCCTGACAGACTGGCAGAGTCAGCTTTCTGGAAGCTGATGGTGGTGGTGGTGGTGGTGGTGGTGGCGGCGGCGGCAAGCACACCAGGAGCTACAAATCATCCCCACTCACTTCTCCAACCTCTTGAAGCATGGGTGAAGGGAAATGGAAATGTTTCTTTGTGGAGGAGTAAGAGGGGCGGGGTCAAGGGAGAAGCCCCTCCTCCCACCCACCCTGTGCCAGAATATAAGATACACACTCCCCAGCACCCATAGACGGTTCCCACCTCTCATCTGGAGAGCCAGACGGATCACAGGAGCCACTTCTCCTTTGGGAGCTATTTTATTCCTTTCTGGGCTTAAGACCCAACTATGCCAACCAGCGCTCCCAGACCAGAGCTGGTGGCTCCTCCACCGAGCACAGCTCACAAGCCTCGTGCACAGGGCCAAAGCAGGCCCGACAAGGAAACGTCCTCCTGACCCTTCTCTCCTACAGCACTCAGGGGAGCATCCATCCCTTGCAGCAGCCATGCTCAGACCAAGAACAAGCAGCTCAGCCAGTGTGGGGCCGGAAGCAGACGGAGTGCTTCCATGGTGTGGCAGTGCCAGAACCAGTGGCTGTGATGAGGGAGCCGGGGCTGTTTAGAAACCAATTACCACCTGCAAGGTGCCCCTCAGAGCTCCTGGGGAGAGCCAGCCAGAGACCAGCCAGGAGCCAGAGGGCGACAGCTCCCACTGCATCCAGGAGCAGATGGCAGCCCTGGGGAGCCTGGCCTGGACAGAACGTGACATTCTAGGGGTCACTGGCAGGCATGTGAGAGACAATGAGGAGAGCGCAGCCTGGCCCCAGGGCTCACCCATCCAGACGAACTGCCAGATCAATCTCCCTGAAAGGACAGCCCGCAGCACATCCCTCTTCTGCTCAAAACTCTTCAGTAGCTGCCCATCATCCACTGAATCGAGGCCAAAACACAGCCACTGCCCTGCATTCCAAGTCCTTCCTAGGCCGGCCCCAGGCTACCTCACAGACTCATCTCCTGCCAGTCCCTTCCCGAACCCTCTGCTCCAGCCAAATGGATTTGTTGTTCTGCAAATAAGCTCTTCAGTCAGTCCCCCACCCCCAAGCCTTTGTTCATACCATTTCATCTCCCTGGGAATGTCCTTCCCCCACAGTCCCCTCCTCCTTTTCATCTCCTTGTCTAAGCCTGCCCACACTTAAAGCCCATTCAGCGCCACATCTTCCTGATGCTTTCCGGATTGATGCCGAACTAAAGGGACCCAACCTTTTTTTGAATGGTCAGACCATTCCAAAAGACCTACTGCTTCCTGCCTCTTTGATGACAGACCATGTCCCTGTCTTTGTCCCCTGTCCAGAGGCTGGGCGCTCCGGGGCACAAGATCTTAAGAGTGGCAACTTTGGCCCTAACCGGTTTGGCTCAGTGGATAGAGCGTTGGCCTATGGACTGAAGGGTCCCAGGTTCGATTCTGGTCAAGGGCAGGTACCTTGGTTGCGGGCACATCCCCAGTAGGGGGTGTGCAGGGGGCAGCTGATCGATGTTTCTCTGTCATCGATGTTTCTAACTCTCTATCCCTCTCCCTTCCTCTCTGAAACCAATAAAAAAAATATTAAAGAGTGGCAACTTTGTGTCCCTAGTACCTAGTGCATATTAGGAGCTCAGAGAACATGTCGAGGGCACCCACGGGCTGGGAATTTATCAGCCTCTCTTAGCAGGAGTGAAACAGCTCTCAGGCTAGAGTCTGGATGAGGACCCACCCAACTGCTGGGACAGTGAGGTGAAACACCTCAGGATGGCCCTCCAACAGTCATCTCCTGGATTTGGCTGCCATCTGAGCCCTGGCAAGCTCCTGATGCCTCAGCTAAGGCCTGTGGGGTATCACCTTCCCAAACCCCCACCCACCATCCTGCTGACTTGGGTGGGTTTCTTAAGCTTCCCTCTCTGGCCTGCCTAGTTACAGCCAGACGATGGCACACCAGCTGGCCTGTCTGTCTGGGCAGAGCCGACGGATGCCAGACGGAGCAGAAATGGCTGTGGGCCCAGCTCTATCCATCTCTAGTCCTGGCCCTGGCTGGGGGATGGGGTCTGCCTGTCTGCTTGCCTGCTGGTGCTGCAGGCAGAAAGGGCTGGGGGCCCTGAGGATCCCCAAAGATAAAGGGTTCTTTAAGATATGGACCTACTCCTTTACCACTGGCCACTACAACCCAGCACGACCCACAGCCAGCTTCAGATACCTGGGATCCTGTTTGTGCTTGGTCCAAAGGGTTTAAGAGCCAGGAAAGCACTCCCCAAGGTCAAGGAGCGGCAGAATCATTTTAGACAAATATTAACTGAATTCACCAAACACCTCATTTCCATCTAGCAAGATTCAGCTGCTCCTTCAAAGTCCAACTCCAGGCCCAATTCTCCAACAGTTGGGATTAACCATTCTCTCAATTCTTACTTCCCTAGTGACCATAGCACTTAATAACAAAGCACCACGTTGAAGCTACTTGTGTGCATATTCCACTTAACTGTGAGCTTCCCTGGTGCTTGAGACATCCTGACTAATGGGTCGGGTGTCTGCCCACCCTCAGCCTAGAGGAGGGGAGAAGAGGCCTGGGCCCAAGAAGCCTTAAGAGGCTGTGGGATGTTACTACCACCACCCAGGGCTCTATCAGGCCCACTGCCTTTATCCCTCACCCTGGCCCAGACCCACTCACCACTTGCGCTTCATGTAGGCAGCAGCTCGGTTCCCGTAGAGCATGGCATTGTGAGGGGCCCTCTGCACAGCCTTGCTGTAAAGCTGAATGGCCTGGGTCCACTGCTGGCAGGCAAAAGCCTCATTGGCTTGCTGTTTCACACGCTCCAGGTATGGGGGCAGCTCTACCTGGGGGCTATGGGGGATGCAGAGCCACGTCAGGCCAGCCAAAGAAGATCAGAGCAGACCCTCAGGAAGTCTGTAGCCGTGTCTGAGGGTCACCCAGGCTTTCTTGGCCTTTGGGATCTGCGCCACATCTTCCTGATGCTTTCCGGATGCTTGGCCTTTGGGATCTGCACTATCATCTAGAAGAGGGGACCACTCCTATCCTTGGCCTGAGTTACTGTGACAGGTAATGGGTACAATTCCAGATACTCTGAGCCAGTAAACAAACAATTGAAGCATAAATGAAGCTGTCCTAGACAGGTTTAAGGCAATTTTTAACCCAACTCTTGGGCATGATAGTAGCTGAACCCACTTGCCTCTATACTGAGCCGAACCTTGTGACCACCCAAGTCCCTCCCATGGATCTCTCTAGAAAGAATTCTGTTTCTCTCAAGGGCTAGAGGACTTGAAAACCTCTGTATCCAAAGCCCAGCACAGGACCTGACAGAGAACAGAGGTCAGTAGATGCTCTGGGATGGAGAAAAATATAATAGGAGAGGCCCATCTGTGTGGGGCCCTTTGGGAAGGAGCTCAGTGATAAGAGGCACTTAGCTTCTGGGTCCTGACTACAGCTTCTGGTTCAAGAGACCGGAGCTTCAGTCTGAGCATGACTGGAGTCCTACCAGGTAGGAGTGGCATTGGGACCATTAATCACCCTCCATAAAATTATGTGCCCCAGTCCTCTGGCTCTGGGGTATGTGCCTGGGTGGGGGTCAGGAGGAAGGGTTATAAGACATACTCCTCCCTCTAGTCTATAGATGTAATTGAGGCTGGGAGGATTGGACAAGTGAGCTGGCCTCACCTCACATATCCCCTACTCTCTGGCAGCCGGAAGCCATTGCTGTGAAGGTGCAGGCCGTTGGACACGCCGTTGGACACACCATTGGTGGACATCTTGCCATTCTGAACTTCTGGCAGGGGATGGGAAGAAAGGAATAGCAACAACTCAGGAAGAGGTCCTCATATCTCCTTGGCAGCCCTCCAGCTTCCATCACAGGGTCTGTTGGTTCCATTGTGAGGCCATCCTCCCAGAGTAAGAGCTATTCCCAGAAAGCAAGTTTTTTGCAGAGTGGCAGGCAAGGGCATAAAGAAAGCCATGTGCGCCCTCTGCTGGCTGAAGAGGAACACAGCTTCAACTTGGCATTGCCCTTAGCTGGAGTTGGGGATGGGAGTAGGAGTTGGGGGTGCAGACTTGTCTAAATCAACTTTAGGCTCCAGTAAGAAATCAATGAGGAGATTGATCTAGGACAACAAGGGAAGGGCAACTATATCAGGTCTTCAAGAGCCAACCATGGGAAGAACTTGTTTTTTCAGAGGAAGTGAAAAGGGCTGTGGCACAAATCCCTTTGACAGATTTCTGCGACCTATTGTTATCTTCTTTTTTACTGTACAGGGAGTGTATTTCAGAAAATCTCCTCCTTTTGGAGGGTCACAGCCACAGCCCAAGGGAAGGGGCAGGTTTCTTAGCAGAGGTGGCACACACTCAAGCTCCCCAGCAGGTACTCTAAAGGACACCCCAAGGGAGAACTTACCCCCTGAGGAGTGGCATTTTCTAGGCAAGAGGAACGTGTATGGCCGCTGCTTATACGTCAGGTCAAACAAGTAGACCTAGAGGGGAGGGGTCAAGAAGAAATGGAGGCTGTGAGGTAAGCATGTGGCTGAGCAAGGCCTAGGTGCCTCTCAGGAACACAGTGAGTGTTGAGCAGGGAACCATTGAGCCAGGCCGGAAGGGGTTTCTATGGAGCAACCCTTAGTCAGGAAAGTCTTCCTAGTTCCTGCTGGAAATACTGTCATTAGTTAGAATCACATGCTTAAGTTGAAAAGGTCCTCGGAGGTCACAAAGTAAAACGTCTCATTTTACAGATGGGTAAACTGAAGCCTGAAAAGAGAAGCAATTTACCTAAAATAACACTGCTAGTTACTTCCCTCAGTAAATATTGTCTATTATTACTTAACATTTATTGACTTCCTACTTTGCTCTAGTAACTTTAGTTGTTTTATATGACATCTGATTTCATCCTAGAAACCCTCCCAGGAAGAGGTACTATTATTATCATCCCCTTTATATATGAAGAAATGTACACTCAGAATTTACTTTATCCAGGGCCATAAAAGCAGCATGTGACACAGCCAGGACCCAAAACCAAGCTCTTAACCACTCTGCTAGACTGCCTCTCCACTCATCCTTATGCTGCCTTTAGGCCAGATGATGGCTCAGCAATCTGAAGCCAGAGTTCTATTCTGAACTCAGGCACTCACCTATTCTCCATCCCATTTCTTTTGTACAAAATCATACCTTACCTTGTAATGTCATCAATTGTTTCACTTGCTGTGTCTCCCCTGTTAGCCTGAGATGCATTATATTTTGCATTTGTCTCCCTCATATTTTTGATAATGCTAGTCCCAGAGTATGTGTTCAATATTTGTAAAATAAATAAATTTATGCAAGGCTTAATAAATATCCTGACTGAGAACATGCAAACAAAAGGTTTAGCAACCTGCCATTATCGAAGAACACTTCCCAAAGTTGGCCCTAAACCAGAGCCTGGCTGCATGCCTGAACCCCAAGATCTCCTCCTAGGAAAACAGCAGATGAGGAAACCAAGGCTCAGAAAAAAAAAAAGAGACTTGTTCCAAGTCACTGTACACAGCTAGTAAACAGCAGGTCAGCATTTGAAGATAGGCCTGTCAGTTCTAAAACTTAGGGCACCTGTCTGGGAATTCCAATGATACTATGTCATTCCCACATTTCACTAGAATGGCATTTACAATAAGGCTTCTTGTCTGCATCATGGACGTGAGGTACACAGCCCTGGCTGCAGGGTATGGAGTGGGGGGAGGGGGCAGAGCCAACTTGGTCAGTCCTACATACCTGTTCCCCTCCCATGTTGACCAGCAGCTCTGTGCCACTGGGGCTAAAGGTCACGTAGGTGGCAACCAGCACTCTCAGACGGTTGTTGTAGTCAGGCAGCTTCACTGGCAGATGACCTGCAGGGAACAGTCCAGTCATTCTAGTGTGAGGCTCCCAGGACCCCAAAAAGGGGTCAGAGAGTTGTGTGAAATCAGCCATATGATGATAGCAATCATCTTCATCATAAAAACAGCAACAAGTGTTGAGCCCTTACCATATGGGCTGGGCTACTTTATGTGCTTTATATCATTTGGTCATTACAACCCCATTTTATAGAAAAGAAATTAAGATCCATCAAGGGTCAGTAATTTGCCAAATGTCACAAGATGGCTGGTTAATGGCAGTCAGAATTAAAGCCCAAGTATGTCGAACTCTCAAACTCTTGCTCTTGACCACTGTGCCACACCACCTCCCTGCACTGCCCCAGAGTGAGTCAGCACCCAGCCAAGAGTTTGGGGCCAGAACTGGGCTGAGACCTACCTGCTACGTAATACTGGGCTGCGCCATCCGGAAGGGGCTTCTGCCGGTCACAGAAAGTGTGCACACCTGCAGAAGGGCTCTGCTTCATGCTCTTTCTGGTGGAAAGGCAAACCATACAGGTTACAATGCCTAGCACTACCCTGGCTAGATCAGACCACATTCCCTGGAGGAAATCCCAAGTTTGTATCCCTGAGAGAAACAGAAAGTACCTTTCTTCTTTATGTCCACCAACTAGATGGCTGTGGACACATACATTACAGTGCTTAACAAATAGACCCTGCCAACTGTCTTGGTCCTCATGACCACCGCATTATCTTCATTTTACAGATGAGGAAGCTAGAGCTCAAGGCCTAATCCAAGTCATGTAGCATGTGAGGAGCAACAGAAGTCGCCCAAACCCGTGAGTAAAAGTAAAGCAGGCCACACGTTCCTGCACCTCTCCCAAGAGTCCATAAAACCCAGGCTGGCAAAGCCGTTCGGGTCTGGGACTTCTGTGGAGGTTCTAGTATATCCTATTTTTGTTTTTGAGAAAAAGAACAAAATAAACATACATGTACATAAAAGCAATGCACGTACAAGATTATAACTATACAAACACTCAGTAAAAGAACAAGCAGCAAGTATTATACATAGTGATTTATTTTAGGTGATGGATTATGGGTAATTTTGAAATTATACTTTTCATATTTCCAAAACAAGCATGAATTAAAGTTTTTAAAAAAAATTACACAAATTAACCTGTGTAATTCTGTTAGCCAGCTTCACCCCAATAAATTCAATAAAAAGGAAAAAAAATATTTTTTTAATCACAAACATTAAAAAACCCACCCCCAAAAGAAGAGGGCATGGCAATGAGGGAAAGGGGCAGCAGGTTCCCAGGGACTTGCCCACAGGAGGCTGAGCTGTTCATACCTGTGGTTATGGATCATGCGAATGTCGTAGAGCCTCACGAAGGGCCCACTGGCCCCTACCGCCAGACAGTTGTTGTCCTGGGGGTTGACGGTGAGGCACTTGGCCTCCACCAGCTGGCCACAGTACTCTGTCAGGTCAATCAGCACTTCCGAGTGTTTGCTGTTCTCCCGAAGGTCATACTGTCTGTGAGAGAGGACAGAGTTAGGGGACTGGGGTCTGGGTCCCTGCGTTGAAGGCAGAGAAGAAGCCAAGGCCTTGTTATGCAACGTAAGTGGGAGTGGCTCTGGACCAGTTTGTAAATAGTAAGAATGTCAAAAACCACTCTCATTTCTTGAGTGCCCATTGTGTGCCAGGCCCTCTAGCAGACTTCTCACACAGTGCTTTATTCTAACATAACTCAAGGTAAACACCACTGTACCTTAAAAAACACACACAAAAAAACAACAACCCCAAAACATGTCAGTATTATTGCTAAATACTATTACTACTGATTACTAACACTTAGTGAGAAATTGCTTTGTGTCCAGTATTGTCCCTAAGTGTTGCACATGCATTACCTAATTAAATCCTCACACCATCCCTTGGTACCATTAGAACACTGAGGTTCAAAGCAGTTAAATAACCTGCCTGGGACAGCACTGCTAGTAAATGTAGAGCTGGGATAGCTTCCTAAGACTGCTCTCTCCTTAATTCTAATTCTTGTTGTACTAAATCTCGTAGGAAACAAAAATAGTATGGAGGTGACAAGAAAGAGAATCTGGAGATCATCTAAGAGCTACCTAGAAACGCCAAGTGCCAACAGAAGCCCAAGAGTCTCATCCAGGTAGGTGGCAAAGGTCATGCCAAACATCCACCTGGCAGCAATACACACCCATCATTGCAACCTGGGGAGCTGTTTTGCTGCTACTACATAGGCACATGCAATGACCTCGTCACTGCCTTATCTTTCTAAGCTAACTCTCCAGCTCAAAACTGCAATGATTCCTCAATATTTTCAGCATGAATGTACTTTTAGTTTACTTTTTCCAAACGTTTCAAGATCTGATTTCACATCCCTCTCCAACCTTGTTCCTCAGTTTTCTAAACATGGGTCAATTACACAACTGTACTCTCTATCCTGTACATGCCACGTTTACCCGCCTTCACAAACTTTGCTCAAGCTGGGAACCACTCTGCTTTACCTTGCCCATCCAAACCCTTCTATTCTGGAAGGCCAGTTTATGTTTACCTTCTACTAGGACACCTTCCCTGACTGCCTGCGCCTAGTGCTGAGGCTCTCCTACACAAGATCCTCGATGCTCAGCTTCTACCTGCTGTCCTGACACAGCCTGGTCAGTCAAGGTCAGCAAGTGCAATGTAGAACTGTATTCACCATTAAACAAGTGCTTTCTGTCTTAAGTACAGCAGGTCCTCAAATATTGTTTTGTTTTTTTGTGTGTTTTTTTTGTCCTTCAATGTTGTTTCATTATAATGTTGATAAGATTCTTGGGAACTTAACTCTTGTTTATATCCATGAGGCTATGGTAAAATTGGTTTCCTTATATGTCATTTCACTTAAAGTCACAGAACCTATAAATGACATTAAGTGAAGACTTACTAAACTACGCTAAGGTTTTACTGGCACGATCTCAATTTCAATGCTCAGGCCAACAAGGGAGATATTATGATGATTCCCATTTAACAGATGAGGAAACTGAGGTTCAGTGGTGAAGTGACTTGCCCCAGTCAAACACTGAGTGACAGAGGCAGGACTTGACCCTAAGTCTGTGTGACTTCAGTGCCCTGCTTCTAATTTCTGTGTTACAGTTTATACACGACTTAGCTACCTCTTCTTTGTAACAGGGGAGAAGGCACAAGATCCTACAGAGTCTTAAGGGAGGCAGTTAAGGCAGGTTGGGGAGATAAGGAAAAAGTTCTAAGGTCATATCTGAAGAGAGGAGTTAAAGAAGGACAATGAGACCATTTTAGGATGAAGGGAAGTAGAGGCAAAGGTGTGATAATACTGGCCTCTGGTAAAGGGGACAGTCCACTTTGTCATTTCTGGATGACTCTCCCCCTTACAGGCATATGCCCACTGACCAACTGTTCAAGAGAAATGTATCAAATGTCTCTATGTGCCAGGCACTGTGCTGGGCTCTAGGAACACAACCCAAGACAAGACAGACATGGAGCTGCTCTGAGAGAGTTTACCATTCAGTGAGGGATACAGAAAAAAAAAAGGTAAACCAACAAGTAAATAAAATAACTACAGATGATGCCTAGAGTAACAGAGACGATCATAGGGCACTGAGACAAAGAATCATGGGGGAGGGGTCTACTTTAGGGTGGTCAGAGAAGGTGCTTCTGAGAAGGTGACTCTTGAGCAGATCTCCTTAGGGTAAGAAAGAGTCAGACACGGAAAGAGCCGAGTACAGAGAAAACCAGCTAGAGGGAACGGCAGTGTGACAGCCCAGAGGAGGCAGACACTGCATCTGAGGTGGTGGGAGGCCGGCAGGCCTGGATATAGTGCAGGAGAGGGAAGAGAGTGGGAAGGTGAGAGTAGGGGAAGCAAATGTTCCCAGCTGAGTTTGTCCACAGACAGCTGTGGGCAGACTAATGAGGCTGGAACTCTGCTGGAGGGAAGGAGTCAGGCCTGTGGAAGGAAGTGGTATGGACAGGTGGGAGGGAGGAGCCAAAATGCAGAGAGAGAGGCACAGGCCCCATCAACGCCTCAGGCCCTTACCGGATCAGCCCATCCTCAGCAGCACTCCAGAATGTGTTGGGCCACATGGGTGCCGTGGCGATGCGCTTCACCCGGTTTGTGTGGTCTCCAAACATGTGGATCGTCTCCTTTACTGTCAGATCGTGGACATGCACCTTGGAGTCGGCTGCCCCCGTGATCAAGATGCGGTCCCCAGCGTGAGGCAGGAACTGCTCCGGAGAGATTGAAGAAGAGATTGCAGGTGGTGGAGGTTGGGCTGGCCACAGGAGGAGACTGGCCTGCATGTTAGTGCCCTCTTTCTCTTTCCGTATCAGGTAAGAAAATGAGCCCACCCAAGACAACCCACTAGGAAAACTTTGGACCTCGAACATCAGTCCTCAGGCCTAAACGTCAAAATCGGGGCTGCACCTTTACTTTGCCAGAGTCGTCCTAGTCCTGACTAGGCTACCTAAGGAAACATTTTCCTGATTCTTCCACAGGTAAGAGCTGAGTCCATGATAATCATAGCTGTTACCACCATGTGCTAGACAACAGGGCAGGCACTTTTCTTATTGATAGTTAAGATAAAATAACCCCATTAAAAACTGAGGTTTGGCAAACATTCAGCAGGACTGTCTGACTCCCATACGCCATACAGCCTCATGACCGCTATTGAATAGCCTGGGGGTTAAGTAACAAATTAGTCTTAAAATGAAAAGGACTTTCAGTGTTTTAAGGGAGTGCATGTTTAAAATTGGTTCTAGTATTTCTGGAGAACAATCTGGCAATAGGTAGCAAAGATAAAAACTATTTCTATCTTTTGTTCCAAAATTTCTAGTTCTGAGAAATGATTCCAAAAGGAAAAAGAGACCTATGCACAAATGCTCAGAACGGAACTCCTTATAATGACAAATGCTGGAACCGGCTCAAATGCCAGACCTTGGGAAAGGGCTGAGCACCAGGAGGATACATCTCAGTGTGAGCCCTGCCAGCGTGGCTCGGTTGGCTGGAGCATCATCCCGTACACCAAAAGGTGGTGGGTTCAATTCCTGGTCAGGGCACATACCCAGGTTGTGGCTTTGATCCCTGACAGGGTGGCAACTGATTGATGTTTCTCTCTCTCCCTTCTGCTCTCTTAAAAAAAAGAGAGAGAACCCCCACCATTCTGATGAGCTTGAAAATAATAATAATAAGAACAAAACAGCTACATAATTTGTATAACAGTAATTTCTAAAACAATCCTCACCTGAGGATATACTTATTGATTTTGGAGAGGGGGGGAGAGAGAGAGAAACATCAATATGAGAGAGAAATATGGGTCGGTTGCCTCCTGTGTGCACCCTGACTAGAGATTAAACCCACAACCTAGGTATGTGCTCTGACCTGCAATCGAACTCTGAGACCTTTTGGTGTATGGGACGACACTCCAACCAATTGAGCCACACTGGCCAGGTCTGAATCATAATTTTTTAAAAGTATGCTGTTCTATCACCAGTGTTGAGGAAAAGAAATATTTGGATGTGGTGTTGAGTTCTTCTCTTCTTTGAGTTCAAAAGATTGGATTAGCCGAAACCAGTTTGGCTCAGTGGATAGAGCGTCAGCCTGCGGACTGAAAGGTCCCAGGTTCGATTCCGGTCAAGGGCATGTACCTTGGTTGCGGGCACATCCCCAGTAGGAGGTGTGCAGGAGGCAGCTGGTCGATGTTTCTTTCTCATCGATGTTTCTAGCTCTCTATCCCTCTCCCTTCCTCTCTGTAAAAAATCAATAAAATATATTTAAAAAAAAAATATGAGAGAGAAATATGGGTCGGTTGCCTCCTGTGTGCACCCTGACTAGAGATTAAACCCACAACCTAGGTATGTGCTCTGACCTGCAATCGAACTCTGAGACCTTTTGGTGTATGGGACGACACTCCAACCAATTGAGCCACACTGGCCAGGTCTGAATCATAATTTTTTAAAAGTATGCTGTTCTATCACCAGTGTTGAGGAAAAGAAATATTTGGATGTGGTGTTGAGTTCTTCTCTTCTTTGAGTTCAAAAGATTGGATTAGCCGAAACCGGTTTGGCTCAGTGGATAGAGCGTCAGCCTGCGGACTGAAAGGTCCCAGGTTCGATTCTAGTCAAGGGCATGTACTTTGGTTGCGGGCACATCCCCAGTAGGAGGTGTGCAAGAAGCAGCTGATTGATGTTTCTCTCTCATCGATGTTTCTAACTCTCTATCCCTCTTTCTTCCTCTCTGTAAAAAATCAATAAAATATATATATATTTTTAAAAGATTGGATTATCTTTTTTTCCTGAATTGAAGTTTCTCGAAACCCACAAGGCTGAATGGTATGTGTGTGTGTGTGTGTGGGGGGGGGGGGGGCGCAACACTCTGCATTCAAACAACTAAACGCACTTGACTTAAATGTTTATGCAAAAGCAACAATTCTCTTTTCCCACACATATTACTCTAATGACTAGCCAGGATAAGAGCTAGATGAAATAGATGGAATTTAATAATTTTTAGGGACAACTAGTTTAAAAATATATATATTTTTATTGATCTCAGAGAGGACAGGAGAGAAAGAGATAGAAACATCAACGATGAGAGAGAAGCATTGATCGGCTGCCTCCGGCACATCCCCAACTGGGGATCGAGCCTAAAACCTAGGCATGTGCCCTTGACTGGAATCGAACCTGGAACCCTTCAATCCGCAAGTCGATGCTCTATCCACTTAGCCAAACCAGCTAGGGCACAACTAGTAGTCTTTAATCCTGTCGAGACAGCACATACTCCATGCACAAAAGAATAACAGGAGAACCCTTGGGAAGAACTTGTGACCGCTGCCACACTTGTCACTGCAGCAGCCACCAGGGGGAAGTCGTGGGTTAAATACAGGGGTGGGCAAAAGTAGGTTTACAGTTGTGAGTATACGAAGTTTATTCTTGTATTATTATTTATTAATTATTGTACTGTTTCCATACGAACAACTATAAACTCACTTTTGCCCACTCCTGTAAGTATATCTAGTGTTTTACTAACAAAAGAGAGAAGAATCCTTTTCCACACTTTTTTTTTTAACAGAAGAGGAGGCTGAAGGTCTGTGAATATAACTGCCTTGCTCAAAGTCTTACTATTAGTGAGTATCAAGGCCACTGTCAAATTCTGGTCTCTGAACTTAACATTTTGTGCTCTATGACGCAAAACTTAGGTCCTTTCTCCAGGTCTGACCTCACAGACTCAGAGTGGTTCTAAAACTTTTCAGGGGCAGAAAGCAGTCTCTGTTTGCCATGAAAGAGGTAAATCAGCATTGTTCTGTCTCTAAAATAGCAGAAACTCATCTAGGATTTGTCCCTGGGCCAGAGAGGAGAATCACAGCTTGGAAAAGAGGCAGGGCTTAGGGAAATAAGTAGGTTTTGCCTCTTGAATTTGCCTTCTTCAGGTATGTTGTAATTCTTCTTGATATTAACCAGGAAAGGACAGCCTCACTCTCACATACACCCATGACAGAATTTCAGAGCTGGAAAGGTTCTTAAAGGTCTTTTCCTCCAACGTTAAACCTGGCAGATAAAGTTCCCAGCAAGCAGAATACCTCATGCTAGTACATTAGCTACATCCTCAGAGGGCCCATTCTACCTTTTTCTTTTTTTTAAAAAAAATATATTCCATTGATTTTCTACAGAGAGGAAGAGAGAGGGACAGAGAGCCAGAAACATCGATGAGAGAGAAACACCGATCAGCTGCCTCCCGCACACCCCCCACTGGGGACGCGCCCGCAACCAAGGCACATGCCCTTGACCGGAATCGAACCCGGGACCCCTGAGTCCGCAGGCCGACACTCTATCCACCGAGCCAAACTGGCCTCGGCCCATTCTACCTTTTTCAAATTGCTCTAAGCATTAGACAATTCTTTCCTTCATCAGGCATGCCTTTGCTTCTGTGGACTTATAGCTGTTGTCCTAGGTCTGTTATCTAGGACCAAAAAGGACAAGGTTCATGCCACTTCCACAAAATAGGTCTCCAGAGGTCTGAGGGCACTTGTAAGGCCCTTTACCACCTCTCCTCTCCACCACAAAACCTGCAGACCCATTTCCTATGAAAGCTAGAACAGTTAAAAGCACCTGTGCCAGGTAACATCAACCCTGTGAACTGCTACTTCCTTTTTAAAATTAAACTATTTATTCACTCATTTATTCATGAATCTGAAGGATTTTTCCTTAGCTACTACCTTTTTACAGATGAGCAAACAGGCTCAGAGAGGTCAGGTGATTTGCCTACTCCACATAGCTTCCAAAAGGCAGATAAGGGAGTCACACAGGTCTTCCTGCTCTTTAAATTCATGCTCAGAACCGTACCTCCCACCATCACCACTCACATAAATATAAATTCATTTAGAGCTGGTCTCTTGGCTCCAAGAGAGGAAGCAGAATATGGAAAAGAGATGGGGTTTCAGGAATCACCATCAGATGCTCAGATCAAAGGTGTATGTGACCCCAAGGGGTACCTGGGAAACACACATGCAAACACAACCATGTGCATAGCTCAGTCACCTTGTTCACTTGCTCTGTGGCTTATCCCGCTCACCTTGACAGAGAAGATATTTGCAGTGTGTCCCGTGTGCATGGAGAGCAGCTTCTTGTGGTGCAGCGGGTCCCACACAATCGTGTGCTGGTCATCGGAACCAGAGGCCAGCAAGCTGCAAGCAGAGTGAGGGGTTCTGACCTCTCCTCAAGTTCGTGGGCAATTTTCCCCTATCCCACATTCCCAGGTGATAAGGTGTTAGGCCACACAGAACTTAAATAACAGTATATGTCACAGATTTTAAGGCTATCTTGTAAACATTGGTTGATTCTCTTCTATTTGTCCTGAGAATTTGCCATTATTCCTTAAACTTTGCATTGGCTTATTAAAAAAACAGTGTTTGGATGGCCATCCAACCTTCCATCTTATCTGGGCTTCATTGTTTACCTGTGTATTGAAGTGATGAACTAAACTAAACTACGTAGCAGAGAGCAGCAGTCTCTTTTCGCTTGGGTCCATTCTTTTCCTTAGACCTAGGAAGAGGATCTCCCAGCTGCCCCACTCCCTTTCTTTAGCACCCCCTTCCCCTGTGCTCTAACTCATACTTACTCTCCTTTCTCATTCCATTCCAGACAGTTGACACATCCTGAGTGACCCTGGGTAAGCAAATAGAAAGGGATAAGAAGAGAGCCAGTTAGAGGTTCTCCGGGGGAACTCAACGCCAAAAAGTAGAACTGAACAGGTAAACTCATCTTTCCATCATCAATGTTTTCCAGGTGTGCGTGAGTGACCAGAATTGAATTAAACTGCCTGGCATCTTACAATATATAAACTTTCATTGTCCTGAGTCATAAAGGGCAGGTTTCATTGGTCCCCTTTTGCAGGAAATTAAACTGAGGTTCAGATAACAGTAACAGAAGTGAGATCCAAACCAATTTCTGCTCCTACCACTAGAAGGAACATGTCAACAGTCCCTTCGAGGGATAGCCCTTGACCACAGACAATTTGCCCAGAGAAGCATCTTCCATTCATTTGGCATATATTTAACTTATTGAGCACTCACTGCATGCCAGGTACTTTTCAGATGCTGGGGGTGTATCAGTATACAAATCATAGTCCCTGCTCTTCTGAGTTTACTTCCAGTAGGAGGAGCCTGGTATAGTAAGGTACATTGGGCTAGTTTCTTGAGCTTGGAGATTTGAATTAAGAAACACTGAGAGTGAGGCAGTTAATAGATGCTGAAGTTGAAAGCATGCACAGAGAGAAATCATGGCAACGCTAGAATTACAAGGAAACAGAATCCATGAAAAGCGGAAGGTATGAGCGGCAGAAACAAGTCTTACATGGGAGAAGGAGAAAACAAATCACTAGGCATTCCTACATTACTGTTCTTTCTGTTCCCTCATCCTCCTTCATTCCTAATAGTACCTAGATTTTCATCTAATCATCTCCCTGTCCAAGTTAGACCATGTGTTTCAGGAAGGGTAAATCCATTGTTCTTTCCAGTGATAGATTCAGAAACTTACGCCTAAGCCAAATTGGAGGTGGCATTCACTTGGGCATAGGAATTGGCTCAGAAATGACCCTGTGACCCCAATCAGATGCAAGGCGGACAGTTGTTGAGAGATTCTGGGAAAGGAGTTTTCTCATTCTTAGGAGTGAGTCTATGAAAGAGATGCCTTCTTCCTCTAGATCAGTGGTTCTCAACCTTCCTAATGCCGCGACCCTTTAATACAGTTCCTCATGTTGTGATGACCCCCAACCATAAAATTATTTTCGTTGCTACTTCATAACTGTAATTTTGCTACTGTTATGAATCGTAATGTAAATATCTGTGTTTTCCGATGGTCTTAGGCAACCCTGCTAGCGGTTCTCAACCTGTGGGTCAGTTCTCAACCTGTGGGTCGCAGCCCACAGATTGAGAACTGCTGCTGTAGAGCCTAAGACCATCGGAAAACACAGATATTTACATTACGATTCATAACAGTAGCAAAATTACAGTTATGAAGTAGCAACGAAAATAATTTTATGGTTGGGGGTCACCACAACATGAGGAACTGTATTAAAGGGTCGCAGCATTAGAAAGGTTGAGAACCACTGCTCTAGATGATGGGAGTACTGATGTGACACCTGGAATTGCCACCACAAGGGAAGCCAGCCAGAGAGTGAAACTGAAGGAGGAAAGCCCAGCCCAGGGAATCATAGAAAAATGGAGCCAGAGTGACCAGAATAACTAACCCAGATGCCTACTCTACTCCTGGACTTCCACTTAAGTAAGCCAATCAATTCCTAACTGTTTAAAGCCATTTGAGTTGGGATGTTACTTGTGGCCCAAAGCATCCTAACTAATAAACTCTAACTCATTCTTCAGATTTCACTTTATAGGCACTTCCTTCAAGATGCCTTTCCAGTCTTGTGAATTTGGGAGGGAGGCATACCCTTCCTGTGGGCTCCTACTGTCACTGTATTATGGCTCTGTGTTGACATGGTTGTTTGCTTCACCAGACTGAGCCCTGAGAAGCAGGCTTTGTGTATTGTGTTCATTGCATCTCCAAGGCCAGTTATAGTCCTTGACACAAATCTGTTGCATAAATGAACAAATGAGTCAGTGGACTAACGGGAAGAATGAAGAGATAAGAACAAATCTAATTCCCCGCCTATCCGTCAGAAAAGGCCTTTCCTCTGCCTTCTCCTTTCCTTTCACCTTTTGCTCTATATAGATTCTCATCTGGGTTGAGCCTCACTTCTTCCCAGGTTCTGCACTTACAAACACTGCAGACACATTTACTCTGTCAGAGCACTTGCTGACCTGAGGCCTCTCACTTTCCTCTGGCACTTGGTTGCAACCCTACACATAGCTTTGGTCACGCTTTCTAGGTGAGAATCATTTCTGTATTCAGCACTCTCATTTTGTTCACCAGGCTGTAAATTACTTGTACCTGGGGGCCACATTTTCCCAGCTGACCCCTGAACAACTCATTGCTACCATCACCTTAGAGAACTGTTTGGTAGTTTCAGATAAAGTTAAGCTTGTATCTACCCTATGACCCAGTAATTCCATTTGTAGGCATTTACTTGAGAAAAATGAAAACATTTATCCATACAAAAACTCGTTTAAGAATATCCATAGACGATTTATTTTTAAAAGCCCCAAACTGGAAATAGCCCAAATGGTCATCAACTGGAGAATGGATAAACAAAATGTAGTACATCCATACAGTGTATCACTACTCATCAATAAAAAGGAACAAACTAGATATGTGCAACACAGATGAAACTCACCGAGGATATTTTTCCATTGATTTTAAGAGAGAGTGGGAGGGAGGGGGAGAGACAGAGAGAAACATTGATATGAGAGATAAACATAGATTGGTTGCCTCCCGCACACCAGGATTGGGATCAAGCCTGCAACTGAGGTATGTGCCCTTGACGAGAATCGAATATGGGACCCTTCAGTCCATGGGCCTATGCTCTATCCACTGAGCAAAACCGGCTAGGGCCATGCTTTTCCTTCTGATCTTTGTTACTTGCTCCTTCTCAATATTCAAATTTCATTTCAAACATCACTTCATCACAGTGGCTTTCTCTGACCACTGTATCTAAGGTATATCCCATTACCAGGTTTGATATGACTTGTTTCTAGTGAATTTACACTCAAATTATATTAAAACAAAAGCAATCAAGCCAGATTGTGAAGGTGAGATATATAATGTTTGCAACTTGTTTAAAAAAATATTAAGAAAACAAATAAGGCAAGAGAATAAATCCACCAAGCCAAGAACTATTTGTTAAGTCCTTTAAAAGAGCAGACACATGGTTGGAGTCAAAAGAATATGAACTATGGAGCCAGACAGGCCTGATATAAGTAGTAATCTTTTACTATTCATGTGACCGTGGAAATGCTCAGTTTTATCCTCCTCATTTGTAAAGTGAGATTCCTTTCCTCACAGCAGAGTGGGAATAGAGCCTAGGATAGAGCCATAAAGAAGACCAACATAAGGGCCTGATGGATCAGGAGTATGCAAAGGGCATCAAGAAAGACACTAGAGGAGTAGGAAGGAAAACAGAGGGTGATGCCTCAGAACCCAGATGACGAAAGTTTTGTTGAGGAAGTGCCCAGTACTACCAAATACTGTCGGATCAAGCTAGATAAGGACTAAGAAGTGTCCATTGATTTAGGTCAAGAAAGCTACAGTGGTAACCCTGGCAAGAGCCACTTTTGTGGTGTGTGGTTAGATAAACAGAAGTAGGTTGAGGAATTTGTCATGTGCCACATTCGATATTTTCAGTCAATGATGAGCCACACATATGCTGTACCATCTAGGTTTGTGCAAGCACACTCAAGATGTTGCACAATGACAAAATCACCTAACAGTGCATTTCTCAGAATGTATCCCTGTCATTAAGCAGCACATGGCAGTACAGGGAAGTGAGGAAGTAAAAATACTGAGTATAGACTACTCTTTCAGTGTGGCTATGAAGGGAAAGAGAAACAGAAGGCTATAGCTACATGTGGCTGTGGCATCAAAGAAAGACTTTCTTATATTAGAGAAGCTTGAGCATATTTAATCCCAAGGGGAATCAATAAAGGGAAAGTTAAAGATATAAGAAAGCTAAAAGATCATCTGTGGTTGGGGTTTTGTCAGATTAATGTAGCAAGAGAATGATTGTAGTAATGAGTCATTGATTCTTAGGAGATAGGGAAGAAAGTAAAGACATGAAGTAGCTTGTAAGGACAGAATAGAGGGGTTGACTGGACTTGGAGGACTTGTTGAGGATCCAGAATCATTGAGGCATGATAGATATACATATATACTCTTTTTTCACTTACTAATATATCTTAGAAATCACTTATATCAATTAGAATTCTTTTTCATAGCTGCATAGCACTTTATTATGTAGATGAAACAAGATTTATTCAACTAATTTCCCATGTATGGATTCTTAAGAGTTGTTTCTAATAGTTTGCAATTGTAACAATACCATAATGAATAACCTTGTGCACATGTATTTTATTACTGCTGGAGATGTGTACCTTCAGGGTAAAAACCCAGAAGAGGGAGTTGGCCAAAGAGTAAATGTATATGTGGTCTTGTTAGATATTGCCAAGTTTCCGTCCATGGGAGTTGCATCATTTTGCCTTTCCAGTAGCAATGCATGAGAGTGCCTGTTTCTCCACAACTCTCTACACACTGTGTGGTTAAGCTTTTGAATATTTCACCATTCTGACAGATGAAAAATGGCATCTCAACATAGTTTTAAGTTACATTTCTCTTGTGAATGAAATTGAATATCTTTTCCATATGTTTAAAGGCTATTTTAATATAATTTTTGTCAATTTTGGTGTAACAAAATTGAAAATAAGAATTTATATATGTGTATCTGCATATTTTTGCCAACACAAACACAAGCACAGAATGGATAAGTGGAAACTAATGAAGTTGGTTACCACTAGGGGGTGGAAGGTATATGATGAAGGGTAGAGAAAGGGTACGAGTAATCCTGCTCTGGACCTTTTTGTGAGTTTTTACTTTTAGAACAAAATTGAGCCCGGCCAGTGTTGCTCAGTGGTTGATCGTTGACCTATGAACCAGGAGGTCACGGCTTGATTCCTGGTCGGGGCACATGCCTGGGTTGCAGGCTTGATCACCAGTGGGAAGCATGCAGGGGACAGTTATTGATGATTCTCTCATCATTGTTGTTTCTCTTTCTCTCTCCCTCTCCCTTCCTCTCTGAAATCAATAAAAATATATTGGGGGGGGGGGGAAGGCCAAGCCCCCCTACTTAAATTCTGAATCCCATACCCATCAGCCTTCCCCAGGACTTTGGTCCTTCAGTTATTCTGTCCTTCTCCTCTATCAGCAATCCCTTCCTCTCATCAACATACAAATATGCTCTAGCATTTCTTCCCATTCTTACAAATCCTTTCTTTAGGGGATCCCATTGACCCCTTCACCTACTGCCCCATTTCTCTGCTTCCTTTTGTAAACAAAGTTGTTCAAAGTTGTCTATATAACTCAATAAAGCTGGGGGGAGGGAGGAGAAACAAAACAAAAACAAAACAAAATGACTTCGAAGGGCAGAAGCAAGGGGAATAAAGAAGATGTCATTCTTCCTCCAATCTCCTGAAATGACTCCCCATTGGTTAAAGCAAACCAAAAGACAGAGGACAAGAGGGAACATTAATATTCCTGTGCAAGTCAGCTGTCCAGGCAGTGAGCTGAAGAAAGGTAAAAAGTAGATGTAGAGGGGCAAGAAAATGTAACTATTAAAAATTACTCTTTTTACTGCTTATATTCTATTATTCCTTTTGTCTAGGGAAAAAGTTTGTCATAAATAAATAAACAAAAACAAATTCCCATTACTCTCTAAAATAAGAAAAAGAAAAAAAAGAGATAGTTGTCTACACTTGTTGCTGTTTCTTCACTTCCAATTCACTCCTCAACCCTCCAATCTAGCATCTATCCCCACCACTCCAATAAAACTGTTCTAGCCTGGCCAGCATGGCTCAGTGGTAGAGCGCTGACCTGTGAACCAGGAGGTCAAGGTTCGATTTCCAGTAAGGCCACATGCCCAGGTTGCAAGCTTGATCCCCAGTAGGGGGCGGGGAGGCAGCCGATCAATGATTCTCTCTTATCATTGATGTTTCTCTCCCTCTCTCTCTCTCTCCCCCACCCTCTGAAATCAATAAAAATATTTTGTTTTAAAACTGCTCTAGTCAAGACCACAGTCATTGTTTTGTCCCCATCTTATTCAACCTTCAGAAGCACTGAGTACAACTGAACTTGAAATACTTTCATTACTTGGCCTTTACACTCTCCATGTTTTCTTCCCTTTCTACCTCACTGATTACATACTCTTTCTAGTTACCTTTTTTTAAGTCCTTAGCTTGTAATTAACTTCTGAAAGCTGGAGTGCCTCAGAGCTAGGCCTTGTACCCTATTCTCTAATGCTCCATGGACAAATGAAGTCTCCAGATTTCTCCCTATAATCCAGAGCTATCTCCCAATTAGTACTGCCTACCTGATATCTCCACAAAGCTATCTAACTGGCTTCCTAACTTACAACCCCTGATTCTCTCTCTTAACTTATTTTTTTTCTCAGTCTTCTTCTTTCCATCTTTTCTCAATTCTCTAAGTCTCATAAGAAGCAAAGCTGGGATTTAAACTGGGTCTTTTTAATATCTAAACCTGTGTATATTCCTTCATACTATATGCTTCTACTACAAGTCCTGGGCAAGGTGGCCTTTAGGCAAGTGCAAATTGAAACAGTTCACCTTAACATAATTGTTTTTGAGTTGCAGACCTTGGAAAACAATAGATGGGATCCTGTTTTGTAGTCATAGAAGTTTCCAAGTCTATTCTGGACAAAGTTATCAAACCAGGAAGAGATGGTAAAGATAATATGGGTTGGACAGAGGCACAGCTAAAAGGAGAAGCCAAGCCAGCTAGGGGTCACTGTCAATTCAGCATCAACCATAGCAGGCTTCTCAACCTCGACATTATTGGCATTTGGGGCTGTATAATTCCTTTTTTTTAAAAAAATATGTTTTTATTTATTTCAGAGAGGAAGGGAGAAGAGAGAGAGAAACATCAATGATGAGAATTATTGACCAGCTGTCTCCTGCATGCTCCAAACTGGGGATCAAGCCTGCAACCCGGGCATGTGCCCTGACCAGGAATCTAACCGTGAGCTCCTGGTTCATAAGTCGACGCTCAACCACTGAGCACACCGGCCGGGCTGGGTGGGGCTGCATAATTCTTTGTGGCACTTTCTTTGTTGTCCTGTATATTGAGCTTCTACCTACTGTATGCCAGCAGTACCCTTCTAGTTTTGATAACCAAAACTGTTTCTGGGCATTGCCAAATGTCCCCTTGAAGGTAAAATCTTCCATGCCCTTCCATGCCCCACCTCCAACTGCACAACAGGGATGTACTCTGAGCTTTGTTCTAAAGGAAACATGGAGAGAAACTTTTTTAAAAAAAGGATAAATAATAAAATACATCAAAAATCATGTTTTCAAATAATTTTAGAGATATGGAAAAACAATAATATAAAAGTATAAAAGGGTTTATATCAAACTGTGTAAATGATACAAGATCCATTTGTAGGAAAAAAGTTAAATAAAGCATGGAAAAAAAAACAGGAAGATTTAAGAATCATAATTATTATTTTATTGAATTAGCTTGCCAAGATCCAGGCACTGTGTTAAGTGCTTTACACTAACCTTCTAATTTAATCATCACAATAATTCTGTTTTACCAATCAGGAAACTAGGGGTAACTTGCACAATGCTATATAGCTGTGGAAAAGATAGGTCTTGAAAATAAATGAAGCTCCAATGTCCATCTCTTAAAAAGTATTCTGCTTCATAACAAAGATAGTACACCAAACATTAACAAAGTTTATCTCTACACGATGGAATTAAAAGTGATTTTTTTCTTCTTTACATTTTTCTGTCTATTCCATATTTTCTACTATGATGTTTATTACTTGTATAATCAGAAAAAATATTAAGTAAAAGTTATGAAAACTACTTGGTAAATTGGAGAAAAAGAATTATTATATGTTAACTTAAAAAAATTTAGTGCAGGTGGAAACCAAAATGGCGGCATAAGGTAAACACCTAATCGTTGCCTACCACAACAATTTTGAAACTACAACTGGAAAACAGAGCGCACACCATCCAGAACCACCGGAAAGCTGGCAGAGTGGAAAACCTACAACTAGAGAAAAAAAGAGAGGGGGACTCTGAGCCTCAGGAGCTGTGGAGGTGCGGAGATCTGTGAGTTCGGAAAGGGCGGGCGGCTGAATACGCGGCAGGCTTGCTCGCAGCGCGCGGAGAGGGAGGGCAACAGATGCTGCATGGCTAGCTTTCTCGTTTGGGAGAAAAACAAAACCTCCCGACTGCACTGAAATCCAGCTGCGGTTGGGGAGAAACTGGTCTGTTTGGCAGCGGGCGAGGCTCGAAAGCTGCCTTCTCTCAGAGGCACGCAGCCATTGATTAGGGCACGGAGAAACCGGCCCTCTTAGGGCGGCGCAGATGGAAACCAAGTTTGTCTGCGCCATTCTGAGACTCCGCCCCATCCAAGCTGAGCACAGCCCTCCCAGTGACTGGATTTCTCGTTCGGGAGAAAAACAAAACCTCCGGTCTGCACTGAAATCCAGCCCCAGGTGGGGAGAAACTGGTCTGTTAGGCAGCGGGAGAGGCTCGAAAGCTGCCTTCTCTCAGAGGCGCGCAGCCATTAATTTGGGCACGGAGAAACCGCCCCTCTAAGGGCGGAGCAGACGGGAAACCAAAGCTTGTCTGCGCCACCCTGAGACTCCACCCCATCCAAGCTGAGCACAGAAGCTCTCCCAGAGGAGACACTGCTGATCCTCACAGCCAACTGGCTTGGAGATCAACTCCCGCCAGTGATACCAACAATCCCAACCACTCTGAACTCCAGTTTCTGGGGACACGCGGGGGACCCAGACGCCTACGGGACTCTCGGCCATCGGTCGGAGAGTGAGAGTGACTTTTCTGTCGGTGTGGATGACACCAGATTTCAACCACTCTCATAAGGGACACATTCAAGAGGCAGACTCAGTGAGCACCAAAGCCCTACTGTGTCTCCAGCACAGCAATTCTTCTGTTATAGACACAGCAGGCCCTCACAACCAATTGGACCGGAGGTCAATTCCTCCCAGTGTACCAACAGCAATCAGGGCTTTTAACTACACCAAGACTTTCCACTCAGCCCACAAAGGGGAGTACCAAGAGCGACCACCTAGGGTGATTGGGGAAGCTGAGCTACCGGCCCCTATAGGTTACCGACCACACAAAGCCACTCCATCAACACAGGGAGGCAGCCAAAATGTGGAGACATCAAAGTATGTCACAAGTAGGAGAGATAGATGAAAACAAACTAATGCACGACACAGTGTTCAGAACCATATTTATAAGGTTACTCAAGAATCTTCTAAAAACCGCTGAGAAACTTGAAGAGACCTTCAAGGACCTAAATGAGAATACCAAAAAAATGGAAAAGGACCAGTCAGAAATTATGCATACACTGTCTGAAATAAAGAATATACAGAGTAGACCACTGCACCCGAAGAGTCAAACCAAAGATCTGGAATATGAGGAAGAAAAAAACACCCAACCAGAGAGGTGGAAAGAAAGAAGAATCCAAAAGTGTGAGGATAGCATAAGGAGCCTCTGGGATGGCTTTAAGCGTACCAATATCCGAATTTTTGGGGTGCCAGAAGAGAGAGAGCAAGATACTGAAAACCTATTTGAAGAAATAATGACAGAAAACTTCCCCCACCTGGTGAAAGAAATAGACTTACAGGTTCAGGAAGCGCACAGAACCCCAAACAAGAGGAATCCAAAGAAGACCACACCAAGACACATCATAATTAAAATGCCAAGGGCAAAAGACAAAGAGAGAATCTTACAAGCAGCAAGAGAAAAACAGTTAGTTACCTACAAGGGAGCACCCATACGACTGTCAGCTGATTTCTCAACAGAAACTATGCAGGCCAGACGGGAATGGCAAGAAATATTCAAAGTGATGAATAGCAAGAACCTACAACCAAGACTACTCTACCCAGCAAAGTTATCATTCAGAATTGAAGGGCAGATAAAGAGCTTCACAGATAAGAAAAAGCTAAAGGAGTTCATCACCACCAAACCAGTATTATATGAAATGCTGAAAGGTATTCTTTAAAAGAGGAAAAAGAAGAAAAAAGTAAAGATAAAAATTATGAACAACAAATACATATCTATCAACAAGTGATTCTAAAAATCAAGTGAATTAAAAATCTGAGGAACAGAATAAACTGGTGAACATAATAGAATCAGAGGCATAGAATGGGAGTGGATTGATAATTCTCAGGGGGAAAGGGGTGTCTGTGTGGGGGGTATGGGAAGAGACTGAACAAAAATCATACACCTATGGATAAGGAAAATGGGGGGGAGGGAACCGGGTGATGGGGAGATATGGGGGGGAAAAAGGAGAAACAATTGTAATAATCTGAACAATAAAGATTTATTAAAAAAAAAATTTAGTGCAGACCTAGCCGGTGTGGCTCAGTTGGATGGGTATCGTCCCATGCACCAAAAGGTTGCTGGTTCGATTCCCAGGCAGGGCACATGCCTGGATCGTGGGCTCCATCCATGATGGGGTGAGTGCAAGAGACAGCTGATTGATATTATATTCTCACATTGCTGTTTCTCTTTCTCTCTCCCTCTCCCTCTCCCTTCCTCTCTCTAAAAATCAATAAAAATACTTTTTTAAAAATTCAATGTAAAGTAGGATTACAATTATATAAAACTATACAGGAGATAAAACAAAGTATATGAAATACTAATAGTATTTGTATTATGGAGGGAGGACTAAAAAGTAATTTTTACTTATATTCTCCATATTACTATTAATAGTTATATTTTTTAATGGATAAAAGTTTATAATTAAAAGAAAGCAATCACAATAATTGGTAGCAGGAGTGGGGAATCTTTTTTCTGCCAAGGGTCATTTGGATATTTATAACGTCATTCCAGGGCCGAGGGTCATACAAAATTATCAACTTAAAAATTAGCCTGCTGCCCTAGCTGGTTTGGCTCAGTGGATAGAGCATCAGCCTGCAGACTGAAGAGTCCCAGGTTCCATTCCAGTCAATGGTGCATTCCCAGGTTGTAGGCTCGATCCCCAGTAGGGGGCGTGCAGGAGGTAGCCAATCAATAATTCACTCTCATCATGATGTTTCTCTCTCTCTCCCTCTCCCTTCCTCTCTGGAATCAATAAAAATATATATTTTAAAAATTAGCCTACTATATTTGGTCAAACATTTAATTAACTCACCCCTACTGCCTTGGCAGGGCCAGACCAATGATTTCGTGGGCCTTATGTGGCCTGAGGGCCGGACGTTCCCCACCCCTGATCTATAATCTCACTACCTTGAGATAACACTGTTAACATTCAATAAATTCTTTCTAGTCTTTTTCTAAGACCAACATGATCACTTACAAACACTAATCTGAAGGAACCAAAGAGAATTCTTACTCAACCTGCAGATAACACTAAGTTGGATAGGACAGTTAAAAGTTGGATTCAGCCGAAACCGGTTTGGCTCAATGGATAGAGTGTCGGTCTGCAGACTGAAGGGTCCCAGGTTCGATTCCGGTCAAGGGCATGTACATTGGCTGCGGGCACATCCCTGGTGGGGGGTGTGTAGGAGGCAGCTGGTCGATGACTCTCTCTCATCGATGTTTCTAGCTCTCTATCACTCTCCCTTCCTCTCTGTAAAAAATCAATAAAATATATTAGAAAAAAAAAGTTGGATTCAAAACATGATCTTGAGGAAGAAAAGGAATGCAACTAACATTACGGAGTATCTGTCAGACAATGAAAAAGTGGAATTTCTGGACTGAAAGCCTGGCTCTCCATGGCCTGGACAGGATAACAATAGACAAGGTGCTTGGTCTTTCTAAACCCTTTTTTTTTAATACCTATTCCCTAACTACTTTCCCACAGCATTTCTTTGAGAAAGCGTGTGTGTGTGTGTGTGTGTGTGTGTGTGTGTGTGTGTATGAAAACACTTTGGAAACTCTAAATTCCTGAATAAAGGTAAGAATCATTATTGTTCTAAGCCAAAAGTAAAAACAGTGGCATGCAATTCAAAAATCTTTTCAAGCACAAAGCAAAAAATATGACCCAAAAATAATTTCTGCGTGACCATGTAAATAACTAATCTTGATTCAGATTTACCTACCTAATATACTGCTGATAAGCAAAGGTAACCTTTAGGTATGACATGCACAGAAAAACTTGTTTATGACTTGAATAATGCTGAAAGGATTCTCTGCAGGCAAAGGAGAGCCAGGCATCTGCATCTAGGGAAGCAAACTGGATCTCTTACCTGCAGCTCTGCTTCCAGGCCCAGCCGTCTGATAAAGGGGTCAGTGACATGGTAGTGCCGCTCAAAGCTCAGGGCACCCCGCTCCTGGGGGACAGAAACAAAATATAGCTTCACTGATTTAATTCAACATGATTTATTATGTGCCTACTATATCCAGCACTTGTGCTGGGAACTACAGGCGTTAAAAAAGATAACAAGAAATCAGCTTGTGGGAGCTTGCACTGAAGTTGGGCAGGGATTAGAGAATAGAACAGAGTATATAAGTATTAAATTGTGCTTGTTGGATTACAAAAAAAAAAAAAAAAAAAAAAAAAAGGAAAAAAATTGGCAACAACAAATAGGAAATGTTTCCGCATTAGGTTGGAGTAGGTTAACATCAGCTTTAGGACACATACTGTGTGAGGTATGTGAAGGAAAAACTTGCATGGTCCCTCCAACTCTATGTTTCTGTCCCTTTAGGAAATGGTCCTTGCCCTTGAGGGCCACCAGTCTAATGAAATCATAAAAGCCCCCACAAATGGACAAAGTTCCAAAAAGATTCAGGGATGCAGAGGAAAATACTATATGAAACACAGACTAACGTGCACAAAGTACATGGCTCCCACAGAGGCATATACTCGATCCTTCTAGATGGTGACCACAGTTTATGCTACATGCCACTTATATTTTAAAAGATTTTTAATTAAAAAATTTTTTTTAGCATTGACAACATTTTCAAAGAACATTCTCATGTTCTTTTGGATTTCATTCTCAAGATCAGCCTGCAGGCAGACAGATGTTATTATCATTTAACAACAGAAAGTGAGGCACAGTGAGGTAAAATGGCTAAAGTCTTCTAAGGTAGCTAATTAGAGTGGTGGTGAGATTTAGCTCCTGACCCCAGCTTAGGGTTCTTTTACACACACACACACACACACACACACACACACACTAGAGGCCTGGTGCATGAAATTCATGCACGGGTAGGGTGCCCAGGCCTGGCCGGTGATCAGGGCCGATTGGGCCCTTCAGGCTGCTGGCCGGGGCCTTCCTTTGTTCTGCGCCACACACATCATAGTGATCGATCAAACTCACGGTCTTCCAGTCGAACTCCCAAGGGGACACTTTGCATATTGGCCTTTTATATATATAGAAGATATTTTTATTGATTTCAGAGAGACGGGAGAGGAAGAAAGAGATAGAAACATTAATGAGAGAGAATCATTAATCAGCTGCCTTCTGCACTGCCCCCTACTAGGGATTGAGCCCTGCAACCTGGGCATGTGCCCTGACTGGGAATCAAACTGTGACTTCCAGATTCATAGGTCAATGCTCAACCACTGAGCCATGCTGACCAGGTCCAGCTTAGGGTTCTTACTAGAGAAGCACATCATGTCTTGGTGTGTATTAAGCCCCTGTTCTCCTTTACTAAGGGTTTCCCTGACAAAGTCTGGGCTACCTCTCTAAATGAACTTGACTCCCCAGTCATCCACTCATCTCACAGTACTGGAGTGTCTTCTATGTACATCCTGCAAAGGACAGGTGCAGGCTTTGTTTGGTACAGGAGATCCTCGAAGAGAAGAAAGAGTCTAAGCTGAACTGGGACTAAGACTCTCCCAGGTTCTTATATGTTCAATTTAGCAGCTGGAGCCCTGGCTGGTTTGGCTCAGTGGATAGAACATTGGCCTGCAGACTGAAGGGTCCCATGTTCGATTCTGGTCAAGGGCACATGCCCGGGCTGCCAGCTCAATCCCCAGTGGGGGGTGCACAGGAAGCAGCCAATCAATGATTCTCCTTCTACCTTCCTCTCTGAAATCAATAAAAATATATTTTAAAAAATTAGCAACTGGAGCAGCACAAAGAAGCTCCATTTACTCCTGCTGTAACCTCCTACACATACATATGCATGTGCCCAAGCACGCACAAACACACATACACACACACACGAATGTGCACACACATGCACACCATACTGATGGTTCTCCTCTCTCATTTATCTCCATTAATCTCAAAGGCCCAGGTACAAGCACATGGACAGGGGAGTCTCCATGAATTTTATTGGTTCTAGTCCAGAGTCTGTCACTAATTAGCTATGTGACTTTAGGCAAGTCACCAACCTTAACCCTCAGTTTCTTTGGCTAAAAACTGAACCTGTGGGGAAGAAAGGACCTCATGCTCTGGTTTAGAGGTTTGGGTGGCTTACCTTGATCTGCCTATTAATGAGGTCTCTAGTTATGTTGACTTTTGCCATCTTCTCTTAATGGATTCAACAGAAGGAAGCTAGATAAAGATCTTCAGAACCCTTGAGCATTCCAGCAAAGCCCAGGTCCGCAGGACATACATTTAATTACCTGTGGAGGAAAAAAATCATCAAACCTTGGGGGATGGAATAAGGTAGCTTCAGAGTCCCGATTTCACCCCTAAAACAGCCCCCAGCCTACACCAGTGAACTGGCTATTGCCTGTGATTTATGACACAGTGCTGAAGATCCTCTGGAGCAGTGGTCACCAACCTTTTGTGCCTCATGGACCACCAGTGGTCCGCGGACCACCGGTTGGCAACCGCTGCTCTGGAGGACAAGTGGCATAGGGGAGGGCGAGACAATGACTCACAGCCACAGAACGTATTGGAACAAACACCGAATAAGTCATGTATACTTCACCAGAAAATGGGGGGTTGGATATGAGTGTAAAGGAAGATGGAAGCATATCCTGAAAATATGACCAAGGTACACAGCAAGAAAGATGTCGTTTCACTTGCTCAGAATGTATCTGTGGCAACCAGTCTGAAACTTTTTTAAAAATGTTATCCTTTTCCATTTTTATTTTGTTTTTGTTTTTTTATTTTAGAGAGAGGAAGGGAGAGGAATAGAGAGATGGAAGAAACATCAAAGTGAGAGAAACATCGATTGGCTCCCTCCTGCACTCCCCTTACCGAGGATCTGCCTGCAACCAGAGCATGTGCCCTGATCAGGAATCCAATCTTGGTTCATGAGTCGATGCTCAACCACCTAGCCACAGTGACTGGGCTGAAACTTATAATTAATACTTCAAATCCCTGACCCTCGGCTTGGTTCTCACCAAAATCAAATCAGTATCACAGACAGATCACGCAGCCCTCTAATAGATTCACAGAATCAAAGAGTGGACAGGAGATGTAATGGGACCATGTCCAACATGCAATCTGATCAAGAAATCCCTCTTCAATATCCTGATAGGTATGCTTTCAATCTTATAACCTCTTGAAGCAACCTATTCCTGTTTTATCATTTTGATGGCTAGAAAGATCTAGTAATCTCATTTCCGATAATGTACCATAAGAAAACACAAACTGTAATCTAAAAGTTCCATAACCCTCCCCCAAGAAAGTTCTATACCCAAGCATATTCATCACAGATTTTGTAAAATCAAACAAAAAAATTTGCTTTTACAAGTTCCTAATGATAGAGGGGTTAAATAATGTACAACCATATTATATTATGCATCATTAGAAATGCTATCTGTAAAAGAAAAATGCTTACATCACATCAAATGTTTACATGACAACATGATGCTCTTTCAATAAATGATAACTATCAGTTATCTTTTTTTTCATTATCATCTCTCTCGTAACTTTTTCTTATGGAAAATTTCAAGCATAAGAAAACTAGAATCAGCCAAAACCGGTTTGGCTCAGTGGATAGAGCGTCGTCCTGCGGACTGAAAGGTCCCAGGTTCGATTCCGGTCAAGGGCATGTACCTTGGTTGTGGGCACATCCCCTGTGGGGAGTGTGCAGGAGGCAGCTGATCGATGTTTCTCTCTCATCGATGTTTCTAACTCTCTATCCCTCTCCCTTCCTCTCTGTAAAAAATCAATAAAAAATATATTTAAAAAAACCCAAAAAACTAGAATCATATATATAAAAGGCTAATATGCTGTGTCCATCTGGGCAATGTCACGTAGCAACGCCCACCTTCCTCTCCCTAGTGACTAGCCTCCTTGGAGTTTCTTCAGCCCAGGAACAGGACTTGCTTTATAGCCAGGTGGAAACATTTCACACTTTAACCAAATGTCTGTGAAACATTTTCCCGTGCCTCATCTCATTTGGTCCTCACAGAAGTCCTGGAGTAGGTAGATAGGAGACTCGGTGGAATCCTATTTTCTTTTCATTAGCTGGAAAACGGAGATTTAGAAAGCTTAGAAACTTGACCCGACTGAAAAGAAGAAATGGTGGACCTTGAAAATGACTTCAGGTTTTCTCACTGTGCAGAATATAGTCAAACACTGCTGCAGTTCAATATTCTACCCTTTGTTCTCCCTGTGTGACCTATAATAATAATCTGCTTTGTGTTGATATTATTGCTGTGTTGCTGATAATTACCTGAAAGAGAAGTTGGGGTGCTTCACTGGGCTGGAAAAAGTTTAGCTAAATCAGAAAGCAGGTCTAATTAAGCAAGTTTATTCTATATCTAGAAAAGGCTAAGTTGACTCGTGCACGTGTGACACATATAAAGCTCTCGCTGGCGCCAATCACACACACGTTTCCATCTGTCATTGTCGATCATGAATTTGGTTGACACTTCTATTATAGAGAAAGGGCGAATAGTGATATTAAAATATTTCTTCTAATTAATTTCCTTTCAATGTGCACAAATTTGTGCACCGGGCCACTAGTAACAAGTATAATGACTTACCAAATGCCCATCACCAGCTTTGGTAATTACAAACATCTAGCTGATCAGGGTTTACCTATACTCCATCCAAGTTTCCCCTACAGTAATTCTCAAACGTATTATTTCATCCGTAGACAGTTCAGTGTATATCTGAGAAACAAGGACAATTTTATAAAAGTAAGCATAATGCCATTATCACATCTAAAATATTAATAATTCCTCAGTAACATTAAATATCCAGTCCATGTTCATATTTCTCCACTTGCTCAAAAATGTCTTTTTACTGTATCGTGATTGAATTAGGACTCAAATAATGTTCACACATTGAGTGTTGTTGTCTCTTAAATTCTTTTTAATACATGACAATTCTTCCTCTTCTTCATTTTTTTCTGTCATTTATTTGCTGGAGAAATCATGTCACTTGGTCTAGAGAATTTCCCACATTCTGGATCCACCCGATGGTGCCTTTGTGAAGTCCTTAAACATGTTTCTCTGTCCCCTATATTTCCTGTAAACTAGGATGGTAGAATGCAGGTCCAGTTTTTTTTACAAGACTACTCACAGTTGTTGCTGTGTACTCCCTATTACATCCCATCAGTAATCATATACCATCCTTTGCCTCTCTTTTTGTGATGACAGTTATCTTTTAAAAAGGAAATACAGGGTGTGGCAAATGTAAGTTTACAGTTGTTTGTATGGAAAATAATACAGTAATTAATATTATGTACTTATTATATACCAGAAATTGTGCTAAGTGCTTTATATGTATTCATTCATTCAAGAAATGAGCACAAGAAGCTTCTGTTATTGGGCCAGCTACTATTCCAGGCCCAGGGAATACAGCAGTGACTAAAACAGGCAACTTCCTTACTCTCATGGTACTTGCATTCTAGGAGGAGGGGATATATAATAATACAAATAAAATAAGAATATATCCAGTAGTGAAAAGTGCTATGATGGGCCCTAACCAGTTTGGCTCGTGGATAGAGCATCGGCCTGCAGACTAAAGGGTCCCAGGTTCGATTCCGGTCAAGGGCATGTACCTTGGTTGCTGGCACATCCCCAGTGGGGAGTGTGCAGGAGGCAGCTGATCGATGTTTCTCTCTTATCGATGTTTCTAACTCTCTATCCCTCTCCCTTCCTTTCTGTAAAAAAAAATCAATAAAATATATTAAAAATATATATATATATATTTAAAAAAAGAAAAGTGCTATGATGGAAAAAAAACACACAAGTTGATATGAGAGATTGATGGGCTACTTTTAGACTTGAAGTCAAAGATGATGAGATACACATGTGTGTCTTCTGGCTGTTCAGTATTTGAACCCCTTCCTATATTTTGCTAATTCCCCATCTAAAGAGTCTGGTTAGAGGCAGAGCTCTCTCCCACTATGAAGTAAAAATGGTGGAGACTAAGATTCTCTTTCTGAGGCTCCCTTGAAACTAGCGTGTGTGAACACAACCTTGGTTTTGCCAACCTGGCACATCAGCCCCAGACCTTAACTGGGATTTGGTATCAAAGAGTCAGAGAACACGGAGAGTCCACGCTGGCAGCAAGAGGCAGCTACAATGGCCATGAAGGTCCAGTCAGCTGGAGGTAGTGATATTAGCTATATAAGGGGTGGAAGTGACCTCATGGACTGGTTCTGTGAATGATTTTGGCTGTGGGTCTTGGCCCTTGTTCTAGCCCATTCTTCATGCCTGGCTTTGTGGCCTTCCATGACATTTTGTAAGTTTCCCTAATATCCTTTCTATAATCTGCCAGAGTTGGTTTCTGTGGCTTACAACCACAAATCCTGCCCAATGCAGAGAGGCTCTCTGAGAAGATGACATTTAATCTGAAACATGAATGACAAGAAGTCACAAAGAACTAACTAAGGAGGACCCTTCTGAGGAGATAGAACTAGTGCTATGGCCACAGAGGAAGACTGGCTCAAAAAAAAAAAAGCTTTCACTGTATGGTAGATGCTACTACTATCATTTTATAGATGATGAAACAGAATAATAGACATGAAACAATTTTCACAATGCTACATAGCTAATAAACTGGAGCTGCATACTATTATGCATACTATTAATTTCCTAGAGTAATGATCACTATGAGACTTCACCAAAAGAGCCAACTAAATTGTCAATACTCATTCACTAATTTTCTTAAAACATATACTGAGAATTTACCAAGTATCAAGCACTGTGTTAGACATGGGGCAGTACTGAGATAAAAGACATAATACCTATATTAACACAGCAGAGAGTCAAAGACAAGGGGCTTTAGTTAAGATTGGTGTGTGGCTTGGAAATACTAAAAGGAAAAAGCAGAGAAACCAGACAAGCAAAAAAATCACTATAATGTAGGTAAATAGTAAAATGGAAATTGGAATTTTAAAACACTATCAAACTAGTATACAGAGGTTTCAAACACCAAACAACAAATTTAATAACTCAGTTGGTATTTCTGTTCCCATCATGAGATGAAATGATAGCATACCAGCAGATAGCTCACTCTGGGTCACAGCCCTCCCCCCTCAAGGAAACAGGAATTCAGTGTCTTTCCACAAATGCTTACAGGCAGATAGGCACAAGTGGAAATACTTCTAAGCAGGGTTTATTTAGAAGATTAACATTAGGAGGAAATACCCTCAAATCTAACAAGAAACATAACTAGCGCCATACACCCCAGCCAGTGTGGTTCAGTGATTGAGCATCGACCTATGAACCAGGAGGTCACGTTTCAATTCCAGTTAGGGCACATGCTGGGGTTGCAGGCCCAGTAGGTGGCCTGCAGGAGGCAACTGATCAATGATTCTCTCTCATCATTGATGTTTCTCTTTCCCTCTACCTTGCTCTCTGAAATCAATAAAAATATTTAAAAGCAATAAAAAAGTATCACAAATATAAATAATCAGATCAATAAATGGTTATCTGAATATGAGAAGATTTAATCATGGTCAAATTTTAAAAGCATTATTTTAAGGAGGGCTCTGAAACAGTCAATTCTATAGAGTAAAGAACTAACTCAGATACGGAGTGATCTGAATGAATGATTTGGAATCGGATAAAGTTTTATATGTATACACACACACACACATATATATACATCTCTATATATCTCTATATATAATAGGCTAATATGCTAAGTGTCCGACCATCTGACCGGTCACTATGACACGCACTGACCACCAGGGGGCAGACGCTCAACGCAGGAGCTGCTGAGCTGCAGTGACTTGGCAATGGTGGTTCTCGGGTGATATACCCCAAAACCAGAGAGGAGGGAGCCTGATTCCTCGTGGGGCCACGCAATTCCACCTTCAGCCATGGGTTATGTTGTTGCTAGGGCACTGTCGGCCCTGAATCTGGTTTACTGCACATTTACATTTGCGTTCCACACCCTGTACAATAGCAACTTTGCAGAGTTCCTCCTTGTACTCCGGGACCCCTCGGGGGATATTGGAGAGCTGCTTTGGGTCCAATCCCACAGGCCAGGCCAAGGGACCCCACTCACTCCACAGATGCTGGGGAGGGACCACTGGAGGTTGGCTCCAGGGCATGTCCCACCCATCTTACCCAGTCCTGCCCCACCAGCCACCTTCTAATTAATTTCTTTTCAATGTGCACAAATCCATGCACCGGGTCACTAGTCCTACCTAATAAAAGGGTAATATGCAAATTGACCGCACCTTCGCTATGCCCAAGCCATGCCCACCAGCCCAAGCCACGCCCACCAGCCAATCAGGGCGAGGATGCAAATAAACCCAACCAAGATGGCTACAGCCACAGAGAGCAAGGTTTCCCAGGCAAGAGAGGAAGCCAAGCTTTCCGCATGCCCTTGCCAGGCCTAAGCCTCCACTCAAGCTACAAAGTTTCAATTATAGAAGGTAAACAAATTCAAACAGAATGGTGGCAGCCACGGAGCTGGAGAGACCAGGCCAGGGTTGCCCGCGGCAACGGAGAAAGCAAAGCTTTCCGCATACCCTGGCCAGGCCCAGGCCTCTGCTTAAGGCTACAAAGTTTCAATTATAGAAGGCGAATTAACCCAAACAGAAATGGCTGCCGGCCATGGAGCATGCAGGAGGCTTGGCTCCGCTCCAGGCTACAAAGTTTCAATTGTAGAAGGTAAATAAATTCCAGATACCAGGGCCTCCGCTTGGGTCGCCAGGGGGCGTGGCCGGCCTGCAAACCACCACAGGCCCCTTGCTCAGGCCGCCCCACGCCCCAAGGGAACCCCCACCCTGATACAGGACACCCTTCAAGGCAAACCAGCTGGACCCCCCTCCTGCACCAGGCCTCTATCCTATCTAATAAAAGAGTAATATGCAGATTGACCATCACTCCAACACACAATATGTCTTCCCCCATGTGGTCAAAGATCCTGCTCCCCTGTGGACACAAGATGTCCACCACAAGATGGCCAGCAGGGGAGGGCAGTTGGAGGCGATGAACCCTGCAGGGGAGGGCAGTTAGAGGTGACCGGGCCGGCAGAGGAGGGAAGTTGGGGGCAAACAGGCTGGCAGGGGAGCAGTTAGGCATCAATCAGGCTGGCAGCGGAGTGGTTAGGGGGTGATCAGGCTGGCAGGCAGAAGCGGTTAGGAGCAATCAGGAAGGCAGGCAGGCGAGCAGTTGGGAGCCAGGAGTCCTGGATTGTGAGAGGGATGTCTGACTGCCCGGGCAGTCGGACATCCCTCAAGGGGTCCCAGATTGGAGAGGGTGGAGGCTGGGCTGAGGGACACCCCCCCTCCATGCACGAATTTCGTGCACCGGGCCTCTAGTATATATATAAAAGGCTAAGTGACCGACTGTACATCCATCTGACTGACCAACCAGTACATATGATGCGCACTGGCAATTTAAAAATAAACGTTGACTAGTGCATGCACGATACGTATAAAGCTCTGGCTGGTGCCAATCGCATGTGTGTGTTTCAATCTGTCATTGTTGATTGTGAATGTGGTTGACACTTCTATTATAGAGAAAGGGCAAATAGCGGTATTAAAGTATTTCTTCTAATTAACCCTTTGCACTCGCTTGCTTTTTTCTCGATTCCTTTATTCTACTCGGGATTTAATTTTTTAAATACCCCAGATTTTACAAAGCGTGGCAGTAGAATAAAAAACTGGAGTTTCTTTTCATACAAACTTATTTATTTGGATTTTTTTATATTTCAAATTATTGATACATTCAAAGAGTATAAAAAGAGCTGCTACCGATGCTAACCGTGTCGAGTCACACTCGACATCCGAGTGCAAAAGGTTAATTTCCTTTCAATGTACACAAATCCATGTACCGGGCCACTAGTATGTATGTGTGTGTATACACACACACACAAACACACACACACGTGTGTATATATGATTAAACACCAAAAAGGACTACAAGGGGATTTCAATCTCTAGCCCAGCAAGTACATAATGTTTGTGCTGCTAAGAGGCAAAAAGACTGAAATAAGTGACATTAAGAATTAAAATTGTCAATGCCCACTATACCAAGTACTGTACTAGACTTTGAAAATATGGAAAAAACAAGCCAAACACAGACCCTTGTCTTCAAGAGCACACAATACGGTTGTTATTAATTGAATATCAATGGTACCAAGGCTATTGTAATCAGAGCTCCACAGAGGGACTGAAAAATGCTAATTTAACTGAATGACCAAAATTAATAACTAGAAAGTAAATTCAAAAGGAACAACATGGAATGACATTAAATCTTGCTTATGCTTTTTACTCATACATCTTAGAAGTACAAGAATGACCAGGGGGAAACAAACTAAACATCTAACAGTAGAGCAAGAAAAAATTTGGAAATTACTAATGAATAATGAGAACTTTAACAGATCACAAGCAAGTTTTAATATGTAGTCTTCATTCTAAGGAAAGCACATTAACTGAATATACTCTTATTTAAACACTTAAAAGTTCTAATAAGATTGAGGGCTAATTTGTTTGCAGAACATGAAAGTTCAATAAAAACTTTCTCTAGTCCTAGCCAGTTTGGCTTGGTAGATAGAGAATTGGCCTGTGGACTGAAGCGTCCCAGGTTTGATTCCAGTCAAGGGCACATGCCCGGGTTGCGGGCTTTTAACTTAAGCCTAAGTTAAAAGTTTGTGGAAGGAATGAGGTTAACTGGTGACATGCAAGACATTTTAGAGCTCCAGGAATAGAATACTTTTGGGAGGTGTAACATCTGCATCACAGCTCATATTTTCTTTATAATATTATGTCATATGTTTTCCTCTGTGTCTTAAGGTATTTTTATATTTTTCATATTCCCCGCTCCTAGCAACTGGCTTCCTTCTTTTTCCTTTTCTTTGATTATCAATTAGAGCTGGCCTGCAATAGCCTAAATTATAGCAGATGCCATTCTTAAACCTTTGTACTCTAGCTAGAGGAAGAGCTTTTAACTTACTTAACTTATTGCGAAACTGTCTTCCATGGACATATCTCTGCTATTATAAAGGGAGCTCATAAGAAAATATAATTCATGCTGGCCTGTTTTGCTTAGTGGTTAGAGCGTTGGGCACACACTGAAAGGTCTCGGGTTCAATTCCCAGTCAAGGGTATGTATGTGGGTTGCAGGTTCGATCCCTGGCCCCAGTTGAAGGAGGCAACCAATTGATGTTTCTCTCTCTCTTTCTTCTCCTCCCTGTCCCTCCCTTCCAGTTTTTCTAAAAATCAATGGAGCCTGGCTGGGGTGGCTCAGTGGTTGAGCATCGACCTATAAACCAGGAGGTCACACCCAGAAACAAGGAGGCATCGACCGGACTGTCGGGCCTCAGAGGGAGGGTAGGGGAGGGTGGGGGTAAGGGGGAGAGATCAACCAAAGGACTTGTGTGCATGCATACGAGCCTAACCAATGGTGAAGGACAACAGGGGGGTGGGGGCATCCGTGGGGAGGGGTGTGGGATGGGAATGGGGGGATGAGGACAAATATGTGACACCTTAATCATAAAGAAATTAAAAAAACAAAACAAAAACAAAACAAAACCAGGAGGTCACAGTTCAATTCCCGGTCAGAGCACATGTCCGGGTGGTGGGCTCGATCCCCACTGGGGGGTGTGCAGGAGGCAGCCAATTAATGATTCTCTCTCATCGTTGATGTTTCTCTTTCTCTCTCTCTCTCTCCTTTCTTCTCTGAAATCAATAAAAAAATATTTTTAAAAAATGAAAATCAGTGGGAAAAATATCCTCAGATGAGGATTAACAACAAAAATAAATAAAATTCAATTAACAATTCAATTTGGAGGAATTAATCTAGTTCATAATGCAAAGGGTACCAGTAACATAGCCTAAGGTCAACCAGCCTTAGAACAAAGTATACCTGGAGAAAGTACTCATCCGGAACCAGGGATTGAATGCTAATATCCCAAACACACAACAGGAATCACCTATTTCACATGTGCCATGTTCTTGTTTGGGCTCTGGATAATATGGCAGAAAGAGAAACAGACTTAGAATACTTACTGAATTCCTGCCTTCTCATTGTGTCAATCAGTACATTCTGAGACAAAATACTTAACCCTTCTGAGTTTCAATTTTCTAACTTTTTTTTTTTTAATCCTCACCTGAGGATATTTTCCCATTTATCTTTAGAGAGAGTGGAAGAGAAAGGGAAAGACAGAAATATCAATGTGAGAGAAACACATCAATTGGTTGCCTCCTGCATTACACCCCGACCAGGATATGCACCAAAATGTTAGCTCTCTGGTAGGACAACAGGTGTCTTTTTCTCTCTGTTCCTCTGTATTTTCCAAGTATTGTAAACATTTGCTGCTTTTATAATCATATAAAAATAGTTGTTGGAACCAGCTTTGGACTGAAAGAAACTTGAGTCTGAATCTGGCTCTACTACACACTAGGTTGTGTGATCTTGGGCAAAACTATTTCGCTTTAAGCTCCCGGGCTGGTTTTTTTCTTTTTTCTTTTTTTAACCTGCCATGTAGGTATATGTGCTAATATCTATCTCATAGGATTATTGGAAACATTAATGAGATGATACATTGTAAAACAGTACAATACCTTACATGTGGCAAGTGTTCCAGAAACACTGGCTATTTCTTCACCTGTTACATGAAGATAATAGTCCCTATGTTAGTGCTGTTGTGAGGATTACATGACACAACTGGATAATTTACTAAGTGTGAGTGACAGTATTATTTCCGTGAAGTAAAAAATTGTTTAAGAAAGCTACCTCTGAGACAGTGGTTCTCAACCTTTTTAATGCCGCGACCCTTTAATACAGTTCCTCATGTTGTGGTGACCCCCAACCATAAAATTATTTTCGTACCTACTTCATAACTGTAATTTTGCTACTGTTATGAATCATAATGTAAATATCTGTGTTTTCTGATGGTCTTAGGTGACCCTGCTAGCGGTTCTCAACCTGTGGGTCCACAGCTGCTGTGTGGACCCAACAGCTGTTGTGTGGACCCAACACAATGGACTGCAACTAGCCTAATGCCAAACCAGACCCAGCTCCACCATGGTACGGAGACTTTTTCTTTTAAATATATATAAAAGACCCACTCTGGTCGGGCTGGCATGGAGATTTTGGATGCTGGCTTTGCTTCTAGCTCTACTAAATTCCAAGCTGCACATCTTCCAGGACTGAATAAGTGAAATGGGACTTTAGCAACACAGAGATGTAATTCCACACAAAAAAAAAAAAAAAAAAAGAAAGAAAGCCTCCTCTTGACTTCTTTAAAAACTAAAAGCATCCTGAGGGCCAGCTCTTCATCTGATTCATCTATTGATCCTTTTAGGTCTCCAATAAGGGATATGGGCTTAATAGGTACCAATAAATACTTACTGAATAACAGCACGACTACCTTACATACATATAGTGTTTTATACCTACCAGAGTACTTTTGTTCATGCTTTTAATTTGAACTCTACAACAATCCTGTGCAGAAGCTATTATCATCGCCATTTAACTAGGGAGAACTGAAGCACAATGTTACGTGGTACTGAGGAAGAAGTACTGGACTGGGATCTACAGTCTGTGCTCCAGGCCAGGCCTTGCCTCTAACTGGCAGAATGACCCTCAGTGAGGCATTTCACTTTGCTAGCCCATTTCCCATCTGTAAAATGGGAGATAGACTAGGAGATGAGCTACAAAACCCCTTTCAATGCTACTATCCTGATTCTAAGGGCACGCTGCTAGGTAGTAGTAGAGTAGAGCTTGAACTCCCATCTTTCCTCTGGGCATGCTGCCTCCCACTGCAGGGAATTGCCCTAAGCAGGAGTGACAACTGACCCCTTTTCAACATTCTGAATTATGCAAAAGATGTATGCACGTTTCCTTTCACTCTGTTTGTGGTGGTTTTCCTACTGGAGCATTCCTATGGTAAAGAAAGATAAATGCACTTACAATGCCTAAAGCTCATTGGAACTAGCAAAATAAAATAAAATGAGTTGGGCTGTGGAGTCTGAGACACCTAAGGTTCCAATCCCAGTTCTGCTACCTACTTTCCATGTGACAGCATTTCTAAATCTGGGTTTCCTAATCTGTAAAACAGAGATAGTAATGCCTACCTTTGCAGAGTGATAAGAAATGGAAGAGCCATACATGTAAAATACCTGCCACTGAGCCTGGTAAATATTTATTGAACAGTCTAAGCATTTTACAAGTGTTATCTGACTACTACTCATAACAACCCTATGAGACAGGTACTATTATTATCCTCATTTTACAGATGAAGGATCTGAGGCATAGAGAAGGTCATTTGCCCAAAGTTAGAGTCATTAAATGGAGAGTCAAACTAGATAAGTTAATTGCAGGACCCATACTGTTGGCCATTAGAAAATAGTTACTATTACCATCTGTAATCAGGCCATGTCCAATTAGTCTTGCATAAAATAAATTTTTCCTCCTACCATTTGTTAGGGTTAAGCTAAGGAATCACAATCACCTTGACTCTGCTGGTCTCAAACACAATAAAGAGTGCATTTCAAATAAACACCAATCAGAAAGGACATATGCACCCCTATGTTCATAACAGCACAATTTTCAATAGCTAAGATTTGGAAGCAGCCTAAGTGCCCATCAGCAGATGAGTGGATTAAAAAATGGTGGTACATCTACACAATGGAATACTATGCTTCTGTAAAAAAGGAACTCTTACCATTTGCAACAGCATGGATGGATCTGGAGAGCATTATGCTAAGTGAAATAAGCCAGTCGGAGAAAGATAAATAACACATGATCTCACTCATTTGTGGAATATAATGAACAATATAAACTGATGAACAAAATAGATCCAGACATAGAAGCATCAAATAGATCATCCAACCTCAGAGGGAAGGCAGGGGAGGGGGGAGTAAGAGATAAACCAAAGGACTTGTATGCATGCATATATGCATAATGAATGGACACAGACAGTAGGGGGTGAGGGCATGTGCTGGGGAGTGGGAGCGGCCAGTGAGAGATCAATGGGGGGAAAAGGAGACATATGTAATACTTTAAACAATAAAGAATTTAAATGAAAAAAAGAGAGAGAGAGTGCATTTCAGGGTCATGGACTAAGTTGGCACAAGGACAGCATCTAAAAAAGGTGTGCTCAGTAGGACTGGCCTATCTGCTAAGCATCTTTGGAAAAGTTCTTTGCCATCTTTGAGGCTCCAGGCTCAAATGAGATGTTCATATGGGGCTGACAGAAGCTTTTTTTTTTTTTTTAATATATTTTATTGATTTTTTACAGAGAGGAAGAGAGAGGGATAGAGAGCTAGAAACATCGATGAGAGAGAAACATCGACCAGCTGCCTCCTGCACACCCCCTACTGGGGATGTGCCCGCAACCAATGTACATGCCCTTGACCGGAATCGAACCTGGGACCTTTCAGTCCGCAGACCGACGCTCTATCCACTGAGCCAAACCGGTTTCGGCTGACAGAAGCTTTTTATGTGGAAGTCCATCCTAAGAAATCTTTCATTTTGTGGGAGACCCTGGATGAAAACTAACCTTGATGTCTTCTCTGCCTGAACAGGTTCTGTTTTGCCATGTGAGCTTTGTGAAATTAATTTCCTTGATGTTTTCAGAAGTTTGCTTTTCAGTGATCTCAGCTAATTTACCTGCCTTCTAGGGCCACAATTACCTATGATAGTGGGAGAGAACAGAAAGAGAAAAGGGAGCATGTTTTGATAACACTGTCCTCTCTCACTGTTTTTACGAGCATCCATTCTTGGATTTTTGCCTTCGGCTTGCATCTTTATCCTGCCATGACTCAAAGTATCTCATAAGGAAGGCTTTGAAGTTTCACCCTCTAACTTTACTCCTAGCAGAAAGGTCAAGGGACATTAAGCCAATCAATTTGGAAATGCTTCCTTCTATTTCAGTTATAGCTGTGTTACATACAGGTATCTGACTCAAGAGGGAACAGGTAAATCATCAGCATCGAAACAAGCCTCAACTTATGAAGTTACCTGACCAGAAATGCCTGACTCCCATTCTGAGAAAGGCTCTCTAAAAGGTTATGGGCCGAAACCGGTTTGGCTCGGTGGATAGAGCGTCGGTCTGCGGACTGAAAGGTCCCAGGTTCGATTCCGGTCAAGGGCATGTACCTTGGTTGCGGGCACATCCCCGGTGGGGGGTATGCAGGAGGCAGCTGGTCGATGTTTCTCTCTCATCGATGTTTCTAGCTTTCTATCCCTCTCCCTTCCTCTCTGCAAGAAATCAATAAAATATTAATAAATAAATAAATAAATAAATAAATAAAATAAAAGGTTATGGGATAGCCCTAGCTGGTTTGGCTCAGTGGATAGAGCGTCAGCCTGTGGACTAAAGGGTCCCAGATTTGATTCCAGTGAAGGGCACATGCCCGAGTTGCTAGATCCTCAGTAGGGGGCATGCAGGAGGCAGCCTATCAGTGATTCTCTCTCATCATTGATGTTTCTCTCTCCCTCTCCCTCTCCCTTCCTGTCTGAAATCAATAAAACATTTTTTTAAAAATAAAAGGTTCTGGGATAAGCAGTTTTATGCTAACTGAAAATAGAATCTGGAGGTTATAAACAAGGACAAAATTCTACCAAGGTCCTGATCCTAACACTGCCTCCAAAGAGCCTCTATATAGGTCTGATCCTGTTCTGTGCCCCCGAACTCCAAGAAATGGGTTTAATGCCTCCCCAGATGGCTACAGGGAGATTAAAGGTTATTATTCTTGGCATCTAGCTCTATCACAGCTCTAACAATTGTGGCCTTGTTCATCCTAAAGTAAGACTTTAAATATAAAAAGGCAAACAGTGATCCCTAATTCTGACTCTAGAGTAGGGTGAGAATTTTCTTTCTACAAGGCATCTGGCACTAACTCCTATATTCCAACCTGTTGACTGAATTCTCCTTTTTTTAAAATATATTTTTTATTGATTTCAGAGAGGAAGGGAGAGGGAGAGGAAGAGAGAGATAGAAACATCAATGATGAGAGAGAATCACTGATTGGCTGCCTCCTGCAGGCCCTCTACTGGGGACCAAGCCCGAAACCCAGGCATGTGCCCTTGACCAGAATCGAACCCGGGACCCTTCAGTCCGCAGGCCGACACTCTGTCCACTGAGCCAAACCAGCTAGGGCTGAATCCTCTTATTCAGGCCTCAAGTTTTTAAGGTATTAGTCACTAATGCCACAAAGCCCTTTGAGGAGTTGGCAGCTATTGCTAATAACACAAAGAATGAACCCCAGAGTTCTCAGGGTTTCAGTCAGGTCTGAATTCACCCTGAAGAAACCAAAGTATCCCTTTACTCCCAAGACTAGACTCTTGAGGGCAACCAGTGAGGTCTAGTGAAAAGCATATATTACATCATTTTGTCCTCATAAACCCATGGTAAAGTGGGTGCTGTCACAAGTCTCATTTCACAAAGAAATCTAGCTCAGAGAGGACATATGATTTACCCTAGGTCACACATCTAACAAAGTGCAGACATAGGCTCAAATATCAGCCCTGTTTTAAAAAAACAAAACAAAACCAGCCTACTATTACTTGCTATGTAACCTCCAGTATATATATTTTTAACTTTCTGGAATCTCAGTTTCCTCATTTGTAAAGTGGGGATAACAATAATACCTATCTCCTAGGGGATTTCTGAGGATTAAATGAGATATTATAGGAAAAGTGTCTAGCAAGTGCCTGGCACAAAGTATTCGTTTTTTACAGATCAAAAGGACGGGACTTTGACATAATTTTCACATAATAGAATTGAGTACTAAAAGATCACTTAATCCAATTACCTACATAAATATGAACTTCTCTACTTTATCCGTGATAAGAAGTGGCAAAGCCTCTCCTTGAATACCTCTAATAGTGGGTAACTCCCTCCCTTATAAGGCAGCCCGTTTTGTTTTTGGAAAGCCAAATTCTCTCCTATCAAGCTGTCCACCCTCTTGGAATTTCCATCCTTTGATCCTCGTTCTGCCTTCCAGAATCACACAGAGAAAGTCCAGTTCCCTTTCCACGGGACAGATCTTCAAGTATCTGAAGGCAGGTGTCATGTTTCCCACACTCCGAGCTTTGGTCCTTTCAGCTCTTCCTCGTGTCACAGTCCTGGAAGTGACAGATCTGGGTTTGAATTCGGAGCCTTTCCCTTACTAGCTGTGTGACCTTAAGCAAGTTATTTAACATCTCTGAAGCTGTATCTTTTTTTGTTTTGTTTTTTGTTGTTAGTACTCACCCGAAGATATTTTTCCATTGATTTTTAGAGAGAGTGGAAGAGAGAGAGAAAGACAGAGAAATATCAATGCCTCCTGCACGAGCCCTGACCAGGCCCCGGGTCAGGGAGGAGCCTGCAACCAAGGTACGTTTCCTTAACTAGAATCAAACCCGGGACCCTTTAGTCCACAAGCCGGTGCTCTATCCACTGAGCCAAACTGGCTAGGGTTGAACCTGTATCTTCATATGTATAATACAGAAAATGATTTTCACCTCACAGGGCAGTCTTGAGGGTTAAATTAATTAAAGTAAAAACACTACTTAGACCCAAACAAATAGCAGTCACTTTTTTAGGATGCATGTCAATTAGTATGTATCTCTCAAAGTAAATTAGTCAGAATTAAACGTAACACCAAGGGACTGGTTTCTGGTGGGTTTTTGAAGAGCTGTCTAAGAAGAAAGCACAGCCTCGGAGTTATGTGGGCCATCTGCAATGGCAGCCCCAAGATGCAGTGGAGAATCTAGAAAGGTGAGGATGAAAAAAGATAAAAACGGGATGTATCATTAAACCAAAAGAAAAGGTAATATCACCATATTACATGCTGTCTATTACTTCCCCAGGCACTGCATGTGGGCCACATTTCCTACTTCAGAAAGGAGCAAAGAAAATAAAAATAATTAAAGTCACAGTTCTGCGTCTTCCCAGTAGTTGGCCCCTCCAGATCCACAGATGTTTAGTGGGGACCTTCAGTTATATCCTTTAAGATCCTGAAGTGCAGGTGTGTGAAAATACCCTACACAGGATGTCCTAAGAGTCAATACTGACTTTCTTCCCGCTAGATTCTAGCGGTTAGAAAAATTGTCAGCTGTGTGACAACTCTAAAACTCAAAACTGTCAAATCTTAAATGTTAATACCATCACCATAATCTACACACATTTTCTTTCTGTCAGTAATCCCAAGGGAAGGAGTCCCAGGCAGAAATATGAATTGTTGTTCAATTATTCTGCAGTGTTGACCCAAAGCACTGCTACTACAAATTGAGATGTGACTTGAACATAAGTGCCCCGAAATAGGTCAAAAGAAGAAAGGATAGCAGGACACCAGAATTATTAAAACAGCATGATCACAAACTATGGCAGAAAAGGTAATTCCCGCCTGCCAATGAAATACCATAATCTCTAATGAAGAAATCCATTGTTAGTCTCAGACTCAGCCAAAGGAACCCTAACAGTTACCCCTTAGTCTGCCATCGAGGATCTAACAACAGCCAAGATTCAATTCAATCCCTTAAAAATATATAGAAATTACAGCCCTGGCTGGTGTGGCTCGGTTGGTTAGAGTACAGATCTGTGCACTGGAGAATCGCCGGTTTGATACCCAGTCAGGGCACATACCCAGGTTGCAGGTTCCATCCTGGGTCAGGGTGCAGACAGGAGGGAATTAATCAATGTTTTTCTCCTCTCTCTCTCTCCCTCCCTCCCTCCCTCCCTCCCTCCCTCCCTCCCTCCCTCTCTCTCTAGAATCAAGGAAAAACATATCCTTAGATGAGGAGTAAAATAAATAAATACATAAAAATTACAAGGAAGAATAAGCCAGAAATAGCCTTAAGTAGTTCCTTCACCTAGAGAACAGAGACTGACCACTCGGGACTATAAGGTACAGAAAAGCGTAGTGCAGGCCACTGGGAATGCCTGTGCCCTATGTGGGGATTTCATAATGTCTCTAAGTCAAGACATGCCCTCAGAATGGTTTTCTTCCCAAATCTGTTTCAGGCTTTGTTAAAAGGAAACTCTTCACTGTCACTTTACCCTGATCATCTACCCCATCCCTGGGAAGAATGAGGAAGCTACAGCCAACCTGCCAGGCTTCTACACTCACTGGAAAACTTAAAAGTTGCTCCACCACTACCTCAGGAAGCCAAAGAAAGTCACAGAAGAAAAGGACTTGGGGTGAAATAGTCAAACGAGGCTGCCAGACATTAATCCTAAGTCCCCATACCTCTTTTGTAGAGACCCTTGATACAGCCGCAGAGGAGAGGAGGGCACTAAGCAAGTGCAACCTGGCTGGCAAAGGGGCGTCCCACTGCAGTTTTCAGTACCAAGAGTGGGACCCTGCAGAGTCACAGTCTCTCTTCTACCCCGCACTTCCTACTTACTCTTTTAAAGGACTACCGAACAGCCCGCCCGGTCCCAAGTAAAGGCCCTTTGTACCGGCGAGAGAGTCGCCTGGTGGGGAAACCTTGGCAGAGTTCAGTTCGGTGCCAGGATGGGTCACTGAAGGCATCTGCGGCTGCCAGAAACCTGGACACGAACACACGACGGGGGGGGGGGGGGGGGGGGCACGAGGGGAGAGAGAGAGAGAGAGAGAGAGAGAGAGAAGAACAGGGAGAGAAAAGAAAGAAAGGAAAGGAAAGAAACTAAGGGAATAGAGCAGGTAAATGTTGCCCTCTCGGCACTTCCACCTGCCCCGTCCTCCCTGAGAATCCGCGCCAGATCAGTTGTCAAACAAAAACTCCGCAAAAAGTCCCGTGATGGGACGCCTTCCACCTCTCCCACGGCAGAGCCTCTCCGGACTCCCAGAGCCTTCCCCCGACGTCCCGGCCAGCCCTCCGTGCCCACCCCGCCCCCGGCCCACTCTGCCCTCCGCCCCAGCGAGGCCTGAACCCTTCTCGGGACACCCCGGAGCCCCGAGGTGGGCGAGCTCAGGCCCCCGGGCCGGCAGCGCTGGGGCCGACCCAGAGCGAGCGGCCCGTGTGCCGGGCTGCGGAGCCAGTCCTCGCCTCTGCGCCCGCGGCGGGCAGGGAGCGGCGGCTCCCCGTACCTGTCAGGCCTCTTCCCAGGACCGGCGGCGGCGTCGCAACTTCAGGAGCCCATGTCGGTGGGGGGCCCGGCCCCTCTCCCGGGAGGGGGGGCGCGGATCCCGGGGAGAGGGCTGGGGGGCCCAGGCAGCTCTAGCCCCTTCCCATGCTCTCCGCCCGGCGCCTGGCCGGGGCCGGACAGCGCCTCCGCCCGCCCCTGCGCACCGTCTCACACCCGCGCTCACACACACTCACACTCCCTCGCGCGCTCTCACACGCACTCCCCTCCCTCCTCCTGCTCTGTTTATCTCCTCCAGCTGTCTGGGGACCCAGGAGAAGCCCAGCACCGCGCCTGCGCCACGCAGTCTCCGCCCCCGCCCGGCGCCTCACAGCGGCCGCTACGCTACGGAGGGAGCGCCCGGCCGTTCCCAGAATGGCGAGCCGGGCTCCCCTCCACTCGCGCCCGGTCAACGTCTGCTGCCGGCGGCGCCCACTAACCTGCTAGTAGGGGAGCCCCGCACGGTCGCGACCAATCCACTTTGCCGCTCGCCGGACCGGCAGCCAGTGGGCGGGCGGGAAAGCCGGACTAAGCCCTGGAGCATCCTGGGAGTCGTAGTTTTTCCTCTGTCGTAGAGCTGCTGCTGGGTGGGCCCACCCCACCCCACCCAGTTGCCATTAGTTACGCAGACGCACCTCCCACTCTACATCCACGTAAAACGCTCCCTCCCGTCGCTTCTGGGAGAAACCTCGCACTAACCCTTTGCTCCCCAGAGCCTGACACAATCTAAGAGCCTCCTCCTGACTTCCTCAGAGCCCCAGAATTGCGGGACCCCCAGGCTAGGGCCTCAGGGTTCCCCAGAGCCAGGCTCAGCATATTCCTTCCAGCTCTGGGAGGTTGACATTCCTCACTCTGTCTCCAGGGTCTGAAGGAAGAGAATAAAAGCGATTCCGTTCTACACGGAGTGGCCTGGAGGGGAGCCAGCCACACACACGCTTTGGGAACCCTCAGGCTGATGCGAGAGATAAAATACATTTGAGACAGGTGGAGGCACTGCTGTTCCCACCTTTGATGAAGAGATGCAGTTTGAGCCTTTTTCTCTCCTCTTCTAAGGAAGTTCCCAAGGTGACTAGGAGGGCATTCTGCTTAACTTCTGAAGGCAGAGACCAGGCCCCACCCAGGAGGAGCCTCAAGTCAGAAAAGGCAGTGTCATCTGAGAATGGAAGCTTGTCACTCACTCACCAAGGGGTGCCATTTTGTGGGATAATAACAACACTTTGCTTTTATTGAGCATTTACTATGTCAGCACTGTATTGAGTACAGTCCTTTAAATAGGTACTAGTACTATCCCTGTTTTGCAGACAATGAAGTTAAGGCATAAAGAGGTTAAAAGCAACTTGCTTATGATCACATAGTTGATAAGGAACCAAGCAGAGATTCAAACCCAGATCTGCCTGACTCCAGAGCCCAAGTTTTTGAGCACTACCTGTCCCTCCGGTGAGAACCAAGCAGCTCCCACCCTCAGGAAGGACTGAACATACAGCCATGCGATATTTAATGATAGGAATATGTATAGAGAAATGTGTCGATAACTGATTTTGCCATTGTTCAAACATCACAAACCTAGTTGGTATAGCCTACACACCTAGGCTGACTGGTATAGCCTATTGCTCCTAGGCTAAAAGCCTGTATAGCATGTTACTATACAAAACAACACAAGATTAAATCGAGCATAAGAGAAAATAATTCAATCAAGAGACATGGTACCTAATAAGCATGTCCGGCTAGCATGGCTCAGTGGTTGAGCAGTGACCTATGAACCAGGAGGTCACAGTTCGATCCCAGGTCAGAGCACATGCCCATGTTTCAGGCTTGATCCCCTGTGTGGGTCATGCAGGAGGCAGCCGATCCATGATTCTCTCTCATCATTGATGTTTCTCTCTCTCCCTCTCCCTTCTTCTCTGAAATCAATAAAGAGAGAGAGAGAGAGAGAGAGAGAGAGAGAGAGAGAGAGAGAGAGAGAATATGAGCATAACCAATGGATACAGACAGTAGTGGGGTGAGGGCATGTGCTGGAGGGTGGGAGCAGCTGGGGAGAGGTCAATGGGGGGAAAAGGAGACTTATGTAATATTTTAAACAATAAAGAATTTAAATTTTAAACAAGAAAAAAAGACATGGTAAACATGAGATGTATGAGACTGTTACTACCAGAGCAACATGACAGACTGTTTTACAGCATACATTTTTTTTATAAATAGAAAGAGTACACTCTTAAATAATAAAAGGTATAGTAAATGCATAAACCTCTGACAGTTGTTTATTATTATCATTCTCCAGTATTATGTACTATACATACATAACTATACGTGCTATACTTTTATATTACAGGCAGTGCAGTAGGTTTGTTTAGCCAGCATCACCACAGACTCATGAGTAATGCATTGTGCTACAAATTTACTGCCGGCTACGATCTCATTAGGCATTAGGAATTTTTCAGCTCCATTATAATCTTAGGGGACCACCGTCATGTATGGGGTCCATTGTTGACCAAAATGTTGGTATGTGGCCCATGACTGTCCACATTTAGTATTAGTAGTGTTTGTCCCATGTTTATCATTGCTTGTTGTTGCTGTTTTTCTTCTACTTACATTCAGTATGAATCAGTCTCCGTTCAGCTGAGTGCTCACTCCCAGTTCATTTCAAATGGCGCAGCCGGGAGCCTGGCCTTCGGGACAAGGTGGAGTTCCTGCAAGTCCTGAAGCTCAGGCTGCAGCAGGTCTGTGGCCACGGCAGCCTCCGAGGCTATCTATGAATTCTCTTTGTGACCGACAACCAATGGGTCCGCTGCCTGTCACTACTTGAGCCAATTAAGCAGAGTCAGGGTTGAACCATACCAGGTATATTATGAGCATTTATTCCAATACTGCCGGCAGTATGGGAGAGCAGCAGGTCATCCACAAAAATCTGCTCTGCAGCCCCCCATAAGCCGGCTGCTTCTGTTGGGTAGGACAAAGGTTGCATGGGGAAGTAGGGATTACAGGCATAGGCAAGGTGGGCTGGGGGAGCTGGGGCGGGACTCCATCGTTTGGGCAACAAGGTTGTTAATCTTTTTGTAATAGGCATAAAAAGATGATGAATAGGGATGGACCACATTCCAAGGTTGATTCCTAGGGACAAGGTTGACTCACGGGTCCTGGGGGTATACCACTCTCAGCCAGGTTAGAATGTCCTTTCTTTAATCAGAACAAAACTATCATGGTTAACAGAGCGTGATTAATATTTCTTATTTTATTTCTTATAACTAATAGTTATCCTCCAATATTCTACTTCTGTCCCTAACATCTTCAGGGCAAATGATGTGAAGGTTGGGTCCAGCCGGTTTGGCTCAGTGGTTGAGGGTCGACCCATGAACCAAGAGGTCACTGGGTCATGGCACATGCCCAGGTTGAGGGCTCGATCCCCAGTGATTCTCTCTTATCATTGATGTTTCTATCTCTCTCTTACTCTCTCTTCCTCTCTGAAACCAAAAAAAATAAATACATAAAAATAAGATTCAAAAGTGGGTCCCCCTTCAACACCTTACAAGTAAAGACAATGAAAAACAAACATGTAAAACATGAGGCTTTTCGTGTAATTGCACTTTTACTGCTTACTGTTAACTTGATTAAAATTAATTGATTAAAAGAAAGATTATGGCTGGCTGGGTAGTTCAGTTAGTTAGAGCGTTGTCCCCATATGCCAAGGTTTCAGGTTCACTCCCCAGTCAGGGCACATACAAGAATCAATCAATGAATGCATAAATAAGTGGAACAACAGATCTCTCTCTCTCTCTCTCTGTCTGTCTCGCTCTCTGTCTATCTCTCTCTCTCAAATAAAAAATTATTTTTTTAATTTTTAAAGCAAGATTATAAGCCCAACTGGTGTGGTTGAGCATCCACCCAGAAACCAAGAAGTGATTCCCAGTCAGGGCACATGCTCAGGTTGCTGGTTCAATCCCCAGTAGGGGGCGTGCAAAAGGCAGCTAATTGATGTTTCCTCCCTCCTCCTCTCTCTCTAAAGTCAATAAAAACATATTTCTACAAAAGTAAATAAAAAACATCATGGCCCTAACTGATTTTGCTCAGTGGATAGAGTATTGGCCTGTGGACTCAATGGTCCCAGGTTCGATTCTGGTCAAGGGCATGTACCTTGGTTGCGGGCACATACCCAGTAGGGAGTGTGCAGGAGGCAGCTGATCGATGATTCTCTCTCATCGATGTTTCGAACTCTCTATCCCTCTCCCTTCCTCTCTATAAAAAATCAATAAAATATAAATTTTTAAAAAGATTATGAATTAGTCTATACCTCCCAAAGGGTGATTTCTCCCTGTTTGGAGCAGTTAGAACCTACCCTTGCGAAATTAGCTTTGTGAAATGCCTTTCTCCTGAAAATGTTGGAAGTCATTCCTCCTACTCTCTCCCCGACATATGTCCCACTGAATATAACAAATTATAAACTTTAGGATGAGAAGGAAGTTTTGAGATCATCTATCCATAGGTCTCCATGTTCAGGCTGAAATCCTGGTTATGGTCACTTGGTCAATTAAACTGAGTACTAGCTAACATTTATTGAATACTAGAGGCCCAGTGCACGAAATTCATGCATGGGGGAGGGGGGTGTCCCTCAGCCCAGCCTCCACCCTCTCCAATCTGGGACCCCTCGAGGGATGTCCCACTGCCCATGTAGGGCAGTGGGACATCCCTCTCACAATCCAGGACTGCTTGCTCCCAACTGCTCACCTGCCTGCCTTCCTGATTGCCCCTAACCACTTTTGCCTGCCAGCCTGATCACCCCCTAACCACTGCCCTGCCAGCCTGATTGATGTCTAACTGCTCCCCTGCCAGCCTGTTTGCCCCCAACTTCCCTCCTCTGCCGACCTGGTCACCCCTAACTGCCCTCCCCTGCAGGGTTGATTGCCCCCAACTGCCCTCCCTTGCAGGCCTGGTCCCTCCCAAAAGCCCTCCCCTGCTGGCCATCTTGTGGTGGCCATCTTGTGTCCACATGGGGGCAGGATCTTTGACCACATGGGGGCAGCTATCTTGATCTTGTGTGTTGGAGTGATGGTCAATCTGCATATTACTCTTTTATTAGATAGGACTAGAGGCCAGGTGCACGGATTCATGCACATTGAAAGGAAATTAATTAGAAGGTGCCTGGCGGGACGGGCTGGACACACCCTGGAGCCAACCTCCCATGGTCCCTTCCTGGCTGCCCAGGTTTGAAGGGCGTCTGTAGAGTGAGCAGGGTCCCTCCAGCAGGAGGGGTCCCTCGGCCTGGCCTGTGGTGATCGGCTGAAACCGGCAGTCCGACATCCCCTGAGGGGTCCCAGAGTACGAGAGGGCACTCTGCAAAGTTGCTGTCACTTGGCAGTTCCTGCATTGAGCATCTGCCCCCTGGTGGTCATTGCACATCATAGCTACTGGTTGGACAGTTGAATAGTCAGACAGTTGCTTAGGCTTTTATATATAGGTTATCGCTAGAGATAAGTGCTTAGCACTGAATTAAGTAATACTCTCACAAATCACATAGGTAGGAAGTGGTATAGTTGGGATAAAAACACGATCCCCATTTTTTTCTTTTTTGTTAATCCTCACTTGATAATTTTTTTTTCACATTGATTTTTAGAAAGAGTGGAAGAGACACAGAGAGAAACATAAATGTGAGAGAGAGACGTTGATTAGCTGCCTCCTGCACGTGCTGGATGGGGATTGAACCTGCAACCCAGGTATGTGCCCCTGACAGGGAATTGAACCCAAGACCCTTCAGTCTGATGCTCTAACCACTGAGCACACCGACCAGGGCCACAATCCCCATTTTAAACCCTTGTTCTATGCTGGCATTGTCACAGAGGATTTTAGAAATACCAACAGAGAAGTGTGGGTGAAATTTTTGTGACTCCCAGCAGTCTTTGGCATAGAGCAGACACTCAGAAAGTATTTGTTGTCAGAATGAACTTTAGTTGTAAGGGAGTGGATGACAACAAGAAGAAGAATATTAATAATAGCTGTAGCTACTATTTATGAATATTTTCTCTTTAAGCATATTTTTTATTGTTGATAGTATTACAGATATCTCTCATTCCCCCCCCCCCCCTTTACCTCCCTCCTTCCAGCCCCTACCCACCCTATTTATGACTTTTTCTACCAGGAACTTACTTATTTTCTCATGAACTCTCTTTCTCTTTTCTATATATATGAATACATTATGCATATATGACATATGTGTGTATATATGTGTACATACATGTATCTCTGCACATATATATACCTTCACACACACTAACTAATTTGATCCTCACAACCACCTTATGAATTAAGTTTTATTCTCACAGAGACTCACAGGAGGATTATGTTCAGAATTAGACACCCCTCCCAGTCAAAGGTATTTTCAGATCAATTTAAGAAGAACTTTCTAACCAATAGAGCTGGGTTACTTTGGTATGTTGTAAGCTCTCTGTCTTTGGTAATATTCATGTATAGGCCATGAGGTCATCTGTCCAGGACACTCTAGAAGCAATTATTGTATTTGTAGATATTTAATTAAGTGACCAATTTCAATATTCTCTGATTTGACTTTTGGAAACAAAGATTATTCAAATAAGGAGTGTGTGTGTGTGTGGGGGGGGGGGGGTCGGGGGATGGTGGGAGGGGAGGGGCGGCAATGAACACAGCTCCTTTTTTTCTCCTAAGAGCATCAGATGATACCCCAACCGATCAGCTCTGCAGGAGTAGTCACTAATATCACCCTTTTAATCTCCTGATTGGACTATGGGCAAAAGGGGGCATATTCAACCTAAAATTGAAGATGCTCATATTTTACAACCCAGAAATTCTATTCTACTTCTAACATCTTAGAGGAATTGTTGCACATGTGCAGAAGGAGCCATGGGTAAGGATACTACTTCAAACCATGTTCAAATAGGAAAATAAGGTCAAAACAACCTAACTGTCCCATAGGAAAATGGACGGATGAATTGTGGTTTGTTCAGTGAAATACTGCACAACCAATTAAATGATTTACATACTATAAAGATAAATACATTTTAAAAATTGATGTCAGAGAGGAAGGGAGAAGGAGAGAGAGACAGAAACATCAATGAGAAGAGAGAATCATTTATCGGCTGCCTCCTGCACACCCCACACTGGGGATTGAGCCCGAAATCTGGGCATGTGCCCTGACCGGGAATCAAACTGTGACCTCCAGATTCATGGGTCAATGCTCAACCACTAAGCCATGCCAGCAGGCAGGATACATTTTAAAACATAATAATGAGTGAAAAAAGGAAGGCGAAAGATGATACATTCGGTATGATATTTATGTAAAACTTAACACAAAAATACCATATATTATCAATACTTACTTACATAGCAAAAATACAAAATCTTAAATAGGAGAGACATGCGGAATTTTAGGGAGAATTGCTGTCTAATTTTGGTTACATCTGAGAAAAAGGAAGAAAGAAGAAGTGAGGAATGGGGTTTTAGGCATATTTGTAACACTTTATTTCATTTAAAAAATTATTTAATTTATTTTTTTAATTAAATCTTTATTGTTGAAAGTGTTAGATATGTCTCCCTTCTTCCCCCATTGACCCCTTCTTGCGCGCCCCTTCCCTCTCCCCCCCCACCCCCCCCCCCGCAGGCCTTAACCACCCTATTGTCTCTGCCCATGGGTTATGTATATATGCATACAAGCTCGTTGGTTTATCTCTTACCCCCCACCCCCACCCCACCCCTGCTTTCCTTCTGAGATTCCAGTCTGTTCTATGCTTCTATGTCTGGATCTATTTTGTTCATCAGTTTATTTTGTTCATTAGATTCCACATATGAGTGAGATCATGTGATACTTGTCTTTCTCTGACTGGCTTATTTCGCTTAGCATAATACTCTCCAGGTCCCTCCATGCTATCTCAAAGGGTAAGAGATCCTTCTTTTTTATTATTGCATAGTATTCCCTGGTATAAATGTACCACAGCTTTTATATCCACTCATCTACTGAAGGGCTAAAATTTTATTTGAGAGAGAGAGAAAAAAAAAGAAAATCAATCATTTGCCCAACTGGGGATTGAACCCACAACCTAGGTATGTGCCCTGACTGGGAATCTCAAACCCCTGACCTTCTGGTTTACCAGATGATGCTCCAACCAACTGAGCCACACTGGCCAGGGCTAACATTTTATTTCTTAAAAAAGAGGTTAGATGGGGGAAGGGGTGGCAGGGGAGAGGTCAATGGGGGGAAAAAAGGAGACTCATGTAATACTTTAAACAATAAAGAATTTTAAAAAAAGAGGTTAGAGGTAACTATAGCAAAATATTAAACATCACTATTATTATCTGTACTTTCCTGAGTGTTTGAAATATTTTGCAATTAAATGGTTTTAAAACTTTTAAGGTTAAATGAAGGGACAAAAGTTGTTCTTGACACAGGCCTGTCTGAAAGTTAAAGGCCCAACCTTGGCCGGGTAGCTCAGTTGGTTAGAGCATCATTCTGATATGAAACCTTTTGTGTTCAATCCCAGGGCAGGGCACATACAAGAATCAACCAGTGAATGCATAAATAAGTGGAACAACAAATTGATGTTTCGCTCTCTCTCCCATCCCCTCTGTCTCTAAAATAAATGAATTAAAAATTTTTTTAAAAATAAATTGTTAAATAAATAAATAAAGCCCTGGCTGGTGTTTCTCAGTGGTTAGAGTGTTGGCCCGTGCACTGAAGGGTCACAGGTTCAATTCCCAGTCAAGGGCACGTACCTGGGTTGCAGGTTAGATCCGCCCTGGTCAAGGCACCTGCAGGAGGCAACCAATGTGTCTCCTTCATATCAATGTCTCTCTCTCTCTCTCTCTCTCTCTCTCTCTCTCTCTCTCTCTCTCTCTCTCCCACCCCTCCCTTCCTTTCACTCTCTCTAAAAATCAATGGGGAAAAAATATCCTCAAGTGAGGATTAACAACAACAACAACAACAAAATCCTATCTAATAAAAGAGTAATATGCAAATTAACCATCACTCCGCTACACCAATAAGCCATGTCCACCAGCCATGCCCACCAGCCAATCAGGAGAAAATATGCAAATAAACCCAACCAAGATGGCTACGGCCACAGAGAGCAGGAGGGAGGCTTGGGTTTCCCAGGCAATGGAGGAAGCCAAGCTTTCCACACACCCTGGCCTGCCCAGGCCTCTGCTTAAGGCTACAAAGTTTCAATTATAGAAGATACATAAATCCCAACAGAAATGGCTGCCGCCATGGAGCAAGCAGAAGGCTTGGCTCCACTCCAGGCTACAAAGTTTCAATTGTAGAAGATAAATAAACCCCAGATACCAGGGCCTCCGCTTGGTCGCTGGGGGGCGTGGCCGGCCTGCAAACCACCACAGGCCCCTTGCCCAGGCCGCTCCACGCCCCAAGAGAACCCCTACCCTGATCCGGGACACCCTTCAGGGCAAACCAGCTGGCCCCCACCCATGCACCAGGCCTCTATCCTATCTAATAAAAGAGTAATATGCAGATTGATCATCACTCCAACACACAAGATGGCTGCCTCCATGTGAACACAAGATGGCCACCACAAGATGGCCAGCAGGGGAGGGCAGTTGGGAGGGACCAGGCCTGCAAGGGAGGCCAGTTGGGGGCAATCAAGCTTGCAGGGGAGGGCATTTAGGAGTGACCAAGCCGGCAGAGGAGGGAAGTTAGGGAGGACCCAGACCTGCAGGAAAGGGCAGTTGGGAGGGACCCAGGCCTGCAGGGAAGAGCAGTTGGGGGGGACCAGGCCTGCAGGGGAGGGCAGTTAGGGGTGACCAGGCCTGCAGGGGAGGGCAGTTAGGGGCAAACAGGCTGGCAGGGGAGCAGTTAGGCATCAATCAGTCTGGCAGGGGAGTGGTTAGGGGGTGTGATCAGGTTGGCAGGCAGAAGTGATTAGGGGCAATCAGGAAGGCAGGCAGGTGAGCAGTTGGGAGCCAGCAGTCCCAGATTGGAGAGGGTGCAGGCTGGGCTGAGGGACACCCCCCCATGCGTGAATTTTGTGCACCGGGCCTCTAGTAATCTTACATAATAAAAAGGTAATATTTAAATTACCATCACTCCGCTACGCCCATGATTGGGCCAGCGGGTGACACAGGGGGCGGGACTCGGGGTGGCTGGGGTGGTGATTGGGCTGGCAGGACGCTGAGCTCGCGTTGCCAGCGGCGACGCGAGCTCAGCGTCTGCGCCATGGCTGTGCTGCGGCACAGACAGGCCTCTGGGGCAGCGAGCCGAGCCGGCGTTTTGGAGGTTTGGAGGCGGCGGGCGGTGGGCGGGCGGCGCGGCTCCCCGGGGAAGAGTCTGGTGGCAGTTGGGCCGCAGGAGCATGTGGCAGCGGCCCCAGCCTTCCTGGGCGGGAGGCAAAGGCAAGACCCCGGCCTGGGCTCCTGCCGCAGGAGGACCACGCCCCCACCCCGCCTCTCCCTAGGGGCCCAGGGACTTCGGAGCTGCTGACCAGCGGACAGACAGCTTACACGTGCATGATTAAATCATGCACTCGGCTTCTTTTAACCATTCATAAAGGTTAATGGTTCATACCTGTACTGTGGTAATTATTATCATACAAGAATCTCATTGTTAAAACAAACAAAACAAAACAAAAACAGGTGCTAATTCCTTTTATTTCTTTTAGAACTTATGGTTGCAAAGCCTTTGGAAGTATGGTCCAGGTCACTGTGAGAAAAGGTTGAGACCCATGGAATTCAATTAGTCCCTTCATTTTACCAAGGAGAAAACCATGGCCTAGAATAGTTTGGTGACTTGTCTAAAGTCACAAATCACCAGAGGCCCACACTGTCCAGTTCAACTGGTCCATCAAGAGTACCCAAATCATCTTAAACACACAGCATCTGTGTTCAAGCTGTTCCCTCCACTTGGAATCACTCTCTTGCTTTCCTTTATCTTACTGATCTTTTGTTCCTTCTCTAATCCCTGACTTTGCTAGACTAAGAGAGAATTAGCCAATTTCATTTCCCAAACTTGAGTCTGAAATTTAGAATCAAGTGGGTCCTAATCTATTCCCTGCTCAGGATCCTCAGTTCTCTGCTCAGCCCTTCCCAGGAAAACAAGTTCTCTGTCTCACAGGGCAACATGTTTTCATGTTTGTACTATGTTTTCACCTTTCACGTCCCGCGTGGTTCAGGGTCCCGGTTCAGGGTTCGGGTTCTGGAGAAGGCCGCACACAAATGAAAGAGACTAGAAGAGTATTAATATGGGAATATTGGGGGTCAGGCGGGAGCCCACCTCTAGGGGGAGGACTACACCCCACTCTGGCTTTGCTATCCCTTTTATTAAGGTTATGAGATACACCCATATCCTTTAGGCAGGAAATTCTAATAATAGCCAATCAGTAAGAATTTGCATAAGAGCCGAAACCGGTTTGGCTCAGTGGATGGAGCATCGGCCTGCGGACTCAGGGGTCCCGGGTTCGATTCCGGTCGAGGGCATGTACCTTGGTTGCGGGCACATCCCCAGTAGGGGGTGTGCAAGAGGCAGCTGATAGATGTTTCTTTCTCATCGATGTTTCTAACTCTCTCTTCCTCTCTGTAAAAAATCAATAAAATATATTTTTTAAAAAAAAAGAATTTGCAAAGAGTAACAGGTGGAGGCTGCTTCAACTACCAATGTCTCAACTAAACAGTGAGTGATTAGCTCCGACCTTTCAGAGCAATTAAGGTTGACCAGCCTTCAGGCACATATCTTTATTAGTGACAATGATCAGTTTTCCGGCAGTACTACTCTGATCATTAGCCAGGTCTTAATAATAAAGATCTTACACTTATTTTGTCTCAACTCTGTTTTCTGTGGCAAGGTAGATTTGTGTATTAAATGAGGCGACACTGCCGAAACCGGTTTGGCTCAGTGGATAGAGCGTCCGCCTGCGGACTCAAAGGTCCCGGGTTCGATTCTGGTCAAGGGCATGTACCTTGGTTGCCGGCACATCCCCAGTAGGGGGTGTGCAAGAGGCAGCTGATCGATGTCGATGTTTCTAACTCTCTATCCCTCTCTCTTCCTCTCTGTAAAAAAATCAATAAAATATGTTTTTTTAAAAAAGAAAATAAAATAAATGAGGCGATACTTGTGTAAACTGTAAAGGTCTGAGCCAATCTGGTGAGAGGTAATTTATAAGAATAAAAGCGCAATATGCTAATTAGACCGGACGTCCAGCCGCAGCAGTGGGGGCCAAGGCAGAGGCAGCCGCAGTGGTGGCAGGGTCAGAGGCAGCCGCCATGGCAGTGGGGGTCGAGCCTATTGCACAAATTTCTTGCATCAGGTTTCTAGTCCTATATAATAAAACCCTAATGTGCAAATCAAATGACTGAAAGAACTACCCGTCGCTATGATATGCACTGACCACCAGGGGCAGACACTCAATGCAGGAGCTGCCCCCTGGTGGTCAGTGTGTTCCCAGAAGCTGGGCTCACAGCTGGCGAGCACAGCGGAGCCTCTACTCCGCTGCTGGTGGGCGGTACCCCCCAGTCGGGCCTAAGCCAGCAGGTGAACATCCCCCAAGGGGTCCTGGACTGCGAGAGGGTGCAGGTTGGGCTGAGGGACCCCCCCAAGTGCACGAATTTCATGTACCAGGCCTCTAGTCATAACATAATGATCCCTTTTGCCTTTAAAAAACTTCAGATAATGAATACAGCTCTCATATCCCCACTGTGTCTTCTCTTTCCTAAATGAAAGGTCTCCATCTCTTTTTAATCATGCCAAACGAGGGGGTAAAGATTGCCACTAGTGGGAATATTCAAGAGACTATGTCAAGGAATTCTATGGATTTCCAAAAGAAGCATTCCAAAAATGTCTACAAAATGATGGCCCCACTACAATAGTTAGCAGATCGGCTTTAAGTTGCAAGTAATACATAACCTGACCAGTAGTGGCTGGTCAACATGAAGTTGAGGTTTTTCTGTGTTTTTTAAAAAAAATGTGTTTTTATTGATTTCAGAGAGAAATGGATAGAGTGAAAGAGATAGAAACATCAATGATGAGAATCATTGATCAGCTGCCTCCTGCACAACCCCTACTGGGAATGGAGCCCACAACCGCGCATGTGCCCTCGAAAGGAATCAAGCCCGGGACTCTTCAGTCCACAGGCCAACACTCTATCCACTAAGCCAAACCAGCTAGGGCGAGGTTGAGTTTTCTCACATAACAAGAAGTCCTGAGGTAGATGATTGCGGGAATTAGTTCAGCTATTCAACATAGTTCATTTTTATTTTTTTCTGCTCTAGCATCCTTTAGTTTTTCATGCAGTAACAAAATGACTGCTAGAGCACCAAGTATCATACCTATGTTCAAAGCATGAAGAATAGGGAGGAAGGAGCAGCACTAGCTGCCTTTTATTAAGAAAGTATAAGTTGCCCTAGCCGGTTTTGCTCAGTGGATAGAGCATCGACCTGTGGACTGAAAGGTTTCGGGTTCAATTCCGGTCAAGGGCACATGCAGGAGGCAGTCGATCCATGATTCTCATCATTGATGTTTCTATCTCTCTCTCCCTCTCCCTCCCTCTCTGAAATCAATAAAAATATATTAAAAAAAAGAAAAAGAAAGTATAAGTTGCCCGCCAGGTGTGGCTCAGTGGTTGAGTATTGACCCATGAACCAGGAGGTCACGGTTCCATTCCTGGTCAGAGTCAGGGCGCATTCCGGTGTTTCAGGCTTGATTCCCAGTAAGGGGCATGCAGGAGGCAGCCAATGATTCTCATTTTTATTATTGTTTTTGCTGCAAAAAGCTTTGTTTCCACTTGGTCCAATGCATGGGAGAGGACTCCAGGATGATTAAAAGGATGCCTAGTGGTTCCAGGGAGAAGCTCAGGCAAAAGCCAGACACCAGGGGGAGCAGAGGGGCCCCTCAAAGGCCTTTAGACTCCAAAGCTCCTAGTTGTGCTTAAAGGTGAGCCTTTTGAAGAGATACTGGCCCAGCCCAGTCTGGGGGCCGGCCAGCCTGCAGAGGTTAGTCAGGTGTCGCCCATCTTTGTGATGAGTTTCACCTCCTCACCCCGGAAGTGGTTCTCCGGGAAGTTGCTGAGATGAGGGTCTTTGGGGATAGAACATTGGGCATGCAGCTCCACAGGGCCTGGGTCAGTCCTAGCTGGTTTGGCTATCGCTCTCTTCCTCTCCCTTCCTCTCTGAAATCAATAAAAATATATTAAAAGCAAAACAAAACAGAAGGGCCTGGTCCAGGGTCCTCTCCAAGGCCAGGGCGGCTTCCAGGGCGTCCTGAGTTTTGCCCACTCATCTTGGGGAGGCTTCAGCACGTCACCAAGATAATGCAGTCACCGCATTGGTTTTCCATATTTAAGATGCTCAGCGCCCTCGAGCTTCTTCTCCACCAACTTGTGGAATAAGTGGCCCACGCGAGCTGGCCTGGGGATTGACGGCAGCCTCCACCTCGGTGGAATCGTTCTGACAAATCTTGGTAGTTAGAAATAATATGTAAAGTTCTTAGTGATGTTCGGCGATAAGAAGTTAAGGTAAAGACAAAAGTGTTGGCTGGTCTCGGAGGCTGAGGATGGCTGAGGAGGTTCTGAAGGTGGTGACTAGAAAAGACGTTGGAGGAGGATTGGAGGCTCGAAGAAGAGGCCTCCATGGGTCTGTTCCGTCCAAACACTGTTAAAGCAAGAGACAGATCCAGGACAGTTGAGGGCACTGTGTCTCTATCTCATCATTGATGTTTCTATCTCTCTTTTCTTCTCCCTTCCTCTCTCTGAAAATCAATAAAAACATTAGAGGAAAAAAAGAAAAAGGAAAGGAAAGGCAATGTAGCATGAATAACCCAAGGTTGGGGGAAGTATGAGGAATGATAGTGAGCCCACAAGAGCCTTGCTAACGTAGTTTTGAGGATCATGAAGAAAGGGCTACCCAGGAGTGAGATTTGAACTCAGGCCTCCCAGGAAGACCCATAATATAAACACTTTTTAAAGTTGACTCACACATACAAATTTTGTCTTTTCACAAAATTCTCCTAATCCTTGCTAATTGAATTGTGCTATGGGACCAGCAACATTAGTATCAACAAAGAGCTGGTTAGAAATGCCGTTTCAGAGGCTTCACCAGATCTCCTGAATCAGCGACCTTTTAAAACTAGATATGTATATACATTAACCTGTAAGACACAGTGTTCTAAGGTACCTTGATTGCAGAAGCTGTGGATTTCGGATTTAGTACTTTTGGCCCATTAGAATGTCAACTCTATAAAGGGAGGACTTTTCCCCCATTTTATTTTTTTCTGCTTGTATATGGTAAAAAACTCAGGCTGAACCCTTATGCATTTAATCCTACACCCTCCCATGCTCTCACAGAAAATTCATGGAATACTAAAGTTTTCAGAAGGACCAGCCAACACTATTTATTTGAACTACAAGAGATAATGGAAATGTTCTTTATCTCTATTGTCCAATATGATAGCACTATTCATAACTATCTGTTGAGCACTTGAAACGTGTCTGGTGTGACTGAGAACTGAATTTTAAATGTTCATTTTTAAATATATATATATTCTTATTGATTTCAGAGAGGAAGGGAGAGGCAGATAAGATAGAAACATCAATGATGAGAGAGAATCATTGATTGGCTGCCTCCTGCATGTCCTCTACTGGGGACCGAGCCTGTAACTTGAGCATGTGCCCATGACCTCCTGGTTCATAGGTCGATGCTCAACCACTGAGCCACACAGCCGGGCTTCATTAGTTTTAATTAAGTTTAAATAGCCACATGTGGCTAGTGGCTACCATAGTGACATCACAGACCTAATCCTCTAATCTATGGACGGAAAAAGTTAAGCTCAGGAAAATGTCAGTTGCTTGAGTAAGATCACACCATGAGAAGAAGAAATCTAGGTGTGATTTGATGAGTATTTTTAGGGAGCAGCTATAGGGTTAAGCCTTGGGCTGACCTGTTGACAAAGCCACAAACAAGTCCCAGCTTAGAGGGCACAGCCCTCTTAGCATAATTCAGCTTGACCTTATGACCTCCCTAGATCCTTCCTGGGTAGCTAATGGGCTGTGGGAGGTGCAGCAAGTGCTGCCAAAACAAGTGAAACTTACAAGAACATTGTAACTATGTTGACCACTACCTTGTTTACCTCTGGCTATAAAATAAAGGCTCAGCTGGCCATCTGGATCTCTCTCTGTGGCCTCAGCCAGGCGCAGGAGATCCACCTAGACCCAGCTTATTCTCTTTGTCTGTCTTTTCTTTAATCCTTCACTGCCCCCCCCCCCCCCCCCCCCCCCCGCCTCAGGCTCACCGAACCCTTGGCTGTGCTGGCACAGCGTAAACATTAAAGGTAAAGTGCAATGAAACTGGGCAACTTGGATAACTTCTCTGGGCCTCACATCTCTTCTGTAAAAGGAGGCATTTATTATTTGCTTGCTTTAAAATCCCTTCTAATTATTCATGTTGAATGATTCTCATTGGGTAATTTGTGTGCCTTCCTTGTATAGTGCCACCTAGTGGCAAACTGTGAACCCTACATCTCCTCCTCCTGGATCAAATTCTTGACCAAGGAGAATGGAAACTTGTGAGTTGACCACTCCCTTGCTGTGAGTGATTTGGTCATCAGATCCCACTCCCATCTACTCTGCTCACATAGATGTGGGCAGCAGTTCAGCGCTGATACTTCGAGACATCCCAGGGCTTTTCCTGATTACCTCTCACTCTCTGCATTCATAGGACTGTGCTCTTGATGGAGCCGTACTTAATTTACATGTCAGAAGTCTCCTGGCCCTAGCTGGTTTGGCTCAGTGGATAGAGAGTTGGCCTGCGGACTGATGGGTCCCAGGTTCGATTCCAGTCAAGGGTACATGCCCGGGTTGTGGGCTCGATCCCCAGTGTGGGTCCTGCGGGAGGCAGCTGATCAGATATTCTCTCTCAGTCGTTGATGTTTCTATCTCTCTCTCCCTTCCTCTCTGAAGTCAATAAAAAAATATATATTTTTAAAAAGTCTCCTGTACCTGCCTGTGTCTGGTCCATGACATGGCAGCCACCTCCTCTTCCAAGCACCCCGTTTGATTTTTTTTTCTTCTCTTTGTCATAGCTCCACTGATGACCCAGAGAAGAGCCAGCAGGTGGAAAGCCATACACTCCTTAACATTAATGGGGGACAGTACTAGATTCTCAAGGCCCTTGTCCCCAAGGTCATAATAGCTCAGTGACCTTGGACAAGTCATTTATTTTTTCTGAGCCTCAATTTTCATAGTAGAGGTAAAATAATACCTTGGATAGTTTTGGTAGTTAGAAATAATATGTAAAGTACTTAGTGAAAAGACAAAAAATAATTTAAAAAAAGAAAAAAGTAATAAATTACTTAGTGCATAATAGGTAATCAATAAATGGTTGGTTATAATCACAGGAATGACACATATATCCCCACCTTCTATTTGCTCGGCAGTGACTTCTGAACTCTAGGGGATGCAGAAGAGCTGTAGAAGTGATATGCGCTGGCTTCCTCGCTGACTGTAAACAGTAGGCTACCACAGAAGCAAGAGCAGATAATTGGAGGCAGGGTATAATTAAGTCCAAAATGGTGGGCTGTGGCCTATGAGTGCTGCTGGGGCACAGTGCCAGCAAAGATAATAACCATCCTCATGTCTACATAACACTTCAGTGTTTACACTGTCCTTTAACATCTATAGTTTTACTTATAACAACCCTGAGGTGAATATTAATGTTATCACCTCCATTTTATAGAGGGAACTGAGGCTCACAGAGGCAAAATGACATGCCCAAGGATGTACTAGGAAGTGGCAAAGGTGGGCCTTGAGCTAGAGGCATCCTGACTCAGAGGCAGTCTTTTTTTCACTCCCCAGAAGGTTTTCTGAATGAGTCTGGACTGGAGATGGGTCTTGAAGGTGAGGGGTATTGGAGAAGTAGTGGAGGCTTTTCAAGCAGTGATCCCTATCCGGGATGCAATGGAAAAGGATGGGAAGTTAGACCAGGTCACGCTGGATTCCTAACCCAGCCTGCCGGGATGGATGTGATGGGAGGGCTTCCTAAAGAAAGTGACATCTGGTCTAAGACCAGGATGATGGGGAAGAGTTAGCCGGAGCCCTCGGGCAGAAGAAATGCCAGGAGCACATGTGAAGACATGAGAACAGTTCAATGAGGTGAGGCAGGGGCAGAGTGTGGTGAAAGTGAGACTGTGCCCAGATGGGGAAGGGCCTTGTAAGCCACATTAAGATCTTGGACTTTATTTTTTATTTATTTTATTTTTTTGTTAATCCTCACCCGAGGATATTTTTCCATTGATTTTTAGGTAGAGTGGAAGAAAGAGGGAAAGACCAACAGAAACATCGATGTGAGAGAAACACATCAATTGGTTGCCTCCTGCATGAGCCTCGACCAGGGCCAGGGCTGGGGAGGAGCCTGCAACCAAGGTACATGCCCTTGACCGGAATCAAACCTGGGAACCCAAAGGTGGTCTTCAGGACAACGCTCTATCTACTGAGTCAAACCGCCTAGGGCCATGGTCAGCAAACTGCGGCTTGCGAGCCACATGCGGCTCTTTGGCCCCTTGAGTGTGGCTCTTCCACAAAATACCATGGCCTGGGTGAGTCTATTTTGAAGAAGTGGTGTTAGAAGAAGTTTAAGTTTAAAAAATTTGGCTCTCAAAAGAAATTTTAGCCCTCGCCAGTTTGGCTCAGTGGATAGAGTGTCGGCCTGTGGACTGAAGGGTCTCAGGTTCGATTCTGGTCAAGGGCACATGCCTGGGTTGTGGGCTTGATCCCCGGGGGGGGGGGGGGGGCGTGCAGGAGGCAGCCAATCAATGATTCTCTCTCATCATTGATGTTTCTATCTCTCTCTACCTCTTCCTTCCTCTCTGAAATCAATAAAGAAAAAAAAAAGTAAATGCATTGTATGGGTTCTGGGTCACTGTCTCTCCCTCAGAGGATAGCTGTCCCACCCGGCCCCAGCTTTAAAAAAAAAAAAAGAAATTTCAATCATTGTACTGTTGATATTTGGCTCTGTTGACTAATGAGTTTGCCGACCACTGGTCTAGGGCTTTTTTTTTTTTTAATTTAAATAAATCTTTATTGTTCTAGGGCTTTTTTTTTCTTTTCTTTTTCTTAAGATCTTGTACTTTATATCAGGCCATTGAAAACTCAATGGCGTGTTTACCCAGACAATGTGAGCTTTAAACCAATCACTCTGATTGCAACGTGGAGAGTGAATGGCAGGGGCTAAACTGGAGGCAGAGACTGGTTACAAGGCTGATGCTGTAACCCAGGCAAGAAAGGAGGGCTGGCCCTAACCGGTTTGGCTCAGTGGATAGAGCGTCGGCCTGCGGACTCAAGGGTCCCAGGTTCGATTCCGGTCAAGGACATGTACCTTGGTTGTGGGCACATCCCCAGTGGGGAATGTGCAGGAGGCAGCTGATCGATGTTGCTAACTCTCTATCCCTCTCCCTTCCTCTCTGTAAAAAAATTAATAAAATATATTTTTTAAAAAAGAAAGGAGGGCTGCCTGGTGGAGGGAGCACCATAGGGATCGGGAAACAGCAGATGTGGGAGAGAATTGAAGAGGCAGAAAGAAATGCACTGGAGCCGATTAATTTGAAAGGGGTTGGTGGGGCAGGCAGAAAGAAAGGAGTTGGGGAGGACTTCTGGTTTCTGGCTGGAGCTGCTGCATGGGTGGCTGTGTCAATCTGGCGCTCGGGACAATGACGAAGAAAGTCTGAAGGGAGAGCAAAGGAGTGAGGCTTCTAAGGGTGAGAGGGATTTAGCAGCTGATGGGGATTAGGAGGAGAGTGAATCTTAGTGGAAGGAAGTAGAATTGCCCCTTTTTATTCATTGAACATGTTAGGGACCTACCATATGTTAGACACGAGGATTACAGCAGTGAACCAAACAGACCAGGTCCTTGTCCTCCTGGAGTTTAAGGTCTAGTAGATGAAGACAAACAATAAACAGAAAAATAAGTACAGTTTAAATCTACGTATCAGTGGACTCACGGGGTTCAGACCCGTGTTGTTCAAGGGTCAACTGTATATGGATATGCCAAGATGTCGTAGGTGCTATGAGGACAAATGAGACATAGTAAGGGGATGTGGGTGATGGAAGCTGCTGTTTGGATATGGGGTGATCAGGGAAGGCTTCTCTGATTTTTAGGCAGAGACCCAAATGAGGTGAGGAAGTAATATGGGGGACACCCTTCTGGGCGAAACGAAGGGCAAGGCTTTGAGGTGAGAGGGACTCTGCAGGCGGTGGCCACTCTAACCATGGCAGAGAGTGAGGTCAGAAATGGGAGCTGGATACCCAGTACAAAAATGGAATTTTACCATAAACCCATGCCCTCTTCCCCTAAGAGGTGAAATCCCCCCAGATCATTTTTTGAGCCCATGCTTCTAAAGATGTGAACTGGCATTGTTCTCTCCCAGCTCTGCCACTTACCAGCTGCATAACCTTTGTCATGCCATTTACTTTCTCTGAGCCTTGACGTTCTCATCTATAAAATGGGTGTATTAATACAGAGTTGCTTTTGAAGAAATTGCTCAATAGTGTTAGCCTGTTCTTTCTCCCGTGGGAGGATGAAAGATACAGGATGGAGAAAACTGGTTTAATTGAGGTGTGAGAATCTGATACATTCTAGCATTGAACTCTCATTGCTACAACTGCTGGCAAGAAAATTGTACAGCATACATCCTTCGCCTCCTTTTTCTCTCCCCTCTTTTCCTTCCCCCAAATCCTGACCTGGACATATTTGTATTTCAAGCAGGCCTGCAGAAGAGAGCAATGGACAAATTTCCTGGATGCATGATATCCTAGGAAGGAATCAGCAGAGGGGGTGTGGTGGAAGAAATGACTCAACAGAGAGTATGTTGACTTTTGCATAAGCTCCAGCCTTTCACTTCCTGCCCTGAGGTATCTGTGTTGGGTGGGTGGCTCCAGTCTTACCTTGAGATTCTAGATGTTGAGCCTTTGAAGTCCTCTGAAGCAGGGTGGGATGTGGGTGGCAGGGTGGGCAGTGGGTGATCATCTCTGTGCTAGTGACTTAGATTCATGCCAGAGCTTGCCTCTGCAGGCAAAGAAGGACGAGCACGTGGAAGGCAGGTTCATTGGGGTAGGGAGCCTCTGGTGACTGAACGGTATGACCTTGACTGAATCACTGTGTAATCAGCCACACCCTTGCTCAATAGCCTTCAAAGGCTGCTGCACAGGATAAAGTCCCATAGGCCTCACCTGGTCCCAATCTACAATGTCGGTGGGGCCTGCTACTCTACCACACCCCTTGCCCAAGCTTCCTGCAATGCAGCCTCATCAATCTTGGAATAGTAAGACCTTTCTTTTTTTGATGCCTTTCTCCCCTGGGTTTCATATATGCTGTGGATGGAAAAAGGAATTCTATGGAAAGTAACCTCACAGGGTGATCTGATTATAAATTCCTACTTGGGTAGGTCATGGTGGCTAATAATGACCCAGGCATATAACTTTTTAAAATATATATATTTTATTGATTTTTTTTACAGAGAGGAAGAGAGAGGGATAGAGTTAGAAACATCAATGAGAGAGAAACATTGGTCAGCTGCCTCCTGAACACCTCCTACTGGAGTTGTGCCCGCAACCAAGGTACATGTCCTTGACCGGAATCGAACCTGGGACCTTTCAGTCTGCAGGCCGACGCTCTATCCACTGAGCCAAACCAGTTAGGGCGGCATATAACTTTTTTTTTATTTTTTATTTTTTATTTTTTTTTATATTTTATTGATTTTTTACAGAGAGGAAGGGAGAGAGATAGAGAGCCAGAAACATCGATGAGAGAGAAACATTGACCAGCTGCTTCCTGCACACCCCCTACCGGGGATGTGCCCATAACCAAGGTACATGCCCTTGACCGGAACCGAACCCGGGACCTTTCAGTCTGCAGGCCGACGCTCTATCCACTGAGCCAAACCGGTTTTGGCGGCATATAACTTTTTAACAATATAATACTTATTGATTTCAGAGAGGATGAAAGAGGGAGAGATAGAAACATCAATGATGAGAGAGAATCATTGATTCGCTGCCTACTGCACGCCCCCTACTGGGGATCAAGCCTGCAACCCCAGCATGTGCCCTGACCAGGAATTGAACCGTGACCTCCTGGTTCATAAGTCAATGCTCAAACACTAAGCCACGCTGGTTGGCCTGAAAAGCTATGTTTTAAAATCATGAAATATATCATACTAGAGGCCCGGTGCATGGAATTCTTGCATGGGGTGTGTGTGTGTGGGGGGGGGGTCCCTCAGCTGGGCCTGCACCCTCTCCAATCCAGGATGCTGGTTCCTAACCACTCACCTGCCTGCCTGCCTGACCACCCCTAACCACTCTGCCTGCCTGTCTGATCACCCCTAACCCCTCTGCATGCCTGCCTGACCACCCCTAACCACCTCTGCCTGCCTGCCTGATGCCCCTAACTGCTCCCCTGCCAGCCTGATCACCCCTAACTGCTTTCCCCTGCTGGCCTGATCGTCCCTAACTGCTCTCCCCTACCAGCCTGATCACCCCTAACCGCCTCTGCCTCAGCCCCCGCCACTGTGGCTTTGTCTGGAAGGATGTCCGGAAGATGTCTGGTCTATCCAGTCTAATTAGCATATTACCCTTTTATTAGTATAGATATACAGAAGAGTATATCAAACATATAAATACGGTCTAAAGAATAACTATAAAATGAACATAACCAAATCTGTTTTTAGCATTATGTTCATTCCTTTATATCTTCCTCCTGAAACTTTCCCCTGACCTGCAAGGCCAGCACTGAGTACCCCTAATCTAGGATCAGGGCATATACTAGGAGCAACCAATGAATGCATAAATAAGTGGAACAACAAATCAACGTTTCTCTCTCTTAAATAATTAATCAATACAATTTTAAAAAGAGAATGTAAAATTCTCATAACAGTTTTTATATTGATTACATGTCAAAGGGATAACACTTTGAATGTGTTGAATTGAATAAAATGTTAATTTCATCTGTTTCTTTTTACTATTTCTTTTTTGTAGTTACCAGAAAATTTTAAATTATACATGTGGTTCACATTATATTTCTATTGGACAGAGGTATTCTATAAAGAGTGAACTTCCCACAACCAGATGCATTTAAACATGGAGTGCATTTTGGTGGAGTAGTGATGGTAGCAGTGGAAGTTGGATTAACTGATCTGTAAGGTAGATTTTAGCTTTATGAGTTTTTTATTCTACTAGAGGCCCGATGCATGAAAATTCATGCAAGGGTAGGCCTTCCTTTCCCTGTCTGTTGGCACCGGCACCCGGGACCTGGGTGGCTTCCCTCCTCTGGCCGCCGGCAGGCACCTGGAACCCAGGCTTTGCTCCAGCCCCAGCTTCGTCCGGAATGACTTTTGGAAGGATGTCCGGTCTAATTAGCATATTACCCTTTTATTATTATAGATGTTTCCAGCCTTTTCTCCCTCTCTTTGCCTATACCTCCAGTCTGCTTCTGCCAAAGTGTTATTCCTCAAATACACACTTTGGTTTTTTGTCTCGGACCCTCTGTTTACCCAGTTCATTTATCTGGAATGACCTCTTTACTATCTCTTTTGTCAAAATCCTACAGAACCTGAAAAGCAACATCCTTGAAGCCTTTCCTGGCTCCCCACAGGTGGAAAGTAACTCTGAAGGCCTCCAGCACTACTCACCAACCAACCCCTCAATAGTTCTGTGGTTTGGCAATTTGCTAACTTCTTTCTCAAGCACCTTGAAGTCAGGGGTACTTGGCACAGATACTTCCAAGAACGGATGTCCAGACCTTCAAACTTTCCATGTGATCTTTCCTAAGATCCATCCTCTGGAGAATTTATGCTGAAGTCTAGGTCCATCTTCTTTTCCACCTCCCCTGCTCATACTTTACAAAATCTCCAACTCAGGTTTTTACCCACAGCATTACCCAGGGGTAAAGACCTCAGGGCACCAACCAAAGATGAAGGACTCTAATGACTGGACAACAAAGCATTTAGCAAGCTGGCAGTTGCTAGTTCTTTGCTTTCAATAAAGTTGAAGAAGGTTCTAATTTTGTTGTCATTAAAAATAACTTTTAATAATAGTGCACTAAAAAAAAATAATACTTCACTATGTGAATGTATGGCTTGTAACTCAAAAGGAATTCAAATAATTAACATTATTAAAACAAAACTTCCTCCATTCTCATTTACTGATTTATGTGAACATGGTTTCTCAGTGATCCTATTTCTAAAAATACAAAATAGATAAAATTGATGCTGAATCCAGTTGCATTCTAGCAATAAGCAATATTTATCCATAAATATATAAACTAATGACAAAATACCTATTTCAGTAAGAGATGCTTTCCCAATTTTATTTTACTCTTTAATCATTATTTATCAAAAGATATGTTATGTTGCTCTGATCAATTGTATACTAATATAACAATAATACTGGTTCTACTTCAATCCAGAAGAAATTTTAAAGACATAGAGCTTTAGGGTCAATCAAACTTTTTTTTTTTTTGTCAATCAAACTTTTAAAGTTTTTAAATTTCAAAAACTTTTACATTAAAAAGAAATTAAATTTCAATTAGATATATAAATTTCTGTTTAAGTATGAACTGGGTAGTCAATAACAGACTTTCAAGAGTAAAATAGTCCTGGCCCTGGTAGCTCAGTTGGTTAGAGTGTCGTCTTGATACGCCAAGGTTTCGGGTTCGATCCCCATTCAGGGCACATACAAGAATCAACCAATACATGCATAAAAGAGTGGAACTACAAATCTATATTTCTCTCTCACGTTCCTCTCTCTCCCTCTCTTTCTCTAAAATTGATAGATAAAAAATAAAAAGAATAAAATATATCATCTTAGGATAAGATTCTGTGAGAGGAAGCATTCAAGAAGAAAATAATGTAGCATTTCTGTCAGTTAAAGTAGAGCTTGTCCCAGTATCCTCTTGAAATGCAAGAGTATTAAATCACAATGATACTTACATTCTATTGATGAGGGAACAGTTTTATTTAAAATATTAATATTTACAGTATGCTAGGAAGCATATCCTTTGTAACGGCATACATTGTAGTTGTTGATTTAAAAATATGCCAGATATCCTGCACGTGGAACTGCAGATCCCATCTTCACCTTCCTTCGTCCTGACTCTCCCCTGGCTGGCTGACTTGGATGTGTCTATTTGCCTTGGTTTGGGTTTGGCCACTAGGGAGTCTTGGCAGGAGCCAGAGGGAGGGAAGAAAGTGACGTCAGGGTCTCTATTCCCCTGGTTCCCAACTCTGAAGGTCTAATCAGTCTGGCTCTGTCCCTGGACAGTAAGTTAGTACTCTTCTTAAGGCAGGGAAATTGTGTAGTAACAGCCTGGCTGGGCCCCATCCCAGCTTCTTGCATGATCCCTTGTAATTTTCCTATACCTTGACCACACCTTCTAAATTGGCCCCTTTGTATATAAAATCTTGTTGAATTGTCTGGAGTGTGCCATTTGTCTCCTGCTGAAGTCTTCAAAAATACAGAGAGGGGTGCAGGTTTTTTTTTTTTTAAAAAAATCTTAAAGGGGGCACAAGAGCATAAAGCCTGGAGAATGCTGATGCAGACAGCAGCCTCATTCATTTATCCAATAAACAGTGACAGCATCGTGTCCAGTGCTCAGTTACAGAGATGAGTTGCATGGTGTCCCTCTCCTCAAGCAATAACATCTAGTGGGAAAAGACACAAACAATTAAGCAAAGAGCAACATAATAGCATGTGCTATATGCTGTAATAAAGATAGGGTCAAGCCCAGCCTGTATGGCTCAATGGTTGAGGGTCGACCTATGTATGAATCAGGAGGTCACAGTTCAATTCTTGGTCAGGGCACATGACGGCGTTGTGGGCTCAATCCCCAGTGTGGGGCGTGCAGAAGGCAGTCAATCAATGATTCTCTCTCATCATTGATGTTTCTATCTCTCTCTCCCTCTACCTTCCTCTCTGAAATCAATTAAAAAAATAATTTAAAAAAAGATAGGGCTAATATGTGTGGGGGCACTGTGGAGAGAGCAACCACCTAATTCTACCCGGGGAATTAGGGAGGGCTTTGCAGAGGAGTTTCCATTTAATTTATGGCATTAAAGATAAGTAGGAGTTTGCTTAGAAGGGAAAGAGAGGGAAGGCATTCAGGCAAAAGGGTAATGTGGATAGTCACTAGAACCAATGGTTATTAGGGTATTGCTGAGTCATGGCTGGGTGCTCAAAGGTGGTTCAAAAAGCACAAAGAATAAAGAAAAAATATGTAAGTATGATTAAATTAAAATAAAAGACTTCTACATGGCAAAGGCACTAAAAACAAAATTAAAATACTAAATTCCTCCCTGGGAGAAGATAATTGTAATTTATACAAAAATAACACCTAGATATCAGTAAGTACTAAAGACAAGCAAACAAGTTGAAACATAGGCAAGGATATGAACAGGCAATTCTCGGAAAAGGTACTTTTAACAGCAGGGAAATGCAAATTAAAATGATTAGGTGCCACTTCCGAAGAATAAAGCAGTGAAAGAGGAAAAATAGTAACTTTAGAAAAATAGAAACCTGGAAACACCACATTAACAGGGTGTTCAAGGGTAATAACATCACCAGTAATAAGTCGTGTGGGTAGAATGTGCCCCTGATAGGGTGTGAAGAGAAGGGCATTTCACCTCTGAGTTGTTCTTCCCCTAAACCCATAACTCCTCTCTAGTCATGAGGAAGATATTAAATAAGTCCAAATCGAGGGGCATTCTGCAAAATATCTGACTAGTGCTCCTCAAGACTAACAAGGTCATAGGAACAAGAAAGACTGAGGAGACATGAGGACTAAATGCAACGTAGGATCCTGGATTGGGTCCTGGAAAAATGTTTAGTGAAAGCTGAATAAAGTCTGGAGGTTAATTAATAGTAATAAGCCAATATTGGCTTCTTAGTTTTGACAAATCTACCATGGTAATGTAAAATGTTAACAGCAGAAATTGATGAGGGGTGGGTATATGGGAACTCTCTTGATTACTGTAACTTTTCTATAGATCTAAAGAGATTCCAAAATAAAACATTTATTTTTAAAAATGATGAGATACTATTTTCTACCCATCAAATTAACAAAGAATTAAAAGTCTAAAAGATGAAGAAGGATATATATGATATAATGGCATTGATATAAATTTAAAAGACACTAAAAATACTATATATTGTTTATGGATACATGTATCCTAATTCATTCATCTAACAGATCATGCTTGAATGACTTTAGTGCCAAGTGCTATTCTCAGTTCTGAGGATATAGCAGCTATATATGTTCAGGATACAGAACAATAAAAACTAACAATTGTATAGGATTTACTATGAGCCAAGCATCTATAATAATAAAAGCATAATATGCTAATTAGACCGGACATCCTTCCAGACAACCTTCCAGACGAAGCTGGGGCTTCGAGGGAAGCCCGGGCCCCGGGTGCCAGAGGGAAGCTGGTGCCGGCAGCCATGGGAAGGAAGGCTTACTCTTGCACGGATTTCGTGCATTGGGCCTCTAGTCCTGTGATAATAATAATAGAAAGCACATGCAGCATTTACTAGTACTCTACAGCAGGTGTAAGTCTAAGTACTTTATATGCCTTAACTTATTTAATCCTCAGAGTAATCCTGTAACATAGGTTCTATTATTGCCTCCATCTTATATATGAAGACACTGAGGTGCAGCCAAGTTAAGTACCTTGCCAAGGGTCACAGGGCAAGGCCGTGGTAGAGACAGCATTCAAATCCAGGCAGCCTGGCTCTAAGTCTGTCCTACCAGCCATTGTGCTCTCTGCCTTGAGTCTGCTGTTGTGGAGCTGACATTCTAGTGAGGGCAAGACAGGCCATAAAAATATGTAGTCTGTCAGGCAGCAAAAGAGATATAGAGAAAAAGAAAGGAGGGAAAGAAACAGGAAAGGTGGGGTGGGGGCATTACACTTAAAAGATGGGTTTGGGGGTCAGGGAGGGCCTCACCGAGAGATAACAGCTGGACAAAACCCTAAGGAAGTGAAGCAGGGCACCATGCAGATGTCTTAGGGGTAACTGCAACAAGGTCAAAGCTCTGAGGTAGCAGTAAACTCTGAGTGTCTGAAAAATAAATAGCAAGGAAGCCAGGTGGCTAAAACAGAGAGAATAATGGGGAAAGAGTCAGCGATGAGGTCAGAGCAATGTGGGGGCTAGATTGGGTGGGGCCTTATGTCATCATAAGAACCTTGGAGGGGTCTGAGCAGGGGGTGACAGCACTTGACTTAGGTTTTAAAGAGATCCCTCTGGCTGCTTTGTTGAGAGGAGGCGGCTAAAGGATATTATAATAATCCGGGCAAGAGTGGTAGCATTGGAGGTGGTAAGAAGGGGTTGGATTCTAGATATATTTCAAAGATCGAATTGACATTATTTGCCGAGGACTGACATGGAAAAAAGAAAGAAGTCATCCAAAGTCAAGGGAAACAACAGCACATTCAAACAAGTGGGACCACATCAAACGAAAAAGCTTCTGCACAATGAAGGAAATCATTATCAAAATGAAAAGGTAACCTACTGAATGGGAGAAGATGTCTGCTGATCATACATCTGATAAGGGGTTAATATATGAAATATATAAATAATTCATACAACTCAACAATAAAAAAACAAGCAACCCGATTTTAAAATGGGCGGAGAATTTGAACAAACATTTTTCCAAAGAAGACATACAGATGGCCAACAGGCATATGAAAAGATGTTCAACATCACTAATTATTAGGGAAATGCAACAAGTGTTGGAGAGAATGTGGAGAAAAAGGAACCTTTGTACACTGCTGGTAGGCCTGTAAATTAGTGCAGCCGCTGTGGAAAACAGTATGGAGATTCTTCAACAGATTAAGACAAGAACTGCCATATCATTTCACTCATATGTGGAAACTAAAACAAATAATAAGCAAGCAAACAAAATAAAACAAAAACAAATGCATAGAGAGAACAGATGGGGGTTACCAGAGGAGAAGGGGGTTAGGGATGGGTGAAATGGGGGGAGGGGGTTATTATATGGTGATATATGTGATGGATGGTATTGGGAGTGATCACTTTGTAATATGTACAGATGTCAAATTATAATGTTGTGAACCTTAAACATAAAAAAAACAAAGGAAGGAAGGAAGGAAGGAAGGAAGGAAGGAAGGAAGGAAGGAAGGAAGGAAGGAAGGAAGGAAGGGAATCAAAGATGACTCAGATTTTTGACCTGAGTAAGTGGGAGGAGTGACTGTTTCCTAGACTCGAAAGACAGTGGGGAAGCCTGGGGTTCTGTTTGGAGATGTTGAGTCTAAGATTTCTCTTGGACAACCAGGTGGATATGTCGAGTGATCAGCTGGATGTGGTAGTCTGAAGTTTAGAACAGAGAAGATGAAAATCTATGCATTGTCTACATATAAATGTTATTTGAAATCACAAGAAAGGATGAGATCATCAGAGAAATTAATATATTAAGTAGATATAGAACATGAAAAGATGAGAACTGAACCTGGGGCCCTAACATTTAGAAGGTGTTGCCGCACCCGGTTGGCGTGGCTCAGTGGTTGAGCATTGACCTAATGAACCAGGAGGTCATGGTTCGATTCCTGGTCAGGGCATATGCCCAGGTTGCAGGCTCGATACCAGTATGGGGCATGCAGGAGGCAGCTGATCAATGATACTCTCTCATCATTGTTGTTTCTATCTCTTTCCCTCTCCCTTCCTCTCTGAAATCAATATAGATTTACATACACACACACACACACACACACACACACACACACACACACACACACACACTAGAGGCCCGGTGCACGAAATTCGTGCATGGGGGGGGGCGGGGTGTCCCTCAGCCCAGCCTTCACCCTCTCCAATCTGGGATCCCTCTCACAATCCAAGACTGCTGGCTCCCAACTGCTCGCCTGCCTCTGCCTGATTGCCCCTAACCACTTCTGCCTGCCAGCCTGATCACTCCCTAACAACTCCCCTGCCAGCCTGATCGACACCTAACTGCTCCCTGGCCGGCCCGATTGCCCCTAACTGCCCTCCCCTGCTGGCCTGGTCACCCCTAACTGCCCTCCCCTGCCAGTCTGGTCACCCCTAACTGTCCTCCCCTGCAGGCCTGGTCGCCCCCAACTGCCCTCCCCTACAGGCCTGGTCTCCCCCAACTGCCCTCCTCTGCTGGCCTGGTCATCCCTAACTGCCCTCCCTGCTGGCCTGATTGCCCACAACTGCCCTCCCCTGCAGACCTGGTCCCCCCCAACTGCCCTCCCTTGCTGGCCTGGTCTCCCCCAACTGCCCTCCTCTGCTGGCCTGGTCACCCCTAACTGCCCACAACTGCCCTCCCCTGCAGGCCATCTTGTGGAGGCCATCTTGTGTCCACATGGGGGCAGCCATCTTGTGTCTTGGAGTGATGGTCAATTTGTATATCACTCTTTTATTAGATAGGATTATTAGATAGGATACACACACACACATATATATATATATATATATATATATATATATATATATATATATATGCAGAGAGAGAGAGTTGCTGAGGAGGAGGAAGAGGAGAAGGGGAAGGATTCCGCAACAGGAGACTGAGCAGGAACAGCCAGTAAAGTGGGAGGAAAACCAAGAGAAAAACCAGGAGAGAGAGGGATCTGATGAGCTAATTGAGGAAAGTGTTTCAGGAAGGAGAAAGTGGGTAGTGTGGGCCAGCAGTCTAAGAAAGAGAGAATAATTAAATGTGTTGAGGTTGCTGATAGGTAAAGAAAAATAAGGACTGAGACAGACATCACCATTTGATTGAGCAATGTGTGCCACTCAAAATATATCACTTTGGCATACAGATTATTTTTAGCTGAAAGCAGTTGAGAAGAAGCAGATCTGGGAAAAGCTCTCTGCCTCCCTCTATTTGTATAAAAGTAGGACAAAAATTGACAGAAGTGTCCCTCTCTACCAGAAAAAATAAGTTATTCACCAGAGACAACTTTAGACCCTTATCAGCCTGGAGACAGCACCAGAGGAATCTATAGAACAAACTTTACTAACTAGCCTTTATCTACCAATAGTTTCCCATATTTTTGCCTTCCACAATTTGCTACCACTAAATACAGGTCCTTTTCCTTTGTCTTGTCACTTCTCTAAAACCGTATTGTTCCTTTTCTAAGATGCTATATGAGCACAAGTTCTAACTAAACCTTTGAGTCACTCATCTCTGGATACACAATGAACATATTTCTGAACTTCTGTTTTTCTCTCGTCGATGTGTACTTGGCCAGAAGTTTTCCTCCCTTACAGAGGTCCTTAGTGACATTGACAAGAGCAAATTAGGTACAGTATTTAGGTATGAAAACCTAATTGGACCAGATTAAAGAGACTGGGAGGAGAAAAATGATGCAAACATTATAGACAATTCTCTCTCAAGTTTTTGGCAGTAACTGGAAGGGAGGTAGAGGTGAAGATATTGGTGTTAAAATGTCAAAATAATAATTATATGCATGATAGAGGTTGCCCATCATTGGCAGAGGTGACATACATTTCATTCATGATAGCTAATCAGGTAGTTGTTGGGTGCTGTTCTAAGTGCATTGATTAATATCCTCATAACAGCCCCATGAAATTATCATCCCCCCCCCCCCCCAGATTATGGAGGGAGAAACTGTGGAACAGGGGGGTTGATTGATTTACCGAAGGTCATACAATTAGTGAGTGATGGTGCTGGGATTTGAACCTAGGTAATATGGCTATCTACATTAGGCCACGCCTATACTTAACTTTTATACTATACTGCCTGGTCTGGGCTGGATCTTGGCATGGGCTGCCTAGATAATTTCTCCCAAGTGCTCTTTCCTGTTTTCTGTCATGATGTTATAACCTTCTCCAGGCTATGGAGGCTCTCAGGGCTGAACCTCATGGGATCTGCCACCTCCCAAGGAGTCACTGAGAATGAAGTGAGGGAGAGACAGAGAGTGGGGAGGATGGGAGCACAACAGTGAGCATTGCCCTCAAGACTGGAAAGGTCAAGACCGGAAAGGATTAGAGGTCTCAGGGTTCTGACCTCATGTCACTTGTGGAAAGTCTCTCTACTAGTCCCACCCTTTCCCTCTCTTTTTTTTGACCTGTGGTGTTTTGAAATCGTTCTGGATTCAGACACTAGAAAGCTGACTTGAGTTCAGGATCTGCTACCTAATAGCTGTGTGACCTTGGCCAAATGGCTTCATGTCTGAGTCTGTTTTTTTTAAAAATCTATAAAATGAAAATTAATAATAGCTACTATCTATTGAGCCCTCACTATGTACCAGGACTTGGGTCATTGATACACCTGGGGCATTTGGTTGTGAACTATAAGGGACTGAACCATTGTGAGGCATTATCATCATTCTTCTGATCTTTGCCCTAAATGTTATTTCTTTGCTTATTTCCAGTATAACTGATGTTTTCTTTTCACCTGCTCCCAGGTGACACCAGGTCCTTGGCTTTCTCTGAAGACTCCTTTAGGCTCTTCTATCATCTCTCAAGTGGCGGGACCTGTGCCGGGAGAAGGCGAGGTACAGAGAATTCAGTTCAATGTCAGCACCTCAGTCACTATCACATCACTCTATTATTTTAACATACCTGTTTGTGAAAGGATACCATATCTTAAGAAAAGCACACAAATCATGAGTGTTCGATGAATTATCACAAAACAACGACATCTGTGTAACCTTTGTAACCACCACCCAGTAAAGAAATAGAACATTATCAGCACCCTAGAAGCCCTCATTGTGCCCACTTTGTGCCCCCTCCCAATCACTTCCACTTCCCTCCTCCCATGTCTTATCTCTGTGTTGCCAGAGCCCAGCACAAAGCCCTGCCAAGAGGCCCAGTAAATATTTGCTAAATTGAACCGAATGCCTTTGGAGCTAGTTACCCTGACTTCCTTGGCCTTGATTTACTCTTCTGAAAAATAGGGCCGGAATTGCAGTAATTTCTTAATTTTTTTCTTTTAATATATATATTTTTTATTGATTTCAGAGAGGAAGGGAGAGGGAGAGAGAGATAGAAACATCAATGATGAGAGAGAATCCTTGATCGGTTGCTTCCTCCATGCCCCCTACTGGGGATCAAGCCCGCAACCAGTTCATGTGTCCTGACCAGAAATCTAACTGTGACCTCCTGGTTCAGAGGTCGATGCTCAACCACTGAGGCATGCTGGCTGGGCCAGTCAATGGTTGTTTTTAAAAACTTTACAATGATTCCAGTGTACAACGATGACCTCTTGACTCTTACCAATTCCAGCCAACACTATACATTGAAATCTCAATTCCACTACTGCTGTGGGTTGAATTGTATCTTCCCAAAAGATGTTGAAGTTCAAACCACCAGTACCTATGAATGTGGTCTTATTTGGAAATAGTGTTATTGAAGATAATCAAGTTAAGATGAGTTCATTAGGGTGGGCCCCTAATCCAGTCTTACTGGTAACCTTATAAAAAGGGGAGATTTGGACTCAGCGACCTGACATAGGGAGGCTGCCATGTGAAGACAGGAGTTATGCTGCTACAGTCAGGGAACACCAAAGATTGTCAGCGAAGCACCAGAAGCTGGAACCATGGACTAGATGTTCCCTCACAGCCTTCAGAAGGAACCAACTCTGCCCTGGCCGGTGTGGCTCAGTGGATAGGGCGTCGGCCTGCAAACTCAAGGGTCCCGGGTTCGGTTCCAGTCAAGGGCATGTACCTTGGTTGCGGGCACATCCCCAGTAGGGGGTGTGCAGGAAGCAGCTGGTTGATGTTTCTCTCTCATCGATGTTTCTAACTCTCTATCCCTCTTCCTTCCTCTCTGTAAAAAATCAATAAAATATAATTTAAAAATAAATAAATAAATAAAAAAGAAGGAGCCAACACCTTGATTTCAGACCTCTAGCCTCCAGAATATGAGACAATACATTTCTGGTGTTTTTGGTTTTTTTTTTAAGCCACCAAGTTTGTGGAATTTTGTTACAGCAGCTCTAGCAAACTAATACAACTATTGACATACGAGCTAAGGAACTCTTTTTCACCCATTTTCTCATGTGCAAAACTGAAACCATAACAATAGTTCTATGTGCTGGGCTCTATTCTAAACCCCTTACACAGATTATCTCATTTGGTCATCTCAGTAAGCCTCTGATAGGTACTGCGGCCATTACCACTTACTTTACAGATGAAAAAGGGTGGGACAGGGAGGTTAAGTAACTTGCTCAAGGTCACATGGTAACCACATACATAAGATAATAATATATCCTTCACAAGACTAATGGGAAGCCTTATGAGACTGCGGGTGTGGATGTGAAAGCTCTTTGCAAATAGTAAAGCATTTTACCTCTGTTGGATAGAATCTCTACAGACCCAGGACTTTTTTGTGTGTGCCGTCACCGCTTCTCCTTTCTCTTCCTACAGAACGTAATGCTTCCTTCCGCCGGCGGCAAGGGGTCGCTGCGCCGCACGGACGCTGACAGGTCCCTCTAGCCCGCTCACGCTGGATGCTCGTTGGTGCCTATAAATGGCAGTGACCGGCTCAGCTAGGCATCAGCCCATCGCCGCCGGGGCTGCACCCGGCGCAGGAACCAGAGCTGGATCTCGACGTCGAGAAGCTGAAGCTGGGCCGGGGCGGAGCGCAGCGCCGCGCCGGGGCCGCAAGGAGGGGCGCGTTGCCGGGGGCCCACCGCGAGCCGCCCCCAGCCCGCGCCGCGCTCTCCCGCCGGGCCGCCTGCCTCCGCCTTCCTCCCCCCTCCATTTCCCTGGAATCTCAGCCCGGCGCGCCTGCACCCCGACGCTTCTCTGGGTGGGGAAGCTCCCGGCGGCTTTCTGGCTTCACTCCTTCCTCGCAGCCTGGGCTCCCGGCCCCCTCGCTTCTTTCCCTGGACTGGGTCCCACCCGCTTCTGTCTTCTTCCTTTAGCTCAGGTTCCCTGCTTCTTCCCGTAGTCCCCGCTCCTCAGTCACTTTCTCAGCCCAGGTCCCAGCCTTCCCTCTTCCTTTTCCTTGCCTGGGGTGCAACCTATTCTGTCCCTTCCTCTGTCCTAGGCGCGATCTAGTCCCCACTCTCCTTTGCCCTGGCCTGGAGGTCCAGACCTTACCGTCTCCTCCTGTGGTCCTTCCTGGGTCCTTGTCCCTTTTCCCCAGTTTGGAGTTCTAGATCGAGAACCCAGCCTCCCTCCACCCCCAGAGGACTGCTTCCATAAAAAAAACAAAGACCTCTCTAAAACATGAACTTTTCCTAGAGACTACCCCAGTCTCTCCTCCCACCTGCCGACCCCCTTATCACCTATGTCCCACGTCTTACTCTCACTTTGCTAAGGGTCAAGGCCTACTGGGCTGAGGGAGGTAGGATGCTTCTGTGGTCTGGCGTCTGGGGTCCCTCTCTGCCTCGAGCCTTCCCTTCGTTGCTCGTGGTGGTAGCCTTGGTGGGGCTACTACCTGTTCTCAGGAGCCATGGCCTTCAGCCCAGTCCTACTGCCAGCACCATCCGAGGCTCAGAGCCTCCTCGCGAACGCTCCATTGGGGAAGTCACCACCGCCCCACCGGAGTTCACCACTGAGAGCCCCCTTGTTAACCATTCCATCACTGAAAGTAGCCCCAAGGACCGAAAGCCCTTTCCAGTCCTGGGTATCGACTACCCACACGTGCGCACACCCTTCGAGATCGCCCTCTGGATCCTGCTGGCCTGCCTCATGAAGATAGGTAAGTCTAGTTTGCTCTGATGCGTCCGCTGCCACCAAACTGGTGAGCTTCCTGCCCCATCCTTATCCCCTGAGGCAGGAATGAAGGTCTGGACTCCTGTAATATAGGCAGCCTCCATCCTGCCATCTTGGTCCTTCTCAGGCTTGAGCTCTGTGGCCTCTGTGGCCGAGGCCTCCCAAGATTAGAGCCAGCATTGTGCATGGGAAAGAACAGGATTAGAGCATGAGATGCTTCTGATATGAGGAATTTCAGCAAGACTACCAGGCCTGGCAAGTCTCCTCTGGCTGGACCAGACCCTGAGGGGAGCCAGGCACCCCGCTGTGTGTAAGGCAAAGGGAAGTGTCTTCCAGCAAGTGGCACAGCCTGCTCTGTCAACAGCAGCCAGTGCAATTAAATGCTTCATGGGAGGGTGGAGTATATTTCTGCTTTGCCTAAGGAGTTTGATTATAGTGGGAGGAGGAGGGAGGGTCAGTCTCGTGCTGGAGACCTAGAAGTGTGGTAGAACATGAGGGATCCCGATATTTTCACCTTCCTTTATCCCCGAAATATTACCTATCAGCTTTGCTTGCCCTGGCTGCGGAGGAGCCCCTGAATCAGTTTCCGGCCCAGGAATGCTATTCTTTAAGCAGTTCATGGGACAGGGGACCCTGGGATTTCTGTAGTTTGTTTTGGGGGTGGAGGGGAGTGGAGGCAGTTGAAGCTTGGTCTGGCCCCAGCTCACTTCCAGGTTGGCACCTGGCTACGTCTCAGGGTGGTGTCTGAGCTGGCCAGTCACATGGGCCTGCTGCTCAACCAAGTGGAAGGACAGGTGGAGGGGTTCAGGATGTTCTGGTCTGAGGAGACTTTGGAAATGTTCTTTTTGGGAGAAGGAAACAGAAAGTTGTTCCCTTCCAGAGGGTTGGTCTCCTTGCTAGGCCTGAGCACTCTGTTCTGCTGGGTGATGGATGGAGCTCACCGGAGCCTGCATAGCCCAGAAGTCCCTGGAAGGAGGGGCGAGGGGGGGGGGGTGGACTTTAAAAGCTGACTTTGCTTTTTGAGCCCCAGCTAGCTGTAGAAGGCATGAGGGCCTGGTACTCGGCTGGCTTGGGTTTGGGGAGTTTGTGACTCTTGGCAGGAAGCCTTGCAGCTTTCCCAAGGACATGCAGGAGCTGAGTGGCAATGCCAGGCTGGTGCGAGGCAGGCCCTGGGACATGCTGCGGGGAGGCGCTCTGTTTTGACACATCCCAAACGGAGCTTGCTTCCTGGTGCAGGATGTTCCGGTCCGAGGAGTGCTGTGACAGTAGCAGGGCCTGGCCTGTTCATGGACCTGGGCCATGGGCACCTCTACCCTGATGGCAGCCAGTTTCCTGGGAAAAATCAAGGGCTGGGCAAGGGGAGCCATGTGTACTGATTCTGACAAATAACATGACCTTGAACTCGCTGGGTCCTTGGTCTGCAGGTCTCGCCCACCTGCGAAACTGGCAAGAATCTCAGTTTGACCATATCACTCCAGTCATGAAACCTATGTTTTAATTTGCTGTAAGAAACTGAAGTGACCATGATGTGTCATTTACTTGTGTGAGACCCGGAAGAGACCTCACAAGCACTGTCTATAAATTGCCCTCCTCTCTCCAATCACCTCTCCTTTCAACCACACTTGCCATTGTGTTAGGGCCCTGGGGACTGGCACACACATTGCAGGTCTCAGTGACTTCTGGTGGGATGACAGCATGACCACAAAGATCCTACTGTGGGCAGTCAGGTGTCTGTCCATATAGGCCTGATATCTCTGGTTCTAATTGGGTCAGACTTGGCCTGCTTTGTCCCCACCAGAACCTGTGCCAGGGACCCTGGGTAGCAGGAGAACAGAGATAGTGCCATGGCAGGGGTATTAATCTAGAAGTTGGGAAACTTGGCTTCTCACCCACCTCTCTCTGCGACCTTGGACCAGTCACCCATCTCCACTTGTTAATTGACCCATGTGGCCCCTTCTGACCATTTCTGCCATTTCACTGACTTCGGTAACCCTGGCAAGTCATTCAACCTTGGGACCTCAGCTGTCCTATTGTAAAATGAGGAGGTTGGATATGATCTCTGAAGGCCTTCACAGTTCTAAAAGCCTGTGTTTCTGGCTTTGGAGGGCATTTTTTCTGTGTCTGAAAACAGAGGCGTCCTAGCATCTGGCCATCCTGAGAAGGAAATCCATAGAGAGAAATGTGACCGAAAGATCTCTAGGGTCCCTGTTCAAGTGACAAAAGTGGCAGCCATGTTTTCCTTCTCCCTTTGCAGTGTGGAGTTGAGGGTAGATAAGGGCTCCACCACTTTTCCACTTACCTCTCTGTGCCTCAATTTCCTCTTGTATAAAATGGGGAAATAATAATACCTAGCCATAGCGCTACCGATGTGCTGATGACATAAATGAATACACATAAAGTTGTCTTTGTACCCACAGGAAGCACTCAGTGAGCGGCAACTGCCCGGGGTTGGTATTTCAATCACCTAAGGGCATCCCCACCTCAGCCTCCTACAACATCCTTTGAGGCTAGAGGATTACAAATCTCTCCACCCTGGGCTGCCACAGGTGTCAGGGTTTGGGGTGTGTCCTGCTGACTTTGTTTTCCTTTCACTTAAGCTGTCTCCTGGAGCCGGCCCTGGTGGGAGGGGAATGGCACCAGCTGACTTAGGAGGTAGGGTTGGGGGCTGAGACCATGCTCCCTCTGCACTACCCAAGAACCTTGGAGTTCATTTTGGGGTCCTGCCTATTCTCTCCGTGCCCCAGTGTGGGTAGCAGCTATGTTGGAGCCCTCATTCTGTCAGCTGTGGCAGCTTCTTCCCTTGCAAGGTGCCCCTCCTTTAAGAATACAAAGTGCTGTGTGCAGTTCTCATTCCTACCCTAATCATTGAGCAGAGCTTTAGGTAGACAGAGATGGGTGTGTGTGTGTGTGTGTGTGTGGGAGGGGCGGGGTTGGAGCTGAAGTTTTAGAGTAGATGCTCTGGCTTCTCTAACCGGTGAGGAGGCTAGTCACTTCCCTTCTCTGGCCTTTTTTCTCTCTGCAATAGTCAGGCATTCTTGCCTTTCCCTTGGCGGGGTGGGGCTAGTGGCGGGAGGGGGTCTAAACTACTGCGAGAACTAGGAGAGGGACCCAAGCCTTAGGTTAGGTCCATTCTCCACGCCCACCGCACATTGTGATTCGGACCCTGCATGAATTCCGCTTTGTCCCCAGTTCACCTGGCTCCCAGTCCAGTGCTCGTGCCAAGGCAGAGCCTCCCTGTAACCCAGCTCACCACTGGCACCCGCTGCATTTGTTTGTCCACATCCCTGACCCGGAACTCCTGGCAGAAGCCTGGGAGCCCAGAGAGCAGGTATTCATGTTGTCGCCTGACCAGAGGCAAAAAAAGCCTTCCTTTGTCCCTTCACATCTTATAGCTTGTTTTGGTCTTTGCAAGGTGTACCCTGACATTTACTCTTAGAACCAGTTTGTGCGTAGAGGAGAATGGGAGTCATTATTGCCCACTGCACATATGTGGATATCAGAGCCAGCAACTGGTTTCCTATAAAAATAAGATTAGACCTTGCCTCTCCCACTTCTCAAAAGAAGAGAGGAACAACTTAAAGGTCACCTTGAAACTGTTACAAGAAGCCCGGATGGGACCTTTCTAAAAAGAAAGAAGTGACCTTTTGCTCTTTGGGAACATAGCTGAGTGACTGCAGGACAGTGCAGGGGAGGTCAACTGAGGACTAGGAGGAAGCCTTCGGGTAGGACACGTGTCTCCAGAAGTGCCAGGGTTGGTGTTTGAGGGCCTGAGTTGGTCATTTTGCTTGGAGTTCATTTAGCTGAGCACCCACGAGGCAAGCCTTTCCTCTGGGCCCTGCCCCACCCACCCTCCAGCTCTGGTGGCAAGGAGAGACATGGTCAGCAAGCCTGGACCAGGCACCTTGTTCCTCTGAACCTGGCTTGCCTCATCAGTGCGGTGACATGCCATCTCTGCTTTCTAGGCACCCACTGCATTCAGAGCGGGACCCGTGTAGAGACTGAATGTGGGCATGCCCAGCACAGTGCCCAGCTCGCTGTGGCAGCTCTCGGGGCCTGCTCAGATTCCATCCCCTTTGGGCGGTCTTCCCAGCCCACTCCAGCCCACAGCAGTTGCTTTCACTTCTCCCCTGAACCCATCTCCCTTATTGTTTCTCCACAGCTTTGGCATTAGTCCTAGCCTGCCCTGTGACATCTCTTCTGTGTTGTGTGTGTGTGTGTGTGTGTGTGTGTTTTAATAAGAGTAACCATTTATTGAGTATCTACAGAGTAGAGTCAGGCACTTTATAGAAGTGATCTCATTTAATCCCCACTAAAATCACATGAGATAAAGGCTCTCTGTTTGGCAGACGAGGAAACAGCTCAAAGAGGTTATCTGCTGTGATGCTGAATTGCTATTTATTTTCTGTTTGAGTCTTGGCATAGCCTCCTCGAGGGGTGCAGTTACATCTCCTGCCCCTCACATTCCCCTTGGCAGATGCCCACGGCCCTGCACTGAGTAGGTGCCCAGGTCCCTGCACCTGCCCTGGGGAGCTGTAGGACTCCCTTTAGGGACGGGGCCCATGTCAATGGTGGGAGCCCTCTCCCAGCCCTGAGAAAACGGCAAGCGTTCTCTGTGCTGGCTTTGGGCCCGTTCTCCGTCCCTATGAGTCCGCATGGGTGCAGCTGAGGCTGGGCCTGTCCCTTGTCCTCTGGTAGTGACCTTGCCATCTCTTTGCTGGTGCCCTCTCGGTAGTCTGACTGCTTCTTCCCTGCTTGGGCAGGAGGGGTTTCAGTTAACGGGTGGTTTCCTTTATCCAGCAGCGGTGGCTAACCTGTTGTGATCTCCTGCCTGGGCAGAAAGGGTGCTGAGTTGCTTTTGGTCACCCTCAGGGCTCAGCAAGATCCCTGGGAGACAGCTCTGTGTTGGCATCAGGTGGCACCGCTTTCTTTATCCCTAAAAGGCAGGTGGAGTTTAGTAGTAATTCTTGTGGGTTCTGTAATTTGCGTATACGGTATTTAATTCTGATCATCTCAGTGAAGGTCCTGGGGGTTAGAGTAGCAGGTGATATTGGTGTACCCATCCTCTTCCCTGCCATTTGGTGCATTGAGAGGATCAAGGGGAACCAGAGATCCAGAAGGGCTCTGAGGAGAGTAAGTGACCAGACACATCCATGTTGGCAACCTGAATGGTTGTCGGGAGGCACACCAGTTCTCCTGCAGGAGGGAAGGGCTGGAGGAGCGGGGTGACCTAGGGTTCAGGTCAGCACAGGTCTGCGTTCTTATCACCCCCTTGAACACATCTGTAATTGCTTGAAGGAGGAGCATGAGGGCTGGACTCAGAACTCTCTCTGTGGAGCAACAAACCTTTGAAATGGAGGGCTTTTCTTTTCCCTTGAAGTGTTTTAGGTCCTCTAGGAGGAGAAAGGAGAGGCAGAGAAGTGAATTAAAACAGAAAATAGCCGAAAACGGTTTGGCTCTGTGGATAGAGCGTCGGTCTGCGGACTGGGGGGTCCCGGGTTCGATTCCGGTCAAGGGCATGTACCTTGGTTGTGGGCACATCCCCGGTGGGGGTTGTGCAGGAGGCAGCTGGTCGATGTTTCTCTCTCATCGATGTTTCTAGCTCTCTGTCCCTCTCCCTTCCTCTCTGTGGAAAATCAATAAAATATATTTAAAACAAAACAAAACAGAAAATATGCCTGGCTGGTGTGGCTCAGTGGTTGCTCGTTGACCCATGAACCAGGAGATCAGGGTTTGATTCCAAGTCAGGGCACATTGCCCAGGTTTTGGGCTCGATCCCCAGTAGGGGGCGTGCAGGAGGCAGCCGATCAGTGATTCTCTCAACTTTGATGTTTCTATCCCTCTTTCCCTCTCCCTTCTTCTCTCTGAAATCATTAAAAACAAATAAATAACAACAACAAAATCACACAGAAAACATGCTGGATGGGAGGGAGTGGGGAGGTGAAGAGATCTGAGGTCTGGTCTTAGCTCTTTGCTGCCTAGCTGTGTGACCTTAGGCAAGGCACAACCTCTCTGAGCCCGTTTCCTAATTTGTAATATTGTTATTACATTAGCTGGCACTTATTAACCTCCTGTTTCAGAGGCTGTGTCGGGTACTTGCACAGCTAGAAAACATTGGGGTTTAAGCCGGGATCCGTCTGTCTGACTTGGGAGCCCATGTTTTCTTTATCATCATGCCCTGACTCCCTTTCAGGGCAGAAGTTTTATCTTAGATGCTCTCTGTGGATCATTTCTTGGGTTTGGGGGGAAACTGTGACCCTCTCCAAGTCCCACTGTGAAGCAAATAGTCCTCAGAGGTGGCTGGCACTGAGAAACACAGGAGGAGCTGGGAATCGGAGCTGAGGGGCCCCAGGCTCCCTTTGGGAATGCCAGCCTATACACAGCTGGCAGGCCTTCCTTCTTCCCTCCGTTTTCCCATCACCCTCCACCCCCACCCCTTTCCTTCCATGGTGGGGAGAAGGCTCACTCAGCAAACCCAGGACCTGGGTTATTCCTGAGTCATCCATCGCCTGTGTGGGCCTCATTTTGCAGCACTCATTCCCCCGGCAAACGTCTGAGTCAGACATGTCTCCCCAAGGTTGTCTGCACACACCACACTGGGCCAAACCATCTCTTTAGATGCTGATAAACATCAACGGGCACTTTAAGGCAGCCCATGATTATATGTGGGTATTTTTAATCTTATGGGCTAATCTAATTTTAACTGAACCAAGTTTTGGATTGGGCCTGGATCAGCGGCTGCTCCCTTTCCCTGGGATCATGCTGACTTCATTTTCTTGCCCCTAAAGCTCATCCAACATGAGGGGCCAGTTCTCAGGGTCTGCTAGGCCAGACCTGACCCCTGAGTTCTGATACTGACTTGCTGAAAATCTGGAGTTCCCCAAATTACCCCAGCAAGCTTTTTCCTGCAAAGATGTTTCCTGAAGCAGCTCTAAGTGGGGCTCAGAATGAGAAGTCCTGTTCCTTCCTAGGCCCCCTTCCTGATCTCTTGGGGGACACTTACCCCTCAGGCCGGACTGGCCCTTCCACAGTGCGCAGGCGACATCACAACTGTGTGTCAGGACCCACAAACTCACCAAAATAATAGACAGCTAACACTTACATAGCACTTGCCTTGTGCCAGGCAAAGTTAAAGGCTGTGTCTTTGTGCTGGCCAGCCAAGACGGGGAGCAGCTAATTAATTCATCTGTTTAAGCTGGGGTGGAAGAGACGGGTCAGCTGAAATATCCATCAGGCATTTAACTTGTGGCCCATGGGGAACCAACAAGAGTGAAACCCCAGCCCTGCTCATTAAGAGCCCCCGGTCTGCTTAGGAGAAAGTGGTTGATCTGTGTGCAGGGCTGGGCGGATTCCTGGCTGAAGCAATGTTCTGAGGAACAATCAGTCCCCAAGGGCAGGGGTGGTTAGGGAAGGCTTCTCAGAGGAGGTGGAACCTGAGCCAGTCTTGAAGGGTAGAGAATTAGATAAGCAGGCGTGACAGAGAGAGCTATTCTTAGTGCAGATTCCTACAAGAATGTAAGCCCCTTGAGGACGCAGGTCTGGCTCCAAAATATTTGTGGAATGAATGAAGGCTTGATCGATTTAGGGTCCGCATGAAGCATTTGGCCACACAGAAACCGGTTTGACTGCTCAGAGAGGAGGGAGAGCCAAGTTTGGAGAGGCTAGTCACCAGACTGAAGGCCGGGCCAGGCAGCAGAATGCGCTCGGGAAGCGACAGATCGTGCTTTCTGTGTGTAGCTGCCTGTCTCCGTCCCTCCCAGCCTCCGGCAGCTGGCTCTAATTAACGGAGGGTCTTGCAAGGGCATCCTCTCCAGGCTGGGTGGGGTCTGTCTAGAAAAGTCTGGGTTTGTTTGGTCGGCTGTTGATTTGTGTAAGTAAAAGCAAGATACCAGAGCTTCCTCAGGGGGCTGCCAAGAGCCCTGATTGAATTAAGCTTTTCCCGGGAAGATTCCTCAAGCCATCAACCACACTGACTGTGAATTACTGAGACTAGTGGCCATAAACCACACAAGAAAGCATCCTCATTATAGTTGTACCTGGACAGGTTGACTTATGGCTTCTCTTTGTTTTTATGTGTGTGTTGGGAGTGGATTGGGGCCAGAATCTCCTTTCTGTGGCAGATTTGTTTTTATTTTTATAATATGAATAAATAAAACATGTTCATGGTAAAAAAAAAAAAAAAAACCCACAAAAACAAAAACCCAAACAAACAAAAATAAACCCCAGAAATACAGAAGGGTATTAAGGTACAAAGTAAAAGTTCCCCTCCTCACTTCTCTGACCACCCCCACTGTCATACTCCCCAGAGGTTAGCACTGTTAACTTTCTTGTGTATCTTTTCAGAAATTCTCTATGAATATATGAGTGTGGGAGTATGAGGGCAGGTTTAATTTTCATAAAGCCATTTGTAAAGGGACACAGCTCTAGGCTGGGGATTGGGGATCTGGGTCCTAGTCCTAGCCCTGCTTCTTTCTTACATATTGATCTGTGGTAAGTCATTTTGCCACCCTGGGCCTTAGTTTCCCTATCTGTCAATTTCCACTGTTGTCTCTGGGACTTTCCAACGGAAAGGCAGTCATCCCAGGGGGCCCTCTGCTCTGGGGAGGCCTGGGCAGACTTGTGAGGCCCTTGGAGAGGGATCTACACAACCCATTCTTTGGGGGATGTGTCACTGCTGCCATGATCCCTGGCTTCAGAGCACAGAATCCTCGAGACAAGATGATGGTCATTTCCATCTCCAGCTCTGGGTTATGGGATTAAATAAATGGGTTCTCAGAGAGCCCACTCTCCTGCTGGGGAAATAAGATAACACACGAGGGAGAAAGCACAGGTGGGAAATTGTGTCACTCAGGCTGGGATGCTGAGGTTATCAGGAGGAGAGATGAGGGAAAGCTTCCTGAAGGAGGTGATCTTTTTAAAAAAAAATATTTTTTTATTGATTTCAGAGAGAGAAAGGGAGAGGGAAAAAGAGATAGAAACATCGGTGATGAGAGAGAATCATTGATTGGCTGCCTCCTGCACGCCCCTTCTGGGGATCAAGCCCCACAACCCAAGCATGTGTTCTGAATTAAACCCTGACCTCCTGGTTCATAGGTTGACGCTCAGCCATTGATCCATACTGGCTGGTCGTGAAGGAGGTGATCTTGAGCAGTGGGCCAGGTGGAGAAGAGGAACATCATTCAGGAGGGCTTTTTTTTTTTTTTTAAACATATTTTTTTACAGAGAGGAAGGGAGAGGGATAGAGAGTTAGAAACATCAATCAGCTGCCTCCTTCACACCCCCTACTGGGGATGTACCCGCAACCAAGGTACATGCCCTCGACCGGAATCGAACCTGGGACCCTTCAGTCTGCCAACGCTCTATCCACTGAGCCAAACTGGTTAGGGCTAGGAGGGCTTTTAGAAGGGATTCTGGCTTAGGTGGGTGAATGGACTGGGGGATCTGCTGTTCTGGGATATAGGTTCCTAAGTCTTCCTCAGTGCATGATGGAGTTGAAGGATGCATGGACCCCCTAAAGTAGCCTGCAGACATTTATATATGTACTAGAGGCCCAGTACATGAAAATTCATGCACTGGAGGGGGAGTCCCTCATTCCAGCCTGTCCCCTCTCACAGTCTGGGAACCCTCAGGGGCAGGAGGCAACCCGGCGATCAGGGGAAGGCGACACCCCCATCACACCTCTGCTGCTGCCACTGCCGGCAGCACAAGCCTCGGCCGGCCCCAGGTTACCTGAGCCTCAGGTGGCCCTGGGCGGCTAGGCAGCCGCCATCCGAGGCTTGCCTGCGCCTTGGGCTGGCCCTGGGTAGCTTGGGGGCTGAGGGAACTGGGGGTCTCCCGAGGCAGCCTGCCACCCAGGCAGGGCTGAGGGGACTGGGCACCACCATCTTGTGGCTGTGGGCACTGCCATCTTTGCAGGTGGGCAGTCAATTAGCCTATTCCCTCTTTATTAGTTAGGATGCTTTTATCAGAGGGAGAAGACCCATAGTAGCTACAGATTTTCAGACGGATCTGTGGCTCCCCAAAGGTTAAAAGCTTCAGCCTTGTGTGCAGTGGGAATTTGAAGAAGGGTAAAGGACTTTACTTGGACAAAATGGTACTAACCCTGGGATGAGTGGAACTTGCCTGGGGAACTAACTGTTGAATTCCTGGGTTAGAGGAATGAACCTAGTCAGAATGAGTAAGCTGTGTGCTGGGAGAAGAGAAGGGAAAATGACTCTGTAAAGCAGAGAAGCACTTCCGGATTGGGGAGCAAAGCAGCTGCAGCAGGCTCCTCCCTCCCCTGTTCAGGCAGGGAAGATCCTGGGTTCCTCCCGCCCCCTGGTTTGCTGGGTTTCTGTGGTGAGCCCACTGCCCCTTTTCCTAAAGTGGCTAGGGCCCAAACACACCTCTGAGGTTTTGTTGGGGGCAACAGCTACCTCTGAGGCAGCAGAAGCAAGGGATTGCCAGTGAAGGGACAGGCTTTGAGGGTGTCGTGTTAGGCAGCCCCAACTGGCCTCTACTGTTTTCTGAGAAAACTAAGCCCCCATTTGCTGCTCTCATGCTGCTTTTGGAAGTGAAAGTAGAGAATATTATTCTGCCTCTAGAATGTTAGAGGTAGACAGAACCTTATTTTAGCCTGTGGCCCAAGGACGCAAAGGGGAAATGGAGATGTTTTGATCCAGTCTCCTCGTTTTCCAGTTGAGGCCCAGAGAGGATGTACCCAGAACCATACATAAGTCAATGGCAGAGGGAGGGCTTTTTCTGTTCTGTTAACTAACCCAGGGGTCTCTGGGCAGTAAGAACTGGACCAAGAGGAAGGACTATGGTCTTTGGCCTAGATGTTGGTATCTAAGCATTAGTTACTCTCTAGTGAGCCCTTTAAGGCTAAGGAAGGGCGGCTTCCTGCTGGAGTATCTATCAGAGAACTATTCATGGCAGGGAAACCATTTGGCCCAGCCACAGAGGTCCTTGCAGGAGAACCAAGTGAAAGGCCTGGGACTTCTGAGCCGGCCTGGAGGCTTCTTCCCTCACCCATCAAACTCCTCAGGCCTTTGTATTCCATCACGGAATAATGTTGAGCCTGGGTGCTGTGCTTTTTATAGCATCTTTGCCATCAAACCAGGGAATGAGATCTCCTGGGCCAGGGCCCACAGGACTCTGGATGCTGTACAGGTAGGCAGGGTGCCAATGTGAGGCGGAGCAGCTCACCTAGCTGAGCACAGCCCCAGCCTCAAGTTACAGCTTAATGGAGCGGGGAGCAAGCACCCGACCCTCCCGGGCCTGCCTGGCTGGGGGAGCTAGCAGGAGAACGGCTCTCTTAAGGAGTTCAGGAGCTGGTTTGAGAAGTGCAGTATAGACACAGAGTAGTGAGGCAGTAGAAAATGGCTGTGGTTCGAGGTACAGATGGAATTCTATGAGGGTTTGGAGGCGGCAGAAAGACCTCACCGGGGAGGAAGGGGGGTGGCTTTGTGAGGTGATGGGTGAACTCGGATTTAGATGAGACGCTTGAGTGAAACAGCATTTGGGCACAAACAGAAGCTTCTATTTGGGGACCTTTGGCTTGCACAGCTCAACAGACTTCGCTTCAAATCTCAGCTCTGTCACTTCGTAGCACCATGACTTTGGGGAAGTCACTTCCCCTCCTTGAGTCTCAGTTTGTTCATCTGTAACGGGGTAACCCCTGGCAGGGTGCCAGGAGGGTTTGGGGAGAAGAGTGCTCTTGTAAGATGCGTGGCAGGCACAGTGTTTGGCACATTCTGTGCCCACAGTAAATGGAGGCTCTCAGGAGCCCCCTTCGGGTCCAGGAGGAAGAGACATACTTTGTTTCCTCGGACTCCTGAGTTCCTCAGGGTCTGAGTAATCCCTCAGCAGCCATGCCCTGCTGGGTGTCCAGTGCTGTGCTGAGTAGGATTTCTCCTTTCACTGAGTACCCCCTAAGGTGGCAGAGCACTTGCCAGCACGCATCAGGAAACCTTTTGGGGAGATGCCGTTATTCACTTCTTCTTCTTCTTTTTTTTTTTTTTTAATATATTTTATTGATTTTTTACAGAGAGGAAGGTAGAGGGATAGAGAGCTAGAAACATCGATGAGAGAGAACCATCGACCAGCTGCCTCCTGCACAACCCCCACCGGGGATGTGCCCGCAACCAACGTACATGCCCTTGACCGGAATCGAACCTGGGACCTTTCAGTCCGCAGACCTACGCTCTATCCGCTGAGCCAAACCGGTTTCGACCGTTATTCACTTCTTTATCAATGAAGAAGCCAGCCCAGAGCGGTTAGGTGACTTGCCTAGGGTCATAGTGGCCAGCCCCAGGGCTTCCCATTCCAGGTCCCGGACTATTTCTCCCACTTAACAGACATTTCACCACCTGACTGGAATAGAAAGACTTGCCACTGGAAACGTTTAATGAACAAAGCACGATTTTGTGTGACATCTTGACATTAGCTATAAAAGCTACACTTTTACGGAACAGATGACGGTTTTTAAAATAGACCCAGCTATGATGTGCCAGTGTTAAGGGCAGAAGATTCTGCCACTTAGTCACTGCATCACTCTATCTGAACCTCAGTTTCCCCAGTCGGTGAAGTAATGTCTTTAAAGCCCAAGCACACCATAAGCACTCAGGAATGGGAGGTAGCACTCTCCTGGTCGCATCAAAGGAAGAGGAGACGAGAGTAGAGTCTAGAAGGGGAGGATGATTTTAGGGCCAGAGGGCACTGATTGGGGTAAGGCTGGATGTCACCGGGACTGGTGAGACCGTGAGCCTGTGAGCTGAGGCATCTGCGTTTGGGAGAGGGGGAGACCCACCCTCAGCAAACACTGACTCATGCCTGATAAATGCTGTGCTGAAGGTGGAAAGATGAATAAATATAATCTCAGCCTCACGGTGCAGGGCGGGGGGGGGGGGGGGCGGGGGCTGGGGGAAGGGGGAGGCCAACATGCAAACAGGCACTTGTGATGTGCTGTGAAGGGTGGGAGGCGAATCAGAGATGGCTTCCCAGAGCTTGAAGCTGAGGCTTGAAGGTTAAGCAGAAGTTTGCTCCGCTCACACGGAGGGAGGAGCTGGAGAAAGGCATGGAGAGAGATGAATAATGCAGAGCCACTGCCTTTTGCTTCTGAAACCCCCTCCACCTCATCCCCATGCATTGTTCACCCACTTGCTTGGCTGGGAGGAGAAGCTGAGCCTCTCTGTGGGGCTGTGAGCTGCAGGGTTTGGTGAAATGTAAACTAGAATGTGGTGCTCATAGGTCAGTGGTAAGTTACCGCTACCATTGACGGAGACCGAGTTGATTAAGACCTACTGAGTGCCTGGCTTTGTGCTGAAGGCTCCACATAGCACATCACTGTCCAGGTGTCATGGCAACCCTGAGGGATGTGAGTTGTGATGTCTGTCTTTATCCAGCTTGCAGCTACCTCCGGAAGGTGAAACGGGATAATTAAGTGCATGATGATTACTGTGTCATTGCCTCCAGGCCCAGAGGACTTCAGGGAGGGGAGAAAGGTGGCTGGAATGAGCAGGGAGCAGAGGCCTCTGTGCGGGTGTGGTCACAAGACTCTCATAAGAGGGGAGGTGGTGGATCAGGCGAGGGTCACAGTACCAGCTGAGGCTCTGAGCGGTGGGTGTGAGTGGCACCTGAGAGGAGGCCCAGCCAGCGGAGGCTTGGGTCTGGGCTGGGGGTCAGTGAGAAATAGGATTGGGTAGGTGGGAGCATCTAGAACTCCAGCCGATGGGTATAGACTTGGCAGGGCTTCTCAGGCTGGTGGAAAGCGCGGCTCTGCGGGTTGTGTGCTTGCCCCTTGGTTTCATTTCCTCTGCTCTCCCTGTCTAAGTCATGAGCATCTCTGACCTGGCGACTCCAGGTGTCTTCTGAATGGTCTTCTGGCTCCACTCCCCTCCGCTTGTTATCAGCTCTCTGCAGAGCAGCCAGAGGGATCATTCAGAAATGTAAACTGGAATGTGGTGCTCCCCTGCTAAAAACCTTTCCATTGCTTCTTGAACTTGCGGTAAACTCCAAGGGAGGTGTGGCCTGTACTTCTGTCAACTTTACTTCCTGCTGCTCTTTCCCCTGCTCCGCCCACACCAGCCTTCTTGGGTTCCTCAAACACACAGAGCCTTGCCAGGCCTGTTCCTCCAGGCGGCCACCACACTTGCTTTCCCCAGCCTAGAATACTACCCGTACACCACCGGCTCTCTCATTCAGGCCCTGGATCAAATACCATCTCCACAGAGAGGCCTGGCCACCCAGTCTAATGTGTAGCACGCCCCTCCCCCCCCCCCCTCCCGCACCCTCCCTCCATGTCAGACACTATTCTCAGTGCTAAGGACACAGGCAGGAGCAAGACAGGGAGACTCCTGATGTCAAGGGCTCACTTGCCAGAGTGGACACAACAATGCTGGGCAGCAATAGATGTCCTGAAGAAACTAAACACGGGAGAGGTGCGCTACTCTGGATGGAAACAAAGGCCTCTCTAGGGAGATGGCTTTCGAGCTGAGCAATGACAAGAAGGAGGTGCCTTTCAAAGACCAGAGGACTTAAGGAGCCCCTGGGAGGCGGCCAATCCATGGGCGAGTGGGTTCAAGGAACCTGGAGTAGAGTAGAGAGGGAGGTGTGTCAGAATGGAGAGGAAGGCAAGGGCCAGGGCACCTTGGGCCTGTGTGTGGGCCTGGGTTAGACATTGGATTGGATTCTAGGTGCTATGTGGTGTCATCAGAGGCTTTGAACAGGATGTTGTGGTCTGACGTGGGGAGGGAAGTGCAGAGCAGCCTGGGAGACAGCCGTGGAGAGTTGGCTCTGGCTTTGTGCTGGCCACAGTGAGCCAAGCAAAGCGGGTCGCTGGCCCACAGCTACTCGCCCGGGTCTGAAAGCATCAAGAGCGAAGCTTCCAACAGGCACCTCTGGCCAGGCCAGGGTGGGACAGAAGCTCCGGCCTGCGAGGGCCATTCCCAGGGAGGGGTGAACAGGGAGCAGGAGCAGAGCAGGAAGGGATGAAGGCATGTGGGGAAAGGAATGGCTGAGTGGGTGCCCGGCTCTGCTGGACTCCTGCCCCCTCCTTTGCCCAGCCCCAGCATCTGCAGGCAGGCGGTCACCAGACCTGTAATGTGGGAGGTGTGGTACCGCCCAGCCCAGCGCCAGGACCCTGATATGCGTGTTCCGGCTGAATTCTGTGGCCCCACGTGGCCTGGGGAGTTTTCATTCCGGGAAAGGGCTGGCCTAGAATCAGAATCGGATTTTATTGTTGGGAGGGATCCTAGAGACAGAGTGAGGAGTCCAGGAGGTGTAGTGGACAAGATAAGGGGGTGGAGTCAAAAGGCCCGGACTTGAATCCTGGCTCTGGCTCCTGCAGCTATGAGTGCCTGGTGTGCAGGATGGGGAGGTTCGGTGACTGCTGTGGTATCATAAGTGCTTGGAAGTGTTTGGTGAGCAATGACCAATGACGGAGCCTGGTCCAGCCCCCTCGCTTCACAGAGGAAGCGGAAGCCCCAAGGGGAAATGTGTCCACAGGTGCAGTGGGCGGTGGCAGAGCTGGGGTTAGTTCAGGTCTCCCAGCTCATAGTCTGTGATGGTGTAAATGTCATTCTTCCCTGCACATTTCCCTCTTGAACAGTCCCCTGTTCCTTCTGCAGGGGTGCGGTGGCTGTCCCTGGGCGTCCCACCTTCTCTTCAGCTGGCCTCTGAGCACCTACTATGTGTTAGCACTGCTGTGTGGGAGGAGCTTCCTCCCTTGTGGTGCTGCCAGTTTTGTGTGGGAGATAAGACCTGTAAACAGCTAGTATACAAAGCAGGCTGAAGTGACAGGGAGGCAGCACAATGCAGAGCGGGCCCTGGTGGCAGACGGCTCTCGGTTTGGCTCTGCCATTTAGATGTAGTAGCCACGAGGCCCAAACCTACTTTGGCACAGATCAGGACAGCCTCTGATTCAGTGCAGTTGAAAAGTGAACTGCAGGGATTTTGGGGACGTAACCATGATTGGCCCCTGTTCGGGACAAGGCTGTCCTGCAGGTGGAGAATGGACCAGATGAAGTTTTTCCTGGTGTTCCTGGCTCCGGGAATTTTCCACCTCCCCTACCCGTGGATAATTATCTTTCCTAAGAAACTGGCCGGATGGGAAACTGCAGGAAATGGTTTAGGACAAGGCTTGTGCAGGAGTTGGGGGGAGAATGGAGAGGATACAGCAGGAGAGGGGGACACATGCCAAGCAGCAGGAGTGATTCCCTTTGCAGGGGGAGGGAAGAGGGCGAGCACTGGCCGGGGATGTGAAGCAGAGAGTGGGTGGCTCTGGGGGAGCCAAGTTCCTCAAAGTTCCTCTACCCCTGGTTCCTGCTGGGCAAGAGGGTAAGGCTGACTGGCGGGGTCTAGCTTTTCTGAATCAACAGGGGCTGGGGTCCTAATGGGAAAAGTGTGAGGCAGTGTGGCCCAGTGGCCGGAGCACTGTCCAGGTCTGCTGCTCAGCTCTCCTTCAGCTGAAATTCCATCATTGTGGGCCACAGCCTACTATGGCAAGTGGGTGTGCACTGGGCACCCTTCCCTGGTACAGAGCTCTCCTTCCCACCTAGTTCCCTGCGGGCCCAAAGCTTTAGTTGTGGGCCTGGCCTCTGCTCTTGTTTGGCCTTAACGGTTAAACAGCAGCTGTCAATGTGCTGAGGCTCTCGGGGAACAGTGACTGAACCACAGTAACCACTGATTAGCAAGTGGGTCTTACATTTGAACCCTGGGCAAGACTGCCTGTGCAGTGCCGATGGTGGGAGTCAAGGACCTGGTGGCTTAAGGTCATCAGACATGTCTTTGAATCCCAGCTTCACTCTTAGGCCGAGTACCTGACTTGTGAGCATCATTTTTTCTGGAGATAAATCTCCCTGCCTGTTTGTGGGTTTTTTTTAACTTTTCTCCCTCTATTTGTTAAATTGAGAAATAACATGCCCAATTAAAGTGATCTTAACGTGTGTACCTCAGTGATTATTTACAAATGTTTACGTCCATGTTTTTTTTTTTTTTTTGTGTGTGTGTGTTTTCAAGAGAAACATCAAAAGTGCTTTATTCAAAGTAATGTCCATCGCTAGCTACACATTTCCCCATCTTTCAGGTAATTTGTGGGTACCGTCCCAATAGAACTTTTCTTGTCTTGAGGCAAACCATTCAGAGATGCCATTTTCCACTTCTTTGTACATTTTTTTTTTACTAATAAATCTTTATTGTTCAGATTATTATACTTGTTCCTCTTTTTTCCCCCCATAGCTCCCCTCCACCCGGTTCCCACCCCCCCACCCTTATCCCTCCCACTGTCCTCATCCATAGGTATACGATTTTTGTCCAGTCTTTTCTCACACCCCTTTCCCCCCCGAGAATTGTCAGTCCACTCCCTTTCTATGCCCCTGATCCCATTATATTCACCAGTTTATTCTGTTCATCAGACTTTTTATTCACTTGATTTTTAGATTCACTTGTTGATAGATATGTATTTGTTGTCACTTTGTTGTTCATAATGTTTGTCTTTACATTTTTCTTCTTCTTCCTCTTCTTAAAGAATACCTTTCAGCATTTCATATAATACTGGTTTGGCAGTGATAAATTCCTTTAGCTTTTTCTTATCTGTGAAGCTCTTTATCTGACCTTCAATTCTAAATGATAGCTTTGCTGGGTAGAGTATTCTTGGTTGTAGGTTCTTGCTATTCATCACTTTGAATATTTCTTGCCACTCCCTTCTGGCCTGCATAGTTTCTGTTGAGAAATCAGCTGACAGTCGTATGTGTGCTCCCTTGTAGGTAACTAACTGTTTTTCTCTTGCTGCTTTCAAGACTCTCTCTTTGTCTTTTGCCCTTGGCATTTTAATTATGATGTGTCTTGGTGTGGTTCTCTTTGGATCCCTTTTGTTTGGGGTTCTCTGCACTTCCTGGACTTGTAAGTCTATTTCTTTCACCAAGTAGGGGAAGTTTTCTGTCATTATTTCTTCAAATAGGTTTTCAATATCTTGCTCTCTTCTTCTGGCACCCCCATAATTCGGGTGTTGGTACGCTTGAAGTTGTCCCAGAGGCTCCTTACACTATCTTCATATTTTTGGATTCTGTTTTCTTTTTGCTTTTCCGGTTGGGTGTTTTTTACTTCTTTGTATTTCAAATCTTTCACTTGGTTCTTGCGATTCTCTAGTCTGCTGTTGGATCTCTGTATATTATTCTTTATTTCAGTCAGTGTATACTTAATTTCTGATTGGTCCTTTTTCATATCCTTGAGGGTCTCACTAAATTTATCGGCCTTTTCTAGGAAATTCTTGAAAAACCTTATAACCGTGGTTTTGAACTCTATATCCAGTAGTTTGCTTTCCTCCATTTCTTTCATTTGTGACCTGTTTCTTTGTCTCCGCATTTTGGCTGCTTCCCTGTGTTGATAGCATGGCTTTGTGGGCTAGGTGTCCTATAGGGCCCAGTGGCTCAGCCTCCCTAATTACCTGAGGTGGACACTCTTGGTGCACCCCTTTTTGGGCTGTGTGCACAGTCTTGTTGTAGTTAAGCCTTGATTGTTGTTGGTATCACTGGGAGGAATTGACCTCCAGGCCAATTGGCTGTGAGGATCAGTTGTGTCTATGATGGGAGAACTTCTGTGCTGGAGACACCCTTATGGGGGAAGACTTGCTTCAGTGGGGCTTTAGTGCTCACTGAGTCTGCCCCCTGAGTGTGTCTCTTATGGATCTGAAGAGTTGTAGTCTGGATGGTCTTTCTCTGACCACTGGGTACACTGGCTCTTGGATCTCCAAGGAGAGAGGCCACCCAGCAGGAGCTACAGAGAGATCTTCAGATTCCTTCTCGTTGTTTGGGGTTTGGAGGTGCCCAGATGAGGCCCAGCTGTGAAGCAATGCAAGCTGCTGTTGAGTCTTGGGTCTTCTTTTGGAGGGTCTGAGGCTCTTTGGCCCAGCTGCAGTACGTTAGGTTTCAGATTGCAAAGGGCCAGGCCATTCCTATGCAAAAGCCTCTGTGCACAGCTTGAGTGGGGTTGTAAATTGGGTGGGGCAGGGTCTCAGGGAATCACCAGGGTGGAGAAAACAGCAATGGCTGACCATCAGCCCTGCCTGGAAGAGGTCCTGTGTCTCTCTGTCCTGAGGCACCGTGCAGGAACAATGATCTGAGAAAAAGCTGCCCTCGAGTTCCACCCAATGACAGACAGTCCAGTTTCTCCCCATATGAGTCTGGGTCCCCAGAGTCCAGCCCAGAGCTGAAGTTCAGAGCAGTCGGGAGCTTGTGTCTCCCTCCCAATTGAAAAAGACAACAGCATACTCAGTTGCCAGCCCTCTCCACGCGCATGCTCGTGCCTCTGTACCTCTGCACTTCACTTCTGCACCTCTGCCCCTCCTCTGAGTCTCAGTGTGCTTTTCTCTTTTTTTCTAGCTGTAGAATTTCCACTCAGCCAGCCTTCCCGTGGTTCTGGATGATACCTGTTTTGTCTTTTAGTTGTAGTTTTGAAGTGGTTGTGCGAGGCAGCAAGTTCAGGTGTTTACCTATGCCGCCATCTTGGCTTTTTGTTTACATCCATGTTAACAACCACCCAGATCCAGATAAAGGACATTTGTGTACCCCCCTAATGTTCCCTCCTGCCCTCCCTTGTCCGTACTCCCCTAAGGTAACCACTATTCTGAATTCTGTCACCAATTGGTTATACCTGCTCTTGAACTTCACAAAGCTGGAATCACACAACAGGTGCTCTTTCGTGTCTGGCTTTTGATCAGCGTCTCCACGAGGTTCCTTTGTTGTCGCATGTACCAGAGGTGTGTTCTTTCTGTTGCTGGGCGGCATTGCCTTCTGTGAATACGCCACAGTTGGGCCATTCTTGTGTTGCCAGGCATTTGGGTTGGTTCCCGTTTTTGACAATTATGAACAAAGCTGCTCCGAACATTCTTATACTTCATGGGGTTTTTGTGAAAATTAAATTATAGTAAAGTGTTTAATGCTGAGTTTTGACTTACAATAGGTGCTCAAAAAATTTCCCCCAGATTTTTTTGTTTGTTTGTAAAAGGAAGAAAAGTCAAACACTACATAAGTATATAAAGAAAAGAACACAGGTCATATCCCTTTCATGTCCCTGCTCCTCAGGCTAACCACTCTTCACAGTTCATCGTGTCTGCCTGCACTTTTCCCTGTAGTTGTATGAAAATTTTTTCATAAAAATTTATTTTAATTATAATACCATTCATACTCTTGCAACTTTTTCATTAAATCAGATTTCTTGTTTTTATTTATTAATCCTTACCTAAAGACATTTTTTCCATTGATTTTTTTTTTTTAAGAGAGAGAATGGAAGGGAGGGAAGAGTGGGAGAGAGAGAGAGAGAGCAACCTCAATGTGAAAGAAGCCCTGACCAGGCCCCGACCCTTTGGTCCACCGGCTGGCACTCTAACCACTGAGCTACACTGGCTAGGGCTAAATCTAAGTTCCCTTATCTGCATCGAAGGAGCAGCTTCGAGAGGGACAGGCTGGAGTGAGCTCCTGAGCCTGTCCCTCGGGGCCTATCACTGTGGCCAGGCAGGGCCAATCTCGGGCTTTCCTCTCTGTGGAACCCAAAGCCCTGGGTACCAGTTCAGGCTCCTGGAGCCCTGGGTGCAAGTCCTGGCTCCGTTGTGCCTTGTCCGGGTGTGTTCTTGGGCTTAAATGCCCTGAGCTTTGGCTTTCTCATCTTTAACAAAAGAGAACCCATACCCACCTCAGAGGGATGCCCATGAGGTTTCAATGGGATGGAATATTTCAAAGCAGAATGGAAAGTGATGCGTGTGTGCTGGTTATTATGTAAAATCACGTGCTGCCAGAGCTAGAGGAAGTCTCTAACCAGCTCATTGTCTTACACACCAGGAAATCATGAGCCAGGGAAGGCCACAGAGCCAGCAAGTGTTGGAGCCAGAACCAAACCAAAGTGGGCATCAGTATTGCAGCTTCCCGTCTCCCTGAGCCAGAGCTTGGCTCTCACTGCCGGGACTCCCCACTGCGGCACTCTAGGAAATTCCCCAGCCCATCTCTTCCTGCGCGCGTCCTCCCCTCCCCTCCCCCCGCAGCCCCTTCCCTGGCAGAGGCCACAGGGATAACTAGAACTTCCAGGCAGTGATCAGTGCTCACCGTCCTCTGGTCCAAGAGGATGAGGAAGCAGAAAGATGGGCAGAGGATTGGGGGCTTGGATGGGGAGGGACATGCTTCCCCAGCCTAGGCCATAGCACCTTCCCTGTCCTAACTATACTCCCAAACCCGGGCCTCTGTCAATCACCCAGCCCTACAGAGCTCAATCCCTCTCCCTAAGAAGCCAGACTAGCACTCCTGCTCCCTGCCCTCGTGGGCAGATGATGGCATGGATTTGAGTCGTCTCTTAGACTTCTTTTAGCTCAAGGTTCAGATCTCCTTAGCCTTTGCCCTCACAGCTTCTGTAAGAGGACAGAGAGGCGTCCCTCAGCCTGGTGAGATTATGGCCTAGGCTGAGGTCAAGAATCCGGAAACCAAACCCTGACCGCCATGGGCTGAGGCCTGTGTCTCACTCAGGAAGAATTTGGCGTGATAAGGTTTGCACTGTACCAGCCCAGGTGGGCTCCATTGTCCCCGGTGTTTAGCCACCGCACACACACAGCGCCAGGTACACGGCGGTGGAAATGGATCCCCTGTTCTGGCTCCCACCTCTCTTGGAGCCGAAGCTCAGTTATGATAATGCCCCTGGCGGTGATATCAGGGAGCCGGGCAGGCCAGCCTGGGAGTGCCCTGTTGGTCCAGGGTAGGGTTTGGGGAGTGGCTCTGAGCCCTGGTATCCGATTTCAGGGCGAGGTTGTGGAGTGACCCGTGTTCCAGTGGCTGTGAATGGTGGTGCCACAGAAGTTATCGCACAAGAAAGTGGTGGGACTGAAAGACCTTGAATCATGAAGCCAGAGTGAAAGAGCCATTTGAGGTCACCTGGTCCTCTTTCCGCATATGGGTGAGCAAACCCAAGCCAGGCGTAGGGCAGGGTGGCGAGGCATTCAGGAACAGTGTTCCTTCCAGCCTGCTGACAACAGCAGCCTGCTCCTTTGAACATTCTGAGACCATTCTAGTTAGGTCCATCCTCTGGAGAATTGAGAAAATAGTTACCCAGAGCACTTGGGATATTGCTCCCTGGCATATGTCATCAGTTTGGCTCATATAAACTCTTATAAAAATTCAAAAAAAAAAATGATAGAGAAAATAGCTATCCAGCTCCTTTGCTCTGTGGCTCAGATGGTTGAGAAATGCCCTGGAGGATGAACACCTCTCAGCCTCAAGTCAGCTTCCTGGGCTCGAGTCCTGCTTGGCCTTGCCACTGTCTGCCAGGTGGCGTTGGGCAAGTGCCCTAGTCTCTCTGAGCCTCGGGTTCCTCATCTGAGATGTGGGTATGATAGTGCCTTTCACTGGGTCGTTGTGAGGCCTAAGGAGCCCTCAATGAGTGCTCCCATCATCAACATCCTCGTCTCCTGAGGAGGCTGAGGGGCGAGCTGATTGGAACCACGGCTCCAGCCTGAGGTCCAGGCCCTCTTTGCCCTGCCGTGCATGGCTGCCTCCCCAGTACCTCCTTCTGCTTCACGCTGCCTTGCCCCTGTGCCACGTGCAAGGCCCTGCCCAGGTGGAAGCGGGTACTGATGGAGGCTTTCTTTACTCCTTCCTGGTCATGGGGCAGGGACTAATATGGGGTGGGCCGCAAGCAAGCCATACTCGGTCACTTACGGGCTCCCAGCCTCCGGCCGGGCTCTCAATCACAGCACATCTGATCCTGAGGATGGGAGCAGCAGCAGGAGGCAGTTACGGGCCGATTCCGTCGAGCAGCCTGGTGTGAGGGCAGAGCTTGGCCTCCAGGGTCAGGCATTCCTGGGACCAAGTACCAGTTTGGGGGCTTACTGGTTGTGTGGCATCTGGGCAAGTTCTTTAAGCTCCGAGCCTCAATATCTCCTCTGGAAAATGGAAATAGTGCCAATCTCATGGCATTGCTGAGGCTAGTGAGAAAGCACAGGCTTGGTGATAATTCTCCCTTCCCATGCTGGTGTGTGTGGCTGGAGGGCTGTCCTGTGTCCCCCAAGGCAGTGACATGGGGTAAACGGGGGCCTTGCAGGTGTTCTCGAAGAGTTCCATTCCTTCTCACCAGGGTACCAGAGAGCCCTGATCCCTCTGCTGCAGCACACACACAGTCCCAGGGCAGACTGGGTCTGCCGGGAGCCTTGGGAAACCAGAGGGTTAGAGTGAGTGGGCGGCTCACCCCCAAGGCCACATTGCAAGCCAGTGACAGTCTTAAGTGAACCGTGTTCCTGTTCCCAGCACAGCAGACAGGGCTCAGAGCTGGAGGAAGCGTGGTTGGGCTGTGGCTCTGGAGTCAGAAGGACCAACTGAAGGGCCTTGGTTAAGTACCTTCACCTCCCTCTGCCTCAGTTTCCTCAGCTGCACCATGAGGATGGTGATACCTACATCAGAGAACTTCTAGAGAATCATGCAGTTACGGTATGTGAAGCATCACCATGAAGTACACAATAAAAGGCAGTTTAAACAAAGGTGGGAGTAGATGTGTGTGGCACTGTGTTCCAGGCGAGGACCAGCTTTGGAGTGAGTCCTGGCTGTGAATCCCAGCCACTGCCTTGCTGTGTGACCTTAGCCAAGTTCCTGCCCTCTCTGGGCTTCATTCTTTGCATATGTGAAATGAAAGGATTGGGTTGGAATGGTCTTTTTTTTTTTAATTTTTATAAGAGTTTATTTGAGCCAAACTGATGACATCTGCTGGGGAGCAAGATCTCAAATGTTCCCCAGAGTGGTCTTGGAAGGCCCTGCCTCCTTTAACTTCCAGTGGCTTCTTGGTACTCCTCTGCCCAGGAGAGGCCTGACTGCCCACACCGGGACCGAGGCCTGCAGCCGACCGTGTCCTCGTCTTTTCTCTGCAGTGTCCGCAGAAAGGCAGCATTCTCTGAGCATGCCTAGCTCTCCCATCTACTCAGTACACCTTCTGGCTCCTAGAGGCCTGAGGTGACAAATTGTCGCCAGCGGGCAGGGAGAGGAGGCCGGGAGAGGCTGTTCCCCTCCTTCATGATGCTCAGCCAGCTGGGCTGTTTTTAGGAGACGTGTGGGGGAGACTTTCAGGGCACCCCTGGAGACGGATGCCTTGTACACCTGCCTAGGGGGAACCTCTGGCCTCCCCACCCTGCCAGCGAGCCTCAGGGACCTGCTGCTCAGGCTTCAGGGAACCTGCGTTTGCCTGGCCCAGCTACTTCTACAGCTCTGTGGCCTGTATGCAGGTACTCTGGAAGGAACTTTCACAGGTTTTGCAGGGACAAGAAGGCAATTCAGAGGGCTTCTGCCTCCTCTCAGCCTCCCCTTAGGCCCCTCAGCACCTCTGGACACTCCTGTCCGCAAGGCTGAGTCTAGAACCAATGATGACAGGACAGAGCACCAGGCTCTGCTTCAGAGGGGCTGCCTGAGTGTGGCCTCAGTCTCCTGACTCTGACCGCTTCCCTGGCCACTTCACGGGTTCTGTCTGGGCCTGGGGGTCGGGGGTGCAGGGATGGAACTGTGGCCTTTGCTGTGTACTTTCTTTGGCAGCCCTTTGCTCCAAATGCATAATCTCATCAAATCTTCAGATGAGAGTTCTTTAAGATAGAAATGATTATGAACTCACTTTTCAGGTAAAGAAAGGAGACTCAGAGGGTGCGTACCTGCCACCAAGACATGGCTAGTAGATGGCAGAGCCAGGCTCTCTTAACCACAGGGCTCCCTGCCTCCCCTGACGAGTGGCTGAGTTTGAGTTGAAACTTTGGACAGATCCCTGAGCCAATACTCCTGCTGGTTTTTCCAGATTTTCCGCTCCCAGCCATCTCGATCAGGATCTCTCAGCCATCTCGCTCAGGATCTCCCAGCCATCTCGCTCAGGATCTCCCAGCCTGCAGGCGGGACCACCTCCCCTGGACCAGCCCTCACTGTAGCCCAGGCCCAGTCCCTCTGCCGCACCCCCCAGAGTACTGGCTGCCCCGCCTCCAAGAGAAGGTGCCTTTGGCACAGGCTGCCACCTGACTGGTGGGTCCTCCTCTCACTGCAGCCTGGCTGTGGGCTGGCTGGGCTGAGGCTCCAGAGTGAGCCAGGCAGTGAGGGTCCCCTGCTCCAGTGGAGGGCCCAGCCTCTATAGTCATGATTTTCCTGCTGTGCTCTTGTGGAACACAACTTAGGTGTCCCTGGTCCCCATTGTGTCTTCTGTCAAAGCAGAGCGGTCACAACGATCACTGCAGCTCTCTGGGTGTTTGTTTTGTTTTTGGAGTGGGGTGTGTGTGTGTGTTTACCTCCATTTCTTTATCTTTCTCACAGCCACCCTGGACCATGAGCATTGCTTATCCTCATGCTAGAGAGGAAGGAAGTGAGGCTCAGGGCAGTATCATGATTTGCTAGAGATCACGGAGAAGTTCAGGTTAAAAACTGGGGTAGAAGCCAGCTCCCATGGTAGCAGACCAGGGCTCTCTACACCGCCCCGTTCTGCCTTGTGGGAACTTGCTGTGCAGGAAGACTGTTCTGGGCCCAGACACTGTGCTTGTTGGCCTGGACGGAGATGGTGGGTGTCACAGAGCCTGGCTTTGTCCAATAGCAGAGGTCAGATTTCAGAGCTGGAGAGGCTCTCCACACACCTCGAGGATGGGGAAACTGAGGCCAGAGAAAGGCAAGGACTTGTTCAAAGCACCTCGTGAGTTAGTGGCAGCGTCTCGGCTGGAACTCAAGTTCCTCATCCCCAGCCTGGGCTGGGCTCAGGCCCTTCCTCTGTCCGAATGTAGCTTTCTGGTCTCTTGAGGCATATTTGGAGGTGGGGTGGGGGAGGGCTCACCCATCCTGCTAGAATATTCAAGAGGCAGCTGCCCCTGGAGCCTAGACTTAATAACAGTGCTGTGGCCAGCTCTGCCCCACCAGGGTGTTGAGCCAGGGTGGGAGTGGGGCCTGCATCTTCTCCTTTGATTTCCTCCCTGAGGTGCTTGCAGGCAGGACTTTCACGTGCTCCCCAGGTCAGAGCCCTTTGGTGGCTCTGCCTGGCTCACCAGGTCGCCTCAGAAGTCCCTCTTAAGGATATGTAAGGCCTTTTGTAATCTGGCCCCAGGTGAGCACTGGGCTGGGAGTCAGTAGTCACAGATTTGAGCCCTGGTTCTGGGCTACCCTGTGACCTTGGGTGAGGGTCTGCACCTCTCCTTTTCCTCATCTGTTACTTGCTGTTCAGCATTTAGTGAGAACCAGAGGGATGGCTGCTTTATGACCACCTACGTAGTTATTTCCTCTCCAGCATTCATTGTCATTTGCTCCCAGTAGAAATCCTCTATTACCCTGCCCTGGCCAAGTAGCTCAGTTGGTTAGAGAATCATCCCGATACGCCAAGGTTGTGGGTTCAGTCCCGGACAGGGTACATATAAGAAACAACCAGTGAATGCATAAGTAAGTGGAACAACAAATCCCTCTCTCCCTCTCTCCCTCTCTCTCTCCCCACCCACACCTCTCTCCTTCTCACCCTCTCCCTTCCTCTCTCTCAAATCAATAAATAAAAAGAGTTCATGGGAAGAAATGATGAATTCATTAAAAAGAAAAGAAAGAAGTCCTCAACAGCACCATGCTCCTTCCCGCTGCCCTTCCTTTCCACATACTGCTGCTCCGCCCGAAGGCATCCCCAGTGCCTCCCTAACTGCAGCCCTTTGGGTTCAGGCTAGTTCAGCTAGCATTCAGTGCACAGAGCTGAGTGCCAAACACTGGAGATGAGGAGATCGGACAGGGATTCTGCCCTTGAGTCAAGCAGGTCAAAGAACAAGTCTTGATCCTCGCCATGTGCCATGCTCTGTGCGAAGTACTGGAGAGTCGAGAAGATGGATAAAACTGGGTCCCTGCCCTTACGGAGTGGTGTGGCAGGGAAGGTAACCAACCAAGCACACGGTGTGAGCAGACTTCCTGCCCTGGGGGCAATTGGGGAAAGCTGCCGGAGGAGCTGGCATGGCTCTCCCTTAGCCCCCCCTGACAAGGTCAGGGTCTGCTCCATGCTCTCATCTCCCGTGTTCCTCACAACAACCTTGTGAGGTCATTGAGGCAGGAGATGATCATCCATTGAGCAGAGATACTCGTTGTGAGCCTACTATGTGCCAGGCACAATTCTAGGTGCTAGGGTCCACAGTGGTCGTGATGGGCTGCCCTCTCGGAGCTTGTGTTCTGAGTAAGGGGAACCATCGATGAGCACATAGAGCTGTCGGGAAGTGGTAAGTGCTTTAAGAAGGCTACAGCAGGGGAAGCCAGTGGAGAGGCTTGGAGAAGACTTCCCTGAGGAGGTGGCGTTTGAGCAAGAACCTGAAAGGAATGAGGAGAATCTGCCATCCACCCTTGTAGTGCAGAGTTTCAGGCAGAGGGAACAGCAACTGCAAAGGTCTTAGGGTAGGATTGTGTTTGTGCTCAAGGAAAGGCAAGGCAGCCAGTAGAGGTGGAGGGAGGGAGTGGAGCCAGCAGGTTTGCCACTGGATTGGATATGGGTATGAGAGAAAGTCAGGATGATTCCAGGGTTTGGGCCTGAGCAACGGAGCGATGCTGGGGAGATAGAGAACACTGTAGGATGAACAGGTTTGGAGGTGGGAAATGAGAGTTCTGCTCCTGTCCCCTTGCCACTCTGCAGGTCCGCCCCATGCCTCACCCAGACACACCGGCCTGAGGGTCACCCATGCCCACCTCTCCAGGAAGCTCTCTACTTTCTTGGGCCTACTCCAGGTTCTGTTGTCTGAGAGTCATTTTCTCTCATCGGTGAGAGGTGCGGGACACCCCTTCTTCATCACCACCCAGACACTGAAGCACCTAATAGACTCCATAGCTGATTGAGCAGTACAGGGGCCCCATACCTCCCTGGGCAGCTGTTCTCTCTCCACACCCAGCAGCCCTGCCTGAGGTTTGCTCTCCCTTTGCAGCTCCCTTCCTCCTCTGTAGCAGCTGAAAATGGGACACCTGACTCGCTTTCTGCAGAGCTGTTGTCCTGGAAATGGTAGAATTTCTCTTTGTGTTGCTTTCCTATTGCAACCTCTCTATATAATGGACTTAATTCATTGTTAGGCTGCTAAGCTATGTGACTTTCACCTGGAAGGGACACTAAAAACAACAGGTACTTGATACACTCAATTTTACAGAATTTGCATTTTGCACATTCTACCCTACCCCCCACCAAAGGAGAGAAAAGAAAAATCCAGCTTCCCCATGGCTCTAAGGTTTCTGAAATGGAACCTTTCTTATCAAGCCCCTTATTTCTTCCCCTACCCCAGGCGTGCGGCAGACTGGTGCTTGGAGCTCCTGCTACTGTCTGCAAGGAGTCACGGCCAGGGCCAGGGAGGGCTGGGCAGGGGTAGGGAGAGCCCGAGCTGGGGAGCCCCACACCTGGGCCGCAGAAAAGGAAGGATATGGGGGCTTGAAACCAGACGAATCCCAGGTTCTTCTCCAGCTCAGGCATTCTGTGTTTCCACCCTCTCCACTCCGCATGGAGGAGCCAAGCAGGGCCTTTAAAGGGATGTGATTTAGGCTCTTCTGCTGCCAGTGGTACCACAGGGTCAGGTGAAAGTGCAGAGAGAGGGGAAGCTGAGGCCCTCTGGTTTCATTGCCAGCCACAGAGGCAGGGCCTGCCTGGGGCTCTTTTTCTTTTTCTTTTTTTTCTTTTATATTTTTATTGATTTCAGAGAGGAAGGGAGAGGGAGAGAGATAGAAACATCAATGATGAGAATCATTGATCGGCTGCCTTCTGCACGCCTCCTACTGGGGATTGAGCCTGCAACCCAGGCATGCACCCCTGACTGGAATCGAACCCGGGACCCTTCAATCCACAGGCCAACGCTCTATCCACTGAGCCAAGCCAGCTAGGGCCTGCCTGGAAGATCTCAGTGTAAGAAACCTGCCTTCACCTGAATGCCGTGTGGAGGGACTGACTGTTCAATACATTATGGCAGTGAGGTCACGCTACGGGGGTTGGGGGAATACAGGGTGAGTCATCCTGGGTCTGAAATACTACTGTGTAGCCCTGGCTCCTTGGAGCAATAAGTGGGCATTCCTCTGCCGTTCTCTTTACTTACCTTAAGTTGGGGATAACAGGATTGTTGAGAAAATCAAATGAGATGCTGCAGTAAAGTGCTCTGCCTTATAGAAGCAGCTATAGCACCGTAGGTAGAATATACCATTTACATAAACTTTTAAAACTATAGAATATAAATTTTTGGAATTTTGTATCCCCCTCTATTAACACTGTAGGTTTTGGGGTTGAGGAGAAGAGCTTGTTCAGTGGGTGCAGGGAAGGGAGGGTCACTGGGAGGTTTTCTCCTTCTACTTAATACTGTTGGAAAAGGGTTTTCAGTGACCATCGGTTCCATTTAAAACCATCAAAGCCTCCCTGGTCGGGTAGCTCAGTTGGTTAGAGTGTCGTTCCCATACACCAAGGTTGCAGGTTTGATCCCTGCTCAGGGCACATAGGAGACTCAAACAATAAATGCATAAATAAGTGGAACAACAAATTGATGTTTCTTTCCTTCTCTCCCTTCTAATAAAATGTTTTTAAATCAATAAATAAAAATAGAAAATAAAACCACCAAAGCAGTATATTTCCATTTTGAAAAAACCAAAAGCAACCGGTGTGTATCCCTCCGGCAACTGCCAGGGACCCAAAACTAGACAGAAGAGTCGTTGGAGCCTGAGGTCCTGCCCCACCCCTCTTAGCGGCAACTCCTGCTGGCTGCCTGGATACCTCTCCCTAGCCAGACCTGTTGTTGCCTGCTGGGCTCTGTATCTTGTCAACACATAGGGACTGTTTACGGATAGTCTGAGTCCCTGGCCCTGGCCCCGGCCCCCTCTCCGGTGTGAGTCATTCTCCACCTCCCTGCATGGGGACTCTCAATCCAGTTGCCTTTCCTGTGGGGGTGGGGAGAATCCTCTGGAGTGAAATTCATTCAACAAATGTTTATGGAGAGCTTAGGTGATTGGGGAGGAGGACAGAGGACAGGGTGGATGCCAAGAGGTGCTGCTCAGGTGGGTTGAGGTGGGTCAGGTGGGGTAGGGACCACTGTAATGGGTATTTGATACAGGGGGAGGCGGGGAAGGCTGGTGGGCCTTAAAGGCAGGAGTAGAACCTGGCTCAAGACTAGGTCAGGGGCATTCGGGGCCAGGCCTGAAGGTCGGGACCCTCTGAGGCCTGCAGCATCAGGTCGGGTCCCTTAACTCAGACCCTTGCGTGGCTGGCCTGCTGCAGCTGTGTGCCAGCGTCCCCCTCACTGTAGTCTCACTTCCAGGCTGGCTGGAGGCTTCGGGGCCCTTGAAAGGCTTTGAAATTTCTTTTCTTTTCATTTGTCCACTCTCTTCCTCCACCGTTCTCCTCCCCTAGAGACCCAGTTTCAATCCCACGTCTTTTAGGAAGCTTCCATTATTCCTTTAACCTGCTTTTCCTGAGCGTGATATCACCACTGTGGGCCCGGGGCCAGGTGCTGGGATGCCAAGCCGAATAGAGCGCCAGCTACGGAGCTCCTGGCTCCTGGTCTAGGAGGAGCACCTGACTCATCCTAGGGGGTTCGGGGAGGCTGCCCAGAGGAGGTGACACCTGCACTGAGTTTTGAAAAAATGGGTAGGAGCCCTGGCCGCTTTGGCTCAGTGGATAGAAAGTCGGCCTGCGGACTGAAGGGTCCCAGGTTCGATTCCGGTCAAAGGCACCTGTCTGGGTTGTGGGCTCAGTCCTCAGTAGGGGGCGTGCAGGAGGCAGCTAATCAGTGATTCTCTCTCGTCATTGATGTTTCTAGCTCTTTCTCCCTCTCCCTTCCTCTCTGAAAGCAATAAAAATACATATATTTTTTTAAATGGGTAGGGAAGAAAAAAGGAAAAGAAAAATGGGTAGAAGTTCAAAGTGAAGAAGAGTTTCCCTCTGTGCGCACAGATGGGGTTTGGAGACTTCTGGAGTACAGGCCTTAATGTGGATGGGAGGTTGAGTGCCAAGGGTTAATCCTGAGCTCGACCAGCTTCCTGACCTCGAATCCTGACCACAGTGTACTGCTCCGGAGCAGCCTCTCCTGCTGGCCTCTGAGAGGGTCCTGCCAGTCGCTGCCTCACTGTGCTTATTGCTCTGTCTCTGGCTGCTGGGCTGCCTGCAGCCCGTGTGGTTTTTCTCTCCGAACCTCTCCTTTATCAGTCATCTCTGAAGTTTGTCTGCCACTTCACAGTGTGCAGGGCGCTTCTGTGCCCAGTCCTTTGATTCTCACTTGCCTGTACACGAAGAAACTGAGGCCCGTCCATGGTGTAATGATTTGCCTAATGGTTACTAAAGGGCAGAGCAGGGTCTTGAACCCAGGTTTTGGCCTCCTGGCCCAGTTTTCTTTTTTCCATACCTCAGGTGGCCAAGCATATGCTGCTTGTATTCTCAACTAGGTTTTTAGCTAATTTCCCAGCCAGATTTGATGTTCTCGGAGGCCTGCAGCATCAGCTCGGGTCCCTTAGGAGAGTGGGACCCTGTCTCTCTGAGCTGTGGATCGAAGCAAGCAAGAAATAGAGGTGCAGTTTAGCACAATGTTAGGGGAAGGCACAGAAAGACTGACTGTCTCCCCCTTACCCCCCTCAGCATGGGGAACAATTCCTACCCAGGTACTCAGAGCAGGTGGTTTTATGGCTGATTTACAGGGGAGGCATGTTGCAGACTTGAATTCTCTTCCTGTTGATCCTGACAGGCTTAGTTTTCATTGATGCAGCGTGGCACAAAGAACTGGCAATTAGGAGGCCTGGGTTCTGATTTTGACTCTGCCACTTCCCAGCTAGGTAGCCTTGGGCAAGTCATTCCACCTCTCTGTGCCTCAGTTTCTTCATCTATGAAGTGGGAGTCAGAATATGAGATAAAATGAGAGATATGTAAAAGGTCCCAAGACAGTGCCTTGTATCAGATGCTGTAAGTTTCCACTGTGTTTTTCTTCTTTCTTAAATCTTTATTGTTGAAAGTATTATATACGTCCCCTTTTTCCCCCCGGCCCCTTCTAGCCCACTCCTACCTCCCAATAAGTGTTTTTCTTCTTCTCTGTACTGGAGGTTGTATCTTTAAAAAAAAATGTTTTCATTGATCTTTAGAGAGAGGAAGGGAAAGGGAGAGAGAAATAGAAACATCAATGAGAGAGAAACATCCATCAGCTGCCTCCTGCACGCCCCCTACTGGGGACCGAATGTGCAACCTGGGCATGTGGCCTGACCAGGAATCAAACTGGTGACCTCTTGGTACATGGGTCTACGCTCAACCACTGGGCCACAATGGCAGGGCTGGAGGTTGTATCTTAAGATGAATCATTGATTTACATTTTTTTAAAAATTGTCATTAAGCCCACTGGTGTTTTATCATCTCACTTAATCTTCATAACAACACTCATATCTGGGTATTGGCAAAGGCTTGGTGCAGTCAGACCGCCTTCCTATTTCTCTTTCTTTCCTTGTTTTTCATTTATTCATTACCCATACATCTATTCGCTATGTGCAGGGTACCTGTGCTGGGCTTTTTAGAGAATACAGACCCAAGAATGGCTTTTCTCCTGCTTCTCTCTGGCAAACTTCTATTGAAACTTCAGAGCCCAATTCAATGGCCCCTGCTCTGAGAGCATCACCTAGTCTTGAAATTTCAGAGCCAATCCCACCTCCTTCCTCTTTCCCATACTTCACATCTAAAAGTCAGTTTTAAGGCCGCGGGCCCCTGGATCCGGGTGAGCCTGGGTCCCGGGTCCGGGCGAGGCCGCGGGCCCCTGGATCCGGGTGAGCCTGGGTCCCGGGTCCGGGCGAGGCCGCGGGCCCCTGGATCCGGGTGAGCCTGGGTCCCGGGTCCGGGCGAGGCCGCGGGCCCCTGGATCCGGGTGAGCCTGGGTCCCGGGTCCGGGCGAGGCCGCGGGCCCCTGGATCCGGGTGAGCCTGGGTCCCGGGTCCGGGCGAGGCCGCGGGCCCCTGGATCCGGGTGGGCCTGGGTCCCGGGTCCGGGCGGGCCTGGGTCCCGGGTCCGGGCGAGGCCGCGGGCCCCTGGATCCGGGTGGGCCTGAGTCCTGGGTCCGGGCGAGGCCGCGGGCCCCTGGATCCGGGTGGGCCTGGCCCCGGGTCCGGGTGAGGCCGCTGGCCCCTGGATCCGGGTGGGCCTGGGCCCCGGGTCCGGGTGAGGCCGTGGGCCCCTGGATCCGGGTGAGCCTGGCCCCGGGTCCGGGTGAGGCCGTGGGCCCCTGGATCCGGGTGAGCCTGGCCCCGGGTCCGGGTGAGGCCGTGGGCCCCTGGATCCGGGTGAAGCAGTGCCCCTGGGTCCGGGTGAGGCCGTGGGCCCCTGGATCCGGGTGAAGCAGTGCCCCTGGGTCCGGCCGAGACCAAACCAGAGGGAGTCGGACCTGCATTACCACCATTTGTCCACCATCCAGAGCTGAGGGGTCAGTGCCGACATGTACTCATAGGGAACTGGTGGACATTGATATTGGGTCTCAAAAGAACTGTTGGTCCAGAAAGAAACTCACTACAGACTGATTCATTTGCCTGTCAGCATAACTATTATTGCTCGTCGCACATTCAACTCTTATAAGTATATCTCTAGTGACACATGATCTCGCTCATCTAGGGGAAATGATGAACAACATAGACTGATGAACAAGAACAGAACCAGAAACAAGGAGGCATCGATCGGACTATCGGGCCTCAGAGGGAGGATAGGGGAGGGTGGGGGGAGGGGGGAGAGATCAACCAAAGGTCTTGTGTGCATGCATATGAGCCTAACCAATGCTTAAGTTCAACAGAGGGTTGGGGCATCCAAGGGGAGGGATGTGGGATGGGAATGGGGGGATGAGGACAAATATGTGACACCTTAATCAATAAAGAAATTAAAAAAAAAAAAAATAAAAAAAAAAAAAAGTCAGTTTTATCTCAATTCCCAAATAGTTAATGCCTACTCTATGCTGGAAGCTGAAGATCCAGATGACTCTAGAAAGTTCCTTAGGGAGCTTAAAGCCCAGTGACAGACAAGAGCATACCAACAGGACGTGATAATGTAGAATAATTCATATTATACTTGGGTTTTGAAGATAATTAGCAATAATAGCAGTCACCATTTTTTGCTAACATTGAGTGCCAGCATTGTAGTTTGGCATTCTTTACCCTTATTATCTCCTCCTGTACTGGTGAGGATAGGAGAAATAGTGTAACTTGCCCATGGTCACCCCGCTAGTCAGTGGCTGCACCCTGATTGGAACCCAGGGCAGGATGGCTATGCCACGTGTCTTTGTCTCAGTTGGTCTGGTTGTGAACCTGCTGAAGCAGCAGCTGAGTCTTGTTTCTCTTTCTCTCTGGGCCTCATGGCTGATGTTGATGGTGGGAAAAATCAACATTGAGAAGGATCAGAGCCCCTGCTCCCCCAAAAAACACTGCAGCCCCAGTGGAGACCGGAGCTGAGTGCAGATCAGGCAGGCAGGCAGAGGCTGAGCAGTCCGATCATTCCCACCTCCTGCCTTAGAAGCTTAGTAGAGAAGACGGCTCCCTTCTGGCTTGGTTAACTTGGGGGGCTTCCTGGAGGAGGAAGGCTTAAAAGATAGGATTTCCTGAGGTTTTTTACTAGGCCACCAGAGTAGAAGGGAAGAGTAGTGAGACTTCCCTGGAGAAGAACTCATGGAAATAAATACCACGTCTGGCCCTTTGGGAACCATTTTGGGCTTCTTTAGTCTTGGGCGTCCATGTTCCTCTTAGAAACAAAATAAGAATAAAACCAGGGAAAATGTGGTGAGTGGCTAAGAACACAGACTCTTCCTGGGTTTGAATCAGTTGCCAGCTACATGATTTGAAGCAAGTTGTCTAACCTTTCTGTGCCTCAGTCTCTTCATCTATAAAATGTAGGGGCAGCCCTGGCCGGGGTGGCTCAGTTGGCTCGGAGTCATCCAGCACACAGAAAGGCTGGCAGTTGGATTCCTGGTCTGAGCACATGCCCACGTTGTGGGCTCGATCTCCGGTAGGGGGCGAGCAGGAGGCAGCCAATCAATGTTTTGCTTTCACATTGATGTTTTCCTCTCTCCCTTGCTCTCTCTAAAAATCAATTTTTAAAATCTAAAAAAATAAAAGGGTGGTGGTGGTGATTGTGACCTCCCAGAGCTGTGGTGAGGTGCAAATGAGTTAAAGAACGTCAGAGCTCACTGCTGCGAACTGTGGAGTGCCAGGCTTTCTCTGGGAGGTGTTACCTTTCATGACTGTAGTTGAGACTGGTTGCTGGGGCAGTTGAAGAGGGAGTTAAAGAACTGGAATTGTTGTGCAACTAGAAATCCTTTGGGACCTGGCCGAGTTGCAGCCCCAGAGTCGTCAGGCCTGGAACTAGGGCGGCAGAGCCCCTATGTGCCCCTCAGTCCCTGGTGACCCAGCACTGGTGGGCCAAGGAGGCCCCTCTTCCCAGCACTCCCCCCCTGACTGCCCAGGCCAGGGGAGAGATACAGGAAGGGGGACCAGGGGTGTCTGGTCACCCTGGCAGCCACAGGTGACATGGAGCTGCCTTGCCTGCCTGCTTCTGCACCCGCCTCCGCAGAGGGGGACAGTCTGGGGAGAAGTAAACAAAACGTTCTCAGGGTGAAGAGCAGAGAAGCTGCGGAGGGAGGTTTGGTCAAGTGTCTGTTCAGTGTGTGTGCGTGCATGTGTAAGAAAGAGTGAGTGTGGGTGAATATGAGAGAGTGTGAGACTGTATGTGTAATAGAGGGAGAGTATGTGTATACGAGAGCAAGGGGGTGAGTACATGTGCATGTAGGAGTGTGTCAGAGAGGGAGAGTGGGTGTGTGGAAAAGACATGGTGAGACTGTGAGAGTATGTGTGTAGTAAGAGAGAGAGCTATGGGTGAATGTGTGTGTAAGAGCGAGAGTGTGTGTGTTCCCTCAGTATCCCCAGTTGCCCAATGTCACCTGTACCAGACAGAATAAGAAACACCTCTTTCCCCCACGTACCCCCCCAAAAAAAGAAACACCTCTTCCCTCCCCGAGTCTCTTCACCTAAAAGGAGACCAGTGCCGAACTGTGTCAGCAGGTTTGCCTGTGGCTCGGAAATGCTGAATTCTACGCCTCGGGTCCTTGCTCTGGCAGCAGCGGACACCTCTGCAGAAAGCCATGTGGTCCGAGAGGTCACTGGACTTGGAGCCTCATGGGCTCGCGTGGTGCAATCGTTCACATGACCATTAACACCTTTTGAGTCTCGGTTTCCCTACCCACGTAGTGGAGGATTTGCGTGTTTTCCACAGCCTGTTCCAGCTCTCACAGCTCAGATCTGATTCTAACTGACGCGGCCCCACCCCTGATTCCATGCTGGTGACATCACCACTGCCACAGCGTGTGCTCTCTCACCTGGTGTCAGTTTCCTGCACTTTGAGGAGACACTTCCGGCCTGCAGGATAGGGACAGCTGGTGGAGTCAGGGCCTGGAGAGAGGACCCGTCAAACCTGAGCTAGGTACCTGTGACAGAATCCTCCGCCTTGCCCCTGGGTGCTGCTTTCCCGTGGGCAAGGAGCCACGCATGGATCCCAGACCTTCCGCCTCAGCCTGGGTTTGGCCCGTCCCTTCCCTTGCCTGTCAGGTCCCAGAGTTCCTCCTGAGGGGCAGGGCCTCCTAAGGGGCAGGGCCAACACAGGAAGACCTGGGGAAGCACCTGGCTGCAGCCCCAGGAACTCTGGGAGCTGCCTTATTTGGAAGGGAGTGCACTGTGTCCAGTCAGGAGGCCTGGGACCCAGTCCTGGGTGGCCCGGGCCTGTCCTGCCTCCTGAGCTCCAGGTTTTCTCTCATAGGAATGCCTCTGTCTCTTCACCTGCGGTGGAGACCTGGTGGCGCAAAGGTCCCGAGGTTGAGAAAAGCATGGTGATCCCCACGAGCTCCTCACAAAGGTTCATCCTGCGCCCCCTTGGTGTCCCCAGTGCGCAGCTCCGGCCTCGCTCTGAGAGCACACACGCACTTGAGTAAAGGATCAGTTGGCTCTCTCTGCTACAAGTTTGAGAGGCTTGAAGCTAGAGTAGAACTCTTCCCTTAGACCCTGGGGAAGCCACCGACTCTTGCTGAGCCCCAGCTTTCTCTTCTGCAAAATGGGGACAGTGCCTCTCCCACAGGGCTGTTGTGAGGATGGAAGCGATGCTGGGTGCCAGGCTCCCAGCACAGAGCCTGGCTTGTGGTGCCCCTTTAGGAGTAAGGAACATCCGTCATGTTACTGCTCTTGGCTTGTTTCACAGGCCCCCCCCCCGCCCCTCCCCAGGGGCTGTGGCCCCTCTCTGGGTCTCCAGTGCACTGTCTGGCACTTCTTAGGGCCAGGAAAGTTTTGTGGGCATTTAAAAGATCTGACCTGCGAGGTAGAAGTGGAAGCTATCAGCCACCTGCCCCGTGCTGTCCCCTTAAAGTCTGCCTTCTCCTAAGGCAGCCATTGGCGCTCAGCTCTAGGGCAGGTGGGGGTCGGGTGCTGACCAGGTCCGCTGGCTAGAGCTAGAGCTGGACTCCTGGCCTTGCGAAGCTGCTTCCTGGCTCCTGCCTGCAGGAGGAGCTCAGCTCCCCTAAACCTCCATGCCATCCTGTCTGCTCTGGGAGCAGTGCCGTTGTCCTGTTCCCACCACTTGTGCATGGGTTATCTGTCCTTGCTGGGTGCCAGGGAGAGAGAGGAAGCTGAGTGACAGCTGTGGATTGAAGATGACAAGAGACATCAGAGAAGGACAGACGGGAGTGGTCAGGGAATGCTTCCTGGAGGAGGCAGGCAGAAGCTTATAGTGTCAGCCACACATTGTGGGGGTAGAAGTACAGGAACAGTGTTCTGAAGAGACAAGCTGGACTGCGCGAAGATCTTCAGGAAAAAGAGGGCATGGCTTATTTGGGGGAATTACAAAGAATTTGGCAAGGCTGAAACGTAATAATTTATAGTAGGGAGCATGGGACATGAGCAAGACCAAATGATGGAGGCAGTGCTGTATAGCAGAGACTTGGAGTCAGTATGACCTCACCCTTCCCAATACCAACCAGCTGACCACTGAGGGTTTACTGGTGGACACTGCAAAGACTGGGGGACTTTTTAGCAAAAGATGTGACTTTTGGTCAGATCTGTTTTGAAGTCAGGACATGATGGCTTTGGGGTCCTCTCCTGGCCTAGCATGGAGATGTGCTCTTTTCCCCTCAACATGTTTTGAATGTTTCCTGGGTGCTGCACACTGTGACAAGGTTCTGGGCCTAGATAGTATTTTGAGTGTGAGTCTTGACCTGTAGCTATTCTGACACTACCCAGATCAGTACCTGAGAGTAGGAGGGGCTTTGGACATGGAAGGGATGTTTCTCCTCCTTCCCAAGGACCACAGGGGTAATGAGAGCAGAGACCTGGTCAGGTAGGCTTTTGAGAATCACATGAGTAATGGCCCAGCCTTGTGCATTTTCAAATCAGTAGATACTTATTGAGCATCTACTGTGTCCCCAGCCCTGGGAATCCTATATAATAAAAGGCTAATATGCAAATCTACCGAACTGCAGAACCACTGGTTGCTATGATGCTCACTGACCACCAGGGGCAGACGCTCAACACAGGAGCTTCCCCCTGGTGGTCAATGCGCTCCCACAGGGAGAGTGCCGCTCAGCCAGAAGCCGGGCTCATGGCTGGTGAGCGCAGTGGTGGTGGCGGGAGCCTCTCCCACCTCCGCAGCAGCGCTAAGGATGTCTGTCTGCGCGCTTAGGCCTGCTCCCTGCGCGGAGTGGGCCTAAGCCAGCAGTCAGACATCCCCTGAGGTCTCCCAGACTGCAAGAGGGCGCAGGCCAGGCTGAGGGACCCCCCTCCCAGCCCGTCCCAAGTGCATGAATTTCGTGCATCGGACCTCTAGTATAAGTATAAATAGATATGTAATCTGCCTGCTCAGAGCTTACAGGGAGGAAAGCAAGACCTTTTACCTTGAGCAAAGTGCCAAACCTTCTTAACCAAGCTGACCCTGGGGTTATGGTACCAACATACAGCGAGATGCCCAGGCCTTCTCCCACCTCCCCAGAGCTGGCATTGAGAGAAGCTGTCTCAGAAGGGGACACTTGCTACCTCCCAGCTCTGAGTTTAGAGCCCCGGGTGGACCCCTGCAGAGTGGCCCGCTGCTGCTGGCTGACCAGGACCTGGCTGGGGGGATGGTTGGTGCGTCTCGGGCTGAGGGGCATGTTCAGGCCTTGATAGGGAGAGGAAATTGGACGGGTTGACTTACAGAACTGCAGAGTTTGATGGGAGCTGGGGAGTCTGTCCCTGGAGTTTGTCCTGGTTCTGCTACTCATTTGCTGTTGTGACCTTGGGCAAGCCCTTTCCCCTTTTTGAGCCTCAGTTGTCCCCTCTTTAAAGGAGGCGGGGTTGGGCTAGAAACAGGGTGGCAAGTAGGTTTTGTCTCACATGCAAAACTGATTGATTGCTGTTGGCTTCTTACACAGCTGTCTGGGCTTGGCAGGCAAGCATGCACGTCCGGGATTGAAGGTCGCTGCATGCATTCTGCAGGGCATGATCCTCAAGCTCCATCCTGCGCTGATACGCTTTGGTTCTTCTGTGCTTCCATCTATCTCCTGTGTCACTTCTCCACCAGCCTGTGGTCTGCCTTCTGCTTAAAGCCTTCATGATGGGGAACTCACTATCTTCCCTCAGACAGAATTGTTAGATTGTTATGCCTGGTCTTGAGCCTGCCTCCCTGAACTTGTGCCCGGATGATGGATGGCTTGGGTTCAGGCCTAGGTAATGCCTTTGTACTTGGAGCCTCAGGGATGGATATATAATTTCTGCCTTCTGGAGGCATACAGAGCCACTGCTTTCTGTATTTTATGACAGAGACAGAGATAGCATCTGTATATCCTTTGAAAAAAGCACTTTAAAAACATTGTCACTTAGCTTATACAGCAACCCTGTGAACCCTGTGTTATTATCACCCCCATTTTACAGCGAGGAAGTTGAGATTAGAGCGTTAACAGAATGGCCCCTGAGATCAAGCCTGTACCCCTCTGGCCAGCTTCCTTTCTCCTCCCCAGCCCTGTCCCAACCTTCTGTTCCGGCTCCCCACAAGCCACAGCCTCTTCTCTCGCCCTCCTCAGGTTTCCATGTGATTCCCACTATCTCGAACATCGTCCCGGAGAGCTGCCTGCTGATCGTGGTGGGGCTGCTGGTAGGGGGCCTGATCAAGGGTGTGGGTGAGACCCCCCCCATCCTCCAGTCGGACATCTTCTTCCTCTTCCTGCTGCCACCCATCATCCTGGATGCAGGCTACTTCCTGCCGCTGCGGCAGTTCACAGAGAACCTGGGCACCATCCTGATCTTCGCCGTGGTGGGCACGCTGTGGAACGCCTTCTTCCTGGGCGGCCTCATGTATGCCGTGTGCCGGGTGGGTGGCGAGCAGATCAACAACATCGGCCTCCTGGAGAACCTGCTCTTCGGCAGCATCATCTCGGCCGTGGACCCCGTGGCCGTGCTGGCTGTCTTTGAGGAAATTCACATCAACGAGCTGCTACACATCCTCGTCTTTGGGGAGTCCCTGCTCAATGACGCCGTCACTGTGGTGAGGGGTTGGGAACACACCCATGTACACACAGGGCACAGATCCCAATCCAAGTCCAGAGTGACCCACATCCGCCTGCTAATAATCGTAATAAGACAGCAAATGTCCAGTCCTGCTTACTGCGGGCCAGGCATCATGCTGAGCATGAGACATGGGTGATTTTACTTAATCCTCATGGCACCCTTTGGAGGTGCTTGATATTCTCACTTTATGGGGGAGGAATTAGGCCCAAAGAAGTTCAATAACTTGCTAGAATGTGAGAGAACCAAGGTAGAAGTCAAGTCCGTCTGACTCCGGGCCTGAGCTCTTGGCCTTACCAGGTCGTAGGCTCCATCCCTGACTTGGATTGTGATATGATCTTGATTGAATTGCTTATCCTCTTCCTGCCTCAGTGTAACCTTTATGGACCAGTTGGGAGGGGTGTTTCAGCTTTCATGTTGGTTATGCCTTAAGTTAAGAGTTTCATATGTGCAGAGTTCTGGGACAACACTTGAGGAAAGGGACCTTGCTCCCAGAACCCCCAAAAGTGATTAAGTAAAATGGGTTGGCCGCTTGCTCACTGTGTGACGTTAAGCAAGTGACTATACCTCTCTGGGCATCACCTTGACATCGGCAATGCGGCAGAGGAGTTAGTGCTTCCCTCCCAGGGTCTAGTGAGATCGGACAGCCCCAGCGCAGGGTCTGCACACAGCAGCTCTAGATGCTTGCACGTACCTTCCTCCCAGCCGGTTTCCTCAGGAAACAGATACGTGTATGTGCAACTCACATTGTGTTGTGAAAACATCCCTCCTCCCAGAGGGGCCCCTCAGTAGCTGCACACACAGGAAAACATAAGGGCACGTGTGCACCCCTGCATGCTTGCACATGCACCCCCTCTTCTCCACCTCCAGCCCCTCAGGAAGCTGCACCTCAAAGAAGAGGCAGACAGTGGTGGTCGGCTGCTGACAGCCTTGGCTTCCTCTCCTTCCCCCGCCCCCTCCTCGGCTCCTCGTGAGGTGGCAGAGCAGCAGCCTGGCTTGAGCAGGCAGGCGTGGTCCTGGCCTCTTTTAGCACCCCCTCTCGCCCGGAGTCACCACGCGAGCCTGTTTCTCCATCTGTAACGGGTTGCAGGGTTCTTACAGGAGTCACACTCACGAATGTCTGAAACCACTGGGTGCCAAAGGTGAAGTCCTCCCATTGGGTCTGGGTGTTGGGTTGGCACTACCAGGGAGCAGTGGGGCGTGGTTGTGTCAGGTAGACACAGTCTGGCCACCTTAGGCCCATGCCACACCTCACCACAGCAGTGGCAGTGGTGGTAGTAACCGCTGGTGTTCATTGAGCACTCCCTGTCTGAATATGCATTGCCTCGTCTAATCTGCACAGAAACATGAGGTGGGTGCTGTTGTTATGCCCATTAAAAATATATATATATATATTTTTTTTTTTTTTATTTTTCCAGAGAGGAAGGGAGAGGGAGAGAGAGATAGCAACATCAGCGATGAGAGAGAATCATTGATAGGCTGCCTCCTGCGTGCCCCACACGGGATCGAGCTTGCAACCCGGCATGTGCTCTGACTGGGAATTGAACCTTCACCTCCTAGTTCATAGGTCAATGCTCAATCACTGAGCCACGCCGGCCAGGCTCTGCCCATTTTTTTTAGTGAGGAAACTCAGGCACTGAGAGGTTACCTAGCTCATCCAAGGTCACATTCTCTGATAACTGATGTGGCCGAGGTTCAAATCTACAGTCTGAGCCCAGAGCCCAGATGCTTACCACTAAGCTACACCGCCTCCCTAGTCCCAGTGACAGCAATACCAGGCCGGAAAGGCGGGCCTTGTCCTCTCTACCCACCCCATTGGCCCAGGCAGTATACCCTGAGGACCCATGATATCTCCAGGCCGGGAGTGAGTTCAGGTAGCCCCGGGCTGAGAACGCACCTGCCGTCTGCTGCTGACCTGCCCTGACTCCCGGCTCGGGCCCTTTCTGGAGCTCTGGGTATGATGTGAGTGCCTCGATTCCCAGACAGAAGCCTGAAGGCTGTCTCTGAGCTGCTCCGTCTCAGAGCAAGTCCCCACCCCCGCCCTGCCTCCAGGGGCTGCCCAGGTACTAGGAGCTTTGGAGGGTCCCCTCTCAGGGATCCTCAGCAGCCCCCTTGTCTGGAAACTTCCCAGCTAGTCTCCTGACACCTGTCTAGGAACAGGTCAGGGAGCCAGCACCTGAGAGAGGGCAGAACCTCAAAGATGAACCTGCTAGGGAACAAGTTCTGGGCCCAGTTCTGCTGCCCCCGGGCTCGGGGCGCTCTGGCAAGTTGCCTCGCCGCTCTGAGCCTCCGTTAGCGAGGGGGCAGGCACCCGTGGCCCACCTACCTCCTCGGGCTGTCGTGCGTCAAGCAGGGTGACCATCGTCAAAGGGCTCTACCGTGTCTGAAGTGCCACTTAGACATCTGACGAAAGTGTTACAATGACTGTTTATTTCCCAGTCCAGGAGGTGGGTTGCCTTAGACTCTAAGGCTTAGAGAACCTCTCATTCATATCATCTGAACTTGGCTGTTCATCACAACCACCTGGGGAGCTTGTTGAGTAGCGATTTCTGTCCGCCCCACCCCCCACCCCCTGGCAGAGACTCCAAGCAGGGTCACATGTATTTTCAGAAAGTGTCAGAGGTTAAGAAGTCCTGTTGTAGTTCATTGTCTGAACCGTCCCTGCTTTATGCTGAAGGAGGGTCATGATCTGCCCAAATCACACAGTGAGAGAGGCCCACAGAGCAGTGCCAGGCGCAGCTAACACTGTCATTGGCGCGGATCTGGGCATTCTGCCTTTATTAACTAGTTTCATCCTCACAACAGCCCTGTGAGGTTGGTCCTATTACCCCCACTTTGTGGAGAGGAAAACTAGCACAGGGAGGCTGAATAATCTGCCTCGTGACTACTCTGGGGAGCAGCAGAGCCAGAGTCCAGCCCAGCAGGTGGGCTTCAGAGCCCGTGCTCATAACCAGCTGGGCACTGCAGGGCCCAAGCAAGGCCCTCAGAGCACCGCTGGGCACTAGGGCTTCTGTGTTACCATGTGGCCTCTTCCTGTGGCCATGGTCATTGGAGGGGAGGGGATCACACTGGTCTGACCCCAGGGAGCCTTGGGGCAGGACCCCGCCCTCCTGCCCACCAGCCTGCTTACCTTCTGCAGGTCCTGTATCACCTCTTTGAGGAGTTTGCCAACTATGACCGCGTGGGCATCGTGGACATCGTCCTCGGCTTCCTGAGCTTCTTCGTGGTGTCCCTGGGCGGGGTCTTCGTGGGCGTGGTCTACGGGGTCATCGCGGCCTTCACCTCCCGATTCACTGCCCACATTCGTGTCATCGAGCCGCTCTTCGTCTTCCTCTACAGCTACATGGCCTACCTGTCAGCTGAGCTCTTCCACCTGTCGGGCATCATGGCGTGAGTCTGGGCGTGGCCCAGGGAGGCCACCCACTTGGATTCCCTGGGCTTGTAGGGTCACAGGGGGCTCCCCAGGGCTCAGCCTCCAACTCCAGGGAGGAGACGAGCTCCACGCTCCAGGCCCTAGGACCACCCCCGGAAGCACTGACGTTAAAGTTCTGGGAAGTCCAGCCTTGCTGCTGCTCGCCCTCATTTGTCTCATAGGAAGCCCTTGGCTGTAGCTGTTCCCGTCAGCAGCCCCAGCAAGGAGGCTCAAGGCTTCCGTTGAAGGGCTGGGTCTTGATGTCAGAGCGGGAGATGCAGGGGTGTTCCCAGTGGGAGGGCTTCGGAAGTGCAGCGGCGCGGAGCTGGCTGGCGGGATCCGGGGTGAGGGAGGAGGCTGGGCCGGTGGAGCCCAGGTGAGGGAGTAAACCCTAGGCCACGGCCAGGTGTGACGGATTCCCGTTAGGCAGGCAAAGAGGCACCGCGGCATCGGGGACAAGGCACAGCCTTTGGAGTTGGTCAGACCTTAGTTTGTGTCTTAGCTCTGTCACTCGCCCGCAGTGTGACGGTGGGCAGGCGACTCAGTTCCCCTCATCTGACAGAGCACAAGAATATGCGGGGCCGAGAGGACTGAGAGAGCAGGAGTGGAAAGCCAGCCCATAAGAGGGGCTCAGCAAACAGGCCGCTGTCAGCCTCCGGCAGCAGAGGGGCTGTGGGAGGGTGCAGCTCGGCGCTGAACCCTGAACCCTGCTCTTCCCCACCCAGACTCATTGCCTCGGGAGTGGTCATGCGCCCCTACGTGGAGGCCAACATCTCCCACAAGTCCCACACAACCATCAAGTATTTCCTGAAGATGTGGAGCAGTGTCAGCGAGACCCTCATCTTCATCTTCCTCGGCGTCTCCACCGTGGCCGGCTCCCACCACTGGAACTGGACCTTTGTCATCAGCACCCTGCTCTTCTGCCTCATCGCCCGAGTGCTGGGTGAGGTCCCGGCCGGAGCCGGGGGGGGGGGGGGGGGGGGGGGGGCGCACGACAGGGCTTCCCCAGCCTCCTCTCCGCAGCGCTGAGGCTGTGCTGGGCCCTTGGGGAACCAGTCTGATCTCTGGGAGACAGTCAGGGTGTGTCGGAGTGGAGGGGCCTCAGGGCCCCTGAGGCTCTGGGCCTGTTGGACCTGAGGAAGGACCTCAGGCACACACAGCCGGGTCGTGAGTGTTCCCGTGCTGTCCCGCGGCGCAGATGACTGTAGCGCTTGCAAAGCTGCGTGCAGCTCCTCCAAACCTCGCTGCCACTGGGGCTGCACAGGGGACCTCGGGTGCTTGCACTTTCCAGACACACCTCCCTCGGTGACTGCTGCCTCCTCACCCTGGGTCTCACTGACTCCTCTCCGAGATTAGGCCTGTGGGCCTGAGCCTGACGGTGCACTGTTTTAAAACCCCTTAATCGGGTGCTTCGTCCTCCACAGATTCTGAGGGCTGAGGTTGGACCCAGACCTCTGCATTGTATAATTTTTATTATGGAAAATCTCAACCCAGAGAAAAGTAGACCCCCATATGCCCGTCATATTTGTTCAATAGCTATCATCCTGTTTCATCTCTTCCCCATCTTCCTCCCCACCTTTGGCCGCTGGAGGCCTCTTTGATGTCTCTACAGTACATCCAGGTTGGGGGCCCCTTAAGAATCCACCCAGCTCTTGGTTTGAGAGAGTCGGAGCACCCTGGGCTGAGGGGCCTAGGAAATGAGTGAACTGGGGGGGAGGGGAGGGGGGTGCTTACCAGTGGAGGCTTCCTCCAGATAGAGGAAGCCAGGAGGGGCTGGAGACAGCCTGACCCCTCTTCCTCCGCCCTGGCAGGTGTGCTGGGCCTGACCTGGTTCATCAACAAGTTCCGCATTGTGAAGCTGACGCCCAAGGACCAGTTCATCATCGCCTACGGGGGCCTGCGAGGGGCCATCGCCTTCTCCCTGGGCTACCTCCTGGACAAGAAGCACTTCCCCATGTGTGACCTGTTCCTCACTGCCATCATCACCGTCATCTTCTTCACCGTCTTTGTGCAGGTGCTGGACTGGGTGGAGCGGCCCTGCCCGGGACCCGACTCTGCCAGTGGAAGGAGGAAGCACGTGACCCAAGAGGGGGCCGCGGGTTCTAGTCCCAGCTCCACCAATACCTTGCTTCACAACCTTGGGCGAGCCACTCCTCCTTCCTGGGCTTCAGTTTCCTCAGTTGTTAAGGGGGAATTGTGATGAGTCATTGTGAAGTGACCAATCGGAATGTAAAGGAGTGAGAATGCTGCCTAACTTAGGAACCCAGTGGGAGAGAAGGAGGTACAGTTAGCAGGCCCAGGATGCTCATTATAGGGCTTTAGGAACGTGACTTCATATCTAGGGTCTCAGTTTCTGCATCTGTAAAATGGGAACACAGGGAATTGGAAAGGTTGCCGAGCCAGGCAGCAGGAGGTCTGGAGTCAGCCCAAGTTCTGCTGCTGTCTGTGTGACCTGGGAAAGACCCTCCTCCCATTTCTGGCTCTCTGTCCCCATCTTTGAAGTGAGGGGACTGGACTAGATGATCCTGAAGAATCCTTCCCGCTTGCTGGGCAGTGGTTTCTGTCATTTGACTGACGCAGGCTTAGCTGAGAGCCCTCCCGACCCTGCTTCTAGTCCCCAAGCAAGCCCAGCCTGGGATTGTGTGAATCCACCTTACCTGACCTGTGACCTTGGGCAAGTGAGAAAACACTGAGCCTCCGTGTCCCTGCCATGCCCTCCGTCTTTCCTGGACACTAACCCTGGCCAGCATGATCCTGCCCAGGAGAAGAAAATGTAGAGGAAACCTGGGGCGGCACCTATTTCCTGTCCTTGAAGAGGAGATGGGGCTGCCTCTTTTGTCCTCTTGCCCTGCTTACATTCAAAAACACTTTATCACCTTGCCTTTGCAGTTGTATATGCTAATGGCTTATCAAGCCCATTTTCAATGAAGGCAGCATTGAGGTGGTTTGAATCCAGCTCTACAACTTCTGTGAGACCTTAGAAAGTTACTGAACCCCTGGACTTCGGTTTCCTCATCTGTAAAATGGGGACAGTGGAAGAACCTCCTTCTTGTGCTGTAGGTGTTAAGGAGCTGATACTATTAAAACACCACTGGTTCTGGCACGTGGCAGTGTGCAGTTCAGTTAGCTGCTGCTGCCGTTACTCGGTGCCCCTTGGCCACAGTCCTGCCAGGGGCGCAGAGCCCAGGTGGTTCTCCCCATTAGCCTTCCTTGGGGTTGCAGAACACACTGTGGTGGAGCCCACACTTAAACCCAGGCCCTTGACCCCTGGCCTGGGCTAGATGACCAGTGTGAGTCATGTGGCTGGGTGGGCTCTCAGACCTCTGACTGTCTTCAGGAAGAGCAGGCCTTGGGGACCTGCCTTTATAGAAATGCTCACATGGAGGTTGAGATATTGGGGCTTTGGAGCAGAGGGCATCCAGCCTCAGGGGACCCCAGGGAGATGGGAGGCTGCATGGCCTCCCTGTCAGGATAGGAGAATTGGAGGCCTGACACCCACCTGCCCCCTAGGGGATGACCATTCGGCCCCTGGTAGACCTCTTGGCTGTGAAGAAAAAGCAAGAAACGAAGCGCTCCATCAACGAGGAGATCCACACGCAGGTACTGGACGCTGGGCCCTCGGTTGCAGGAGAAAGTTTGGGGAGTAGCTAGTCCTTGAGTCCATGCCTTGGCCCTTATCCCAGGACCAGGTGGTCCTTAAGCCTCCTGAGGTCACAGGTCAAAGGGAGGTGTAGTATGAGCAGCTGGGAGCCTGAGGAGGGAGCATCAGGCACAGGTGGGTTCAGAGAAGGGAGTTCCGCCATGCCTCAGCGGCAGAGGGTTTGAGGTGCCATGGGGCTCAGGATGAGTGCTGTATGGGCACCACCTCCTGGCTGCTGCTGGAACTACAGGGCTGATCTGCGCAGAGAAGCACTAGTTTTGGAGGTGGGGGGGCCTCTTCAGAAGTCTTGGTAGGGAAAGAGCCCAGTAGTGAGGCTTGACCTGGCCCTGGGCCCGTTTCAGTTCCTGGACCACCTTCTGACAGGCATCGAGGACATCTGTGGCCACTACGGCCACCACCACTGGAAGGACAAGTAGGTGGCAGGCCTGGTGGGTACGTGGGTGGGGAGGGGCAGGTAAGGGTCTCCCAGGGCCTGGGTGTCACCCCACCCCGAGGAGCTGGCTCCATCCACCTTTTCCCTTCTCCCACCAGGCTCAACCGGTTTAACAAGAAGTATGTGAAGAAGTGCCTGATAGCCGGCGAGCGCTCCAAGGAGCCCCAGCTCATCGCTTTCTACCACAAGATGGAGATGAAGCAGGCGATCGAGCTGGTGGAAAGTGGTGGCATGGGCAAGATCCCCTCTGCTGTCTCCACCGTCTCCATGCAGTGAGTGCTCATGGCCAGCCTGGCAGGCTGCACCCACACTAACCCCTCAACACCAACCTGGAGCAGGCCACGCGGGGCTGGGGGCGGTGAGCAAGGCCCCTCTGTCATCCTGTCAGGGCTGGTGAGAGCTGCAGGGCCACACTGAGGACCTGAGGCTCTGGCCCCCCACCCCCACCCCACCCAGGCCTTCCCCTGAGTGACTTCCTTCTGGCCCAGCCCGGAAGGCTCCAGGGTCACAGGAATTTTCTTGGGGACCTAACCTGTGTCGTGTTGTCCCAGGAACATCCACCCCAAGAACCTGCCTACTGAGCGCATCCTGCCAGCACTCTCCAAGGACAAGGAAGAGGAGATTCGCAAAATCCTGAGGAACAACTTGCAGAAGACCAGGCAGCGGGTGAGGGGCTGCTCCCCGCCCACCCCCCTCCAGGACAGGAGCCCCTCTGCCCCCTGGCGGCTCCAGCCCTGCCCCACACGTGTCCGGGGCCTGCCCTGCCTGACAGCTGTTCCTTCCGCAGCTGCGGTCTTACAACAGACACACGCTGGTGGCAGACCCCTACGAGGAGGCCTGGAACCAGATGCTGCTCCGCAGACAGAAGGCCCGGCAATTGGAACAGAAGGTGCGTCCGGGACTGGGGTGGCTCCTTCCTTTCTCTGGGCTCTTCCTCTTCCTGCGCCCCGCCACCGAGCCCTTGTGCAGATAGAACACTCGGATCTGGGGGTGTTGTTTCTTTGCCTTCTCCACCTGTTTCAAAAGCTGAAAGCTGAGCCCAGGGCAGGTTCCAGAAAGCCTTCCTCCCCACTAGGAGCAGTGAAGAGTCCAGGCCCCTCAGCGTATCCTCAGGCATCTGTGCTTTGACTCCTCTTTTTCTTGTGAGAAAACTAAGGCCCAGGGGAAAGGCAGGTGCCCAAAATCACAAAGCAAGGCACACCTGATTCATTCATTCATTCATTCATTCATTCAGGAAACATTTGTTGAGTGGTCTTTAAGTGCTAAGCCTCTGTGAATCCGAGTGAGTCAGCCCAGTCCCTCCCTTACGGGACTTCTCATGCAGAGGCCCAAGTAGGACAGGAAGTGGGAGGGGCTCTGAGCACCTTGAACAGGGAGGGCGTGGGGTAAGTTTAGGAATCAGAGCCATGATGGGGGAGTGTGGGCAAAGGAAGGTCCAGGCAGAAGGAAGAACATGTGCGTAGGTTCCCCATCACAGAATGTGGCCCATTCTAGAAACAGAGGGTTCAGCCCTAGCTGGTTTGGCTCAGCGGATAGAGTGTTGGTCTGTGGACTGAAGGGTCCCAGGTTCGATTCCACTCAGGGGCACATGCCCAGGTTACAGGCTCGATCCCTAGTAGGGGGCGTGCAGGAGGCAGCCAATCAATGATTTTCACTCATCATTGATGTTTCTAGCTCTCCCCTCCTTTCCTCTCTGAAATTAATAAAAATGTAAAAAATTAAAAATAATAATATTTTAAAAAGGAAACAGAGGGTTCAGCTTTCAGGGAAGATTGATAATGGAGTAAGGTTGGGGCTTTATTCTACAAGCATGGAGAGCCACGAAGGGTTCTATGTAAGGGAGTGACATGGGGAGGGGTGGTGGCAGGGGGAGATGGAAAGGAGTGGGTAGATTCAAGAGACATTTATTTTTTAATGTTTTTATTGACTTTTAGAGAGAGGAAGGGCTAGGGGAAGAGGGACAGAAACATCAATGAGAGAGAAACATCGATTGGCTGCCTCCTGCACACCCCCTACTGGGGATCGAGTTGCAGCCCGGGCATGTGCCCTAACCGGGAATCAAACCAGGGATCTCTTGGTTCATAGGTCAAGGCTCAACCACTGAGCAACACCAGCCGGGCTCAAGGGGCATTTAGGAGGGGGAACTAGTAAGACCTGGTCATCAGTTTGAGGTGGGCTGAAGGAAGAGGAAGAGGAGCAGGGGTCACGTCTAGCCTTCTGACTGGGGTAGGTGGGAGCGGTGGCTGTGACAGGGGAAGCCGAGAAAGGAACGGGGTTATGAGGGGAGGTAAGAAACAGTTCGTTTCCAACATGTTGCATTGAGATGCCTGGGGGCCACCCAGGACCCGGGTGTCCACTCCTGAGTTGACTTATGGATCTGTACCTCGCGGGTAGGTGTGGCTGGAGCTAGACTGGGACAGTGTCACCATGGGAAAGGCAGGGCAGTGCAGGAGGTTCAGGGCCACCCAGGAGATTGCATAGCTTGAGGGGAGCCTGGGCCAAGCCCTCAGGAACCCCTGAAGTGCCAGCATGGCACAGCCTAATGAGGAGTTGCCGGGAGGGAGTGGGTGCCCAAGCACGCCTGTGGCCAGCAGCCTCCGGTGCCATCAGCGGGGTTGCCTGAGCTCACACCTGTCTGCTCTTTCTGTCAGATCAATAACTACCTGACAGTGCCGGCCCACAAACTGGACTCTCCCACCATGTCCCGGGCCCGCATCGGCTCAGGTAAGGCAGGGCCCAGGGTGCCTGGTGAGGGGCCTGGCGGCTGGGCGCTCAGGGCCTCACAGAGCCAGCGGGGAGGACAGGCTTCTCCTTCACTGACCTCCCAAGTCTTGAGCTCCTCCTACATCCGGCGGAGGTGGGGGTGGCCTTGCTGCCCTCCCCGGGGACAGGTGCTCCACGTGGGCTGACGGTGAAGTCTGTGCAGGGAGCTGGGTGCCTGGCAGCGGGGCTGGAGGGGTCTGCACCATCGGGATCTCCACGAGGGCGGACCTTCTCTCAGGCCTGGGTCCCTGGGGTGTCAGTGACTCGGAAAGGAGCCCTAATTCTTGGTCTGACGGGGAACACACATGGGAGCCGGGTGTGAGGGGAGGAACACAGTCCTACCTTTGAGGTCCCAGACGGGATGATAGACTATCTGATGAGGGTTCATAAAGGCCCACGAGGAGTAATTCCGACACCAGGATTGCGGCACTCGCAGGGGCTCTGTGGGAGCGGCTCGCACGGGCTGAGGTGGGGCGCATGCTGCTCCGGGCTCAGGGCTCAGGGGCAGAAGCCAACGGTGCCTTGTTCTTGGTCCCCAGACCCGCTGGCCTATGAGCCGAAGGCCGACTTGCCAGTCATCACCATCGACCCCGCCTCCCCGCAGTCGCCCGAGTCTGTGGACCTGGTGAATGAGGAGCTGAAGGACAAGGTCCTCGGGCTGAACCGGAACCCCAGGGTGGCCGATGAGGAGGATGATGACGGGGGCATCGTGATACGGACCAAGGAGCCCTCTTCCCCCGGCACTGACGATGTCTTCACCTCCGGGCCCAGTGACAGCCCCGGCTCCCAGAGGATACAGCGCTGCCTCAGCGACCCAGGCCCCCACCCTGAGCCTGGGGAGGGAGAGCCTTTCATCCCCAAGGGGCAGTAGCGCTGGGGCCAGTGGGCCACGCCTGTCCCACCAAAGACTCTCCCACCAGAGCAGGGGCTGCTGGGAGCTGGGGGCCTCCCCTCCTTCCTGACCTGCATGGCAGCTGGGCCCAGCACGGCTTCCCCTGCCTCCTTGGGAAGCTCCCCCGCGACCACCACCAGAACTGCCTTCCCCATCCACTCGGCAGCACTGCTGGGCTGTGAGGCAGACCCCGCCCCTTCCTGTCTGGCTCGCTCCCATCCCCAGAGGAGGGCCTCCGAGTTTCCCAGACCTCCGTGCCCCCTCTCCTCCGTCGCCCTCCTCATGCAAACCAGTCTTACTTTCTAACCAAAGAGCCTCTGGCTCAGCCTGGGTCCCACCTGGGAAGGGAAGGAGCCCAGGCCTCTCTTGGCCTCGGCCAGGCCCTTCATTAACAGAGGAAAGATTCGGGGGAGCAGATATCTGAAGCACCCCCCTGCCAGCTTTGTCATCCTGGCCAGCGAACCTGACACATCCTTTCTCAGAGCTGCACCTCTGAGCTGCTCTGTGTGGAGTTGGGGCGCTTTGGACCGTGAGTAACTCAGCTTTCCCAATTGCTCCAACAGGGACCAGTGAGCCGCCCGGCGGCTGGTGTCAGGAGAGAGGCCTTCAGGGGCTCCAGACAGTGCTGCCTTTTATCTATTTTGTTCGTCCCACTTCCACGTAGGATCTGTTTGCACACAGGCCATTCCTGTTTTTAAAACATTTTCAGAGCCCCTGGCTGAACGAAACCATGGCCCTCCTCCAGAGAATCCCCCTCATTTGGGCCTGTCTGCCCAACACTCCCCAAGTCGGTCCTCTGCCTCCTGGACTGGTAACTGTGGCCCCAAGACCCTGATTTCAGAAGTGAACCCCCAAATCCAATCATGGTCCTCTCCCATTCACAGATGCTGGGCCGTCTGGTCCTTTGCTCTTGGGCCTGCCCCTCAGTCCTGCTGGCCTGTTCTTTCTCTCATCCCTCCCATCGGCCCCAGGAACCCCTCCCTCTTAGGTCCCCGCACCCAGCTGGCTGTGGAGCCCAGTCCTCGGGGAGCAGACGTCCCCTGAGCATTGCCCACCCGGCCGGGGCTGGTGGGTGGGCAGAGCCCTAGGCTCCCGGGGCCTTTGCTCACAGGCACACAGTCCCATCCCCCCTGCTACCATGGCCAGGCCCAGCGGGAGTGGTGTCTGTCCTCCCCGGGGCACTCCCCCAGGATCGTGCAATAGTCAGAGTCCCTCTTCCCAGTGGACTGGGCAGCGGGTGCTCATCTGTCCCCCTCCATGCAAGTGCTGTTTTGGGCAGGAGTCACCATGCAAGGGTGACGTGACAACCATGTTCAAAGCCACCACAGCTGCTGCTGCTCTGCCGCCTGTACAGAAGAAACCAAATTTTTTTCATATTCTAATAAATCCATATGAGTTTTTAATAGAGTCGAGGGCTGTTTCCTGGGAACAAGGGACTTTGGGGCATTGGGGCCTGGGGACCTGAAAGGCTTAGCTCAGTGGCTGGCACAGAGAAACACTTAGTGCCCGTCAGCCGCTGATGCGGTTATTACTGCGTGCCAGGCATCAGACACAGCCGTGAGCAGAGCAGCGCGCTTCCGGCCCACCCACCCCCACCCCGTGCCTTCAGCCTCGGGAAGAGCAGATTCATCAAACATTCACATAAACCAGGGAAAACCCAACGTGTTTGTGAACGAAAGGCGGGTGGTGAGGAGGCCTTTCCTAAGTGATAACCTAAGAATGAGCTGTGGTTAACCAGGTGACGACTGTTCTAGAGCGTTCCCAAGTATTCTGACTGGGAGATGCACAGGGAGCACCCTAGGATCTAACGAAAAGACCAGTGTGGCTGGGTCAGGGTGAAGGAGGGGAGGCAAAGAAGGGCCCTGCCGTCCACGGTTAGGGTTTGGGTTTATACTAAGGGCCATGAAAAGGTTCTCGCCTGTAAGGGGGGACAATAGCCCCTGAATGAAATGCGCTCCGGTGTGTGAGGGCTCAGCACAGAGCAGGTGCCCAGAGTGCGCTGAGTTCCCCTGAAGTTCTGACCACCAGAGGGCAGTGGGGCCTTGGCTCCTTGGAACCTGGGCTGTCCAGGAAGCATCTCTGCCCAGCCCGGGACCTCTGTACAGAGCTGATTTGACCCACGAAATCTGAAGTATTCAGTGCCAAGGACTGTAGGGAGGGACCATGCCATTTCTGTATTAGTTGGTGTCCCATCAAGAAACGGATGGTATGCTCAAAGGATACTGAAGAGCCTTCAACTAAGGGATCCTTTACAGGGATGCGGGCAGGGGACCCACCAGGGAGGGACCCAGGGAGCTCACCCTGCAGGAAGCCAGTACCACCTCTATGCCTGAAGGGTAAAGAAGAGAGCTGTGACCAAGGAGGGGGTTGCCCTGCTGGAGCCGCAGCCCTGGGGAGCAGAACGCAGCCCCTGCCAGGCAGGGGCCCACCAGACAAGTATTCTGACTTGAATCCTGCTGGTGCCTCTCCTTGGCCAGACCCAGCTGGAAGCCAGAATGAAAGGCCTCTGAGTGGTTTCACTGAGTTCAGTCCACACGGGTCAGCCTTCCAGTAAATGGAGCAAGAGAAGAGTGGGCATAGAGGGGAGCAGGGTATTCGAGCAGAGCGATTTCTTGTGTCCCCCACCATCCACTCTTGTCCATTAGATGCAAAGCTCATGTCCCTATGGCTACTGAATTTCAATTTGGGGTGATGAAAACGTTTTGGAAATCGATTGTGGTGATGCTTGCACAACTTTGTGAAGGTACTAAATGCCACTGATTGTTCACTTTAAAATGGTTCTCTTTATGTTATACTAGAGGCCTGGTGCACGAGATTCACGCACTGGGCGGGGGGGGGGCTCTCAGCCCTGCCTGCGCCCTCTCACAGTCTGGGAGCCCTCAGGGGATGTCCGACTGATGGCTTAGGTGGAGAGCAGGCCTAAGCCATCAGTGGGACATCCTTAGCACTGCTGCCACTGCCGCTGCGCTCGCCAGCCATGAGCCATGAGCCCAGCTTCTGGCTGAGCGGTGCTCCCCCTGTGGGAGCGCACTGACCGCCAGGGGGCAGCTCCTGCGTTGAGCATCTGCCCCCTGATGGTCAGTGCGTGTCGTAGCAAATGGTCATTTGCCATTAGGTCGATTTGCATATTAACTTTTATAGGATGAGTTTCACCTCAGTTTTTTTAAATGGAAGGAAAAAGGTTTATTTCCAACAGGACCTGTTTGTCACGTTGACCATATCCTTATCCTTCAGTCATTCTCACCTTGAGCCAAATTTAAAACTTTAGTCATCACTAAGGCTCTTTCAGTAAGACAGGAGGAAATAACAAAAACCTGCTACAGCGCCCCCTGCTGTATCTGGTCACAGGCTAAGTGAGCAATCATACATCGTCCTTCCACCCCCTCCATGTTCCTCTTACCAGTGGCCAGGACTTTAACTTACTGGGTTCTTTACCTGGTGGGGTGTCCTAAACCTTTATTCCTAGGCCAGTGGTCGGCAAACTCATTAGTCAACAGAGCAGCAAACAGCGGCTCGCGAGCCGCATGTGGCTCGCAAGCCGCGGTTTGCCGACCACTGTCCTAGGCAGTTCAGGCTCTTATTGATCTTAGGTTTGTCAGGTTGCGAAACTTCGTGATAACTGTCATAGTTGTACTGGAAGATCTGAGAGGCACCCAGTAAATCCTGGATGCAGACATAGCCTTCCTGCCCACCTTCCGTTTTCCTTCTGGTCATCCACATTAGCCAGCCTTTCTGGTACAGTTGATACCCCTCTCTGCCTTTTGGTTCAGTAACACACACAGCTCAAAATGACCAGTGGAGCCCTGGCCAGTGTTTCTCAGTGGTTAGAGCGTCAGCACCAGAGTGGCAGGTTTGATTCTCTGTCAAAGGCATATACTTGGTTTGTGGGTTCGATCCCCAACCCCGGTCAGGGTATGTGTAGGAGGCAGGCAACCAATTGATGTGTTTCTTACATCAATGTTTCTCTTTCTCCCCTACTTCCCTCCTTCCCTTCCACTCTCTCTAAAAATCAATGGAAAAAATATCCTTTGGTGAGGATTAACAACAATAACAACAAAAGACTAGTGGGAAGACCTTCCAGTTTAAGAAACCATATCTGTGTTCTCTGGGGGAAGTAAGCATTCCTCCTTTGGGCACCAAGGACTCCAGACCCACTGAACACAAAGTTGAGGGGATGGAAAGTAAAAATTTCTCCAGTTACTTGGAAAATATAGTGAGAAGAGCCACTCCCATCCCTGGGCCTCTCTGTGTTCTGGATGTGAGAGAGGTGAAGCCATATATTAGCCACTGATTTCAAGCAGGGGTGGGAATGTCCGGCCCATGAAATCATTTGGTCTGGCCCTACCAAGGCATTAAGGGTGAGTTAATTAAATGTTTGACCAAATATAGCAGGCTGATTTTTAAGTTGATCATTTTGTATGGCCTTCGAATGATGTTATAAATATCCACAGGGCCCTCGGCAGAAGAAAGGTTCCCCATCCCAGATTTAAAGCATGAACTGCATCCTGGCCGTCAATAACCTAGCCTTGCAGGTGGTGTCTCCCAGCTGGCACTGACTGTCCAGTCAACAGCTCTGAGTGACAGGCCACATTGTAAGTCCAGTGTGTTCCAGGGGGGAGACCATATGCCCTTCACCCTATAATGAAGATAGGCATGTGCGGTAGCATCGTGATGAATCAGGTATTCTGGAAAGTCCAGGAGTGATGGTGCAGAAGCATTGCAGGCAGGAAGTCCATATCTGGAATACATATTTGTTACCATGAGGTAATAAAAACCATTCCTTTTATGAAACAAGGGGGCAATGAGGTCAGCCTGCCAATAGGTAGCTAGCAGGTCACGCTAGAGCAGTGGCTCTCAAATTTTTGGCCTCAGGAGTCCTTTACACTCTTAAAAATTACAAAGGGTCTCCTTTGTGGGTTATATGTATTTTACTGGATTAGAGGTTAAAGCTGTAATAGTAACTTGACTATGGGTGGAGAACACAATACAATATACAGATGATGTATTATAGAATTGTACACCTGAAACCTATATAATTTTATTAACCACTGTTGCTCCAATAAATTCAATTTTAAAAAAGAAATTAAAGCTTTAAAATATTAATTTATTTAAAACGAATAATCCCATTTCAGGTTAATATAAATATAACCTTTTAAGTAAAAAACAACTTCTTCAAAACAAAAATTGTGAGAAGAGTGGCATTATGTGACATTTTTGCAAATCTCTCTAGAATCTGGCTTACTAGAAGACAGCTAAGTTCTGAAATCTGCTTTGGCATTCAGTCTGTTGTACACATCGCGTGTAGGCTCTGGAAAATTCCACTGTCCACTTGAAAGAATGACAGTGAAAATGACAAAGAATGTCTTGGTGTTAGTATGAAAGTAGATTTGGCCTCACAAAACCCATGAAAGAATCTTGGGGACCCCCAGGGGTTCGTGGTCCCCACTTTGAGAACCATTGTCCCAGGGAGTGGTACCATATTGAAAACACCTTGGTCTTTGCTGCCAGCAGCTTGGGCACTCAGCAGTTCCAGTTGCCAGATCAGATTTGGTAAGGGAAGTGTGTTGAGCCTTTGTATATAAGTTTTCTACGGCTACTGTAATAAATCACCACAAACATAGTGGCTTAAACCAACACACATCTATCTTACAGTTCTGGAAATCAGAAGCCTGAACTGCATCTCACAGGGCTAAAAGGAAGGTGTTGGCCAGGCTGTGGTCCTTTCTGGAGTCTCTAGAGGAGAATCTGTTTTCCTTGCCTTTTCCAGATTCTAGAGGCTGCCTGTATTCCTTGGCTTTTGCCCTCCTTCCATCTTCAAAACCAGTCATGGCCAGTCAAGTCTTTCTCACATCACATACGCCATTCTGACACTGGCTCTGCCTCTGACTTCCACATCTAAAGACCCTGGTGATCACATCAGGCGCACCCAGATAATTTAAGGTCAGCTGATTAGAACCTTAATTCTATCTGCTACCTTAATTCACCCTGTGCCATTAAAATAGATCGCATTTACAGGTCCCAAAGATTACAACATGGACATCTTTAGGGGTCATTATTCTGCCTACCTCACTATGTAGATGTCAACTTCTTTCACCAGGTACCTCTGCCTACCTCACTATGTAGATGTCAACTTCTTTCAATAGGGTCATTATTCTGCCTTCCTCACTATAAATAGCCCCTATCGCTGCCAGCATGGTTGCTTTGTAGGGGGGCCCATTGAGCAAGAACCAGGGTACCTGGTGAAAGAAGTTGACGTCTACATTTGTCCACCTGATTATTGAGAGCCTCCTTCAAAATGACCCCTCAGGGCATTTGTGTGGGTGAAAAAGAGTTTCGCCACTTGTGCCCCTTTCCAGCAGTCCATCCATATTTTCCCCTTAGACCTCCTCATCATCAATCTTGGTATTTCATTTATAAACATGTTTTTATTGATTTTAGAGAGAGAGGAAGGGAGAGGAAGAGAGAGAAACATCAACATCAATTGGCTGCCTCCTGCATACCCACTGCTGGGGAACAAGCCCGAAACCCAGGCATGTGCCCTGACCGGGAATCTAGGGAATCTAACGGGGGATCTCCCAGTGCATGCATTGACACTCAACCATGAGCCACATTGGTGGGGCAATCTTGGTGTTTTCAAGTCTCTGACCAGCCAGCCAACTTGCCAGCCACTGCTCAAAGTAGATCTGTAAGTTAGGTCATCTTTTCTTTCATGCAAAATGGACAATAGCTATAACTAGAAGATACCCCTTTATCACTGTCTTTTAGAGACAGCCTGACTGTGGCTTTAAGGCAGTAGCTGTCCATTTGTGGGAGGTGCTAACATACAGACTCGCTTAGAAATCACATCTGTCTTTTTCCTCCATGTGAACTGGTCATAGCAACTTCCCCAAATATGGGTTAAGGGAGAAGCAGTGAAGCCATAAGTGTAGGTACAGTAAGGATTTGATCCACCTGCTCATGCACTTTCCTTGTACCTTCTGGACTTGCTCAGACCTGATCTCATATGCACTCTTTAAGAACAGAATGCTACCAAAAATAAAAATAAAAAGAACAGAATGCTACCGCGCATGTCCAATGGCATGATCAGATGGATCAGATAATATCCAGTTCTTGCTATGGGTCACTTGTTGTCCCACAGTGAGGTACTCGGTCTCTACGTGTCCAGTTGTGAGCCAGGAGCTGTTTTTAAGTGCAGACTGGTTACTGGCAGGGAGGGCATGAATTAATCCCAGATCCCAAGGTCTGTAACTCTACTGAGACACTCCTACTGGAACTTGTCCATACAGCATCTTTTTCTGCCATAGTCACTTGCAAATCATAAAGCTCATGTGACAGGGCAGCTTGCTCTGCAGTCTGGACCTGCTGCAGAGTCTTATGTTGCTGCAGCCTCACTCAAATCTTGCAGTCCTATGGGTTTCCCAGTAAATGGGTAGAACAGCACTGACAAATCCTATATAATAAAAGCCTAATATGCTAAGTGTCCAGTCAGCCATCCAATCAATCTAAGTGCAACTGCTTGCTATGATGTGCACAGACCACCAGGAGGCAGACAGTCAACTGGCCAACCAGTCGCTGTGATGTGCACTGACCACCAGGGGGCAGATGATCTGACCAGTAGGTTAGCTTGCTGCTGGGATCTGGCCGATAGAGACAGGCTGGACACACCCTGGAGCCTTCCCGAGGTCCCTCCCCACCAGGAGGCAGATGCAGCAAACAGGTGGGTGGTAAGGAATGAGGGATCCCAGACTGCAAGAGGGTGCAGGCAGGGCTGAGGGACCGCCCCCCAGTGCAGGAATTTCATGCACCGGGCCTCTAGTATGTTATATGTTGCCTCAAAAATCCAGAGTCCCATTCAACATTCTGCTTCTTTCTTCGTAGTGGGCAATAAAGTTTTAACAATTGCCTTTCACTTTAGAGGAGATATTCCAATGTGCCCCAGATCACTGAATATTCCAAAAAGTTTATTGACATGACATGCTTCTCAACTTTTGTGAGATTTATTACTCTTCCCTTGGCACACATATGTTCTACTAAGAATCTAAAGTGTTTGCAATTTCCTGCTCAGTGGGCCCAATTACCATAAGTCATCAATATAATGGACCAGCATAATGTTGTGAACCATAGCAAGGTGCCTATGTCCCTTTGGACTGCAATATGACAGAAATCAGGAGACGAAGCCCTGAGGTCGTAGAGTGAAGATGTACCGCTGTCCCAGATACACAAAGGCAAACTATTTCTGATTATCTTTACTTAGTGGAATGGAAAAGAAAGCATTTGGGATCAAAGATGTACACCAGGCCCAAAGTTGTGTTGATGTGTTCCAGTAAAAATGCCATGTCTAGGACCACAGCTGCAATTGACATCCCACCTAAGTTCACAGTAACCTATGGTCATTCTCCAAGGCCCACCTGGTTTTTGCACCAGCCAAGTAGGTGAGTTAAACTGAGTCTTGGTAGGAATGACCACATGTACATATTTCAGATCTTTGATGGTGGCACTAATTTCTGAAATTTCTTTAGGGATGTGGAATTGCCTTTGGTTTGCTATTTTGATGGTGGTGAGATTGTAGTTCAGGGACTTCCATTCGGCCCTGCCACCCCTAAGAGCTCTCATTGCATGAGTCAGGAAATCAGCAGGGAGATTCTGCCAGTTAATTTACAGACACGGGATAGGTCTGTGGTCCCACTGGATCCACGTGGGCTTAGAACAGATTGGAAGCCTTGAACTTGGGACTCAATGCAAGGAGAGAACTTCAGAAAGCCTCTAGGGTAGTTCTGAAGGGACCTTTGCTCTCTAGTAGCTACAGGGCACATATATGGCAAAGGACCAAGCCTGGGCCCTGACTGTGAGGATCCCAGGGTTGCAGAGCCAATGAGATGAGCAGCCCCACCATTTGGAAGGGCACTGGTCAAGAGGGAATGGGACCCCAGACATGGGGTGGGGACGTTTGGGTAGAATTTTGAAACCCCAACACCCTCTGAGTGCTTAACTCCAGAAATGATCAGGAAAGTGCAAAAACTATACTGAAATACTACTATACACACACCAGGTGGGCAAAATTCAAAAGTCTCACAGACCAGCAGTGACAGGGTGTGAAGCAATGGGAACTCTCATACCTGCTGGTGATTAGCCCAACTACTTTGGGAGCAAGTTGGGCATTTTCCAGTAAAGTAGTATAAATACTTATACCCTGAGCTCCAACAATACTATGCTGGAAAAATGCCCCAAAAAGTACATGCACTGTGCACCAGGAGACATGTACAGAAGTGTTCAAAGGAGGCCTGACCGGCGTGGCTCAGTGGTTGAACATCAACCTATGAACCAGGAGGTCACAGTTCAATTCCTGGTCAGGGCACATGCCCATTTGTAGGCTCAAACCCCAGTGGTGGGTGTGCAGGAGGCAGCCAATCAATGATTTTATCTCATCATTGATGTTTCTATCTCTCTCCTCTCTTCCTCTCTGAAATCAATAAAAAATATATATTTTTAAAAACAACAACAACAAAGGAGGCCTGGCTGGGGGGCTTGGTTGGAGCATTGTCCTGTACACCAAAAGGTTGCGGTTTGATTCCCACTCAGGGCACATTCTTAGGTTGCAGGTTTGGCCCCTGGTCAGGGTTCGTGCGGGAGGCAACTGGTTGATGTCTCTCTCTCACAACGATCTCTCTCTCTCTCTCTCTCTCTCTCTCTCTCTCATCAATAAAAACATTTTTTAAAAAGTGTTCAGAGAATTATTTATGTAGATCAAACTGGAAACAATCAAAATGCCTATCAACAATAAAGTAGATAAATAAATGTTGTTATATCATACCATGGAATATTAAACAGCAATGAAAATAAACAAATGACATGGATTAATGTTATAAATCCAGTGCTAAGCAAAAGAAGCAAAACATAAAAGGTACATAGGGAATCATACCATTTATATAAAATTCAAAACCAGAAAACTCTAAACTATATTGTATAAGGATGGATAAACTATAAAGAACTGTAAAACTGTAACACAAGGCAGAGATTTCCATAAATACAAGAATGATTACCCTTAAGAGGAAAGGAGGGGGTGTGATTGAGAAGGGGAACACAGGATTCCTGTGGTGTTGGCAATAGTCTATTTCTTGATTTGGGCAGTGATTACACAGATGTGTGTTTTATAATTATACATTATACTGTGCATTTGTATTTAATGCAACTTTCTGTGTGTGAGTTATATTTTACAATCAAATCTTTAAACAGAAACAAGATATTATGAACAACTTTCTGCTGATATACTTGAAAATGTAGGCAAAATGGGTAAATTTCTAGAAAACTATTACTTTCCAAACTGAATCAAATCAAAGAGAAATGAGATATCTGAATAGTTCTATAACTAGTAATCTATTGCTATGTAACAGATTACCACAATTTCAGCAATTTAGAAAAACACATTTATTACCTCATGATTTCTGTGCGTTAAGGGTCTGGGTGCGTCTTAACTGGGTGCTCTGATTCAAGACCTCTCACAAGGCTGCAATTGTTGGCCAGGGCTAGGATCGCATCTGAAGGCTGAGATAGGGAACGATCTACATCCAAGTTCACATAGTTGTTGGCAGAATCCAGTTCCTCAAGGGTTGTGGGACTGTGGGCCTCAGTTCCTAGCTGGCTGTTGACCTAAGGTTACTATCTGTTTCTTGCCACATGGACCTCTTGAACACAGCCACTTGCTTCATCAAAGGGTGCAGGCCAGGAAGGCAATAGGGAGAGCCTGTTGCAAGACAGAAGTTAGTCTTCTGTAACCTACTCATGGAAGTGACATTCTATCATCTTTGCCATATTACATTGGTTAGAATCTTTCCCCAAAGTGGCTGAGCCATTGTTTCCTTCCATCAACCCCATATGGACATTCCAGGTACTCCATGCCTTCATCAACTCTTGGGGTTGGTGGTCTTTTCATCTTTTCATTCTGAGGAGTTGTGCAGTGGAATCTCATTGTGGCTTCAATTTACATTTTCTTGATGACTAAAATGTTGAATATCTTGTCTCACACTTATTGGCTATGTGCATGTCTTTCTTTGCAAAGTATCCGTTCAACTCTTTTGCCCATTTAAAAGTTGTTTTTTTATTATTGAATTTTATAAGGACTTTATATTTCCTGGAAGCAAGTCACTTGCCAAGATGTATGCTTTGTGAATATTTTCTTCCACTCTATGGCTTGTCTATTCATTTTATTTTTAAAAAAATATTTTTTATTGATTTCAGAGAGGAAGAGAGAGGGAGAGAGAGATAGAAACATCAATGATGAAAGAGGATTATTGATCAGCTGCCTCCTGCACGCCTCCCCACTGGGGTTTGAGCCCACAACCCGGGCATGTACCCTGGAGGGGAATCAAACTGTGATCTTGTGGTTCATAGGTCTACACTCAACCACTGCGCCACACTGGCTGGGCAATTCTATTTATTTTCTTAATGATGACTTTTGATGAGCAGTTTTAAATTATGATGAAGTCTGATCAATTGTTTTTCATTGTTATTACTTTCTTAGTCCAGTCTAAGAAATCTTTGCCTGCCTCCAGATTGCAAAGCTTTTCTCCTTGTTTTATTCTAGAAGCATTATGGCTTTAACTGTACATTTAATTTCAACAACTCCTAGGAGTTAGATGCTTTTTCCCCCTTTAAAGGGGAGAAAACTGGGGCCACAGAAAGGCTAAGTAATTTGCACATGGCACACACACATCCTTAGTAAGTAGTTTTACTGGGACTGGAATCCAGGTCAGATGCCAGACCGCAACTCTGATACACCACTATGGACCGCTTTCGAAAAGTGTGGGGAAGGGCGGAAATCAGACCAAACTAGGGCCAGTGGCCTCTGTCCTTTCCTACAGGAAGAGGCAGCTGGGCACCGGGAGCTGGAGAAGGAGGGGAGAGAGGCTGGAAGAACTCAGGGTCATGGATTACTCTAGCACTGTCTGGACTGGTCTGACCAGGCTTCCTCTGACTGTCCCGGTTTAGCCCCCACTACCCTCCGCAAGACCCAAGGAGCTCTGGATCCTGTTGATCCTCTTTGGACAGTATTTCTCTCTGGCACTACTTATTCTTTGTTCCTTGTGCTTACTGCACCACATCTGGAGGATTCATTCATGACTCAAACCTTTATTCTTTTTTTTTTTTAATTTCTTTATTGATTAAGGTGTCTCATATTTGTCCTCATCCCCCCATTCCCCTCCCACACCCCTCCCCATGGATGCCCCAACCCCCTGTTGAACTTAACCATTGGTTAGGCTCATATGCGTGCACACAAGACCTTTGGTTGATCTCTCCCCCCTCCCCCCACCCTCCCCTATCCTCCCTCTGAGGCCCGATAGTCCGATCGATGCCTCCTTGTTTCTGGTTCTGTTCTTGTTCATCAGTCTATGTTGTTCATCATTTCCCCTAGATGAGCGAAATCATGTGTCACTAGAGATATACTTATAGGAATTGAATGTGCGAGGAGCAATAATAGTTATGCTGACAGGCAAATGAATCAGTCTGTAGTGAGTTTCTTTCTGGACCAACAGTTCTTTTGAGACCCAATATCAATGTCCACCAGTTCCTTATGAGTACATGTCGGTACTGACCCCTCAGCTCTGGATGGTGGACAAATGGTGGTAATGCAGGTCCGACTCCCTCTGGTTTGGTCTCGGCCGGACCCAGGGGCACGGCTTCACCCGGATCCAGGGGCCCACGGCCTCACCCGGACCCGGGACCCAGCCTCACCCGGACCCAGGGGCGCGTGGCCTCTCCCGGGCCCGGGATCCAGCCTCACCCGGATCCAGGGGCACACGGCCTCACTCGGACCCGGGGCCAGGCTCACCCGGATCCAGGGTCCCACGGCCTCACCCGGACCCGGGGCCATCAAACCTTTATTCTTGAAGAATCACAACGCTTGGGTGTATTTTCACCCATGTAGGGGTGAAAATCCTCCACTTACTTTTACTACTAGACCCAGGGGAACAAGGAGGCATCACAGGTGATCCCACCCAACCTGGGCTCGCTCCAGATTTCTCCCCAACTGTACTTTATAGCAGCCTCCATTTCTTTTTCATAGTCAAGGTCAACACCCCAGCCAATACCATAATCCACCTTATTACTTGTTTTCTCAGTGGCCAGTGACAATCTCAGCTCCCATTCAGATAAATCATTTTTGCATCTCTTGATGGACACAGTTCTCCCACTGGGTGGTAAGTATGTACAATTCCAATCTCCCCCCCACTCACTCTCAGGCTCACATATTTGACCCAGGAGAACTAGCACCATATGTTGGTACTGGTTCAGTGTGCTCCACATCTGCAGACCAGTAGGTCCCACAGGTGGTACCTCTCAGCTCACATAGTAACCGAGCCTGCAGTAGGGTGTTCCACCATGCGTTAAGGCCACCTAGTCCTGGATAATGGGTACAAGGAAAGACCAGTGAACCCCATGGGCACTGGCCTATTAGCGTACATCTTTGGTCTTCATAGCAACATGAGCTTCTTGGTGTTAGATAATGCCTAACAGTGGCATCAGTAGGTTTATGAGTAGAGGTGCAGAGGGAGGCAGCGGGAGGAGGAGAAAGCAAATCCAACTCTACAACAGGATCAATTGCAGGTGGACAAATGGCTGCCGCTCCATGGAGGGAGTTTGTGTAATCAGGCTGTGAAATCAGAAAACTATATACTAGTATTGGTCTCTGCCCCTGGGTTCCTGGCACAGAGCTCCTAAAACCCTTTTTCATAATTGATAGGAGAACCTTTTTTTCTAGTAAGATGACTTTGGGTGGGCTATTCGATGGCTCCTGGGTGGGGGCTGGTTACCAAAAAAAACCAAGCCATGATCAGAAGCTTAAAATGTCCAGCACCACCCATCAGCCTTCAGAGGGAGGAGAAGGGCTAGACATGGGGTTAGTAATGGATCATGACTACATGAAGCCTCCATAAAATCCCTATAGTTTGGGATTCGGAGAGCTTCCAGACGGGTGAGCGCATCCACATACCAGGAGGGTGATGTGCCCCAACTCCATAGGACAGAAGCTCCTGCACTTGGGAACCTCCCAGACCTCACCCTATGTACTTCTTCATCTGGGTGTTCATCTGTATCCTTTACCGTATCCTTTTATAAACTGGTAAAAATAAGCAAGTGTCTTCCCGAGTTCTGTGAGCCTCTCTAGCACACTAATCAAATCCAAGGGGGGGAGGTCATGGGAACCTCTGATTTGTACCCAAGTCAGACAGAGATTGTGGGTAACCTGGGGACCTACTACTTGTGATTGGCCTCTGAAGTGGGGGGCTGTCTTCTGGGACTGAACCCTTAACCTGCGGGATCGGACACTATCTCCAAGTACTTGGGTCAGAATTGAGTTAAATTTCAAGACACCCAGCTGCTGTCCTGGAGAATTGCTTGGTGTGGGGAAAACCCCCCACATATTTCCGTGTGAAGTGTTCTGTGAGTAGGAAAGGAGACACGGGAGAGAAAAACAGGAGAAAGACACACAGAAGGAAGAACTGTGTAGGTTTTTCCAAAACATAAGCTATCACCTGATGCCTCACTGAGCCTCAAAGATACAGTTTTGGACAATCAGAGGTGATGGTGGCCAAGCTGGCTTAGGTGGGACATATTCATGCTGGAGAGGCCAGGCAGAGGCTCCGCCTGCCTCCCTGGCCACTTTGCTCATGGGCCCATTGATTAGGTTCTTGAGCACCTGCGACTTGTGGGAGACTCTCAGAACCCAGGACATCACCATGGAACAATTTGTCCTCCTGTTGGGAAGCAGATGGAATTAATAAACTGTGACTATCAAGCAAGTTCTACCAGAAGATAAATTATACATACTGCAACAAGGGGGAGCAGAACATGTGAGGTTTGCAAAATTCTTACAGGAATTTGTCCTTGTCCTGAAAAAAAAAAAATGCTGGCTTGCTGTTTAACGGTTCTATTAGAAAATTGAAGCTCTTTGTACCTCAAGTACGACAAGAAAGTCATGCTGGTATGTCACCTCTGTAGCCGCCTCACACTAGTAAGAGTCACAACCAAGTTATGACCAATTCTGTTCCCAGGGAATAATACCAGATGTGGCTTAGTATTATCTTAGATCATGAAAATGGGGCAGGGAAAAGCCTGGGGTCTCTTGTCCTCAAATCGAAGACTCATTGTGATTAAAAGCATCAAAGGTAAGGCTCAGCTGAGGCCGAGATGGCTTCTTGAATTTTGTCCAGGTCCTAAAAACGGAGAGGGGAGGAAAGCAGTGGCACTCACAGGTGTCCCCTGATGGCTAGCATTGCCTTTCAAAGAATGCTCTTTGATGGCCAGTCACCTGGCACAAGCACTCTCTCACCATCTGGGCCGGTTCTGAGAGTCTCAGCACATAGCACCTCCTTGTCACCACCTCCTCTCCCTCCTTCCACGGCCCTGCTCACATGGCAAAGCCACCAGCCACTGCCCAGAGCAGACCTCAGGCTGCTTCTCCTTCTATGCAAAATGGGACGGTGGTTTCTCGTCACGGCCGCTGCCGGAAACGGGCAGCAGAGTCACAGCAATCCATCTCCGGCGGGGCTGGCGGCTTGCAGAACCATCTGCTAACAGGCTGTGGAGAGCGCTCAGAATTGCCTGAGAAATGACCTCCAAGGCTCATCCTGGGTTACCTAGCAACTAGCAAGCCAACCAATGGCTCCCTGTCCCCAAGGAGGGGCTGGGCCTGAACTCAACCTCCCATGGGATGAGACTGAGGTGGGGCACAGGGCCAAGGCCTCTAGGCCAGCACTTTCCCAAATAGCTGACACTTCAGTTGAGACTGCTTACCACTCATTCCCCACGTTCCATTGCCCCCAAGGTCATTCTCATACTCGCCAATGTAAAGGGCCAACATGGCAGGGGGACCAGGCTGCTGCCTCCAGCTCTTTGTGTCCCCAGCTCTTTGCATAGCACAGACTAGAGTTTTCAATCCTTGGGCAACTGGTCCTAGGGACCTGCCCCTGAGGAGCAGGTGGAGGGAGGGGCAGCCTGAGAGGGACTCCGGGAATGAGCTGCGTGCTCAGCAGCCGCTTGGGCTGCAGGACATGCCTGGACCCAGTCCTCTCCCACGTGTGCCTTCTCCCCTTGACGACCGATGCTGCTGGGCAGACCTGACTTTGTGGCAAGGTCAGACAGCACTCAGCTCTCATCACATGGTCCCCAGGTGCCTCGCGTCAGGCCTGCAGCCTCCCCGGGGCCCAGCAGCTTATGAAAGCAATGAGCTGTTTCTCGAAAGGAGAACAGTGGCTTGCAGAATGAGACACAGCTTTGCTCTAAAATCCTGGCTCCTGAGTGGAGCCTTGCCTCCCGGGGCTTGTCCCAGGCTCCATAAGGGCATCTCAATATGCCATAGACGCTCGGGGCCTCGTACAATTCCAGCTTCGGAGCAACTGCCATGTGCGAGGGCAGGCAGCTGGTCCTCACGCCATCCAGGACCCGGGTGACAGAGCTGCCTCCTGGAGAGGGCTGCACAGCGCCTGCCTCAGGAAGGGAGACAGATTAGCTGGGGCGCTGGGCCTGGACCTCTGCCCACAAGCCTTCCCCAGCCCCAGAGTCCCCTACTGGGACCCTGAGCTCTACCTGCCTTTAGTTCCACCCAAGGGATCAGAATGGACCCCTGATCTTCTTAGGATTTATTAGAGGAAGTAGGATAACACACCATGTTTTCACTTGCATGTACACTGAGTGGCCAGATTATTATGTTCTCTGAACGCATAATAATCTGGCCACTCAGTGTGTGTGTGTGTGTGTTTGTGTGTGTGTGTTTGTGTGTGTGTGTGTGTGTATATATATATATATATATATATAGAGAGAGAGAGAGAGAGAGAGAGAGAGAGAGAGAGAGGGGCCCGGTGTATGAATTCGTGCATGGGTGGTCCGGCCAGCCTGGCCAGGGGGAGGGGACATGGGCGGTTGGCTGGCCTGCCTGCTGGTTGAACTCCTGGTCGAGGGAACAATTTGCATATTAGCCTTTTATTATATAGGATATACACTGAGTGGCCAGATTATTATGCGTTCAGAGATCATAATCTGGCCACTCAGTGTACATCAGAACCTCTGTGTGGGCAGCTTGCTTAAAATAGAGCTGCTCAGGCCCCAGCGCTGCAGAGTCTACAGCAGCAGAGCTGCGGTGAGACTCAAATACACAGTTTATCCACGCTCCCCACCCCATGATTCTCATCCAGGGAGTCTGCCAGCTACGCTGGTGGAATGCCTCAGGGCCAGGCAAGCCTGGGTCCAAATCCAAGTTCTGTTCCCGTGTTAGTCTGGAACCATTTCAGCTATGAGCGACGGGTATCCAAAAGAACACGGGTCTCAACAGGATGGAAGTTTAGGTCTCTCATGTGAATGTCTAGGAATGCAGTCCCGGCTGGTACGGTGGCACCACAGTCATTAAGGACACAGACATTTTCTATCCTGTCAACAGTTCCCAAATCCTCCACATTCAGCTTTGGCTTCTTGGTCCGAAATGGCTGCTCCGTGTCCAGCCATCATGCTGGTGTTTCGCGGAGCAGGAACGAGGGAAGGGAGGAGCACGAGTCCTCCAATTGAGGGCAATTCGTCGAAGTTGCACTCACCACTTGCACTTACATCCCCCTGGCCAAGACTTGGTTATATGGCTAGATATTCTGCAAGGAAGGAGGGAACATGTCGATTTCTATTTGATTATAAATGATGATTCAGGCGCAGAAAGAGTGTCCAAGGCAGCTGAGACAGACAGGGTGAGGAAGTGAAAGATCAAATCAGCTAACATCACTTGTGTACTTTCCGCTGCCAGTCACCGCCCTAAGCACTTTATACATAACCGTGAATTTCATTCTTCTAACAATCCTGTGAAATGGTCCTTCCGTTCCGTACGTGCCTTGATAGGGTCACACAGCTACCCCGAAAACACACAGACCGGAAGATTAGCCTTGCCTGCTTACTCCCTGACTCTCAGCAAGTTCTTTGCTGACGAAAGAGAGGAGGAAAACCATACTTAGTTCAGACCAGACACAATTTACACCCCCAAGACCTGGATACAATGCCCCCAAAACCTTGACAGAGCCTCTGCCAGCCTGGAGAAAGGGTAGAAACCAGATGTCAGCAGGGCTGTCCCATGAGACTGAGGAAAGTTTTGCCCAAACCCCATCTTGTGCCTCTGGACACGCTAGGGATTTCAAGCTTGGGATTCTAGCTTCTGCTGAATTCTGTCTGTGGTGTTTGGAGCCTGGAGGTGTAATTGCTGGGCTCTGGCACCCTGGGGGCAGGGTCTGCTGTTGGCACAATGCTGGGCACAAACTGGATGCTCCATAAATGTTTATGAATAATAACTAGAGGCCCAGTGCACGATTCATGCATGGGTGGGGTCCCTTCGGGGTGGCCTGTGAGGATCAGGCCCCAGCTTGTGCCCCCAGGCTCACAGCTCCACAGCCCCGCCTGGCACCCCACCATGGCCTGGCGCCACCCCCTCACCTGCTCCACCATCCAGCCTATGGGGCAATTGATAGGGGCCAGGCCCCCTGCCCGGCTCCCTCAGTGCCTGGGAGCCGGGCGGCAGCCCCCACCCCCGCCCCCCACCGCCACTGGGTGCCATCTGCAGGGCGATCAGCAGGGCGACTGGGCCCCACCCCTCGCATCTGCCTTGGCTTAGTGCCGCCTACTCACCTGCTCACCATCCCGCCATGGTCCCACTCTCATCAGGGCCCATTGGGGCCAGCAGTGCCTCCACTGCCACCTGCTGCCAGCACCGCATTGCTGATGCCCACCATGTTCTGCACCGCCCCCTGGTGGTCAGCACACATCATAGCGAGCGGTCGAACTATTTGCATATTAGGCTTTTATTATATAGGATGGTAATAATCATTATTTAATCCTTACCTGATGATATGTTTTTATTGATTGTAGAGAGAGAGGGAGGGAGAAAGAGAAACATCAGTGAGAGAGAGAAACATCAGCTGCCTTCAGTACATGCCTTGACCAGGTGTCAAACCCACAACCTTTTGGTGTATGGGATGAAGCTCCAACTGAGCCACCCAGCCAGGACATAATCATTATTTAATAAGTGCTTACCATGTGCCAGGCACTGTGCTCAGAGCCATTTGACATGAACAACTGCCAAGATCTTCATTTTACCAACGAAGAAAGTGAGACTCACAAAAGCAAGGCACTTTCAAGATCTCGCACATGATACATGGCAGAGCTGGGATTTGAAGCCAATGCCCAGATGTCTACAGCCCTCAGATAGCCACCCTCCCCACCCACACATGCATGGAAGTCCCAGGAGCCTGGGTCGAGGCTGGTGGTCCTGTGGGCCGACACCCACAGGGAGAATGAGCTTTGTCTGGGCTCCCAAGGACTCAAACTACTGCTGGACACTCCTGTTCTGTCTCCTGTATTTCCTCCCCCATCCCCCCCCTTCTGCCCGCTGAGTGAGCCTGCACAGCACAGAATGGAGGCCATTTTCTCTGCGGAGGCAGGGAGGGAACACGGGCCTCTCATCCACAGGGGACGTGGGAACAATTTCCAGAAACGCAGACTAGCATACAGTTGAGAGCCTGGACTCTAGCCTGCCACTCCTCAGCTTCCTGACCCTGACCAAGCTAGTGAGGGTTAAATACGTTAATACACATCACGTAAAGCATGGAGAAAGGGGCTGGCACACTGTCAACAACTTCGAAGCGTCAACCACCATTGGGACTATTTCAGCTAAAGCAGCAGAGGCCAACCACCCCACAGAGGGCTGAGGACTCTTCTTCTTTTTTAAAAATATATTTTTATTGATTTCAGAGAGGAAGGGAGAGGGAGAGAGAGATAGAAACATCAATGATAAGAGAAAATCATTGATCGGCTGCCTCCTGCACACCCCACACTGGGGATTGAGCCCACAATCTGGGCATGTGCCCTGACCGGAAATCAAACCATGACCTCCTGGTTCATAGGTTGACACTCAACCACTGAGCCACACCAGCTGGGCCATCTTTCTGTTCTTCAATTTAACTAATATCATAGTGATCTGGTGCTTTTTTCTCTGTCCCCTACCCCCAGAGGGTGACTGGGATTAGTGGTTCTCCTGCCCTGTCAGCACCTGAGTCACTCTGGCCCCGGACAGTCACCCAAGCCTCTGGGTTTGCTCATGGGGGTGACGTCTCAGAGACAGTGAAAGAGGCTGAAGAACAGGCCGTGCAAGTGTGTCTGGCTTGTCCCCAACCACCCAGAGAATTTTATAAGCAAAGCATCTTAGTGACTTTTAAAAGGTGAATCAGAGCCCTAGCCGGTTTAGCTCAGTGGATAAAGCGTCGGCCTGTGGACTGAAGGGTCCCAGGTTCAATTCTGGTGGAGGGCACATGCCTGGGTTATGGGCTCGATCCCCAGTAGGGGGCGTGCAGGAGGCAGCCAATCAATAATTCTCTCTCATCGTTGATGTTTCTATCTCTCTCTCTCCCTCTCCCTTCGGCTCTGAAATCAATAAAAATAAACAAATAAATAAATGGTGGATCAGAGCTGCTACCTCCTGCTTAGATCCTTTCAACAGCTTCCCATTGCCCTAAGGAAAACGCCAAGATTCCCACCGTGGCCTTGAAGCCATACACGATGGCCTGCGTCTGAATCATGGCCTCCATATATTAGTTGTGTGACTTTGGACAATTCATTTAAACTTTTCTGTGCCTCGCTTTTCTCGTATAAAATGAGAACAACAGGACCTACCTCATCGAGCTGCTATGAGGGCAAATATGCTAAGTGAGCAGAACAGCACCTGGCATATGGCAAGCCCTTGAGAAATGTCAGCAGCTGTTATTATCATTATTTTGTCCCATTATTCCCTTTGCCCTCTCTCCTGGGATGCACACCCCAGCAGCCTGACTGAGCCCCCACCTACAACCCCTCTGCTTCGTGACCCCTAACACCATCCAAAGGCAAAACAACAGGACAAGGCTTCTCCTTGTCTTATGGGGGGAAATGGGGGGGTCTTTCCGAAAGCCCCTACTGCCTCCTTGACCAGAACAGGATCCCACACCTGCCCCTGAATGAATAGCGAGCAGAGAGGAGAACAATGGAACAGCCTGGTTATAAACACCCGGACAAGTCAGCCTCCTGTTAGCTCTGAGCAGCGCGGCTCAAACTCCAGGTGTTTGCCAAGGATCACCTGGGGAGCTTCTTAAAACACAGCTATCTGGGCCCCACCCTGCAAGCTTGAGTAGGTAGGTCTGAGGACATTGCATTCTTGCCTGGCCGGTGTTGTGCACTGGTTAAGGGTCACCCTGTGCACCGAAAGGTTGCAGGTTTGATTCCAGGTCAGACCTTGATCCCCAGAAGGGGGCATGTCGGAAGCAGCCAATCGATGTTTCGCTCTCACATTGCTGTTTCTTTCACTGTTTCTTTCTCCCTCTACCTTCCTCTCTCTCTAAAAATAAATCAATTTTAAGAATCCTAAAAAAAATAAAAAAGAAATTGCATTCTCACAAGTTTCCAGATGCTGCCCATGCGGGTGGCTAGGGACCACAGTTTGAGAATCCTGGCAGGAAAGAGGGATAAATGCCCCAAAACCATAACTCTGTCTCCTACTGCCATCTCCACCCCTGAAATGGGGGGGGGGGGGGGGTGGTGAGCAGGGGCTACATGAAGACCTCCTAGACCTAGAGATTTCTGCCAGTTTTCAGGGCTTATGATCTTGTGGCCACTGCCCTGCTTCTGCTGATTTCTTGCAGCTGTTGCCTTTATTTCTGACCTGGAATTGAACCAAATGAGTGACGAGGGAGGGAGGGCATTTTCCCCTGCTCCCAGAGCAACCGTGGGGACGGGCTGTTGTGTGAGCAGCACACAATGGAAAGTAGCACAAGAGACATTCCTGCTCTCAGCCCTGAGGCCGCCTGACACAGGGTTCTCACGTTCTCACAGCCCTTCACTCCACTCAGCGCCCAGCCCAGCCTCCTCTCCTCCTCCCACACACCCCTCATTCCCAGGCTCCTAAAAGGAATCTGGGAGGGTTTTGAGCCTCTGAGGCTGAGAACCTGCTGGCCAGGAGGGGTGACCCCTGAAGGCGTCCAGAGGCACCAGTTTGGGGGACAGGAGTTTATAAAACTCCAGGAAGACAGTATCTTTTAATGCAGTTGATTTCATCTCCTCAGATTCTGGAAAAGTAACCAGGCCCTTCACTGTGAACTGCGGGCGCCTAGCAGTCCACACACTGGGAGGGAGGCCCTCTTGGATGTCAGCTTATTCTGAAATTTCAATTTCCAATGCACCTGGAGGAGTCCAGAGGGAGGCGTTGGTATTTATGACCCGGCGTCCTTCTCAGGAGAGTAGACCCTGCGTTGTTAAGTAAAAGACTTACGTCCTGAGGCCCTTTTGTTCTGAGGCCCTTGCTGGGTTTGGCCAGCCTGGTAGCAGTTTCGGAGGAGAGGCTGGGAAGGGCCAAATTGCTCAAACTGTGGGTGTCAGGAGTGAGCACCGGAAGCCCAAGGGGGCGATGAGGTGGCGGGGAAGCTGTGAGGGAGGAGGGAAGGTGGAGGTTGAGCCAGGAGAGGGGAGCAGGCAGTCCTGCTTGGCGGCAGGGAGAGGGAGGAGGTGGGGGGAGGGAGGGGCGGGGTGAAGGATGGATGAGGGCCACCTGGTGGCCACAGCACAGGGGTGCCCCAGGGCCACTTTCCGTTGTGTGCTGAGCAGCGCTATCACTTTCAGATTCACGCGTCTCCAGTGAAATTCTGCTGAGAGCAGCCTGCTCGTCATGGTTCTTGGGAGAAGAAATGCATCCTACGTTTGAGTCAATTCCAAGATAAAACTAAAGGGAACAGCTGCTAGAATCCAGCAGAAGCAGGAAACCAGAGCCACACGGTTGTAAGCCTGAGAAATAGCAGGAGTCTGATGAAGGGTGAGAAGTGGGGTCTGAGCCACCCTTATTTCAATCCCAGTGAGCTGGGAACCCCCAGCCAGGCCTGGGTTCCCCCATCGCCTTCAGGACAGACGATTTGCACCCAGCTTCCTAGGCTAATAGAAGTCAGTTTTGTTCGGGTGAGAGGGTGGAAGTAGGGGGTCATTATGATTGGTCACAGATAATTATGTGTTTCCACTCCCCTCTGCTGTGATTGGGTTAGGGTAGGCATGTGACCTTGTTCTGGCCAATGAGGCAGGCTGGGCAATCTCCTGGGGGCTGTTGGGAGGTCTTCCCTCTCTAATAAATGGAGACGGGGAGGTAGGTCAAGCCCTGCCTCAGCTTTCCTTCCTGAGGTTCTGTCGGTGGTAGATCAGCCAAGCTGGCGGCTGCAGCCATGAAGGTAGAGCTGTGCGCCAGGACCGAAGGGAAGGTTTTCCAGTTTCTTTTTTAATATTTTTTATTGATTTTTTTTTACAGAGAAGAAGGGAGAGGGACAGAGAGTCAGAAACATCGGTGAGAGAGAAGCATCGATCAGTTGCCTCCTGCACACTCCCCACCGGGGATGTGCCCGCAACCAAGTTACCTGCCCCCGACCAGAATCGAACCCGGGACCCTTCAGCCCCCAGGCCGTCGCTCTATCCAGTGAGCCAAACCGGCCAGGGCGATTTTCCAGTTTCTTAGTGCAAAAGGCGAGAGTGGGCATTCCTTTCCAAGAGGAATCCTGGGCAGTAAACTGGACTGTCCTCTACAGAAGAAAACACCAAAAGGTACAGTCGGAAGAAATTCTAAGGAAAAGAACCCGCCGTGCAGTCAGATTCCAGAGGGCCATCACTGGTGCACATCTTGCTGCTATAATAGCCAAGAGGAACCAGAAACCTGAAGTTAGGAAAGCTCAGCGAGAACAACCTATCAAGGCTGCTCAGGAAGCAAAAGAGGCTAAGCAAGTGTCTCAAAAGACGGCAATGGCTGCTCCTAAGGCTCCCACAAAGGCAGCACCTAAGCAAAAGATTGTGAAGACTTCTGCTCCCCATGTTGGTGGAAAACGCTAAGTTGGCAGATGAGATTTTAAAATAAAGACCTAACTATAACTAAAAAATACAAATAAATAAATAAATAAATAAATAGGAAAAGGGGGGAGGGTTGGGTTCAGAATCAGGGTTAAAAGTGTGAACCTGCCTCTAATTAGCTGTGCAATCTTGAGCAAGTTACTTGATCTTTCTGCCTCATGTTCCTCATCTTCAAAATTAAAATAATAATGGTACCTTCCTCATAGGGTTGCTGTGAAGATCAAATGAGTGAATTCACCTAAAATATTTAGATAGTTCTGGCACCTGGTGAGCACCCAATAGATGGTAGCTGTTATTTTTATCTGTGGATATGATGCTTGGAGCCACTGTAGCCATCTTCTAGCTATGAAGAAGGGACCCTCGACACAGAAGATGGGAAGGAAGAAAGAAGAAAAGAGTATTCGTTCAAAAATGTCTACCTCAAGACCTCCTAAGTTAATAATAATCTCCATTTGGTAAAGATCAAGTGTGAAGATAATAAAACTTCCAACTCTTAGGCAACTTGTAGTTGAGTATTGTTATTTGCAGCCCAAAGCATCCTAACCAATAAATATAAGTGTTCCACAGACTAATTGGTACATTAGTCTGTGGAACACTTATATTTATTGATGAGAATACTTACCAAGGAGGCAGACTGTGGCATTGATTGCTGATTATTCTTAAATATTTAGTTTCTCCTTTCTTAAATTAAAAAAAAAAAAAAACAACCCTGCAGTATTTTAGCTGGCACATGCTGCCTAGCTAGAAACTACATTTCCTTTCCAAGTAGGTGAAGCCATATGCCCAAGTTGAAGCCAAGGGGATGTAAATAGAAGCGATGTTGCTACCTTCGGGATTGGCCCCTAAAAGGAATGGACATGCCCCTTCCTTCGCTCTTCTCTCTTCTAACTGGTGGGAAGATAGCAGGAGCCGGAGCAGTCACCTTGGATCCAGAGCCATTCTGAGAGTGGGGAGAGTTGTCCCACCAGCCCTGAACCCCCTACTTCTGACCTCTTAATTCAAGAAAAAGAAACAATCTTGTTTAAATCACTGTGTTTGGAGTTGCTCCCCTACTGTAGATCTCTATGAAGCTACAGAGTATCAGGTGGAATTAGTGGCACAGAAATACTGTTCTGTGGTTGGTATTATGGCCCTATGTATCAGTTGACTATTGCTGTATAACAAAACACCCAAAATTTAGGATTTAAAACAATGACTTATTATTTCTTGTAATTCTGTGGGTTGGTTGCGTTCTTATGCTGGTTTTTCAAGGGCTTGTTTGTGCATCTGCCTTCAGTTAGAGGAATAGCGGAGGGCTGGGTTCAGCTGGGACAGTGAGGATGGCTAGGCCTCCCTCTCCCTGTAGTCCTTCATCTTCTAGGAAGATAGTCCAAGCCAGGTTTCCTCACATGGTGGTTTCCTTGAGACTTCCAAGAGGAAGTCTCAAAGCACAACATCTCTGTTTATGTCATGGTTGCCGATACTCCACTGGCCAAAGCATGTCACATGGTCAAGCCAAGAGTCAACATGGACGGGTGTAGATACCAGGAGACTTGATTCACTGAGTCATTTGGGTAACAATCAACCTCACCCTCTCATGCCCCATGAATTTTGGAAGCTTATTAAGGATAATTAGACATCCTAGTGCAATGCTCATTAGGCCCATCTGCACAGGGACTAATAACACCCTAGGAATAGGGATAATTGAAATTCATTCCTTTTTTGGTTATTTATCACCTAACTTTAAGGAAGTATTTCAGGTTATTTATGTAAATATAAAAGGTTTTTAAATGGCAAAATTAAATTTAAAAGAGTATTGGAGAGAATTAGAACAGAAGGAACATGAAGGTAGGGGACGGGGGGAGGGGGGGAAGGTGGACTAGGGTGAGGGTCAGAACAAAAGGTGCATGTCCCACAGGGCAGTACTCCTGCTAGGAGAGGGGCATGAGAATCTCCAGAAAGTGCTGGGACAAGATCAAATAAATGGTCAGGAGATAGTGGAGGGGATGGGGTGAAGAAGTGGCCTCCCAGGAGGTGATGGGGGTGAAGAAGAACACTCCCAGAGTTCTACCATCTTGTGGGGCTCAAGCCAGCGGGGATGAGGCTACATCTGAAGCCCTCTAAGGTGGTGCTTCTCACCCTTTGCTGTGTGTTAGGATCACCTGTGGAGGGGGTTTAACTACAGAGTCCCAGCCCCAATCCCTATAACCTGGATTTCTAACCAGCTTCCCAGATGATTCTGAAGTAGGTAGCCTTTGAACCACATTTTGAAGTGACTTTGAAGCCCATAAGCTGGTGCAAGACTCCAGGCAGGGTATTCAGTGGGGGAAGAATTAGCAAGAGGAAAGCTTCTTGAATAAGTGAGGAGCTTCTCAAAGTCCCAGGGAGATTCTAGAATGAAGGGGTTGCAATGTGATCTTGGAGGTCCCTAATATTTCAGTTACTTTATTGCTGCATAGAACCATCATCTTCCCTGAATAGATATCTCTTAGTGAGTCTCTCGGCCCTCAGCAATATTATTGTCTCTAGGACTTGCCCCCCTTCCCCACTTGTTGCTGATTGGACCAGGGGTGGGCACCTGACTCCAGTTGGACCAATCAGATTCTCTCTGCCAGGAAATTGGAGGCGAGGCCGAGGGCTTTAGTATTAAGTCCACTGATGGCTGTGCTCCATAGTGATAGGCCACGAACCTGCTGTTAATGCTCTGCAGGATTGCCTGGTCCCTGCTCTTCCTGGATCCTGGCTCTTCAGCTTCCCTCCATCCTGTGAAAAACTCTGGCAATCTTCCAATATATTCTACTTTTGGCTGAATCAGCTTCAGCCCCTGGCTTCCAAAGGCACCTTAACTGCTACAGGCGGCAGAGTGAGATGGGGTCAGAGTTAGTGGGTTTGAGGTTGTCTCTAGGATCCCAAACTGGACTGTCCCTAAGAAATGGGTGCATCTAGTCAGTTTTCTGAGGAAACCACGAGATGCCAAAGGCTGAAGGTGCTATTGGAAGAACTGTGGCAGCTTGGGAAACACATGTTGTGCTGTCGCTGGAACTCGCTGCTGAGATGCAGAAAGTGGGAGATCAGTGAGGAGCAAAGGAGGAAGAGAGCTGAGAGGAAATTAGTGGGGCCTGCACGGGGCATCATCTTCACGCCTCTTCAGACAGAGCCCACCATGGATGGAAGAGATGCTTAAGATGACTTTAGTTCTGGAAGACAGGAAACCTCAGGGTATGAGGTTCATATTTCTGAAGATTTACCTGAAAGCTGGTGTGGTAGCCAGCCTCCACTGTCCCCAGAAATTCCCACCTCCTATTGGCCAGGTCCTTATATAGTAAGGTGACCAGACGTCCCGCTTTTGGCGGGACAGTCCCGATTTTTAACAATTTGTCCCGCGTCCCGTGGCGTTTTAAAAAAGTCCCGATTTTTGGAAAGAATGCACGACAAGCTAGGGAACGGCGGGAGAACGGGAAGGGAATATACGGTTTTTGGCGGCCATGTGGCTGTTTAGCCAGGATATGAGTTTTATATTATTTTTGTTAATTTTATAATGTTAAACTTTAATAATAACAAATAATTGTTGAGAACTGATTATCGAGAACTGCTTATCCAAGTTCGCCTTGTTGATCAGCTGTTAGAATTGGACCACCATTGTTTGGACTTAATGAACAATGGCATTTTTTGGGATTGGCAACGACGAAAACATTTTGTAACTGTCTCTCAGACGATACACATCGTACTGCGTGATAGTAAGCTAGTTAAACAAGTGATGTCATTACACATCAGCTATTCAGATAATGTAGGTAAGTAATTTATTTATTTATTTCATAAATACATAAATTTTCTTGAATTTAGCAGACAGTACTCGTATTATTTATATTTTATAGTGGCGGCAAAAAGTCTAGCGCCGGCCTTGAAAGTGACACTTATGACTTACATTACGGCAAATTCAGAGGAAAAATAATACAAGTTAGTATTGTTATTATTTAGAAAGAAATATAGCATTAAAATAATTTTTAAAATATAGTTACTTTATAACAATAAATTTAATTTATAAAATAACAATAAAATATGTTCATGTAATTATGTACCTACTTACTGTGTTTTTAAGCAATATGTATATAATAATTTATAATATAATTTTAAATTATTTTTTTTAGATTTTTAACATAATGAGTAAGAAAAGAGGATGCAAATTCAACGATGATCTAAGAAGTGAATTTCCTTTTATTAAAAAAACCAAAAGTGATTACAATATAGACCAAATTTTTCATCAAGAACACTCCCCCCCTCCTCCCGGGCCGAAACCGGTTTGGCTCAGTGGATAGAGCATCGGCCTGCGGACTCAAGGGTCCCAGGTTCGATTCCGGTCAAGGGCATGTACCTTGGTTGCAGGCACATCCCCAGTAGGCAGCTGATCGATGTTTCTCTCTCATCGATGTTTCTAACTCTCTATCCCTCTCTCTTCCTCTCTGTAAAAAATCAATAAAATATATTATAAAAAAAAAAAAAAAAGAAGAAGAACCCCTGGTCATTGGTGTCCCGCTTTACCAATGTTAAAATCTGGTCACCTTATTATATAGGCCCCTACCCGACCAACAGAATATGACAGGAGAGAGGGTATGTGATTTTCAAGACTATATCCAGCCTCACTCTCCTGGATGGAAAAGCCAGCCGCCATGTTGTGAGGATACACATGCAGCCCTCTGGAGAGGCCCATGAAGTGAGGAATTCAAGCTTCCTGCCATCTCTCTGTAAGTGACATGTTGACCACACTTCATGAGAAACCCTGAGTCAGAACCACCAGCTGAGCTGCTCCTGGATTCTGATCCACAGAAGCTGTGTGAGAGAATAAATGTTTATTGTGGCTAAGTTTGGGGGCAGTCAGTGGCCTAGCAATAGGTAACTAACACAACTGGGGATGAGAATGTGCTGGACTTGGAAAATCTCCAGAAAGAAGTCACAAAAGAGATGACAGGATAAGATCGCGTGGCTCAGACTCGCCTCAAGGGATCTCAGGCACCAAAGACAGCCCTGCAGACTCCCCACCTTCTCCTATGTAGGAGATGAGGGGGAGGCGAGATCCTCCAGCAGTTGAGGGCAGGATTCCCAAATCCTTGGAAAGAGCTGCTAACTTCCATGTCCTTTTAGGGTATGTCCTGCTTCATCATCCTGAAAACAATTCACAACTCCCCTGATATTCAAAATACCAGGATTTCTGCCGAAACCGGTTTGGCTCAGTGGATAGAGCATCGGTCTGCGGAGTGAAGGGTCCCGGGTTCGATTCCGGTCAAGGGCATGTACCTTGGTTGCGGGCACATCCCCAGTGGGGGGTATGCAGGAGGCAGCTGATTGATGTTTCTAACTCTCTATCCCTCTCTCTTCCTCTCTGTAAAAAAATCAATAAAATATATTTTAAAAAATAATAATAATAAAATACCAGGATTTCTGAGTGCCCACCTTAGTGATAGTCAAAGGTCCACCTTTTTTTTTTTTTTTTGCTAAGGTAAATCCAAGCATCCCAGAGTGCCTATCCATCCAAAGGAAGCCATCATGGTTAGTTTTTCCTAGTTGAGGAAGAAACCAGAAAATCTGGTCTTGACCACAGAGGGGACCCCGTTCTCAGCTGCACAGCCTTCCCCAAATCAGAAGTTTCAGCAGTTTCTCAGAGCATCTCTGAGGAAATGGAATATTGCCTTCACAAAACACCCAGGGACCCGTCCTAAAGGAGTGGCTCAGGGGTGTCCCAATTTCTCAGAACAAGAAGTCCAGGCCGTTGGTACAAGCTGTCCTGGAATGCTGAGTCAGACTGCATGCTTCCCGGGAAAGGAAGGGAGACTCTGGGCGTGCTCATAGCGTGGGGACTTCTCCTGGCCTGTCTGGGCTTGCCATCTCCCTCAGGGAAAGGTAGGCCTCTGAGGGTTCATGATTCTTCTCTTTTCTGCCTTCTAGCTTTCCACATGCTTCTCACTCCACCATCTCTTCTTCATCCCCACCACATCTCACTGCCTGCAGGCCCAAGGTGCTCAGAGACCTTTACCCGCAGGGTCCACTTCCTAAATAGTCCCACTCTTCTCTCTCAAGGATTCCTCTTTGGGGACATTTCTGATGGGCTTGGCAACAGCATTGTGGTGACCTCTGTCCTCCTGATGTTATAGTCATGGTGTGGGGGCAGGGACCCTCACCCAACTTCACTCCTCATCTCCCATGATGGGAGGAAGATTTTCTTCCACAATCCTGGGCCCAGCATGCAGAGAAGTGCCAAGAAGCTGGGGTAGGACCCTCCTGGGGACCTCTGCCCAGTCCCTAGTGGGATAAATGCACCCTTGGGTGGCCCCACACCACAGCCCCCACCACCACTCTAGTGTCCCAGTACAGACCTTACTGGGACCCTGCCTGCCAATCCCCATCCCTGGGCCAGCTGTCCGTATCCCAGAGCAGGGGGCTCAGCTGAATAGGGAAGTGAGGTCACTCCAGAGAACCTTGACTACTGAGTTGGGGTGGGACTGAGCTTGTAGTTATTCCCACTGCATTCTGGAGAACTTTTAGACCTGGGAAGAGCTGGGGAGGTGCTTTTTCTGCTGCAGGCCTCTGTGAGTGTGAGCTGATAGGAAGGCCAGAGAAATGGCGAAGTGTGGGTGGTACCCAGCCATCCTCGGGCCTCAGCATTGTCAGGGTGCAGCAAGAAGGACGGAGGCACGGCCTTCCCACACACACAGCCAAGATAGCCCCAGAAGAGGAGGAGTCTGCTTTCCCACCTGGAAAATGGGAATAATGAGACTATAGCCCAATGTAGACCTATGAACCAGGAGGCCATGGTTCAATTCCCACTCAGGGCACAAGCCCAGATTGTGGGCTCCATCCCCAGTGGGAGGCGGAGCATGCAGGAGGCAGCCAATCAATGATTCTATCTCATCATTGATGTTTCTCTCTCTCTCTCTCTCTCTCTCTCTCGCTCTCTCTCTCTCTCTTTCTCTCTCTCTCCCTCTCCCTCTCCCTCTCCCTCTCCCTCTCTCTCTCTCCCTTCCTTCCTCTCTGAAATCAATAAAAAATAAAATAAAAATAAAAATAAGGTTATAGAAGTAATGCCTTTATTCAACCTCTGATGAGGTGAATTTTCCAGTGGCACACTGGTAGGCAGGGCAGAGGTGGAGCGAGACCCTGAGATTTCAGAATTTAGGCTGAGTCCTGACAGCAAAGGCAGGCAAATGAAGACAAAGACTGATTTTTTGACACTCATAAATCTGTCTGGAGACCCTCAGGAACATGATTGATGGGACTGAATCGGTGAATGGCTGAATTCATGGCTCCAGGTGAAACCACTCGGGGAAATGGCACTGGGAAGTTGTGAAATCATAAAACCTAACTCCTAGTGGCCGGCAATGGTCGAAAATTGGGAGCTGCCCCTCAGCTCCCAGCCCCAGAATGTCTTCTGGTGCTGCTGAGGTTTGCCTCAGCGCCACCTGCTGGCGGGCACTGACTGGCCAGCTCCTACTAGAGAGAGCTAGGAGTCTGTCACCAGGATGCGGGAGGAGATGATGCAAGAAGGGGGAGTAGTCTCTCTCCGGGAACAGCATTTACCTGACTTATTCCAGAGGGTCCGCCAAGAAAACATAGCAAAGCCTCGGAAAAGGAAAAAGAGATTCCTGCTTTTCCCTTCAGAGGAGGGCTTTTCCCACTAGGCGTCTGCTGCTGATGATTTGATCCTTTAAAGGTGCGTGAGATTGATTACTTTGACTGACTTTATAATTCCATAGGAATAGGGGTAACTTGTTCAGAACAGATTACAATGCAAGTGATTACTGTTCACAGCCGTGCAAAGGAATTTTGTCCAGTAGAGAATGTAAACACCTGCAGTCAAATTCTCATTTGAACTATTTGCAGCATCTTGCTGGCTCCTTGTCAGTGAATGAGCGAAAGAAAATCTTTGACATGTGTTTACTTTCTATTTGTATGAGGGCCAAGATTTTACCTTTCTTAAAAATATTTTTTTTATTGATTTTTACAGAGAGAAAGGGAGAGGAATAGAGAGTTAGAAACATTGATGAGAAACATTGATCCAGATCAGCTGCCTCCTGCACGCCCCCTCCTGGGGATCAAGCCCGCAACCAAGGTATGTGCCCTTGACCGGAATCAAACCTAAGACCCTTCAGTCCCCAGGCCGACACTATCCACTGAGCCAAACCGGTCAGGGCCCAGGATTTTTCCTTTTTAAAAATTATACTTGAGCAAGTTCTTGGTTCCTAAGGAATCTACAAAGTCACACCTTCCTTCCCTTCCGCCCCCCCCCCCCCCCCCACCTGTCAGGTAGCACCAGCAAAAGCATCCTCTGGGTCCCCACTGTGCCCAGCACAGGTCTCAGGACAAGCTGCCCTGCCAGCCTCTCCCTCCAGACAGCCAGCTCCCGGGGCAGGGGCAACTCTGCTTCTCTCTGGACCTGCAGAGCTCAGTTGAACGAATTTATGAATATCATTAGTTTGAACCACACCTCGCTGCTGGTGAAAGCGCCTGGCATACGGGAAGCCAGTGGGTCTGCATGGGATAGAACACTCCTAGACCTCAGTTTCCACATCTGTGAAATGAGGATAATATTTCGTATGTGTTGAACATACAGCTGGGAAGGAAGTCTTAAGTAACTACTGCATGTCTCCCATTTCCCTCTTCGTTTCTAGTCCTATCTCCACCTCCAGGATGCTACATACAGGAACAGGGTCATTTCCTCTGGCTCCGCACCCTGCCAGGCCCACAGGAAGTGTTGATTCATTCCCCCTGCCTGGCTCATGAATGAGAAGGGAAGGAGGAGGTGGCCGAGGGGCCGCCAAGGGCCCCTCATCAAGTGGACATGAAGCAGGGCTTCCTTACCAGGAGCCTTGGCACAAATGCTGGGGGAGTTGGAGGGAAGGCGGGTGTGCCTGGAAACGAACAGGGAAACTCCAAGAGGAAACCAAAGGGAGAGAGAGGCTGGATTTCAAGTAGCTGCAAGTCCCACCCCAACCCCAACTCATCCAGAGCCTCAGGAGTCCATCTGCTTCTCTGGCCCCCAAACAGTTTCATCAGCTAAGAACTGCTGACGCCCTGATAACTGGGATGCAGGCGTCACCTTGTGGCCATTGCTGAAACTGCCCACCCAGGCTGAGCAGAGCCCCTATGTTCAAGGTTCAGAGGGGGCCAAGCCAACACTTTCCCAACATTCCTGGTCTTCAGCCTCCTCATCCTCATCTTTCCCTTCCCACGTATTGAGCACTGACTGTATTCCAGGCTCAGGGCTCAGCCCTTTTTAGGACGTTAGCATGTCTAATTCTTGGAACAGCCTTGAAAGGTAGGTACCACTTAATACCATTTTACAGATGAGGAAACGGAAGCACAGAGAGGTGAAGGCGTTTTCCGAGGGCCACACAGCTAGGAAGTTGACCAGAAGGGCTTCTCGCTGGACAGGAGAGGGACAGTGAGGCAGGGGACCCCGCTCTGAAGAGCAGTTGGCCTTGGGACCTTTGAGCTCTAGTCCAATATGTTTTTGGTGCCAGACCCTATACTGGGCACTGGTAGCTCCTGTAATCCTCCATCTTGATTCCTATGAATCCCCTCCACAGCGCCAACCCCGTTTGTCTGGCCTGATTTACTTGTCAAGCGCCAGTCTCCCACTAAGAATGTGGGCTTCCTGAGAGCAGGGACCTAGTCTGCTTTCTTCACGGCTGTGTCTCCAGAACTCTAACTTGATCTCAGAACACAGAATAGGTCCCAATAAACATTCGTGAATGAACTGATAAACCAATGAGTGATTCAAGATTTTAAAAACATGCCTAGACCGGTTTGGCTCAGTGGATAGAGCGTCGGCCTGCAGACTCGGAGGTCCCAGGTTCGATTCCGGTCAAGGACATGTACCTTGGTTGCGGGCACATCCCCAGTGGGGGGTGTGCAGGAGGCAGCTGATCGATGTTTCTCTCTCATCGATGTTTCTAACTCTCTATCCCTCTCTCTTCCTCTCTGTAAAAAATCAATAAAATATATTTTTTAAAAAAAAAAAGATTTTAAAAACAAACTAGTCCCTGCCTGAAGGTGCTGACAGCCTAGTAAGGCAGATTGATAGCGGGCGAAAGTGGTTCCTGTCCCCCCACCCTGCCACCCTCATCTTCCCTCGTGCTTTGCCAGAGGGAGATAAAGGAGCTTTGGGCGCCCAAAGGAGGCGTGAGACCTGGTCCGGGGCCTCAAAGCAGGCTTCCTGGGGAAGGATGAGGCAGCAGAGGTGAGACCCATACAGGGAGATGGGGAAAGACACTCCACGTAGAGGCCACATGAGCAAGTGCTGGAGAGGAGAGCCTGCATGGTGTACACACGAATTCTAAGCCTCAGTGAGGAACATAAAGGGAGGAAGAGAGGTTTGCAGGGACTTCATCAAGTGAGCCATTGGAAACAAATCCCCCTCCCTTGACTGTGCCTCAGATTCCTCATCCACCAAATGGGAATAAGAAGGGAATGAGGCAGGGCCTGGCACACAGTAACTCTGAGGTCTCCCCACCACTGGGTGAACTTCAGGAGGCTGACCACCAGGGGCCAGTATCAGGGTCCCAGAATCCGAGCGGAAAATGGCCTGAGACCCAGTGCTGGGGGGACCACGGCATCCAGCTGGTTTAAGTCAGCACCTCTGAGATGGCAGCATCAGGAGACTCCTTGGGGTCCAAGAATCCGACCCCCATGAGATGAAGGAGCTTTATCCTACAACGCATGGAGCCAGGTCAGAAAACTGGGACGGGCCTCACACGGAGGGCACAGGATGGAGACTGAGACAGCCAGTAATTCATCCTTTCCGCCAACAAATGTTTATTAAGCAGCTCCTATGTCCCAGCTGTTAGCAGCCCTGGGGATGCAGCCAAGAAACCAATCTAGTGTGTGAGTTTGCGTGTGTGCATGTGTGTGGTGTACGAGATACTGAAAAGTCCTAGGGCTAAAAAATTAAAGATAGGAAGGGAAATAGGGAATGTGGGAATGGTTTGCAACTTTAAATAGGATGGTGCAAGGAGACCAGAGATGTGGTAGGAGTAAGTCATGAGGATATCTGAGGGAGGAGTGTCCAGGCAAAGGGCAAGGCACGTGCAAATGCCCTGGGGCAAGATTGTGCCTGCTGTGGTTCAAGGAGCAGTGAACAAGCTGGGGGGGGGGGGGGGGGCTGGAAGGAGGGAGCCAGATGGCGCAGGGTCTTATGGCCACTGGGAAGCCCAAATGAGGAGACAACGCGTAGTGACAAAGGTGCGCAATGGAGAGGAGCACAGAGCCGCTCATTAGACAACTTGAAACTTGTGTCTCATTACCCAACCACACCTCCCACAGTGCAGCATGAATTAATATTTTCTATAAATCCTGTAATTATCTTGTGAATAGCGCAATTATATTGCATTGTGTTTGTGTGCATTAAAAGCATTCGTTAAGTGTAAACACTTAACATATAACATGTATTATGCAACACTTTTTACTTTTTTTATTTAATAAACTGGAAGCCTTAACATTGGAAGCAGAGGAAACTTTTCTTGACCTCCAAGAGTTTCCTGGAGGCGGGTCTCCACTCACACTCACCCACACCCTCACATACACACACTCACACTCACTCCGCCTCGGGGTGGCACTGGGCAGATCCCTGCAGTGTCTTCCACTACCTCTGCCTCACCTGACCCAGCCCTTGACCATGTACAGAGAGCATCCTCATGGACCTTTGGTACAAAATGGACAGAGATTAGTGTGTCCATTTTACAGGTGGATACGCTGAGGCTCTGAGAGGACCCTGCTCAAAGTGGCTGAGGATGGAGCAGGGAGTCTGAAGAAGCCAAGATGGATATGGGGAAGATTTAAAAGTTTAAAGGTGAAAAGAAGAGCAAGAGTGTCCTTGCTAACCCTCTGAAGGATCATGACCTCAGACAGATCTGGGTTTGAGTCCCAGCCCCACCATTTATTAACTGCTAGAGGCCTAATGCACAAAGTTCATGCAAGGGGCTCGGCCCTCCCCCCCACTGCCACGGCTTTGTCCAAAGGTCGTCTGGTCTAATTAGCATATTCCACTTTTATTATTATAGATGGGTAAATTCCTTGAACTCCCTGAACCTCCATTTCCAAATCTCTACAACGGGAATAATGTCAGTACCTCGTGATTTTGTTGTGCAGATTAAAATGAAGTAGTATGGGTGAAACAGCTGCTGTTATTATTGTTATTTTCAATCTTACCAAGTCCGGGGGTTAGGGGTGGGGTGGGACAGAGTGGGGAGGAGGCTGTTCAGATTACACCCCACCCAGCCACAGTCATGTGCTGGCGGACTCCTGCTGTGTAGACAGCAGTTATTGTACCCTTGTCACAGTTCAACATTTCCATCACCCCTGTTTACAGTTTACAGAGTGCTGTCATTTGTTCATTGGACATTTCCTGAGTGCCTCCTGGACAAACCAGCACAGTGCCGGGTCCTGGGTATCTCCTGACACTGTCCCTGCACCCAGAGAGCAGACACCAAGTAGTTAATCATACAAATAAGTACAGCGTTAGGAACTGGGTTAAGGGCTGGGAGAGAAAAACGTACAGGGGCCAGGAGAGAGCATCACAAGAGGCCCCAACTCAACCTCAACAAACCTGCACAGCAGCACCAAGGATAACTCTCACCCCCAACGCCTGGGATGGAGACCCTGGACCTCAGGGCAGGGCAGGCACTGGCCCAAGGGCACCGATGAGGTAGGGTGAAGGTCCCGGGAAGTCAGCATCCAGCTGACGCCTTCCCCACGACGCTGGCCCAGGGGAAGGAGAGCCCTTCCAAAGGAGTCCCCCTGGAGTGAGGCCTGCCGAGCTGCCAGGAAAGCGAAAGGGACCGTCATGGAGTCCTAGTCCCTTCACATCCTCTTTGCATCACCTGAGGGGTGGGGGGCTGGCTCAGGCCCCTGGGGTCTAAAGGGCACCAGCTTGGGCACATGGGCCTACCCTTTACCCACAGCTGTTCCAAGCTTGGACTCTGGGGCGGAGGGTTGCTCCCCAGGGGAGGATGTGCCAGGCTGGCTTGGCAGGGTGTCCCCCTTGCAGGCAGAGCAGGCTAGAGGCTACACTGACTCTGAGTTGCGTTTATTGCGCTGCTATTTGGTAATGACCAGTCTGGGGGCTCTGTTTTGCTACTTGCAAAGTCCTTGCACAGCCCCTATCTCTTCTGATCCTCACCAAAAACCTGGCAGGAAGAAAAGGCACTGGGCATGGAGCTGGAAGACCAGGGGCCAAGTTCTAAAAACAGACCAACCATCCTAGCTGGTTCGGTTCAGTGGATAGAGCATAGATCCTCCGACTAAAGCATTCAGGGTTCGATTCCGGTCAAGGGCACCATTCCCCGCCCTTTTCAGGGCGAGTGCAGGAAGCAACCAATCATTGTGAGACAGATCAATGTTTCTCTCTCTGTCTCTCCTCCTCCCTTCCACTCTCTCTAAAAATAAATGGACGGGGAGAGGTCAATGGGGGGAAAAGGAGACATATGTAATACTTTAAACAATAAAGAATTTAAATTTAAAAATAAATATAAATAAATGGAAAAATATCCTCAGGTGAGGATTAACAACAACAAAAAGTTAAAAAAAAAAACCAACATAACACACAGACAAACCAAGGATTCTTCAAACAGAAAGTAATCAATTAATCATATAAAAAAGCCAGGAGTTCGATTCACAGGCATTATCCATGTGGCATCTCTCCCTGTCTCAGCCAATCCATATGTATGTCCTGTTGGCTCTACCCTGTCCATCCCGAGTCCAACCACTTCTCGCTCAGACTTCAGCTAGACTCCCTGTGTCAAAATCCCAGCTCTGTCACTAACCAGCTGTGTAACCTTAGGTAAGCTCCTTAACCTCTCTGTGCCCCTGTTTCCTCATCTGTAAAATGGGTACCTATCCCTTAGGGCAGTGGTCGGCAAACTCATTAGTCAACAGAGACAAATATCAACAGTACAACGATTGAAATTTCATTTGAGAGCCAAATTTTTTAAACTTAAACTACATAGGTAGGTACATTGTTATTAACTTAATTAGGGTACTCCTGAGCTGGCCTTTGCTAAAAACTCAAGGGGCCAAAGAGCCACATGTGGCTCACGAGCCGCAGTTTGCCGACCACTGCCTTAGGGTTCTCATGAAGTGTCAGTTGATGAACTGAAAAGTGTAAAGTGCTCAGAATAATGCCTGGCACAAAGTGAGAACTATACAGGGTGGGACAGAAATAGACTTACAGTTGTTCGTATGGAAAATAGTACAATAATTAATAAATAATAATACAAGAATTATCTGTGTTTTGTGTACTCATAACTGTAGGCCTACTTTTACATCACCCTGTATAAGTGTTTTATAAAATAAATAAAAGATATTAGCGACTTCCATTTGAGAGCCTCCTGGGCGCTGAGAACTGTAGCAGGTTCTTTATTTACATTACCGTTCATCCCCACATTCCTCTATAAGATAGTTCTTATAGTTCCCGTTTTACAGATGAAGAAACTGAGACCCACAAAGGTGAAGCCACTTGTCTGACCTAGGCCAGTGGTCGGCAAACTGCGGCTCGCGAGCCACTTGCGGCTCTTTGGCCCCTTGAGTGTGGCTCTTCCACAAAATACCACGTGCGGGCGCGCATGTACAGTGCGATTGAAACTTCGTGGCCCATGCGCAGAAGTCGGTTTTCGGCTCTCAAGAAATTTCAATCGCTGTACTGTTGATATTTGGCTCTGTTGACTAATGAGTTTGCCGACCACTGCCCTAGGCTGACTAGCAGCCCTCTGTACGTACTACACTACGTTGCTTTTCTCCACCACAAAAGCAGGGGGATGGATGAGGCCTGTCTTGGACCTTCTCACTCACAGTCACAGCTGAAGACCCCTCCAGTGTATAAACCATCCCGGGCTTGTCAGAGCCTGGGAAGATTTCCTAGCCGTGCGAGGTAACTAATAGCTCAGAGCTACAACCATCTCATTAAGCAATTAGCTCTGGGAGAGCCAAGGCGAGGAAGTGACTTCATTGGTCACTTGACACCACCCTGCTGCTGGGGCTGGAGGTAATGGGGATAATCACGGCAGTGGTGGTAATGACACTGATGGTGACGTTGTCAAGTGATGGAAAAGATGACAGCTCTGTCAGATCTTGATGTCGGTGGAGGAGGTGACGGGGCTGGTAATTGACTTGGTGCTGGTTAAGGTGATGGCTGATGGTGGTGGCAGATCCTAGCATAGACGGAGAGGTGACAGCGGCAGTGATGACCCTGTGGCTGGGCTCTCAGCCTCCATCCCACCCTCCTAGATGGGAAGGTTGGAAAGCCAACAAATACAGTTCCCTCCCTCGCAGCGTTTGCACGTGGAGCAGGCATGTTAGATTCACTCAGGCAAGATTGGGAGCTAAAGCGAGACTCAGTCATTTCTGTGCTTCATTTATAAAATAGGGACACAATAGGACAGTACCTGCCACACAATAAGCACGATGCAAGTGTTGGTTGTTGCTGCTATTGTTGTTTTTTAAGTTTCTTTCATCTTTTTCTTGCCCCTTTTGGCTGTCTCTGCCCGCTAGCAAGGCTGCAATAACAGGAGGTGTTTGTGCAGCCGCTCTCTGGCGTCAGGTGTCCAGCGTTCTCTCCAGCTTCCAGATGGCCCAGAGGCAGTGGCAGCGGTGAAAGCAGCTTCTTAAACGCAGCTCCCTGACCCCTGGATTGAAGCTTCTTGAATTCACAGCTCAGCTCCAGAGGTAGTGGCTCTCTTGGTGGGTCAGTTGTGTAGAGTTCTAGGAGTCATTCCTGGAGGCGTGGCTCATTGAGCCTCTCCAACAATTGTCCTGTATTGAATACCTTCCTGCTAAAAATACCAAGGGGGTTTCTGTTTCCTGCTCTAACCCCTGACAAATACAGTTTGAGAGCCCGATGGTTAAAGCTGTTGGTGCTTCAGGTAACAACTACGGTGACATGGAAGATGATGGTGAGGATTATGGGGCTAGTTTGATGGATGTTGGATCTTGGGGCTGATGGAAATGGTGATAATGACAATGTCTGGTGGTAGAGGCAGGTGGTTACAAGAAGTCTTGAGTGCAGCAATAGAATCTGACTGTGGCTGACTTACGAAGCGAAAGGAGAGATTGGGGAGCTCTGAGGTTGGTCACAAAGCCCAGAGACCCTGGCTCACATAAGGGCAGGAACAAAGAAAGTGACAGCAATGGACAGACCAAACCCCACTGCAAGACACCTGGACACGACAGTCACCATCAGACACCACATTGGTCACTGCTACCAAAGGCCACCTTTCTGAGCAAAGTCTAAACCCTTCTGTCTTTGCATCACTCACTCAGGATTCAAAGCCCTGGGCTGAAGCATCCACTTGGCAGAGCCCAGGTTGGGTGTCCCTGTCCTGTCTGCTAGAGTGTGGGAGGAGGGGTCTGTGGTCCTTCCAGCTTCAGTGGTAGGCAGGGGGGGCTATGATGTCCAAAGGTTCGCACAGTGGGGGCTTCTCCCTGAAAAGAAAGGGGATTTGAATGCAGGGCAGCCAGAAGCCAACAAAAGCCCACACAGTAAGGATACCTGGTGGTGATGATGGAATAAAGCTGAAAGGGAAGCTGCCTTCTTTATGAAAACCAAACCAAGGTTGGGGGCAGCCAGACCTTTCAACCCTGGCAAGACCCAAAGTCCATTGTGATCACCCAGGGACTTCTTCTGTCCCCACCACAAGCGCCCCTGTCGGCACTGGTCCCTCTTTCACACTCTGGCCAAGAGCAGAGGGGACACTGCCCCTTCCCTTTATAACCCAGTGGAGAGCAGGAACCTGACATTCAACCAAGATGCTATCAGTGGCCCAGGGAGACCAAAGGGGAAAGAGGCACAGACATCTCTTCATTCATTCCATGTCCACTTATTTAGCACCAACCAGGTACCCATTAGAGCAGAGAGTGGGGGCCCTACCCCATGGAGCTTACAATCCAGTGGGGAAGACACTCTAACCAGTAACACACAAGTAGACAAGGTAAGTGGGGGGCTGGAAACACAAGGAGGATGCGATGGAGAGGGACTGGGGGAGCCCCTTAAGAGCAGATTTAGGGAAGCACTCTTCACGTTAAAGCTGGGAGGACGAGCAGCCAGCCACGCGTGTGGAGTTTGGGGCAAGTTGGGCTCCAAGTCCCTGCGGCAAGAACAAGCTTGTGGCCCAGAAAAGTGTCCAGTGTTGCTGGAGGATGAGGAGCCAGGGGTGGGAGGAAGAGATGAGGTTAAAGTCAACTGGATAAAGAAGTGGCATTTTAGCCCTCGCTGGTTTGGCTCAGTGGATAGAGCGTCAGCCTGTGGATTGAAGGGTCCCGAGTTCAATTCCAGTCAAGGGCACATGCCTGGGTTACGGGCTCGATCCCCAGTAGGGGGCATGCAGGAGGCAGCCCATCAATGATTCTCAGCATTGATATTTCTATCTCTCTCTCCCTCTCCCTTCCTCTCTGAAATAAATAAATATATAGTTTAAAAATATTTTTTAAAGTGGCATTTTATTATCAGTAAGGGCTGTCGTTTGATAAGAGGAGGAACTCGTCCTCAGGCATGAATCAGGAAGTAGAAGATGGGCACAGTGCGGGCAGGGGTACAGATCCAGTGGAGGTAAGGCCAGGGCTCCCCCACACTGGGTTCTTGTGTCCTCAGCTAGGTCATCACTGCAAGGGGGCGGGGGAAAGCGGCAGGACCTGCGTGCTTTAGGCCACAGCGGGTTTCCGCTGTCCTGGATAGAGCAATGATAGAGCCCTGAGGAGCCCAGGCCCTAATCGGCCCTCATTCTCCTGGGTACCTCCTGGCAGTTTCCCTAGGGGAACAGTGGCACTTCCTTGACTGAGACTTCCCTGGTCACTGAGAAGAGGCCAGTGGTAGCAACTGAAGCCTCAGTCATCACAATCACAAAGTCAACTGCAGCCACAATCATAATCACCCCACCTCACACCAACAGACACAGGACAGGACAGGAAAGCCTCAAGGGCACCCTGACCCTGAGAGCTGGCAGGGCCCCCGTCCTTTCCTGGGCCTGAGGAAGGCAATGGGGCTGCCCTGGGTCAGAGCTGGAGCTCCATCCCACCAGCTTGCGAGAGCCAATTCTGTGAATCTCTTCACAATGTAGGTGGGCAACTTGAAACCAGCCACAGTAGAGGGCTTTGGGCTATTTTTCCCAGCTCATCAGCATATCTCTGGACAGAGCCCTGGGCACTGTGCGACCTTGATCCCCACCACTTGCCTCTGTAAACTCCAGAGCCTGGAGCAGGACCAATGGAAGGAGCCAGTCAATGTGTGCATAGTTCTGGAGGGCAGGTCATCGGGTGGGGGCATGCAGGGGAGATAGGAGGTCACATCCCCGAAAGGCGCACCTGATGGTAGACCAGGAACGCTGGGCATTAGCTTAGGGACATCATCTTCACCCGAGACTCTGCAGCAGCCCAGGAGTCTTAGGCCTGTGGCTCTCAGCCCAGCAGCCTGACTCACTTTGCTGAAGTTGGAATCCTGAGGTGGGTCTGTCCTGGGAGGGACCAAAGGCTGCTTCTCCCTGTTCCTGATCCCAGGATGAGCCCTGACCTTGGTCGTAGACTGGTCTGAGCCTGGTGACAAAGATCTCCGCCCAAGCCCAGAGAGAGCCCCACCCAGCTTCTGGGATGGACACTGATTGGGCCACAGAAAACACACTCTCACCTCCATCGGTGCCTGACACAGGCCCTGGCTCAGCCCTAGAATCATGACCAGCCTAACCCTTGAGCCCAAAGGGGAGCAGGCCAGGAGCCGGCTTGGCTCAGCACCGCTGTTCGCCTCTACAGTTGGGGCTTGAGCTCCTGCCTGGAGAGCAAACGGTGAAAACAAAACCAAATTAAAGCTCATCACCATCTCCTCCTTGCTTTAGTGGCACATCACGTCTTAGGAAATGAAGCCTAGAAGCAAAGACTCTATTCTAAGGCCCTAACCCCTGCCCGCCCCTGCTGGGCTTCCTGTTTGATTTGGAGGATTCTTCCCTTAAGCCCGCCCTCCCCACTATCTCCAAGTAGCCTCCAGGTCCCCAGGAGGAGAGGGAGCTGTGAAAGCCCCAGGAACTTCATCTGAGAGCTCATAGGAGGTGAAGGCTAGGACCTTATCTGGCGTATGGGCTGAGGCAGAACCCTTCCTCTCACTGGGTCTCAGTTTCCCCATTTATAAAGTCTTGTGCCACTTTATGATGAGATACATTCTGAGAAATGGGTTGTTAGGCAATTGTGTTGTGCGAACACCATAGAGTGCACTTACACAAACCTAGATGCTATAGTCCACTGCATATAGTCCTCTAGCCCAGTGGTTGGCAAACTCATTAGTCAACAGAGCCAAATATCAACAGTACAACGATTGAAATTTCTTTTGAGAGCCACATTTTTTAAACTTCTTCTAACGCCACTTCTTCAAATAGACTCGCCCAGAGCCACACTCAAGGGGCCAAAGAGCCGCATGTGGCTCGCGAGCCTTAGTTTGCCGACCACGGCTCTAGCCTATTGCTGTGTAGGGAAGGAAAAATAATTTTCCCTCTATGCTTCTGGGTTCTTGGCTGAGATATCCTGTAATAAGACAGATTGACAAGAGAAAAACAAACAAGAGTTTAATAATATGTATACCTCCTGTATACCTGGGAGGGATCCAGGAAAATTCAGTAACTGGCCCAAATGGCTGAAGCCACCACCTTAAATATTATTTCCAGCTGAAGACAAAAGGTGTTGAGGATGGAGAGAGCTCTGGGCAGTTACCAGGAAAAGCACAGTAAGGTTATTATGCAGGTTTCAGTCTTGGCCTTCTGAATTGATAAGAGTTACTAGAGGTAAGGTCACCCCACCCCACCCCCACTTCCAGGTACAGCAAGGGAGACACAAATGGATATTTTCCTTACGAAAGTACATACCTTACGAAGGGTGTAACCTCTACTTGGTTTTCAGAGCTTCTCCCTGTCTGTTCTCCTTAAAATTAAGCAGCCTAAAGTGATCCTATGCCAAAGAGACATATTTGAGGATGACAAATTCTGTTTCCCTACAGCTCTTAGGCTACAAACCTGTATAGCATGTTACTGTACTGAATACTGTAGGCAATTATAACACAATGGTAAGTATCTGTGTAATGCGTTGCTCTGCAAAGTCAGCATGCTACAAGGCTAAGACGTCACTATGCAATACAAAATTTTCAGCTCCATTATAATCTTATGGGACCACCATCAAATATGTATGTGATCCATAGTTGACCCAACCTCATCATTTGGTGCACAACTATATAGTGAGAGACTTAGCCTTCCAGCTCCAATATCCAAAGCTAAGGACTGTGATGGCATCTCCGCCTCAAGGTTGGAAAAATCCTCACTGCCATCAAGGGATCCGGGCTTTAGAGCTGGACCAGCCTTGGGGATCCTCAGATCCCACCCCTTTATGTTAGCCCAGACAAGAGAAGGATTTGCCCCAGGAGGCTAGAAGTGAGTTCCCACCTCCTTTGACAGAAAACTGCTTCAAGATAAAAGCTGTCTGTTTGCCTATCTGCTGGCCCCTACCTAGACTGAGTGTCATCTGGGCTCCCCACCGCAGGGGCCCAGCCCAGACTGAGGGAAAATAGAAGGAGGGAGCATTGGGAGAAAAGGGATGGGAGGGGGGTGGAGCACTGGGATTTACTGACCAAGCAGTAGTAGGGAGGAGGGTGGGGCTGGCGTGAGGGGGAGCAGGACACAGAAACCCCACCCACTCGGACAGACGTCAATTCCCCGGCCTCCCTCCCTTCCCCGAGGCTCATTCCCCAGGGCGGGCTCCTTCTTGGGAACTGCTGTTTTGGCAGCAGGCACCCAGCCAGGAATGAGGCTGGGTTGCAAGGCGGGCAGTTTCCTGGGCAGCCATTGGGGAAGCCCCAGACAGGGCTGCCCCTTGCTTAGTCCTGGGGAGCGGGTGGCTGTGGGCGGTGCCCCTCCGTGGGCTCAGGGAACCAGATGCCTACTTCTGCAGCCTTCGTAGTGGCAGCTGAACCACACCTGGGAGCTGGTTAGAGACGCAGACTCAGGTGCTTCCCAGACCTGCTGATTCATAATCTGTATTTTAACAAGATCCACAGGTGACTCCTATGCACATTCCAATTGAGAAGCCCTGTTCTACAAGAGGTCAGCCTTGTATGCATTTACAGGTTTAAAAATCCTATGTATTTTCAGATTTAAAAATCCTATGTAATAATCCTATGTAATAAAAGGGTAATATGCAAATTGACTGAGTAGCAGAAAGACCAGTCGCTATGACACTCACTGACCACTAGGGAGCAGACGCTCAATGCAGGAGCTGCCCCCTGGTGGTCAGTGCGTTCCCAGAGGGGGAGCACCACTCAGCCACAGGCCGGGCTGATGGTGAGTGGAGCAGAGGTGGCAGGAGCCTCTCCTGCCTCAGCACTAAGGATGTCTGACTGCAGCTTAGGCAAGCTCCCCGCAGGGAGCAGGCCTAAGCCATCAGTCAGACATCCCCTGAGGGCTCCTGGACTGCTAAAGGGTATAGGCCAGGCTGAGGAGACCCCCTCCCCACCTCAGTTCACGAATGTTGTGCACCAAGCCTCTAGTAAATAAGTAAAAGACATCTACAAACTTCCAATTATAAAATAAACTAGTGACCCAGTGCATGAAATTCATGTACATTAAAAGGGGATTAATTAGAGGAAATAATTTAATATCGCTATTTGCCCTTTCTCTATAATAGAAGTGTCAGAGATGAAAGAAAATTAGTAAAATGTATATGAAAACTTTCCTCCTGTCAGACTCTGGGGCACACCACGGGACCCAGAGTCAAGTCCCGCCTACCCACATGCACCTCAAAAATCAAGTGAGACCCAGACCTGGCCGGCCCCCCCACATTGGGCTAGATCCAGACCCAGCCAGTCCCACCTTTGTCAAGCCCTGCCGGGCAGGTGGCATAGCCTCAGGTCCCCTGGCCTGGCACCAGGACGGGGTGTGTGGTCTGAGGTCCTCCAGCCCAGACCAGGGTGGGAGGCATGCCTTGAGGTCCTCCATCAAGCCCCACCAGGTGATGAACACAGAGTGAGATCCCCTGTCAAGCCCCGCTGGGTGGGGGACACTGCCTGAGGTCCCCTGTCAAGCCCCACTGGGCAAGGGGTATGGTCTTAGGTCCCCTGGCCTGGTGCTGGGGTGGGGGGCGCAGCCTGAAGTACCCTGTCAAGCCCCACAGGGGTGGGGGAGGGTGTAGCCTCAGGTCCCTGCTGATTGCTCGTTAAGGCTCCTTATGGGAACTTGGCCTCAGCTGTGGGTGCAGCCATCTTTTGTGATGGAGTGATGGTCAATTAGCATATTCCCTCTTTATTAGATAGGATAAGTCCCGGGGATGTAATGTACAGCACGGTGACTGAGGCTTAGGAAGGGGTGATATACGTCTTTGTCTCATCTCCTCTGCTAGAATGGAAGCTTCTCAGGCTCAAGGGCTGCTCGCTCCTATTTATATCCCCTCAAGGCTGATGTTGCCAATAAAAACAGGAGTGGCTGCTCATCAGTGGTTCCCAGTCCCAGCAGACCCCCACCTCCCTTTTATAACATTACTGTATTGCATATTTGAAAATTGCTAAGAAAATAGATCTTAAAAGTTCTCTATCACAAGAAAAATTGTAACTATATGGTGAGAGATGATAACTAGGCTTATTGTGGTGATCATTTCACAATATATACAAATATGGAACCGTTGTACACCTGAAACACATTATATGTCAATTATATCTCAATAAAAAATTAAGCCATAAAAAGACAGATTATCTTCCTTTTTCTTCTTTACATTTCAGTTATAGCATTATCTTCATTTCCCCCCCCCCCCAAAAAAAATATTAGGAGTGTATAATTAGTATCTATTATCTATGAATTGCATTTCATTACAGGAAAGAAGGTATTGCAAGATACTTGTTATTAAAGGGAGGTGGGGTCTGCTGGGACTGGGAACCACTGATGAGCAGCCACTCCTGTTTTTATTGGCAACATCAGCCTTGAGGGGATATAAATAGGAGCGAGCAGCCCTTGAGCCTGAGAAGCTTCCACTCTAGCAGAGGAGATGAGACAAAGACGTATATCACCCCTTCCTAAGCCTCAGTTTCCTCACCCATGAAATGGGCTTAATCATCAGTCACCTCCACCTGCCTCCCCACAGGGTTGCACAGGCTGAGGAGCTGGGGGACAGGGAGGGGCCCTGTGAACCTGAGGGAGGTGAGGCCCAGGAGTGCCCTGCTCACAGCTCTACCCTCTGCTGCCCGTCTCTGTCCTTCAGAGTTTGCCCTGAGCCCTCCTGATTCTCTCTCAGAGCTTCACTCTCTATGATCTCACTCTCTCTACACCCTTCCTGTGCTGAGAAAAGAAAAAAAACCACTTGTCTGAATCTTGCTCCAAATTAGCAAATTAGCCCTGTTTCTGTGAGGACAAGCATGATTGAGTGCTGACTACATGTCGGCACAGACTTTTATGCCACCCTGGATGTAGGTGATAATGACCCAATGAACAGATAAAGAAAAAATGAAATACTAATACATGCTACAACATAGATGAGCCTTGAAAACATTATGCTGAGTAAAAAAGACAAATCGCAAAGACCACATATTATATGATTTCATGTATATGAAGTGTTCAGAATAAGTCAATCTACATAGAGACAGAAAATAGTGTAGTGGTTGCCTAGGACTGTGAGCTGAGGGGTTGGGAAAAAATGGGGGGAGTGACTGCTAAGGGGACATGGTTTCCATAGGGGGCGATGAAAATGTTCTAAAACCGAGTATGGCCCTGGTTGAATAACTCTGTGAGCATACAAATCAATATTGAGTTGTACACTTTATACGGATGAAGTGAGAGACCACTCCTATGTCAAAAGTTTAGTGCCTTGCCTAGCTGGGTTTTTGCTCATTGGTTAGAGCATCGGCCTGCGGACTGAAGGGTCCTGGGTTCAATTCTGGTCAAGGGCACATGCCCAGGGTTTCGGACTCAATCCCCAGTAGGGAGCATGCAGGAGGCAGCCGATCAATGATTCTCTCTCATCGTTGACATTTCTATCTCCTCTCCCTTCCTCTCTGAAATCAATAAAAAAATATTTTTTTTAAAGTTTAGTGCCTAGTGTGATTCCAAGCTCTTGTTTGGCAACCCAAAGCTGAGGAGGAGGCAATGTAGGGGACCAAGACTCTCCCCAGAACTCCTTTTCCCTTCCCACTTCCTTAAATCATAGAAGGTGTGAATGGAAGAGACTGACTCCTATTTCATTCCCATTTACAAAATAGGAAACAGGTCCAGATAGGGAAAGTGACTTACTCATGTACAAAGACTCAATTATCATAGAAAACTAAGTTCCCTTTTAAAATCAATCAAAGTCAGAATGAATATGTGAAATTTGTACAGGGGAGAAAGGCTCATATATAACATCTGAAAGCCAGTTGGACTCTTCAGAGTGTATGTAACCCGGCCATTCATTAGGACAATTAAATTTTGGTTTTTGGTGAAAATGAAAAACTATTGAGCATACCCCTTCTCTCTCTCTGTCTCCCCCACCCCTTCTCTGTCATCTTCTCTCTCCTCTTCCTATATCCTCCAGTCACCCCACTCCCATCATAATGATGTTTATGTCCTGTGATTGGGCAAACATTGGACCAATTACCTTTGGGAATAAAGGTGTCTACAGAATGGCGATTCACAGTACACGAATTGGTTAATTGCTCTAGTGCAGATAGAAGGAAGGAAAGAGGAAAAGAAATCTGTTCCTTTCCTTAGAGAACTTGATTCAAATGTGTGTGGTGGTCACAGCACCAGGCCACTCTCACAAGGCCCTGCCCCTACGGAGTTTCAGCCCCAGGCAGTCTCCCTGGGGAAAATCCCTTCTGCTTTCTGGATCCCGGTTTTCCCATTTATAAAGTGCAAAGAGGGTGAACAAAATGACTGTCAAAAGACTTTCCATCTTGAGCTTTCAAGGTTCTAGGAATGTGTGGCTTAGCACCTTCTGTGCTGCCCTGACTGTCTAGGAGCAAGCAGGGGGGTGATAGGGCAGAAGTCAGTCCAGCAGAAGCAATGGGAATGTCACCTCATTAAGGAGGCCTTCCATGATTACACCATCTAATGATGTAATCGAACTCTCCAGTTATCTTTCTCACTCACTATATCTCGCTTTTTCACGTACATACATGGTTGCTCCCTCTTCCACTACCCTATTTCATTTTCTTCTTAGCACTATCTGAAATGTCTTATATTTTTTCTTTTTCCTCTTTTCGTCTTATATATTTTCATATGTCCTATTGAAATAATCTTTGGCCAACTATATATAAATCAAAAAACTTATAAAATATTTACTGAGCACCTTCTCTGGGGCGGATGAGGAACTGACTGAGGGGGGTTTAGTGACTTGCTTAAGGAAGCACAGGACCTGGGAGGCTGAGAATAGGCTGGCAGGAAAGAGTTCTGCCAGCCCACCCAGAAGCTCCTGCAGATGCGGTGGGGAGCTGCAGAAGGGCCTGAGACGCTGGGTCAGGAAAACCAACCCCCCAGCTCCAGCTTCCTTCCATCCTCCACAAAGGCCATGGGTTTGTGCAAGTGTAGTGGAATGAGCACGCGCCCACAGATTCTATGGCCCAGGGTCAGCACAAAGGCCCGACTTGTTCGCTGGGTGGTGACCTTGGGGAGTCAGGCAGGTACCTCCCTTCTCCAATCAGTTTTTTCCCTTCTCTGAACCTGGATTTTAGGCTGGTCAGGCTGTAACGCACTCTCTTGATTGACAAGGAACAATCAGGAGAGTGCGTTAAAAAGTCCCTACCTCGGTATATTCCGAGTTTGTTACCTTTCTTCAACGATGGAAGGATTGCGGGAAAGCGAAAGGAGCGCTGTGTAGAGTTGAACAAATAGCGAGATCTCTCTGGGCTTTCTGAAAATAGTGGATGACTAGGACCAGGCCAGGTGATTTCTAAATTCCTCCCAGCGCCAAAAACAAACAAAAACACCTGGAACTTATTAGTGGTCCGACTCCGCTGCAAACCACCGATCACTCCCTCCCCTCTGCCCCTAGAGAGCGCAATCCCTTTAAGTCCAGGGTCTGGGCTCCGCCGCGGCCAATCACCCGCGAATAGAAGTTCTTTAAGGACCAAAGCAGGGAATTCAGCCGAGAAGGAGGGCGGGGCAGAGGAGTGCCTTCCAGCCAATCAGAATCTCCATGGCTCTTCTGACCAATGGCAGAGTTTCGAGAGACTCTCCCGCTGTGTGACAGCTACCTGGACCAATGGGCCTGTCGCCCGCGGCCTATAAAAGTCACCTGGGCCCTAAGCGACAAGCTTCAGGGTCGGTAGGTCGCCGCTGTCACAGGTGTGCCCGGGGATTGCCTCGCCGCCGCTGCCGTGCTGTCCCTGCAGCCGCGCCTGCCGCCTGGGACCCGGCCCATCCGCTCTCCTCGCCCTCCTCCCCTTAACCATCCCGGGTTTCTGCCGTCGGGGCCCCGGGCCGGGCTAATGATGCCGGAGAACGGAGTGGAGCGCTCGGACCGGGCGGCTGCGCTGGTAGGGACGGCTGCAGCCTCGGCGGTGGCCACGGCCGCCCAGGCAAGCGGCGGCCCCGACCGGGAGCCGCATCAGCCTCCCTCGGACCGCACCTGAGTGGGCTAGGCTGGCCGCAGGTGAAGCGGCTGGACGCGCTCCTGAGCGAGCCAATTCCCATTCACGGGCGCGGCAACTTTCCAACGCTGAGCGTGCAGCCCCGGCAGATCGTGCAGGTGAGAGGGCGCTGGGTGCGGGGCCTGGGGTCTCTATCCTGAAGCCCTCGTGGCTGGAAGGAACCCGGGGTCTGCTGGATTCGCTGGACAGCTAGGGAAAATGAGGTTCAGAGAGGGACAGGGGCTATCACAAAATCGCACAGCATTGATAGTAGACCATACTCCCTTTTCCCTGCACCTCATAGTCCCTCCCCGCTTGGCTTTCCCTTCCCCCGCCCTTGGGGAGTCCGGATTCCTCTCGGACTGTTCACCCTGGCCCTGGCTTGGAGAGGAGAGCAGGATGAGGAGAGACACAGCCGTTGGGGAAGAACAGTCCCGCCTCGAATGACAAAAGATGCCAGGCAGCCCTGGGTGTACATTCTTGGATCCAAAATGGTTCTTTTCATCCCCAAATCATCATTCCTGGGCCTCATTCTCTCTTTTTTTTAAAAAAAAATATTTTTATTGATTTCAGAGATGAAGGGAGAGGGAGAGAGAGATAGAAACATCAATGATGAGAGAAAATCATTGGTCGGCTGCCTCCTGCTGCCTCCTGCACACCCCGGTAGTGGGGATCAAGCCCGAAACCCAGGCATGTGCCCTTGGCCAGAATGGAACCTGGGACCCTTCAGTCCACAGGCCGACGCTCTACCCACTGAGCCAAACCAGCTAGGGCCTGGGCCTCATTCTCATTCCTTCCCTCTCTCAAAGTTCTGAGGGCAGACTCTGTCCTGTGCTCCCACAGCCCTTTGCTCAAGAGCCCTCTAGCTATTATGTGGACAGGGAGTCCCTCTCAGCTGGGTTGTGGTAGGAGGAGATTAACTAAGCACCAGGCCAGACCTGATGCCTGCATGCTGGGAGGCAACCTCAGGTGTCCAGTTTAGGTGTTTCTTCCCCTTCCCAAGATTGGGAATGAGTGTCAGCCCAAATCCCAAGCCCCATTTCTGTACTGAGGAGCAGGCGGAGAGAATTCTGGCAACCCCTCTCCTCTTCCTCAGACTCCTCTTCCCTTCACCTGACCTTCAGCAACCCTAAATTTGCTCTTTCATCTTTTTAGACCAGGCACTGCCATGCTCTGAAATACCAGAATATGGTCATTGTTGCACCCATTTTGTAGCTGGGGAAGCTGAGGCCCCAGAGATGAGCTGTCTAAGACTACCTGAATGTGTGAATATCAAACCCAGAGAATTTTGAGTCTTCCCAAGAGCCACTGCTGCAGGTACAAGGTGTTTTCACTCCTTCCCCGTTCCCGAGACTCAATGTCTAGGTCTGTGGAATAAGAAGAAACCAGAAAATCATCCACAATTCCTGCACATTCCTAGCAGAGATGGACTTTCTGGGGCAGTAGCTGACCAACGAGGTGAAGCCTTAGCTTCCGCGGAGGGGCAGGGGTGCTCGCTGGGGGATTTACCTTGCCCTCCCTTCTGAGGAATGGGAAAGGGTGGGAGCAGATTCTCCAGGGCTGACTCATTCGCAGCCCATGGCGCCTCACAGAGGCATTCCTCTGCTGCCCGCTGTCATGGGGTAATTAGGAAACCAGTTGAGGCTTTTCTCCCCAGGACAGTCAGGTCAACCTTGGGGCCCCAACTTCTGAACCTCCAGGACTGTTGCTTCAGGAATGGGGAAGGGAGTGGGGGAGCCCAGTGGGACAGCTTCTCTCTGCAAGGACAAGAGGTGCCTGCAGGGGAAGTACCAATATGATCCAAACTGCCTTTACTGGTGCCGGCTCCGTGCAGGCCCTCTTTGAAACCCTAGGGGGGCAGAGATATGGCTGGGACCTAGCCTTCCTGCTTGCTTTCCAGGTCCTCCCAGCCAAGTGGGGGGGCTGACTTCACAATGTGCTAATAGTACAATGTCCTCCTAGACAAGGGTCAGAGACATCACAGAACAGGGAGCTGCCTGCTGTGGTGGGGAGGGCAGCAGAGACTTCAGAGCAGGACTGGCAGGTCGGACATCTGGCTTTAGGACCTGTACTGATGTCTCTTCCCTCTGCTGGGCCCAGTGTTCCCATCTGTTCAATGGGGATGGGTTGGACTGCTCTCCAACACCCTTTCTGGTTCTAGAATCCAAAGGGAACAGGTGCCTTCACCTGGCCTGTATAATTGCCTCCACAGGGAAGAAAGTCCATCTTCTGCCAGGAATCTGCAGCTGGCAGCTTCTCAAGCTGTTGGGAAGTGTGTGGTGGGAGCGCTGGGTGTGTGTGGTGGGGGTGCTGGGTGTGTGTGGTGGGGGGGGCTGGGTGTGTGTGGTGGGGGCGCTGGATGTGTGTGGTGGGGGTGCTGGGTGTGTGTGTGTGGTGGGGGGGCTGGGTGTGTGTGTGTGGTGGGGGCGCTGGGTGTGTGTGGTGGGGGGGGCTGGGTGTGTGTGGTGGGGGCGCTGGGTGTGTGTGGTGGGGGGGCTGGGTGTGTGTGTGTGGTGGGGGCGCTGGGTGTGTGTGGTGGGGGCGCTGGGTGTGTGTGGTGGGGGCGCTGGGTGTGTGTGTGTGGTGGGGGCGCTGGGTGTGTGTGGTGGGGGCGCTGGGTGTGTGTGGTGGGGGCGCTGGGTGTGTGTGGTGGGGGCGCTGGGTGTGTGTGGTGGGGGCGCTGTGTGTGTGTGTGTGGTGGGGGCGCTGTGTGTGTGTGGTGGGGGCGCTGGGTGTGTGTGGTGGGGGCGCTGGGTGTGTGTGGTGGGGGCGCTGGGTGTGTGTGTGTGGTGGGGGCGCTGGGTGTGTGTGGTGGGAGTGCTGGGTGTGTGTGGTGGGGGCGCTGGGTGTGTGTGGTGGGGGCGCTGGGTGTGTGTGGTGGGGGCGCTAGGTGTGTGTGGTGGGGGCGCTGGGTGTGTGTGGTGGGGGAGCTGGGTGTGTGTGGTGGGGGAGCTGGGTGTGTGTGTGTGGTGGGGGAGCTGGGTGTGTGTGGTGGGGGAGCTGGGTGTGTGTGGTGGGGGAGCTGGGTGTGTGTGGTGGGGGAGATGGGTGTGTGTGTGGTGGGGGAGCTGGGTGTGTGTGTGGTGGGGGAGCTGGGTGTGTGTGTGTGGTGGGGGTGCTGGGTGTGTGTGGTGGGGGCGCTGGGTGTGTGTGGTGGGGACGCTGGTTATTGACTTTGGGCTTCTTACCGGTGCTGGGTTGCCCTGCAGTTCAAGAATTAGAATCTTTCTCCCTCTTCCCCCCGCCCCGCCGCCCTCCCCCTCCCCCCCCCCCCCCCCGCAAGATTTCACCTACAGCAGCAATCTGAGCAGCAAGAAATGCAGTTCTTGCTTGTGCCTGGGCTAGGGGGCCCACTCTTTTGTAAGAGGTCCCTGCCCTCTGGAAGCCTGGTTCTAATTAAGTTCAGCCATTTATTGCCTGTGTGACCTTGGGTAAGTCCTTTGTCCAGGTCACAACCTTATCTCTCCAGCTGCAGCCCTAGGACTTGCATTAGGTGGCTCTGAATTTTTTATAAGCCTGCTATCTGGCAGCACCTACGGCCTCCCTGCAGGTCTCCGCAGTGGCCTGGGAGCAGAGTGGTGCTGGGGAAGGCCTTGGCACAGGAGAAAGGAGGGTGTAGCCACTGCCCCCTCCGTGGCTGGAAAGTCTGATTCAGGAGGCTCCAAGCTGCCCTGCAGTCCTTGGGTGGGGCAGTATCTGGGGACTATCTGCCAAACGGGCTGTAGTCACACCTGGGAAAGAGACAACAGCCTCTGGCTGGCTGACACAGCCAACCCCATGGCCTGACGCAGGCGATTTAACAAGGGTACTGCTACCTACTCACCAGGCCAGATGCCATGCCCTGGGGTGGGCATCGGCCCGGGAGCAGGAGCTGGCACTGAGTAAGGCTTAGTCAGCTCTAATGGGACTGGGGAGGGGGCTGGTCTGCTCTGCAGGCCTGACCGGGGTCCTTGGGACAGGTCTTCGGCCGGTTCTCTCCTCGGCCCACACGGAGGCAGCTGCCAGGGTGTGGGTTAGAAGTCCCGCAGGCTGGACGGCAGCAACCGGCTCCTCACCTCCAGCCTCCCTGACTGTCTGGCCAAGGCACCCCCCAACCCCCACCTCCTTGCTCCGTAACTATTCCGACTCTGGGCTTCAGTGACTGGAAGCTTTGGCCTCACTTTGAAATTTTAAGAGGGAGGGGGGATTAGAACCCTAGTTTCTGGTCTCGGCTTCCTCTGAACTGTGGAAAATGGTAATACTTTGCAGTCAGTCATGCCTGGGTTTGAAGGCACCTCTGCACGATCTTGGGCAGGTGACTTCACTCCTGTGAGCCGCAGTATCCAATTTATAACTTAGAGATCATAAAGCCCTCTCTTATAGATTCTGGTAAGAAGGTCTAGGGCCTGGCACCTAATACTCCTCTTCCCCTCCCCCAGCTTCCCCCTCACCTCCTCGTAAGTTTGTGATGGCCAGTTGCTCACTCCCCATAGCCATGAAAATACCTGCCATGGTCACGGTCCTCCTCCCGGAAGGCTTCCTGGAGGGAGCCGCCCGCCTCAGATTGCCCCACTGCATCTTGCCTCCTCAGCACTTAGATGCATTCTTTACCGTAATTCCTCGTGAGGCCAGGAGGGCAGCCCCTCCAGCAGGCGGCAGGCGCTGACTTGGCAGCAAGGGTTGCAGAATCACTCAGGGTAGGAATGCTGCCTGGTCACTTCCAGGACAGTGTGTGAAGTACTCTGGGTCTCTGAGTGTCCAGCCCAGCTCCCCTCTTCTCCCTACCTGGTCCTAGGCCTAGGAAGACGCCTCTGGCTAGAGGAGCAGGTTTAAAATGACTTGTAGGAAAAAAAAGAAAGAAAATAAAATGACTTGTAGGTTTGCCTGTCGTGTTCCTGTGTCAGCAGATGGGATCTTGATACATCTCTTCCCACTTGGTCGGGAGGCTTTCTAAGAGTGGAAAGGGTCTGGGTTTTAACTGCCAGGCCTGCCATTTCTGAATGGCCTCCCCTCGATATTTCACCACTGTGAGCCTCAGTTTCCTCCTCTGTAAAATGAGCATAATATTTGCCCCACTGTGATCTTGTAAAGATGAATTAAGATGTGTATCTCAGAGTCAAAAGAGCATGCGTGGATTTGAGAATCCAACCGACGTGGGTTCTAGTCTCACCCTGGCCGCTCTCTGACCTTGGACGTGTTTGTTAACCTCTCTGTGCCTCAGGTCCCCCATCTGTAAATTGGGATAATAAGACTCAAACATAGGATTATTGTGAGGAATAATGTAGTAATGAGTGTGAACTAACAATTATGTTCCAAACACATTTGAGCAATTAGCATTATGCCTGACACAAAACAAAGTGTTTTACTTACAGTTTTAGAAAAGTAGAAGAGCATAGTGGTTAAGACACGGGCTCTGAGTTTAATTCCCAGCTCTGCATTCACCAGCTGGGTGACCTTGGGCAAGTTACTCGGCCCCTCTGTGCTTCCATTTCCCCATGTGTAACGTGGGGATAATTGTACCTACCTCACGGAGTTATTGTGAGAATTATGCGAATTTACATCCTAATGTATAAAGTGCTTAGATCAGCACCTGGCTTTTAGTAAGTTCTTTGCTTGCATATGTTATCATTATTGCTGTTCTTCTGAGGCTTTCCTCCAAATAGGCCATTCTCTAGCTTAGGGAATTTTGGCTTAGAGAGTTAAATGTCTTTCCAAAGGCGTGACAGCTGGTAAGTGGTCAACAGTGGTTGATGTTATCGTCACTATTACCTGGAAGCCCGTGGCAGACCTGGGGACGGGGGACACGCTCCTGACACCTGTCCTTCCTGCCGTCCCCTCCACAGGTCGTCCGCAGCAGCCTAGAAGAACGGGGACTGCGCGTGCATGGTGTGCGGCTCCACGGCTCAGCGGCCAGCCACGTGCTGCACCCCGAGAATGGCTTGGGCTATAAGGACCTAGACTTAGTGTTCCGCGTGGACCTGCGCAGCGAGGCATCCTTCCAGCTGACCAAGGAGGTGGTGCTGGCCTGCCTGCTGGACTTCCTGCCGGCTGGTGTGAGCCGAGCCAAGATCACGCCACTGACACTGAAGGAGGCCTACGTGCAGAAGCTGGTGAAAGTGTGCACGGACACGGACCGCTGGAGCCTCATCTCGCTGTCCAACAAGAGCGGCAAGAACATGGAGCTCAAATTTGTGGACTCGGTCAGGCGCCAGTTCGAGTTCAGCGTAGACTCCTTCCAGATCATGCTGGACTCCCTGCTGCTCTTTGGCCAGTGTTCATCCACGCCCATGTCTGAGGCCTTCCATCCCACCGTGACAGGTGAGAGCCTGTACGGGGACTTCAACGAAGCCTTGGAGCACCTGCGGCACAGAGTCATCGCCACACGCAACCCTGAAGAGATCCGTGGCGGCGGCCTCCTCAAGTACTGCCACCTCCTGGTGCGTGGCTTCCGGCCGCAGCCCAGCACTGACGTGCGCGCCCTGCAACGCTACATGTGCTCCCGGTTCTTCATTGACTTCCCGGACGTGGTGGAGCAGCAGCGCACACTGGAGCGCTACCTGGAGGCCCACTTCAGCGGGGCCGACTCAGCCCGCCGCTACGCCTGCCTGGTGACACTGCACCGGGTGGTCAACGAGAGCACTGTGTGCCTCATGAGCCACGAGCGCCGCCAGACACTGGACCTCATCGCCACCATGGCACTCCAGGCACTGGCTGAGCAGGGCCCAGCTGCTGCCGCTGCCCAGGCCTGGTGCCGTCCAGGCCCTGATGGGGTTGTGCCTGCCACTTTCAATTACTATGTGACCCCTGTGCAGCCTCTGCTGGCCTGGGCCCACTCCTGCTATCCCACCTGGCTGCCTTGTAACTGACTCAGACCCTGGTCAGGAGAGACTGGGTCTCCCCAGATGGAGTGGGGCCTCGAGGAGTGTGTGCAGGGCATGACCAGAGACAGGCAGCCTGTGCCAGGTGGCCCAGCGCTGCTACAGGGTTGGGCCTTCGACTGAACAGACCAGACTCCCTGAGTGAGGCCCCTATGGGCTTACGGCCAAGCTGGGGTTCTTTGCTTATTGCCACACACTTTTAGACCAACATGATTGTGGGGTGCAGAAGCTGTTTGTCTTGGGGGTTAATTGCCTTTAGGAGACAAAGCATGTTTGGGGTGTTGGTCTCAATGTCCATCATCGTGGGTTGATTTCTGTGGCCTAAGAAGGGTCTTTTTGGCTAGGGCCAGCCTATAGTGAGCCCAGCAGCCTCAAGGGTCTGCAGCCCACTCAATGGCTAAAATATGGTGCATTATGGGAACTAGTCACTTTGGGTCAGGCTGGGCCACTCACCGGGCCTGGTAGTCCAACCTGGCTAATCACTGGGGAGGGAAAGGGAGGCATGAGACAGATACCTGGAGAGGGATATGTTTGGCCCAGTCCCCTAACACTCCTAACCTGAGCAGTCAAGGTATATGGACAGGACCAAGTGGCCTGGGGTAGGACACAGCCCAAGACCCTTCCAGGGTGTTGCTCCCTTCCCCCATGTCACAAGGAGCCCTCCTGCCTGGGAGCTTGTTCTTAGGAGGGTACAGAGCCCCAATTGGCCACAGTCAAGTGTTCCCACCCCACTGGCCTGGTTACAGGGTCCTCAACTCGGGGAGGAGAACCATGCCCCGCCTCTGCACTCTTAACACCTGCCAATAAAAATTGTCTACACTGAGCCTAGCACCCTGTACCATGCTTTCTCCTGGGAGAAGGACCTTCCATGGCTGTGGGGGCTGTGGCTGCCTCCCCCAGCCTGAGTCTGGCTTACATTGTGGGAGGGTACTTGGCGGGGGCGGGGGCGGGGGCGGGGTGAGGTTTGAGTCCTGGGCTGTGGCTGAGGGAAGGGGCATTCCCTCAACACCAGCCCCAGCTTGACAACTGTGCTAGGAGCTCATGTCTGCACATATGACTTGTACCTGCACACTGCCTCAGCAAGTCTCCTGTTCAAGAGTAATTATTTCAGTGTTTCCCACGTAGAATCCGAATGATCCTGGACCTGGTCTCACACTGTGGTGCTCAGAGCTACTTGACCCCACTTCTGCCCTCTATCCCATCCCTTCCCAGGAAGCAAGTGGAAAACAAGTTGGGTGAATCCAGACTGCAGACGACCTCCAATAATGGCAGCTAAGACTGGGGGATTTCTAGGGTCCCCCAGAGCTTGAGCCCAGGTTTGGCCACCCTATCTGGGAGCGGTTCCCTCAGTCCTCTGGTTCTGTCGCCCCCAAATGCTGATGGGCACATTCCAACTTGTTCTAAGCAGGTTTGTAGTCTCCTTTCCAGCATCAGAGGCCATCCCAGGCTGTCTGGGAGTGAATGTCACCCTCTCAGGGAGCTCTTCCCTCAGGGCATCAGCCAGTCATGGTCCTGGACGCTTCCCACTGTTTACCCAGCCCCTTTGATCCACGAATTGCAAAGCCCTTAACACATTCATCCTCATTAGTGGCCTCTGAAGTGGTGGCTTGGATGGTTTCAGCCAGGGTGAAAAAAAAACAAACCCAAGGCCACAGAGGAGGCCCCAGGTCACCTGGGTAAGTCCAGCCACCTCACCTGCTCAATGGGTCCCTGCTGGGCTCAAAATGGCTAGAAGGGTGAGGGGAAAGGCTTTCTTTGCTGGGCGATTAAAACAGCTCCCATCTTCACTCTGCCCATGCCCACCTAACTAAGGTCCTGGGAGGGACAAAGTTTGCCCCCACTCCTGATTTGGGCGCATAGGGGATGCTCACAGTATAAGCACAGAGGCATGTTAGGATATGTTTGTTTCAGAAGGTGAGAAGCCAAGAACCAATGGTACATAAATGTATATACCAGCAGTCAGCCACGGTGAGCCATCTACCCATTCTAGTGATTGGGAATATGTCAGCAGACCCAAGACTAAGATCGCTGCCCTCTTGAAGATTACAGATCATAAACTAAATTATATAGTCTCAGGAGGTCAGTGATGCTCAAAAATATACACAGCAGGGTAAGGGGTTGGAATAGCTGGAGTTTGCGAATTTTAAAAGAAGTCAGGGTGGGCCTCATCGAAAGTATGACATTTGATTGCACAGAATTAAAAGTAGTGGAAAGCAAGCCATGCTGATCTGCGGGGAGAGTGTTCAGGCAGAGGGAGCTTGTCTGATAATGTACACATGTCTGGGGAGGGTGCCTGCGCCTAAGGGTTTCTAACTGGCCTTATGCAGGTGCACGTGCTCACTAGTGTCCCTATGTAACCTGCATGGGGTGAGAAGCAGGAGAGAGGCGTTCCCAGTAACAGCTACTGTTTCTAGAGTGCTTTACTCCAGGCCAAAACTATGCCAGGTCTCCCCGATCAGTACCCCCCATTTCATCTTCACAACTCCACAAGAGCAAGGATTAGCTCCATGTCAGAGACCAGGAAACTAATGCCAAAAAGATCAGAGAAGTTAGTCTGACTCCAAAGCCTTTGCTGTTAACCCCTGCACCATCCTGCCCCTACACTCTGATGTCCCATGGATGAGCATGACGGTATGTCTTCTATACATATATGTGACAGGGCATGTTGGCAAGTGACAAGAGTTAATATTCCTGTGACATTGGCCATTTTATGTCTGCCTATGGCCGAGTGTATCAGTGTGACAAGACGGACATTTTCTTGATGTACGTGTGACAACAGCCATGACTGTGGTGATAACAGGCATGCCTGTGGGTATGTTTAAGAGTGGGACAGTGGGTGTGAGAGAAACACTGACTCAGTGGCTGGCATTGTTCTCTTGTGGACAATTCCTGCAGCCATGTAAGATGCCAGGGCAGGCTGTTATCAAGAACTGGAAATCCCAGAGCCAGAGAGGGGAAGGGTGAAGAAGGAAAGCCCCATCCCCCACAGTGCTCTCCACGTAATAATCCACCCCCTTATGACCACAGCAGGTGGGGAAACTCTAGAGGGGCAAAGAAGCCCTGCTGTAAACATTAGGGAACCGCAGATATGCCCCCCAAGCAGCTACAAATGTGTTGGCTCCTCCAGTCCCACTCTCCACCCTTCTCCCTGCTCTTTGCCCTGAGGAGGATGACCTCTGGGAACTGTGCATCAGTGACTCCCTGTTCCTTGCCTTCCTGTTGGGTTTGGCCAATGAGAGGCCCCAGCAGGAAAATGGAGAAGAATGGGGTATTTATTCCCCTGTTCCCTCCCCACCAGGTTGTCTTATTCATCTATCTCAGTCACAGGCCACTGCTCCTGTCAGGGACTCTCCACACAGCTGTCCTCTCATCCCTTTACCCTCCCCTCCCCTCCCCCATGTTAGGTCCAGGAGTTGTAGAAGCTTCCAACTTTTGCTATCCCCTGAGAGCAGCACCATTCCGCGTTAGTTTCTTAAGCCCCCATCTTTGGAAAGAGTCCCTTTTCCATCTCTGCCCTGTTTGAGTGTGCCTGTCTCCTGCTGGGACCCTGACTGACAAACGGTCATATGCTGCCAGGTTATCACAAGCATTCACTGCCTCCCTCCCCATCACACATCTCACATGTGCATTCCCAACCCCTAACTTCCTCATCACAGTCTTAAATCAGGGAAGACTTCCTGGAGAGGGTCAGCTTTGAGCCAGGTCAAGGGAGAAATCAGTCTGCAAATCAGTCAACAGTCCCAAGATCGTCAAATGAAACTAAACAGAAACTGCTCGAGGAATTGCCAACTTAAAGAGTGGTGACAGACACACAAAGGAAAACAGGCAAGGGCACTAGCAAAGTAAACGCAAAACCACGTGCAGTTGTCTCACATCATTGAAATGTATTCTTCCTGCATGTATGAATCAGGGGACTGACTCAACATACATTCATTTTGCAGAATTCTACAAGTTCTGGGTTGTGTGTGAGTAAATGTGGCCCTCTTCCCTCTATTGTCAGGACATTTGAATAAGTGTGGTTCCTTTTCTCATTTAAAACTTTGCTTAGAATTATGTAGCCACTACCTCTTTCTCAGAAAGAGGTGTGTTCCCCCAGGAGCCAGAGCTGATCACCTTTCTGAGGGGCCACAGGCATGTTCCCACAGGGACGGGGCGAGAACAGCGAATGAGGAAGACAGGGATTTCTCAAACTGGTTCCCCTCGAACAGGTCTCCAAGCTGTTAGACTGAGAAGCAAGGGCAGCTACCAAGCCGTGTTGTGACTTGTTTAAGAGTGATGACTCTATATTTTAAAGAAATCCTTTTCACTTTCACATTTATTCACTCTTAAATAATCTGATAGCATCCCAGGGACTTCCAATGGTACAACATAAGCCCAAGTCAAATGTGGCATACATAGAGAAATTCATAGTACAGGAACTTCCCCAGAATCCTGCCCCCGTGAAGTAAGGAGGCTCCGCCTTGTGTAGGGTCCAGTGAAGAAGTCTTCCTGGAGGAGGTGCTCAGGGAAGGAACAGAATCCCAGGAGTTCAGATCCATAGAGTTGCTGGGAGAAGCTGGAGAGAACAATTTCAAGATTTTCAATTACCTCTTCCCCACAGCCACCCAGCCCCACCCAAACTCTTCAGCATCCACCTCCTTAAGAGGGGCCATTATGGAGAGAAGGTGCTGGGGTAATATTATGGAGCTGGGCTCCATTGACTCTTGCCCTGGAAGGAGTGGGGGCTCCTGGGGTAAGCAGAGGTTCCCTTGAGCCTTTGTCCTTGGCTGGGATCCCCACTGGTCTGAGCAGCTGGAATGGAATGTTCCTGGGATGGAAAGCCTGCCCCTTCCTCCATCTCTCCCCTTATGGAGTTCCCCGGGGCCCATGGTGGAGAGAGACGGGGGAGGTTCCAGGGATTCCTGATATGGTGATGCTCTGGGGAAGCAAAGGCCCACATTGCTGGGGGCTATGTCCTGGCAGCCTCTCCTAAGCTGGGCAGATCTGCTCCATTACACTTGTACAGATCTCCACTATGTGTTAGGCACTTAGTGTGGCTCCTCATTTCATACTCAGAAGCTATCTCCTCCCTACTGCCCAACACACACACACACACACACACACACACACACACACACACACAGAAACTGGTTCAGGGAGAAGGTAAATGATTTGCCTAAGGTCTCCCAGCAGATAAGTTCCAGGCCAGGACAGAATCCCAGGTCTGCCCCACTATGGGGCCCATCCTCCTCCTCTGCCATCCCAGGATCTTTGCTCTCCTTGGCACCAAACATCCCAGCCCAGGTGTGGAGGGAAGAAGCAGCCCAAGGCAAGCACAGGCCCTCAGCATAGTTGGGCTGCCTTTGCCTGAAAGCCAGGTGTGCCGACTCAGCCTAACTCACCCCTCCTCCCTTCCCCCAGAACCCAGACAACCAGGCTGAGGAGCCAGCCTCTGGGGGTGTGCCCAGACCTTGGGAGGGGCACCTTCTGCTACCCCTCTTATCACATCACTCCCAGAAACAGGGATCACTGGACCCAGACATAAAGGTGAGAGCCCAGAATCCTCCCACATTCATCTGATAAACGAAAAGTCACATAGTCAGATGTTTAAGGGATCTCCCACATACAGGTTCTATGACCTTGCGCAAGTCACCTGTGGAGATGGGAATAACCCCTACGTTGCAGAATAGCTGGGAGGATTGAAATAGATAGTGGATATAAAGTGCTTAGCACAGTGCCACAGAGAGGAGGCGGTTAATTTATTATTCCAGAACCAAGGATTCCTTCTCCCATGACTCCTGGCCATGGTGCGGCTGGTCAGGACTAATGGGGGGAGAAATAGGCTAGGGACCTCCCAGCTTTCCCAAACACCTCCTCCCCCGCTGGCTCTAAAGACCTCTCCAGCCCTGAGAAGCCTGGGCCCCAGTTTTCTCCAGAGCTGCTGTCAGAGAAAAGGAGCCTCCTGGAGACGGCCATTTGCAGGCTTGGAGCACCTGAGCCAAGACCTGTTGCTTTAGCCTCATCTTTAGGAAACCACCTTGGTCCCAGGTGGCAGTGGGAGAGGGTGTTCATCAATGTTTGTTGCATTATCAGTGTAAGGAATCTGTGAGAAGCCAAGTGACTCCTGGTGATCATCACCAAGGGCAGCCTCTTTCCAGGAAAGTCTTTCCTGATGGGACTGGCCCAACCAGAAGGCTTCCTTTGAGCCTATTCTCTAAGTGACCTCCCCTAACCCCTCTTCTGCCAACCAGGAGGCTGGCTGGGGGCGGGGACACTGCTCCAGGCTACGCCCAGGTGCCCAGGGAAGCAGCCCCACACTGCCCTCTGGTGGCGCCACCCAGAGACCTGGGAGAGGGCTTCACTTGGCTAGGGCCAGTCAAGAGAGGGAAGGGGCTTATCCAGGGGAGGGACAGGTCCCAGACTAGAACTCTGAACTGGTTCCCCAGCCTCAGGCATTAACCTGGAGAAAGGCTCCGGTTCCCTCATTTCCCTTTGTTGAGATCGCAGATTCACTAGTAGCCATCAATGTCCTCAGTGCACAGCTCCAGTCCCCAGGGCTGGAGGCCATCAAGAAAGTGTTCAGGAAGTCATGGGGGTGGGGGCAGGGAAGGGGGTCAATTTCCTGACCAGGGGCTATAGTTATTTATGAAGGCCCAAAAGTAGCCCTCCAAACAACACAAATTGCCCAGCCCCCAGAGGTTCCCCTGGGATGGTGACTGTCAGCGAAGGCTGCCTAGAGGAGGACTGGGAGACACAGAATCTTAAAAGCGGAGACCCTCGGATTAAGTGCTGCTTCTTGAGCCCCTGGACTGAGTAGATGTCAATGTTTGTTGGTTGAGAAAAAAAATGGAGCTTCCTAGAGGCCCTGGGCTGAGGGGTGGTGGGCAGAGCACTAAACCAAGAGCTGGGGTTCAAGCCACTGAGCACCATGTGACGCAGCCAAGGTCCTTGGTGGTTGGCAGTGGGACATCTGGAAGTGGAGGGAGGAGACAGAGCTGCCTGTGACTCCAGCACCATCACTATTTCCTACCATCTCTAATTCCCTCCCCCACCTCCACCTCCGAATCAGGACAAAGCTGATTACTAATAAATCCCAGGGAAAGGCAAAATTGGGATGGCAGAGAGCACTTTACACCATTAGCTAAAAGCTTCTCTGGACCAAGTGCTCTTCTGCGCAACCCACAAAACAAACAGTTCTGGCCACACACACACACACACACACACCCCGGTGCTGTGACCAAAGCTCCTCACTGTGCCACACCCAGAAAGTCCTTGTCCTTTCTTCACCTCCAGACCCCAAACACCAGAGTAGCTTCAGAAGCTTCTCCTCTCTGGGGAGGCCAGAGGATGTCAGGGCCACGTACTGTACCTCCTGGTCCCCAAGCTCTCCTCAGTCTCTGGGACCTCCTCCTGGACTTTCCTTCCCCAGCTAAAAATGGGTTCAGGAAGGCCTGGCTATTAGCTAAGAAACCAGCCCAAAAGTTTGGCACCTGGGGAAAGAAAAGGCTGATGGGGGTGGGGGGTCAGGTGAGAGCCCCTGGGGCTCTGCCTGTCAGAGCAATACACTGGTACCCTCAGGACTCTAGGATTCAACCAGATTCCCTTGACTCGGACATTCTCATCCTACCCCCATCCACCCATTCCCAAGTCCTGACATGAGGAGGGACAGCTGTATCCAGACAGAGACTGAGGAAACCGGGCCAAAGCGGGGGCAGGGTTGTCCCAGGTCACACAGCAGACAAGCTGGACATCAGTTCTCTCTAGCCCCTGCCCCGGGGCAGGGAGCAACACTAAGAGAAAGCCGGGATCTAGTTCTGTCCCTTTGCGGGCATGTGACCTTGCCACTCTGCAAAATGAGGACTTTAAATTAACTCCTGACTCCACCAGCAAAAGCCCTGCCGGCTTCTAGGTGTGACTGCAGAGAATAAACCATTCTTCCATGACTTATGGGGGAGAAGCCAGACCTCGGCCCTGTGGGAACCTCACTACAGCCCTTCCTGGAGGTGAAGGCTGCAGTCAACTCAGCTGGTGAGCAGCAAAGCAGCAGCGAGGCCATTCACAGCTGAGTGGGGGCTGGGCAAGGGGAGCCTGAAGGGCGTGTGGACAGGAAGAGAAGCAGAGCTCATTTCAGGTCTGGCCCTTTAAGGACCCTCTTTCTAGAAGTCAATGACATACCTGCCCCCTTGGGCCTGTTAAAAGATGTTACCTGAGCCCTAACCGGTTTGGCTCAGTGGATAGAGCGTCCGCCTGCGGACTCAAGGGTCCCAGGTTCGATTCTGGTGAAGGGCATGTACCTTGGTTGCGGGCACATCCCAAGTAGGGGGTGTGCAGGAGGCAGCTGATCGATGTTTCTCTCTCATCTTTCTAGCTCTCTATCCCTCTCCCTTCCTCTCTATAAAAAAAAATAATAATAATAATAATAATAATAAAAAGATGTTACCTGACTCCATCCCTGGCAGAGCCATTTTAGAGCCAGGTTGGGGGGAGGGGTCTCTGGGAGAACAGGTGAGGCTTTAGACAGTTTCCAAACACTGGTTATCTAAGGCTGTACTCAGAGCTAAGCTGCATGAGGGCGTGAGAAAAAAACCTCTCCTAGAAGGGGAAGGGCTGAAGCATTATGGGACAAAACCCCTCAGTCGGGATTCCATCTCACAATGGAAAACAGGGGCCTAGGCGAGAACTCAGTGGAACACTGCTGTACCAGCCCCCACCCCATCTTGGGACTTCATTATTCTGTCCGCCCAGAGGTATGGAGCTAGGAGGTGTCAGAACACAGCAGCCTCAAGGGCAAGACTCTTCTTACAGCCCCAAGGGACGCCGGAAAGTCAACGCAGGTGCAGGGGAGGGGGAGGGAGTGCTGCGTCAGCGCACCAGGCCCCCATTGGTAAGTTTGCGGGCACACCTTCCTGGGGTCTGAGCACCCTCCGTTTGCCCATCTCTATAATGGGGACTTAGTGCTACCGCCTCACTTCCCAGGCCTGGGAGAGGCCGCAACCGAAAGGGGACAACTTTATTAGGGACCCAGCGGGCTCCAGAAGCCCCAAGGAAGGGCGATCCGGTTCCCCGCACCACCCACCCCCGCCCCCTGGAAGCACCGGCCGCTAGGACCGCACCTCAGCCTCTTACTGGTCCCCCGGCCGCCCGACTGTCTCTTCCTGTGACCGACCAGTCCATCCATCCGCGTCAGTGACGCGTCCGCAGTCCTCCGTCCGCGCCTCGGCAACGGCCTGTCGGGTGGCCAGGGGTCGCGGCGCCGAGGTCAGCGCTGGGGGGAGGCGGGGCCGCGGGGCGGGCTTCGGCGGAAGGGCGAGTCCGGCTCCGGGCCGCGGCCCCGCCGCAGGCGCCCGGTGCCCCAGGGCACGCAGCTGCCCAGACCCAGCGCCGAGGCGAGCAGCGCGGGCGGGCGGCCCCGGCGGCCGCGGCGCGGGCCCTTCTTGAGACGCGACCCGTGCGCCGCCAGGTAGAGCTCGGACTGCGCCACGCCACCGCCCAGGCGGCTCAGGCTCTCGGCCCGGTGCGCCAGGCGCAGCTCGGCCGCCAGGAAGACGCGGTGCAGCTGAAGCACGCGGCTCTCCAGCTCCGACACCAGGCGCCGGCGGCCCTCCACCTCCAGCAGTCGCCGCCGCGCTTCGGCCAGCTCCAGGGCGCGCCCCCCGGACCCCGCCGCCCCCGGGCCGCCGCCCGCGCCCCCTGCCGGCCCGGTGGCCCCCGCACCCCCGTTAGCGCCCTGTCGCCAGCGCTGCAGCTCCTGCCCCTCGGCCGAGCCCACCGACGCCGGGGTCGCCTCTGGCTGCGACGAGGCCTGAGTCGGTGTCGAGGTCAAGGTCGGAGTTGGGGGCGGGGGCTGAGGGGATGGCAGGGGCTCCCGGGGCGGCGGCGGCGGCGACCCCGGTTCCGCTGCCCCTTCCTGGGCCCCCGGGCCGCAGGCGCTAATGCGGCAGCCCGGCATCCCCCGCCCCCCGGCGGTCTGCAGCAGTCGGTCCTCGGGTTTGGCCGGCTGCCCCCGCGCGAGGAAGGATGGACGTCAAGAACGCAAGCGATGTGGCCGCAGCCCCCGCGCCAGCACCTCGCCAGCCGCCAGCGCCTCTTATAGAATTCGGGCGGAGCGATAGGCAGCACAGCCAATCCGGGGCTGGCATGCTCTGACCCCGTCTCTGCCCCGCCCATCCACGACATTGCCCACACCCTTTAGGTCCTCTGTCCCTCTCGGCTTTGCTAGGGCATCCGCTCTCCATCCACCTCTCCCAAATTTTCTCCCATCTTCTCTGTTTTGGCCCCGAGTCATATGCTCTGGTAGCTAGTGCTTAGGAATCATGGACTCATCTCCACCGGGGGGAGGGTTTTGCCTGTGACAGTGAGAACTCAGGAGGCTTAACTCTGCACAGTGCTCCTTCCCGAACCGCACCCCTTGGTCCAATCGGTTCTGCCTGGTCTTCTGCGCCACAAGGCCCACCAGGACCCCCTTCTCCGATCTCCCTGGGGCAGTGGAGAGGTTAGCACAGAGGGGGGACTGGAGTCCTGGGAGAGGTCCGATGGGGTTTGTTCCCCACCAGGCAGGCCCTTCGCGCCAGCAAAACAACGCTGCGTCCGCCTCGGCTTTGTAAACCTTGATGGACCCCACAGTGTGCAAAATTCTCCCCATGCACCTGCTCCTGTTTGCTCCTCCCAGGAGATGTCTCACGCCTTTACGCAGAGGGGAAACAGACCCAGAAAGTGCATGGTGCCTTCCCCAAGATCACATTGCAGGTCTGTCGCTGAATCTGGACCGCTGGATGGGAGCAGCTCAGCCATTTATGCCCTCTGGGGGCTAGGATACCTGGGTTCCTCCTGCCGTTGGGGAGGAACATTGTCATCCTGGCAAAATATAAAACGGAGCCCTGCCCATTTCCCCACAACAGAAATGACCCTGCCTTACCCTCTCTAACCACTGGCCCAGACGCCAGGGCCCTGCCTCCGTTTCCATCTCTTTAAAGGTGCCATCAGAGATGGGAGGTCCCTGTAATGGGTGGGGCGGAGGCTGGAGGGCTAGAAAGTAGTTCATACGGATTGGGAACTGCAGCTAACCCTGGGCTCCAGGGGACCCGCCAAAAGGGTGATTACTGCCCAGGCTGAAGAGGAGGCAGATGGGGGAGCTGCACCGGCTTGATGTGGAAGAGGAGATCAGGGAGCCTCCGCCTCCATGCTTTCAGGCGCCTTAAATTGAGTGATTAGGACTAGTGGGCGTGACAGCTGGGCTCCTGAGAGGCAGCTCAGAGAGGAGAGAGAGATCCATGAGGGGACCAGGCTCTGTGAAGGAAGAAAGACTTAGGAGGAGGAGCGAGGGAGACTCAGTGGAGGGCAAGTAGAGGGAACCAGTGAGGGCAAGAAGAGGGGTTCAGTGACTGATGGCTCGGGGAGGGGGAGGAGTTTAGTGGGTGCATTGGTTCTAGAGGAGGCTCACAAAGGGGGAAGGAGATAGGGCCTCAGGGGTTCAATGGGGATAATGGAGGCTCAGAAGTTACCAGGTTGTCCCCAGTAAGAAGGAATGTCCTTAATGGTGTCATCCCTTTGAATGGTCTCCTTTGTGTCATCAAACCTTGTGTCCTTCTCTGTGCAGCACACACACATCATCATCATCATCATCATCACTCTGGGGAGATTGACAGGTGTTTTGTCTGAAGCAGGCAGATCACTGCTCCCAACTTCTTCGAGATGAATAAGGGGAACAAAACTAGGAATTACCCCCACTGAAGCATAGTAATTCCTCCTTTAGAAAACTGCTGTTTGAAACTGCTGTTTGAACTACTCTGTTATTCTCAGACAGTCTCTTATTCTGTAGGTCCACTCTGTTATTTTTAGATAGTCCCTTATTCTGTAAAAAAAAAAAAACTGTTTTAGTTTGAATTATAGAAAAAGATAAAAACTATCTGACCTCGCAAGCTAGCCGTCTAACATAATAGGCAAATACTGATAATAATTCCCATATACTCATGCCAAGTGTTTGTTCATTATGTATCCAAGGTTACAAACTGTCTGCAAAAATAACTTACATAGAGCCTTTGTAAAATCTGCAGACAAAGGGCTCAAAAAGGTATAAACAGAGAACTTCCTCTATGTGTTAGTTCAGAATTTGACAGAGGTAGTCTGCTCTGAACCCGCACGCAATAAACGACTCCTAATTAATTGGCTTGTTAAGGCGTCTTGTCTAGCTCGATGATTTACGATATACCACCACCAGCAGCCAGATCCAGAGAACCAGCCAGTTAAAATCCCACACAGGGCCCATCTGGGTGACCTTGGGAAAGTCCTTTCCCTAAGTAGGAAGAAATACTCAACCTATTTTTATTTAATGGATGAATGTTCTCTATCTCCCCATAGCATACATAAGAAAGGAGCATAGACCGGCTGGCATGGCTCAGTGGTTGAGTGTTGACCTATGAATCAAGAGGTCACAGTTTGATTCCAGTCAGGGCACATGCCCAGGTTGCAGGCTCAATCCCCAGTGTGCGCCTTCAGGAGGCAGCTGATCAATGATTCTCTCTCATCATTGATGTTTCTGTATCTCTCTCCCTCTTCCTTTCTCTCTCAAATCAATATAAATATATTTTTGTAAAAAGAAAGAAAGGAGCATGAGCAACCTTTTCTTTCTGATGAGAAGCCAAAGCCCAGTGAAGTAAAGAGACTTGCTCAGGGTCACACAGCAGGTAAGTGGTCAAGCAAGAATTCAAACACAGATCTGACCCAACCCGAAGTCACAGCTCATCTCCCTGCTATTCTCTGATATGTCCTCTCTTCCTATCCTCTATGGCACTTTCCACAAGTTATATATGTATTTGTTTATTATTTACTTATTTAATAGTCTCTCACCCTATTTGCTTATCATTAGACTCTGTTGAAGTTAAGTAGGATGTTTGGCCCCAGAAAGCATCCAATAAACATTTGTTTGAATTGAAAAACAATACAAGGGTAGTTAAAGCTTGTTGAGAATAGAAAAGTCCCCTTCGTCATGCATTCATTTATTCATTCATTTGACAAATTTGATCATTACCTTCTCTGTTTGACTGGCTGCTGGAGTTTACAGCAATGATCAGATGGGGCCCTGCCCTCAGGGAGCAAACAGTCTAGGGGGCATACAGACATGTGATGGCAGTTCAGTGAGGTATCTACTAGGATGGGAAAACACAGAGGTTCTGGGAACACAGAGCAGACATTAGGTCCAGTTGGGTGGGGAGGGAATCAGGGAGAGTTCTCTGCAGGTGATATTTAAACTCAGACCTGAAGGATGAATCAAAGCCAGTGATGCAAAGACAGTTGGGAGTGGAGGGGGTGGGGGGGTGGAAAAGGAGACGGATTCACGAGGAGAATACTGCTTGCACGGGACAAGAGATGAGAGCTTTGGCATTTGCTCGCTTTGTTCCTGGCTTCCTTAATTGCCCTGGGCTCTGCGCTCTCAGAAGTGGACAGAGGCCACAGCCAACCACCTCGTAGTGCACAGCCAGCCTGGCAAACACAAACTGGGAATTAGGAAGTACATTTTTAGACCGTACTAATCATTGTTTTATTCTGATCCTTTTAAAATGTTTTCATTGCTTTTAGAGAGAGGGAAAGGGAAATGGAGAGAGAGAAAAACATCGATGAGAGAGAGTAACATTGATTGGCTGCCTTCGGTATCTCTCCCCTCCCCCGCCCCCCCCCCCCGCCCCCCTCGCCCCCAGCCGCATTGAGGATCAAGCCCAAAATCCAGGCATGTGCCCTGACTGAGAATCCAACCAGTGACCCTTTGGTGCATGGGATGATGCTCAACCAACTGAGGCAGACTGGTCAGGGCTGTTTTCATTTTGTTTTATCTTTATAAGTTACACAGTCCTCTTGTAGAAAAGATGGGAAATAGAAAAATATTAAAAATTTAAAAATAGAGAAGAAAGGAATCTGGAATTAGAGAGACTTAAGTTTGAACTGAAGTTCAGTCCTAGCTGTGCAATCCTGAGAAAGGCATGTTTTCTCTGTAATCTTCAGGGTCTGAGGAATGGAACTGCTAACACCTATGGTCTAGACAAAAGCATTGATAGATGCAAGAATTTGTCCAAAATGTCAGAAGCTAGACATATCTGTCCTTGGTCTGAGCAAGAGACCATGAGAGAGAAGGGGCAGCACTAGCTAGTTTGGCTCAGTAGATAGAGCATCAGCCTGCGGACCAAAGGGTCCCGGGTTCGATTCCAGTCAAGGGCATGTACCTTGGTTGCAGGCTCCTCCCTGGCCCAGATCCTGGTCAGGGCTTCTGCAAGAGGCAACCAATCGATGTGTTTCTCTCACAAGGATGTTTCTCTCTGTCTCTCCCTCTCTCTTCCATTCTCTCTAAAAGTCAATGGAAAAATATCCTCGGGTGAGAATTAACAAAAACAAAATAAATAAACAAATAAATAAATAAATAAATAAATAAATAAATATGATTAAGTGTTTAAAGAGAGAGAGAGAGAGACAGAGAGAGAAGGGGCAGCTGAGGAGGACTTGAATCCAGAGTCCTGTCCATTATAGCCACACCTCTCCCAGGGCAGCAGCCAGCAGAGACAGAGCCTTATGGTGGGAGAGTGTGGCTGTGGCCCAAATCAGGGTCCCCTCCATCAGCTGAGCGTGGGGTGGGGCAGGAGGTCAAGGCCTAAGAAGTCTACTTCCATCCCAGCCCAGAAGATTCAAGGCCTCTGCTAAGAGATCCAACCTCTCCCTTTCAGTCTCTTCCCTGCAACCTGACCTGGCACCCTCCAGGATGTGATATCAGTTTAATAATTTAGCAGATGCAGATAAAGATAGCAACTCTGAAAATAAACCAGCTGGGCTCAGCCGCCATCTCCTCTTTCCCCAGCAGACTTCCTGCCCTCCCCCCAAGGTTTCTGGTTGCCCCCATACCTGTCAGTGCCCCTGCCCACTAATGGACACCTGACTTGACACCTCCTCCTTTGCCTCCTCCTCGCCTCTCCTTTCTCTCAGTTCTCATATTAAGAGCTTTTATTTTAATTAGAGCTTAAAAGAATCTGGTGCTGGAAGTCAGAAGCTTAGATTTAATTCATTATGTGCACTGAGCAGGTATGCCCCTTCTCTCTGAGTCTCTGTTCCCACATTTGTAAAATGAGGCCTCTGGATTCCCAAGTGTAGCAGGAACAAAACGTTTGGGCCGTGGCAATTACCTGGACAGGGGACTAGATGTCGTTCCCATGAAGACACAGCTGCAACGTCAGTGCCATCTCAGCCCGCAGCACTACAATTCATCTGCTGCTCCATCCAGAGAGCTCACAGGTTCTCTTTGTTTTTAACTTCTCTTGTGATGAAAATTTTGCCCTGGTTATTATTCCAAAAATAAAAGGCTGTACGTGACTGGTGTTCACAATGGATGTAGCAGGTCTCATGTGTTTTTGGTGCTTCATCATGTTTCCCTCTGGGAAGTTGGGAAGAGCAATATGCCTTCCCCCTTGATGGGACTTTGCTCAAATCACCCCACCTTTTCAGGTCTCAGCTTTCCCATCTCTAAAGTGGCCAAGTGTTCTGCCAAGTAAGCAGAACGAGGTAAGTAGGACTCCACCATCTTTAGATTGTGAGCTCCAAAAGGGATGAGATCACTTCTGTTTTCATGAATTCATTCAACAAGATAATTAGCACTTACTCTGAACCAGCCACTATGGAAGGTGCTAGGGGCACAGAAAATAAACAAAGCCTAGTCCCGCTCTAACAAGTTAGGCTCAGTGGATAGAGTGTTGGCCTGAATGATCCCGGGTTCAATTCTGGTCAAGGGCACATGCCTAGGTTTTGGGCTTGATCCCCAGTAGGGGGCGTGCAGGAGGCAGCCAATCAGTAGTTTTCTCTTATCATTGATGTTTCTATCTCTCTCTTCTCTCCCTTCCTCTCTGAAATCAATAAAAATATATTTTAAAAAACAGAGTCCTTGTTCCCTCAAAGCTTACATTTCAAAAATCAAAATAATTAAATCCCAAGGCATGTGCCATGAAGAAATAATAAAATGCCTGCTAATATTTACTTAGTGCCAGGTTCTGATCCCATAAGGTGCTATTATTAACATACTCCACTTTATATATTAGGAAACTGAAGGACAGAGTGATCAGGTAAATGTGGCCAAAGTCACATGGTCAAGGAGTGGCCAAGCCCCATAGGATTCAACATGCAGGCAGTCTGTCTCCAGAGCCTGTTTCAACCACATAGCCATAGGGCTTTGGTAGAAATTATGAACAAGGAATACACTGGTGACACAATGGAAAGTGCAGTTACATGGTGATATTAAGCTGAGACCTGAAAGATGAGTAGGAGACAGTTCTGTGGAATAGGGGAAAGAGCTTTCCCAGCAGAAAAAAACAGTATGTGCAAAGGTCCTCAGACCGAGAGATTGGTGTGTTCAGTGTCTGGTAAGCTAACAGGAAAATGGCAAGAGCTGAGGTCAGAGGAGCAGGCTGGAGGCCAGGGTGAAGGTTTTGGAATTTACTATAAGAGCAGGGGAAGCCTTTGAAAGGTTTAAGTGGGGTTCAACATGATCTGATTTTTTAAAAGATTGTGCTGTTGAAAAAACACACACAACTTTATGCTGTTTGCTGTGTTGATAATGAACTTAAAGGGAATAATGGAGACCAGTTAGGAGATTACAGCAGTAATCCAGCAGACATAGGACAGTGCCAGGCCAGGAGTAATTTATTCTCCTGCTGATTCTCAGAGGCAGTGGTCTTGCCTCAGAGAGTCCTACCCCGAATGGCTGGGGAAGCTGGGATGGGGCAGGAAGAAGAGGTCAAAATAAAATAGCTATCTAATTAGCACTTACCATGAGCCGGCCCCTGTTGTAATCACCACATGAAACTTACTACATTCACTTTATAGACCAGGTACATACAAGTTCTGTAACTTGGCCAAAGTCACCCAGCTAGTAAGTGGCAAGTTTGGGGCGCATATTTAGTCTTTCTGACTGCAGAGTTCACACTCTGAACCACTCACTGTACATCCTACTTCACATTAAGGGGTATGATGAGAAATGCTGAGGTTCAGAGAGGTTAACCTCACACTGCCGCTGAACAGGGAGGGGTGTATCTAGGACTTCAACTCTGTCTGATCTTGTGACCCTGAAGTTCTGGCATTTATGCTGCTGGGTGCTGCCCTCTAGTGTCCCCTATGGGAGAAGCGCACCAAAGGCAAGCAGCAGATACCCACGGCTCCTGCCGCCCAAAGCTGTAGGTCTCACAGATACTAAATGTCATTCTAAATGTCTCCATATATACAGTCATGCTATTTCTTGACTATCTTACAAATCCTGCAATTCATCAGATCTAATACCATCTTCGTACTTTTTCACCTCAAATTTGCCCTCCTCAGTCATTTCTTCTTTATTTATTTTTAGATTTTCTTTGGGCTTATGAAATAGCTCTGTATCTTTTCTTTTTAATTTGATTTCAGAGAGAGGGAGAGAGAAATAGAAACATCAATGATGAGAAAGAATCACTGATAGGCTGCCTCCTGCATGCCTCCTACTGAGGATCTAGCAACCTGGGCATGTGCCCTTGACTGGAATTGAACCTGGGACCCTTCAGTCTGCAGGCCGATGCTCTAGCCACTGAGCCAAACTGGCTAGGGCTGTATCTTTTAAAAATATATTTTTATTGATTTCAGAAAGGAAGGGAGAGGGAGAGAGAGAGAGAGAAAGATCAATGATAAGAGAGAATCATCAATAGGCTGCCTCCTGCACTCCCCACACTGGGGATCGAGCCTGCAACCCTGGCATATGCCTTGACAGGGAATTGAACTGTGACTCCTGGTTCATAGGTTGATACTCAACCACTGAGCCATGCCAGCCAGGCCTCCTCAGTCATTTCCATTCATCCAGTAGCACAAGCCAGAACCCTAGCCATCCTTGACACCTCCATCTCCCCACCATCGTCTGTCACCAGCTCAGGAGTCTGCATGGTAGAAGACCAGAAAAGTAAACAATGAACACAGCAGAGTAACAGTGGTGGAAGCAGAGGATCAAGACAATGTCCCCCAATCATGGCACGAGGCAAAATTGAGCTTGGGTGGCTCCAGTTAGAAAGGCAGGTCTTTCTGCTTAGAAAGAAGCCCAAATGCAGCTTTATGGCTGGGAGGAGGGTTCTGTGCTGGGAGCCAGAAGGGCTGGGTTCCCACCCAGCTCCACTACTCAGTCATAGTAGGGCCTTCGGACTTGATGAGCCTTCGTTTCCACATCTGTAAAATGAATATGACAATGCCAATCTAGGGCTATTGAAAAGATCAAATTAAAAAGTGTCTGCTTTGCTCTGGCCCTGTGGCTCAATTGATTGGAGTGTCATCCCATACGTCAAAATGTTGTGGCTTAGATTCCCATTCATGGCACGTACTTAGGTTGCAGGTTCGACCCCTGGTGGGGGCGCATATGGAAGGCAAAGAAGGCAACTGATTGATGTTTCTCTCTGACATCAATACTTCTTTGTCTCTCTCTCTTTCTCTCTCTCTCCCCCCCCCCTCCACCTCCCTCTTTTCCATTCTCTCTTAAAAATCAATGGGAAAAATATCCTCCATTGAGGATTAACAAAACGAAAGAAGTCCTTGAATCTACCATCCAACCCAAGAACCAGAACATCACTAAAAATTAAATCTGCTAATGGGCTCTTTGCCATCTCTGACCCCTCCCCCAACTGACCCCAGGTAATCACTACTCTGAATTTTGTATTCCTCGTTCTCTTGCTTTTTAAAAAATATATGTATTTTTTTATTTCAGAGAGAAGGGGAGAAGGAGAGAGAGATAGAAATATCAATCATGAGAGTGAATCATTGATGGGCTGCCTCCTGCAGACCCCATACTGGAGATCAAGGCTGCAACCAGGCATGTGCCCTGACTGGGACCTCTTGGTTCATAGGTTGATGTTCAACCACTGAGCCACGCCAGCAAGGCTCATTCTCTTGCTTAAAAAAAAAAAAAAAAATGTTTTTATTGATTTTTAAATTTTTATTTTGTTCTTTTTTGTTTTCTTTTTTAAAAAATTGATTTTTTTTATAGAGAGCAGAAGGGAGGGAGGCAGGGAGGAAGAGAAAAAGGAAGAGGGAGAGGGAGAGAGAGAAACATTGATGTGAGAGAAACATCAATTGGCTGCAGAAAGAGAGAGAGAGAGAAACATCAATGTGAGAGAAACATCAATTGGCTGCCTCCCATACACAGCCTGACCAGGGATCAAACCCAAAACCTGGGCATGTGCCCTGACTGGGAATCAAACTGGCAACCTTTCGGTGCATGAGACAACACTCAACCAACTGAGCCACTCTGGTGGCCAGGGCTCTCTTGTTTTTCTTTAATAGTTATTTTTTCATACATAAGTTATGCTTAACCTTATGAATTTGCCATTTTTTTAGGTCAAAACATGTCAAAAACAGTAATTTCATACGATTCAACCCACAATTATATCCAAACATAACAGTTCTAGTTGTATTTGAACTTTATAAAAAGGATACCATTCTGTATGCACTCTTTTGGGATTTGCATTTTTTCACTCAATATTATATCACCATGATCCAGCCAGCCATATTGCTGTTTTTCATTTTTAAATCTTTTTTTAAAATATATTTTTTTATTGATTTCAGAGAGGTAGAGAGAGAAACGTCAATGAGAGAGAATCATTGACTGGCTGTCTCCTGCACGTCCCCCACTGGGGGTCAAGCCTGCAACTCAGGAATGTGCCCTGACCAGGAATCAACCCTGATCTCCTGGCTCATAGGTCCACCCTCAACCACTGAGCCACGCGGGGCTGGGCTGAGCGCCGGGCTGGGCTGAGCTTGTAAGGCCCGGCAAGCGCTGCTGGGGCTCAGAGATGCTAGGACCGCCTCCCACAGCAGAGGAGAACGGGCCCCAGCGTCTGTCCACTCTGCCCCTAGGCCTCACTTACCGGACTGGGCGGAGCACAGCTCTCAGAGTCCGCCGGCTCAGCGCCCAAGCCGGGCCTTGGTGCCAGCCTAGCGCCCAGGGCGGGGCCTTGGCCCAGGTGAGCGGCGGCGGCAGCGGCGGCGCTTCGCGGAGGCAGGAAGTGTGTCCCCAGCGGCGGCCCGTGCAGCGCTCCCGCGAGACGCTTACCTGCACCCCAGGTGAGCGGCGGGTGGGGGGGTGGAAGGGGGCGGGGGAAGGGGCCGAGCCGGAGGCGCTCACCTGGCGGGACAGGTAAGCCCCGCGCGGGCCCGAGGGGGCGCGAACCGGGGAGGCACCACTGTGTAGGGACCTCGGAGGCTGCGCGCGGGCGGGGGAGGGTCCCGGGCCGGGTTCTCGGGGACCACCCTCCCACTTCCGGGGTGCGCGGGCCGGGCCGGGGAGCGGCCTGAGCAGAACCCTGGGCCGGGACGGCTGAGTGGGGTCCGGGGGGCCGTACTCGCCCTCAGGGCTGCGCCGGCTTGGGGCGGGGGCGTGCACACCCTGAGGAAGTGTCAGGGCGGAGGGAGGCTGGGTTCACCGGGGCGGAGGCCTCTGCAGCTGGAGGGGTGGTGCTCGCCCCCAGGGCGCTGCTGATGTAGGGGCTGCGATAGTTCGAGGGGCAGCCTCGGGGTCTGGTTCTCTCTCGCCCGGGACCAGGTGCCCGCGGATGCGGGAGTCGCAGGCTGAGCCTTTGGAGCGGGAGACCGAAGGTGCAGGGACGCCGGGCGCGAGAACCGACGGCTGTTTCCTGAGTAGGATTGGGTGTCCCTCCCGGCCCGGAGTGCAAGACTTAGCTGCGCATGGGTGGGGGCAGAGGCCGGTGCAGCCGGGCCTGTCCTGGGACCTTGGGAGGAGAGAGGAGGGAGGAGGGAGGGAATCAGACCCCGGAGTGTGTATGTTCCCAGGGACTACGGAGGTGGGGAAGCGCATCAGTAAGTCTGGGGAGGATGGGTCTGGGAGCCTCTGGCCCTGAGGAAATCTCTGCAGTGCCCTGGGGCTCCCAGTGACCCAGTCCCTCCCAGCTGCTAAAGCCCCTGCACGCAGTATCTCATTTAAACCTCACCTGGTGCTTGAAGATACTCATCTCGCCCGGTAAAGATGAGGAAACTGCTGGCCAGGGTAGCTCGGTTGGTTAGAGTGTCCTCCGGATATGCCAAGGTTGCTGGGTTCCATCCCCGTCAACCAATAAATGCACAAATTAAGTGCAACAACATCGATATTTCTCAAATCGATTTTCCACTCTACCCCTTCCTCTCTCTAAAATCAATCAATAAAAAATAATAAAAAGATGAGGAAACAGCCTAGAGTCTTGGGCTAGACCTCAATAGAAGCAGGGGCTCTCCCCTCACAAAACCAAATGACCAAGTGTTGTTAGGATTTTGGAGGTGGGGGCAGCAGCATTGAGGGGAAGATAGAGCCTAGATGAAATGGGCTGAATTTGACTTCAGGAGGGTTCAGGGCCTAGAGGGGAGGGGAAACTGAGGCTAGGCATTTTCCTTACCTCAGATTTTGCTCCCCTTCCCTCCATCCCACTCCCATTCGAGATGTGTGGCACAGAGCAAAGTACATGGGCTCTGGAGTCTGGCGGACCACAGTACAAATCCAGCTCTATCTCTTTCCAGCTAGGTGTCTCTGGACAAGTCACCTCAGCTCTCGGCTTCAGACTCCTCTTCTGTAAAGTGAGATATAATATTTACAGGGCAATTGTGAGTGTTAAATAAGGCTCATTTGTGATGCAATCCTCTCGGGCTGGAGCCTGTTTCTGGCCCATTCCATGCTGTTTCTCCAGCATTTAGCACAGCACTGGGCACATAGTAAGTGCTCAGTAAAAATTTGTTGGATGAATTTAACGATTAGTGGCAAATCCTAAAGCCTCAGAGGTGGAAGAGATAGTGATCCAGACTGTCATCAGTAACCCCTTATTCTTATAAGCCCCAGGTACCCCAGAGTTCAATGTGGTTGAAACAGTGTTCATACATTCACCCTTCTCCTCATCCAAGGTCTGAGCCTGAGTCAGGCTCCCTCTGCGGACCCTCCTCAGGCACAGGCTTGTCTATGGAGCTGGCAGCTGGCCACTTTGCCCCCTTTCTCCCAAGTAATAGACGGGATGCGGTGGTGGATAAGAGTATGGATCAGGCAGGTTGGGTACAAATAAATGTGTGGCTTTGAACAACTTATTTAGCCTCTCTGTGCCTCAGTATAGTAATAACAACAACAATAATAATATCTAAAAGTAGGGTTATGATAATTAATTGGTTTAATATATTTAAACACTTAGAACAATGTAAGCCATCAATAATAAATCACTAGAATGCAAACTCCTGAGGTAGGAAATTTTATCTGTTTTATCACTGTGTCCATAGAATTTAAAACAGTGTCTGACACACAGTAGGACCTTAGTTAAGATTTGTTAATTGAGTGAATAGATAAATCTATTCCCACCCCCACATTGTTCAAGCCAAGGCAAAGGGTGTGTTTTTTTTTTGGGGGGGAGTTCAAATATTTTTATTTTATTTTATTTTTTAATATATTTTATTGATTTTTTACAGAGAGGAAGGGAGAGGGATAGAGAGCTAGAAACATCAATGAGAGAGAAACCGATCAGCTGCCTCTTGCACACACCCTACTGGGTATGTGCCCGCAACCAAGGTGCATGCCCTTGACCAGAATCAAACCTGGGACCTTTCAATCCACAGGCTGACTCTCTATCCACTGAACCAAACCGGTTTCGGCAAGGCAAAGGTTTTAACCATTTGCCTTGCTTCTCTGGGCTGTGAGGGACTATTACAATTTCAGTTTGTACATTTTGGAGAGGGGATTTCACACACACACCCATCCAGACACTGCCACCTCCACTCTGATCAGTCTAGAGCCCAAGTCCTTCTGATTTCCACCCAGTGATCCTTGTTCTACCCTGAGGTCACACAGAATGCACTTACTGTACCCAAACCTGTTTCAAACATTGAGGCAGAAAGGAATTAGACATGGTCCCTGTCCCTCAGGGTCTTATAGGCTTATCTTCAAACAATGGGTTCAAGGCCAACTCAGCTGACAGCCCAGCAGAAGGCTGTGGGGAGAGAGACTTGGGTTCTGGAGAGTTCTTGGAGAAGGAGTGCTGAGTGGGGACAGCAGAGTAGTTTGAAGAGATGTAGGAATAGTTAAAGAATTCCTGTATCCTCATCCCCAGTCACCATGGCTAACAATCCCTCCCTTCCTTTCTTTCTCCGTTTTTAGGGGAAACCTTTTGAGATGATCCAGACATCATGCTCCTTTATCCCTAAATTCTTCAGTATATATTTCCTAAGAATAAGAACATTATCTTATATAACTATAGATTATATAGATTCAGGGAATTTATTTAACACTGACATATCTTTTAACATTGACACAATACTATTAAATAATATACAGCCAACATTTAAATTTCACCAGTTATCCACATTATCCAATTTCCAATTTTTCCTCTTGATCCAGGATCCAGTCCAGGATCACACATTGCGCTTAATTGTCATGTCCTTCAACTTGGGCTTGTCTGATGTTTCCTCATGATTATTTTTAGGTTATGCATTTTGGGCAGGAATACTTCAAAACTGATTCTGTATCCTTAGTGTGTAGTATCAAGAAGCACATGATGTCAGTACATCCCATTATTGGTGATATTAACTTTGATCATTTGATTAAAGTGATGTTTGCCAAGTTTCTCCAGATTTGTGGGTTTTTAAGTTCTCACTGGCTACAGTAAGTAGAAAGGAATGGAGGTGGCCAGGATGGGGGTCTTGAAAGTATATGGGTGAGAGATGATGGTAGTTTTGTTTAGGGAGATGGTATTGATTTGCCCGAAGCACATTGTCTATTAGAGCCAGAACTAGGACTAGAATACAGGTATCCAGATACCTAGTTATTCTCCCACATCACCAGTTATAGAATCCCCAGTGCCATTAAATCAAGGTTAAAAAGATAAGGGATCAATATTTTAGAAAATCCAGGCTAAGGGAAATTACTGTCCTGCAAATCCCTACATGTGATCAAGGACCCTCCCAAATATATCAGTATATAATGTTTCCCCAACTCCCTACAGCATAGTTATTTACTCCCATAATGCCTCATCTAAACTACATATCCCCCCCCCCCCCCCCCCCGCCGAAACCGGTTTGGCTCAGTGGATAGAGCGTCAGCCTGCGGACTCAAGGGTCCCAGGTTCGATTCCGGTCAAGGGCATGTACCTTGGTTGCGGGCACATCCCCAGTAGGGGGTGTGCAAGAGGCAGCTGATCCATGTTTCTCTCTCATCGATGTTTCTAACTTTCTATCCCTCTCTCTTCCTCTCTGTAAAAAATCAATTAAAAAAAAAAAAGAAAAATAAATAAATAAATAAATAAACTACATATCCCCCCCCCCCCAAAAAAACACAACAACACAGCCACACAATAATAAACTACATGTTACAAAACCATGTGTAAATTACAAGAACAGGGTCTAAAGTTCATTCATCTTTGGTTCTACAGTGCCTAAAAGGGCCAGGCTCAGTATTTATGAAATGAGTGAATCAGCTCTGAGCTTGCTAGCAACCAAGTCATAAAGGGAAAGACGTATTTTGTGGCTCGGCTTCCTTGTCTAATCAAAGGAAGCAAAACTGCTTGGTGTTAAATGTTTCTAGAAAAACAAATCTGAGCCAGACTAAAATATTGATGGGGTACTTGTTATATTCCCATCTCTGATTTGAAGGAAGAGAGTAAGAGAGAGAAGATGGTAATGATCAGGTTCTGTAGCAAATGAAGAGGCATTTGTTGAGCAGCCTCAGAGGCTGTGCTTGGTGGGCTTACCAACAGTGGGAATAAACTGGGGAGACCATTCCCCAGACAGCAAGATTCCCAGGAGATTTTTCTTTTTATCTGGTAAAATACCCATAACATAAAATTTATCATTTTTAAAAATTTGTGTGTGTGTGTTTTGTTTATTTGTTTTCTTTTTTGTTTGTTTATTCTTTTCTCTCTTTTTTTGTTCTGCATTTTAACATTAAAAAAAATCTTTATCGCCGAAACCGGTTTGGCTCAGTGGATAGAGCGTCGGCCTGCGGACTCAAGGGTCCCGGGTTCGATTCCGGTCAAGGGCATGTACCTTGGTTGCGGGCACATCCCTAGTAGGGGGTGTGCAAGAGGCAGCTGATCGATGTTTCTCTCTCATCGATGTTTCTAGCTCTCTATCCCTCTCTCTTCCTCTCTGTAAAAAAACTTTATCATATACTAGAAGCCCAGTGCACGAAATTGGTGCACTGCAGGTGGAGGGTTCCTCAGCCTGGCCTGTGCCCTCTTGTAGTCCAGGAGCCCTCGGGGGATGTCTGACTGCCGGCTTAGGCCTGCTTCCCAGGGGGAGCAGGCCCAAGCCGGCAGTCGGACATCCCTCTCGCAGTCTGGGACCCCTCGCTCCTTACTGCCCACCTGCTCGCTGCTCCTTAGCACTGCCGTGGAGGTGGGAGAGGCTCCCACCACCGTCGCTGCGCTCACCAGCCAGGAGCCCGGCTTCTGGCTGAGTGGCGCTCCCCCTGTGGGAGTGCACTGACCATAAGGGGGCAGCTCCTGCATTGAGTGTCTGCACCCTGGTGGTCAGTGCACATCATAGTGACCAGTCGTTCTGGTCGTTCTGCCGTAACGGTTGCTTAGGCTTTTATTATATAGATTCCTGTGGCATTAAACACAGTCATAATGTTGTGTATCCATCACCACCATCCATCTCCAGAACTTTTTCATCTTCCCAAACTGAAACTCTACCCATTAAACACTAACTCCCCATTTCCCATGCCTCCAGTCCCTGGCAGCCATCATTCTCCTTTCTGCCTCTATGAATGTTACTATTCTAGATATTTTATATTTGTTCTGTTATGTCAGGTTTATTTCACTTAGCACAATGTCTCGAGGTTCATCTGTATTGTAGCATGTATCAAAATTTCATTCCTTTTCAGAGCTGAACAATATTTCATTGTGTGTGTACATCACGTTTTATTTCATTCATTCATCCATCAAGGGACCTTTGGGTTGTTTCCATCTTTTGCTTGTGAACAATGCTGCTGTGAACATTTGTGTATGCATATATGTTTAAGTCCCTGTTTTCAGTCCTTTTGTATATACCCAGAAGTGGAATTGCTGGATCATATCATAATTCTATGTTTACATTTTTTGGAGAACAACAGACTGTTTTCCACAGCAGCTGCGCCATTCTGCATTCCCACCAGCAATGCACAATATTTATTAACTAGAGACCCGGTGCACAAAATTTGTGCAGGGTGTGTGTGGGGGGCGTGTCCCTCAGCCCAGCCTGAACCCTCTCCAATCTGGGACCCCTTGAGGGATGTCCGACTGCCCGTTTAAATGGGCAGTCGGACATCCCTCTCACAATCCAGGACTGCTGGCTCCCAAGTGCTCACCTGCCTGCCTTCCTGATTGCCCCTAACCGCTTCTGCCTGCCAGCCTGGTCAACCCCTAACCACTCCCCTGCCAGCCTGTTTGCCCCAACTGCCCTCCCCTGCAGGCCTGGTACCCCCCCCCCCAACTGCTCTCCCCTGCAGGCCTGGGTCCCCCCCAACTGCCCTTCCCTGCAGGCCCGGTCACCCCCAACTTCACTCCTCTGCCGGCCTGGTCACCCCTAACTGCCCTCCCATGCAGGCCTGATCGCCCACAACTGCCCTCCATTGCAGACCTGGTCCCTCCCAACTGCCTTCCCCTGCTGGCCATCTTGTGATGGCTATCTTGTGTCCACATGGGGGCAGCCATCTTGTGTGTTGGAGTGATGGTCAATTTGCATATTATTCTTTTATTAGATAGGATAGAGGCCTGTTGCACAGGTGGGGGCCAGCTGGTTTGCCCTGAAGAGTGTCCCAGATCAGGGTGGGGGTTCCCTTGGGGCGTGGGGTGGCCTGGGCGAGGGGCCTGTGGTGGTTTGCAGGCCGACCACACCTCCTGGTGACCCAAGGGGAGGCCCTGGTATCTGGATTTATTTATCTTCTATAATTGAAACTTTGTAGCCTTAAGCGGAGACCAGGGCTGCAGGAGCTTGGCTTCCTTCATTGCGGGGGGAAACCCAAGCCTCCTGCTTGCTCCATGGCTGCAACCATCTTGGTTGAGTTAATTTGCATACTTGCTCCTGATTGGTTGGTGGGCGTGGCTTTGTGGGTGTAGTGGAGGTACGGTCAATTTGCATATTACTCTTTTCTTATATAGGATTGAGTGAATGAATTAATCCAATTTCTCTACATTCTCTCCAATGCTTGTCACTTTCTGTTTTGTTGTTTTGGTGTGTGTGTGTGTGTGTGTGTTTTCCCCCCAGTAATAGTCATTCTAATGGATGTGAAGTCCTAGAGATTTGGACATGTAGGTTAGACCATAGAGAGAACTTCCTCCTTGGGCCAACCTGGGTCTGTCCACATCACAGGCCTCTCAGAAACCAGAAATCTAAAACTCCTTATCTCTGATCCTGACTCCTTCCTGGTCTCTCCCCACAGGTGTCTGGCTACAGTAAACCATGTAATGAGCCATGCCCCGCCCTGGACACCCCCGCCCATCATCTGGGCCCCCACGCTTGGGACCCTGGGAGCGGCCAACAGAACTAAGTTTGGAGACCTATGATGAGCCATCTCAGCCCCCACCAAGCCGCCGCACTCGGAGGCCAGACCCCAAGGATCCTGGTCACCATGGGCCTGAGAGCCTTACCTTCATCTCCGGCTCTGCTGAGCCTGCTGCTGAGCCCCCAGCCTGCTGCCCGCTCTGGCGACCTTGGGTGTGGGACTGGTGCCTGGCTGCCTTCTGCTTCCGCCGCTGCCGGGATTGCCTCCAGCGCTGTGGAGCCTGTGTGCGGGGCTGCAGCCCCTGTTTGTCCCCCGGGGACTCCCCTGATGGGGCTGCCGAAGCCAACTGGGCCAAGGAGCACAATGGAGTGCCCCCCAGTCCCGACCGTGCACCACCCAGCCGGCGGGATGGCCAGCGGCTCAAGTCAACCATGGGTAGCAGCTTCAGTTACCCTGACGTCAAGCTCAAAGGCATCCCTGTATACCCCTATCGCAGTAACACTGCCCCAGCCCCTGATGCGGACTCCTGCTGCAAGGAGCCACTGACTGAGCCCCCACCCATGCGGCACAGCCTGCCGAGCACCTTTGCCAGCAGCCCCCGAGGCTCTGAGGAGTACTACTCCTTCCACGAGTCAGACCTGGACCTACCTGAGATAGGCAGTGGCTCCCTGTCGAGCCGAGAGATCGATGTGCTTATCTTCAAGAAGCTGACAGAGTTGTTCAGCGTACACCAGATTGACGAGCTGGCCAAGTGCACGTCAGACACTGTGTTCCTGGAGAAGACCAGTAAGATCTCAGACCTTATCAACAGCATCACCCAGGATTACCACCTGGATGAGCAGGATGCTGAGGGTCGCCTGGTACGCGGCATCATTCGCATCAGTACCCGAAAGAGCCGTACCCGCCCGCAGACCACAGAGGGGCGCTCAACCCGGGCTGCTGCCCCTGCTGCCATGGCCCCTGACAGTGGCCATGAGACCATGGTGGGCTCTGGGCTCAGCCAGGATGGTATGTGGGACCCCACAGGGCTGAAGGGCAGAATGGAGGAGACTCTGGCCAAGGGAGGGCAGCGCTGGGGCCTTTGGCCGCTATGGGTCCACCCCTCAACCAATCCCTGCTCCTCCTCCTCCTCCTCTTCTTTTTCTCAACTTGTCTGCATCCCCTAACAGGCTCCTTCTATCTCTTGCTACCAACTGTCAGAGTAGCTTCCAGGTCTGGCCTGGTTAACAGGACTCAGGAACCCATATGAATTTGGACCTCTGACCTGTCCTGGCCTAACCAATATACCCACTACCCACCACTGTGTGTACCCATGAGCACATGCAGACACACACATTCTCTGTCTTTGTTTTAAACATTGTTTCTTTAGCCTGGCTAGAGTAGCTCAGTGGTTGAGTGTCAACTTATGAACCAGGAGGACATGGTTCGATTCCCGGTCAAGGCACATGCCCAGGTTACGGGCTCAATACCCATTGTGGGGCGTGCAGGAGGCAGCCGATCAATGATTCTCTCTCATCATTGATGTTTCTATCATCATTGATGTTGTGATGTTGTGATAAAGATGTCTACCTTGTATCTCCTCTCCCTTCCTCTCTGAAATCAACTTTTTAAAATTATACATACAAACAGGGTGAATGGGCCCATTGTGCTGGGTGCAAAAGTGGGAACTGGAGTTGAAAAGTTGTGGTAATGACCACTGCCCCCCTCATGTTCCCTTTCTAGAACTCACAGTGCAGATCTCCCAGGAGACGACTGCAGATGCCATCGCCAGGAAGCTGAGGCCTTTTGGAGCCCCAGGTTTGGTCCTGACCTGATGAGTGTTGAGGAGAGGGGAGTGACCTAGGAGCCCCCATGCCCCTCTTCCAGCTTCCTCCTGGGGTGGGTGAGGATGGGATCAGAAAGGGACGAGAAGCTTCAGAAGGCACAGATGCCATCCCAATCCTACAAGCTAGCTTAAAGGGTTCAGTTGGGAGAGATTCAGGGGCCTGCCCCTGAAGCAACAGGAGGATGGTTCCCAGAACAGGCAAGCTGGAAGTGATGGGACCCCAGCCTCTAAGCTCCAGGCACTGGGGAAGAAAGTGGGGAGCAGGAGGCCATGCAGCCTGGTGCTGAAGTCGGTGTGATTTCTACTGCTGTCTTCTTGGCCTTCACAAGCTCTTGGGAGCGGGGTGGTTACCCTGTTGCAGAGAGGAAGGCTGGGGCTCAAAGTTTAAGGAACTGAGTGGGTCGCCCAGACAGGATCAGACTAACCCAGGCTTAAGTCCCATTCTGCCCCTTTTCAGGGGGTTTCTCCCTGCCCCTGGGATCTGGATGAGCTTCTTCCCCTCTCAGCCCGTTTCCTCCTCTCTTCACCCTCAGGATACCCAGCCAGCCACGACTCATCCTTCCAGGGCACCGACACAGACTCCTCAGGGGCACCCCTGCTCCAGGTGTACTGCTAACCCCTGCTGGGCCCAGTGGCCACAACCCCTTCTGAGAGAAGCACAGCCTGCAGAATGAAGAGGGGGACCAGGACTCCCTGTGGGAGAGGCAGAGCCCACTCTGGCTCCTCCAACCTTGGCTGACTGGTTCTTGGACCACATGCATTTCACTGGGCCATAGTGCCCACATTCCCCTGGACCCCCAGCTGGCCTGACCTGTCCCTTTCTTCAGGCAGCCTGGGCCATGGAAAGCAGACTTAGGAGTTACCTTCTGGGATTGAATCCCTGCTCTACCCCTGAAACCTGCCATCCTAACCAATCATGCAGACTTCCCCCTCCCTGTGTGGGGCGAGAGGATGACAGCTAAAAGCAGTTTATCTTAATGGATTGGGTTAGGGGGCAAGAGGGCCTCTGTTGAATTCTGTGGGCAGTGCCTACTCCATGTTTCATTCTGTTGAGCAGTTTGTTTCTTCGTTGATGTTCTACATACTAGTATGACCATAGTTACAAGTACAAAGGAAATAAAGATGTCTACCTTATTATCTTGGCTGTGATACTGTCCTTTCAGTCCCATTTGCCTGACTGCTTGCCCACAGCAGGAAACAAAATAGAGCATCTAGCCTGGCTTAGTGTTGTGGGGTCAAAGCCAGAAGGCTGAAATGGGAGTGAGAACACCTACCTCTCAGATTCACCGAGTTCCAGGAGATAGAGCCAGCCGTGTCTGTACCTTGAGGAAAGTCTCACATGGTTTGTCAATGTGAGGTTCTAGGCTGCCTGTCTGGACTACCCCTGCTGCCTAGGCTCACTGCCTGCAGACTGGCCTGCTTCTGGCCATCCCGTTTCCCCAAGTCCCCAACCAGCCACAGACCTGCTGCTCCCTCCACCTCTCCTTGGTGTTAAGAGAGCACTGTGGTTCAGCTACCTTCTTGACCTTCCCAACAATACTGGAGTGGGATCCTTTCAGAGAGGTCAAGAAATTTAATGGGTCACAGAGCTAGTAACTGGCTCTGGACCTGGATTTCTGCCCTTAAACTGGCAAACTGACCTGCTTGGGGCAGAAGCAGGGTCCTGGACACCAGCTGGGTACAGAAGGGTCCTACTTAGCTACTCGCACAGAATCTTTCAAGTGAGGCCAGAGCAGGTCCACCAGGCCAGTTGACTGATAAACTGTGTGTCCAGGACCTCTGCCCCCACCTCACCTAGTCCCCATAGCCCTTTTTACTGCCCTCATGGGCATCCACTGGAAAGTGACAACTAGACAAACTGTACTTGTCTATCCAATTTCCTATGGGACAGAATGGTCCCTTGGGGTTATCATCACTGGGCCCAGTACGTGATAAAACTGGCCTCTTAAGTTGTTTCATCCAGATCAAGGCTTCTCCAAGATTGAAAATGACCACAGGGCACTGGAGCCCAGGGATATCACAGGACATAGGATTCAACACTCCTTCCACCCTACCCTTCACTCTAGAGCACAATTTTCCAAACACAGCCTTGGGAACCACTACTGGCATTCTCAAAAAAAGAAGCTGGGGTGGGGGGCCTAGCTGGTTTGGCTCAGTGGATAGAGCGTTGGCCTATGGACTGAAGGGTACCAGGTTCGATTCCGGTCAAGGGCACATGCATAGGTTGCAAGCTCAATCCCCAGTAGGGGGTGTGCAGGAGGCAGCTGATCAATGATTCTCTCATCATTGATGTTTCTCTCCCCATTCCTCTCTGAAATCAATTTTTAAAAAGGAGGAGGGGATTGTCACGTTTGGGAAACAAAACTAGGTACTGCACAGCCTCTTGAAGTCTTCAACAAGCTATTCTGAAATGTCAAAAGGATATAGTTGTTCCAGAAATTCAGGGGTCCCCTTCACACACAGAGCAAAGCACTCTGGGCGAGTCAACCTAGACATTCCTGCTGTAACCATAACCTCTGTGGCTACTACCCTCAGTGACCTCCATTCTCTGGCCAAGGTGGGGTAGGGTGAACTCCGGGGACTGAATTTAGGCAGAGGCGAGCACCTCTCCAGTCCTGGCACTGCCTTGGCAGGTGACTGAGGAGTCCCGAAACCTGTAGAGGTCTGGGTCAGAGGAACAAACAGGGCCCCACTGGACTTTGCTCTGCCCTCCAGGTCAGGTGTCTATACCACACTTAGAGCAGACTTGAGCCCAGGGCTGTCCCCCAGCCTTTGTGGCTCTCGGCCCCTGGGAGACAACAGTGTGTAGCTTCAGAAACTATTGATCCAGGGCTGGAGAACCCACTGCAGCTGGAAGTTGTCTTAAGGATGAAAATGAAATCAAGTCCCTGGTCTTAAACTCTGCTGAGTCATGGGCCCCTATGAAAATCAGACATATGTTCTGGTCCTGTAGCCAGAAAAACTCACCTTTGCTCAGAATTATACACACACTAAAAGTCTTGTTTTATTCTTCCAAGTAATGAGAAACTGAGCCCCAGAGAGGGGCAAGGACTTGCCCTAGGTCACATGGCAGAATCAGCTAGAAGACAAGCCCCCAGCTCCCTGCAGCAGCCATAGGGGGCCTGACCCCCAGTAAAGACTGCAGCAAGCATGTCCAACTCAAAGGCTAACAAGGACCAAATAAACGAGGCATGTGGCCCCAGGGGCCAAGAGTTTGACATGCTTGGACTAGAGGGAAGAGAACACGGGTGGAATTGGGTAAACAGTTTTAATGTGTAACAGTGTGTCAATTAGTGAAGACGAGACCCCCAAAGGCCCCAGCCCTTCTCCCATGGTGCCCTGGGACCTCTGTGCCTGGACCAGTCCCATGCCTGTCCCAGCTCTGAGGCCCTCAAGTCCCAGGAAAGGGTGGAAAAGAAAGGTTGATGGCTGAAGGCTCAGCTCCAAGAGTTCAGGGAGGCAAACAAGCTAGTTGAATTTGGCCTTAGAAAAATCCATCTCTGGATGTTGATCCATGAACCTGGGAAGGGAAATAGGAAGATAGTGAAACAGACTGTCCCTCTCCCCTAAAGTTAGTCCCTTACTCCTAGCCTCCCACTTGAGGTCTAATCTCTTTAGAACCCTTAGCAACCTGGAGCCAGGCCAGGCAGGGTCTCTGAGGCTCATCTGAGCCCGAGGCTGGAAGCTGAGGTGCCAATATTGGCACTTTTCACCTGTAGATGGCAATGACCACCTATTACCTTCCTTCTTTCCTATCTTCAGGTGGCCTTGGCCTCAAAATTACCTCAGCAAGTGATTAGGATTGGCAAGCCAAGGCTATAAAGCCATAAACTTGGCAGCTCATTCTGGAAGGGGCAGGGCAGCTCCTGTGTCCTACTCAGTGACCCACTTGCAGTTGTCACCCAGATCCAAGCCCCCCAAACTCCCATTTTTAAAGTGCTCACTTTTTCAGAATTTCCTGTTTCTTCTGCTCATCTGAGGTGGGCAGCCCCATGGACTTCTGTCTCTGGTCATACATCATCTTTTCCACCATGCTGCGCGTCTCACTGTCCAGGTCTGACAGCTGGGGGCAGGCAGCAGCAGGGACAGGTGAAGCTCTTGGGCCACCTGGGCCTCTCACCTCCCAGTTGAAGCTCCCCCAACCAACCAGGGCTCACCTTGGAGTTCTCAGGGTTGATCTTTTTGGTATTGATCTCAGGATCACTGGACACCAATCGGCTCCACCACTCCATCTTGTTAATCTGTGAGGAGAACCACCGGTCACTCATTCTATAGCCTAGGAACCACCCACCCACCAACTCTCTCCCACCCACATCCTACACTTAGGACCCAAAGCAAGGCTATGCTGGGACCTGAGGTATAGAGGAGCAAGACCGCTCCCTTCCACAGCGGCTGGCGTGGTTGGGAAGACTGACCCGAATACAGTCACCAATCAGAACAAGCAAAATAAAGCACAGAGGAAGATACCATCCAGGGTGAAGGGAGAGAAGCTACAGAGAGACACCTAGCAGGGACAAGCAGTTTACCAGACTAAAAATTCAGGGAAGGGACATTCCAGTTGAGAGGAAAAGCAAGTGCAAGGGCATGGAGGGGTGACTGAGAGGCAGCCACGGCCAGTCAGGTAGGCTGGGACAGGCCTTATGGGGAGTTCTCCTCGATGTTTGGCACTTTACAGAGACCATCTTTATTTACTGGTGTGTCTGTGTCCCATCTCTCTTTTTGAGGGAAGGGGAGAACATAGGTGTCCTGAGGGCATTTTCTGTTTTGTTCATTGTTTTCTCTCCAGTACATAGAACAGTGCCTGGCACATAGTAGGTGTTCAAATGTTTGTTAAATTGAATATATTCATGACCCTAATGAAAGGTGAGGATTTGGTTAACAAAGACTATTTTGATCCTGACTCCACCCTTTCCTAGATGTAAGAGCCTGGGCAAATATATGAGCTATCCTTTTCCTGACTACAATGGGATAGATCTGCCTGCCGGCATGGCTTAGTGGTTGAGTGTCGACCTATAAACCAGGAGGTCGTGGTTCGATTCCCAGTTAGAGCACATGCCCAGGTTGTGGGCTCACTCCCCAGTATGGAGCATGCAGGAGGCAGCCGAACAATGATTCTCTCTCATCATTCATGTTTCTATCTCTCTCTCCCTTCCTCTCCGAAATCAATAAAAAAGTATATTTTTAAAAATGGGACAGCCCTATTTGGCTCAGTGGATAGAGCGTGGGTCTTCGGACTAAAGGGTCCTGGGTTCCATTCCGGTCAAGGACAAGTACCTTGGTTGCAACTCCTCCCCGGCCCAGGCTAGTGCAAGAGGCAACCAATCAATGTGTTTCTCTCACATCGATGTTTCTCTCTATCTTTCCTCTCTCTTCTACTCTCCCTAAAAATCAATGGAAAAATATCCTCAGGTGAGGATTAACAAAAAAAATATATTAAACATTTTTTTTTCTAAAAAAGGAACAGACATACTGTAAGTATGATGGGATTAAATAAGAAATGTCTTATCCAAAGAGGACATACAGATGGCCAATAGACATATGGAAAAAAGAAAGAAAGAAAAGAAAGAAATGTCCACCAGGTCCCTAGCATGGACCCGACTGAATGAGCAGAAACCCTTCCCTTTCTTCATTAAGATGCAGGCCAGAAGGCTGGGCCTCTTCGCACCTTCTCCAGATGCACCGTCACCACCTTGCCGTCCTCAATGAGCCAGGAACTCTCCTCCACCTTCACCTCGTTGTAGAGCTCCCCGTCAATGATTGCAGGCTGCCCCTTGAGCCCCACCCGGAGATGCTTCCGCTGGATGTCCACCACTACATCCTTCCCTTTCAGCCGGAAGTTCACGCGGAAGGGCACTGCCAGCTGCATGGGACAGAGACAGTCAGGAGGGGCCCCAGGCTGGCTCCCTCACCTCTGCCCTGGCCCTGCCACTCACGTCCAGCTCCGACAGGGTCTGGGTCCAGCGATAATTGGACAGGTCTGCCCCATTGCCGAGATTGGGCTTCAGTTTCCCTTTGTCCTTCTCGTCCTCCTCCTCGTCTTCCTCAGCCTCCTGCTCATAGTCGGAGTGCTCAGCTACTTACTTGACAGACACAGACTGAAACTCTCTGGGCCAGGCCCAGGACTGGCACTGGACATACAACCACAAAATGAAACAGACCTGTCCCTGCCTACTCCATGGCGCACTGGGAGCATAGGTGAAACGTAGTTCTGATCTCTGAGAGGAGCTCAGACTGTTATAAGCATGTAATAAAGGACACAGCTGGGGGGCCGTGACAGTCAGAGATAAACCTATAGGACCCAGCTGGGGTGTCAAGCCAAAGGACTTAGAAAAACAAAAGGTCACGAAGTGACCATGAGCAGGGTTGTCCTAAAATAAAACCAGACACCCCCAGCTGGTGTGGCTCAGTGGTTGTGCGTTGACCTATGAACCAGGAGGTCACAGTTCCATGCCTGGTGAGGGCACATGCCTGGGTTGCAGGCTCCATCCCCAGTGGGGGCATGGCGTGCAGGAGGCAGCCGATCAATGATTCTTATCATTGATGTTTCTATCTCTCTCCCTTCCTCTCTGAAATCAATAAAAACATCCTTAAAACATTTTTTTTTTAAAAAATAAAACCAGGATGCCTAATGATCAACATCCTTTTTCTGTGTCTGTAGGGTTAAGACCCCTAGTCTCACATCAGAACCTCTGAAAAGCCAAATGAATGCCCCAAAAATCGTTTGTGAATCTGGACTTGAGTAAGTGGGAGAAGCTCTGAGGGGCTTGTTCCACAGATGTGTCAGAGTGACCCACCACAAAGGCCCAGGCTGGACCCCCAGACCCCAGGCCACCTGATGGCACCTGCACAGGCACTGACTGCCCTCTCTTGCTTTGGGGCTTTCTTGCCAAGGCTTAAGGCCAATGGATTTTTGGTGTTTTTAATACAAACCCTTTGGTCCAATATCTCTGAGTGAGATCTTGAAGTATGGGGAGGAACACAAAGCTGAGGGAAGGAGGGCAGGGGAGGGCATCCTGGAGACAGGGTAAGGCTGTGGAGTCCCTGGAAGTTCCCTACCCCTGGCTAGTCCCAAGCACCCCCAGTCCATCTCACCTGCTTCTCTGGTGAGCCAAGGCTGCCATTCTTGAGCTGGGCCTCATGATTCTCTGCATCCTTTTTCTATGGCAAAGGGAAAGCAGTTGGCAAGAGGGTCCCCTCTTCTAGTGCCAATAGTTGAGGGGACAGGGGAGGGAAGCCCACTCTTACCTGGTCAATCTCCAGCTGCAGCCTCTCTGCCTCCTCATCAGTCAGCTCCTTGATCTGAGGCCCAGAGCTCTCTGACTTGGCCTCCTTGGCCAGCCTGGCTGCCCGCTCCGCCTTCTCCCGCCGCTCCGTCTCCTGCCGAGCTCTCTTTTCCCGCCGGGCCTTCTGTGCCAGCTGGTTGTGGTGGTTGAAGGTCTGTGTGATGAGCTGGGGACGGAAGTGAAAGCAATGAGCCATCAAGATAGGGGTAGTATCCCAAAAGCACAGTCCCGTCTCTATCTGCTGGGTGCCTAAGCAAGGCACTGCACTTAGAACCCCAGTTTCCTCATCTAGAAAATGGGAAAATACACACATATCTGATCGAGTTGTAACAACAATATCTGCAAATACCTGGCTCGGTAGACAGTGGCTACTTTAAAAAACCAAAACAGTTTTGGCCTGGCTGGTGTGGCTCAATTGGCTGGGCATTGTCCTGTGCACCAAAAGATCACAGGTTCGATTCCTGATCAGGGCACATACCCAGGTTGTGGGTTCAATCACTGGTAGGGGTGCATATGGAAGGCAACCGATTGATGTTTCTCTCTCTCTCCCTCTCTCCCCGCAAAGTCAATAAAAAATGTATTTTTAAAAAACAACATTCGCCGAAACCGGTTTGCTCAGTGGATAGAGCGTCGGTCTGTGGACTCAAGGGTTCCAGGTTCGATTCCGGTCAAGGGCATGTACCTTGGTTGCGGGCACATCCCCAGTAGGGGGTGTGCAAGAGGCAGCTGATCGATGTTTCTCTCTCATCGATGTTTCTAACTCTCTATCCCTCTCTCTTCCTCTCTGTAAAAAAATCAATAAAAAATATTTTAAAAAAAACAACATTCTAACAACTAAGAGTATGGACATTAAAGTTGAACAACCTGGGTTCTAATCCTGGCTTTGTCACACAGTAGCTATTGTATTTTTAGCAAATTACTTAACCTCTAAAAGCTTCAAAACCTTCATCGGTAAGGATGAATCCCACCTCACAGGGTTGTTGTGCAGACAAAATGATCAGTGCTCTGAAAGTCCTTCAATAGATAGTGAAGCTATAAGAAGTCCAGACTCAACTCCTCTAAGAAGCCTTTCCTGAGCTCAGGCCCACTGACCCACTTGCTCTGACTGATCTCTCTTCCTCCTGCGTATGTCTCCAGGACTGCAGCCCCAGCTGTGCAGCACTCAGCACCACACCCAGGACTGCCACATTAGCAGAAGGCAGAGAGAGCTTTCTTTCTTTTCTTTCTTTCATTTATATTTTTATTGACTTGAGAGAGAAAGGGAGAGGGAGAAACATCAGTGATGAGAATCATTAGCTGCCTCTTGCATGACCCCTACTGGGCATCAAGCCGCAACCTGGCATGTGCCCCTGATGGGAATTGAACCTGGGACCCTTCAGTCTGAAGGCCAGTGCTCTATCCACTGAGCCAAACCAGCTAAGGCGAGAGAGCTTTCTTGAGGGAAAAGGAGCCTCTTCCTCTCCTCAGCCTGCAAGCTATCCATTTCAAATCCTTTCTCTCCCACTTTCCTTCCTAGGATGTTTCCAACCCATAGCCTGCTAGCTGGCCTCCCTGCTGCCCAAGAGCTACCCCAATACTACTGCCACCTGTCACTGCCTGTCAGTGTGGCCTTGGACAAGCGAACAACTTTGACATTTTCTAAGCCTGTTTCCTCACCTGTCATGAGGATCAAATATGACCAACATTCATCTAGAGCCTGGCACAGTCCTTGCCACATCACACAGCTTGCCTGGAGGAGGCTAACCCAATGTCAGCTTTGGGGGCCTGGGAGAAGTACTTTCTCTGCAATAAAAATACAATGGGAGCGATGGCTCCACCTCCGTTATACTAGTAGCCCTCAAAGTATGGTTTCCTCAACCTGCAGCATCAGTATCATCCAGAATTTGTTAGAAAAACTAAATCTTAGCGCGCCCCCCACCCTAAAAAAAAAAAATAATAATAATAATAATAAATCTTTGTCCCCACTCCAGACTTACTGAATCAGAAATATTAGAGGTTGGCCCAGCAGCCTATATTTTTAATCAGCCTTCCTGGCTAATTCTCATAAACACTGGAGAGTCACATCTAGATTTGAGTTCCTGGTCTACTACTTTTACCTGTGTGACCCTGTGGAGCAGCTTTCTCTGTGCTTCTATTTTAGTCTAAAATTGTTTTTTTAAGCTCTGGCCAGGTAGCTCAGCTGGTCACAGCATCGTCCCAATATGCCAAGGTTGTGGGTGATATCTCTGGTCAGCACACATGTAAGAATCAACCAACAAATACATAAATAAGTGGAACAACATACTCTCTCTCTCCCTTCCTCCCTCTCTAAAAATCAATAAATAAAAATTAAAAATAAATTAAATAAAAGTCATCTTGCACAGCTGTTCTTTGCCTAGAATGTCCTTGTTCCTACTCCCAGGTCACCTGGCAAACTCCTACTCATCCTCCAGGACCAGGTTAAGTGTCTCCTGAGTTTCACCTCTTTATCTTCGGCAGGCCCAGAAGAGTGTGGCAGTTCCTATAGCAGAATAGAACTACTATATGATCCAGCAGTCTCACTTCTGGGAATATACCCAGAACTCTATGTTGACCCACACACCTGGAGGCCTCACAGGCCACCCACTACATGATCAGTGGTCAATAAACCATCTTTCAAGAATTCCTGGGCCCGAGATGGAAGGATGAAGGAAGCTGAGAGGGCCTTGAGGTACTCCAGGTCACCAAAGTTACCCACAGGCTCCTGACCGAAGGTTCTGCCAAATGCCCTGTGACTTCTCATTCATTTAATGCCAATTCCTCCAGCTACCCCCAAATTCCCAACCCCATGCCATACTATAGTAGCTCTGTACTCTACAAAGTTAAAAGGGCACTGGACCCCCCCAAACCAACTGGGTTAATAAAATGGGATGTGCGAGAGAGAGAAATGAGCCACCTGAAGGCCATTTAATATAATCAGTCATGAGACAATTACACCAGCAGAGGCTGTTCCACCACAGGGCCTTGGTCCCAAGTCCCTAATCAGGGAGACCTTGAACTCAAGCCATTTGCTAACCAGTAGCCAAGGGTAGGCGGGAACAGGGTCCTCCCCTCTCCCAGCCCCAGTGAATCATGTTACATCCCATCCGTCCTATTCCTTCCTAGCTGTGAGGTTAGGTGAGGGCAGAGCTGAACCACAGGGCAGAGTTAAGACCAATCACAGCAGCCTCTGAAGCTACCACCCGGTCTCCTCCCACCATCTTTACCCAGCCCCAGCCCCAAGCAGAGACCCTAGGGGTATGTAGCCTACAGAGGTGCCAACTGACAGGCTGTCACAGTCAAGCTCTTTCACTGGAAGCATCCTTGGGACCCACAGCCCAGGAAAGTGGAGAAGGGGTGAGAAAAGCTGAGCTAGCTCTAGAAGACAGGCCCAGACTGCTCAGTGGAATATCGAACACAGGTTTTTCCTGGCCTAGGCTGGTAAAGAGTGGTTCCCACCAGTCTAACCAGAGAAGACACAGAATCCAATGGCTGAGATTCTGAACCTGTGTGTGGGAGAGGAGGGAGGTGGGGGACACGTCTGAAGATGACACACTTCTATTCTAGAACTTCATATAAATGGAATCTTACAATATGTGTTTCTTTTGTATGCTCATCTTCCTTTAAAAGGCTGAATAATATTCCATTATACGCATATATGATGTTTTGTTTATCCATTCATCTATCAATGGACAATTGGGTTGCTTCCACCTGGTGGCTATTATGAACAGTTCTGCTATCAACAAAACTTTCTCCAAAACCTTGCTTTCAATTCTTCTGGGTATATTCCCAGAAGTGAGACTGCTGGATCATATAGTAGTTCTATTCTAATTTTTCGAGGAACTGCCACACAGTTTTCCACAGCCGCACCATTTTACACTCCCACCTATAGCGCACAGGCTTCCATTTCTCCACATCCTCACCAACACTTGTTGGTTTGTGTTTTTTTTGACGGAAGACATCCAAATGGGTATGAGGTGGTATCTTTTGGTTTGATTTGCATTTCTCTGATAATAAGGAAAGTTGAGCATCTTTTATAAAAGTTTTTATAAAGAGCTACAACAATTCACTTTTACCAGCAATGTCCAAAGAGCAGCCTTTCCCCACATCCTTACAAGCAATTATTTAGAAAAATTTTGATAGGAAGAAAAGAGCATCTGTTTCTTTAACTTACATTTCCTTGACTACTTGTGAATTTGAGCATCTGTTCAAATGCTCTTTAGATTTGCTCTTCTTGTAATTGCCCATTTTTTGTTTATTCTTTTCTTGGCAATTTACAAGAGTTCCTGCACATTAAATCAGCTATTAAATTTTACCTGTCCTCTGCATTGCATTTTCCCAAATCTATTGTTTTTCAGTTGACTTTATATGTCAACATCTCTTTTGCCATACAAAAGTTTTCAATCTTTGAAGAGACAAACGGATACCTTTTCTTTCATAGCTTCTAGGTTTCTATTTGTAAGGCTTCCCCACACAAGATTATACATAGTTTCCCAGATTTCCTTACAAGACTCTGCTTGATCTGCACTTTATTATTACATAGGAGTTAAACAGATGGAAAATTTTGGTTTTTTACAAATAGCCACTTGTAGCGGCATGACTCATTAAATCATCCTTTGCCTACAGAAATGAATTGCCATATTAGATACATATTAAACCCTTATATATGCTAGACTTTTTCTAGGTTCTCTTTTCTGCTTCACTGGTGTAGACCTCTTTCTGTGCCCATACCATAATGATTTGATCATTATGGCTCTACTCAAATCTACAATCTCTTCTCCATAATTCCTCGCCCCCAAAGCTACAAAAACTAAAAGTGTTTCTGTACTTTTTCTAAGTTTGTGGCATGAAAGTATTTATAGTCTCTTATCTCCCACTTGGTATGAATATTGATAGACATTTCTCTGCAGAAATGTAAATGTGCCCTGGCTGGTATGGCTCAGTTGGTTGAGTGTCATCCCATGCACCAAGAGGTCACAGGTTCAATTCCTGGTCAGGGCACATTCCCTGGTTTCAGGCTCAATTCCCAGAAGGGGGCATATAGGAGGCAGCTAACTGATGTTACTCTCTCCCTCTCCCTTCCTCTCTCTCTAAAATCAATAAAAACTTAAAAAAAATTTTTTTTTAATGTGCTTGATTATAGGATGCTGCTCCTGACCTCTGGATTGGGGTATTGTATGAAATATAGAGTATATATTATTGCCTCGTAAAGTCAAAGAATTCTAAATCCCCAAAGCATCTGGCCCCAGGAGGTTCAGAAAAGAGGCTCTGAACTGGTATTTTCATATGCCAGGCACTTCATCAACATTACCTTCTTTTAAAAAACAAAACATGTTTTTATTAATTTTTAGAGAGAGAGGGAGAAGAAACATCGATGAGAGATAAACATTGATTGGTTGCCTCCTGCACACCCCCCACTGGGGATCAAGCCAGCAACCCGAGCATGTGCCCTGACCAGGTACTGCACCTTTGCCCTCTCAGTGCATGGAACAACACCATACTGGCCAGGGCTACATTTCCTTTTTATCCTCATGACAGCCCCATAAGAAGATTATCCCTGCTTGTAAGAAATTGAGGCTCAGAGAGATAGTAATTCAGATGCCACACAGTTGTCAAGTGGGAAGTGAAAAGACCAGGATTCAAACTCACATCTGCTTGACTCCAGAGCCTTTGCTCTTTCACCACTATACCTGGAGATGTACCTGGCAGATCTACGCCATAGTGTGGTCAACACAAAGGAGTTACTGTGTTGCAACTGGAGACCAGGTGGAAAGGCTGGACAGGTTTATGCCTGCCTAAGAGTCGGACCAACCTCCTGGGAAAGAGCTGAACCTACAGTAATTAAGAGCCAAGGAGCATAACAAGATGTAAGAAGTGACCTGCAGACAGCCGGTAGCTATCATCACCAAAATACTCTGAGGCTTCTTAATATTAATCTCCTTCCCTTCTACCAGGTACATCTTACTCATCCTTCATGCCTCGCACATTACTTCCTCATTAAGTCTTCATAAGCCAGTGGTCGGCAAACTCATTAGTCAACAGAGCCAAATATCAACAGTACGATTGAATTTTCTTTTGAGAGCCAAATTTTTTAAACTTAAATTATATAGGTAGGTATTGTTATTAACTTAATTAGGGTACTCCTAAGCTGGCCTTTGCTAAAAACTCAAGGGGCCAAAGAGCCGCATGTGGCTCAAAAGCCGCAGTTTGCCGACCGCTGTCCTAAGCCCACAGCCTAGGTTAATACTCATTTTAAGCTCCCAGGGCTTCTGCCCTAACACCTACTTCTTCATTTTCCTTTCCTATTTTTATTTTTGTGGGGGGTGCTATACTGTGAGATCCATGAAAACAAAGGCCATGTCTGTATTTGCCTCTGTAATCCTGAAGGATTTGGCATAGTATCTAACACAGGCAAAGTATTAAATGTTCAATAAATATTCATTGAAAAAAAATTTAATAAATATTTATTGAACAAATGAATAACTGCTGGTATTATAAGGTAGTTTGGCCCACAGAAAAAATGGGAGGTGCTAGTGCTAATACACAAGAATATTTGAGATAGTCCTGACTGGTTTGGCTCAGTGGATGGAGCGTCGGCCTATGGACTGAAGGGTCCCAGGTTTGATTCTGGTCAGGGGCATTACCTTGGTTGCGGGCACATCCCCGGTGGGGTGTGTACAAGAGGCAGCTGATCGATGTTTCTAACTCTCTATCCCTCGCCCTTCCTCTCTGTAAACAATCAATAAAATATATTTTTTTAAAAATTTAAAAAAAGAATATTTGAGATAGAACAGGTCCTATAGATCAGAGTCCACCTTTCTTCCATTTTAGAGATATGAAAAACTGACAAGACCAGAAAAATGGTGAGAAATCAACCAAGCCACACAAGTAGGCCAAGAACCTGGGACTCCTAGCCCAGGTCTGCAAGATACATTATAGTGCATTCTAGATCCTGAGAGCCCTGACGCTACAGAAAAGGGTTTGCAAAATGTCTCCTTCTTGTTACTACGTCTCCTAAGTTTAAGTGAAAACAAGTACTATGGTTATAAAAATCATAGTTAAGTTAGGTGGCACCATGATTTACCAATCTTCAAAAATGTAATTCCAGTGTGGGCTCTTTCTGGAGCATGTCCACCTGCCCCCCTCTGCATCCCCCAGGCATGTTCCTCTACCTTTCTTTTTTTTTAAAAATCCAACTGGAAAAAAAAAATCCTCACCTGAGAATATGTCTCTATTGACTTTCTAGAGAGGAAGGGAAAGGGAGAGAGAAACATCAATTGGTTGCCTCCTGCACATGCAGCAACTGGGGTTCAAACCTGCAACTAGGTATGTGCCTTGATCAAGAATCAAAACTAGCCGAAAGTGGTTTGGCTCAGTGGATAGAGCGTCGGCCTGCGGACTGAAGGGTCCCGGGTTCGATTCCGGTCAAGGGCATGTACATTGGTTGCAGGCACATCCCCGGTGGGGGGTGTGCAGGAGGCAGCTGGTCGATGTTTCTCTCTCATCGATGTTTCTAGCTCTCTATCCCTCTCCCTTCCTCTCTGTGAAAAATCAATAAAATATATTTAAAAAAAGAAAAGAATCAAAACTAGCCCTAGCTGGTATGGCTCAGTGGATAGAGCGTCGGCCTGCGAACTGAAAGGTCCCAGGTTCGATTCTGGTCAAGGGCACGTGCCCAGGTTATGGGCTCGATCCCCAGTGGGGGACTTGCAGGAAGCAGCCAATCCATGATTCTCTCTCATCATTGATGTTTCTATCTCTCTCTCCCTCTTCCTTCATCTCTGCAATCAATAAAAATATATTTAAAAAAAGAAAAGAACCTGCAACATTCCGGTGCATGGGACGATGCTCCAATCTACTGAGCCATACCAGCCAGAGCTGCCTTTCTTTTTCCTAAACTCCAAGGGCCCTTCTTTTGCCTCTGTAACTATTTCCTGAGCCCACGTAGCCTGGTTGGCTCACTTCTTCCACAGCTCACTTCCTCTACCTCTGTGACTTTCTAAATGAACTTTGGCTTGTAAAAAATAAATAAATGTAACTACAACCTAAGGAATCAGAAGTTCAAGGTCTTCGAACCTGTACCACAAAATACAATTACCAAATCCTTGAACTTTGGGTCACAATCCCTAGGAAGACTGGAATTGGTTGGCTTTGAGTTTTCCTATATTTCTGTCTTCTAAGCTCAGTTTCTAACATTTGCCCACTCTCACCGCCCAGCAAGGTAATTAGATAAAACCTACACAGTGGAAAAGGAATCAGGAAGCATGGTGTCAGGGGCAGAAGGCAGTTTACAACTGCCTTGGCTCTCCTGCAACTGCACTCAAGACTTTGGATAAAGTGCCAAATACCCCAGAGCCAATTTCCTCATTTGTCAAGTGAGGATAGTAACACCTACCCCTTTGGAACTGCTAAAGGATCATGAGAAATAGGGGAGATTAAGCATCTGGCAGGAAGAAGGGCTTCAATAAATGAAGCTTGCTTAGCTTCCCTGACTCTTCGCTCTTGGCATTTTACTTCTGCTGAAGTTATTATGCTGAAGAAAGGCCAGGTGAGCTTTTCTTCTGAATAAACAGAACTACCAAAGGAACAGCAGCTCCCAATACTCACCTTCTCTGCCATCCCCTCTTCTCCTCCAACGAAAAAGTCTGTTTTGCGTCGAAGAAAGCTGAAGAAGGTGTTCACAAGCTGAAAAGACAGAAGAAGACTGGAGCTATGGAGATGTCCTACTGGGAGCCCAGCAACTGCACAGAAGTCAACTTCCTTAGTCTACGAGGGAACTTAGAGCTTGACTATTTCATCCCTGAGCCTCTCAACTGAGAAATCCTCTCAAACAGGCCTAACATTAGTCACTTCTGCCAGAAAGCCTAATTTAACCTTACCTATATCACCTGAAAGGCAGATTTCTCATTTCTCCTGTATATGTGTGCGCATGTTTCACATTCCTTGTTGCCCTAGAGGCAGCCTAAGGATAGGGAAGACTCCTCCTGCATACAGGGCTTAGAAAGCTTGGAGACTTGACTATGGGTGGTGAACACACAATACAATATACAGATGATGTATGATAGAACTGTACACTTGAAACCTATATAATTTTATTAACCGGTCACCCTGATAATTTCAATAAGATGTAAAAATAAAAAATATAATTAAAAAAAAAAAGAAAAAATATCAAGAAGACAGACAATAAACAGGAATCAGACAAGGAAGCAAGATAATTTCAGATGGGTATAAGTTTTAAGCAAGAAATAAAGTGGTCTTGCCCTAGCCAGTTTGGCACAGTGGATAGAGTGTCAACCTGTGGACTGAAAGGTCTTGGGTTTGATTCTGGTCAAGGGCACATGCCCAGGTTGCAGGCTTGATCCCCAGTGTGGGGCGTGCAGAAGGCAGCCAATCAATGATTCTCTCTCATTGATTTTCCTCTCTCTCCCTCTCTGATATCAATTTAAAAAAAAATTTTTTTTTTAAAGAAAGAAACTGGTCTTGTTATAGAGCAGTAATCCTTAAGATGTGGTCCAGAGATCTCAGGATCCAGAGAGACATTAATTTGTCTTTTTCATCTCATTTCCTCACAAGTGTATATACAGTGGAGTTTTCCAGAGGCTACATGCCATGTGATACTGCAAGACTGAATGAAGAAGCAGACAGGAGAATCCAGCAAAATCTGTTTTCGATTAAACCAAACATTAAAGAGATTTAGCCCCCAAAAAGTAAAATAATGCTTCTCACTAAATTTGTTTTAGAAAGTTATTTTCCATAAAGAATGTTATTAATATTAGCATGCAATGAGTTTATTGGTGTTGTTTTTTTCCAATGAATTCATAAACAAGTTTTAAAAAAAAAGCCTGGGGCTAGCTTTCCTCTCCCAAGAGTAAAAAGCCCAAGTACAGTGGCAACAGCTGAGTTATTAGGGCAGAGCCAGAAGGAGGGGAGCAAATGAAGCCACTTCAAAGAAGGTTAAGACCAACTAACTCTGGCTGGGGCACCAGTGTAGCAAGTGAGTAAGAGCATGGGTTTGAGTAGCAGATTGGCATATATTAGGTCTGTGACCTTGGGGAAGTTTCTTAACTCTGTGAAACAGAAATAGCAGCAGGACCTATTTCTAGGTACCTTGCAAGGATCAAATGAGATGTTGGAGGTGAGGGCCTTACAGTGCCTGGCCTGGAGCAAGAGCCCTGTTGCTTCAATAACTCACAAACAGGCACCACAAACCATGGCTTATTCTGTCTACATCCCCAATGCCTGGCACCAAATCTGGCTCAGAGTACATGCTTAGTAAAACGTTTGCTGAGTGAAAAATCTAGTGGTGACCTAGGGTAAGCACATATAAGCCCTTTTATTTGCCCAAATGAATGATTCCAAATCTGATGCTACAACTTATTTTAATGGTTTCAACTCCTGCTTCTAGACACTTTAAATTCATTCAAAACTGAATTCATACCCAAATTCAGTTTTGTGTCAACAACTTAGGGGGGGAGGAGGGAGAGAACCTTTTCATACTTGCAAATTGGTAACTCTCTTCCCACCTCAGAGGGCTTAGGAGTCTTTGGTCACCATAGGCACCTGGGTAAAAGATGGGAATGGAAAGCTCAGTGAAAACTTGCCCCAGTGAGGGAGAATTAGCAAAGAACTGTAGAAAGCACACAGGCCTAAGGAGTCTGGTCCCTTTAGGTCAGGAACCTGTTGGATAATCTTGAGCAAGTTCTCTTGGTCTCTTTACAGAACGAGAGTTTTGGACTGATTTTAATGGGCTTTTCTATCGCTAACTTTCCATGTTTCTGGTCCAAAATATCCAACTCCAGAAGCAATACTAGTTGGTCCATAGTGTTCATACACTAAACAAAATAACTATGTGTTATTTCGTGTGGTCACTAGGTATGAATTATGCTTTTGAAAAGCTCTTGTAAGCTCCATCAGGCCAAGGAGAGGTTTTTGCTCGGGTCTGAATCCCCGGGTCCCAATCCAATGAGTGTCTGACACACATCAATCATTCAACAAATTTCACTTCAAGACACTACTCTCCTACAAAGATTCAGAAAATAGGGATTCACAACTCTTTTACGAACACAAAGAAACTAAGGCTTGGAGACATGTAAGGGTCCCAAGTGGGAGTGGTGGAAATCAATTGTGAATCCAGGCCTTTAATTCCCCATTCAAGGCCTAAAAAAAATACGTGTAAACATCACCCCGCCCCCCTAACCCTACCCCACACACACTCCTCGGCTCGCTCCAAGTCAGTAGCTGCAAATCTCAATGTCTGGGATGGTTGCTGGGATGTTCTTTGCAGGCAGCCAGCCATCAGAGAGGAAACGTGGCCCTAAGAATGTGTGAGACTTAGGGGAGGGGAATCTCACGGCTCTGGGGGTTTTCCAGGGACGCCGGAGTTGCTAAGATAGGAACTACTGAGCAGTGCCCGGGCCCCGAACTGATAGGAAGGGGACAACACATTAGGCGGGGAGACCAGACCGGAAGCCGGGGCGCGGGGAGGCTGTGGGGAGGGGGAGCCCTGAAGCCCGGAAGGCCCAAGCGTGGATCTCGGCCCCTGAAGGAGAAGGGCTGAGGGAGCCTGACTAGGGCCGCCGGGGTGGGCGGGCTCCGATAAAGCAGGCCCGGCCGATGCCGCGCGGGCCGTTACCTCCTGCACGCCGCCCTCATGCTGCTGCGCCATGGCCAGCAACATGCCGTCGAACCGCTCTTCCTCCTGCTCTCCGCCCATCGTGTCGGCCGCTAGCCACGCTCCGAGATACGAGCTCCGCACTGGCGTCCCGCGTCCTCCCAGCTCCTACGTTTCGCGTCCGGCCCAACGACTCCAGTCCTCCGCCTTCCGCAGCGGAGCCGGAAACACGCACGCGTCCCGCCGCTCCGGCCCGCCGGCTCGCCCTCTCTTCCCGCCTTCCTCTCGGCTAGCGACCATTGAGCGCGCGGCCAACAGCCCGCTTCGCCGACCATTGGCCAACTTACTGAGCCAATCAACGAGAGCGTCCAGGAAGCGGTGGGCGGGACCGAGGGCCCGGGAGTTTGGAGTGAGTTGCTATGGTCACCAGACGCTTTGGAGCCTTCCAGAAATCGATGCGCTAAAAGGGGGTGAGGGGAGTGTTGGGAGTTAAAAAAGGACAAACTTTGCTCGCTCGCCTTGAGAGTGACCTCCCAGTTTGTAGAAGGGTTGAGCTGAAAGTGTCAGTCATCTCTTCCAGTCCTCCCAGAAAGGAGAAGGGACCTGCCCGAACAGCCTACCTGCCTCCGTCATTACAAACTCCACCATAGACGTACACGAGGTTCAGAAGCACTGGCCCCGAGCTTAAAAGGACTCTGTGCTTGGTTTGATGCTCTTCTGTCGCAGTCCTGAAATTCTTAATACTTTTTAAACAAGAAACCTCACATTTTCATTTTGCACTAGGCCTTGCAAATTGTGTAATGAGTGTTGTATTCAACCTTCACTCCTGTTAATGTGGGAAACAGGTCCCAAACATCTAAGCCCAATTTTTCCACTTTGCAGTGAATTTCATCATCCTAGTCTTTTAGGGACTTTACCCTTATTATTATCCTTTCTTTAACTTCTGTCTCACAAATTTGTTTCTTCTGGATCATTCCCTTTAACTTTCAAACATGCTTTAATGTCACTTACTTTTTTACTATTACGTGACCCACTTTCTCTTTCTACCACCTCAATTCACAGAAAAACTTGGAAAAATTGCTATACTTGTTTCTCTACTTCCTTACTTTCCATCTCACCTTAGTTTAATAAGTCTTTTCTTAAAAGCCACTGAACAATGTTATAATGATCTCCATCCATGCCAAGTCAATGGACCATTATTATCTTTCTCAGCTTCTCAGCTGCATTTGACACAGTTGACCCCTTCCTTCTTGCTTAAGAAAACACCCAAGGATATTTTTCCATTGATTTTTAGGGAGAGTGGAAGAGAAAGGGAAAGACAGAGAGAAACATCGATGTGAGAGAGAAACACATCAATAGGTTGCCTCTTGCACGTGATGCGGAGCCTGCAACCAAGGTATGTGCCCTTGACCAGAATCGAACCCGGGACCCTTTGGTCCGCAGGCCGACCTCTATCCACTAAACCAACCTGATTAGGGCTCATGTTTTTTATTATATATGTATAGGTATAGAACTAAATAGAAATGTGTGTGTGCATGCACATTCACCTACGTTCCTTAGCCCTGGGAGGGCCTGGGAGCAGTGACATGTAATAGCAATGAGCAGATCTTGGTTTCTAAATATGACTCTAGTGCCCAGATCATGGTTTTTAAATACTATTCTCCACTGAAAGATTAAACTAGAGCTTCTTGGCATAGTGGTTGACTTCAGTGGGCTGGAAAAATGACATCTTGTTATACCAGAAAATAAAGGGTGTTCAGAGAATGACGGGGAATGTCAAAAAGATATAGACTCCAGCTTGAATGGGACTCCCATTGGCCAAACCTGTGACAACCTGGCATCAAAATAAATAAGGATAATAACAGTTTACAAGCCACTGAATGAAATAGGAGACCATGAGTTCATACTTAAATACATACACACACATGCATACATACATTCAAAGTATGAGGAGGAATAGCTGCATTATTTCAAAATGCCTCCTCACAAAACACTGATTCATGACAAAGAGGAAAGAGAAACTATAGTGAAGTTTGGCAGACATCCTTCAATCAGTGACCAAAGTGGCACAAATGGAAATGTGTGCTCCCTGATAGGATGTATCAAGAACACAGGCCCTAGCTGGTTTGGCTCAGTGGATAGAGCGTTGGCCCTCAAACTGAAGGGTCCCGGGTTCTTTTCCAGTCAAGGGGATGTACCTGGGTTTCAAACTTGATCCCCAGCCTGGTCAGGGTGTGTGCAGGAGGCAACTAATCTATGTGTCTCTCTCACATCAATGTTTCTCTCTGTGTGTCTCTCCCACTCCCTTCCACTCTCTGTAAAAACCAATGGAAAAATATATTTGGGTGAGAATTAGCAACAACAACAAAAAGAACACAGCATTGCTTCTGTGATATTCCTACTAAAGACACATCACTTGAATCTAATCATAAGGAAGCCTCGAACAAACCCAAATTGAGAGCCTTGCTACCAAATAACTACAACTCTTTCAAAGCATCAAGGTCTGAAAGGCAAGGGAAGACTGAGGGAAAGTTTCCTGACTGACAGACTAGGAGACATGATAAAAAATGCACTGTGAGCCCTAGCCGGTTTGGCTCAGTGGATATAGCGTCAGCCTGTGGACTGAAGAGTCCCAGGTTCGATTCCGGTCAAGGGTACATGCCCGGGTTATGGGCACAATCGCCAGTAGGGGGTGTGCAAGAGGCAGCCAATTAATTATTCTTATCATTGATATTTCTACCTCTCCCTTCCTCTCTGAAATCAATAAAAATATATTTTAAAAAGAAAGAAAAGAAAAGGAAGGAAGGAAGGAAGGAAGGAAGGAAGGAAGGAAGGAAGGAAGGAAGGAAGGAAGGAGGAAGGAAGGAAGGAAGGAAGGAAGGAAGGAAGGAAGGAAGAAAGAAAGAAAGAAAGAAAGAAAGAAAGAAAGAAAGAAAGAAAGAAAGAAAGAAAGGAAGGCACTGTGAAATTCTGGACTGAGCCCTTTCACTGTAACTTATTTCATGGGAACATTTGATGAAACTGAAGTAGGGTCTGATATTAGATGTTCAATTACACACTCAAGTATTTGAAAGTTCTGAGGCATCAGGTTTAGTAATTTACTCTCAAATGGTTCAAGGTTTTTTAAAAAAGTTCCCTGTACTGTACTTGCAACCTTTCTGTGTTTGTAATAGTCTCAAAATAAATAGTATTGACATGTGAAGAAGTGAGCAAAAAGCATACAGCTAAAACACATTGGCAAATATTGTCAGGCAACTGGTCAGTAGAAGTATTTTGTTATTCTCCTAGGTTTGAGATGTTTCTGTTTTCAGTCAGTTTATTTTACTTTGTAATTGGTAGTAACTTATTTTCTCATTTTAAATATCCACTTTTATACCTGCTTTTCTATTATTAAAGAGGGTGCTCCAAATTGCATAGGCTTCAGGTCCCATAAAAGCAATACCCACTATAGGGGTATTGCCTTTCTTGCCACCCTTTTAAGGATGAGGAAACTGAAGCACAGAAATCTCAAATGACTTGCCCAAGGCCACTCAGCTAAGTGATGGAGCAGGATTTAGACCCAGCCAGTCTGACTCCAGAGTCTCCTTTGAGGGATGCTGAGAGGATTCAGTGAGAGAAAAAAAAAGACATGACAGGAACTTTATAAATGTAAGGATTAAGATTATTAACAATCAAATGAAAAATGCATGCCTGTTTATCTGCTGAGGCCTGGTTCCTTAGGCAGAGGCAATGGGGAGCAAAGTCCTAATGTATGCCAGAAGCTGCTTGGAATATGACATCCTGGACCTCACTTTGTCCACGCAGCAGCCCTGCAGGCAGGCGTTCCTGTTCCAGATGAAGCTCCGGAGGCCCACAGAGACTTGGGGATCAGCTCAAGATAACACAACTGGGATCCAGGAACAGAAGTCAGGGACGGTGATAGCTGCCCAGGCTGGGCTTGGCAAGGTCCACAGACATGACACAGCCAAGGACCTTCCCGCCATTCTCACACTCCATGTCCCACCATCTGAGACAGTTGCCAGGGACAGTCGCCATGTGGCTAGTGGCAGAACAACATTTCTGCCTAGATCATAGGTGGGCAACATTTCCAGACAAGGCAGTATCAAGTGGGGGCCCAGGTAGCCACCAACTCTGAGAAACTGGGGCCACACAGCTCTGGCTGCACAATTGGGCCAATGGGTCCAGAAGAACAAACAAGGACTTTGAAATCAGACAGATCTGGGCTCTCCCTCTTCTTAGTGGCATGACCTTGGGCAATTCACTTCACCTCTTTGAGTCTCAAAAAAGTAAAAATCTTACTCATAGGGAAGACCTGAATATTTGAGTAGAAAGTTCCTGGCACATAGTAGGTATTCAATAAACAGCAGCCATATTTTATTACCCTTCTGCAAGGGCTTCTCAGCAAATACAGCCTCTCAGGAGCTCTAGAAATCCAGGCTGGGGAAAGAGAGTTCTTAAGGATCTTATTTCTGCAGGGCCTCCAGAACTGGAGTCAGAGGAAGGGGCCTCCTCAACTGCACAGCGGACAAAGTCCTCGCAGCCCCCCAGGGTCCTGGCTCCCTTCCCTATAGCCTGTTCCTTACCGAAAACAGGAGCTGAGCCCCAAGGTTAGGCAAACAAGCTAGTGATAAGGCACTTCCAGGTTGGGCCTGTGTTCAAGGCTTGTCTAGCTCTGGAGCTGACATCTCAGCTTAGCAAGGGTCCTGCAGGCACCAGTAGGGACACCTGCCATGGCCACCTGCTGAATGTGCACCTGAGGCCTTGGTGCCCTGGTACAGCTTGGGTTAATGACCCTGTTTATCCACTTGAGTCATCCGATAAGGGACAGCCGGGGCAGCGAACGGGCGGCCCCATGCCCTGCACCATCCACTTCATTGACTAAAGTGATATCAGGGCCACGTGAAGCTTCCAAGTCCCCTCCCCCAGCACTTCCCCACCAGTCCTGCCAGGGTCAGTGTGTGGTTGTTTCTTTCTTTTTTTTTTTTTTTCAATGAACATGACTTTCTAGAGTCAAGGTTGTTGAACCATTCCCCCCTCCTACCATTGGGGATATAAATAGCACCCACAGCGCAGATCAGAGGGCTCAGAGGGCGGGAGAGCTGGAAGGAAGGAGGAACAGATTCTCAACCATGAACTCCAGTCAGCCGGGGACCTGTCCATGCCAGCATGCTGCAGGGCGCCCAGCCATTCTGTATGCACTTTTGAGCCCCAGCCTCAGGGCCAGGCCTTCTGTGCCCCCAGCCCGTAGGCATTGCCTCTGCAAGCAGCACCGGCCTGTCCAGCTGTGTGCTCCTCATCGCACCTGCCGGGAGGCCTTGGACGTTCTGGCCAAGACAGTGGTCTTCCTCAGGAACCTGCCATCCTTCTGCCAGCTGCCCTTCCAGGATCAGCAGCAGCTGTTGCGGGACTGCTGGAGCTCTCTCTTCCTGATCGGGTTGGCCCAAGACACTGTGACCTTCGAGGTGGCAGAGGCCCCTGTTCCCAGCATACTCAAGAAGATCTTGCTGGAGGAGCCCAGCAGCAGTGCAGGCAGTGGCCAGCAGCCGGATCTGCCTCGGCCCTCACTGGCTGCGGTGCAGTGGCTTCAGTGCTGCCTGGAGTCCTTCTGGAGCCTGGAGCTGAGCCCTAAAGAGTATGCCTACCTGAAAGGGACCATCCTCTTCAACCCTGGTGAGTTCCTGGACACTCCAGGATGAGGGCCAAGGCTGGAGGGGGACAGGGCCCAGCCAGGGAAGACACCTTCTAAGGGTTTGACATTCATTATCTCTTTGTGTCCTTATTACAACAGTCATCTCATGAAAGGGGCTCAGAGAGGCTAAGTGACTTGCTGAAGGTCACAGCCAGGTAGGGGCAGAAATCAGGTCTGTTTACACCAGAGACTGGCCCTTGCCATTCTGCCCCCCAAAAATTTGCCCTAACCCACAAGGAGGGTAGGTATAGGAGAGGGGGAGGGGCAGACACAGCTGTGCCTTAATCACAGGTAATCTCTGGGTTCAGAAAGATCATATAGAATAGAGGAATGAAAGTGAGTGGATGTGGGGGAGGAGAGGTAGGAGCCTTTATAAAATTCAGCTAGGAGAGCAATGGATAGAGGTAGTGTTCTTTGTAATCTGGAGAGCATCTAGATGATAAGTCCTCACCACGAGGCCCTTAAGAAATGTGTAAATTATAATAATTATAATAATAGTAGGGAAATACCCATACTACACTTACCATATGTTAGACCCAATTCTATGGTTTTACATATACAGCTCATAACGAACCTAAGAGACAGGTATTTATATCCAATTTATTTTATTTTTAAAATATATTTTTATTGATTTCAGAGAGGTAGGGAGAAGGGGAGAGAGATAGAAACATCAATGATGATGTGCTGAAACCGGTTTGGCTCAGTGGATAGAGCATCAGTCTTCGGACTGAAAGGTCCCAGGTTCGATTCCGGTCAAGGGCATGTACATTGTTTGCGGGCACATCCCCTTCCCCGGTAGGGGGTGTGCAGGAGGCAGCTGGTCGATGTTTCTCTCTCATCGATGTTTCTAGCTCTCTATCCCTCTCCCTTCCTCTCTGTGAAAAATCAATAAAATATATTAAAAAAAAAAATAAAAAGAAGCCGAAACCGGTTTGGCTCAATGGATAGAGCGTCGGCCTGTGGACTCAAGGGTCCCAGGTTCGATTCCGGTCAAGGGCATGTACCTTGGTTGCGGGCACATCCCCAGTAGGGGGTGTGCAAGAGGCAGCTGATGGATGTTTCTCTCTCATCGATGTTTCTAACTCTCTATCCCTCTCTCTTCCTCTCTGTAAAAAATCAATAAAATATATTTTTAAAAAAACACCTCTTCTTAAAAAAAAAAGAAAAGAAAAAGAAAAAGAAACATTAATGATGAGAGAAAATCATTGATCAGCTGCCTCCTGCACACCCCCTACAGGGGATCTAGCCCACAACCCTGGCATGTGCCCTTGACTGGAATCAAACCCGGGACCCTTCAGTCTGCAGGCTGATGCTCTATCCACTGAGCCAAAACGGCTAGGCTATACCTATCTTACAGATGAGGAAACCAAGGCACAGAGATGACATAATTTGCCCGAGGTCACACAGCTAATAAGTGATAGCCTGGGATTCAAACTCAGGCAGCCTGGCTCTTCACCATTACTCTATACTGCCTCTCCATAAATGGATGGATGAATAAAATGATAAGTAAATAGAGGAAGTAGTAAGGGGCCTCAAAGGCTGAGCTGTGGCCTCAAGTCTGGGGCCAGTCTCACCCTGTCGTGGCAGGGAGTGGGGAGCTCATCACCCCTCTTTACCCTCTGCCTACAGACATGCCAGGCCTCCATGCCTCCTCCCACATCTGGCATCTGCAGCAAGAGGCTCATCGAGCACTATGTGAGGTCCTGGAGCCCTGGTGTCCAGCAGGCCAAAGCCGTTTGGCCCGTGTCCTCCTCATGGCCTCCACCCTCAAGTCCATTCCACCCAGCTTGCTTGGGGATCTCTTCTTCCGCCCTATCATTGGAGATGTTGACATCGCTGGACTACTCGAAGACATGCTTTTGCTGAGCCGACCTGCTCCAGCCCAAGCAGAGATCAGCTGTAGCCTGGGCAGAAGCTGGCTGCAATGATTTGGCCAGGTTATCCCCAGGAGTGACCCAATGCTCCCAGAGGAGGCAAGCCTGTACAGACCCTGGCCCAGCTAGATGGACTGTATGAATCCTCACTCAGCCACACCTCATCTTGGCCTTCTTCGGTTTGGACATAGTGCTCCAGCTGTCTGGCTGGCCCTTGGTAGTCCCCAGATTCTCTGGGAAAAGATTCCTATCCTCTCCTGGAATGGCAATGGAAGCTGAGACTGTCCGTTGGGCCAGACATTCTACTGACTTTGTACAGAACTGACTTAAGTTATTTGTTTTTGTAATAAAAGGTTTTACATCCATGGAGCCTGACACTGTGGAAGGGACCTTTGTGCGTGTGGAAGAGACCTTCTCGTCTCAGCCCCCAGCTCCCAGCCCCTATCAGAGGGAGCCCCAGAGGAAGGAACCATGAGGGATGCAGGAGCCAGGCCTCAGAGAACTGGGATATTAATTTTAGAGTGGAATATTTCATTTCTGGGGATATTTATTTTGCATGGGTCTGAATCCAGAGAATAGGATCAGTTCAGGACCCCGTCACCTTCTTGTCTTTATCTTTGGGGGGAAGGGGTTTCTCTTTGTCCACAAACCCCTCACTGATCCTTCCCCTCCCTCAGCTCCTGCCCCCTAAAGGCTCCCTCTCACCTCAGGGAGAGTCAGATCATAGCCAATAAAGAAAACTGAAACAGACAAGGTCACTGGAATTTCTGTAGTTTGGCATCATTCACTTGCCCCATGCCTGCAGACAACAGAAGAGGATGATCCATTGTTCTCCCAATGGGAGAGGTCAAGGACACCCTGGGCTGGCCTGGCAGCTGCTCAAAGGTCAAGGCAAGCAGAGATTTAGCTGCCACATTAGCTGTTAAAGTCTGAAACATTTTCATGACAGTTGGTTCACAGCTACTGCTCAAGCTCCCCCAGCTCCCTTGCACTGCCCCTGTATCCCTCCCAGTCCTTCTCCTGGAATCCATTCCCATTGTCCAGCGACTAGAGAGACAATGGTTGGCATAGCATGGCCTCCAGAACTGCTCCATTTCAGGGCACGGCTTATATCTGTACTGACTGGTCAATCTCTGTTCCTCACTGTTTGCTAAATATTTTGAATAGCATCCAGGACAGGGTGACTGACCTGCAGGGTGGACAGGAGGGAATGATAACAACACACATGCCTATAGGACCCCCTTTCAGACCTCCTCCTTTCTCTGGCAGTAAGGCCTATCTCGACCAGGTCCCACCCCCTTCACCAACACAGTTTGAATTCTTCTCACGGGGGACAAGTTAATTATTGCTCAATGAGAGGTCATTCACTCAGGGACAAGTCTAGGAGCCAAGCAGCTGAATTGGTCCTGTATGCGTTATGGACACCCAGTGGCAGCAGCAAGGCCCCCTGTCCCTTACCTATCAACCACTCATCACTCAGAAACCCAGAATGAGACAGAAACACACAACTCAGACACACAAAACTCAGACCTACAGCTCTCTCACACACACACCCATACACTACTCAGACACACCTACACAGATCCATAAAATAGACACTCCATTTACCCACACACAGCAAGGAAATACAGACACACTTACTCAATGACATACAACAGACCCAACCAAACACATTCACACTACAGAGAAATGCACCCAGGCCAGATGATCACGCATACACCCCTGTACCCAAGGGTGGGACACACAACATAGAGACACCCTCACACCAGGACATGTTCTCCATCGTTTTTGTGTCATAGTAGAAGGAAAAGTGACCCCCAAAATAGGCAGACCTGCATCTGCACATCTACCAGGTCTGCTCAGAGGCTGCAAATCCAGGCCAAACGGCTCTGCCTGGCATTTGGGGCCTCCACTACTCAATCAACCCCTTTCCCTATGGTGACCCCAATATCCACTCTCCTCTCAACCAGATCATGCCTATTCAACAGTTCCTCCTAGCCAGGACCTAATCAAATCCCCAAATGGAAGCATCCTTTAGAGCCCAGAACGAGTCCTGCATCTCCCTTAACCCCTTATCCCCCTCCAGACACCACAGACCCAGACCTCAGGCCCTCAAGCACTCCGCCCTGCCCTGCCCTGCCCTTCCCAGCATTTTGGCACACACCACCTCCTCTCACCTTGCAGATGCAGGAGGCCATTCTTTCCAGAGCAGATGCCTTGTCTCCCCACAGGAGGTTCAGGGATTTGGGGCCATTTTATTGTTTGTGTCTCTTCACTAACTGATCCCATGGATTTACTGTTGCACCTCTTGGAACCCTCAGGCTGAGTCTTCTGGCCTTTTCCCCTCCTCCAACCTTGAAAAGCCATTAATTAGAAGGCATTCCTCTCCACTTCCCACCCCTGCCTTTCCCCCTCAACTTATGTTTCCATCACCCAAATAACTTCCCTTATTAACCCTATCTTGCCCCTTTTCAAATTTCTTCCCTACTCCTCCCTGTGATTTGGGAGCTACACTTAAGTCTGTTTCTCATCTGTATCTCAAGTCACTTCTGACACCCTTCCCAAGCTACCTGGAAGAAACACAAAGACAAATATAGCAAAACTAAAGAGAGAATTGTAGGACAAGGCAAGAAGGAAAAGAATGCTTCCTCTGTGAAACCGCAGGCTTTCCAAAGGTGGGGGACTGTTTCTCCGCTATCAGCATCTTAGGAGTGGGACCTGTGTCTCATCAACCAGGGAGAGTAAGAAAGAAACAGGCTCAGACAGGGTTTAAAACTTACTCAAGCCCGGCTGATATGTCTCTGTGGTTGAACATTGACCCATGAACTAGGAGGTCAGGTTCAACTCCCAGTTAGAGCACACGCCTGGTTGCAGGCTTGATCCCCAGTGGGGGGAATGCAGGAGGCAGCCAATCAATGATTCTCTCTCATCATTGATGTTTCTATCTCTCTCCCCATCTCCCTTCCTCTCTCTGAAATCAACAAAAACATCTTTTAAAAATTAAATTTTAAAAATGTACTCAAGGTGTGGGTAGATCACTGTGCTGGGATTTGAACACAGGCCTATGGGACTCTGGAGATCATGCTTTGCCACCAGCACAGGCTGGAGTGAGTCATGGTCAGGGTCAGGCTGTCTGGAGCCAGCTCAGCCACTGTTCAGTGACCATCTACCTTTCAGCCTTGATCTCTGTCCTCAGGTCCAGACAGAGATGAGTCACTAGGAAGCAGGGTCAGCCTCAGGTACTATTTTATTATTATTATCACTACCTTCATTAGCCAAATCATTCACTGCTTATTAAGCAGTTAGCCAGTGACGTGAGCTGTGCCCTGCACTGACACACCCTGGCCTTGGGACAGTCACAGATCCTAGAATCGATGATGCCACAAAAAGCCAACACGCATTCACCATCCATCCATCATTCCATCATTCAACATTTCTCTTGACATCCACTGTGCCAGACCCTGTGCTAGATGCCAAGTGACACAGAATAAATAAGATACAGTCCCTGATTTCATTGAACATCCTGTCTATGGCAAAGAGAGACACATAAATAGTACTTGTAACACAGAATGATCTGAAGTGTAATAGAAGGAATACAATGGGCAGCAGGAGATAAGAAGAGGAAATGATTAAATCTGCCTGGGGGGTGGGGAATCTGCCTGGAGGTGGGAAAATGCTTCAGCCCAGTGGTGACTGCTCTGACCTAAAGAGAATGAATAGGAGTTTGCCAGGCAAATCAAGGGAAGAACATTCCAGACAGAGGGGATGGTAGGTGCAAGGGCATAGATGTATCAGAGAGCAAAGGTGCTTAGCTAACTACAAGTAGTCTGGGGCCACTGGGGCCCAGGGCAGCAAGAGATGGTAGACAGAGACCATGTCACAGAACAACGGAGCAGAGAAAGGCAACCCCAGGGAGGAGGAGAGACACAGAAGAGGAGAGGGAGGAGGAGAGACACAGAGAGAGAAACATCAATGTGAGAGAGACACATCAATTGGTTGCCTCCAGCATGCGCCCCCACCAGGGCCAGGGATTGAGCCTGCAACTGAGGTAGGGGCCCTTGACCGGAATCAAACCCAGGACCCTTCAGTCCATGGCCAACGCTCTATCCACTGAGACAAACCGGCTAGGTATGCTATTTTGTGTCTTTAAAGGTCAGGGATGATGAATTGGAAAATAAATACCAGCACCTAGACTCCTTCCCCTCCCCAGGGCAGAATGAGAGTGAAAATATAGTCTTGGTTACTTTGGGTTTGCATTTGCTGTTTTTGTTTTTAATATATTTTCATTGATTTCAGAGAGGAAGGGAGAGGGAGAGAGATAGAAACATCAATGATGAGAGAGAATCATTCATTGATAGGCTGCCTCCTGCAGGCCCCCTACTGGGGATGGAGCCTGCAACTTGGGCATATGCCTTGACAGAATGGAACTGGTGACCTTTTGGCTCCTGGGTGGAAGCTCAACTGCTGAGCCACACTAGGCTGGGCTGGATTTAAGTTTTGATGAGAAATCTGGCCTGTGTGTTCTCCCACGGAAATGGCCTAGAGAGAGTTCCCAGTCAACACCCAATGGCACATCCCCATGCTAGTGCCAGGAATATTCATTCCATCAATGATGATTTCCTGAGAGTCTTCTACATACCTTACCTAGCATCATGCAAGGTCCTGGTAATTTAGTCACACAAATGACAATTGTGTGTAATAATAAGTGCATAACTTCTCAAGTCATCTAACAGGTTTTCCAAAGCACACCATCTTTATTTTGGTCTACGTTATTTCCTGTAAAGCATTTATTTTTTCAATTTTCATATTTCCAAACTATAGTTTTAACTAAACCCTTTTTGTATAATATACAGAAAAATACACAAATCAAACCTGTATAGTTTGATGAATTATCACAAAATGAATACATCCCTGTAACAACCACTCAGCTCTAGAAATAGAAGAGCATTAACAACATCCCAGAAAACTTCCCCATCACTACCCTCCCCCTCCCTGCAAAGGACGTCTCTATCATTGATTTCATAAATGAGATTGCTTGTCTTAAACTTTATATAAATGAAATCATACAGAATGTACTCTTTGGAGTTTGTCATTTTTCACTCAATATTATGTCTGAGATTCATTCTTCTGCTGTGTGGCAGTAATCCATTCATGTTCATTGTACAATATACCATTACACTACAATTAATTTACCCACATACTGCTGATGAACATTTGGTTCATCAAATAATATTGCTAGGATTATGCTTGTACATGTCTTTTGGTGCACAGATGTTTGCAGACCTGTTGCTATATAACAAGAACTGGAATTCTAAGTCATAGAAAGTGTGCTCAACTTTTGTAGATCTTGCCAATTTTCCAAAATGGTTGTACCAATCTATACTTCCATAAGTGAATTTTAGAATCTAGATGTAATGTTTTTCCCATTCACAATTACCCAGATGTTCATTAGAACTGTTTTTATTTTTTAAATTTTTATTGTTGAAAGTATTCCATATGTCCCCTTTTCTCCCCATTGAACTCTGCTAGCCCACCCCTGCCCGTTTTTATTTCTCAAATAGATATAAACTTGTGATCACCACAAAGTAACCACTTGCTTTATGTTTTTGAAATATGAGTTATTTTCCCTTTTAAGATATTTTATTAAAATTGAATAAAACAAAATAATATTTATAAAATATATGTAAAGAATAAGAGTACAATGAACCTTCATCATTGTTCCATAGGTCATTATTACCATCAACTTTGAAGTCCCCAAAAGTAATGAGTACCATGAATTTTGGGTTAATAATGTCTTTACTTTTCTTTATGATTTTAAAGCTTACTTATGTATCCCTAAAAAACATTCTTAGTTTGTATTTTTGAATCTTTATATAAATAGAATCTTTATATAGAATCATTATCTTTATATAAATAGAATAACTGTTTTCTGACTTGCTTATTTCCACTCAACATTATATACCTGAAATTATTAGTACTAAATGTCAATATCTTTTTTCTTATAAACAATGAAGCTATGGCCCTAGCCGATTTGGCTCAGTGGATGGAGTGTTGGCCTGTGGACTGAAAGGTCCCAGGTTCGATTCCGGTCAAGGGCATGTACCTTGGTTTCGGGCACATCCCCAGTAGGGGGTGTGCAGGAAGCAGCTGATCAATGCTTCTCTCTCATCAATGTTTCTCTCTACCTCTCTCCCTTCCTCTCTGTAAAAAAATCAATAAAATATATTTAAAAAAACAATGAAGCTTTGAATATTCATGTATACTGTCAAATAAAAACAAATCTGGACTTAATAAGGAGAGACTTTATTTGAAATGATTATGGAAAGGGAGGAAACGAACTTTTGCAATAGAAAAAGGGAAGCTTTTTCAATGGGGGAACACTCTGATCATAAGATCTACACATGTTTCAAGGGTTAGCCAAAAAAGTTATTCTTTCATAGGGAGGAGTAAACAAGGCTAGAAAGAAATGGGTGTGAGGATGTGGTATGACCATGAGTGGCATGATGGGTCAGTAGATCAGAGAATGTTTACCCTGAAGCCAGACTATTCTCTGGAGGGGCTGTTAAGGAGGGGTTGTTTGATGGCTCAAGCTGAGGGGGACCTGGGAGGTCACAAAGTTCAGGGACCTGGGGGAAGGAGAGAAGCTTAACCATAGTTTAGTTAACAAGACTGTTATTATTATTATTTATACTAGAAGCCCGGTGCACGAAATTCGTGCACGGCGGGGGGTTGTCCCTCAGCCCAGCCTGTACCCTCTCCAATCTGGGACTCCTGGAGGGATGTCCGACTGCCATCCCTCTCACAATCCAGGACTGCTGGCTCCCAACTGCTTGCCTGCCTGCCTTCCTGATTGCCCCTAACCGCTTCTGCCTGCCAGCCTGATCACCCCCTAACCACTCCGCTGCCAGCCTGGTTGATGCTTAACTGCTCCCCTGCCAGCCTGTTTGCCCCCAACTTCCCTCCTCTGCCAGCCTGGTCACCCCTAACTGCCCTCTCCTGCAGGGTTGATCACCTCCAACTGCCCTCCCTTGCAAGCCTGGTCCCTCTCAACTGCCCTCCCTTGCAGGCCGGGTGCCTCCCAACTGCCCTCTCCTGCTGGCCATCTTGTAGTGGCTATCTTGTGTCCACATGAGGGCAGGATCTTTGACCACATGGGGGCAGCTATATTGTGTGTTGCAGTGATGATCAATCTGTATATTACTCTTTTATCAGATAGGATAGAGGCCTGGTGCACGGGTGGGGGCCAGCTGGTTTGCCCTGAAGGGTGTCACAGATAAGGGTGGGGGTTCCCTTGGGGTGTGGGGCGGCCTGAGCGAGGGGCCTGTGGTGGTTTGCAGGCCGGCCACGCCTCCTGGCAACCCAAGGGGAGGCCCTGGTATCTGGAATTTATTTTCCTTCTACAATTGAAACTTTGTAGCCTGGGACGGCAGCCATTTCTGGGGCGGCAGCCATTTCTGTGGCAGTTAATTCACCTTCTACAATTGAAACTTTGTAGCCTTAAGCGGGTGAGCCCGGCCAGGGTGTGCAGAAAGCTTTGCTTCCCCTGTTGCCGCCGGCAACCCTGGCCTGCTCTCTCAAGCTCCATTCTGCCACCATTTGTTTCAATTTGTTTACCTTCTACAATTGAAACTTTGTAGCTTGAGTGGAGGCTTAGGCCTGCAACGGCTATGGAAAGCTTGGCTTGCTCTGTTACCTGGGAAACCTTGCTCTCTGTGGCTGTAGCCATCTTGGATTGGGGTTAATTTGCATACTCGCCCTGATTGGCTGGTGGGCGTGGCTTGGCTGGTGGGCGTGGCTTATGTAGCGGAGTGATGGTTAATTTGCATATTACCATTTTATTAGAGAGGATTTTTCCATTGATCTTTTAGAGAGAGGGGAAGAGAGAAAGAAAGACAGAAATATCAATGTGAGAGAAACGCATCCTGCACCAGCCCCCACCAGGGCCCAGGGACGATAGGAGCCTGCAACCAAGGTAAGTGCCCTTGACCGGAATGGAACCAGGGACCCTTAGGTCAGTAGAACCACACTCTATCCACTGAGCCAAACCGGCTAGGGCCTTAACAAGCATTTTGTTGTGATTGATCAGTGAGGACAAACAGACCATCTAAGCGTTTATGAGGTGAGAATTGGAATTTGGAGTCTGTCTATTGTCATAGGTAAACAAGGGGGTGCCCATAAGTTTCATCTGTCACAGAAGGGTGTTTCTTTGCAGTAACCTATGTTTCAGAACCCAGAAGGGTGGGAGGGGCTTCATAACCTTCCCTATTTTCCAGGATCACAGGGTTGGTAAAGTGAAACAACGTTAATAGATGTCCTGATAAACATAAGCAAGAATTTATTTAAAGTATCCTATCTAATAAAAGAGTAATGTGCAAATTGACCATCATTCCAACACAAGAGGGCTGCCCCATGTGGAAACAAGATGGCCACCACAAGATGGCCAGCAGAGGAGGGCAGTTGGGAGGGACCAGGATTGTACAGGAGGGAAGTTGGGGCGACCGGGCCTGAAGAGAAGGGCAGTTGTGGGGGACTCAGGCCTGCAGGGGAGAGCAGTTGGGGGTGACCAGGCCTGCAGGGGAGGGCAGTTAGGGGTGACCAGGCCTGCAGGGGAGGGCAATTAGGGGTGACCAGGCCTGCAGGGGAGGGCAGTTAGGGGTGACCAGGCCTGCAAGGGAGGGCAGTTAGGGGCAAACAGGCTGGCAGGGGAACAGTTAGGCATCAATCAGGCTGGCAGGGGCGTGGTTAGGGGGTGTTTAAGCTGGCAGGCAGAAGTGGTTAGGGGCAATCAGGAAGGCGGGCAGGTGAGCAATTGGGAGCCAGCAGTATTGGATTGTGAGAGGGATGTCCGACTGCCCGTTTAGGCTCGATCCTACTGGGATGGAGCCTAAACGGGCAGTCGGACATCCTTGAGGGGTCCCAGATTGGAGAGGGTGCAGGTTGGGCTGAGGGACACACACCCCTGTGCACAAATTTCGTGCACCGGGCCTCTAGTATACTTATAAGTGAATTGCTGGATCAAAAGATATGTGTAACTTCACTTTTATTGGGCAATGCCAAATTGTTTTCAAAGTGGTTGTACCAGTTCACACTTCCACTAACAGTGTATGGTATCTCCACTTGCTCCACATTATCACCAACACTTAAGGATTAAAATATTTTTTGCCAATCTGGTGGATATGACGTGGGTCTTATCGCCTTTCCTTGATTAATGAGATTAAACATGTTTAAGTCTCTTCTGTGAAGTGACTTCGGCCCACTTTGCAACTGGATTATCTTTTCTTACTGATTTGTGTAGGTCCACTAATATGTCTTGGAAGATAAATGGATGAACGACCTTAAAGTCTCTAAAAGGAGATTAGGTTTGGAAGATCCCCAACAACTAAAAATCTTGAAAACTACGCGCCTCCCACAGGCTTCTAATTTGATTCTCAAGAGTTTATGAAAATCACCCCACTTCTCAGGTGATCTTTCCCATCATCATCGTCTTCTCTCTGTAGAAAAAGTACCCGAACAACTTATCCGGCACCTCTCCAGTTCCAGGTTCCACATCCACATCCACCTCCACAGCCTCGGCAGCCAGATCGGGGATTACACAATTGTGACACAGATCCCAGCGTCACTAGTGCCGTTCTCGCGAGAATTGGTTCAGTGGATCATGTGACAGTCCAAGATGGCGGTGCCCGGCGAGGCGGAAGAAGATGCGGCAGTTTACTTAATAGTGAGTGGCATCCCCTCGGAGTTGCGCTCGGCCCAGCTACGGAGCTACTTCAGCCAGTTCCGGGAACAGAGCGACTGTGGCTTCCTTTGTTTCCATTACCGGCATCGTCCTGAGCGGGCCCCTCCACAGGCCACTCCCGCATCTGCCCTAACTCCTATCGGCCAGAGTCTTGCCCAGACTTCAGTCACCGGTGGCCGCACTCGGGACGCTGTCCCGGTCCAGACCCGCACCTGCTGCTGTGTAGTCTCCGTACGAGGGACCGCTCAAGCCCAGAAGTTTCTTCGCATGTATTCCGGCCGCCAGTGGCTAGATTCTCAGGGGACTTGGTTGCCCAGTCGTTGTTTCATCCGCAGACTTCGGCTACCTACTGAGGCAGCAGGTACGGTTGGGAAAGATATAGACTGGATCTGGAACGCGGGCACGTTTCTCTCCTTCTTTTTAAATATATTTTTATTTATTTCAGAGAGGAAGGAAGAGGGAGAGAGATATAGAAACATCAATGACGAGAGAGAATCATTGATCGGCTCCCTCCTGCAAGCCCCACACCGGGGATCGAGCCCGTAACCGGCCATGTGCCCTGACCTTATTATGTCCCCTTCCAGACCCCTTTCTCTATCTAAGGGGTTGATTTTGCACTGACACAGAAAGGTAAAAAGGAAGTCAGGTTTCCAATCCTCTTATTATCTTTATCTCGCTCTCCTCCTGCTCCCCACCCAGTCCTCTCTTGGCAAGATACAAATGAAGAGACAGTTTTTCTCAGGACAGCTCCCATTTTCATTGGAAATCACTTCGATGGGGAACAGGAAACAGTGCGGAGCCTTTAATTCATTCAACAAACCTAGCTTATATCGTTAGGCCTAGTGTTACTCTAGCTGGTAGGCAGAGAATTGGACACGTTCTTGTGCACAGAGTCCAGAGATTTGTAATAAGGTAATTGTCACAAAGATGCCATTCTCGTTGTTAATATTTACTGAGCACTTCCTGTGTACTTCTTATGCACTGTTCTAAGCCTTTCTTTTTTTTTTATTGATTCCTCACAGCAATACTATAAGGTAGGATCTATTGTTACTCCTGTTTTATATGTGAGGAAACGGGGGTGCAGAAGTTATGTTGCTTGCCTAAGGTTAGAGCTAGTAAATGGCAGAATCACAATACAAACCCAAGCATTTTACTTCAGAGCCTATGCTGTTTGTCACCAAGTGCTATGAGAAGATAGAGGAGGGAGAACCCGATTTCCAATAGGGATCAGGCTTTTCCTCTGGATCTTGAGAAAGATAAGTTTGTGGGGAAGAATGGTGTTCAAAGTAAATGGTATTTGCAAAGACACAGATAGAGATGTGAAAGCCCATGAGACTTTCAGGGCGTGTTAAACTGTTTCATGTGGCTGGAGCACATGATAGGAAGGTGTGCAGGGGCTGATGGTTGGTGGTAGTTGAGGATCAAAAGATCAACAGGAACCAGATCAGGAAGAAACGTGTGCTCAGCTGAAGTGATGAGAAATAGCATGAAATTACTAGTTGGTTCTGGTCAGGGAATGGAGGAAGGGATTCTGGGAATTTGAAAGGGACGAACAACATTGGACTAAAGGATTTAAACCTTGACCGACTTCTGGCTCAAGTGTTCCTGGAGGCTTCTAGGTTTCAAGCGCCATTCTTCTCTCTGCTTCCCAAGGTTTGGGCTCCTTTCCCTTCAAGACCCGGAAGGAACTGCAGAGTCGGAAGGCTAAGAGTGAAGCCTTCACTCTCGATGACCTGAGGCAACTGCCAGAGCTGAACCCACCAGTGCTAATGCCCAATGGGAATGTGGGGACGCCCCTGCAGGTCTTTTTGGAGTTGATCCGGGCCTGCCGCCTGCCCCCTCGGATCATCACCCAGCTGCAGCTCCAGTTCCCCAAGACAGGCTCCTCCCGACGCTACGGCAATGTACCATTCAGGTATGAGGACTCAGAGACTGTGGAGCAGGAAGAGCTTGTGTACACGGCTGAGGGTGAGGAAATACCCCAGGGAACCTGCCTGACATACATACCAGCCAGCCTCTGTGGAGAGCCCGAGGAAGAAGGGGAAAAGGAGGAGGAAGAAGAATCACACTCAGATGACGTGAGTACATTGAGCCATCCTTCCTTGCTGGCAGCTTAGAGAGGCCAAGGCATTAAGAATATCACTCTCACCCAGTGTGGCTCAGTGGTTGAGCATCAACCTATGAACTGGGAGGTCAAGGTTCAATTCCCGATCAGGGTACATGCCCGGGTTGCAGGTTCCATCCCCATTAGGGGTTGTGCAATAGGCAGCCGATTGATGATTCTCTCTCATCATTAATGTTTCTGTCCCTCTCTCCTTTCCTCTCTGAAATCAGTTTAAAAAATAATAATTCATCTATGTCCCCAAAGCTCCAAGCAGTGTTGCTAACACATCTGGACCACATCCTTGTGTGGTACTGTCTTGACTTTTCTCCAGCACCTGTTCTGCAACAGTGATTCCTGAGGTCTCTTGAAATTTAACCCGGACAGGGCCCCCCAAGATTTCAAACCATGAGTCATCTTATCATTCTATAAGTCCAGTCAAGCAATTGTAAACATAGCAACTATCATAGGATTCCAAAGTTAGTCTAAGACCATTTCCTGCCTTCAAAAAGCTTGAAATCTCCCTGAAAAGAGAGAGGCAGCATCTGGAAAGGCTGTATGGGGTGGCAAGCTGGGTTTGAATGCTGGCTCTGCCACTCTCTTGGTGTATCTTGGGCAAATCACTTTATTCCTCTGAACCCAAGTTTCCTCATCTGTAGACTGGGGATAATGGTACTTACCTCACAGCGTTGTTGGGGTGATTAAAGGAGCTAAATTATGTGAAGAGCCTGACACACAGTAGATAGTAGGTATTACTTCTTGTCCCTTCTTTCTTTGTGATAGCCTATATAAGGCTAATATGCAAATCGACCTAATGGTTGACGCTATGATGCACACTAACCACCAGAGGGCAGACGACCAATGAGACTGCTGTGGGCCTCAGTGTGGCCAGCTCCATGTAGGCTGTAGAACTTGAGGGATGAGGAGGATTTTACCAAGTAAAGAGAAGGTGGTGAGAAAGAAGAGCAGATATTTCAGGCAGGGGGAACAGTATGACCAAAAACACAGAAATAAGAGTGAATTAGGTTTGTCAGGGGAAAGAGCCATGTTGAGAAACAGATGGAGAGATGTGTTTGTCAAGACCTCAAGGGCCTAATATGTGTTGCATCTTGGAAAAACTTGGAGGAATGATGCTGAGGGCTCATCTCATGGGCCTCCTGTACCTTGAGCTGCCCTCCTTGTGGGCATAAGGTCAGGAAGCTAAACAGGCAAGTCACCTCTCCCCTTTCTCCAGGACGATGACCGGTGTGAGGAGTGGGAACGGCATGAAGCGCTGCATGAGGATGTGACCGGGCAGGAGCGTACCACTGAGCGGCTCTTTGAGGAGGAGATCGAGCTCAAGTGGGAGAAGGGCGGCTCTGGCCTGGTGTTCTACACAGATGCCCAGTTCTGGCAGGAGGAAGAAGGAGGTAATGCTGGCACCAGACTAGGGCAGGAGTGTTCCCTGCTGCATTTGCTCTGGGCTTTATGTTCCACAGGGTGGAATCCCTGACAGTGGGTCCAATAAAAGGCTAGGAAAGTGGCTAACCTTAACTGTATCTGAGACCAGTCATCCTTTTTAGGGGTGGGGGGATCAGTGGAGTGGAGAGAAAGTACCCTCCCACAATCAAAAGCCCCAAGTTCTTGAACATATGTCTAAGTCTAGATTTAACTCTCAACAGAACTGAGAGTCCTTAAGCTGACTCTGCTTGATGCTTTTATACCTGCAGACTTCGATGAACAGACAGCCGATGACTGGGATGTGGACATGAGTGTGTACTACGACAGAGGTACTGGGCCAGGGGTTGCGTTACTGGGAGGTGGAACTGGTGGTCTTGCAGTGCCACTTTATCAGACCTGCTTAGCAAAGGCTGAGACAGAACATCAGTTCCCTTGGGGTAGCTCACTGAGAGGGTTCCTCTCTTAAGATATCTCTAGTTGAGTGCCTTAAGTGCTGGTTGTAGGCAGAGCCTTCTTTTTCTTTGTGGAGCAAGGACAAGTAGGGATAGCCCTTAGGGAACTCTGCTTCTGGTAGGCAGACCCTGGAATTGTGGGCATTGGTAAGAATTTAGATTCTAGAGTCAAAAATGACCTGGTAGGGAGAGGAGGGGAAGACCTGGGCTCTAAATCTCTCTCTTTGTTGGCTCTATGACTTTTCTGCACCATAATTTTCTCATTTGTAAGATGGGAGAACCATGGTTCTATTCTGGGTAAGCTCCCATCTAATGAGAGAGAGAATTTATAAGGTAATAAAATCATCATAAAGATGAATATGTAAATCTTGTGAGGGTCTTAGACACCTGATTTCCCCCCTTCTGCAAACTGGGCTCTGCTTCTTCAGATGGTGGAGACAAGGATGCCCGAGACTCTGTCCAAATGCGCCTGGAACGGAGACTCCGTGATGGCCAGGAGGACGGCTCTGTGACTGAAGGCCAGGTGGGCACCTTTGAGCGCCACACCAAGGTGAGGATTTTGCCCAATCCATTGACCTCTCTTTTCCTTCTCTACCCCATTCTTTCTCTTCCCCCCCACCCCTGCCCTCCATAAGAGCTCTATCTCTTGAGTCTTTTCCCTTTCCTCTGCAGGGCATTGGACGGAAGGTGATGGAGCGACAGGGTTGGGCTGAGGGCCAGGGCCTGGGCAGCCGGTGCTCAGGGGTGCCTGAGGCCCTGGATAATGATGGCCAACACCCCAGATGTAAGCGTGGACTGGGGTGAGTATGACTGGGTGATTTCCCTGGGGGTCCAAGCTAGCCTTTCACCTGGTTCCCCCTTCCCTCTGGCTTTGGGGTGGATGCTGGAGTGTCCTAGAGAGTGAACTTCAAAGTAGAGTTAGAAGGAAAAAGTAGGTCTGGATCTCCTGGTGGGATCATTACTCCTAGTCTGAGGAGTTAGGACTTGATGATTGCCTTTGGGGAGTGACTGTAAGTCACAGAGTGGTGACAGTTGTTCTAAACTTTGTGCACTATTTAAAATGAAAGCATTGAGGCCCCTGGTTACTGCCACTGTCAATGAATGGATAAAGCAAAAGTTCAGATTTAAAGGCTCTGTCTTGGGGACAAACCAGATATGCAGTAGCTATTTCCCTGTCCTTTCCCAACTCCTTAACTGGGGTTTGAGAGAGAGCAGTCCTCTCACCGAGGGCCTTTTTTAATCCAGGTACCACGGAGAGAAGCTACAGCCATTTGGGCAACTGAAGAGGCCCCGTAGAAGTGGTTTGGGACTCATCTCCACCATCTATGATGAACCCCTGCCCCAGGACCAAGGGGAGTTGCTGCTCCGACGCCAACCACCCACCAGCATGAAGTTTCGGACAGATATGACCTTTGTGAGGGGTTCCAGCTCTGCCTTTGACAGCTTCTCAGAGCCTGAGTGACTTCCTTAGTTAGGATCACGCATAACTGCCCTGGCCTTTTCTCCCACCGAAGCAGGAAGAAGTCTGGGAGCAGTAACTTGCTGCACTCCTTCAGGGTGCTTTGTTCTGAACTTGCCTTCTGGCTTTCTACCTCAGGGGCATTTTTCAAAAAGCCCCCTATTCTCTCCTTTGATATTAGGGCTTAATGACCGCTCTTCGTTGATCTCCTAATCCTGGTCCGTTTGGGCTTGCCCCTGTCACCTCCCCCAGTACCTTGAAAAGCTGGATTGATTGAGGTTATTAACGCAACCTTCTTTGGGTGGTGTCACCTTGAAGGCCAGAAAGAATGAGAAAGGGACCTGGAAGAGAAGAGGATTTATGGTGCTCGGAACAGATGGTCTCGGGACGGGCCTTCCACTGCCTGTCCCCCTGACAGGCTGGGACTAGACGGCAGAGAATCTGCGGGAGGTGGTCCGGATCTGCGATTGAATGGTAGAATAAAGAAGTTTATGCCCTGACTGGTTTGGCTCAGTGGATAGAGCATCGGCCTGCAGACTGAAAGGTCCCAGGTTCGATTCCGGTCAAGGGCATGTACCTTGGTTGCAGGCACATCCCCAGTGGGAGGTGTGCAGGAAGCAGCTGATAGGTGTTTCTCATCTATGCTTCTAACTCTCTATTCCGCTCCCTTCCTCTCTGTATAAAATCAATAAAATATATATATATATATATATATATATATATATATATATATATATATATTTATTTATTTATTTATTTATTTTTAAAGAAGTTTATGACCGGATTTCTTTGTCTTCTAATTTGGGCCTTAGAGGAAGGTTGGGTAAATCCCGAAAGTTTCCTTGCCCCATACCCCAACCCATCTCCTCGCTGGTGGTGAAATGCAGCGCGCCGCCACGACCTTCGGCGCTAAGCTGTGTCGTCACCGTGAGGGCGGGACTTCCTCTCCGGGACCCTATCATTTCTGACGTCTTCCGGAAGTTGCTGGTTTGCTCAGTACCGGGCGGTTTACTCGGCGTTGCTGAGCTCCCTGCTATTCCACCGTAGGCAATTCCGGGGCTCCGCCACCGCGCCACCCCCCAAAGTGCACGTCGGGAATCCCGTCGCCCTTGGCTCTCGTCTCTGGCGCGGTCGCCCGCCTTGTTTCCCCGCCGAGTTTTCCTGCTGCGTACGGGGCCGAGTGCCACCCATGGCGGGAGCCGCTCGGACCCCGGCCTTTGGACAGGCTGTGATCGGCCCGCCCGGCTCGGGAAAGACCACATACTGCCTGGGCATGAGCGAGTTCCTGCGCGCGATGGGCCGGCGCGTGGCGGTAGTGAACTTGGACCCGGCCAACGAGGGGCTGCCGTACGAGTGCGCCGTGGACGTGAGCGAGCTGGTGGGTTTGGGCGACGTGATGGACGCGCTGCGGCTGGGGCCCAACGGCGGCCTGCTGTACTGCATGGAGTACCTGGAGGCCAATCTGGACTGGCTGCGTGCCAAGCTTGACCCCCTCCGTGGCCATTACTTCCTCTTCGACTGCCCAGGCCAAGTGGAGCTCTGCACGCACCATGGCTCCTTGCGCAGCATCTTCTCCCAGATGGCCCAGTGGGACCTCAGGGTGCGTCTTGGGTCGGGCAGGCCCATTTTGCAGATGAAGGAACTAAGACAGGGAGGGCATGCCACACCCCCATGTCACACAGCGAGGCAAGGGCAGAGTTGCTTTGGACTATAACTGGTATAATTTCGAATTCTGGCTCTGACACTGTGTGATCCTGGGCAAGTCAGTTGATCTTTCTGAATCTCAGTTTTCTCATCTGTAAATGGATGTGTTAGCACCCAGTTTGGGATTATTAGAAGTATGGAAGGAGTTATGTGGAAAATAGCATGGCGATTGTTGTTGTGAGTTGGGGGCAAAAGTAAGTGAAAGATTGTTGTCAGATGTAGTGGGAATTGAACCAGTTGCCCACTGGGAGGCTCAGCACAAGGCATCTTCTAAGAAAAATGCCCATATCTCCTGGGAGAAGGAAATGAGTTGTGGCCGTTAGAACGAAACAGAAGGAAAAGACTAATGGGGAAGACAGGCATCCCCAATCTGATGGGGGAGGTATATAGGCCCTGATGTTCCCTGCCTCCCCAGGCCACTCTCATCCTGTCTCTCCCTCCCCTCCCAGCTGACTGCTGTCCACCTGGTAGATTCTCACTACTGCACAGACCCTGCCAAGTTCATTTCAGTACTATGTACCTCCCTGGCCACCATGCTGCATGTAGAGCTGCCCCACGTCAACCTCCTCTCCAAGATGGACCTCATTGAGCACTATGGGAAGCTAGGTAAGTGCTCCTGTTTGGGCCAGGCAAGGTGTAGGGCAGTGGCTGGGCTGAGTGATGCAGAGATCTGAGCTGAAGGAAGCTTCCTCAGGGACCTGGTGATCATGGCCTGGTGATCATAGCCACAGTCAGGTGCTGACCCCTCCCCATTTACTTTGTTCCACTTACTGTTCTGGGTTTTGGGGACAAGAAAACTATAGATGGTAATATGTATTATGAAGGAATTAAAACGAAATGATGGACAGTGAGTGGTGGGGAGTGAGCAGTGCCATCTGAGCTGAGACCTGAATGGTGAGGTGCTAGCTAAGGGAGAACTGTTCTAAGCAGAGGGACCAGTAGTGAGTAAAGGCCCTCAGGTAGCAAAGCGTTTATTTGTTTCCAAGGAAGGTGGGGGCAGGGTAGCTGAGATAGCGTTTAGGGGAAGGGTGGTAGGAAATGAGGTCAGAGAGGTTGGCAGGGGCCAAAACTTGTACTATTTAAACACAGGAAAATCATTGATGAATATTAAGCAAGGGAATAGCACGAACTGAAAAGGTCGTTCTGGCTGCTTTGGGAATGAATTGAAAAGGGCAAGAATGAAAACAGCTCCTTTCGTATTTTTGCAGCAGCCCAAGCAGTGGTGGTGGGAATGGAGAAAGTGAGATTCAAAACTTGCTCAAGAAATAGGATTTATTTGTGGATTGGACCTGGAGACAGAGAAATTAAGAATGACACTCAGGTTTTTCTGACGGAGCCAGTGTACAAATAAGGGTGCCATTTGTCAAGGTGGAGAAGATTGAGGGAAAAGCAGGCTGCTGAGGCAGGGGAGTTGCATAAGGACCCTATGGCTAGCATTTCTTTCCTGCAATGTTAGTGCTCTGCTGAGCTGGGGCATCAGTTCCCTAAATAGCATCTCTAGCCACAAAGAAGAACAGCTGAAGTGAGCAGTAAGGGAAGTCATTGGGAGAGTGATTGTAAGGGCCTTGTCCAGCGAAGGCAGGACATGGAGGAATGGCAGCACTTCCTGGTCAATCAGAGTCCTGGTCCATCTCTGGGCAAGCCCAGAAGCCCCATTTTACCTATGTGCAGATTTGTAGTCATCCAGAGCTTCTCACTCCCTTCACAGCCTCCACCAGGTGGCTACATGGTGGTCTTGAACCTTCCTAGCCCTGACTCTTGATGGGCGTCCTCACAAAAGGCTGATCAGCAAATCAGATGAGGCCATTGAGGCCCAGAGTCCTTACATGAATCACACAGCTAGTATGTTAGTTGAGGTGAAATCTAAACCCAAATGTATCTGGCTCTAGTTTCTTAATTCTCATTGAGAAACCTACCTGTCAAGCAACCCAAGAAGTTTGTTGGAATGCTTAGACATTCTTCCTTGTAGGGGTGTCAGTTTCTAATTAGAGCTGATTAGAGCGTGGAAGTCAGAGCACACGAGTGAGTTGATCAATCTCTGACAGCCTGTTTCCTCAGCTCACCTGCCGAATAGCCCAACCACTTGAGTTTTCCAGGCTGAAATGGACAGTGCAAGCCCACTTTACTTCTCTTAGTGGGAAGTTTGTAGACATAGAACTGAGTCAGAAACCCCAGAGTCATTTAGTCTGGTTTGCTCGTTTTACATTAAGAAGGAACTGGCCCAGAAAGGGAAAGAGATTTACCCAGATTCCACCCTGCTAAAGTCCTTACAGTGTGTGCTGGGTCTTGGGGGTACTACCTGACTCTGAGCTTCATGAGGGCAGCACCAAGCACTGTACTTGGTACATGTTCGGTATTATTATTTGCTACCACTGATCAAGTACTTCTTTGTACCAGGCACAAGGGTTCATAGCATTTAATCCTCACAGCAGCCCCATGAGGTGGGTATCTGTCCATAGAGCTAGTAAATGACAGAACCAGCCGGTGAGAGAATGAAGGCAGAGGAAGGAAGAAAAAATATGGTCTCTGTCCTTGGGGTTTTAGCCTGATGCCACCTGCTCCTGACTGGTTTCTCTCCTTAGCCTTCAACCTGGACTACTACACAGAGGTCCTGGACCTCTCCTACTTGCTTGACCACCTGGCTTCTGACCCTTTCTTCCGCCACTATCGTCAGCTCAATGAGAAATTGGTGCAGCTCATTGAAGACTACAGCCTGGTCTCCTTCATTCCTCTCAACATCCAGGTACCATGGACTAAGAGGCCTATTCCCTTGGTATAGGCTCTGACAGTGCCTTGGACCTCTCCAAGCCAAGAGTACAGGAGGCTTTGAGGCTCAAACAGTAGTCTTTATCCTAGGTCATGCTATCATTCGGTCCTCCTTGGTTTTGGTAGCGGGGACTCTGGTGGGCAGGATTCCACTAAAGAGGTTGGACCAAACTTTGGCCCTATCTATTTTGTGTTGTTGGGTCCTCTCCACAAATGTTCCCTGAAAGTCACCAGCAAGGGACTGGACCAAGGTCAGGGATAAGTCTGTCGGGCTCCTTCAAGATGAGCAACTGCTTATTGACTTTGCAAAGTAGTATCAACCCCTGTGCCTCTCACCTTCACCCTGCAAAGATAACCTGGGAGACACCCGTGCATGTTTGAGTCCTTTCTGCAGTATGTGGACTTGAGCAAACTTGTCTCTTCCCTTTTTAATGCCACACTCTTCTCTAAAAATGAGGTTAAACCTATGATATTAATCTTAACTACCACTTACTGCAGGTTTTCTTTTTTTTTAAATATATTTTTATTGATTTCAGAGAGGAAAGGAGAGAAACATCAATGATGAGAGAGAATCATTGATCGGCTGCCTCTTGCACACCCCACACTGGGGATTGAACCCGCAACCCAGGCATATGCCCTTGACCAGATTCGAACCTGGGACCCTTCAGTCCACAGGCCGATGCTCTATCCACTGAGCCAAACAGGCTAGGGCAGTTTTTTTTTGTGTTTTTTTTTTAATACTTTCATTTATTTTTATTGATTTCAGAGAGCGAGGGAGAGAGAGATAGAAACATCAATGATAAGAGAGAATAATTGATCAGCTGCCTCCTGCATGCCCCCTACTGGGGATCAAGCGGCAACCTGGGTATGTGCCCTTGACCAGAATCGAACCCGGGACCCTTCAGTCCGCAGGCCAACGCTCTATCCACTGAACCAAACCGGCTAGGGCCAGGTTTTCTAAACTAGGCATTGTGGTAAGAACTGTAATACCTTGTTGTTATTAATCATCACCCAAGGATATTTTTTCCATTGATTTTTAGAGAGAGTGTACGGGAGGGAGGGAGGGGGAGACAAAGCGAAACATCAGTATAAGAAAGACATATCAATTATTTGCCTCCCGCACACCCCCCAACCGGGGCCAGGGATCAAACCTGCAACATGGGTATGTGCTCTTGCCCCAAAATCGAACCTGTGACCCTTCAGTGCGAGGGCTGACTCTCTAACAACTGAGAAACACCGGCCAGGGCTTTAATGCATTATTTTGATCTTTCCTTCCTATCATGTGATGTATGAATTGTTCTTATTACTTTTATGTGGATAAATAAATAGGTTACATGCATATTTATTCGGTGCCTACTGCTAGCTAAGTACTGTGCCAGACACTGGAAATACCTCGACCTTGAAGATCAGTCGAGTAGGGGAGGCAGATGAGTTAATAACTTACTAGTAGTTAGTAAGACGGTAGGATCAGAGCTACAATAGGAATAAATCCAGGGAACTATGGTTGTGCATAGAGGAACTTACCTGTTCTAAATTCGGTGGGGTGGTAGCCAGGCCTCTGGGAACATGTAGAACTACTTCAGGCCAGCGAAGCTGCATATACAGAGACTTCATGAGGCAAGATTGAGGTGGGGGTTGGGGACTGAAAGCAGTTTGGTATATCAATTCCACACCTCTGTTTCACTCACAGAGCTGTTTTCTCTCTTCCCTGCCCAGGACAAGGAGAGTATCCAACGGGTTCTGCAGGCTGTGGATAAAGCCAACGGCTACTGCTTCGGGGTCCAAGAGCAGCGAAGCCTGGAGGCCATGATGTCTGCTGCAATGGGAGCTGACTTCCATTTCTCCTCGTATCCTTGCTCTCTAGCCTCTTAGCCACAGCCAGTGGGGGTGGGGTGTGGGTAGTGTATGGGACTCAGGAATAGCTACTTATACCTTTGTAGATGACTGATTCATTTTGACCAATTGGGCCCCCCGGTGACTGTCTTTCATGTTCAAAGGCTGGCCCCTTAGACAGCTTCAGGGTTAGTTGTACCTTAGGACAAGGGAAGATATTGATCAGAAGGAGCAAAAATACAGAGACCAGGAATGAAAGGGCATTGGTCACTTGAAAGAGAGGTAAGGGGTTCAGTTTGCCTGATGTCTTGAGTGTGAAGGGGAAAGGAGGAGGTGCAGGCTGGCGATGGGGGTGCTTGAGTGCCCTGCTAAGGCATGTGGACTTCGGCTCATGGGCGAGCAGTAGGAACAGCATAGTGGTGTTGCTCAGGGCATGAACAAATGTACATTTTTGAAAAGCCTCTCCAAGTGTGGAAATGCATTTAAGGGATGTGATTGGGGGCAGGAGAGTGTTTACAGTTTCTAGAAAAGAAGAGATGAAACATTAGTAGTGAGAATAGAAAGAAGTGTGTGAGTTGGAAAAATATTAAGGTGATAGATGGTTAAAGGTAGAGGTAGAGCAGAATTTGGACTCTCGGTTTCCGGCTTAGATGGTATGGGTGGTTGTGCTAGTCACTGAGGTAAGAAAAGAAAGAGGAAGGTTTGTCAGTTTGTCATGGAGATGGAAGGGATGGGAGCTAGCAGGTGTGCTATGTTTGAGGGGGATCTGGGACCATCGGAGCTGTCTTGGAGGCAGCTAGACCTTCAAAACTGGGCCGGTGATGGTAGAGCTGAGGTCATGTGTAGGTGTCTCTCATGTCACAGAGGCTACTAGTACATGTGAGGTAGGACAGGCTTTCTAGGCTGGTTTCAGAGATTTGGCATCTACACGGGATTCTGGAGACAAGGCAGGGGTGGGGGAGGTACACTCCAGAGTCCTGTGTAGGGAGGAAAATAGTTCCAGCCAACACTTACTGTCAGGCCCTTTCACACGTGGGGAACAAAGTTCACAGGGAAGCAGACTAGTTACAGATGATGGCACTAGAGTGTGCAATAAGTACCTGAAGAAGGGATGAGGACCTGCCTCACACAACATGCTGTTAATGGCCAATTCAACTGCACGTACTCAGCAAAAAAGGGAAAGGGCACTTTAATAGGGCTGTGATATTTTGCACACTGTACATTACTTTATGCAGTCATATTCTCATAAAACCATGTATACCCAGCATGTCAAACTCAAAGGCTAACACGGGCGAAATAAACAAGGTTTAAGTTTATGTGGCCACAAAAAAAACAGCTTCAATCTTCATAGAAACAGTTTTATTTTATTAGAGACATGCTGAATACAAATGGCTGAAATAAAAGTAATTGTTAACATAAAATAGTAGAACATTTTAATAAAAATTAATATTTTTCTTGAACATTAACTTATCAGACACTGACTAACTGCACAAATTAATAAGTGTAATGCAAATAAAACTATTTTTCTTGTTCTCCGAAAGCGAAGTATTTTCTGTTGCGCACACCAAACAAGTCAGTACAGGACTAATGACTTGGCAATCGGTTGCTAAAATATTCGCTGCTAGTATTAGTGGAGAGAAATGGTGCGCCTGCGCTTAAGGCACATAAGGGAAATGAATGCAACACAATTATAGTAATCAGTCATTAGTGAACGTTGTAGTTCGTTAATAATTATGTATAACAGGATATTATAAAAATTAAGTTACAAAATTTTATTAAAACGTTTCTTACATATCATTATGTTGGCTGGGCCACAAAAATATTCATTGTGAGCCTCATGCGGCCCGAGGACCACAAGTTTGACATGCTTGATGTATACTGTATTTAATAAGTGATTTAAGGAATTTTAAGGTTTTTTGTTATTTTTCTGATTCCCTGAATTGCTTTGGTTTTTAATTTTTCAGTTACCGTTTACTTTCAATATTATTTTGTATTGGTTTCAGGTGTAGAGCCTAGTGATTAGATAATCATATACTTTACAAAGGAATTTTAAGGGTATTTCTCACCATATACATTTATGCTGATTTTAGATTCTACCCCCCCACCCTAATCTTCTTAAGGTTCAACTTTATTCTGTGTATAGGCAATTAGGGATTGGTATAAACATGGGAAAGTCAGTTCTGCTGAGGAGTGAGTCGGTAAAGAAAGCTTCAAAGTGGTAGTGACATTTGATTTGCATCATCTCAAAGTGAGGGTTAGCCAGGTTGATTAAGAGGAAAAGGGAATTCAAGGCAAAGAGAACAATGTATACAAAGGCATAGGACTTTAAGACTGAGACATGTCTTAAGGGGGGTTGCAAGTAGAATGGTGACTTGTGGGCAGGACAGGACTTCTGGCTGGGGAGCAGTGATAGTGCCAGGAGATAGGCAGGAGAACGCAGGGTTCATGTGCCTTGCTCAGGAATGTACGCTTCAGGCCAGAGATAAGACAGGTTTGATGTTATTCCAAGTCAAGCAAATGATCCTCAGGACTGCCTGGCACAGGAACAAAGCATTACCTCCTGAGGAAAAGTGAAGGGAAGAGGGCACAGGTTCAGAGTCAGTTTGTGTCGGGTTGAGATGGATTTGATGGATGGATCCATGAGATGGTAAAGAAAGGTCTAACCCAGTGGTCGGCAAACTCATTAGTCAACAGAGCCAAATATCGACAGTACAACGATTGAAATTTCTTTTGAGAGCCAAATTTTTTAAACTTAAACTTCTAACGCCACTTCTTCAAAATAGACTCGCCCAGGCCGTGGTATTTTGTGGAAGAGCCACACTCAAGGGGCCAAAGAGCCGCATGTGGCTCGCGAGCCGCAGTTTGCCGACCACGGGTCTAACCTGAACATCATTTGGTGGGCTACATACTCCATTTGCAGGATGTTATTTAATCTTTATTCAATCCCCTTTTATAGATGAAGCAGTTGGAGCTCTGAGAGTGATGACCCCAATGTCCCTCAGCATGTGTTAGAAGAACCATTCAAATCTCGGTCTCCCTGGTTGTAGAGTCTCAGTTGCTGACACTGGAGTCATCTAGTAGAGCAGCCATGGTGGCCAACATGGTCAACCCCTATCTCCCACTCAGACCCCAGTCCCCGACCTCAGGCCAGCCAGTCTTACAGGGTTCCGTCAGCAGTGTCATGGTCTTTGTCCTTGTGAATCTGGATTGTGTCTTACTGCTGTCCCAGAGAGGTAGAAGGCACCCTAGGGCCCAAGCAGAAATTTGTTTTCTTTGAGCTCACTTGTGTTTTCTCCTTTGGCAGAAGAGAAGTCACAAACATTTCTTAAGCACCTACTGTGTGCCAGGTGCCATGCTAGGCACTCTATTCATTATCTCATTTGATCCTCATAACAACTCTTGTTTTACAGATGTTGTAAATGTTAAATCAGGATTTAAATCTCCATGGTCTGGCGCTGAGCATTTGTCATAACAACAGAGTTGAAGGGTTAGCATTCTGGTTTTCTGATCCTCAGCAATTCGAGGAAGAGGAGCATTTGAGTCTCGTTGCTTTGATAGGCTTCTCAGACCCTATTGGTCCCTGTTGCCTGAAGCTATAATTATGAGGAAGGGAAAAGGATGGAATTACTCTGCCAGACATGGTTGGAAGATGGGCATCAGTAGAGGTCAGATTCCACCCAGACCAGTTTCCCATCCTTGCCCATGCTATCATCCTTGACGTGCCCTCTCTCAGCACCCTGGGAATCCAGGAGAAGTACCTGGCACCCTCAGACCAGTCAGTGGAGCAAGAAGCCATGGACCTGTAACAACAGGCTGGGCTCTGGAGAACAAGACATGTAACCCAGTGCTGGGGAAAGCTGTAGCCCCAGTGAACAGTGGACAGCTCAGCAGGCTGCAGACCCAAGAACAGTCCTCCCAGCCAGATGGAAGGCTGATGAAGAGACACCCAGCCCTGCAAAGGACTTCTGACCAAAAGTCAGACGTGGTGCAAGCAGAGCACCCACCACACCCTCGGTGCTCATGAGCTCTGGGTACTGCCACCTGGCCCCACTCGGACTATTGTGGAATGTGAATACAAGAGTTTATTTTCTCCTACATGTTGTGACTTTTAACCTTTCTGCAACCATCCAGGGAGCTGGGGTAGAGTGAGTGAATGTCACTTTCCCTCAGAAGAGTTCTATTTCTTCATCTAGGGCAATATTTCCCCAAAGAACAGGATAATACGGAGGTTTAACACTTATTCTCCAATGGTGCACTCCAGTTTTAACTGATCCTGAAGCTTGAGGTTTACAGGGGATACTTCTTAGCTAGATCTTAATGTTTTATTTTCACTGTATTCATTTTACGGTTTTCTATTTTTGGCAAGTGCTAGCTAGTTTCCATTTATAGTAGTGATTAAAAGTTTACTTTAAAATGAAATTATTTATACAAAATGCATTGTTTAAAGAAAAATATTAAGTATATAATATGACATGAGGGGCATGGCAAAAATTAAGGTGGTTTCAAGTTGGAAATACTGGTGATACTGGAAATACTTTCTTTGCTCTTCTTGCAACTGGTTGGGTGCAATTTATATTGGCAACCAATAGGTGGCACTCCAGGCTTAGTTTTGCAGTCGTAGCTTGCAGCATAAGAGGGACAGATGGCAGTTGTGCCAGAAGTCTTATTTGCAGATACTTGGTCCTGTTAATACACCATGAAGGGCTTGGCATTTTACAAAGTGCCTTCATACACATGGTCCTCATGTGGTTCACACAGCAACTTCTAGAGGTACAAACAAGATTGGGACTATTACTAAGCCCCACTTTACATAAAGGAAACAGATGTGTTTGAACTTCAGTCAGCCTAGCTCTCTCATAGTTCACTTTGCTGACTTCTTAATTGTGGATACTAATGGTGAAACATTATGGCCCATATCCCACAGGATTTGAGGCCAGTTGGAAGAAAGAATTTCGACACCTGTAGAGTATTACTGAGTCACAAATCAGGAGGAAGATAGGTCACTGGTGGTTTGGGCAGTTTAGGGGATCTATTCAGAAGTAGCCTTGAGATGGCGATGACCGCTCTTGCTTTCCAGCTTTGACAGCCAGAGCAGAGTGAAGGGCTATGAGGAGGCTCCTGTGGCTGGAACAGTATGAAAGCTGCCAACCTCCGCTCCCACGCCTGGCCTTATAGAGGATAATAATTGGGTGCTGCTTCCCCAGCCTCTTTCATCTGCAGAGTTCAAAGCACCTCATTCCTATTAATACCCTGCACAGTAGGTAGAGAGTATCAACAAAGCAAGCCAGGGAAACTGAGACCAGGAGTCCCAGCCTTCGGCTGGCTGTGAGTCACCTATGGGGCCTGGAGCCCAGGAATCCTGACGCCCTGGCCACTGAACAAATCCTTCATCAGAGAGTGAGGATGCATGCTGTGTTTTTGAAAATAGTACCAATAGCTGTGGTCATGGGTGTTTCTTTTTTAATATATTTTTATTGATTTCAGAGAGGAAGGGAGAGAGAGAAAAACATTGAGAGAATCCTTGATCGGCTGCCTCCTGCACGCCCCGATGGGGGATCAAGCGCACAACCTGGACATGTGCCCCTGACCAGAATCGAACCCGGGACCCTTCAGTCCACAGGCCGACACTTAATTCATTGTGCCAAACCAGCCAGGGCTGGTCATGGGTTTTGATGCTTACTCCATCATGGAGGCCACAGCCATCACCAAAACAAACCAGTTGGAGAGAGCTGTCATTAGAACTTTATGGGCTCGTATCCAAGCACCATGAGCATTTATTCTCTGCAGTCATGGAGTAGACATGGATGGGATAATCCAAAACTTTACTTTCAGGCATTGGTATGACAGCAAGGATGTTTTCTCTAATAAACGTATCTCTCCACCTCCCACTGATAGCAGAATGATTTTCATGTTGGGGAGGATATAGCACAGTGTCGAAAGGACTCTGGGTTCCAGGTGAGGTCTGTTCATCATGAAATGTATAGGGTAGGAGAAAGACTCCTCCAATATGGCTGGGATATGGCAACCGTCCTTAAGATTTCTTTTTTTTTTAAATTTAATTTCCTGATAAAAATAGCAAAGTGAAAAACTTGGAAAATAAAATTAGGCTCATAATCTCATAACAAATAAAAATACAATCTATAATAAATTTTATATTGAAATGTATATTTTGTTTATTTTTCTATACATACCGAGGGATAGTTATAGCATTTATATAAGTGAGATATGTTATTGCTTTGTAACCTGCCTTTTTTAGTTGACACTTTTATATAATTAAAAATATGAAGACCTTTTAATGTTTACATGATAATATTCTGTGGTATGGCTATAATATTGTTTACTTACTCAAATTCCCATGGTTAGCCATAAGTCATTACCAATTTTTTGCTATTGGAAATAGTGCTGTCTGAATCTTTAACTTTTTTTTAATTGATCTTAAAATGGGAGAGAGAGAGAAACAGATGTGAAAGAAATACATGGATTGGTGGCTTCCCGAATACACCTGGACCAGGGATCAAATTTGCAATCTAGGTATATGCCCTGACCAGCAATCGAACCCACGACCAGCCAGTCTGCTCTCCATTGTTTCTGAATTAGCAAAAAGCTCTCCTCCAGTCGGCTGAGATAGGAAGCCTGATCCCAGTAGGGTGTGTGGGAAGGTTGATCTTGGAGAGTCTCGGTCCTTTCTCAAGGCTCCCGAGAAGGGAAGGGGAGTGATTTCAGACCCATTCCAGCATTACCAAGGGCCACCCAGTTTTTTAAAATATATATCTTTATTGATTTCAGAGCGGAAGGGAGAGGGAGAGAGAGATAGAAACATTAATGATGAGAGAGAATCATTTATCGGCTGCCTTCTGCACGTCCCCCACTAGGTTTCAAGCCACAACCCTGGCATGTGCCCAGACTGGGGATTGAACCCGGGACCCCTCAGTCCTCAGGCCGACACTCTATACACTGAGCCAAACCAGCCAGGGCCCCACCCAGTTTTTGAAAGTAGTGGGGAGGCCCAACTGCCCCAGACACCTGGAAGGAAATTCTCTAGTAAGCTGAGTAGCCCCCTTCCTATACCTCCCCTTTTCTTCTTTCTTGCCCCTGGCCATTGAGCCTTTACCCAGCCTGATCTGGTATGCCCACCCCCACTTCCTATCCCCTGAAGAAGGAAGAGTTCCAAATTAGCACATACCTCAATGGCATTGGGCCTACTGAGGACAGGGGAAGTCATAAGTCTCATTTACAACGGACTGTCCTTCATTTCCTGCCAGGAAGCCAACTTCAGACAGCCCCAGAAGTTCAGGTGTCCAGGAGGCTTAAGACTGAGGAGCTGTGAAGGGATGGGCTGGGGATTTGGAGCCCAACCAAGATGAAAAAGAAAAATGAGTATTGTTTTTTCTTTTACTTTTTTATTTTTTTTTTTTTACTTTTTAAAAAAATATATATATTATTGATTTTTTTACAGAGAGGAAGAGAGAGGGATAGAGAGTTAGAAACATCAATCAGCTGCCTCCTGCACACCTCCCATTGGGGATGTGCCTGCAACAAAGGTACATGCCCTTGACCAGAATTGAACCTGGGACCTTTCAGTCTGCAGGCTGACGCTCTATCCACTGAGCCAAACCAGTTAGGGCGAAAGATGAGTATTGATAAAAATGTGCTGAACTAAAATACAGAGCAAAGCTGGAAATTTTCTGCATCCAAAACCCTGAAGCAATTGTGGAGGAGGGAGGTGAAAGGCCCCTTCAATCTATCCCAAATGAACGCAAAATCTCAAGAAGTGTGCTTACTGTGCAAGTACGGCTCCCTTCACACTGATTGGTGGCCTCTTCCTGTATATTCATCCTGGAACCTCCACATTGCTCTGTGGAATCATATAAACTGCACAGAAGGGATATTGGGACATGAGTAAGATTTCTCCCAACTCATAAAGAATACCAGTGGTTGCACAATCTATTCTGAGTTAAACATCAGTCCCTTGTACACTCAGAAAAGGAAATTTTCAGGATGACTTTATTCTGGAGGAAGAAAGGGGGGGAAATGTGTCTTCCTCCTTCCCTCCATTCTTCCCTCCCACCTTCTCTTTCAACATATATTTCTTAAATGCCATAATCTGATATATGAAGTACTGTAGGTAGCCACAGATTGAAGACTCCATGAGTTCAGTGTCTGGGATCTCCCTCTTTTATCTCTAGACAAATAAAGAGTTAAATTTCCCAGAGAACAGTAAGTAGAAAATTGGGTGGAGATGAGAGATGAATCAGCCTTTGACATACCTGTCTCCTGCCCCCACAGACATTCCTGGCCCCTGACTCACTGTGTAGGTGGGGCTGGGGGGTTCTGAGAGGAGGGGGGCCTACTCTGCAGAAACCTGCTTTTCTCCCCCTCTCCTGGCCCCTCCCCCCCCCCCCCCCCCCCCCCGCCACACACACACACACAGAGCAAGGATTGGGGGATGAGTAGACCCTGTGAACAGGTGAAGAATTGAAAAGGAACAAAGGATGTAACCAGATTAAGGAAATCTTAACTTGGTCAAGAGCAGGAAATTGGTCCACTACAGTTTTTTTCTCACTTAAGACAATTCCTTTCTGCTGGGCCCTAGGGTGGCATTAGATTGAGAGTAAGCCTTTCTTGATTCTTAGAAGCAGGGCAGCATAGCATAATGTGGTTCTTTTCAAGCTTATTTTTAACTCACAATACAGACACATGTGTGGCTATTTTAGCCATATGTGGAAACGGGAAACCCTGACCACTGGGCTCCTGCCCTGTGCTAGTTTCTGGGGAACCCCTCTGAACACAATTTGAAAACAGCTGTTATAGTTTAAAAATCATGGACTTTGGAGTCCGATCCATTCCATTCCCCAGGCACATTATTAGGTTATTTAGCTGCACTGAGCCCCATTCTCTTCATCTGCAAAACAAAGATGATGATAGCAGTCATGTCTGTTGCTATTTTTTAAAAAAATTATTTTGAGAGAGAGAGAGATTGATTTGTGTTGCACTTATTCATGCATTCATTGGTTGACTCTTTAAATGCCTGACCTCAGAATCTAACCTTGGCGTATAGGGACAATGCTCTAACCAACCAAGCTGCTGGGCCAGAACCCGCTGCTATTATTACAGTACTCTGTTCTCTAGGAAGAAGCAGGAGTGGGGCACTGTTGGTCAGAACAATCTTGGTGAAAGCATCTGAAATCAGGTTTCCCCCCAAAGGCACTGGACATTTGGACCTTGGACGTGTGTGTATAGGAGTATCTTGCCTTTCTAGAAGGAGCCACAGTGGCCTGCCTAACCCTTGGCCTCCCTAGGGTGCCTGGTTGGTTCTGAGAAGGCACTTTGAACCCAATGCCTTGCCCTCCATCACCTGTGGATCTACAGAGCCAATTAAGAGTAGGTATCTTCCCTAGAAAACCTTAAGTTGCAAATTTTCCCCATATCAATCAAATTCTTTTTAAAAAATATATATTTTATTGATTTTTTATAGAGAGGAAGGGAGAGGAATAGAGAGTTAGAAACATCCATGAGAGAGAAACATCGATCAGCTGCCTCCTGCACACCCCCTACTGGGCATGTGCCCCCAACCAAGGTACATGCCCTTGACCGGAATTGAACCTGGGATTCTTCAGTCCTCAGGCCGATGCTCTATCCACTGAGCCAAACCGGTTAGGGCTCAATCAAATTCTTGAGAGACGAAGATCTTTGCAAGCCCTGGGCCTCCATTTCCTGGAGGATAGATACTCTGGCCGTGCAGAAAGAATAGGGCTGGGATTATTTGAATCTTTGTGAGCCAGTCTCTGTCTAGATAGCCCTGCCTCTTCTCAGAACCAGCTATATTTCTATTTCCACAACTGAGGACCTGGCACTAAACCGGATTTCCAGGCATTTGGGAGGATGGTTTTAAAAGTAAGTTCTGAGCACCTTCCTGTACACAAAACCTTGCTGGAGACACTGGGGGAAGAAAGGATGAATAATGGGACAAAGTTACTTTTTTTAGAGAGCTTTCTGAGGAGACAATAAATAAACCCAGGACATAGTTACAAACCCAGGGGTAGAATCAAGTAGTTATGAAATTATAACTGAATAAATGCATTTAATAAATGAAAGGAGTTGGTAAGAGAGCACATATCCAAAGCTCTGTATATGTTGAAGGGAGAAGGAAGCTGGTTAGTCATGTTTTGACCTGAAGCTGGGCTTTGAAATTTAGAGGTTATAACAGGTGCTCAAGTGGAAAGGATAATGTGAAGGGGAAAATGGCCACCATGAAATTTCCAGTGGAACCTGCTTTGCCTTCTGAGACTGATTTTTTTTTTTTTTAAGATAGAATGAGAGAGAGAGAAGAAGGGAGAGGGAGACATTCAGCCAACTGAGCCACACTGACCAGGGCTTCTGGGACTGATTTTTAAAACAGTTATAATTCACACACTATAAAATTTATCCTTCTAAAGTGTACAGTTCATTGTCTTTTATTTATTCACAAAATTGTACAAATATTACCTCAGTTTAAATCCAGAACATTTTGTCCTGGCTGGGTAGCTCAGTTGGTTAGTGTCATCCTGATACATCAAGGTTGTGGGTTCGATCCCCAGCCAGGGCACATACAAGAATCAACCAATGAATGCAAAAATAAGTGGAACTACAAATTGATGTTTCTCTCTCTAAAATCAACTTAAAAACAAAATAAGCCCAGAACATTTCATACTCAGAAAGAAACTCTATACCCATTAGCAGTAGAACTAAAATTTCCACACCATATACTTTTTAAAATATATATTTTATTGATTTCAGAGAGGAAGGAAGAGGGAAAGAGATAGAAACATCAATGATGAGAGAGAATCATTGACCAGCTGTCCCCTGCATGCCCCCTACTGGGGATCCAGCCCGAAACCCCAGGCTTGTGCCCTTGACTTGACAGGATCAAACTTGAGACCCTTCAGTCCGCAGGCCTACGCTCTATCCACTGAGCCAAACCAGCTAGGGCCACACCACGTACTTTTGAAATCCTTCAACACCAACATGCTCATTTCTTTCCCCATATAGGGCAACCATGAGTGGTGTAGGGAGGCTGAGAGAAAAGAAAGGAGTTCCTTTCCCAGGACCTACCCCTTTAAGAGAAAGTTACCAGACCTGTCTGGTAAGAGAAACCGGGTCACTTTCAGAGCTGAGGGGGAGTCGCTTGCCCTAGCCCAGAGTCTCTGCCAGGTTTGGAAATCCAACACACTTCCAGGAAAGGAGGGGAGAAAACAGGGGCTCAGAAGGCATCGCTGTGGTCTTGCCAACTTCCCCTGTAGAATTACTACTCTGATAAGAGCCCTTCAATTTTGAGTCTCATGGGTGTGGCCAAACTTGGGCTCTGGGAACCCGATGGGGCTGGACTGAGTTCCCCCAATCATGCCAGGTGAGGAGTGACCACTTGAAGTCAGGCCAGCATCCTGGGGTGGCCCAGTGAGCATGCAGATCAGCTGCTCCTCAGTACTGGGTCTGACTGATGATTCTGCTTTTAAAAATATATATTTTTTTATTGATTTCAGAGAGGCAGGGAGAGGGAAAGAGAAACATCAATGATGAGAGGGAATCATTGATCTGCTGCCTCCTGCACGCCCCCTACTGGGGATCAAGCCTGCAACCTGGGCATGTGCCCTTGACCAGAATCGAACCCAGGACCCTTCAGTCCGCAGGCCTATGCTCTATCCACTGAGCCAAGCCGGCCAGGGTGATGATTCTGCTTTTGGCACAGAAATGCTGGGTAAATCCTAGACTACTGATGCTAGAAGGATTGATAATAGCTAACATGCACTATGAACTACTTTAAGTGCATTTATTTTCTCAAACTTCATAGCAATTCTTAAGAAGAGGAAGGTACTGTTTTTTAATCCCCACTTTATAAATGAGGACACAAAAGTAAGCAAGGTAAGAGCCTTGGCCGAGGCAGGCTGGGAGTCAAGCCCAGGCAGCTTGACTCCAGAACCCAGATTCTTCAGTGTTCGTTAGAGAGCCTTTAGTTCAAGCCCCTTTGATACAGAAGGGAAAACTGAGGCGCAGGGAGGTATAAAAAGACTTTTCCAAGGTCGCACAGCCGTCTTGGGACACAATCTAAGCCTCCCGGCCACCCGTTCAGGCTGCCTGGACTTTGGTGTGTGGTGGAGACGCCTTGGTGGCCTTTTCCCAGCCGTCCAGTCAGCCGGGAGCCGTCGGTTAAGCAGATGACTCAAAGGGAGGGGACTGCTTTTTCCACACCGCCCCGTCCCGCCGCTCTGCGCTCTGCGGATGCCTAGCTCTCTGGCCCGGCGGGTAGCAACTTGTCTGAGTGAAACCGGAGCGCGCCGCCCCTGGCGCTCGGGGTGGTGGGGGCGCCTCAGCCCTCCAGGCCCGGCGGGCGTCGGGAAGACGTGCAGCAGCGCGCGGCCGCCGCTCACGCTCTCATTGGCCAGTATCCGAGCATCCCCCGCCCGTGATTGGACGCTACCTGCCTCGGGCCCGCCTCCAGCCCGGGCTTTTAGGGCGGGGCCGAGGGAGGCGCCGGCTGAGCCGGGAGTGTTGCTTCTGGGACTGAGGTGGCGGGTGGGCTGCCGGGGGCCGGCCTCCGCTCCCCGCCACCGGCCTCCGCTCCCCAGCTCGCGCCTCCTCTCCGCCAGCCCGTTTCATTTGGTCCCGTCTGCGCTCGCTGGGGGGCGTTCCCCTCGCTTCAGAGCTGGGCTTTTCCTGGCGGCGTCACGCCCCTGCCTCAGATCGGAATTCCCGCCTCAGATCTGCGTGTCTAAGGGGACTCCCCTCCCCCCCCCCCCCGCCCCCGCGCTTTCAGACCTGGTGCTCAGTGCTGCTCACTACAGCGTATCCCGGCGGCGCTGTCCGCGGACCTCAGAGACTTCACTGTTTCCTGTCCCCTCAGAGCTGAGGAGCAGAGGAGCCGCCTTGGCGCTACCCGACCCTCCGGAGACCAGACCGGCTTGTTTGGGGCCCGACGGGGAGAGCCTGTCCCCGAGCCGCTCGCCGGGAGTCACCGGCCCCAAAGTCTGGCCTGCGGGTCACTGAGCCAACCCCATGGGAGGTTCGGGCCCTAAACCAGAGGTCCCAAGTCAGGCTTTCTGTAAATCACACACCAATCCCAGTCCCAGCCCTCTGCCAATAACTGGAAAAGACAAGGGGGATTGTCACAAGGGAACTTTATTGAGAGGAAACATGGTCACACCCAGCAGACATGCTTTCCCTCTCATTCTGGTCTCTCTGTCTCTCTCTCTCACTCTCTCTCTCTCTCTCACACACACACCACACACACACACACACACACACACACACACACACACACACACAACTCACTCTCATCTCCAGCCTCTGCCATACGGTCCAGTTCTCAGCCACTGGGTGGGACACTCCTCAATTCCTAAGATCCAGAGGCAGCAGGGGCAGGAGGGAGTCAAGAGGGGGGAAGAGGCAGAAGTAGCCGGGTTCACGGGTAGGGTGTGGAGGGGGCGCAGAGAGCAGGGCTGAGTGGAATGACCAGTGGTTAGGAGAACCCGACAGCTGCAGGAAGAGTGGGATCCAATGGCTCCAGGGGGCCTCAGCTCTGCTGCTCCCTCTCCATGGAGCCTCCCTGAGCTGGGGCAGAGCATTCAGGGAGAGAGTCGGGCCTCCCACCCCATACTAGTCCTCTCTGCTGGGGGTGGCGGGGGCTGGAGCGGGCAGGGCAGGGCAGGGTGGGTAGCAGCATGGCTCAGCTCTGGGGCTCCTCAGGTGCCTCGCCCCCCTCTTCCCCAGCGTTGTCGGCCGTCCACAGAGTCAGGTTGTCTCGCAGCAGCTGCATGATGAGGGTGCTGTCTTTGTAGGAGTCCTCACTGAGCGTATGCAGGTCAGCCATGGCCTCATCGAAGGTGGTCTTGGCCAGTGAGATGGCCTCCTCAGGGCTATTTGCGATCTCATAGTGGAAAACGGAAAAGTTCAGGGCCAGGCCCAGGCGGATGGGGTTGGTGGGCGGCATCTCCTTCTTGCTGATGTCCATGGCCTCCTGGTAGGCTGACCGGGCAGAGTCGATGATGCGCTTCTTGTCATCGCCGGTGGCCACCTCGGCCAGATAGCGGTAGTAGTCGCCCTTCATTTTCAGGTAGAAGACCCGGCTTTCGGCGTCACCGGCCTCCTTGATGAGGTGGGAGTCCAGCAGGCCCAGCACGGTGTCGCACACGCCCCGGAGCTCAGTCTCCACCTTCTCCCGGTACTCTCCCACCTCTGGGCCCTTCTCCTCCGAGCCCTCCTCATGGCCTTTCTGTTCAATACTGGACAGGACCCTCCAGGCAGCCCTCTGGCCACCCACCACGTTCTTGTAGGCCACGGACAGCAGGTTTCGCTCTTCGCAGGACAGCTCCTCGCCCTTCTCCACAGCACTCTTCATGAAAGCTGCCATGTCCTCATAGCGTTCGGCCTGCTCTGCTAACTTGGCCTTCTGGATCAGACTTGCTCTCTCCATAGCTCAGCTCTGGGGACAGACAGACAGGCGGCAGGCTAAACGGCTGCCTCGGGACCAAGCAGGATTCTGTGCTTCCCCAGATCCCTACCTGCCTTTTGGCTGGATGGCCTGGCCCAGAGCAGGGTGGGGTGGGGAGGGGCAGAGGGCGGGACTGAGGCTCTGGACCTACCGCCTCTCTTCTCCCCACACCCTTTCCGGCTCTTCCTTAAAGGTAAAAGGGCTGGGATGTGGGGTGAGTCATCGGGACAGTCAGCAGGAGAAATCTGGGTGTTGGCTCCACCTGCACAGGCACCTTTCCAGGCTCCAAGCTGCCCCCTCTTGTTCAGGGCTTCCATTACATGGGTGCCCACATGAGGTAGCTGCCCCAGTTTCTCAAATCAGATTCTCCTTCAGGATGTCCTTCCAGGGGCGAAGGATGGCTCAGCCACCAGGCTGCATCAGCCTAGGCAGACCCCATAAAGCCAAGTGCAGGAGGATGGGGTTCTTATTCCTGCCAGATAGGTTCCCCCCTTGGTTCAGGTGAGAGGACTCATGTGTAGCAGGGCTCCAGTTACCCAACCTTGGTATCCAGTATCCAATCTAATCCCTATGATGTCTCTGTGAGGTGGGCAGGACTATGACTACTACCCCATTTTAGAGACAGGAATACTAAGGCTCAGAGAGGGATGAGATTTGCTCAAGGTCACACAGCCATTAAGTCCCCTGCATCCTACTTCCTTGCCTTCTCTCCCATCAAGCCCTCTGGTTTGTGAGCTCCAGGATGTATTTAGAAGTGTGATCCAAGCTTCTTGAAATGGTTCCGTCCCCCATCCTCACTCTCCCTCAGGATCCTGTCCCCTCTGAACTCCCAGAGTGCACAGGTGGCAGCTTTCAGGGTGCCACTTAATGAGGTGTTTAATGAGCAGCCTCTGACGCTCCAGCCCAGCCGTCGTAATTAGTCACTCAGTAGGCTTGCTGGACACCTTTCCCATCACAGCACAATTTTCCCTTTCAAGTTGGTGGCCTGTTGCCACTTGTTTGAGGACTTACCCTCTGGCTCTCCATGCCAGGTCACCTGCCCCCTCCAAGTCCCCAGCCATCCTGTACCAGTGGGGCTCACAGAGGGTGGGGGCCCAGATGCCTGCTGGCCCACTTTCCTGCCTGACTCAGCTCACCCTCTGCCAGAGGCTGGGAAGCAGGCCACCTGGGTGCTCAGCCCAGTTTGGTTCCCCAGGGGGGACGCTAGCAACCGGGGAGAGAGACAGGGCTAAGAAAAAGGAGGTGACACATACCATTTTGTTTTATGGGGCAGTAGTCCCAGCTGAGGACTGCCTCCCAAAGCTTGACTCTCAGGAGTTTTCCTGCCCCTTCCCTTTGACCTTGGCCCCACCTCTGACCTCTGGCATGGATGGAGAGGTCTCTGTTGTCAACCTTCTGTCCCTGTTAGCTGGGTGGTAACTATTATTGTTAGCTGTCCTCGTGTCAGTCAAGGGTTTCTTTCATCTAAAGGTGTTGGCACTGTGCCCATGAAGGTGGGTTCCTGCTTATCTGCTCCACCCCTAGCTCTAGCTCAGATGGGGCTCAGGGGTGGGGCTCCCCTCACTGGGATCTAGCCAGCTTCACCCTGGAGCCAGGACCATGTCACAGGCCTGTCCTTCCCTGGGTTGTTCTTGGTGTCTGAACACCCATCCTCCCCTTCTGGAGGGAGGGAGGCCTAGGCCAGAACTCTGAGGCTCCAAGATGAGACCTGCCCCTTAGAAGGAAAAACAGGGACATATCTGGGCTAATGCTGTAGGTTTTCCAAAGAAGCAGAAGGGATTTTAGGCTTAATATCTTGAAGGCTTTGCTCAATCCAGACAGAAAATGATGGAAAGGAAATACAGTACACTAAAATACAACTTACTGAGGGTATCTTTAGGGAGTGAAACTGACTTTTTTCCTTTTCCTATTCCACTCAAATCATCAATCATGAATGTATATTATTTTTCTGAGAGATAGAATAGCCAGTATATTTGGAATCAGACCAGCCAGGTTCAGTTCTTACAAGCTGTTGTGGCCTTTGCCAAATGACTTAATAACCTCTGTGCGCCTCAGTGTTCCTAAGTATAAAACGGGGTTGTGAGGATTAAATAAGTTGATGGAAAATACTTACTTGAGTGGATGGTAACTATTATTATCATGTAGAAAAAAATCCAACTTTATTATAAAAATATACATTCACAGCATGAACATTGATCTGAGGCCTATGAAATGAGGAAGGCCCATCACCAGGCCTCAGCCAAAGACCAGAGCCTACCCAGCTGGGTGTCCACATGGGAAGGAAGACGGATGAATGGTCAGATACGCTCACTCAACACTGCCTCCTCCTTCTCCATCTTGGACATTCCTCTGGCCTATGAAAACCCTGGGCCCTCGAGGACCTTCTTTTGATTAGTCACCCAGCCCAGGCTTTCCAAGTCGTGAGGGAAAGCTAGAGGTCCCAGAACAACATAAACTTGGGACCTGGCAATTTTGGAGCTATTTCAGTCTCTAGGGAGGGAGTATTCTCTTTTCCATCACTCAAACCTGGAGACCTGGTGGCATCCCCTCAGCACAGACCCTGGGCAAGAGAAAGGAAGCCCCTCACTCCCCTTTCCCTGCTGAATCTGGGAGCCAGGCTGCCTGACATCTCCTGCTGGCTCTGGCCTGTCGATTCTGAGATCCTGAGATCCTGACTCAGATCCTGTCTGATGCACCTCCCTTTGCCTCCAGGCTTCCATTTCCCAAGTCCAGAAGCCCAGGCAGGCAGGAGGCAGCAGGCAGGAGGCGGCAGGCAGGAGGCAGCAGGCCCCGGCAGGGCACTGAGTTCCACAGTCAGCCGCCTGAGTCAGCAGGACAGGAGCTGGGGCTACAGCCCAAAGGGGCTTTCCTCATCTTGCCTACCTCCCACCCTTCTGTATAACATCCATCCTACCAGCATGCTTAAGGCCTCTGGTCCCAGAGACAACCAACCCTTAGCTGGTAAACAGGCTTTCGAGGGTTGTAGCAGAGAGAGGAAGGCAGCAACTAGTTGTCTATCTCTACTGGGAACAGAGGACAGGGCTCTGATTGCAGCAGGAAGGACTATTAAGATTCCAGGAAGCACTTCCTAGGACATTTTTCCGGTTTTAGAATGATCAAACTAAACAGGTGATCATCTTCTCCCCCTAATTATAAACTAGAGTTCAGTTATCCAGTCAAGAGCTCACTCTACTAGTTGCCTTTGGTGGGGGGATTATATTTTAAGTGAATCAGCTGTCCTGAGACTTTTCCTCCACAAGACACTGCTATTTAGAGTATCCCACATTTCCTAGACCAGTCCAGTCTAGAACATGGTGTGGAATTTTTGGAAAGAAAATGGAATGAGTTCAGGGTGTGGGACTGCATTCCAGCTCAGTTATAAAGCCTTGGGCAGGTTCCTTACTCTGGGCCTGTTTCCCCATAGGTTCAAGGAGGCCTCACAGATCTTCTCTAAGCTCCCTGCTGGCTATGAATGACATTCTCTAATTTTAGGGTTTCTCCTCTTGAGATACCCTTCTCCTGAAGCAGCAGTATTCATTCTTTGGGTAGTGCAGAAGGGTTAGAGGTCAGGGCAGAGATCAGGTTCAAATACTGAATTTGCTACTTTATCAGCTGGGAGACCCGGAGCAACTCCTATGCCTTCCTTGAGCCTCAGTTCCCTCATCTGTAAAAAGGCTGACAGCACTTTCCTCATAGGTTTAGGTGAGAAAATGGGCCTGGTACTTGGCAAGTCCTTGCTAAATGGCCACTGTAGTTATTATTATTACTATTATTTAGCTCCTAGCATACTGTGTGTGTATTTTGATGTAGGGAAGCATCTGGGAGAGGGAAGGCTCCATGAGAGTGCTACCCTGGGCTAAGCTCAGTTCAGGGGTGTGACAGTAGTCCCAGACTGGAGTCAAACCCTCTGTCCCAGCCAAGGCTGGGACCTTTCAGAGTTCAGAGGTCAGTTAAGGCTTAAAGGTCTCTGGAGCTGAGACCAGGAGTTCTGGAGGGGTACAGTGAAGAGGATGCTGGTCATTCTTCCTGTGTCACTTCTGGCTTTGTTATGTCTTTTTTTTTTAATTTATTTTTAGAGAGAGAGAGAGAGCAAGAAACATTAATTTGTTGTCTACCCATCCATACATTCATTGGTTGACTCTTGTATGTGCCCCGACTGGGGATGGAACCCGCAACCTTGGCATTATCGGGACAACACTCCCACAAACTGAGCCACCCAGCCAGGGATGCTGTGCCTTTTAAAAAATCTCCAAACAGCACTGACCAGCTGGAACAAAGCTGGCAGCTGTAAGCAGTGGTTCTCCTGCACACTCGTCACAGGCCCCACCCCCAGACCCCCAAAAAGGGTGGCACCAGACAGCCAAAGATATGGCAAGAAGAGGGAAATCTTTATTTTGGTTTAAAAAAGGTACAGGACAGCAGATAAGCAGCCCCCAGCCATGGGCTAAGCAGAGTTCGGAGGCCCAGCCCGGTTTCCTTTAATTCCTCTGAAGAACAAGGGGCTGCCAGAACTAGCTCAGTCCCTCGGTGCCTGGAGCAAAGGGTACAAGCATCTTCCTTGCAACCTTTCTACTCAAGTGCTGGGGTGGAGGGGGCCGTGGGAACAGTGTCAAACCAGTTGTGCTTAAAACTGTTACCAAACTTGTTCAGCAGCGTCATCAACCATAACACCCCAGACAGCTCCTGAAGAAACCTGCTCAGCTCGACTATGGCTATGCCTGATTCTGGGGGGCAGGCTGTAAGGCAAGATTCCTAAAGAGTCTTGACACCTTACAAATCTGGGGAAGGGGAAGTAAGGTGGAAGAGGGGGGCGAGTTTCAGCATAGTATTACATCATTGTGCTGACAGCTGCGTTATGGCTTTTCTACACTCTGGCCAGCGTGGAGTGGGGATGGGGGCAAAGAGGTCAGTCCCCTGGCCCCTTTGGGGGGACCCGAGAGAGCACACATGTGGGGCAGGCTTGGGGGTAGACCCTGTAGGCACAGATGGTGGCAGATGGGCCACAGGTTAGGCAGGTGGAGGTGCCAGGTGCTTGGCTCCCCCCAGGCCACTCCTGGAGAGGAAGAGAGCGGCGGTCCTCAGGAGGTCCTTAAGCCCCCGCACACACTGGAGATCCCGGGCAAGACAGCAAAGAAGGAGAAGAGAGAGGGTTAGTGGATTGGGAGGAAAGAGGAGGCCTATAGGGGTTCCACAGCACCTGCCTCTTCCCCACAGAAAGGCCTCTTCCCCACAGGAGGACCAAGGCTTGGGCAGCAGGCAACGAAGCAGGAGAGAAAACGGGCAGGTGAGAGCAAGCTCAGCAGGGACAGAAAGCCAGGACACAGTGTTAGTGATCAAAGGCCCCTGTACACCAGGACACCACCAGAATAGGCCCAGGCATCTGAGAGCAGGTACACCATCCTTTCCCCACCCTCACCCTTCACCTCCTGCGTCAGTCGGAGAGCTGTTGTGTGCGAAGCTACTTCCTCATCCGGAGCGGGGGCTGGGCTCTTCGCCCTGACCCCATCCTTCTGCTCAGGGGGGAGCCCTGGGGACCCTACCACCAACAGCATACACACCACACCACACACCAGACAGATGAATGGGCTCCATGGGGTTGTGAGGCATGCGATGAGGATGAGATGGTGTGTGAGGGGAGCGGGCAGTGCTGGCTGACAGGGGAGAGATGGTCTTACCAGCTAACCCTCTGCAAAGAGGACTGTTAGCTCCCCTCAGGCTGTGCAGGAGATGGCAAAATCCTGACAGGTGTCCTCCTGGAGGAGATACCAGAGAGGTGGGCCAGTGTTATGAGGTGTCTGGCTGGGCTCTGCTGCCCAGACGGAGGTGAGGGCCAGGAAGGCTCCAGCTCTCAAACTGGAATCTACTGTCTCATAAACATTTTCTTAGCTGAGCAGTCACGGGAGGTCAGAGTAGAAAGAGAGCAAGGAACAAGAACCTGGGGGTCTCCAAGCCCCTGTGGCAGGGGAAGGTGGAGGGGACAGGCGGCCTCTTCTTACACGCCTATCCCTAGCCGCAGTCCTCTCTGTTCTGCCTCCAGCAGACAGACTCCAGCCAGGAGAGAACTTTAGCCAGGTCGGTGGGCTGCCTGCCTTCTCTCTGTATCCCCAGGAAAGACAAAGTTTGACTGAAAGAATAGACGGCTGCCATTTGGGGCCTCAGCAAAGAAGAGCAAACAAAAACCAAACCAAAGCAAATCAACTCTTAAAAACAAAAGTTTTATTACAAGCAGGAACAAAGAATACTAGCTTAAATAAAAGTCAGATGGGAGTCGACCTCCTCTAGCCAGCTTCCTGCTCCCCTCCCAGTGCCACTGCAGCGTGGCGCGGGGCACTAAGGCTGGGTGAAGGGAAGCTATTTTCCCAGAGGAGACCTGTGGCTGCCACTTCTCAGCTGCCTGTGACACACTAGCCTCCGGAGCAAGGAAGGGCAAGATAAGGGGACTTCCAATGTCATTTTCCAAGGACTTCAGCCATTTGAAGGGCCAAGGAGGGGGAGAGAAGAACAATTTCCTATGTATTTTGACAAAAAAACTATAGTTCCCAGCAGAGGAGGGACATCCTCTGAGTTTCTGGCCTAGATTTAGGCCAATTTCACTCGCGTTGGCCCACCTTGTTCCTTCATTCCTTCCTTCCTTTTCTCTGGACGGAGGCCTCCAGTTGGCAGAGATTCCCTGTCCTTTAGCCCTTGGCACTGGGTCCCATACTCGGGGCTTGGAGGTGGGGGTGTGGCTTGTAGGGTGGCAGCCGCTCCTCCCAGCCATTACCCCATGCACCACACCCAGCCTCAGCCTGTCTAGGCAGATCCGAGCCGGAAGCCTGACCTGGGGGCTGGGTGGCAGGGGTGGGGTTGGGGGTGGCTGAGTCCCCAGCCACTGGCTGTCTGAAGTCCCTCGAGGAGGGGAAGGAAGGAGGATGTGGGCTGAGCCACAGCAGGAGCCCAGGGGTCTCTTGTAACCACTGTGCACATTCCTTGTCCCCATGGCTCAGGCCGATACTGCTGTTGCAGGCTGACACTGGAGGGGGATGGTGAGGAGGAGGGTAGCCCAGGGGATGTGGGGAAGTGGGAGCCAGCCACATTTGTACAAGGGCAAGCACACACACACACACACACATACACACACACACACACACACTCACAGTCAAAAGGTCTCTTGTAATAAACTTAGTAAAATCAATTTGCCTTCCGATAACCCTTAACCTGGCACTACACAGACAGAAAAATGGCTGACTTTTTAAGAATTCTTCTTCCATTTAAAAAATGTAGAAAAGAGGTCTATAAAATTGTGCAAAATACCCAGCATTAATAAACCCGTTTCAAGTATTGCCAGCATGAGTATTACCTACCCATCCCAGACCTGACTTGGGAAAGAGATGGGGGGGCCAGCCTGGGATCCCATAGAGAACCCTCTATGGGCGGAGAAATGGCAAGGCCTCACTTCCTAGTGTGCTTCCCAGGAATCATGCTGGAGCTGAGGTCTTGGGTGCCTGGCCAGCTGGTTTGGCTTCCTCTGACACAGGCTACCCTGCCCCCCTTGCCCCCATCCACCTCCAACTCTGCCTTCTCTACCTAGAACCCAGCTCTATCCTATTGGCCAACTCCATATAAAAAAAATAAAAACCGAAGAAAAACAATGATCATCACAAAAAGAATGAAGGAGCCCTAACCGGTGTGGCTCAGTGGATAGAGCGTTGGCCTGCGGACTGAAGGGTCCCAGGTTTGATTCCGGTCAAGGGCATGTACCTTGGCTGCGGGCACATCCCCAGTAGGAGTTGTGCAGGAGGCAGCTGATTGATGTTTCTAACTCTCTATCTCTCTCCCTTCCTCTCTGTAAAAAATCAATAAAAATATATATTTATATAAAAAAAAATAGAATGAAGGAGCTGGCAAACCAAAGTAGCCCATGGAAACATCCTGTCCCATAGCCCACTGTCCAAGGCCACTGCTCCTGGGTCTTGTTTCACCCCAGAACCCCAGCTCAGCAGGGCTCAGCAGCTTCCCCAACTGGGAGGCATTACACTCAGTCCGCACCCTCACTCACACAGGGCTCGCCCTGGCACAGAGACTTGGTGTGGTCCTCCGGGCACCTGGCCCTGGCCTCTATCCTGTCACTCCTGCCACCGAACAGCTGGGGGGATCTCACGCCTAAGGCCGTGGGAACCTGGGTTTGAGGAGCAGAGGGTACAGCCATGGAACGGTGTGGGGACAGCACGCAGGGTGGGAAATAAATACGAAAAGACTTGAGTCTTTGGTGGCTCTACTTCCCTTGGGTGGATTGGGGAGGGTCCCGGCAGGTGTGGAGTGCGGCAGGTGAGTGCGGAGGGCAAACAGGCCAGCAGGTGGCAAGTACTGAGCCAGGTTCAGGGGTGGCCTCCTACCATGCTGGCATCGGCCTTGGCTCCACAGGCTGGCTCGTCGCTTCTGATGGGCGAGGGCAACAGGGTGTCAGGCTGCACAAATCCCCTCCGGTCAATCAGGCTTCAAAAACACAAGGTGGACATGTGAGGGTGGCTGACACCAGGGCTCCAGACTGGGGGGCTGTTTTGGTGTGGTCCTCTGGGCACCTGTCCCTGGCTTCCCTATCCTGTCCCTCCTGCCACTGATCAGCTGGGGGGATCTCACACCTAAGGCCGTGGGAACCTGGGTTTGGGGAGCAGAGGGTAGAGCCGTGGAACGGTGTGGGGACAGCACACAGGGTGGAAATAAATGGCCCCACTAAGGGAAGTCCAAGACCTAGAAAGTCTGAGGAAAAGGGAGCTGTCTTCCCTCTGGGAGCTCAAGACTCCTTCCTTCCAGAAGGGCCCTCTCTCCACACTCTGGACACCTAGCTTTTGGCCACAGAATTTATTCACTGTTAATTCAAACTAGCTCACCTTTCTGTGTGGCTGCCAAGAAGCCAGGCTGCAGGCGAGAGGAAAAGGATGAAAGGGCATTTGGAGATAGTGCGACTCCTACTGTCCCTTTTCTGGCAGAATTGGTGGGAGGAGAAGGGGACAGTGTGGGAAGTTTTGTTCCCAGTGTCCACTGCCAATTAGCTCCCATCTGGCGCCCTCTGCTGTCAGGATGGATGGGGCGCTTCTTAGCAGGGCTGAACCACCAGGGCTTTCTCCTTCTAAGGGAGAATGGAGGCCCCCCCACCCCCCAGTCTGGCCAGCAGCACCAGAAGGGCAGCGTTGCTCAAACATGGCCAAAACATTAATTGTGGTTATCCCTGGGGAGTAAGCTTACATGTGAGACCTAATACTCTTCTTTTTCATATTTTGTACTTAATTTTTATCTACAATGAGCACATGACTTAAAATTACAACTCTCCATAGAACTCCTTTATATGACAAATGCCCTGAGAGCATTCAGCAGGGGGTGGGGACAGAGGAGTGTAATGTGGGGAGAGGTCTGCTGATTCCAGAACCTCTTTGAGAGATGTGGACTCACAAGGTCACTCGGTCTCACCTGGGAGGTAGGGGGCCGCAGAGCACAGCACAGCAGTTGGTGATAACACTTTTATGGCTGTAGGGATTGACAGAGGCCTCGCCACCTCTCTTGCTGGACCACGAGCCTTTGATCTGCAAGTAGAAGGTCTGGGTCAGATACCTATCTCCCTTTGCTTGCTTTTCTAAGAGGGGGGTCTAGAGGCATGGGAAAACTGGCAAATTCTGAAACCAGTTCCAACTAGACTACTGGAGAGGACATGTCTTTAACTGGGGCCATTCAGAGAGAATGTGGGGGACTTCTGGATGGTGGGGGGGGGGGGCACCTAGCAGAGAGGAGGAGGCTCCAAACAGGAGAGAAGCCTCCAAAGAAACTTTTTGGGTGCATCCTCCCTTCTCTGGCCAGCCTCCTAAGGTGGAGGGCAGGACAAGGGCACAGGGCTCAGGCTGCCTTCCCTGCCACTGACTCACTGCATAACCCCGGATACATCACTATTTACTTCTGTGAATCCTCATTTGAAAAATAGGGAACTCTCTGATACCAACTTTCTGATAGCACTGTTGGAGCATCAGACGAAATCTTGCCCATCTCTAGCTCTGTGAAGCCTACTATCAAAGGCACTGAGGAGTTTAGCAGTGAAGGACACCTGCTTAACTTTAACCCAGAGATTTCCAAATTTATTTGGCTATATCAGTGCTCTTTACTTAACCCCCTAGTAATATCCTACAGGACCAGCACCCAGGAAACCACCTTAGGAAATTCTGCTCTGTACTAATCACCCAGCACATGATACCCTATCATGCGTGTTAAGTTTTGTTTCACTAAATGAGAAGCTGAGGTCACAGAAGGTATTTTCTGTTGGTCAATGGGCCCCTTCGTATCAGATAGTGACCCTGGAATGGACGCTCTTGTTGGCTTATTTGTTATTTGGGAGAACGGGAAGGGGAGGTCAGGTCCCTGGCCCAGGGTTGGGCACACAGTGAGTGCTCAAACAATGCTTGTTGGTGAGGGTCTCTAAGGCAGCAGGTAGGGAGGACTGATGGAACCTCAGGGTCCTGTCCTGGCTGTCCCCCTCAATAAGGAAGCCCCGGGGAGCCTCAAGGTCACCTCAGAACAGTCACATCTCTGCTGTCTACAATTGCAGCGGGGGACAGTGAGCATGGACATGGCGTCTGGGTGAAATCCTGGCTCTATCCCTTCCCAGCTGCATAATCTTGGGGCAAGTCACTCAGCCATCAAATGGAGAAAAAGCATCCCTCAGAGTTGGCAAAAGGACCCAAAGAGATGATGGGAACTGAAAGAACCCTGGACACAACAATGTGCTGGCCAAATGTAATGACTATTATGGTGCGAGTGCTGCTTTTCTGGGGTTAGGGAGAAAGCATCTTGGGGACCCCGGGAGCCTGCACTGAGCGCCAAGACATGTGGGGGCCTCAGAAGCCTGCCCTGGGTCTCAGGGCCAAGCCAGGAGCACTGAAGGCGCTGCCTGGCGGCCTGTCATCTCCACCCACGTCTCCCCAGCAGGCTGAGAGGCAGGGCTGCACTGCTGCCACTCCAGCTCCTTCAGCCCTGCCTCTTGCCCAGGGTCCTGCCTGGAACCAGGGGTTGCTCCGGCCTTACTCACATCTTCGTTAGTTGTCAGGTTGGAGGCGACGAGGTAAGTGTGAAACCCTGAGAGGCCCAGGATGGACCAGATGGAGAAGAAGCAGATCACCAACTCCAGCACAGTGAGCAGGCGGTCAAGGACCTACAACCAGGATCAGGGCTGGGAGCCTCCCCTGCGCCTGGGATCTTGCCACGCCCAGCCTTTCTCCCCTCTCCTTCCCCAGAAAGGAAATAAGTGTGTAACCTTCCTATGGCCAGTCACCACCTCTCAGCAGGATCACCTCCGGGGCCTCAAGAAGGGTTGAAGAGCTCCCCTCAAGAGCAGGATGAGCCCAGGGTGATGGGCAGTAGTTGGAACTGAGGGTTCCAAGCACCAAGAGCTGTGGACGTGGTCCAGGGAGCTTGGCGCCTTAAGGGAAGACAGGGACTGTGGCTCCTGAGAGTTCCCGGACACCCCGTCCCACAAGAGCCCATTTGAGATCAGCTCAAGCCTGGGTGTATATTGGATTCTAGAGGACAAACACCTGCTCTACATCACTGCCCTCTGTTTATAGGATGAGGTGTGGGAACCCACCCCAGTGACGGGGCCTCCGTTCCCACCAGGCTGCCCACTAGCAGACAAAGGCAAAGGATATCTTGCTGGTGTCTCCTTCAGAGTGGAGAGGAAATTGCTTCCCTGAGAGCCTGGAAGAAACAGGAGAGGACACGGCTCAGAGGGACGGTGACCACAGCTCCTCAGCCTGGCTGAGCTGGCTGGCCCGCCCTCTGCCTGTCCCTGCTCCCGCTGCCACTGCCAACTCACGGAGCGTCAGGTGGGTGACCACGCAGGCGAAGATGAAGGCCGTCAGGAATGAGAGGGAGAGAATAAACGCATAGAAGAAGCGGTAGTTCCGTCTCCCCACACAGTTGCCCACCCAGGGGCAGTGATGGTCAAACCGTTCTGGAAAAGGGCCGGGGGAGAGGGGTTAGTGCAGGCCTGGCTGGCAACCAACCAGCACAGGTGTTCAGAGGCCTCACACCTTGGCTGGCTTTCCCACCCCCTCACTCTCTGCACCAGCAGCTCCTAGTTCCTCAGACACTCCCTGCTTCTGGTCCTGTGAGAGCTCACACATTCTTTCCCGGTGAAGGGAAATTCCTCTTTCATGTCTTGGCTGCAAAGCCACTTCCTTAAGAAAGTGTCCTCTGACCCCAGGCAAGGTAAGGGTTCCTGTTATCTGCCCTGTTTCCCTGGCACTTATCTTTTGCAGCACTTTGTCCATGGTGTTCACATATTTATTTACAATTAGTGGACTGGCCAGTGTCCCCTGCTCAATTGTAAGATCCATAAGGGGGACCTGTGTTGGCCTCACAATGAGCTGAATACCAGGGCCCAGGTGTGCCTAGTACAAGGAAGATCCACAAAAAGTACTTGTTGCCCAGCCTACGAACCCTGCCACACACCAAAAGCTAATGACCCTTGTCCCTCGAGCTAGAACTAGAGGCCCATGGAGGGGCTAGACTGCTATGTAACTAGTGGAGAACTGGCACCAGAGGCCTGGTCAGAGGGCTGATCTCACACCAGCACCACGTCCCCGGGGGTAGGGTCACACCCAGACTGGTGAGGAAAGTCCCCTGTGGGAATATGGGTCACAAGCCCGTTGCAGGCCTCGCACCAAGGCCAGCACCCTTCGCAGGGGGTGGGTGGGGCTGATTCTCATGGATGAATGACGCCCACTGAGTCACCCACTTCACTGCCTGTCGTCATGGGGTGTTCCTCACTATTCTCTTGCTCAGCGAATGCTGAGCCAGCGTGATGAGCTCACTGCCCTGGGGACTGTGCACAGTCACAGAGGCACAGCTCACCGGGCCCTCTTGCATAGCATTTACCTTATGATACCTCCCAGGGGCACACCCTTGGTCCCCATGAGAGTTGCCAGCCTCTGGAAAGCAGGGAGAGGGGACAAACAGTCTCTGGTTCCCCAGCAACCACTGCAGTTGTGGGTCAGCAGCTCAGCTTCCAATCCTGGCTACCTCTTCTCCTCCTCACCAGCTTAAACCCCTGTTCCCAGACTCTTGTCCCTCCCAAACCCTGAGAGTCAGATCAAAGTATTTCAGTATAACTGGTCCCGGGCACTGGGTGGTAAATAATTTCCCTTCTAGCCCAAACGCATCTAGAATGTTATTGGTCCAAGTCTCTGGTTCCTGGGACCTTGGACCTCTGAGGACCAGGCTGAGGCCTAAAAGAAGAGTTCAGGGCCTCTCTGTGTCTGCCCCACTTCAGAGCTGCGGGGAAGGAATCCACTGATCCCGGGCTGAAGCCAAGACACAGTGATCACACTCAGAGCCCACTGGTCATCCTCAGGTTACTCCTTGGTCAGAGCAAATCTGAGTGAACCAGACTTCCTGCCCAGCCCTGGATATTTCCAACACGCCACTCCGCTCCAGCCCCACACGAGTGACTCCCTTTTCTCCAGTCTTCATCTCTCTCAGGGTTCTCCACATCCCTCCCGGTGGCCCCTCACTTACCCACACAGTTGTCGCAGACACTGCAGTGTGAGGTCCGGGGTGGTCGAAACATCTTGCAGGTGAAACAATACTTCAGCTTCACCATCTGCCCGTTGATCATCACCTCCTGGGTCCGAGGGGGTGGCCGGTAGGTGGAACTGCCTGTGTTGTCTGAGGGTGGGAGAGAAAGATGGGGGATGTACAAGCCTGGATCCAGGAGCCCCAGCTAGGGAGAAGCCACTGCTTCCTGGCTGGGACAAGAGAAGCCTTGGGGAAACTTTCCAGGGAACAAATGTTAGAGTAAAATGCCAGCCTAAGAACTGCTACCACTTACTAGGACTGGGAAGTGTTAAAACTTTACACGCTTGCTCACACACGGAGACCCTTACACAACTCTGAGAAGGCCCCGGAAAGGCGTGGTGAGGTTTATCTGCAGGAGGTTCAGGATGTGGAGGGACAAAGTAAACAATGCTATGAGAAATAGTCAGATCCAAAATGTGGGGCACCTACAAGACCACTGGCCTGATCGCCAACAAAAGTCAGTCACTTACAAAAAGAGAGGGGGAATGGTTCTAAGTTAAAAAAGATTTAGGAGCCTTAACCGGTTTGGCTCAGTGGATACAGCGTTGGCCTGCAGACTGAAGGGTCCCAGGTTCGATTCCGGTCAAGGGCATGTACCTTGGTTGCGGGCACATCCCCAGTAGGGAGTGTGTAGGAGGCAGCTGATCAATGTTTCTAATTCTCTATTCCTCTCTGTAAAAAAAATCAATGAAATATATTTTAAAGCCCTAACCGGTTTGGCTCAGTGGATAGAGCGTCGGCCTGAGGACTGAAGGATCCCAGGTTCGATTCCGGTCAAGGGCAAGTACCATGGTTGCGGGCACATCCCCGGTAGGGGGTGTGCAGGAGACAGCTGATCGATGTTTCTCTCTCATCGATGTTTCTAACTCTCTATCCCTCTCCCTTCCTCTCTGTAAAAAAAAATCAATAAAATATATTTTAAAAAAAAGAGTTAGGAGACTTAAGCAATGCATGATCCTAGCTTGGATCCTGTTTTGAAAAACAAAATAAAACACAGCAACAAAAGACAGTTGGAGGGTAACTGGCAGAAAATGACTATAGGTTAGAAATTTGGGAATTATTAATTTTCCTATATGTGGGCATGGAATTGCGTTTATGTTGGAGGCTGCCCTTAAATTTTGAAGATACAGCCTGGCCAGTGTAGCTCAGTGGTTGAGTGCCGACCTATGAACCAGGAGATCACGGTTTGATTCCCAGTCAGGGCACATGCCCAGGTTGTGGGCTTGATTCCTAGTGGAGGGCGTGCAGGAGGCAGCCAATCAATGATTCTCTCTCATCATTGATGTTTCTATCTCTCTCCCTCTCCCTTCTTCTCTAAAATCAATAAAAATATATTTTAAAAAAATAGGAGAATGACTTCATGACTGTGAAGTAGACAAATATTTTTTAAACAAGACACAAAAGGGCTTGCCTGGCTGGGTAACTCAGTTGGTTAGAGTATCGTCCCAATATACTAAGGTTGCAGGGTCGATCCCCAGTCAGGGCACATACAAGAATCAACCAATGAATGCATAAATAAGTGGAACAACAAATCGATGTTTCTCTCTCCCTCTCTAAAAATCAATAAAAAAAAATTTAAAAGATACAAAAGGGCTAATCATAAAAGAGCAAGTTGCTAAACTGCATATGTCACAATTAAGAACTTCTGTTCATCTAAAGATATCATTTAAAGAATGAAGAGGTGACCTTCAGAGTAGATGATATTTATAATATCTGACAAAAGACAAAGGATTTATATCCAGAATATATAAAGAAGTCTTATAAAATCAGTAAGAAAAAGTCAGACAACTGAATTCAAAGTGGACAAAAGATTCAAAAAGGCATTTCATAAAAGAAGCTGTCCAAATGACTAATAAGCACATGAAAGGGTCCTCATACTCCTTAGTCATCAGGGAAATGCAAATTAAAACCATAATATGCTACCACTACACATGCACCAGAATGGCTAAAAAAAAAAAAAAAAAAAATTAAATTAAATCCAGTGTTGGCAAAAATGTAAAGCAACTAGAAATCTCATATGAGCACTTTGGAAAACTGGTACTAACTATGTAAGTTCAACATAGGCACCCCAGCAATCCCACTCCTAGGTGTCTTCCCAACAGAAATGTGCATGATGTGATGTGAGCCAAAAGACATACACAGAATGTTCACAACAATTCTCCTAATAGCCAAAGGCTGGACCTACCCAAACGCCCATCAATAGTAGAATGGATTAAAAAATATAGTATATTCACACAATGGAGTTCTAATACAGCAATGAGAATGAATGATCCACAACTACACACAGCAATACAAATGAATCTCATCAACATTGTGTAAAATGAAGAAATCACACATGTAAGAACACAAAATGTTCAAAAACAGGTAAAAGTAATCTATGGTGTTAGAAGTCAGATCGTGGTTACACTTGGAGGGGTGACAGTGATCAGAAAGGGGGAAAAGAGGACTCCTGGGACACTGCTCATACAGTGTTTCTTTTTCTTTTTAAAAAAATATATTTTATTGATTTTTTACAGAGAGGAAGTGAGAGGGATAGTTAGAAACATCGATCAGCTGCCTCCTGCACACCCCCCACTGGGGATGTGCCCACAACCAAAGTACATGCCCTTGGCCGGAATCGAACCCTTTAGTCTGCAGGCCGATGCTCTATCCACTGAGCCAAACCAGTTAGGGTAAGTGTTTCTTGATCTATATGCTGATAACATTCTATATTAGCATATAGACACTTATGATTTGTACACTTTTGGTAGGCCTGTTACACTTTAGTAAAAAGCTAAGAAAAAGAAAGGACCAAAGTCTCATCTGAGGTCATGTAGCTGGAATGCTGGCAAAACAGGAATCTGAAACCAGGTCTGCCAATGCAAAGCCCACAGTTCTACCCACTGAGTCTCTTGGTACCCAGGCCATAGAGGACCAAGTCCCCAGAGTAGTGGCTCCTTCCTGGACAGACTGCCTAGTCACATGGGGCTGCCTGTGATCCCCAGCACTCAGCCACCACTTCCACTGGACAGACTCCCCAGATATCTCCAATTTGATGACTTGCCTCCAATGATTCTTCACTGAGTATGTACCATGTGCAGGCACTATTCTAAGCACATGGCAGGCATCGGTGAAGCAAACAGACTCACATCTCTCATTTCCAGCTGCCAGAGGCTGTTTCACCAGCACCTCAGTGTGCTTGAAATGGAACTAAGTATCTGAGCATCCATTTCTTTCTTAAAACCCAGCAGCATGGTAAAGGGCAGGGGGATTGAGGCCAATGGACACACTCTGAAACCTGGTTTTGCCACTGAATGGTTGTGTGTGAGGTTGAAGGCAAACTTCTCTGAGCCTCAGTTTTCTCATTTGTAAAATGGGAATAACAGGTAGACTGGCGCATGAATCCTGGCTCCCCCTCTTACTAGCAGGGTTTCTCCTGATGATACATACCATTGGCTACCTGTGTGGCAGGGCAAATCATTTAACCTCTTTGTGACTCTGTCTCCTCAATCACTGAAATGGGGATAATGGTATCCTCCTCATCAGGTTATTGTGAGGATTAAATGAGTTAAATATGTGACGTAGCACAAAGTAAATGCTTAAGAAGTGTGCCTTGCCGAAACCGGTTTGGCTCAGTGGATAGAGCGTCGGTCTGCGGACTGAAAGGTCCCAGGTTCTATTCTGGTCAAGGGCATGTACCTTGGTTGCGGGCACATCCCCAGTGGGGGTTGTGCAAGAGGCAGCTGATCGATGTTTCTCTATCATCGATGTTTCTAACTCTCTATCCCTCTCTCTTCCTCTCTGTAAAAAATCAATAAAATATATTAAAAAAAAAAAAGCGTGCCCGTTATTACTGGCTCGTAGAATAACTGAAAGAAAGAAGGGGAAAGACGCCCTAGCTGGTTTGGCTCAGTGGATAGAGCCTTGGCCTGCAGACTGAAGAGTCCCGAGTTCGATTCCAGTCAAAGGCACATACCCAGGTTGTGGGCTCGATCCCCAGGAGGGGCTGTGCAGGAAGCAGCCGATCAATGATTCTCTCTCATCACTGATGTTTCTCTTTCTCCCTTCCTCTCTGAAATCAATAAAAATATATATTTTTAAAAATGAAGGGAAAAGGCAAGGGACAGAGAACACTTCACTTAGGGTCTACGGTACCAGGTATGCTGAGCATTCTGTATACAGTTATCTTCTTTAACCCTGATAACATCCCAAGAGGTTAGGTTATCATTATCATCAGGTTACGGAGACTTTAAAGTGAGCTTAAGTGACTTGTCCAATGCCACACAGCTAGTAAGTGGCAGAACCAGGATGTGGAACAAAGTTTCCAAAGCTTGGGGTTGAGGTTTCTTTGTGTGTAAAATTTAAAGTGTCATAATGAGTGTTATTTATCCCTGCCTGGTTCCTTATTTCTGCCGGTGGCACAACCTAAGAGCTGGCAGGAACCTCAAAGAACAGAATACACAGCCCCAGCACATAGCAGATCATTGATCAATGTCCCTTTGCTCACTGCCTCTGTTCTAACCCATTCAGTTTATAAATAAGAAAGAGGCCCAGAGAGGTTAAGGGATTTGCCCAAGGTCACACAGGCAGGGACAGGGGAACCCAGTTTGGAGTCTCTTTAAAAAAAATAATTTTTATTGATTTCAGAGAGGAAGGGAGAGAGAGAGCTAGAAACACCAATGATGAGAGAGAATCATTGATCAGCTGCCTCCTGCCCATACTGGGGATCTAGTCCGCAACCCGGGCATGTGCCTTGACAGGAATTGAACCATGACCTCCTGGTTGTATACAACTGGAACATTCCTCTAAATAGCCCCTTTTGAGCCGAAACCGGTTTGGCTCAGTGGATAGAGCGTCGGCCTGCGGACTCAAGGGTCCCAGGTTCGATTCCGGTCAAGGGCATGTACCTTGGTTGCGGGCACATCCCCAGTAGGGGGTGTGCAAGAGGCAGCTGATCGATGTTTCTCTCTCATCGATGTTTCTAACTCTCTATCCCTCTCTCTTCCTCTCTGTAAAAAATCAATAAAAAAAATAAATAAATAAATAAATAAATAGCCCCTTTTGAGTCACCTCTCAGCTCAAAACCCTTCATTCGCCTCCCCTAAAAAACAAAATAGAAGAAAAACTTCTTGTCATGATATAAGGGCCCTTCACAATCTGGTCCAATCTCCATTCCTGGCTTTTCTCCCACTTCTTTTCCCTCATGAGTCACTGGAGCTTAGGGCTTCCTGCCCTTACTCCTACCACGTCCCAGCTCCTCCCTCGTAGTTGCTCACCAGGATTTGCTGGAGGCCTGTCTAATCTCTAACAGCTTCTTTGACCACTTCAGCCTCAGTGCTCTCATGCCCTGCCCACAGCACCTAATCCTGCTCACGGCTGTGTTGAGGTGTGGCAGGACTGCTGTGTGTGCACACTGTCTCTCCAAATCGACTATACATCCCTTAAGAGCTGGGAGAGTGGAATAAACAGGCAGCCCCAGGCCTATGAGCTGTGAGACAGCAGGCAAAGAAGAAAGAAAATATGCTTTGGACTTAGGCAGGCCTGAAGTTCAAATTTTGACCCTTCCATTTATGAGCTGGTGTCCTTAGGGAAGTTACTCAACCTTTGTGAGCCTGTTGTTGCATCTGTAAAAGCAGACAAATAAGAACATCTACCTTGAAGGGATGTAAGGACCAGACGAGTACACATAAAGGAACTGGCACTTGGTGAGTACCTATTAGAAGCTGTTTGCAAAAGGGGCAGCAAGGGGCAGGCTCTGGAGTCTGAAACCCTGAGTTCAAACCCTGGTTTTGCTAACCACTTGCTACGTAAGGAATTCCCTTCACCTCTCTGAGACTCAGAGTCCTCATCCATATAATCGAGATAAGACAGTCTCAATCTCAAAGGGTTGTGGTGAGGGCTGAGTGAGATGCCGCTAGGACAGCTGAGCACAGCACTAGATTCACGGGAGCCTTGGTCCTGACAAACAGTTCATGCTGTGGCTGTGCTCAGATGTGTGGGTATGAATCTTGACCCAACCACTTACTAGCTGTGTGATGTGGGTCAAGTTGCTTAACTTCTTTGTGCCCTCATATGAAAATGGGACATAATAAACTCCACCTGTTTTTTAGTGTTGTTAGGAGTATTAGGTGAAAATTCATTAAATGGGTTTAGTCAACTGTCTAGCACCTGGCAAGAGCTTAAGAAATATTAGTAAACCTGGCCGGGTAGCTCCATTGGTTAGAGGGCCGTCCGGATATGCCAAGGTTGTGAGTTCGATCCTTGATCAGGGCACATACAAGAATCAAACAATGAATGAATAAATATGGTAAGTGGAACAACAGATCGATGTTTCCCTTCTCTCTTCCTCTCTCTCTAATATCAATTTTTTTTAAAAAGAGCCGTGGCAGATGTGGCTCAGTTGGGCAATGTCCCATGCACCAAAAGGTTGCTGGTTTGATTCCCAGTCAGGGCACATGCCCGGGTTGCAGTACAGGGCGTGTAGGAGGCAGCTGACAGATGTATTGCTCTCACGTCAATGTTTCTCTCTCTCTCTCTCTCTTTCTCTAAAAAAATAAAAAATAGCCCTGCCAGCATGGCTCAGTGGTTGAGCGTCGACCTATGAACTAGGAGGTCACTGTTAGATTCCCAGTCAGGGCACATGCCCAGGTTGCGGGCTTGATCCCCAGTAGGGGGCGTGCAGCAGGCAGCTGATCAATGATTCTCATCATTGATGTTTGTCTCTCCTCCTTTCCTTTCTGAAATCAATAAAGATATATTAAAATATATATAATCAATCTTTTAAAAAAAGAAATATTACAAAAAGCACAAAAAGAAAACCAAACAAAAAATACAAAAGAAAATAAATTAAAAAAAAAGAGAAATATTAGCATTATTGCTTTTTCTATGTAACACTATATTCCAAACAACTGATTTACAAAAAAAACTTCAGAACACAACCCATCGTAAGTGAAGGACAGCCACAGACCCTCTTCAGGACTAAAAGTATGGGTGTCCTTGCAGGGTTCCCACAAGCCCTCCCCAGAGCAGGGAAGAGCCCAAGCCTCTCCTCCAAGGCAGGGAGGGAACTCCTACCAGTATATTCTGGCCTCAGGGCCAGGATTCCTCCTCTCTAGAACTCAGAGAAAGTAAAGCTCTGCACACCCAACTTCCTTAGGCTGCCAAGCGCCAGAGGCAAAGGAGAGACTGTGTCACGCTGGAGCAAGGAGGCCACCCAGATGCTGAATGAAAGTCACCAACCGCAGGGCCCTAAATAAGTTGGACCAAAGGAGGCTCTGTGGGGATGCCCCTACAGAGGCTGGACCCCATGCGGGGGTGACAGGGTGGGGAGGAGGCAAGCAATGGTTCCACTGCTTGTTCTCAGGCCAAACAGTCTGGCCAGTCACCACCCTGGATTTGGCCTCAGAATTCTCCTCAACCCACTCCTCCCAGCAGCCACTACAATGGTAGCTTGTTAGTGCCCGGAGCACGTCCATTTGCCATTCTTACTACAAGGTTCAAGCCTCTTAAGTTTCAATAGAGGAAAACAATTTTCAAAGTATACTGACATTCCCTGTCTCACCTGATGCACAAAAAAGTGCTCTGGGCTGGGTAAGGGGATTTGTGCCCACATTTTATAGATGGGAAAACTGACTTCACTCCAACAATATAAGATGGGGCTGAAATAAAAATCTTTGTCTTCCGATGCATTCATTTGTTCATTCTTACAAACATTAACATCTACTATGACAAGCTATTGTACAAGGCCTGACTGAGGGTGACAGGTGAGGGGAGAAGAAGCAAGTACATATAGATGAGTCAAACATGTTTTCTTTGGTCACCAGTTCAGAAAATAATTTGTTGAAGAAATGAAGAGAGCCTGGCCAGTGCGGCTCAGTAGTTGAGCGTCGATCTATGAACCAGGAGGTCACAGTTCGATTCCTAGTCAGGGCACATGCCTGGATTGTGGGCTCCGTCCTGTGTGGGCAAGCGGGAGGCAGCCAATCTCTCTCATCACTGATGTTTCTATCTCTCTCTCCCTCTCCCTTCCTCTCTGAAATAAATAAAAATATATATATTTTTTAAAAAGCAATGAAGAGAGTGATAAGAGATGCTATCCCTACCTAAAGGGAATCTAAGCTCCACTCCAGGGCTCTTTCTACTTTAGGTTCTTCCCCAAGAAGTCAAAAGGCACCCTCCTGCAAGTGAGGCCTTCCTGCTGCCTTCCTGGTGGGACACCAAGCCCCTGGGGAAGTGGCAATGGGGAGAAGACTCCTTCCCACTGAATGGCCATGAGAAACAAATGGGTCTCCAGACATCTTTCTCCTGACCAAGGGAAAGGGCCTGCTACACCCCAACCCCAACCCACAGAGAAGAGCAGGCAGGTGTCCTGCAGGTAGAACCTAAATGGTTGGGGCTGTGAATGAAGCCCAGTGGCTTGCCTGAAAGCCCCCTGGGGCTGGTCATGACCTTCTCAGAAGGCTTTAGTGAGGGAAAGCGGGGATCTCTACCCGCCCTACAGGGCCCTGTTGCCCTTCTGTTGTTCCCACCTATGGAGGAAACAGCTGTAGGTTTGCGGTCTCCCCAACTTCTGTTTCAGTTCAAGGTCAGTCACAGCGCCCAGGCTGTGAGTGCTGGGTCACACCCTGACCCACCTGACCACTTCTGTTCATTCCAGAGGTTTATGGAGCCGCTACCACAAACAAGCTTAGTGGTAACCTGGGAATACAGGAAGAGCTCAACCTGAGGGCAGCATGAACCAAAGTGGATAATTACAGAGTCCGTGTAAGAGGCTCTGTGACTCAAGCGTGGTGACTCTGGGGCCAGCCTGATCTCATTTTGAAACCTACCCTGGCCACTTGTTAGCTTGTGACTTTGAGGAAGTTGCTCAACCTCTCTGAGCCTCAGTTTCCTCACTGGGTAATAGTATCAACCTTGTAAGATGATGATGCAAATTAGAGATGACATAATGGAAAAGTCTAACCCATAGCTAATCAATTCATGGTATTACTGATGTCTAGATTCAATACTGTGAGAATACAGAGGGAATATGTGGGGTGGGGCAGGAAGCAGCATTCAAGAAAGCAACAAAAGATGAAGGGGCAATTACTAGTAAGTTGGATCAGGAAAAAACGATTCCTCGGGCTTGCCAGGGAAGGAGGGCATGGCAGTGAGCAAAGGCTCCAAGGCATTAATTGCACCACGTGGCTGGGGGCACGGGAGCGTGGCAGGAGATGGGAGGAGGAGGGGGCTGGAGCTTGCCTTGATCCTGCAGGCAAGTGCGCCTCTGCGGACAGGCACGTTTTCAGGAAAGTGGAAGATAGTTTGTTTACTGACCATGACACTAAGCAACCTTGAATCATGTGATGAGAAAGTTAATTCCCTTTTAATTTATTTTAATTTTTAATTTTTTAAACCTGGGCATGTGCCCTGACCGGGAATTGAAGCGTGACCTCCTGGTTCGTAAGTTGATGTTCAACCACTGAGCCACCTTGGCCGGGCTATTCCCTTTTCTTTTTTTTAAACAAATCCATTTTAGATCTTTACTTTTCAATAAGTTTAAATTCTTTAGGGGTGCAGCATTACATGGATTCTGTGTCCAATGGCCTCAGTGGGAAGGTTGCTTTGGAATTTAGCACGAACCATGCCGCTGTTTCCGTGAGCACAAGTTCCCTTTCCCCAGATTACTCTGGTTTTACCCCTTTTGCCACCAGGAGTCACTGTCTTGTTCTTTGCTTTGTACACATAAGCACATCTCTTGCCTAGATAGACTTCAGTTTCATCTTGAGCATAAGCACCTTTAATTTTTTAAAAATATATATTTTTTTATTTCAGAGAGGAAGGGAGAGGGAGAGAGAGATAGAAACATCAATGATGAGAGAGAATCACTGTTTGGCTGCCTCCTGCATGTCCCCTACTGGGAACCGAGCCCACATCCCGGGCATGTGCCCTTGACTGGAATGGGACCTGGGACCCTTCAGTCCACAGGCCAATGCTCTATCCACTGAGCCAAACCAGCTAGGGCAGCACCTTTCATTTTAAGAAGAGCTGTGTGCTCCCTCTGGTTCTGGAGACCCTGCTTAGAGCCAACAAAAGTGGCCTTGAACCACAACCTTCCAGACATATGTGTTGTTACAGAAGCCCTGCTCCCATCAGGCCTCCACAGGCTCCAAGATGGCGCAAAGAAGAAGGCAACGTTATTCCCTTTTCAGTTCTCTTTCAAGCCTTTCATCCCATCAAGGGAAAGTCTCCACTTTTATTACCTAACACCTGTGATCCTCATAGGCCTCAAAGCGGCCGCTCTCAGCAGGCAACTGCAACCACCAAAAATTCCATTACATTATGTTTTGGTTTTATCTGCTATGCAGAACAAGTGGCTTTCTGCTTACAGGGGTGATATAAAGTTTCCTTGTAAACTACATTTAAAAGCAAGCCATTTGAAGGAAAATACTAAGGAATGAAGATACAAGGTACAATTGCAGAAAAGGCAAAAGTCACAAAGGTTGTACTCCAGTGACTGAACTTCAGGAAATGCTGCTGAGGGCTCTAGGAAGTCACCCAAATTCTGAGCCTGGGAGGGCCAGGGCCAAATATGAGTCTTGGAGAGACAACCATGACCGAAAGGAGAGGCCAGGTGTCCAGGCCTGGTCAGCAGAGCCCATCGGGATGGAGTCAGTCCTGGGACTATGGAAGGACCTGAGAGCAGACATCCTGGGGACAGCATGGCGTTTGTGACCTGTTATGTGCTGGCAGAGGAAGAGGCCTTCGTGTCTGTCCTATGAGTTGTGATTCTAGATGAGTGTCTGTCCATGGAATTTAGATGTTTCTATCATCTCCCATCACAGCAGGAGGTTATGGGTCAATGTTACAACCTCCTACCCCTTTGCCAACTGCCCAGTGCACCTGAGCTCTGTGTGGCCCTGCAGGGTGATCCAGCTGCATGACCTGCCAGCTGACAAGTCAGAATCTCAGACCAGGGTGACCAAGGGCCCGGTGTGCCTGCAGCTGAGGGGTTTCCCAAGACAGGAGACTTCAAAGTGCTAAACGAGGGACAGGGACAGTTCTGGGAAAACTGGGAAGCCCTGGTCATCCAACCTCAGACAGTGCTTGTGGGGTGGGAGCGGTGGGAGCCCTAGGCCAGATCCTGTTGGGCTGCTGATCTAAGGGCCAAAGTAAGATGCCCACAGCCTGCATGGAACCAGGCCGAGTAATCAGTTCACGTTTATATGAACAGCACCACCACCTCAGAGCCAGCCTCAACCTTTTCAAAAACACTCAGTGAGCTGAAACCGGTTTGGCTCAGTGGATAGAGCGTCGGTCTGCGGACTCAAGGGTCCCGGGTTTGATTCCGGTCAGGGGCATGTACATTGGCTGCGGGCACATCCCCGGTGGGGGGTGTGCAGGAGGCAGCTGGTCGATGTTTCTCTCTCATCGATGTTTCTAGCTCTCTGTCCCTCTCCCTTCCTCTCTGTAAAAAAATCAATAAAAATATATTAAAAAAACAAAAACAAACAAACAAACAAAAAAACACTCAGTGAGCCCTGGCTGGTTTGGCTCAGTGGGTAGAGCGTCGGCCTGCAGACTGAAGGGTCCCAGGTTCCATTCCAGTCAAGGGCGTGTGCTCGGGTTGTGGGCTCGGTCCCCAGTAAGGGGCTTGCAGGAGGCAACCGATCAATGATTCTCTCTCATCATTGATATTTCTCTCTCTCTCCCTTCCTCTCTGAAATAAAAAAACCAAAAACAAACAAACAAAATGCTCAGTGACCTTAGTCCTTTTCAAGAAATGTTTCACCCTGATTGGAAGCCTCCTGTTCAAGTTTGAGAATTCAGAGCCCCCAAAGATGCCACTTTCTAGGCTTGGCAACTGTCCTCAAAGGAAGGTCTCCAACCCTGACATGTGGGCCCCACTAGACTGCCATCACCCCATCCCATCCTCCAATGAGAATTTCCCAAATTCTCTGAAGTACTCTCTGTGTTCCAGCCAACATGGCCTGATCAGGGTCCCCCACCTGTCCCCCTTCCTCCCAATCTGTCCTTTCCTCCTTCTGTTCCAGCCTGGAGGGCTTCCCTCACACATCTTCCTGTGCTTGAACTCGACCCAAACTTTACAGTTTGGCTCAATGCACCCCTCTATGAGGCCTCCCCATATCCTCTGGACAGAAGGTACTCCTGGTTTCCCTGATCCTCTTCCAAAGCCTGATCTCACCTGTGGCAGCCAGTCAGGCCTACCTTTGCCCACCGCCCCCCACCCCTGCCCCAAAACACACACAGTTAGTAGTCAGCATACAGGATCAACACATAAATGGTCAAACCCGTAATGCCTAATTGGGAGAAGTTCCACTGTCTCTCCACCGTCCCATGGGGACAGCAAGGAGGCTCAGACATTGAGCCCAAGCCACTCAGCTGTCCAGGCGGCTGACAGGTGAAGAAGAGACTCACTGGGAAAGGCTATTGGGCCTGCCTGACAATTCCATAATGATCATCAAGCAGCACAGGACCAAGACGGCAGGAAAAGGTGTTTTGGGAGTGTGTCATGGGAGGTCCTCAAAGGAAGGTCTCCAACCCTGTCCCTCTCCCTTCCTCTCTGTAAAAAAATCAATAAAAATATATTAAAAAAACAAAAACAAAAACAAAAAACACAACAAAAAACACTCAGTGAGCCCTGGCTGGTTTGGCTGGGGTCACAAAGGCTTCCCAGAGTACAGGACATTTGAGCAGAGACATTAGGATAAGGGGTTTGGGAGTCAAGGCACACACTCAATCTCTGCATGGGCACGGCCGGCTACCGTGAGGATTTGTGGGGATAATGGACGGGAAGCCCTCAGCACACAGTCAAGCTCTCCCCAAACATGGGGGATTACTGTCGTCAGCATTACCCTGACAGCTCACAGGAAGCAGAGGACTCCAGGCAGCCAGGCCTCTGAGCTCAGGTTGCGCTGGATAATAATCCTGCCTCCTGATTAGCCCGACCAGGAGGGAGGAGAAATGGGGCTGCAGCTGAGCCTCCCCGCTGCCGGGTGGACTGGCCCAGGTCAAACCTTGGGGTTCTGACAGAGCAGAAACCAAGCCAAGTGGCTCAGACGTGCAAGAGGAAAGGAAGCTGGATGCAGGCAGAGGAAGACAGCAACCAAGGGCGTGACTGAGGACGGGCCTGGGAGGAGGATGAGACAAGGAGCAGACAGAGAGCAAGAGACTATCCTCTCCCCTCCTACCACCCTCCCGAGCTGCTGCAGAAAATTAGTGGGATGACTCCTGTGATGGGTGCAGCAGGCCTCTGCATTTATAGGCCACGAGGTCTTTTCAGGGCCAACTGGGTGTTTAAAAGCTTGTCTAAAAGTCACCCTGTTAGGGGAAGGAGCCAACCACGAACCGGAAACCTGTGAGGTGTACAAATACTGATGTCACTTCTCAGCAGGAAGGAGCTTGGGTGGAGCAAGCTGAGATTAAGGCCCTGCCTCCCTCCCTGCACCCCCTGCTGCCCAGCCACCAGGGGGACCCACACTGTGAGGAGTCAAGGGCCATGTGAGGTGCCTGGGAGCACACACCTTCTGCCATACTGGCTTTCCTGCCATTCCTCAAACACACCTATTTATTTGCAGCTCCAGGGTTTTGTTTTTATTGTTTCCAAACCACGTATTACTGGCTCCGTTGCACCATTCAGGGCTCATCTCAAGTGCCACCTCCTCCTAGAGGCCTCCCCTGACCACCTAACTAAATTAGCCCACTCCCCAACCTACTGTGCTCTCCCCTCAGATCCTCACAACTCAAACCCTCATCTCCGCAGGATTTTGTTTCTTTGCTCAGATGTCATCTCATTCACAAAGCCTTCCCTGACCACCCTATTTAAAATCAAACACTCTCCCCCAGCTCTCATCCCACCTCCCTGGTTTCCTCTTCTCTGTCTCACATCCTGGATCAGTGATGGGCAACCTTTTGAGCTTGGTGTGTCAAACTTGGCCAAAAAACTGAGCATAACTCGGGTAGTGTGTCACTTTGAGGAAAAAACTAACTCCAAGACTCTAGTCGCAAATGTTTCATCCTCAGGAGCAGCAAATGTTTCATCCTCGGCATGCAGCCGCGTGTCATCAGAAATGGCTACGCGTGTCAGTGCTGACACGCGTGTCATAGGTTCGCCATCACTGTCCTAGATCTTTCTTTAATTGCTGTTTAATTCTTTCCGCTGGAATGTCAGCTCCAAGAGGCAGAGATTATTGTCAGATTTGTTTACTGATGTATTACCAGCATCTAGAAAAGTAGCTGGCACATAGTAGGGACTCAATAAATGTTTGATGAGTAAATGGATAAGTGTATATAAATGTTTAAGAGCAGGGGCTCTGGTCAGACTGCATGGGGTCTCATCTCAGCTCTTCCACTTGTGTGATCTTGGACCATTTACTTAACCTCTCTGAGACTCAATTTAATTAGTGAAAGGAGAGTAATAACAGTACTTACCTCAGAGGATGATTGGGTGATTAAATAAGAGCATACAAATAAAGAGGTAGAAACAGTGCCTGGCACCCAGAAAGCTGTCAGTACTATGCTGGCTGCCATGACAGCTTTCACTTGCTAGCACTTCTTGTTTATTACTCCCTTATTTATCATCTGTCTCCTCCATTCTAGTGTCAGCTCCCAGCATAGTGTGGGGAGAGAAAACCAAGCCTCCTCTCAAATCGGGGAATGTGGACCTGGGGGACACAGCTTCAACTGAAGTAGGAGCCTCACCGATCTGCTTCTCCAGGGCGGCTGCTTCACAGACGGTGGCCCGGGGCAGAATCCCAGGGTCGGTGAAACTCGTCTGTAGCAGGCAGCTCATGACGAAGAAGAAGAGGATAGCAGCGATGATGGGGATGGCAAGGGTCAGTTGGCGGGCCAAGAAGGGACAGCTAGAAAGAGAGGGAGAGAAAGATGAGCAGTTACCCCACAGGCTCCCTGGGGCACAGGGCTACAATGCTAGGCAGCTATTGCCATCCCAGCAAACACCCCCGCATACGTGAATAGAGCCTCTCCCAGAGGCAGCAGCCACTTCCCCATGAGCGCCTGACATCACTAATTAATCCTACACTTTCGCCCTGAGCCATGGCAGATGTGATCAGTAGATCCCAGCACTGTACACTTAGCTGCAGCCTCAGAATCCTTCTAAACACAGAGCTTCAGGCAGCTACTACCAATTAATTGGAATGTCACTTGAGATGAACCATCCATGACAATGTTCACTCATTCATCTAGTCCAGGGGTCCTCAAACTTTTTAAACAGGGGGCCAGTTCACTGTCCCTCAGACTGTTGGAGGGCTGGACTATAGTTTAAAAAAAAACTATGAACAAATTCCTATGCACACTGCTAAGTCGGCTGCTAAGCAGGACAGGCAGCGGCGGCAAAAACACCAGGCGGGCCGGATAAATGTCCTCGGCGGGCCGCATGTGGCCCGCGGGCCGTAGTTTGAGGACCCCTGATCTAGTCAGTCAGTCACTCACTCCACAAATATTTACTGAGGCCTTCTACATGCCAGGCAACACCTTCAATAAGAAGCAGGAATACTTGGCAGAGAATAAGACAAGAGTCCCCTGTTCTCTCAATGAGGCTTATGGTCTAGTGAGGAGAACAGACATGTAAACAGAGAATTGCCACATGGCCCTGCATAGTATAATGGGGAAGGGAAAGGCAGTAGAACAGTCAGGAAAACAGACTGGCTGAAGGAGACGCCTAAGCTAAAACCTGAAGAATGAGTAGGATTAGCCCTGGCGGTGTGGCTTAGCAACCGAGCATTGTCCTATGCACTGCGAGATCGCTGGTTTGATTAGGGGTCAGGACATATGCCCAGGTTTGCGGGCTCAACCCCCAGTAGGGGGCGTCCACTGCTGGGGGCAGCCAATCGATGTTTCTCTCTCTCTCACTCTTCCTTCTCTCTCTCTTAAACCAATAGAAAGCACATTAAAAAGGAAAAACAGCCTGACTGGTGTGGCTCAGTGGTTGAACATCGGCCTATGAATCAGGCGGTCACGGTTTGATTCCCAGTCAGGGCACATGCACGGGTTGCAGGCTCGATCTCCAGCAGGGGGCATGCAGGAGGCAGCCGATTAATGATTCTCTCTCATCAGTGATGTTTCTCTCTTTCTTCTTTCTTCTCTGAAATGAATAAAAATATATTTAAAAACAAAGAATGAGTAGAATTAGCCAGGTGAAGGGGGTCAGGAGAAGAGCATGGTCCAGCCACTAATACTGTTACCCAAAGCCACTAATACTGTGTCCCAAGTCCGTTCTGTCAGGCCTCTGACCCCAGCTGGCTTGGAGGACACCCCGTGCGCAGGTCTGATTTTGAGGCCCACCTATATTAAAAACCACTGTCCTCTGCTGCCTTCCCTCCCAGAGCCATAGTGAGTGAGGAGCTGCTATTTGGGAGATGACTGGCCACTGGGAGGCCCAAATCAGCCAAGATTCCAGGAACTGGCATAACAGCAGGAAGCAAACCTGTGGGCACCTACATGCTATTTCTGGAGCTTCCATCATTTGAGGTTCTGGCTTCCAGAGAGGCCCACACCTTGAGGAGCAGAGACTGCCAAGGCCAAGGGCTCCAAACATCTCAGTGCTCCCCAGGTCCAAACCTCAGAGCTGAGCCCTCCATGGCACCCACATGACAACTCGACCAGTTCATGTCCAACCAGACTTTTTGGGGGGATAGAGAAAACTTGAGGTCTGAGAGTTATAGAGCCCTCAAAAACAGCAAGTCCCATCCCCAGATTTTACAAAAGGGGACTCAGAAACCCACAGCCATATCCAAGGTCACCCAGCCAGTAACAGGACTGAGTCTCTAGGGGCTCCCAGCAAATGCTCTGTCCATTCATATTCAACAAATATATATTGTACTGAGTGGCCACTACACACCAGGCCCTGTTCTAGGCACTAAGACTACAATAGTGAGGAGAATAAAATCCTGCTCTCCTGGAGAGAGGCCCGAAACAAAATGTATACATATGGTATGTCAGATGAGAACAATAAGTCAGGGCAAAGGGACTGGTTTGCTATATTATAGGGATGGTAAGGGAAGGACGGGAGAGAGTAAGGGAGTGAGCCATGAGGCTACCTAAAGATGCAAAGACCTGGGGCAGGAGTGTGCAAGGAGGCCCATGTGCCTGGAGGGAAATACACAGGGGTAGCGGGAGGAGATGGAACAGGGAGAAAGTCCTTTATCAGGGCTCTGGCCCTAATCCAGAGAGCCAGGGAGGACTTACAATTAAAGATACACCACCTGGGGTGGGAAGCTGGGCAGAAGCTGGGAGCCCTGCTTGGAGGCCTGTGCAATAATCCACCAAACCAAACAACGAAGCAAAACCATTCTCAGCAGGAAGGCCCTGGAGAGCCACTCTGCCTTTCCCCAGAGCAATAGGCGAGCATGAGCACCTCTCATCCTCCACACCCTCACCAACAGCATTCCCGTCATGCCAGCTCCCTACTGAGTTTTCACCCCAGTCCAGACTGAGGGGAGCTCCTGGCCCCAACCCCAACCCCCTGCCAACTCCACTACCCCAAGTGGGGAGGAGTAGAAATAGACGAGATGTTTCACAAGCTCCCCCCAATCCCAGAAGTCCTCGCTTCCTCCCATCTGGGGACAACTCTGTCACCAGTGAAGACACCCACTCAGCCCACAGAAAGTCCTGCTTCTGAACTGACCACACTGCAGGTCACAGGGCCAACCCACGGCAAGCACCGCTTCCTCCTGCCCTCGCTGCAGCCCTGGTGGGAAGACCCGGGCAGGATACTGGAAAAGGAACTTTCAAAACATCCCCGTGGGCAGGCCCGACGACATGGATCTGAAACTCAGCCAGGGGCGATGGAGGGGGCTCTGGGGGCTCCCCAGAGCTTCTGTTTGCTAAACTATCCCAGAACTTTGTATCCACCCTGACTCAGAAGGGAAGGGTGAAAGGGAGAAGCTAAGCTAAGTGGTAGGAAGTCCTCACCTTGCTTCAAGGGGAAAACCAAGATTGCAAATACATGACCTGGCAGCCCAAAAGGTTACCTGGGGGCTAGTGTCTTTGTGGCAGCCTCATTCATCATGGCCCCAGGCCCCAGGCCCCAGGGAAGAGTTTTTGGCAAAGATAACAGTAAGAGCAGAAGCAAGCATTAAGTTCCTGTTATAGGCTAAAAGCTACATGAGTGACCATGCCACCCTCATGACAGCCTGAGGGAGTGGGTACTGTTATAAACCCCATTTTATAGATGAGGAAACTGAGGCTCTGAGAGGTGAAGTGACTGCCCGAAGTCCCACAGTTAGTGTGTGGTAGATCCAGAATTTGAACCAGGTCTCTTGGCTCCAGAGATGGCATTCTTAATTACACTGTATAATGATGTAAGACCACAAAAGATGGGGACAACTAGGAGGGAAAGTGGAGCTCATACAGCATGGCGTGGGTGTGTACATGTGCGTACATGTGTGCATGCAAGGAATCATGTAGCAGGTAGCTGAAGCTAGAGACCAAGGGTAAGGTGGAAAACTTCTGACACAAATATGTGACCCTAGTAAAATGACAGGTGCTCCCTCCTCATCCATAAACTGGAGTTACCATGTGGGCCAAACCTGGGGACATGAAGACTTTAGAACTCTCAGGAGCAAACATGACCTGTCACACAAAGCACTCTGGACTCTCCTGAAAAATAGAGGCACTGCAGCTGTTCCTGCCGTGGAACAGCCAGAGGGATGCTCCACATGCTGAGAGGGGAGAAAGCCAGGAGGTTAGGAGGGGGAGGGGCTTGGGAGATGTCTCGAGGGAAACAGGAGGAGATTGAGTAAGGAAAAGAAGCTCTGAAGAAGCTAAGGAAAGTGCTGGAGAGGGAAAGGAGGTCGGAGAGGCCCAAAAATGTTTGGGGGAAGATTGCCCGAGGACCCCGGCAATGGGAGAGAAGCAAGGTGAGAGGGTCTGAGAGTAGAGAGATGACCAAGGGGGTCCTAGAAGGTCCCTGAAGGTAATGGGAGGACAGCTAGGAAACCTGTGGTGGGGAGTATATAGCCAAAGGCCATGGAAGAAACTCAGAAGTTATCAGGAAGGGATATCAAGAAAAGATGACTCAAGGGGTCAGAAAGAACCTGGGGGGCGGGGGACAGGGCCAGTCCTGGGGATAGGTAAGAAGAGAGATCTCCAAGGAGGGGGGGGTGGGGTGGGGGGGGTGCAGAGTCTGAGATGGCAGAGGGAGGGGGGTCGGGGGTCAAGGGACATGTGAGGGCGGTGTTCCTGGCAGAGGCTGGCAAAGGCAGGGTGCCAGGGAAGGATGGGGGTGCTAGGGAGGGATCACAGAGATTGGGGTGGCTAGGAGGGTGGATGGGGACCAGGGAGGAAGGATAAGAGATAGGCAAGGAGGAGGGGCCTGGAGGCAGACTCTAAGGCACAGGGAGGATGCAGGCCCCAGAGCCAGGGATCCGAAGGTGCCTGCAGGTGCTGCGAAGGGTGGAGTGAGAGAGGACGGGTGCCCAGCGGGGACCGGGGGGGGGGCTGGAATGCCCATCAAAGGCTGGCGAAGGGGGGAGGGGTGTGCAGGGGTCGGAGGAGGCCGGAGGGGATAGGGCGCCGGAGGGGATGGGGATGGGGGCGCCGCAGAACTCACTCGAAGACGAAGAAGAGGACGGTGGTGGTGAGGATGAGCAGCAGCGTGAGCGCGAAGACCCCGCCGTGGCCGGCCAGCATGAGGCGGCCCCCGCAGTAGAAGCGGTTGCGGCCCGGGAACACCTCCCACTTGCGCCGCGGGCGGTGGCCGATGCTGCCGCTGCCGCTGCTGCCCCAGCGCGGTGCAGCGGCGGGCGGCTGGGGCCCGGGGCCCGGACCCGGGGGCGCGGCGGGGCCGGGGCGGCGCGCCCCTGGGGAGGCGGGCGGCGGGGCGGCCCCGGGGCTGATCTGCTGGTACTCACAGTCCTTCATGCGGCCGCCGCGGGCCTCGCCTCCGCGCCCCGCGGGCCGGCCGCGCCGCACCGGGACCCGGCCAAGCAGCGGAGCTGGCGGCGGCGCGCGGCGCTCGCTCACTCGCTGGGGGCGGCCCCACCCCACCCGCCCCCGCCCCCGCCGGCGCGGCCTCCCGCCGCAGCGCCCCCTCCGCCTGGGCCGGGGATGGCGCTCGGGCCCGCGCCCGGTCCTGCCCCGGTGCCGGCGCCCGCCAGTCCCTCCGCCCCCAGCTGGCCCGGCCCCTTCTGCACAATGACTGGGCAGCAGATGCGTACTCAGGGCTTTCCGTTCCCTTTCAAGCAAACCATTTGTTGGGCGGCCCCTGGGTGCCGCGCACCGTGCCAAGCGCCGAGATTCGGTGGTGGACTTCTCAGTCTGTAATTCTAGGGCCAGGCTTCACCAGTCTCAGAGGACTGACTGGAAAGGCATTTTGCGGGGCAAGCAGGGGTGGGAGTGGGGACACAATCTTATTTGAAAGCCAGGGGCCTGTTAACCACTGTCTTGCAGTTCAAAGTGCCCAAGAGTTGTGCTCTGGCCTTCCTTACCCAGCTCTGTGATCTGGACCCAGACCCAGGGATTCCAGGTATCACCTCATGTCATAGGTCCCACTTTAACACAAAAGGAAGATTCATGCTTCAGGGACGCAGTGTCTTTCAGGAATTCTGGGTATATTTCTATTGGTGTGTAACAAATTTAGCGGCTTACAACAACACATTATCTCACAGGTTCTAGGTCAGGAGCTCCCGCACAGCTTAGCTGAGTCCTTAGAGTCTCAGAAGGTTACAATCAAGGTAAGGTGTCAGCCAGGCTGCATTCTCCGGTGGAGACTCAACTGGGGAAGAATCCACTTGCAAGCCCATTCAGGTTGTTGGCAAAACTGATTTCCTTGCGAATGTATGACTGAGGGCCTGTGATTTTTGCTGGCTGTCAATTGGAGGTGCCCCTCAGCCATCTGCAGTTCCTGGAGGTTACCACAGTTCCTTGCCATGTGGGCTTCTCCAGCATGGCACTTACTTCAAGCCCACAAGGAGAGTCTTAGCTCTAGGCTGCCAAGACAGAGTTTTATATAATGTAACTTATTCTATTATACAGTTGACCCTTGCACACCATGGGTTTGAACTACACTGGTCTCTTTATACACAGATTTTTTTTCCCAATAAGTACCTGTATTTTTTTTTTTTTCTTCCACAATTGGGAGTCCACGGTGGGAGGGCTGACTATATGCATTGATGTACACCATTTTCTATAGGGGACTTGAGCATCTTCAGATTTTGGTATCTGCCTGGGTCCTGCAACCGTTCCCTCATGGATACTGTGAGAGTTAAAAGTTAAACATGGATTTTTGACTGCACAGAGGTTGGTACTCTCAACCCCTGCATTGTTCAAGATTCAACTATATATGTAACGGGAGCAACATCCCATCACTTTTGCCATATTCTTTAGGCTAGAAGAAAGTCACAGGTCTCTCTTTAACACACGAGGAGAAGATTACACAGAGGTGTGAATATGAGGAGGCAGCAATCACTGGGAGTCATCTTAGGGTCTGTCCACCAGACTGGGGTTATTGGAAAACCTAAGGAAAAGTATAGGAAGAAGGCTGGAACTAGGGTAGGAAAGAGTAAGAAAGGAAGTCAAAATACACGATGGGAAGGGGTAGAAAGGCAACAACAATAACCTCAAGGAACACTAATTGGTACACATGCCCAAGGCCACCCAGGTATGGCCTTGGTGCCAAAGATTCTGAACTTGATGAACCCTACCTTGGAGTGAACCAAGTTGTGGGCTCCCTCCCCTCTCACTTGTTGGCTATGGGGGAAAAGTTACAAAACTGGACACACTGGTTCCAATACACATTCCTGCTGTCCCACCTCAAGTGGGTCCTCTTTAAACCCTAAATCTTTTCTTGTTCCTTGTCACTTTGTACAAACCAACTTGATTTTCAGCTTCCCTTCTCTCTACCTTATCATATCTATTTGAATCTATGCTTTCCTCTTATCTATAATAACAGAAGGGTAATATGCTAATTAGACCGGACATCCTTCTGGACGAAGCTGGGGCCAGAGGGAAGCCAGCCCGGGTCCCAGGTGCCAGAGGAAAGCTGGTGGCAGCAGCCGGGAGAAGGAAGGCCTACTTCTGCATGAATTTCGTGCATCAGGCCTCTAGTCCTATATAATAAAAGCATAATATGCTAAGTGTCCGCTTGTCCAGTCATCTGTTCAACCAATCAAAGCATAATATGCTAATGATATGCTAAGGATGCTCAACCACTCGCTATCACATGCACTGACCACCAGGGGGCAGACGCTCCAATAGGTAGGTTAGCTTGCTGCTGGGGTCCAGCCGATCAGGACTGAGCGAGACAGGCCTGACATGCCCTGGAGCCCTCCCGCTGTCCCTCCCTGGCTTGCCAACCTCCCGCATCCCTCCCCAGCCCCGATCATGTACCAGTGGGGTCCCTTGGCCTAGCCTGCGCCCTCTCACAATCTGGGATCCCTCGGAGGATGTTGGAGGGCCAGTTTCAGCCTGATCCCGCAGGCCAGGCCGAGGGACCCCACTGGTGCGTGAATTCATGCACCAGGCCTCTAGTCTTAAATATGTGGACCTCCCTCTGCCTATAGCGAACCCTCCACTCATGTCTTATCTCTTCCTGTTCATTGAGACTGCAAACACATACTCAATTCTCCTCTATCAATTAAAAAGCAAAACTAAACTAAAAAAACAACAACAGCCTGGCTAGAATGGCTCAGTGGTTGAATGTCAACCCATGCACCAAGAGGTCACCAGTTTGATTTCTGGTCAGGGCACATGCCCTGGGGCTGGATTCCCAGCAGGAGACAGCAAATCGATGTTAATGCATTGGTGTTTCTATCTCTCCCTCTCCCTTCCTCTCTCCAGAAAATCAATAAATACATATTTTAAAAAACAACGACAGAAACAGCTTCCCATGTTTGGCTACCTCCTTACTCTAGCTTCAGGTTTATCTTTTTCTCTCTCTAATTAGAGTCACATTAAAGAGAAACTACAACTTCCTGGTCACCTAGTCATTCCTTAACTTCTTATAATTTGGCCTGTCTACATCACTCTCCTAAAACTTCTACCTTAAATGTCCCTAGGGATGCGTTTTTAAAAAACATTTTTATTGATTTCAGAGAGGAAGGGAGAGGGATAGAGAGATAGAAACATCAATGATGAGAGAGAATCACTGATCGGCTGCCTCCTGCATGCCCCCTACGGGGGATCGAGCCCAAAACCCAGGCATGTGCCCTTGGCTGGAATCGAACCTGGGACCCTTCAGTCCACAGGCTGATGCTCTATCCACTGAGCCAAACTGCCTAGGGCACTAGGGATGCATTTTGTATGGCATTCTCACCAATACCCACAGTTCCCAGACTCTCTTATAAATAGGCATAGCCAGCCCTAACCGGTTTGGCTCAGTGGATGGAGCGTCAGCCTGCGGACTGAGGGGTCCCAGGTTCGATTCCAGTCAAGGGCATGTACATTGGTTGTGGGCACATCCCCAGTCGGGGGTGTGCAGGAGGCAGCTGATTGATGTTTCTCTCTCATCGATGTTTCTAACTCTCTATCCCTCTCCTTTCCTCTCTGTAAAAAATCAATAAAATATATATTTTTAAAAAAATAGGCATAGCCAAGGGACTGAATTCTGGCTAATAGAATATGAGTGGAAGTGACAGGCTGGCCCATAAAACTCCTAAGTGCTGATTCTTGCTCTCCCTCCCATCTGCTAGCAGAACAGAGGAGACTCTAAGGACCTAAAGAGAGTCAACAAGATGCCCCCATTCCAAGTTTCAGGGTCCCACTCCTTTTCAATCAAAGAAGACTTATTAAGACTGAATTAAACGGATATAACTGCACCATGCATAAATTTTGTTTGTTTTATTTGTAGCAAATAAGTCTTGTGGCTACAAGAAATAAGAGATTATTTTATAGCTATCATGGAAGCTTTTTGATTCTCTTACCATGATTTGAGGGGGGAGTTTAAAGACCCAAATTTGTCATTTTCTGCAAGGACTCATGCATTCAGAATTCCTCCCATATCAAGTCCCTGTAGTCATCACCACTGCCACAACAGTCAACTGCAACAACCATTTGGGCCCCCAAGGCATTTGCTTTAGTTAACACTTCATCACAAATAACCCCAGGTGATAATTTGATTAATCATGATGCCACAGCATGCCATGGATTAGTAGCATCACATTTCTCATTGGCAAGGAGCTTACTTAGCGATTCAAACTCAATGACACAACCAAGCCAGTTCCCTAATCCTATCTTTCTAAGTCTATTTCCTGGGACCACTACTAGTACCAATTTCTTTTTTTTAAATGTTGTGTGTGTTTTTTAAAATATAGTTTTATTGATTTCAGAGAGGAAGGGAGAGGGAGAGAGAGATAGAAACATCAATGATGAGAGAGAATCATTGATCGGCTGCCTCCTGCACGCCCCCTACTTGGGCTCAAGCCCGAAACCCAGGTATGTGCCCTTGACCAGAATCGAACCTGGAACCCTTCAGTTCACAGGCCAATGCTCTATCCACGGAGCCAAACCAGCTAGGGCAAGAGCCCAATTTTTATAGCAGTCAGGGTCCAGCCAATGAGACAGTAATCACGCCATTCACTGGGCAGAGAGAATCTTATATAATAAAGAGGTAATATGCAAATTGACCATCACGCCCTTGCACAAATGGCTACCCCCATGTGGTCACAAGATGGCCACCACAAGATGGCTGGCAGGGGAGGGTAGTTGTGGGCGATCAAGCCAGCAGGGGAGGGCAGTTGGGGGCGACCGGGCCGGTAGGGGAGGGCACTTGGGGGCGATCGGGCTGGCAGGGAAGCAGTTAGGTGTTGATTGGGCTGGCAGGGGAGTGGTTAGGAGGTGATCGGGCTGGCAGGCAGAAGCGGTTAGGGGCAATCAGGCAGGCAGGGAGGCGAGTGGTTGGGAGCCAGCAGTCCCAGATTGTGAGAGGGATATCCGACTGCTGGTTTAGGGCCCGATTCCACAGGGCCTAAACCGGCAGTCGGACATCCCCCGAGGGGTCCCAGATTAGAGAGGGTGTGGGCTGGGCTGAGGGACACCCCCCCTCCAGGCATGAATTTCGTGCCCCAGGCCTCTAATTTAATATAAAGAATGGTTAGAATGGTTAACTAAATATCAAGTTGTTAACTAGATAACTGAAAGGGTAAAAAGAAAACTCTGAGAGTTAGCAACAGCAGGAAGCATCTATAATTCCTAGAACTAGGAGAGCAAAGGAAAGAGTTTGGAATTACTAAAACTTAAGACACTTAGAAAAGGGGCTCTACAGAGCTGAAACTCAGTCCTCCAAGTCTGATGCTGGTGTCTCTGAACTTGGAAGAGGGACCAACACCTCTGAGGAAAGGGGTGCTACCCAGTTGATGCTGGTGTCTCTGAGTGGGACACTATGAAGCTGCAATTGTTGGAGGAAAAACTGCAAAGTGGAATCAGCTCCTGCTACAGGAAGGAACTGCTGCCACCAGGGTGAAGGAGCATTGCTGGGGTTACCTCACAGGACAGGAAGCAAACGGAAGTCCTTTCTTCCTCCTCCCACCTCAATATCTCCCTCTGGTGGCCAGCATTGGCAGAGCCAGACATAGGGCCAGCTGACAAAGCAGAAATGTGATTTGCAGAATCCCAGCTCCAGTATCTCATAGCAGAAAGTAGGACGGTGGGTTTGGAGCTGAAAGACAATAGCTGAATAACTAGCACAGGTTCCTTTATAAAGTATTTAAAAGAAGAGGTGGACTTAGGTGACAGTTGGAATTCAAGCAGACATGGAAGGGAAATACAGTGTGGGGCAAAAGTAGGTTTACAGTTGTAAGTACATGGACTCAGAGTTTATTCTTGTATTTTATTGTTTATTAATTATTGCATTATTTTCCATATGAATAACTGTAAACCTACTTTTGCTCCATCCAGTAGAGAAAGTCTAGAGGTGATGGGCCTTTCAGGGTGGGAAAAGCTGACAACAAATAATATAAGATTGAAAAAAGGTCTTGGCCTTGGCTGATGTGGCTCAGTTGGTTGGGTGCCATCCCATGCACCAAAAGGTTGCCTGTTTGGTTTCCAATCAGGGCACATACCCGGGTTGCAGACTCAATTCCTGGTAGGGGGCATGTAGACAATCAATGTCTCCCTCTCACATTGATGTTTCTCTCTCTCCCCCCCCTCCCTTCCTCTCTCTCTAAAAATCAATAAAAAATCTTTAAAAAAAATTTTATTAATTTTTTACAGAAAGGAAGAGAGAGTTAGAAACATCGATGAGAGAGAAACATCGATCAGCTGCCTCCTGCACGCCCCCTACTGGGGATGTGCCCGCAACCAAGGTACATGCCCCCTTGACCAGAATTGAACCTGGGACTTTTCAGTCCAAAAGCCGATGCTCTATCCACTGAGCCAAACTGGTTAGGGCTCTTTTTTAAAAAAATAAAAAAGATCTTGAACCACAGGAATTGAAAGATGTGATCACCTCTAAGGCAATTACCCGGTGAAGAGCATGGCCTTCTCAATTATTTCACACAGCTTTAATGTAGCCATCATTACGCTGAGAGTCAGGCGAGGGGTGAAGATGCAAATAAATATCTTAGGTTGAGAATTATATCTAGGAAAGAACTTGAGTGTGGTTAGTCTCACATGAATATGACTACAAGCAAATAGAGCAGAAACCTGTTGTGTTAATTTTGTATATCAACTTGGCTAGCTGCAGTACGCAGATATTTGGTCAAATATTATTCTAGAGTAGAGGCCTGGTGCATGAAATTCGTGCACTCGGGGCGGGGGGGTCCCTCAGCCTGGCCTGCACCCTCTCACAGTCCGGGAGCCCTCAGGGGATGTCTGACTGACATCCTTAGTGCTGCCGCGGAGGCGGGAGAGGCTCCTGCCACTGCAGCTGCACTAGCCAGCTGTGAGCCTGGCTTCTGGCTGAGGGGTGCTCCCCCTGTGGGAGTGCACTGACCACCAGGGGCAGCTCCTATGTTGAGCTTCTGCCCCCTGGTGGCCAGTGCACATAATAGCGACCAGTCATTCTGCCATTCGGTCAATTTGCATTTTAGCCTTTTATTATATAGTACTAGTGGCCCCGTGCACGAATTTCGTGCACGGGGGGTGTCCCTCAGCCCAGCCTGCATCCTCTCCAATCTGGGACCCCTCAGGGGATGTCCGACTGCCAGTTTAAACAAGCAGTCGGAATCTCTCTTGCAATCCGGGACCGCTGGCTCCTACCCGCTCACCTGCCTGCCGGCCTGCTTGCCCCCAACTGCCCCTCCCACTGGCCTGCTCGCCCACATCTGCCCCTCCCCTGCCGGCCGGCCTGTTCGTCCCCAACTGCCCCCCCCTGCCAGCCTGCTTGCCCCCAACTGCCTCCCTCCCCGCTGGCCTGATCACCCCTAACAACCTCTGCCTCAGCCCCGCCTCCATGGCTTTGTCCAGAAGGATGGTCCAGAAGGTCTCCTGGTCTAATTAGCATATTACCCTTTTATTAGTATAGATTTTTTAAAAAATATGCATTTTATTAATTTTTTTACAGAGAGGAAGGGAGAGGAATAGAGAGTTAGAAACATCGATCAAAAAAAAAAAATGAAAAAGAAACATCGATCAGCTGCCTCCTGCACACCCCCTACTGGGGATGTGCCCACAACCAAGGTACATGCCCTTGACTGGAATTGAACCTGGGACCTTTCAGACTGCAGGCCAACACTCTATTCACTGAGCCAAACCGGTTAGGGCAGTATAGATGTTTTTGTGAAGGGATTTTTTTTTTAGATGAGATTGACATTTACATCAGTAGATTTTGAGTAAAGCAGATTATCTTCCATAAAGTGGGTGGACCTCAATCAATCAGTTGAAGGCTTTAATAGAAAAAAGACAGACTTCCCCTGAGAAAGAGGAAATTCTACCAGCAGATTGCTTTTGGACTCAAATTGCAACATCAAGTCTTTTTTTCTTTTTTCTTTTCTCCTAACATCAACTCTTTCATGGGTCTCTAGCTGCTGGCCTACCTTGCAGATTTTAGACTTGTCAGCCTCCATAATCATGAACCAATTCTTTAAAAGCTTTCTTTCTATTTCAGAGGGCAGAGTCACAAAATATAAGAAGCCTGGGTCCCAAGTGACTGGGTAGAACAGGCCTCCCTCCCCAAACCTGCATTATACTATAGTGTAAACAAGAAAGAAACTTTTAAATTAAACACACACACACACACACACACACACACACACACACACACAGAGAGAAAGAAACTTTTGCTCTGGTCAATGGCTCTGTTGGAACGTCATCCCACACACCAAAAGATTACAGATTTAATTCCCAGTCAGGACACATACCTAGGTTGTGGATTGAATCCCTAGTTGGGGCTAGTGCAAGAAGCAACTAAGCAACTGGTTGATGTTTCTCTCTTAAGTTGATGTTTCTCTCTCCCTCCCTCTCTCTTGAAAATCACTAAAAACATATCCTCCAGTGAGGATAAAATAAGAAAGAAACTTTTATGTTTAAGACAGTGTCCTAGCAGGTTTGGTTCAGTGGATAGAGCGTCAGCCTGGGGACTGAGGGTCCCGAGTTTGATTCTGGTCAAGGGCACATGCCCGGCAGCTGATCGATGATTCTCTCTCATCATTTATGTTTCTATCTCTCCCTTTCTGAAATCAATAAAAATACATTTTAAAAAAACACTGAGTTTTGGGAGTTGTTATATACAGCAGTTAGCCTACTTTTCTCATCCTTTCCTTAATCTAAACAGTATTGGAACCTGGTAATCATTTCTTTCTTCTTGAAACTCTCTCTTCCTCTGTAACTATTTGTTTCTAGTCCTTTAATGACGATGATAATGATAGTAATGTCAGCTACCATTCATGAAGTTTTTTATTTTCATGAAGTTCTATGTGTCAGGCACCATGCTAGTGCTTTATATCTAGTGTCTCATTTAATCTTCATAACTACTCTGTGTGATAGATGCTATCACTCTATTTTTTTCACCCCTATTTTAGAAATGAGAAAATAGGTTTAGAGAAGTTGAATCATTTGTCCTAGGTCTTATAGAACCTCCTTCTCTCTCTCTCTCTCTCTCTCTCTCTCTCTCTCTCTCTCTCTCTCTGCAGAGAGGAAGGGAGAGGGGGAGATAGAAACATCAATGATGAGAGAGAATTATTGATCGGCTGCCTCCTGCGCGCACCACCACTGGGTATCGAGACCACAACCTGGGCATGTGCCCTGACCGGGAATCGAACGGCGACCTCCTGATTCATAGGTCGACGCTCAACCACTGAGCCACATCGGCTGAGCATCTACACTTTTCCTTTTGACAATCAAATCCAATCTCAGGGCTGCTATAATTATGTCTAGTTGGATGGTTCCCTGTCCCCTCTCCTTGTCTCCAGTTCCACATTTCCTGGCATATGAATGTGCTGATGACATTGTAAACTTAACACATCCAAATGCAGATATTCCCTTGTTATTACTGTTCTAAACACTTTTTACTTAATTCTCACAACAAACCTATGAGACAGATGTCATTCACATCTATGAGCTAAAGTGTTACCCACATTTTACAGATGAATAAACTGAGTGTTAGAGACTCAGTATTTGGCTTCTGTTTACACAACTAGTACATAGTAGAGCTGGGCTTGAGGCTGATTTAAAGGCCTATATCTCAAAAATGACAAGACCTCAGTTCCACTCAAACTGGTAAGCTCTTTCTGTATTATTCCATTTCCTGCTTCCTATACTCACTCTTTGCTCCCCCTTTTTTTCTATTCATCAATTTTTGTTGATTAGATTTCACATATGCTTACTCTCTGCCCTTAACTTTCAAACTCTACTTGTCCTTCAAAGTCCAGCTCGAAGGCCATTTCTCTAGGAAGCCTTTTCAGGTATTCCAAGCTGGAAGGGATCTCCACCTTGTGTGAATTTACAAAGCACTTACTCTGTACCTCAGTTACCTCTTCCTAAGCATGGGAGCAAAGCTTTAATTCATCCTCATCATAAAAAGTCCAAGTATAGAGATATAGAGTGAGACATTTAAGTATTTCTTCATTCCCCAGAATTGATCAGTTTCTATCTTTAAAAAAAAACACACATATTTTTATTGATTTCAGAGAGGAAGGGAGAGGGAGAGATAGAAACATCAATGATGAGAGAGAATCACTGATTGGCTGCCTCCTGCACGCCCCCTACTGGGGATCGAGCCCACAACCCATGCATGTGCCCTTGACTAGAATGAACCTGGGACCTTTCAGTCCGCAGGCCCATGCTCTATCCACTGAGCCAAACCAGCTAGGGCGATCAGTTTCTATCTTGATTAATGTTTCTATGTATCTGCTAGCAACTGTATGAGACAGTTATATGAGAACGGGAGGTATAGCAAGTCATCTTTATTCCCCTAAAATAGGAATAAATAATTGCTGGAAGAATTGTTTCCAATCCCTTGAACCTGCACACATTACATTTTTAGATGAAGGTGAGAGAGTCTGTTCAAGAAAAGTAGTCCCCCTCCCCTTCCCCCTCTCGGGGGACCGGTGAAGACATGTCAAACATTCCCTCTCCTCCCACCTTCATTAAAGAACAAAAAAGCACCGATTTCTATGTACAAGAAGCTCTGGTTTCTGTTTTAGCTAGGTCTCAGAAGGAAATTACTTTTCTCTGAAATCGTAGACGCCCAATCCAGCTGCAGCATTGTTAGACCTCAGGGTAAACAGGAAGCTTCCTGCCCTGGGCCCTTCATGTCCCTCTCCCAGACTATTAAACGACTGTTATTAGGATGGTAAAAAGACAGCTGCTGGCCATAAAATCAGCCCATTCCTTAGATCCTTAGAGAAGAGCAGCTCCATCCTTCCAAGGTCAAAGAGAAAACTGTTGTCTCCAGGTCACACAGGTGTGTCCACCTAGCTGGGGTTCTTAGTTAGCACCTCGATGATCAACTGTAACCATATTGGTCTTTGCTGAATACCAGAGTGGTTTAGTTGAGAAGATGGGATTCCCATTTATAAGGTCTCTGATCCTTGGGATCACTTGGTTCTGGGGGTGATGAGATCTAGTGTAAAGGTTAGGCTGAGACTGCCAGAGCAGTGAAATCACTCCCTCCCCTGTGGAGTTTGTCACCTCTTCCAGTAGGGGACCAATCGGTCCTGATTATCCCCCAAGAAGAGAATGTGTGAGAGCAGAGTCTAGTGCTCCTACCTCTGCAATGAAGAACTGGAACAGGACCTCAGTTCTTCCTGCACAGAGTGGAAGTCCCTGGATTTGCAGCTGTTGATGAGGAGGGAGGGAACAATTTCTGCCAACTGGAAGGACAGTAAGGCAGGGATGATCTTTTGCCAAGAAGGGCACTCGGGTGTCTTGGCAGAAGGCAGAGGGCTGCCCCAATCTGTGTGTACATTTTCAGAAGCATTTGACTCTGGACCAAATTCTCTCAGCTGTGCTAAAGCTGGGGTAATGGATGGGAAATGCTTATTGGCCAGGCTGACTGGAAGCTCCAACAGAGGGTGCTGGGGCTCAGCCAGGAGCTTCCCTTCAGCTGGCAAGTTTAGCTTTCTGTCATGGTCAAAGGGAGCGTGTCAAAATTCCAATTCTCAGGGCTCTCCAGAGCTGCTTATGATTAACCATTTATTCTGAAGTTTCTGCTTGTTGGAATTTTTCACTCAAATGGGGAATGAATGGTGATGATGCAGAGCCTCTTATTTAGCTCAAAGAATGGGCAAAAATAGCTCCACAGGGGTCAATGGTTTACTCCCATTAAAGTGACGGGCTCATAACCAAATGAGGCCAGTCAGATACCATTTCATTCAACCTACAAATTATCAGTTCATGCTGCCTCGTTGGCTCCTCTGACCCATGTCCACCAATCAAGCAAGCACAGGTACTTGGGCATGGCAGGCAAAACAGTCACCACTTTGACCACTTATTGCCTGGCACTGGTTTACCTATGCAGAACAAGGAGCCTATTTGCCAGGTACCACTGCTTTCCCTCAGTCAAAGAAAAGGTCACTTAAGTTACTCCTCAGAGTTGCACCCAAAGAGGGGGAGAGTTTCTTCTAAGTGCTGAAAACAGAACTATTTTCTCCTCAAATCATTTTTGAGCTTCTATATAAGTGTTTAGACTGGGATAATCCCATTGTTTAAGGCAGCTCTTAAGATCTTAGAGAAAGGGACCTCTAAGAGATTATATACCACCCCCCCCCCCACTTCCCCTATGGGTATCATTTCCTCTAGTTTCAGAAGAGGAGCTAAGGCTCTGAAAACTCTCCAAGGTCACATAGCTGATATGTGAGGTCTAGAATCCAGGTCTGCTGCTTCCTTGTGCAATGCTTTTCTTACTATGACTTCCCCCCCAAATAATTTGTATTAATTTTTTTAAAAAGGTAACTGCTCCTTTAACCAAAAGTTGTTTAATTTGCATATCTTTGTAAGACTTTTCATACAAATAAATGAATAAATCAAAAAATCATCAGAAACAATGTCCCAATTAGAAAAGAAGGTTCTACTTTTTTAAAAAAATATATATTTTATTGATGTTTTACAGTGAGAAAGGGAGAGGGATAGAGAGTTAGAAACATCGATGGGAGAGAAACATCGATCAGCTGCCTCCTGCACACCTCCCACTGGGGATGTGCCCGCAACTAAGGTACATGCCCTTGACTGGAATCGAACCTGGGACCTTTCAGTCTGCAGGCCGATGCTCTATCCACTGAGCCAAACCAGTTAGGGCAAGAAGGTTCTACTTTACTTACGACCGCCATGACACTGTTCAGGCCTATGCCATCATGTGTGGACTATTATCAGCCTATTAGCTAGAGCTTTTGATGAAATTTACATTTATTTATTTTGAGAAAGAGAAACATTGATTTGTTATTCCACCTATCTATGCACTCATTAGTTGATCCTTTTTAAAAAAATTCTATTGATTTTTACAGAGGAAGAGAGATAGAAACATGGATGAGAGAGAAACATCGATCAGCTGCCTCCTCCTGCACACCCCCTACTTGGGATTGAGCCTGCAACCAAGGTACATGCCCTTGACCAAAATTTAACCTGGGACCCTTCAGTGCACGGACCAGCCAATGCTCTATCCACTGAGACAAATCAGTTAGGGCTCACTGATTCTTGCATGTGCTCTGACTGGGGATCGAACCTGTAACCTTGGTGCATTGGAGTGATGTTCCTAACTGAGCTACCCAGCCAGGGCTGATGAAATTTACATTTAAATAATTTACATTTAAATTTACATGTGGGTCCTGGCCAGTTGCTAAATGGACCCCGCACACCAAAGGGTAGCAGGTTCCATCACCTGGGTTGCAGGTTTGATCCCTGGCCCCAGTTGGGGCGTATGCAGGAAACAACTGATCAATGTGTTTCTTTCACATGGATCTTTCTCTCTCTCTCCTCTTCCCCTCCCTTCCACTCTATAAAAATCAATGGAACCCTAGCCAGTTTGGTTCAGTGGATAGAACATCAGCCTGCAGACTGAAGGGTTCTGGGCTCGATCCCCAGTAGGGGGAGCATGCAGGAGGCAGCCAATCAATGATTCTCATCATTGATGTTTCTATCCCTCCCTCTCCCTTCCTCTCTGAAATCAATAAAAAAAAAATATAAAAAAATCAATGGAAAATATCCTCCGGTGAGAATTAACAACAACAACAAAATTACATGTGGGTCAGTGGTAAGTTTAAAACTATCTCTGCTGTGCTTGGTTGAAGAGACAGATCCTGGTATACTTTAGAATTGGAATATGATTTTTTTCACTTTCTGCAAAAATAGTTACTGTTCTAAAATTTTCCATAGCCAGGACCATAGGGGATCTCCAGTGGCTCATACTGTTCCCACTCCTAACCAACCTTCAAATAGAGAGAGAGTTTCTAATAGATAGAGTAAGGATCCCAAGGCAGTGCAGGCAGTGTTTTTATATATTTGTACTTTCAGATTCCTGGTTAAGTTGGCTTCAAGTCTGTCCCCTGAGACTCCAGGTCATGTCCAAGGCAGGAAGTTGCAATGTAGGAGTAGTCCCAGAAGCCAGTAAGTCAGGAAGTAGCCTAGAATGCATCGTGTGACTCGAGAACAGGTTTTCCAGTTGTACAAAAGTCCGATGATAGAATTTCTGGGGACTTTTTGTCCTGGTGGGGAGTCTTCTGCAAGAGGCTTCCAAGGCACAGTCTCTAGAGATCTCAGCAGTGGCTCTTGATGCTGAAGCAAGTAAGCTGGAAACCAGTACACAATAGGAGTGGAGGAACCCAAAAACCTGGTGAGAACCTGGAAATCATAATAGGGGGAAACCCACACATTTATTGGAATGTCACTGCCTCAAACTGGACCAGCCTGGGGCTTGCCTGCTGCTGGGTGAACTATAACCCCATGACTAGAAATGTATTACACTGGACATAAAATTTAGTATAGCTTAGGATATGCCTTATAAAGCTGTGCATGATACCAGCCAGGTGACCTCAATGTTACAAATGAAAATAGCTAAACTAATTACCACAATAATGAGTTAATCAATAATAATAATAATAATAATAATAATAATAATAATAAAACACCTCTGCGGGGTCCAATTATACCCTAGGGCTTGGACTCTAAACTCTAGGCTGTGATGTGGAGCTTTGGAATGTAAGGTGGTTCCCTCATCCCATGGGGATACAAAGCAGAGGGAAAGGGAGCAGAGGATACTATGGTTTAACATTCTCCCTTCTAGGGGAGTTCAGAGCCAAATGGCCTCCCTCATCTACCTGGAAATGCTAACCTTTGCTGGCATTCCCTCTACTAGCTAATCCAGCTACAAACACAGAATGCTATTTTCTGTTTCCCCTATGTCTCTATTCACACAGTTCAGAGAACTTTACAAACAGCCAATGTGTGCCTCCAAGAGGCAGAAACTGCTAAGAAGCCAGCATGGAGAGAAAAAGACTTCCCTCAGAGTTAAATTGAAATTGGAGCCATAGCCAGAAACAAAAAAGATGAAATTGCCTTAACCATTTTGGCTCAGTAGATGGAGTGTCAGCCCACAGACTGAAGCGTCCCGGGTTCGATTCCAGTCAAGGGCATGTACCTTGGCTGCAGGTTCTCTGGCCCTGGCGGGGGTACATGCAGGAGGCAACCAAATGATGTGTCTCTCTCACATCGATGTTTCTCTCTGTCTCTCCCTTTCTTCCACTCTCTCTAAAAATCAATGGAAAAATATCCTCGAGTGAGAATTTAAAAAAGAAAAAAGAAAGAAAAAAAGAGATGGAATTCATGATCAAACCTTTCCCATCCCTTTATATTACACTACCACCCTGAACATTGCACAAGATGTCTCCTCTGAAAACTGAGCACCCGCTGAGTACCTCAGAGAGCCAACTATCAAGTTGACATTCTGGGTATACCTGTGTATTAGGGGAAGGTCCCAGATGTATTCTCTGTGCCCACTCTTCTCAGTCAAATCAGGTCCTCTTACAATTCTCATATCTTTGCACACACCCTTCATTTGCCCAGAATGTTCTTTCTTTGCTTCTTAAATGGAATTTCTTTTTATTCTTTACGAACTGGCCTAAATATGACACCCTCCTTCCGTCAGCTACTTTTTTCCTCTGTGCTTCCCACAATACTTTATCTCAAAACAGCAAATTCTCTCGCATCCCACTGTCCTATAATTTTACCTGTTCAATGTCTGTCTCCCATTTATACCATGAGACGCATTAGGACAGCAATCTTATCTTACTCATGTTCCATCTTCAGTGGTCTGACCCAGGGTCTAACACAAATAAAGCCCTCACATAGTTGTTGAATAAACAAACTAGGTACAGTTCACTCAAATGGGAGAAGTTAGCTGTCTTCCCCATTCCTGGCCCAGGGATTCTGTCCGTATTCACATCCTTTCCCAGCCAGGAATCCACCTCACCTGAACGTGCATGCACAAACTGCCAAATAGCAGCAGTGCTGCAGCGTGAACCAGGTACACAAACACCTGAGGACTGAGGAATCCAGGATCAGGCTTCTCTAGAGTCTCATCGCTCTTGTTCCTTCGCATCCCAAGTGTAAGGCAGAGCCAAGGGTGGGTGGTCACATACGTCCACGTTCCCCAGGTAACCAGTATAGCCACTGGTGCAGCCAGCAGAAAATTGGGCACCTGCTTAAGCTCATAGTATCTCAAAAAGCCAACATTCCAGTAGATATCCTGGATATAGCTGTATATTAGAGGAAGTTCCCAGGAGCACCACGGTGGTTCATTTCCCTCTGCAATCCGGTAGCCCTTGTCCACAGCTAACTGCAGCAAGGGCTCAGGGATGGAGTGGGCTGAGCCTGGCAGACAGAACTGGGTGTAGGCATAATACTGAAAGAGGGCAAAGGGAAGCCCAAGTGTGAGCACAGACAGGAACACAGAGCCCATCAGCTTCAAGAGCTGTCTCAGAGGATTCAGCACCAGGAGAGACGAGAAAAAGCCTTGGCACTGAGAATGCACAAGGAAGCCAATGCTCACCAGCCCGTTGGAGCGTACACCAGTAGCAAGGGCAAAGAGGAGTCCACTAGTCCAGCTTCGGCCCCTTTCCAGCTGCCCCATGGCGGTGAATGTCAGGAGGGCAAACAAAGCTTCTGAGTAACCAGCAGCCAGGAAGACATTGGCAGGGCTGAGGCAGAAAAGCAGTGCTCCGTAAAAGGCCTGGCGGGGACAGTGCAAAACCAGACAGCCCAGGTCGTGAAGTGCAACTGCAGCCAGGATAGAGAACAAGGAATTGAGCAATGCTACTGAGATTAACAGGCAACTCCGTAGGCTCAGTAACCCCCGCAGGGGTCTCAGCAATTCAGTCCCCACCAACAGGGCCAGGGGGAAACCAGGGAAGAAGGCAAAGTTGTGCTCATACAGGTAGCCATGCTCAGCAATGAACAGAAAGTGTTCAGCATCCCAGTGAGACAGGCCACCCAGAAGACCTTCCACGAGTTGGTCCACAGAGCCCGAGGGGGCAAGGCGAGGAGGAGAGAAGGCTTCTGCGCGGTGATCTGGGATGAAGGCATTGAAGACAGCCTGTGGGATGAAGAAGAACCAGGAGTTTGGTTGAACAACTAGAAGAAAATAATTACTATTTAATAAAATTAAGAACAGATTTGTTTGGGGGGAATCAGTCAGTTTTGGACTGGTTAAATTTGTGTTGGACATTCCAGTGCAGAGGTCAATGAGGCAGTGAGATATATGCGTCTGAAGGTCAGAAGAATGATCAGGGCTAGAGATATAAATTTGGGAGTCTTAAGTAATGGGCAGTATTTAAAGGTATGGGACTGAATGCGAGCACTAGGACATATAGATAGAGCTCCAAAGACTGGTCCCTGGTCACATCAACATTTAGTGACGTGAAAGGGGGTGAGGATCCAGCAGTGAAGATTAAAGAACAGTCAGGCACACTCCTCCTCCCGAGAGCACCCCTGCACTTTTCCTTTCCCTTCTTCTTCCCTTTCCGGCATGGATCTCCTAAACTCTAAGGGACCCCAGGAAACTTGCAACCAGGGGAACAATGGGCAGCGGGCAGCTCTTCCTGGGCTAACCCTCATTGTCTCCAATGTCCCCTTTTCTCTGAGTTCTCAGTGAGCCAAAGCAGTTCCGCCTAGACTCATTTCTATAACATGTCTAGAGAGCTAAGCAGCCCTGCCTAGGATAGAAAAGTTGTGTCTTCTAAGCTCTTCCTTGTTTAACTGTCCCCAGCTTTAATAAATGTGCTTTTAAAATCACACAAAAAAAGAAAAAACAGTCAGTGAGGTAGGGGGGAAAATAGGAGAGTATGGTGCCTTAGATCCGAGTGAAGCAAGGGAGTGATCAGTTCTGCTAAATGCTACCAATAAGTCAAGTAAGATGGGGACTGAAAACTGACCACTAGATTTAGCAATGTGAAGGTCACTGGTGACTTTGACGAGAGCTATTTCAGTGGGGTGGAGGAGAGAGAAGATTGCCTAGACTGGGTTCAACAGCGAAGGGAAGAAGGGAGATAGTGCATAAGACAATTAATTGGAGATTTGCTGTAAAGGCGAACAGAGAAATGGGGTAGTAGGAGAATGACAATGTGGAGTAAAGATATATATATATATATATATATATATATATATACACACACATACATATATATATATACATATATATGTGTGTATATGTGTGTGTGTGTGTGTATATGCATATATATATATATGTATATATATATATATATATATATATTTATATTTATATTTTAAGGTGGGAGACAGCCCAGCTGGTGTGGCTCTGTGGTTGAGGTCACAGTTCAATTCCCAGTCAGGTCACATGTCCAGGTTGTGGGCTCAATTCCCAGCAGGGGACATGCAGGAGGCAGCTGATCAATTATTCTCTCTCATCATTGATGTTTCTATCTCTCTCTCCCTCTCCCTTCCTCTCTGAAATCAATAAAAAATATATTTAAGGTGGGAGATAAGTGTTTGCCAGTGGGAATAAATCAGTGAAAAGGAAACAAGAAAGAGAACAGAGAACCGCTGGAGCAGGCGCCAGGAGATGGAATCTGCTGCACAGGTGGAGGAGCTAACCTTGGAGAGGAGGACAGCCAGCTCGCCCAACCTTCCACAGTGAAGGCACAGAGGTGAAGATGTAGGTGTGCCGATGGGTGTGGTGTGAGCATGCAGACAGTCGCTTCTGATTGCTTCTATATTTTACTCAGGAAAGCAATTTGGGGAAAAGATGTTAGAGACTTGACTAAAGACTAATACATGTAAAATATGTCATCTATAATCTCAGTTCTCAAAACAGGGAATCACCCAGGTAGTTTTAGAAATACCGATGCCTGGGTTCCTTCTCCAGAGTTATTGATTTAACTGGTATGGGTTACAGCCTGGGCACTGAGTTTTTTTAAAACTCTCCCTGGTGATTTGAATGTGTAGAAAGTGGGGGTGGGGTGAGGGGGTGGGGTGCGGTGGATGGACAAGAGAAATACACTAACATTGGCAGGTAGCATTGAGGACTCAATTGGATTAATGATCTTGAATAAAAGGAAACTAGTTACTACAGTTGTGTGTTTTACTCTGGGCAGATGCAAGCATGGGATGACAGAGAACTGAATTTAACCAAGGTTGGACATACAGAGAAGGGAGTAAGTGAGTTGTGTGGCTATGCATGATGGAGCATGGAATCCAAGCTAGGTAAAAAGTGGAGCTGAAGCCTTGAGATGGCTGAGAGTCAACGAAAAGTGGTAGGATCAATGGATTATAAATCCTGAGGGGTTAGAAGAATCATTAGAGCTGGGATACTAGAGAAAGTGAGCTGAAATGATAGGAGATAATGGTCAGGTGTATCAGCCTTATTAATATTCAAACCACCAAGAAATCAATAGTTGTGCTGGAAAGAGTAACTGAATCAGAAGCGAAAACCTTCAAGGAATGAGGAGGAATGAGCTGTCATTAATACAGATGACAGCCATAGCCAGTTTGGAGCAGTGGATAGAGCGTCTGCCTGCAAACTGAAGGGTCCCGGTTTCGATTCAGTCAATGGCACATGCTGGGTTGTGGGCTCAATCCCCAGTGGGGGGTGTGCAGGAGGCAGCCAATCAATGATTCTCTCTCATCATTGATGTTTCTATCTCTCCCTCTCCCTTCCTCTCTGAAATCAATAAAAATATATATTTTAAAAAACCACAGATGACAGCAACAATGAAGGGTAACTGGCAATATATTCTGATGGCATTACCTTTAAAACTAGAAGGGTTGGCAGTGGGAGAAATAACAAAATAGCATATTGTTAAATATCTTTTTGCCCGATTAGATTGTCAGTTACTTAAGGGAAAAGACACCATTACTTTTATACTCGCCACCTAGCACAGTTCGTGGAACAGAGTAGGTACTTAATAAACTTTTGGTGATTGAGTGAACAGTCTACAAAACATCCTTGTTTCCAAATCAACTGAATTAGAACCCAGCTTACTGGTTTCCCATCCCAGATGCCGAGTCACAGTATTGCTCCATTGGTTCTGCCAATCACTCAGCCAATACTGGTTCCAAGCTATCACTGAGTCAGTTTCTCCAGCCTGGCACCAGGAGTACAGCCCCATTTTTAAGGCTCTTTCTCTTTTTGGTCAGTTTTTTTGGTAATCAGGCCACTTCAAATAGTGAAAACAGCCCTAGTCTCCATGTTGAAGACACTTTTAACTAAACTTGGGAGCCAGCAGAGCCTACTATGCCTCCTATAGTAAGGGAGAAAAGAGAAAAGGGGATTTCCACAAAGGAACCAGCTGAGCCACAGAGAGAATGAAGCTTGTGATAAAAGGCACACATACAATAATTATGCTAATATAACAACATACCTAAGATGTTGACTACATTTACCAACACATACTAAGGACCTACTAAACACTGGGCATTGTGCTAGGCACTGCATTTAACGCATACATATATGAAATGCAATTAAAATATGTATAAGGACAGCCTTGGAGGGGAAAGGGAGTTTTGCAAAAGTGAATGCGTTATGAGGGCTGTGTGTGGGTGAGACAGCAAGGGGAGACGCCTGGGAAAAGAGCAGGAGACACTACTGACTAAACAAATATACACAGATGGTCTCAGGACATTGCCACCTCCTTCCCATTCAACTGATTGACAAAGTGCTCAGTTTCCTGCTTAGGGGATCCAGGCCAATGCTTTGAGTTGTCACACACTGTCACCTCTGGTTACAGAACATCATGGCCTGCTGGAAAGACCGCTAGCTCAGGAGTTAGGAAACCTGGGTTCTGATTCTGGCCCTTCTCTAACTTGTGTGACTTTAGGGAAGCTCTTTAAACGTTCATGTGTAAAACAAGGGATTAAAGACCACTCCTAAGAGTCTTGCCCATTTTCCAGCCATGAAGCCTAAGTGTCTATGGTTCCAACCACCTGGAGGGGCACACCTCGGAGGTGGAAAGAAGATGGGGACTATTCTTAGTGTCTTGCCCAGTCATGTGGCAATGGCATGTTCAGCACAAAAGATCAGAGACTGACCTGTAGCACCAGAGTCAGGACCCGGCAGCTGACCGCAAACCTCAGCACCTCTTTTCGGGACGGGTCCAGGGGCCACATCCTCTCACCACAGGAATTCAGGGGTGTTGCTGCCAGGACTGAGCTCCCTTAGGCTTCTAAACTCCAAAACCCAAGAAGGAAATGTCACACGTGGGCTGAAAGTAAATTCTTGAAAGCATTCTCCACAGGAGACTCCCCGCTTCAGCATTACTAGGCAAATTTAACCACTTAACTTCCCAAATGAGGGAAAAGCATCTTGAAGGCAGATGTCATTTGGTGTCACTCTGAAACACTATATTCTTGTTGGGAAAATCCCACACATACAGGCATGAAATCGGAAAGCTAAATTCACAGCAAATCTTTTTTTGTTTTTTGTTCATCCTCACCCAAGGATAGTTTTTCCATTGATTTCTTTCTTTTTTTTTAGAGAGAGAATGGAAAGGAGGGGAAGAGACAGAGTCACATCGGTTGGTTGCCTCACACTCATTCCCGTCCTTTGACGGGAATCGAATCGGGGACCCTTCAGTCCCCCGGGGCCAACATTTTAACCAGTGAGCCAAACAGGCTAGGGCTCGCAGCAATTCTTTAAAAAGCTTGTTGCGTGCCCGCCCAATATGCAGGAACTAAAGACTTAAGTTCAGGTCCGGGCTCTGTCACTCACAAATTCTCATTTAGTCCTTCTGAACCTCAGTTCTTTATGTATACAATGAGATCAGATTATTTTGCCCATCTCACAAAACTGTCATGATGGTGAAATGGACTAAAGTGTGAAGAAGTACTACTACATCTATATTGTGGTTGGTGCTATTTGGTGTGTGCCCTTTTCCTCTTGCCCAGAATAATAAACTAGGTCCCAAACCAGAGTCCCAAAAATGGGGCATAGAACTGAACTGGAAGACCATAATGACTACACACTTCAGCTCAGCTCTCTGATGTGTGTTCCGCTGGTCTGTTAAATTAAGTGGAGAAGGAAAAGAAAACCACCGCTCGGCAGGACTTAAACCAGCTTACATTGCTAAAACAAACTTAGGGGGAAGACAGAGTTGACTACTAGAGACAGAGAAAATGTATTTCACGTTTCTTTGTTGGAATGGCAGCAACCTATAAACAACTGCAAAGCCATTTTGAGGCAAGGAATGCACTTCAAGGCTTTTTATTATTAAAAACAAAAATACATCACACAGTCTCTTGGACTAAAAGAAGTAGCAATGGCTCTTACAGAACCAGTCTGGGAAATCAGAAAGAAGGGCAAGAACATCAGATATAACTCCCTGATTTGGTGTTCTTGCCCCAGTTCCACCCCACAAACATCCACTGAGTTCCTGATGTATGCCGGGGTTCTATCCCTAAAGGAAAAAAAAAAAATTTAAATTGAGAAACTAACAGGGAGGGCTGGAATATTTTTCTTTCTTCTCTTATCTGGCTAATACCTACCATGCCTTTAGGTATCCCTTGTCTGAAATTCACCAGACTACGTGATATGCTTTCATTGTACTCTGACATGTGGTCTTAGTGCTATTGCTTAAATAAGTTGCTTGGGAGGGCAGGGGCTTTGTCTACCTTAAGGGTTCACAACTATATCCTCAGGGCCTAGCATACAAATAGACTATTTTAAGCCTGTGTTCTGACTGAGTGTAAGTGGCAAGAACAGGATGTGTCATTACCAGTTCATTGGCTCTGGGTATAAAAATCACTGCTCCAAGTATTCCTCTCACCATACTCATGTTAAGAGCAAGACTACAAAGTCGCGAGAAGCCATCTATATATCTAATAGCCTAAGTGACCGCTGGACCAGTAGCTATGACACACCCTGACCACAGGGGGCAGACACTCAACGCACAGGCATGGAAACATGGAACAGACTGATGAATCTCAGAGGGAAGGGGGGAGGCGGGAGGGCGGGAAGAGATTAACCACAGATCTTATATGCATACTAGAGGCCCGGTGCACAGATTCGTGCACAGGTGGGGTCCCTCAGACTGGCCTGCGGGGATCAGGCAGAAACTGGCAGTCCGACATTCCCTGTGGGGTCCCAGATTGCGAGAGGGTGCAGGCCAGGCCGAGGGACCCCACAGGTCTCTAGCCTATTAATAAAAGGGTAATATGCAAATCGAGAGAACAGTGGAACCACTGGCCACTATGATGCACACTAACCACCAGGGGGAAGATGCTCAATGCAGGAGCTGCCCCCTGGTGGTCAGTGCGCTCCCCCTGTGGTGAGAAGCCCTGAGACAGGTTCACCGCTGACGAACAAGCCTCTCCCGCCTCCACGGCAGCACTAAGGATGTCTGACTGCCGGCTTGGGCCCACTCCCCATCAGTGGGACATCCCCAGAGGGCTCCCGGACTGAGGGCCCCCCACATGCACAAATTTTGTGCACTGGGCCTCTAGTAGAAAAATAAAATTTCTCCATAAAGGAAGCAAGATTGGCCAATAGCAACAGTTCCTATCCTCAGCACAAGGGGGCGCCTACTGCTTACTCCATTACCAGGAAGCCAAGAGGAAGGGAGGGGCCACCACCACCACACCGGTTTGCTCATCAAAATTCAGTTCAAAGGCAAGCTTCGGAAAACCCCAAAGAGGCAGTTTGTGAACCTATCCAACATTTCCAACATTTGACTCGCTGAATCGAGAGGAATCGTGGAAACAGGCCCCACCAAACCTCACACGGTCACTGGTTCTCTATCCTTGCGTGAATTCACTTTTTGCCCTTCAGTTCCCACCCACATGCAGAGGAGAAGTTAGGAACAGAAAAGCACTTAACCCACCTCTGCCTCTTCACCAGGCTGCCATTCTTCCTTCCTCGCTCCAGAGTCAAGCTCTAGCCCCAGCGACCACAGGAGACTTGCAGCCCTAATTTACAGGTAAACCAAGTAAAAACAAAATAAAGCCAGTGAGTTCTCCCTCTCAGCTAATTGCCACCCTCACTTCCCAACAAACCCTTTGCCAAGTCCCTCTCTCTGAACTGTCAGGACAGAGAGCTACTAGTTTTACTCCATTTTCCCATGAGATAAATATGCCCCCGAGGTGAGTAATAAAAATCTCCCTAGTTTTTACATCAGAGATCTCATTAAACCCTGTGAGGCCAGTATAATTACCATCGCCATTTTTATAGATGTGGAAACTGAGGCTCACTGGGGTCAAGCGGCACACTCAAGTCTATATTTAAAGAGAACGTCATTTTCTTTCATTTTTAAATTCTGAAACCTCGTGGTCTTCCTAGCAGGCCTCACACCGGCCAAAGGGGATGCACTCTTCCTAAAACAGGATTACAACCCAGGTCTCCCTAACCCAGCCCGGTCTTGTCCGAGGACGGCGCAAGCTCTTGCTGGGTGTGCTGAGGGCAGGGAGGGCCTGAGAACACAGGGGAGCCTGCTGAATTGGAGCCCTGGACTCTGGGGGAGACTACCACCCTCTGTGGGGTGGGGAGGTCGCTGTAACAGGGGTCCCTCGAGGCCAGAGGCCGCGCTGGCCGTCGCGAGCCGCGTCTAGCCCGCTTCTTTCAGACACAGCCCCAGGCGGGCATCGGGGATCTCCTCTCCCCGAAGGGCCAGGGGATATTCCGAGGGGGGCGGCGGGGCCAGGCCCGGCCGCAGGGCCGGAAGGCAGGGGAGGGCGGGAGACTGGAGAGGAAGAGGCGGCACCCCGAGGCCGCTATGGCGGAGGGGCGGGGCCCCCTGCTTCTCGGCGGCCTCCGCCTCGTTTCCCTCCGCCTCCGTTTGACAACTTCCCTCCCCCAAGAACTTTCGGGCTCCCACGCTGGCGCCGAGTCCCCAGCATCAGCCCGTCTCGACCTCCCAGACGGGGTGCGAACCTCAGCTCCTTCATCCGGGGACCCGAGCGGCCGCGCCTGCGCACTGGCTCCGCCGGCGGCGGCCCCGCCCGGCTCGGAGCTGCTCCGCCCCCTCCGCGGCGGCCATGATGACTCCGGGCCTGCGGGGCGGGGACGGCCGAGCCCCTCCGCTCTGCGCTCTCGGTCTGGCACCTTCCCGCCCTGGTGACACCTGGAGACTTCCCGCCCGCACTACCCTGTCCTCGGCCCCCTCCCCCGCCTTCACTTGGTCCCCGGGGCAGCTGTCTCAGAGGCGGGGTTCTTGCCCCAGTTCCATCCCGCAGACATCCCTGAGTCCCCGGTGTGGGCCAGGCTCTCGGAGTTGGGGCTGCCCCGCGGCCGCTCTTCACAGAAGCCCGAGCAGCACTTTCCCTGCTGTCTGGCAGCAACAGCTCAGCACGGGGCCCGGCGCGCACTAGATGTTCTCCGAATAGAGAGAAACGCCTTCTTGGGGTTTCTGTGGCCAGGAGCGGCACCCTGCGTCTTGGGTGTGAAGAAAGTGGGGGATCCCCTTGACTTTCAACTCCTCCAGCTACCAGGGACCTTCTGTCCTGCTCCAGTCCCCACCTCAGGCGGCTAGTGAGGACGGAGAAGGGAACTTCAGAGAACACCCCCCCCCGACCCCCCAGGACTCCCTTCTTCCTCATTCAAGCAGTTTCTCTCGTAGGAAGTGGGGCCAAAAAAGGAGAAGAAAAAAAGCCGACTCAACACAACCGTCTGTTGGGGAGGAGCGGCCGGTTGGTACCCCTGTAACGGAAACTGTTAGAACAACTTTGCACCCTGCTTAAAGGAAGCAGATAATAAATCCTTCTCCGTTGGTCGATTTCTCGTTTCTCAGGATCCCAAAGCCTCTGCGGTTTCAGTTATCTGCCCTCGGAACGCAGCCGGGCCGGGCGAGCTTCTGGCCGCAGCCCCGGCGAGGGAGGGGTTTATCTTCAGCCCCAGCTACTCCTGTGGGTGGAAACAAAGGCGATGGTTGCTGTCTCTCAGGCAAACTAGCCCAGATCCGGTCTGTGGTGGCCAGGGGCTGCATCTTTTGATTCTTTGTAAGTCATTTCAGGCCCCGAGACCTAAACTACCCTTTAGGTATTTGTTGTGTGTAAGGTGGATAAAATATAAATCCCACTTTAGTTGTTCGTTAGAGGAGAAGGGGGAAATGCAGTTGAGAAGACTCTTCCCCACCCCAGGCTTTTCAGCGACAGACTGGTTCTCGGCTCCGGGGGCCTGCGCGGGAATCGGCGAAGCCGGAGGGCAACTTGTGACTTGGTTGTGGCTGGAGACTCTAGAAGTCTGGGGGGCTCCAAGCAGCACTCTGCTTGCAAAGACAAAACAGAAACGAACTGTCCTTGCTTTGTGAATTCACATGGGGAAAAGAAATGCATTCGAAGTTTCCCTCTGCCCACACTAAATTCCCTCAAAAATCTACTTGTGAAAAGGACGGTGGTTACCCTGGCCTGTGTGGCTCCGTGGTTGAGCATCGACCTATGAACCAGGAGGTCACAGTTTGATTCCGGTCAGGGCACTTCAGGGGATCCACCTCCTCCCAACGGAGAAGGACAGGGGAGCCGGAGGGCAGAGTCTTGGGTGGAAGACAGATTCTCAAGTCAAGGAGCCCAGCCCCAGCTCTGCTTTGAAAAGGCTGTGGGACCCCAGGCCTGTCCCTCAACCTCTCTGGATCCCCTGGCACTACGAATGATTCAAGTGGTGTTCATAAGAGCAAGGAGAGAAGTAAAAAATAAAATAAAACCTTGGCCTGACCAGTGTGGCTCAGTGGCTGATGGTCAGCCTATGAACCAGAAGGTCAAGGTTTGATTCCCCGTCAGGGCACATGTCTGGGTTGCAGGCCCTATCCCCAGTAGGGGGTGTGCAGGCGGCAGCCCATCAGCAATTCTCTCCCATCATTGATGTTTCTGTCTCTCTCCCTCTCCCTTCTCTGAAATCTATAAAAATATGTGTTTTTTTAAAAAAAAGGGCAGGAGTCTCTTGTGACAAGTCAGAATGTTTTCTAAAAACTCATCTGTCACCCTTCAGAGGTAGAACTTTGTCCAGATCTTCTGTTCTACTTCCCTGCAATTTCTCCTTCTTTTCCTTTTCTGCTACCCACCCCCCTCCTCTTCTGCTCTGTTTCCTGTTTCATTTTCTGGCTCCTGCTCCGACAGGAAAACGAGGAAGCTGAATCTCGTGCTCTCAAAGCCCTGGCTTGTCAGAATGGAAGACCAGGTGGGATGGGAGGGGGTTCTCAGCCTCCAAGGCTGTGAGTAAGTAGTGGAAGAGGCAACTCTATCTAGTCTGCTTTTAGAGTCAGCAGCTAAAATGGTGGCTGCATCTGCACTGAACCAGCTGAGCGAGCGGCACTGTGGGAGAGCCAGGGAGACAGAGATGGATCCCAGGGCTCCAGAATGGCTACACCACCCAGCCACTTCCATGAAGAAGCAGAGATCGTACACCACCAAGAAACAACTTCATAATACACATCCCTGACCTAAACAATACATCACTGTTTCTAGAATCCTGGAATGGAAGTGACATTTCTGTTTTTTTTTTTTAACTTGCCTGGCTCTGCTCATGCCATTTCCTCTGCCTGAAACCCTTCCCTGCCATTCTACCCTTTGGCAAACCCACTGCATTCAGATGTCAGCTGAATGTCACCTCCTCACAGAGGCCTTCCCTTGACTATCCAGTCACAATCACGACCCTGTACTAGCCCATCACCCTGTTCTGTTTTCTTGTTTTGTTTGTTAATCCTCACCTGAGGATATTTTTTCCCATTGATTTTTAGAGAGAGTGGAAGGGAGGGAGAGAGATGTGAGAGAGACACATCAATTAATTGCCTCCCACATGCACCCCAGAGCCCGAAACCGAGGTATGTGCTCTTGCTGGGAATCAAACCCACAACCCTTTAGTCTGCAGGCTGGCACTCTAACCACTGAGCCCAACCAGCTAGGGTGTGTTCTGTATTCTTTCTAGTACTTATCACCACTTGATGGTCCTGTCCATGAATTTTACTCAGCATCTGTTTTCCTGTTATGGAAAGTAAGCTTTGTGAGAGTGGGGGCCTTGTTCAAAGTACTACCAGCACTTAGAATAGTACTTCCTTTGCAGATTGTATGAACTCAATAAAGTTATGGTGAACAAATCAATTTGTTTAACCTGATACCTATAGTTTATTGGATGCAGGAACAAAGACTCAGGGGAAGTGACTAGCCTGAAGTTACACAGCTAGTGGCAGAGGTGGGACTTAAATTTCGGTTTCTAGCTTCCCAGGTTGGTTTTTTTTTCTAACACTCTATACTATTTAAATTTTTCTCAGGTTTACCTCTTTCCCTCTCTTCTTTTTTTTCCACTTGACTAAGGCTATATGGGATATACCAAGAATACCACATAGGGCACACCAACTCCTAACTACTCCTTCCTCCACTAAATTCCTCTCTTACCTGTTTTAGTCAACAAAATGGGAGTGCCTACTCTGTGAGAGGGGATGAGGGTGAACACTGAGCAAGGCAGACACAGTTCTTGTCCTCATGGAAATATTATCTACCTCATGGATTTCATAGTGCATGGCATCAAGTGCTCAGGAAGGATGGGCTGTTAGACCCTCCTGAATGAAAAGAGAAGTGATTTTTCTGCTGAAAGTGTGGAGGAAGTTCTCTGGAGCACTCACCTCCCTGAAGCAACCGGACAACTCATTTCTCTGCCTTCCTCTGGCCACATCTGGAGATCCTTGGCCTCAGGCTGGGCGGAGAAACAGTGCTGTGTATTAGCTCAGTTTCCAGACACTAAACTTTCCATGACCCCAGTCCTATTTGAATATTGGAGAAGCTTTGTTCTGGGACATTGGCCTTGAGGCCATGGCATTATGGGACACAAGTGACCACACAGGCCTCTGGTACTGTCATTGCCAACTGTTAGTAGGCAGTGCTAATGACTGATGACAAGCAGCTGTACCTTACCAGAACTTGATGCTACTTCCTTTCACTATGGATAAAAGGCATTAATTGGCAGTTTCCAAGAATGCTAGGTGACATTTACATCCATCCTGAAACCTGGGGTGGCCAAAAGCACACATTTTGGGTTTCTGCTGTATCTCTTGAAGATGCCCATCCACTCCAGGACAAAGGCCCTGCCCTACCTCCCAACTGTAGAACCCAAACACTGATCCTTTAAAGGCCGTGGACACTAGGTTATTTTTTCACTCTTTCTTTGGTGTTTGCCTTTCCGTAGTTAGAAAACCTTGACCCCACTGAGAAGGCCTAGTGGGAAGGGCCTTAGCCACTTAGGGGTGGCACTGGCTGCAAAGTAAAAGAGCCAATGAGGTTGAGAGTATTGTTTAGGCCAGACTTGGATGCTCTCCAGCTATGAAAGAAGGTTAAGGTCATTTGGGGGGTGGGGAGGGAGGAGCCTGGGAAAAGAACTACTGGCCACACCCCTGGGCTCTCTACAGGCAAGGTTCTATTTACTTCTCAAAAGCAAATTACTCACAGCTCAGTGGCTAGCAGCTCTTGGCCTGTGCTAACTCCAGTCAGAAACTGGAGACTAGGCTCGGCTCCCCCTGCATTGCAGGAGAGCAGATGAAAGGAACCCAGGAAACCAAACTCCTAGGCAATGCTCCACACACAGCCCAGAAATGCACTTTCTACACTAGAAAGTGGAGTTCAAGAGGCCCAGAGCAAAAATAGCCATTAGCAATATTGCTCACCAAACTATAGATATGAAAAGCTCCCCATTTAGTTTTTTTCCAGAAGAGTCCTAGGAAGTATCTTGGTGGATGAAGGTTCGCCAATGATCTCTATTTCTTCTTCTCTCAATAGAGAAATACTAATTATTCATTCCTGTCCCTGACCCAAATGTTAACAACCATACTTAATTTGATAAACACTTGTTTGAAATTCTTGGCATCATTTTACCTCATGCTAAAACAAATCTTACCTGCCGAGCTCTGGCTGTCCTTCGACCCAGGAAGAAGGTAGAGTCTGGTGAATTAGGAAGACTATGGACCTTCGAGTCAGAGAGACCTCGGTTGGTGTGAGCTCATACAAGCCACTTTCCTCAACTATAAAATGTGAGACAGAATAGTGACCTCACAGGCATGGGACTGTTGTAGGATTATTTGATGTACTATGTCTGGTATCCAAGTAGGTAATAGAAAGCTATTGTTTCAAATTCCACTTCTAAGTGTCCACAATAATAGCATTTCTCTGTAATTGCTTTTGGTTCTTCCACTGTTTCCCTGAGGAAGTAGATGAACAGAGAAGCTATATATTGTAACATTAGCCTGTAAAAGTAACTGCACCTGGCCAACATCTACATTTCATTAACTTTGTGCCAGACTGTGCTAGGGATATAGGACAGGGATATAGCAGTGAACAAAAGAACACCCCCCCCCCCCCCCCCCCCCCGTCCTCAGAGAGCTGATGTTCTAGTGTAAGGCTACAGATAAGTACAATGTACAATAGGCCAGATGGTAACAAGTACTACAAAGAAAATTTAGGCAGAGAAGGAAAATAAGACAGGGGAGCAGGTTGATATTTTAAACAAGGTGGCCAGGGAAAGATTCACCAATATATTTGAGCAGAGACTTGAAGATGAGGACTTGAACCATGCAGTTATCTGGTGCCAGTATTCTGGACAGAGGAAACAGTAAGTGCAAAGGCCCCAAGGTGGAAACAGCCGGTATAGTACAGTGAGCAATGGGGAAGAGAGGAAACCAGAACAGTAACAGCATGCTAGACAACTGAGGGCCTGGTAGGTCATTATGATGATCTGGACTTTTACTTAGAGTGAGAAACATTAAAGGATTTTGATCTGACTTGGCTTTAAAAGGAGCATTCTGGTTGCTGTATTGAGAATAGGTTCTACCAGGCCAGAAAGGACAGTTTGATCTTATTTTTTAAAAAATTTAATATATTCTTATTGATTTCAGAGAGGAAGGGAAAGATAGAAACATCAATGATGAGAGAAAATCACTGATCTGCTGCCTCCTGCATGCCCCCTATTGGGGATCAAGCCCACAGCCCGGGCACATGATCTTGACCGGAATCAAACATGGGACCCTTTAGTCCGCAGGCCGATGCTCTATCCACTGAGCCAAACCAGCTAGGGCTGGAGGATATTTCACGAATCTTCAAGAAGTATAATAATGTCTTAAACTACAGTGTTAGTGACTGGACTGAGGATTTTTTGAAGACTGCTAACAGAATGGCAGTGGAAATGAAAGTATTTTTTTTGCCAAGTGATGGAGTTGCCATTTACTGAGAAAACTATGGGAAAGGCAGATTTCTAGGGGAAGATGGCATTTTAGTTTGGGTATGTTCAAACTAAACTTCCAGAGACAGCAAGAAAGCAGCTGAATGTTCTTATTTGGAATCAGGGGAGAGAGCCAGTCTGGAGAAATTAATGGTTAAGTTGGAGGCTGCTTTCAGATAAATGGTGTCTCATTGTTAACAATTTCTAAGAAAAATAGAGATCATTTCCTTTGCCAACTATTTCCAAAAGTTTCTTTCTAGAGCAGATTTTCAACTGGTGTGCCAAGAATTTTTTAAAACACACAATACCTATTAGAGGTACTGACTTCCTTTTCCCTTAGATTGTCAAATAAAAAATGACAACAGCCAGCACAATAGTCACTAGGTGTGAATCAAAAGTATACCTATTTTTTGCCGTAGCCAATATGGCTCAGTGGTAGAGCATCAGCCTGGACACCAAAGGGTTGAGGGTTTGATTCCTGATCAAGAGCACGTATCTGGGTTGCAGGTTCATTCCCAGCTCAGGTCCATGTGTGGGAGGCAACCAATTGATGTGTCACTCTCACATTGATGTCTCTCTCTCCCTCTAAAAGTCAATGGAAAAAATATCCTCAGGTAAGGATTAACAAAAAAAAGTATACCTATTTTTGATCAGCATAAAATGTTTTTTGGTGTGCTGCAGAATTTTAGTATTAGTTTGTGTGTCATGAGATGAGAAAGGTTGAAAATCCCTCTTCTAGAGTATCATCAATGTCTTTGGAGGACTCTTTTTAAAGTGCCCTGACTGGGAATCAAACCAGTGACCTCTTGGTTCCCGGGTCAACGCTCAAGCGCTGAGCCACACCTGCCAGGCCATCAGTTTCTTTGGCTATTTACACTCACTTTATTTCAAGAAGCTAACATCCTTTAATGCCTAAAACTTTCTCTTGCAGGGGAAATCTCAGCTTTCTTAAATTTAAACTTACACCGTGGAAAGTAAAGTAAAATATGATGCAGAAATGACAGGGTCCAGGATGCCACCTTTTAGAGGAGAACGCACACCAAGGGCGAGTTGCAAGATCAGGAACCACACCCCCAAAGGGTCAAACTTTTAAATAGTTTGAAAACAACAAAAAGCCTCACAAACGTCTTACCAAGATTTAATGTACATTTATTCTTAACACGTGGAACATATAGTATAAAGATTTCATACTGAATAAATGATATTCATTAAGCCAAAAAAGGAAAAAAGGAGGAATTTACATCAAGTTTTAGCTACATTGTTTGAAATACAAATATGCAGATTTTATCACTGAAAAAATCTCAATTGTGTTTCTTCATCAGGAACTTCAACTGAACCTAGAACTTTTTCACACCTCGATTAGAAAGAAAACAAAACAAAACAAAAACCCAGAAAAAAATAAACTATAAGTTGATTGGCTGCTGAGACAGCAAGGACTTTTTACAGAGACCTGTACAGCATCGCGCCAAGAGGGGCGATGTCTGGCAAGAGATTAAATAGCTGTGTCTCGCTTTGTGCAGGTCACCAACTTGTTAACTCGTCATACTATAAAGGGGTAGCTGGGAGGGGGACCAAACTGTGGGGACCCAAGGGTATGTGCAATGTACAACGTCATATATATACACACGTGGCAGCACAGTGGCTGCAGCTAAAGGTTAAAACCAGTTCTAAGAGGTGATCTCAGGGTTATTCATACAATCAAGGAGGAGAGAAAGAGGTCAGGGTGTTGTAGGTTCACACATGATACTTTGGGGGAAAAGCCTTTTTTTTTTTTCTCCTCAACGTTTAACTAAAAACATTTTTAAAAACTACAGCTTGCTGCTGACCCAGCGGTTTTTTCTCTTGTTTCCATGTGAGACATTATTATTACAGTATGTTTACAGTATCAGGTGTACAGTACAGTACATGAAAGGGTCTACACTCTACTGCACAGGCCTCTCCAGTGAACAGGGTCTGTCCACAACTTCGAACTTCTCGGCTTCTGCAAGATTGTGAATGTACAACAATAAACCACACACAGTTCAGCAGTCACCTTTTTTGTCCTTCAGAGGGTTTTTTTTGTATTTTTTTCCTTTTTTTTTTTTACCATTAAAAACAGTTATGAAATGTGGCATCCCGTTGATGCAAGGACCGGGAAAGCCATTTTTATTTTATTTTTTTTCCCCAAACTCACTGTAAACAACAGTAACTTTGGTTAAAATAAAAAAGTCTTCTATGTAGGCAGAGCTTTGTCTTTTCAAATAGGGTAGGGTCCTGAGGGAGTGAGGACAAGGAACAGAAAGGTAGAAAGGTGAGGGGAACTGGGAAGAAAGAGAAATAGGAGACTTTTTTCCCAAGGGAGAAGCTGGACAGCACAGGGTAAACTGGATTCTGAGGTGGTTTTGCATAAATAAAGGGCAACAGTCAGTTTCTAAGTTCTCCACACACGCACACGCACACAGGGAGGGAGGTGTCCCACGGCTGTCATGACTGGCCAATCAAAAACAGTACATCACAAATGACTTGTGAAACCAATGAGTTCATCAATGGTGAGACCGAGATGTCCAACAGCCGTGACTCATACAGCGTGAACTCTGAGTGGTTCTCATCCACCTTGGCCAGGGCCAGCAGCGCACGGGCAGCCCGCCGCATCATGTCCACACTAGTTGGCTCAAAGGGGGGGTTCTGCATGTGGAGCAGGCTCGCCTGGCTCTGCTGGAACTGCGTGGCAGCAAGGCTGTCCTCCAGGAAGCCCAGGAGGTTGCCGATGCTGCCCTTCTGCACGGCGATGGCACGGGCTGCCAGGCTGTCTCCCTGCGCCAGGTTGGCCAGCAGTACCACGGCCATCTCCCGGCACACTGGGTTCTTTCGGTCACTGAGGAAGCGCACCATGGTGCTATACAACTTCTCCAGGCGGCTGAAGGGGGGTGTGGCCAGGATCAGGTCCACATTGTTGTCCTGGATGCTGAGTTTGCTGAGAGTTTCCAAGACCAGTCTCTGGGGGGAGAGGACGGCATTGGGGCCCAGGGTGGAGAAGGGGTCCTGGGCTTCAGCTGAGGGGCAGACTGCCCAGTGTAGGAGTCCATCCAGGACAGGCAGGCAAATGCTCTCAGGGTACGGGGAGAGGTCCAACTGCCCCGAGATGTTGGCTAGTGTGACCAAGGTGTTTTCCCGGAGCATCTCCAAGCAGTCCCACCACCACTCCACTTTGTTGCAGCTCACCCCTTGGTCCTGCTCCTCCTCCTTCTCATAAGTTAGTGGTGCCTGCTTCCGTTCTGGATGCTTATGGTGTAGAAGGATCAGCTTGCCCAGGATCAGCAGCAGCCCTGGGTGTTTGGACATCTCAAAGTCGTTACCTGGCACAAATGACAGGCTTCGGATGGTATTGGAGACACAGACGCAGCGCTTGGCAAGGGAATCCTGCCAGTCCAGAAGGGTACACAGTGGGGTCTCATCTTTACTGTGGGGTTCATCCTCTAGGATCTTGATGTTCCGGTGGCTCTGTGCTGGGCTGATGCCAAATGGAAACTTGCTGCTCTCCTTGGGAGCCTCTGCACTTTTAGCTCCCTCCTCAGTCAACGTGCTAGATCGGGTGGACAACATGTCATCCATAGTGGCTGTGATCCGTTTTTCTGGAGGGCCATCAGGTGGGGGGCCCTTCTGTTCTGTTGTCCCTGATGGACCCTCTGCTGCTGTGACATGCTTCCGGGTGACTGGTAGGCAGGGCACATGAGGCCGGGTCGGCAGCAGCTCTGTCTTGCTCTCAAAGTGGGTCTGGATATGCTCAGTGGTGTCCCCCCCACCAATCCGCCAGTGTAGCAGGCCACTGTCAAACTCCTGCACACGCCCAAGCTTATCTGAGCAGTCCACCACAAACGGGTCATTCTTCTGCACGATCTTTACTGGAAGCTTGTCAAACTTACTAATAAGTTTCTCCTCACTATTCTCTGAGGCTGCCTTGTCTTTGCTTGAAAAGGCCATCTCCTCATCATTTTCAACTACTTCCTCTTCTTCTTTCTCTTCTAGATTAGGACCTAGAAGGTCTTCCTCATCCTCCCCCTCCACAGGGGCTGGACTAGACACCTTGCTGCATCTCCCAGGGTCCAGTAGTGTTCTCTGCCCTGGGTCACCCACCTCATATTCCTTTAAAATGCCAAAGATCTCAATCAGGCAACGTCGGAAATATTCCACAAGGAGCTCTAGCAACCCTGGGAGCTAAAAGAGAAAGAGCAGGAAATAAATTAAGGGAAAAAAGCGGAGCCCAAATCTAGGCATGGTGGGATGACCCTCACAACATGAGCCGAGAGAGGGAATGCAGTTTGGACCGATGTTCATCTGCTCTCTTCTCTCCAAGCTCCCCAACATTCTAGGAGGCTGTACTCCATGGATCATGCAACATAATGAGTAGGATGAAGCTTTGATTCACCAAACATTGCTCCAAGCTGGTATTAGCGGGACCCAAATTCCAGCTTGGATCCTGTATCAGCAGGCCATTTACCTCTAGAGGAAAACACTAATTTCCACTCATATCAATTTCTGGTCAAACGGTATAGCAGAATGGGAAAAATAAGGACTTTAGAATTAGAAAGATCTAGGTCTGAATTCTGGCTTTTCCAGGAACTAGCTCTGTGACTTAACTTTCTAAGCTACAGTTTTTCCATCTTTCCAGAAATTCCTAAATTTTACAGGATTCTTCTGAGGTCTAAATGGAATATACCAAATGCCTGGAATATGGAAATTGCTCAATCAATATTCTTTTACTTTCTCATGGGAGGCAAAATTATGCAACAGACATAAAGTCAGGTTTTAGAATCAGAAAGACTCGGTTAACAGCTGTGTGAACCTAGGCAAAGATAAGTCTATGAACCTATACACTGAATGGCCAGATTATCATCTCTGAACGCATAATAATCTGGCCACTCAGTGTGTGTGTGTGTGTGTGTGTGTGTGTGTGTGTGTGTGTATAAATAATTAGAGGTCCGGTGCATGAATTTGTGCATGGGTGGTCCGGCCAGCGTGGCCAGGGGGAGGGGACATGGGTGGTTGGCCGGCCTCCTTGCTGGTCGAACTCCTGGTCAAACGGACAATTTGCATATTAGCCTTTTATTATATAGGATATACACTGAGTGGCCAGATTATTATGCGTTCAGAGATCATAATAATCTGGCCACTCAGTGTATACTCACCTCTAAGTGGCCACATCTGCCTCAGAAGACTGTTGTATGACATGAAAGAAAATATGAAGAGCCTGTCACAAAGTGGTGGCACAAGAAACAGTAACTATTTTTTTTGGAACAGTAACTATTAAAAACAATCCCCCTTAGTCAACTCCTTGGAAGATGGGTTGGTTGGTAGGTACTAAGAATGATCAAAAGAAAGAGTTACTGGGAAAACTCAAGATGCATGTCCTGTGGAGAGAGGGCCTGGAGAATCACATCTGCAAGAACATCATTAACCTCCACTGCTCCCTAGCCCCCAGCAATTCCCATTCTACACCTTAGGAAAATGGGATTAACAAAGATCTCTTCTATTCAGAGTGGGCGAAATAAAAAAAGGGGGGAAAAAAACTATTCTGTTCACTGATGAAGACCACAGGTTCTTCTTGGTAGTCTAGAAAACATGGGTGTCCTTGCTGACATCAACAGAATCTGCATTTCTTACTGATACCAAAGAGTTTCTCTCAAATTCTCTTCCAATCCTGATACCTCACACAAATTATTATTGTTCTCAGTATTCTGAGCCAATGGCCAGTGGCAATGTATTGGCAAGGAAGATATCAGAGAGGGAGCTAGATTAATTCCCTGTGTCACTTAGCATCATTGGCTTAAATAAGATTCCAGTCCCTCCCAAACTTCCAACCTTCCCCAGGCACCTGTACTCACCTGACTGAGGTTGAAGGTCATGATGCTGTTGTCATCATACAGCAGGATGTTAATGGTGTCTAATGCCCATGTGCTCTCTGCCAGCAGCCCAGACTTGAGGGACATCATTACCCGCCATGCCTCTGGAGTTCCTGAAATAAAACCTCCATGTCATCCATCCACCAAGCCTAGGTTGGTGGGAGGTGGTCAACCCGAGTGCTGGCCCATCAGTCAGGCTACTATGAAGGTAACAAATGGAGGCAGTTCCTATCTGAAAGATGACCCACATCTGCTCCTCATGGCTTCTAGGCCCTCTTAGGACATCACTGTATAGCAATTCCTTTAAGTAAAAGCCAAAATCAGCTGATTTCTTCCATACTCAAATTTCTTTGGTTCTGTTTTAGTCAACACAACCAGATTTAACCTCATCCAGAATATCAGTACAGAGAACAAAGGACAACATGGAAAGGGGCAGATTACACAACCCAATCAGAGAGGTTTCCTTACCAATGTCTTTCATGGTGAGTCGCCTCCTCTGCTTCAAAACAGGCTGTGTGGCTTCAACAGAGCCAGGTGGGAAGGTGATGTCCCGCCGAATCATGGGGGGCTGCACAGGGGCAGGTGCTATGTGAGAGGCAGGCACGGGGGGACCTGCCTTTTGCACCTTCATCCCAGAGTGCAGGAATGGAGACTTGCTAGGAGAGGTGCGGTTCTCCATTGGCCGGGGCAGGGGAGCAGGGCTGGATACCTGAGGAATGTGATTCTGCATGCTTGGTGGGGGCTGGTAGTTGGAAGGAGGGGGCCTTGTCATGGGGGGCACGGGGGCAGAGGGACCATATGGAGGCTGGCGTGTGCCATGGGAAGGCCATGAGCCTTCATGGTTGGCCCTCTGATCCGTATGCAGCATTTCATCTGTTCGGTTCACACCATGATATGCAGGGCCCTGGGGGGCAGAGCCCGTGCTCTGCCTGTTGGTGTAATTGTAGGTCATGTCATTACGCCCTTGCCACATGGTGCTTTGCTGAGCAACCTCAGCAGATGCCTGTATGGGGCCACCCATCATTTGTGGTGGCATGTTCTGCTGGGCACTGGAGCCAGGGGGTGCTGAGACACGGTCTCGGCCAAACTGGAATGGAAACTGGTTCTGGGGGCCACTTGTTGGCCGGCGCTCAGTAGCAGCGGTGGCAGTGGTAGGATACGTATTGCCATACTGGTTGTACACATCTTGCTGAGGGGAAGGCTGGGCAGCTTGTTGTTGGCTGGCGGGCTGGGGCTGGGCTGGGGGCAACTGCTGCTGCTGGGGCTGCCCCTGCCCAGTGCTGTATGGCACACTGTACATCTCCCCTTCGTGCCGCTTGGCAGTAGGGCCATATGTGCTCTCCATCGGCCGCTTGTAATTCTAAAACAGGAACAATCAGAGGGGAAGTTAATACTTTGCACTCAAGAACCATAGCTGCCAAGATGGCTGGCGATACCAGACACTGGACTTGCTTCTGCCCCTTGAGAAGACACAGACTCCAAGAGAACAAAGGAATAATGTTTACAAATTATCTCTGAAAGCAAGAATCATTTTCTATTCCCTTCTGGCTCTCCCTTGCTGTAAGTAGGAAAACAAAGAAAAGTTCAAAAATCAAAATAAGGCCTGTTTCTAGTCCCCATTGGAGAACTAGAAACCGGACTGGACTCCAAATAGAGAAGAGATTGTGGACTTGGCTCCTTAGGCAGAGCTGGCTACTTGGGTGGGAAAAGACCACCAAAGTATCTAGGGAGCTGCTTAGACTTTCCACCTTACTGTTCTAACTGGCTCTCTGTGTGTCAGTCCACCTGACACCCTCCTCACCTGCTGCTGCTGCTGATACATTGTGGTCTGCTGGCTGGGGAAGGGGCTGCCGGAAGGGGTGCCTTGCGTTGAGAACTGATTGCCATAGGAATCATGTCTGCAGCAGAGAGAAAATCAGGATCAGTGTAGGAAATGGCAAAGCCAGAGGCACAGGGGCACTGAGACCAGGCTTCACTCACCGTTGCTGCTGTTGCTGCTGCTGTTGGGGGTAGCGGCTAGGAGAATACATCCCCGAGTCTGGGTTGGAAGGCATGAGATTCGGCTGTGGGGCTCCAGTGCTCCCCATGTTTCCCTCAGGTCCTATTCCAGGCTCCGTCCTAAACAAAAGCGAAGAAGCATGTTGAGTCCACTATAGCTGTGGGGTTCTAGGGTGAGACAGGAGTGGGGGTCATGCTTACCTCACTCTGTCATAAGGACCTCCATAAGGATAGTGCTGTCGTGGTCCCATTGCCACATTTGCCAGCCCAGGGCCGGCAGCTCGGCTGTAGGGGTCCCCCATCCCGCCGTTGGGGCCCTGCCCTGAGGACATGAAGGGATCGCTCCCTGGAGCTGGGTGTAGAAAGGCAGGCAGTGAGCAAACTGGTAGGTGAGCAAGCCTAGCAATCTATACTTTGCTTGCCCCAAAGACCCATGCCCTCTTTAGAGCTCAAGGTTGTTCCTTTTGCTTTCCTGACAGGTTTAAAACAGAGATCTAAAGAGGCTTTATTCAGTAGAGAACACATACTTGTTAAGGGATAAGAAGGTGAGACCAGGGAGAGGAAGACAAGGAGGCGGGGATAAAGAGGGATAGTTAGGTTTAAAAATGCCTTATCTCAGAGGATGACTCGACCAGAACCCTGAACTACTCTCAAGCTATCACCGCACTTCCCTGGCTCTGTCCTCAAAAGTACAAGGCCAACAGCAACTGGTCACCTTTCCTCATGCTGCCATAAGGATCCTTATTTGGCTCATAGGACATGCGACCCATCATGTCAGAGGTATTCATACTGGGCTGGTACCCAGGGTTTGGAGTCATGGAATTCCGTTTCTGGAATGTGGGGTCACTTCCATCAGGAAAAGCATCCTGGATCCCGACTGAATTGCTCCTGCTCCAGAACAAGAAAAGTCAATTAAATCCCAAATAAAGCAATTCTTCTGATAAAACAGGACACATGGAAGTCTCTGGCTGGACAGCAGAGTCACCTGGCTGCATAGGAGCTCATGGACTTCTGCCTAGGGTTCCCCAAATCACCTGCCCTGCTTGTGGCCTTACCTCATGCCTGGCAAGGGAGGGATCTGACTGTGTGGTGTAGATGCTGGAGTTGGTGGCTTCAGGTCTCCCCCTTCTGCCATGGAACTGCTGGTTGACTGAGGTGTCTGTGGCCCCTGCATAGACCCTGATCCAGCTGTGAACAGAGATGAAGGGTGAGCAGGAAAGTGTTTAACTTTCACAGAAACATACACCCTGGGATACCTTCAGAAAACATTGTTATAAGGCTAAAGCTAGTTCTTTTAAACCTAAATCACCTTTCTCCACAAGGAATCTCAAGGCTAGGTCAGGGAATTTGAGGGCTCTATCATGGTACTTGCTGTTTCACATTTGGAGAATAGGAGTGGTGTGGTGAGGCCATCACCATGCTGTTGACCCCTTGAATCTCTGCCAGCTTCCCTGACTACTTTACTTCCCTCCATGGATAGGGTCTCACCATGTAATGCTGGTGGATAAGCTCCCAGTCAAAGACCCTGGAATCGTGGTTAGGGAGACCCAAACCAGCAGTGCACATTAGGAGCCTAGGAGCTCCTATTTTGAAGCATCTAGCAGTGTCACCACTCAGGTTCGAATGTTCCTCTAAGCTGAAGAGCACAGAATCACCAGTAATTAATGTTTCCATTAGTTACCATCCCCATAAGCAGATATCCCACTGCTTGGGCCTCTCCAGCTGATGAGTCATCTCAGGCACTCATTACACCCTCGGAGGTCAAGACCAGAGCACGTGTTTACAGCAATCTTCTAGGAGTCCTGCCCTTCCCATGCTTGCCCAGGGCCCAGACTCCTCTCAGAAAGGAGGACTGGCAGAGGCACTCCCATTAGAGTTCCATTCATACCCTCTCCTCACCACTTCCTTCCCATTCATTAACATCTCAGCTCTTCGGGGAATTCAGGGCTCTAGTCTGAGCTGCATTCTAAGGCACTGACATCTATGGGCCAAAGCTCCCAGATGGTCTTGCCTCACTGCTATTGTCAGTTTTCCCCACTCCTCTGATATCCCTCCTACTCTCTAGTTTACAAACATTTGGCAAGATGCCAGGTACACAATGAAAATTAAAACTTAAGGGTTGCTGCAGACTACTTCCCAAGGGAGTCGCCACAGCCTGCTCTTTATTCTGCCAACTCATTACGTCCTGTGTGATAGGGCAGGGTAGAGCAGAGCATACATCCCTGGTGGCAGGTGTTGGTGAACAAGGAGACTGGACACTTGAATACTACCCTTGAAGTGTGAGCCTTGGTGGAGCTCACCCAACCCCTACCTGGAGAGGGAGGCTGGATCTTGGGCTGGGACTTCTTGGAATCAGCAGCTGCAAAGATGTCTGGGGGAGGGTCTTCTCCACGTTCAATCTTACACTCAAAGGCATAGAGACACTGGATGTACTGCTTTTTCAAGGAGCTGGCAGCACTGCTTGAGGTGCCGACATTGAGGTTGGTTGCAAGTTCCCGCCATTTTTTGTTCTTGTTGACCTGCACAAGCAACCAGAAAAGCCAGGGTACATCTTCTTGCCAAGTCCCAACCCCCACCAGACAACTAGGTACCCATCTCTTGTGGAATCACAATTCTCAGTTAACCACAAAAGTTATTAACTCCACTTGGTGGACAATCCACAATAAACATTGAATTCATGCTGGCTTTCCTCTACTCTCAGTAGGCTCTATCCCACAGATCACTGCAACTATCAGGGCAAATTTCACATAACCATTAGAGAACAGAATTAAGAAAGTATGGTCTGTACACGTGTACTGCTGAAAAAGTATGTGCAATCACCATCAAAGCCAAATCCTATTTTCAGTGTACCAATAAAAATGAACATTTTATAAAATGGGGATGTGTGGTAATCAACATCACCCTGATTGACTTACTTTGTCAAACTGGGGCTTTTCACATCCTCCCCCCCCCCCCCCCCCAGTGTGAGGCTCCTTGCAAATTTGACCTTCTTGTGCCTCTCCCCTGCATCTCAGTGACGCGTAACTACAAGCCCCTTCCCCTCACCAGTCACTGTCCTGACTACCCAGATGCTCGGGGCCCTGTGACTTCTTTTGTGCCTTCCCAGAAGCCAGCCTCGTCCTTCCTCCTTTCCTCAGCTTTAGGACACACCATTCCCAATCCCTTTAGTTACCCTTTCTGCTCTAGCCAGGCAGGTCTCCTTCTTCATGTATTCTATTAGTGACCCGATGCATGAAATTCGTGTAAGAGCATGCCTTCTTTCCCCCGGCTCCCGGGACCGGGCTTCCCTCGCAGCCCCGGCTTGGTCCGGAAGGACGTCCGGTCTAATTAGCATATTATGCTTTTATTATCATAGATGCTTATTTGCCTCTCAGGGGCGGGGAACACTGGCTTTCCAGTCTCAATCCACAAAAGAAATTTAGTATGTTGTGATACTAATGATACCAGAGAGAAGAGTGATAAGGAAGCAAAGAGAAGAACAATCTAGATGGAGCGAAGGTGACCAGGAAAACTTTCTAGAGAAGGTAACAACTGAGCTGAGCTGAGCTTTGAAGGTTGGAGATGGTGTTGGTAGGGTACATCCCAGATTTCTCATCTCCAGGCCACCTGGGCCAGTCAACTGGAATAGCTCCTCCCTCCACCTAAACCCCACATACAAATCTTTCAGAAAAGCTCAGAACTTATCTTTTGCCTTTCTGGAGTCTTCACAAACTAACTTCTAACAGCACTCTCTCCTCTGCACTGTCTCTAGAGTTCAATTACAACATAGCATCTAAAAGGTTGGCATCCTTTTGTAAACTAACACAGGCCTAGGCTTTGGGATTCTCTCTGTACTAACTCATCTTAAGTTCAGACACCCACACAATTAAAAGTATGCCAAACCTAACCCAATATTCCCTTTCTTTCTAGGCAGGAGAGGCCTGTGTATGAGAACTAGCACCAAGGAGAACGGCAGGAGTAAGTTCAGGGTCACTTCAGAAGCCTCTGTGGCTTTGCTTCCCACGCCACTTATGTGGCGGTGCACACGTGTCTGGTTTTGTTTTGCTTTCCTTTGTGGGGGAGGGAAATTAGCCTGAAGGGAGAAGGAATTCATAACTGACTGTTGGTTGGCTTCATTCCAATCACTTTCTTTTCTGCTGGTGACAGCTGTTTTCCTCTTCTGATTTAGAAAGTTTGGAATATATGCCTCCCAGCCACAACTCCCCTGAGCTCAGCCACAAACTCAGGACCAACAGCAGGCTCCTGGTCTGATGACTACAGAACACACATTGGAGGAAAGTTTGCAAGCCACAGTGTGTTGCCAGCATTGCCTCACCTGTTTGCCTCTTGGGCTGAGAGTAAAACAAAGCTGTAAGGTATCAGGGCAGAGGCAAGGCTCACGGTGGTATTCAGTTCAGATGTTTGTAGCAGAGATGAATTCATTCACTTGTCGCCCATGCAGAGTAACTAATTAAACACAATTTCCCACCTACTTCCCCCTTCACAAACAATTTCTATTAAATAGCTCCTGAAATCTCATCTTTACTGCAAAGTTCCCTGGAAAGGGTCAGCAACTACTCTGGCTGCCCCTGTGCCATCTTGCAGACCAATTTATGTGGCAGAAATCTTGCTGAAAGCTTTATTACTTCTAGCTTTAGACAGCCTAGCAGGATACACCTGTCACTATTTTACAAATAAGAAATGTTAGGGCTGAGTGGTTATGAACCTTTATTGAGGTCACATATAAATGGCTGAGACAGGTTTCAAAACCAGGCCTCTCTCTCTGAATCTTGCTCTTGTCTACTATGCCAGACTGTCTCCATGGAATCAGAATTGCCCACAGACTTTCCCCATCTTTGTAACCCAGTGGGACCCCAGACATATAGTAAATGTAATGCCAATACTTCATCCTACCCAGGGAAGTCTCAGCCTTTTGGAAGCCTTATTTTCTAGAAGCCCTTGCTCCCAGGTCTGTCAGTATGCGACTCAGAGAGCAGGAGAGGGTAAAGCCAGGTAAAGCCACTGAGTATCTTGAGAGAGGCTTGTTGAAACCACAGGGGAAGCCAAGTCCTAGGCACTCACCTGAGTCAATCCACCAATCTCCTTCACAGACACATACAGGCGATAGAGGTCCAGAGGTTTCCTACCCACAGCAGGCAGATTTGTCATGCCCATGGCCTTCTCCTCCGTGAAGGCCAGATAACGGTCCACCCACATCTTCCTCTCAGGCTCACCACCCAGCTCATACAACTTGGTGATCTTCTCATTGGTTGTAGTAGAAGAACTGGATTTCTGGAAGGGACAGGTCAAGATTCTTAGGAACTGGTTAGATTCAAAGACTATGCTAAGGGTCTTAGAAGTTCCTTAATTAGGGTAGTGATAAAGCTTCTTATTCTGGGGTGGTTACTATCACCTGCCCTGCCTTTGTAAGGCTGAAAGGCCAAAAGGTAGGTAGACCTTCTTCCTGTAAAGGAAGGAAATACCGACTATATACACTGAGTGGCCAGATTATTATGATCTCTGAATGCATAATAATCTGGCCACTCAGTGTATATTCTATATAATAAAAGGCTAATATGTAAATTATCCCCTCGACCAGGAGTTCAACCAGCAGGCAGGCCGGCCAACCGCCAATGTCTCCTCCCCCTGGCCAGGCTGGCCGGACCCCACCCATGCACGAATTCATGCACCGGGTGAATACACATACACACACTGAGTGGCCAGACTATTATGCGTTCAGAGATCATAATAATCTGGCCACTCAGTGTATATTACACATTAGGTGCTGTGCTAGATGCCTTTACATATTTAGGCATAAATTATCTTCCTCTTAAAAGATAAAAAAGCAGGCCCAAGGAGGCCACGTCTACAATCTCATAGCTTTCAAGTAGCAGGGCTGAGTGTCAAATCCTTGTCCAGCTGACATCAATATCACTACCACTACCCACACTACTTAATCAGGATCTGGACACACTCTTTTAAAATAAATCCTCACCCAAGGATGTTTTTATTGATTTTCACAGAGAGAGAGAAGAAGGGAAAGGGGAAGGGGGGAGGGGAGGGAGGGAGGGAGGGAGGGAGGGAGGGAGGGAGGGAGGGAGAGAGAGAGAGAGAGAGAGAGAGAGAGAGAGAGAGAGAGAGAGAGAGAGAGAGAAACATTGATCAGCTGCCTCCTGTATGCACCCTGACTGGGGATTGAACCCATAACCATTTTGGTGTACAGGATGATGATCCAACCAACTGAGCCCTGGCAGGGGCTAGACACACTTTTATAGACTGTTTCAGAGAACTCAAGAAATTCAAATCATGATCTTGAGACAATGGGATGGACTAAAATGAAAAACTTTACCTACTCTCAAGAAAGGGACTCTCAAGGGCCTGAAAGGCTTTGGATGGTATCCTGTCCAAGACAGGATGGCTAATAGGGTCTGGGAGCCAAAGGTGAAAGTCCATAGAAGGTGGCTCCTATGACACTTAATTTCCCCTACTTTATAAAATAGGGAAAATGAGGTATGACATAGGGCAGAAATGTTTCAAATGACTCAAATACTGAACAGGTCCCCAGGTTGCCACATGGCCCAACAGCCAGTACACTCAGTACCAGCCTACAGGGAGGCCAAGGACCAACCCCCACCTGCCTCATTTTCCATTTTATAGAATACTAGAGGCCCAATGCACGAAATTCATGCATAGGTAGGGTCCCTAGGCCTGGCTGGTGATCAGGGCTGATTTGTGGGGCGACCCGCTGGCACCCACCTTGGCTGTCCGCTCACCGACCCCGCCCCTTGCTGCCACTGCACCTGCCAGGCGTTGCCTCCCTCTGTGGGGCAACCGGCAGGATGATGATGATGATGATGATGATGATGGTGGTGGTGGGGCCGGCTGGCACCCGCCTTGGCTGGCCTGGGGCCTCCAGGCAGCTTCTGTGTTAAGCATCTGCCCCCTGGTGATCAGTGCGCGTCATAACAACCTGTCGTTTGGTCAATTTGCATACTAGCCTTTTATTATATAGGACTAGTGACCTGGTGCACAAAATTCATGCACATTAAAAGGGGATTAATTAGAGGAAATAATTTAATATTGCTATTTGCCCTTTCTCTATAATAGAAGTGTCAGAGATGAAAGAAAATTAGTAAAATGTATATGAAAACCTTCCTCCTGTCAGAGTCTGGGGCACACCATGGGTCCCAGAATCAAGTCCCCGCAAACTCACATGCACCTTAAAATCGCGTGAGACCCAGACCCGCCCCCGCCCCCCCCACCATTGGGCTAGATCCAGACCTGGCCAGTCCCACCCTTGTCAAGCCCTGCCGGGCAGGGGGCGTAGCCTCAGGTCCCCTGGCCTGGTGCCAGGACGGGGGGCATGGCCTGAGGTTCCCCCGTCAAGCGGGGGGGGGGGGGGGGGGGCCACAGCCTCAGGTCCCCCAGCCCAGCACCAGGAGTGGGGTGCAGCCTCAGGTCCCCTATCAGGCCCCGCTGGCAGGGGCGTGTCCTGAGTTCCCCCGACCCAGCACTGGGGGTGCACCTTGAGGTCCCCCATCAAGCCCTGCGGGGCGGGGGTTGGGGGGGTTGGGGGGCGTGGCCTGAGGTCCCCCAGCCTGGTGCCGGAGTGGGGGGATCAGCCTGAGGTCCCCTAGCCCAGCACCAGGACGGGAAGCACACCTTGAGGTCCCCTGTCAAGCCGGGCGGCGGGCGTGGCCTCAGGTCCCCTGGCCTGGCACTGGGGCGGGGGGTGCAGCCTGAGGTCCCCCAGCCTGATGCCAGGGCGGGGGCGCGGCCTGAGGTCCCCTGTCAAGCCCCATGGGGCAGGGGAGGGCGTAGCCTCAGGTCCCTGCTGATTGCTCGTTAAGGCTCCTTATGGGAACTTGGCCTCAGCTGTGGGTGCAGCCATCTTTGTGCCAGAGTGATGGTCAATTAGCATATTCACTCTTTATTAGATAGGATAGGACACCAACCATTCCTGCTGTTCTTAGTTCTGTCCAGGAAGAGAAGAGCAACTTGTTGCCCATGTTATATACCATCTAACAATGCACAAGGACAGGGGGCATAGTTTCATAGAGAATTATACACTGCAGATCTGGCATCTACACTAATAAAAGAGAAACATGTAAATTGACCGTACCTCAGATACGCCCACAAGCCAAGCCCACCAGCCAATCAGGAGAAAGTATGCAAATTAACCCAACAAAGATGGCTGCGGCCACGGAGTGAGCAGGAGGCTTTGGTTTCCCTGGCAATGCACCCGCTCTGGCCTCCGCTCAAGGCTACAAAGTTTCAATTATAGAAGATAAATAAATCCCAGATATCAGGGCCTCCACTTGGGTTGCCGGGGGGCATGGCCGGCCTGCAAACCACCACAGGCCCCTCACCCAGGCCGCCCCACGTCCCAAGGGAACCCCCACCCTGATCCAGGACACCCTTCAGGCAAACCAGCTGGCCCCCAGCCGTGCACCAGGCCTCTATCCTATCTAATAAAAGAGTAATATGCAAATTGACCGTCACACCAACACACAAGATGGCTGCCCCCATGTGGACACAAGATGGCCAGCAGGGGAGGGCAGTTGGGAGGGACCAGGCCTGCAAGGGAGGGCAGTTGGGGGGGACCCAGGCCTACAGGGAAGGGCAGTTAGGGGCAATCAGGCTGGCAGGGGAGCAGTTAGGCATCAATCAGGCTGGCAGGGGAGTGGTTAGGGGGTGATCAGGCTGGCAGGCAGAAGCAGTTAGGGGCAATCAGGAAGGCAGGCAGGCAGGCGAGCAGTTGGGAGCCAGCAGTCCTGGATTGTGAGCGGGATCCCAGATTGGAGAGGGTGCAGGCTGGGCTGAGGGACACATACCCCCGTGCACGAATTTCGTGCACTGGGCCTCTAGTTTCCTCTATAATAGGCAGCTATGAGATCATTATGTTTTTTACATCAGAACCCCATAGACTAACTCAAACCTAATTCAATGAGCTACTATCCTGGGACCCTTCATAAGGAGAAACAACCTTATCTGAGACTATCTATTTGGTGTCATAAAAGGCTAAAGTCTAATCACCCTTTTCTTTTTCTTTCCTATCACTGGAAAGGATGGAAAGAAAGTTGAGAAGAGTCAAGATATAAATCATTACTTTAGATTTGGATTCTGTCTTGGGTGTCCCATCAGCCTTGTTGTTCATTTTGGTGGCTGGAGTTAACTTGACATCCCCAAGGCCCATCATCTCTGGGCTGGCTGCCATCCCTATAAAAACGAAAAATATTCTTTAATAGGCTTGTGACATGAAGATCACTCTGGAAGAAATCCCTGGGCTGAGCAATGACTAGGACTTACCTGCTGAATTGTTGGCCATGGTTCCACCCATTGGATATGGAGGTCCCTGAGGGTTGATCATGCCAGCCATACTATTAATCCCTTGTCCATAGGGAGGTCCGGTTCCCATGATACCCCCTTGATTCATATTGGGGTAGCCTGGTGGCCTGAGAAAGAAGATGAGAAGAGAGACAGAGAGAGAGAAAGAGCGAGAGAGAGCATGAGAGAGACCAGAGTTAGAAACACTAATCTTTCAGATTTGGACTTGAGCTACATAGGGTTGTGTGAGTCAAGATCATCTAGTTAGGCTAACAAAGAAAAAGTGTATGGGTCCCCCAAACCACAATCATGCACTACCTGACTTAGATATTTTTTATCTTCCACCTCCCACAAAAGTTTCTAAGAGGGCTCAAGCCCCAAATGGGAAACCATAGCTCAATTTTAAAGGAAACACTCCTTGAAGAATGAAATCCTACCCTGTCACTTAAGTACTACCAGCCTCTAAGGCACCTTCAAAGTCAAGCGTGTTTCCATTTAAAGAGCCCTCTCTATGCCAAAAGGCCTATATTGCTCAATTTTATCACTCTTTGTCACATTAAACCTCAACCAAACTGGAGCCCTCAGCAGCAAAGCACCTGGCAGAAGCAGAGAAGGCTTGGCATTCTTTCTTGATGGGCCTACTACAAACTTTGTGCTTTCATCATTCTGAAGTACTAACTAAAACCCACCTCTTTACAGTTACAGTCAATCACCCTATTCTACCTTGGCTCATTAATATCCTAATAAGACTAATCACTTTAAGAACTATAGGCACCAATAATGGAGTACAAGGACAGTGCCTTCAAAAATAGAGGAATCAGCCAGGCTGGTGTGGCTCAGTGGTTGAGTGTTGACCTATGAACTAGGAGGTCATGGTTTGGTTCCTGGTCAGGGCACATGCCCGGGTTGCGGGCTCAATCCCCAATAGGGAGTATGCAGGAGGCAGCCGATCAATGATTCTCTCTCATCATTGATGTTTCTATCTCCCTCTCCCTGAAACCAATAAAAATATATTAAAAACAACAACAACAAAAACAAAAAACAAAGAGGAATCATATTCACTGAAGCCTATGGCCAAGGAAGAAAAGATCAATCTTCAAGTCATTAAACAAGATCACATGAGCCTTCTTCACTTTAGCACCAGAGTCAACTGCATAGGACCACACAGGAAAAAAGACAAATCACAACCCTACCATCCTTTATTTCTCACACCACAGATTCAAGTCATATGTATTATTTTGGAAACGAAGAAACTACATTGACAGAAGAAATGAAGAAACTCTGAAGACTTATTTTTTATGAATCAAAATAACCTGTGCTTTTTTTTTTTTTTAATATCTTATTGATTTTTTTACAGAGAGGAAGGGAGAGGGATAGAGAGTTAGAAACATCGTTGAGAGAGAAACATCGATCAGCTGCCTCCTGCACACCCCCTATTGGGGATGTGCCCGCAACCAAGGTACATGCCCTTGACTGGAATCGAACTTGGGACCCTTCAGTCCGCAGGTCAACGTTCTACCCACTGAGCCAGACCAGCTAGGGCTAACCTGTGCTTTATAAAGTTCTTTACATATGATATCTGGTCATGTGAAATTTGATACCAATTTATGATATTTAAGAATCAGAACTTTTGTTGTGTTTTTCACTATAAGAAAGGCTAGTTTTTAAAGAGCTCTTAATAAAATGCATATTTACCATAATAACATGATTTAGGTCCAGAAGTATCTCAATGACCTGAATGATTCTACAATTTATTTCCTTACACTGACACCCTCTTCACTTCCCAGGCCTTACCTGTTTTGGATAGAGTTGGCAGCAACATGCATGGCGACAGCAGTTTCTTGAGTTTTCCGGTTCATGCCCCCTGGTGGGGGACACATCCCTGACCCAACCTGAGGTGGCATATTGGCCATGTTAGGGCCATAAGGCCGGTTGCCCATGGAGGCATGACTCATTCTCCCTGGAGGGAGTGTGCCATAAGGTGGGATACCAGGCTGCCCATGCATCTGACCTCCAGCACCCATAGGGTTCATGCTTCCAGCCATGCCTGCACTGGGGTAGTTAGCATTGGGCAAGGCATTATAGTTTGGTTGCCTGGGGTAGCCTCCTGGAAGAAGAAGAAGGAAAGAAGACACAGAGACTTGATTAGTGACTCATTAGCAACTCACTAATGCTCAAACTCTAAAATTCCAAAGATGAAAAACAATAAGAATCATTCGAGATTTGATCTGGAAAGAGCCCAATTTTACCCCATTAAAAAAAAAGGTTAAGGGGAAGGTAGAAGCACATAAAGATGGGCCTCAGTTGTCCCCTCATCTTAAAGACAGCACAGAGCAAGACTGACTGGCAGGCAAGGCTGGCTTTGCTGCTATCCAGGTTCAACAACTCCAGAAATTGTTTCCTTTCTACATTCTTACCTTCTTTCCCATGCTATATGAAAGACATTCTATCTTTAGTCTGTCTAGGGCTAATTTTTAAGAAAGATCCATTCTATTAGGACTAATATACTAAAAACAAGTATAAATAATGGATAATTACCATTTACTGATTGTCTGTATTCAGTCGTGAGCTAAACACCTTATTCCCATTCAAGGATTTTCCCATGGTAACAGTCCTGCCCTACTTTAGGGCCTGGCTTTGGTGAATTAAAGGCAAACAACAATTCTACTCTTTACACCCTGGACAGCAGCATATCAGACAAGGAACTGTTTTCTCGTCTCATCTCTTATGTACTCCTAACTGGGTAGTATACTCACCTTGTGGGCCATACTGACTCCCCTGGGGACCATAGCTCCCCATGGAGTTCTGCTGGTAGGAGCCCATGCCAGTGTGCATCTGTCCTCCAGAAGGCTGACGCGGAGATAAGGCCGAGCCGGGCTGGGGGGAACTGTACTGAGGCATCTGGGGGTTCCTCTGCATGTAACCTATTTGTGGGTAGTGCCCATATATATTAGTTATTACCTCGATATAATGGGAACAAATGCTCTCCCTTATCCTAGGACTTCACCATCTCCATTTTATTTAGCAACTAATTGAATGACGTCTCTACCTTATTTGCTATATAACTGTGTGCCATTTTAGGTATACTCCAAAATGACATAGCCATTAACCAGATCACGCCAACTCTTTCTACTAAATGGGGGGTTGAAAAGACAAATAGCAATTACAGAAAAACTAAAACGGTGCAGGATTTAAAGAGTAAAGATTCGATGCTGAGTTTTAGCATTTGCTGACCAAATTGGGCACAATGTATGTAGGGGGGAATACATCAAAACACAAACACTGAGAAACAAAGAATGACGGTGGGAGAACACAGTTCTGGAGTAACTACATGGCTAAACCCACTCTTAACTTCACAACTGTTGTTGCAATTGTCCTACACTTCATGGCCATAGAGTTCTCTAAAAGCTATTTTGCACAGGATAATTAACACATTGCAGACGGATCACAAGAATTCTCACTTCGTATTACACAGTGTTTTCAAAGTATCATACTTTAAAAAGATATTAGCTTGTAAGAACATGTAATAAATAACTTCAAAATGCAATGGGTATTTAATTTTAAAGCGTGCCTTTAACATTTAATGTAAAACGTTTTTTTGTACTCATTTAATAGAAACTTATCTGGCTACTGGGTAAAGCTAGCAATAAAACTACTGGTCCGCAATGTGTTAAGTTTCAGCCTTAGCCTCTCTCCCCACACCCACCCCGCTACTCCCAAGCCCAGGCTCTTACCTCGATCTTGGGCAATGCTTGATTGGTTCATGGAAGGATGCATGATGCTGTCCGATTGGCCACTGGGTGGCCGAGGTGGCATCTGGTTGCCTGCTCCAGATAGAGAAAGTAAGCCAATCATGGCTAAGCCTGGAATTCTAGCTAGGTGGTCAATTCAGAGCTGGAAATGGCTCCTGAGAAGATCAAACACCTCCCAGTATTACATACACAGAGAGCTCCAACAAAAGGGCGCCCATCTCCCTTCTTCAAATGCTGAAGAGAAACTTTGCAGACATCACCAGAGATTCTTTCTCTGCCAGTGAAGGCTGGGCTCCTTGATATTGTTGTAAGCCAGTCCCTGTCCCCCTCTCCCCAAAACCCAGCACTTGAGGGTACCTGGCACTGCAGCAGGCGAGAGTGGTCCTGAGCGAGATTGAGCAACACTGGCGGGAGAGCCAACAGGGGACGGGGAGGGGCCTCGGATGCCAGGCAGGTGAGGGGAGGTATGAGGAGAAAAAGGAGACTGAGCTGGATTACTCTGCTCTCCTTGGCTGCTGGAAATCCCTGATGTGCTCACTCCAGGGCTCAGAGCTCCTTCTGTCCCCATGGGGAGATCATCTATTGAACCAGACAGATCCTGAAACATACCACAATATCTCAATTAGCAATATTAGGCAGAAAGACTCTTCTTTCAACAATTCTACTTCATGATTAACATTTCCCTTAAACAACCAAGGGCAAGCACACCACACATTATGTTGTTGTGATACTATAGCTTACGTATGGCAAACTATTAAGGACCAGATAGAAAAATATTTTAGACACTGTGAGCCAGATAGTCTTCTTCAAGTATAATTACTCAACTCTGCCATCGTAGTGCAAAAGAGCAGTCACAGATAATAAAGTTTTATTGAAACAGCCACATCCATTTGATTATTCATAAAAACAAGTAAATGGCCTACAATCTGTAGTTTGCTGACCTCTGGCCTATCCATCAGAAGCAGATCTAGTACTTTTCTCTTCTTTTCCAGCCTCAATTTCCACAGTTGTAAGAGTGCAGCATTTCAGTGAGCCTTTAATTCTTTTCCACTGAGGAAGCTTTATAAAACACTGCCAGGAGAGTACCAGGAGCCACAAGAGAATGTTAACAAGTTTGGGCAGTAATCACAGATCCCTACCCCTCCGATTATTATAACCTATACTAGAGGCCCAGTGCATGCAATTCCTGCACTGGGGGGGGGGGGGTTCCCTCAGCCCAGCCTGTACCCTCTTGCAGTCTGGGAGCCCACGGGGAGCGGGCCTAAGCTGCCAGTCCGACATACACTGTCGCTCTCCTGCAATGCTGCTGTGCTCACCAGCCATGAGCCTAGCTTCTGGCTAAGCCGAGCTCCCACAGGGGGAGCTACTGCATTGAGCATCTGCCCCCTCGGGGGATGTCCAACTGATGGGGAGTGGGCCTAAGCCGGCAGTCAGATATCCTTATTGCTGCCATAGAGGCAGGAGAGGCTTGCTTGCCAGCCATAAGCCTGGCTCAGGGCTTCTGGCTGAGCGGTGCTCCCCTTGTGGGAGCACACTGACCACCAGGGGGCAGCTCCTGCATTGAGCGTCTTCCCCCTGGTGGTCAGTGTGCATCATAGCGGCCGTTCGGTCGATTTGCATATTAGTCTTTTATTATATAGGATTTACTAAGGACTCACTTTCTCCAAGTTACCATATTTTAATATACTAGTATAAGGGGTAGGGGGTGAAAAAGGGATATATTGCACAGGAACAAAAAGGTCTGGGCCTATATTCCTAACAAATGTTTATCAACTGAACAAATTCAGTTTTCTCCCTAGTTTTAAGTTGTAAAATGAAGAGTTGGTATTTACTTGGGAGCTTTGCTTGTCTTGAAATAATCAGTAGAGTTCGCTTTGGGTAGATACAATCCAAAATTAGCAATCAGAAGCTCAATATGAAAAAAATTCACCCCAGGAAATGCACCCTCAACTCTACTCCCTGCCCCATGTTCATTCTCTAGCTCAACACCACACATTAACTTCAGACTAGAAACTAACTGTTCCTCGAAGAAAGGATGAGAGCTTTGGATAAGGGGTCAGGTCTGAGTTAAACAAAGAGTTATCTTAGAGACACACCTGAAGAGGCCTGATTTGAGTCTATTCCTATTCCCACAACAAGCTCACCTTGGAAATATCAGTTCAAGGTGGCACCTTTAGGCTCTCTTCCAAGTATCCAGGTTGGTTACTTTACTAGGCTGGAAGCATTTCTGCTGAGTTCTAACGAAACAAAGCTTGCCCTGAAGGCAAGGCAGGTAGGCAGGCAGGCAGGCAGGCAGGCAGGTAGGTAGGTAGGTAGGTAGGTGTGTGTGTAGTTGTGTCTATGTCCAGCTCTCTGTTAGCTGAGAAGTCAGAAAATGCTAACTTTCCTACTAGTACACAATAGCATGCTTTAAAAATGCAGTTAGGCCCTAACTGGTTTGGCTCAGTGGATAGAGCGTCTGCCTGCGGACTGAAGGGTCCCAGGTTCGATTCCGGTCAAGGGCATGTACCTTGGTTGCGGGCACATCCCCAGTAGGGGGTATGCAGGAGGCAGCTGATCACTATTTCTCTCTTATCGTTGTTTCTAACTCTCTATCCCTCTCCCTTACTCTCTGTAAAAAATCAATAAAATATATATATTTTAAAAATGCAGTTAGAATTAGTCCCAGCATGGAAGGAAATTCAAGAAGCCCTTCTCCAGCCCTAGCCTGTTTGTGTCAGTGGATAGAGCGTCGGCCTGTGGACTGAAGGGTCCCAGGTTCGATTCCTGTCAAGGGCACATGCCCAGGTTGTGGACTCGATCCCCAGTAGGGGACATGCAAGAGGCAGCCAATCAATGATTCTCTCTCATCATTGATGTTTCTCCCTCTCCCTCCCTCTCCATTCCTCTCTGAAATCAATAAAAATGTAAAAAAAAAAAAAAAAAAAAGCTGCCCTTCTTCAGGTAACATCAAAGAGCCTCTTTCCCTCAAAGGTCTAAAGTACCTGGACTATAAAGAGCCTTGGGTTCATACCGAGAGAGGAGGGATTCCATTCCCATGTTGAGGGCTAAGCTATCTGAGCTAAGGAGAGTAAACTCAGAGAGACAGCAAGATGATGAGAGAAGCCAACTATGTATGCCAGAAAAGGCCTCAAAAGCCACTTGTTAATCTCTGGTCTGTAACAGAAACCACAGGCCAATGCTCTGTTTTAGGGACCAGTAAGTTCCTTCAGCATTCCTTTCCACAGTCTCTATTCCTTATCAAACAACCAGTTTTTGCTAATAAAAGTTACTTGCTAACATGAAAAAGAAATCAGTATATTTTGGAACACAATAGGAATCAAAGGTCTCTCCATAAGACAAGAACTTGGCTCTGTTCAAATGGCTTTGAAAAATTAAGTGTCTTGAACATTTCTGTCTTTTAAGTAAAACATGAACATTCTCATGCTAAAAACAGTCCAGAGAGTGTATGTAAAGCCAAAGTCCCCCTTTGCTCTCTTTCTGCTGCCTTCAACAGAGGAACCCTGTTCAATTTGGTGTGTATTCTTGGAGACCTTCTGAGGAACAGAGGAGGGGAAAGAAAAAACCCAACCACAACCCACCAACCACTGCTACAGAGCCAGGGCAGGGCTTGCGGATGCTCCTTCAGCCACACTTCTGTGCAAACCCAGGCTCTCCACAAGAGTATGTCCCAGTCCAGCTGAGGGAATCCCAGTCGCCTGAAGAAAATACTGGCAGCCCCTGAGGCTGGGTTCTCAGGACCCTGGAGACATCTGTGGTGACAAGGTGGTGGCTTCCTTCACAAAGGCACTTTGAGGAGAGCTGCCAGTTTTGGTAAAGTGCTCTGAGATCCTTGGAGAAAAAGTGCTAAATAAACCACTGTCAACAGCAGCCCCACGTGGTCTGGGGTACCTAGGCATAAACAATAGTATGGAAAGCAGCAGCATTAATATTCCTATTTCTCAGATTTGGTTGATTTGAGGCCAGTCTCTCAAACTGTCATTTTCATCAGTTGGCAACTGGTCAGCATGAGTAGGTGATTAAAAAAAAAAATTAAGAACCAAAATATAGCACAGGAAGGGCAGACCATTTACATTAATATAAATAATAACTACCATTTGAGCATCTGCAACATGCCAGGTACCTTACGGAGTTAATTCTTAGAAATAGGTACTTCTACCACTAACATGATGAAGATGAGCAAGCTGATGCTCAGAGAGATGGGGTTACATGCCCAAGTCATCCAGCAAGCAAATGGCAGAAACTAGGTTTTGATTCCAGGTCTGCTGAACCCCAGAGCTCTCCGTTAAGCTGGTATTATATGAGCCGAGGAAAAAGTACCACACCCTTGAGTTAGGAGACTAAGGCCCAACTCTTGGTATTTATCAGTTGTGACCTTGGGTAAGCTGGCAAAAAAACTAGGCTTTGGTTTCCCTCAATTATATAATGAGGGGACTGGATAAATCTGATTTGTGACACCACTGGCACAATATGGTCAGGATCATATGAAATATGCTATACCTTGGAATGAGAGATATGACAACACACAAGCAAGTGTAAGATGTAAGACATACCTTCAGTCCTGGTGGCTAATCACAAGTAAATGTTTTTATTGGGAAATGAGAGGGAGTTGTAAGGGCAGACTCCAAAAGAAGTCTCCCCCCTCTATCTACATGAACAGATACTGCTCTGAACTCCATGTCCTTTTACTGCACAGGACACACCTCTGCTTTCTACCCTACAAAAAGCCAGTTTTTCAAGTCTTTTGTTCCACAAAAAGCCGGATATATGGCTGTTGAGTCAGACCTCAATGTGCTTAACTTGTCGGGCTTTCCACAACATACTAATCACAGACAAAGTTCAATCAATCCCAGCCCCAATTCTCCATAGTGGGGGCTGCCTTTAGAATTTCAGGACTCAGGTTCTTATTCTTCCCAAAAGGGCTCACCTAACAAATACCTTCTAGGAGGACCGCTGTAAGAATTACAGCACTGCCTCTTAAATGGAAAGAGGTTTTCCTAAATTTTGTCTCCTCCAAGAACAATCCTGCTAAGAGATGGGAGGTGAGATCAGCCCACTCAGTGCCCTGCCAGTTCCAAGGAAGCAGCAGGGCCAGGGAGAATTTTCTCATGTGTTTCCAAAGTGTTTCATGAATTTTATTGCTCATCTACCATGCAGATCAAAAACACTGGAGCAGGTCCAACTATTTCACACAGAATCTCACACTCCAGGCTGGCTACAGCCCTGAAAGCCTTCGTTTCTTCACTTGAAACACTGCCCAATGTTATTTTGGGATGTGACCTGATAGAGAAAGCCCATAGGGACTCCATGACGATAACTGTTCCAGCTGTGATTGGTTGCCCAGTCCCAGCGAGTGCCAGCATGGGTTTGTTAGGCTCTGCTGACAAACAGAACTCAGCAGCTAACACCTTCTCTTCACACCACAACAAAACCATGCCCAAAGTTACACAGTCCATACCTCAGTGTGTGTGTGTGTGTGTGTGTGTAAGGGGGGTTTGCTAGTACTCTCATAGGAAGGGCTGCAAGTTCTAACATGAATTGGCTGCCTGATGTAGAACATAATCAAGCAGGAAGATACCATCTCAGGGTTAGATGAGGGGGGTTTAAACAATCTCCAACAGAGCTTCATGAGGATATCAGTTCTTTGCTGGGCAAATTAAATAATGTCAACAGGCAAATCTAAATAACAGGGTCATGACAATAATCAGATTCAGGTTTCTCTCATAAATGTGGCTGAATCTTTGAGAAATGGAGCTTTTGTTAACCGCTACATGAGGTTCTTGTATTCTTTCAGCTGTGAAGAGCTTTTGCCAAGTTGTGCTAACTACTGGCAGGGAAACCATCCACCAAGAGAGCCAGGTAAATCCTACACACATACGTATAGTAAGTTTGTGTGATGGGAACCTTGCAACTCAACCATACTCATGTAAATGACAATCCTTGAATGAAAAAAGTCCAAATGCATAGCTTGAAGTGACCAAGTCTGTACTAGCAATTTGTCAATTATTTTCCTAGCCTGACAGGAGGCTGCTCCCACGCTGGAGAAGGGAAGAAATCCTGAAGAACACAGAAAAGGCTGGAAAATCTAACCCTTGAAAAAAGGCAGGTGGTAGGAAAGGAGGCAACAGCTTTAACAAATTTTAAAACAAAACACATTTAACTACATAGGAATTACTTAAGGCACATACGTTTTTGGAAGACTGGTTTTTCCATAAAGCCTTCCTTAAGATATTGCCAAGGGTAAGGAGGAGAAGATGCTACCTTTCTATCAAACACTTATAAAAATTTTCAGTACAATAAAGTTCCAGTCGTAGGTTCTCCGTTGTTGTTTTCCCCCCCTCAGTCTTTGCTAAATGGAAGGAAGGGATATCTGACCCATCCTAGACTGGTAGGGGTTCCAGAGTATAGAACTGCTGCCCTGTTGTTCCAACAGATTAACTGCCATCCCTGCCTAGAAAGCAGATTGGCTGGTGCTGGCTGAAATGCTAAGAACAAATCAACACACCAGAAAAGGCTGCCTCTTGCTAGTGGCAGTACTTCCACATCAGGGCCAAGCAGGTGGTAAGGAAGGGGGAAGAAAAGATGCAAAGGGTGACAGGCTGACACCATCCCTTTTAGCTTAAGATCAAGTACCATCTCCTGCCTCAACTACATTCAGTGTTCAGAATAGCAGAAATTGTTCCAGGAAAGGCTCAGAGAACTCTATTTCCTAACCCCTTCCCCTAAGTTTCCAAAACCCCTTATTGTTCTGGGGATGATGGATCATTTCTTCCTGGTACCTTCCAGCTGCCTGGTGAGGATGGCACAATAGATAAAGGGTCAGACTCTCCTTGTCTTCAGAATGTTTTTTAGGGGTCTACTTCTAGGAGAAAATCCCCTTTATATACTCATCAGAATGCATAAGTAAAGCTCTCGGAGACCAAATCTCCGAATTCAAAGAATATTGAAAAGAGGAATAAAGCAAGTCCCTTTGTGTTTCCCTCTCAAAGGGAGACAGAACTGACATAAGTATGTGACTATAATGTGTTCAACCCTAAGGTATATGTGATTTATTCACATTTTGTTCTCACAATCATCTTCTGATATAGGTATCAAACCTATTTTAACAAAGAAGCAGGAAGCTCAGAAGTTAAATGACTTGCCCAAGAACAGAGAACTATTAAACACTAGTGGCCGGGTGCATGAAATTCATGCGGGGGGGGGGGGGGGGGTCCCTCAGCCCAGCCTGCACCCTCTCCAATCTGGGACCCCTTGAAGGATGTCCTATTGCCGGTTTACAGGGATCGGGCCTAAATCGGCAGTTGGACATCCCTCTTGCAATCCGGGACTGCTGGCTCCTAACCGCTCACCTGCCTGCCTGCCTGCCTGATTGCCCCTAACCACTCTGCCTGTCGGCCTGCTCACCCCCAAATGCCCCCCGTGCTGGCCTGCTTACCCCCCACCTTCCCTCCCCACTGGCCTGCTCGCCCCCAACTGCCCCCCTGCTGGTCTGCTCACCCCCACCTTCCCTCCCCACTGGCCTGCTCGCCCCCAACTGCCCCCCTCGCTGTCCTGATCACCCCCAACTGACCCCCTCTGATGGCCTGCTCGCCCCCAACTGGCCCCCCTGCTGGTCTGCTCAACCCCAGCTGCCCCCCCACTGGCCTGATCACCCACAACTGCCCTCCCCTCTTGGACTCTGACTCTACCTCGGCCCCACCACCATGGCTTTGTCCAGAAGAATGTCTGGAAGGCCTCCTGGAAGGTGTCCCAGTCTAATTAGCATATTACCCTTTTATTACTATAGATAAGAATTGGGGTTCAAACCCATATTCCTGATTCCAAAGCCTGCACTCTTTCCATCATAAGGTGGAAGCTGGCCACTATCAAAGGCTCCATGTTCCAAACAGGGTCAGGCAACAACTCTTCTCCAAAATGCTGGGTGATTAGCCAGCCTCACTTAGATCTTCTGCAGGAGAGACTAAAACAATGCTACAATGTTCCCCTCTTTCTTAGCCACTCTTCCTATAAACCACTCTTGCTTTCTAAACCTTCTTTCATAGTTTACTTCAAATCAGCTGTTTCACCTTAACTCTCTTAAGTTAAACCTACCTTTTTTTACCCTAAAGGTTATAATATTTTTTTTTCACCTCTGGGTCTTTAGAAGGGTACTTAATGTACCAGGGGGAAGAGAGGAGAGAATGGCTTAGAATCTAAGGAGACAAGCAAGAAGTTAAGTCCCATGAAGGTAGGTATCTACTGGTTTTCATACTGAATATTGTCAAGCACAAGGATGTGACCCAAAGAGAAAAGTCAAACATCCCTGGCCTCCAGGTGGCCTCATCTCAGGCAATTTCAAAAGCTCACCCTTTCCTCCTCACACAGCCCTGCAGCCACCCTTCCAAACTGGAGGACAATTTGGTCCTTTTTAGGGACCCTATTCCCCAAACTACAAGATGAGAAAGCTCCTCTGTGGGGGCAAAAGCCAAGCATACTTTAATCCCCTGCCCATAGCCATGCTCCAACAATGGGCAACAGAACTGTCCTCTAACATGGTAGGGTGATCCATTACCCACCGAGAGGATAAATTAGTGGGAAAAACAATTGCTTGAACTCGCACATTAGGTACAGCAACTATAGACTAAATCGTTTTTGGGTTTTTTTTGTGGTGGGTGGGGGAGGGGTAGAGGGGAGTTAATGGGGGCAAAAAAGGGGCATCTGTAATATTTTCAACAATAAAGATAAAGTATAATAAAAAATAAAATCGATTTTTTGCCTTGGAAACTTCAAAGACGAGAACAGCTTTGTGGGGGACAAAGCCTCCATAGTCATAGTACTATTTCCCTTGCCCCTCACCCCACAGGACCCAGAGTCCCTTCAAGGCTCCTCTGGACCTCGTGTAACAGGACTAACAGCACTGTGCTGAATTTGCCCTTTCTCCCACTAGCCTGTGGCACCAAAACAGGACCAGGCTATATTCTCCTGTTATTATTATTTTTTAAAATATATTTTTAGTGATTTCAGAAAGGATGGGAGAGGAAGAGAGAGATAGAAACATCAATGTTGAGAGGGAATCATTGATTGGCTGCCTCCTGCATGTTGGACCAAGCCTGCAACCCAGGCATGTGCCCTTGACCAGAATTGAACCTGGGACCCTTCGGTTCTCAGGCTGATGCTCTATCCACTGAGCAAAACCAGCCAGGGCTATTCTCCTGTTATTGACCAGAAAAATGTCAGGCACACAAAAGACAAAAAGCCTGATAAACGTTGCTGAACCTAGAATCTACTTCTTTAGACCCAATTTCAATTAGTCCTCTCTCTTTCCTTTAATCATCCTTCCCCCACCTTAACCCTGTACCTGAACTTCCATATTCAGGAAGGCACTCTTAGGTAGCATCAAGGGAACCAAATGCTGTCTAAAACTGTCAAGTACAACCCTGAATGGGCCTTGGCCACTTGGGTAAGCGCTCTTGATAAAATTGCAGTGCAGGGAAGAACCATATGGAAAGGAGGCTGTTAGGAGGCAGAGCTGTGTCACTGGAACAATTTCAATCTAAGTACAAAAAATACAAGAACCTACTGTTCTAATCCACCACAGCAAAATCTTAGAGGTGGGTCTAACTTTTGGAGGCTGAGGGTGTTGCTGAGGTGTAAAAGGGGAAGAAAGACTGTTGTGTTGCCTGCATTCCTGTGGTGGGAGCCCCTGCAAACAGCAGTTTGGCCACTGCAGCAGCCATTGATTTTCCAGGGGTCGATATTCTGCTACCACAGATCTGCTCTGCTACAGGTTTAATCACATTGAGTGCTTCTTTCTGCTCAACATCTCCCCTGCACTTCTCCCTCCCCAAACCAATAAAACAAACACCAAACAATGAGAACTGGCCATGGATAGATGGTGCTACCCACAGAGAAATTCTAAGCACCAGCTCCAAAGGAGCCAAAGCTACATGGGTAGTCTGCAAGAAGCTGCAGGGATAGATCCACAGGCCCTAGAGAACATTTTAACCCCTTGCCCAACAGTCCTACAAGACCCTTTTAATAATTCCAAGATTTTGCATTAAAAAATCAAGCCCTAGCCAGGTAGCTCAGTTGGTTAGTGTCATCCCAATACGACAAGGTTGTGGGTTCGACCTCCAATCAAGGCACATATAAGAGTCAACCAATGAATGCATAAATAAGTGGAACCATAAATCAATGTTTCTTTCTCTTTCTCTAAAAATAAAAAAATAACTAAATAATCCAGGTTCCCAACTTAAAAAAAAAAAATCCTAGAACTCCCACAGGGCACTAATCAGTTGAAACCTTGCTTTCCAATTTGTCAGTCCCCACCAGGCCTGCATAATACCATGTTACCAACCTAATCAGCCTTCCAACACACACTTCTCATTCTGCAAAGGCTTCTCATTTGCACACGAGATTTGGCCAAAAATGTAGTGTTTCAAGGGTCACTAGCTAACAGACTCTTCATTCCAGATATGAAAAAAATGAAACTGGGTCAGAGATGGCCTGAGTTAGAGCAGTCAAGAACAGTGCATATTAATGGAATTGGGCTGTTCTAATCACAGCAAGAAATGAGCATGGTAAAGAAGAACTTCCTACTTTCTCCAAGCCAAGCATTTCCCTTTAGGAAGGCCAACCACATCGACCTTGTTCCACCATCAGCTTGAATCCTAGAACTTGAGCAAGGAGGGCAGGAAAAAGGGGAGAAAAAAGGAGAACACACACACACAGCAGAATTCTAGGTATGGGAAGTATAAGGGGGAGGGGGGTATTGCCTTAGGCTTTCATCTCACCTGGCTGCCCCTCAAAATTATAGCAACCAGAAGCAAGCAAAGATGTAAAAATGTGTACAACTTGAGGAAGACAAAGTTGGCACTGTGCTCAACATGGCTTAGATCAAGGTCTAGGGGGCTGTATGGCCTCCTTGGTTTGGTATTTAAAGCCCTAATTTTTAGCCCTGACCCAGTAGCTCAGTTGCTTAGAGCATTGTCCTGATACGCCAAGGTTTCGGGCTCGATTCCCAGTCAGGGTACATACAAGAACCAACCAATGAATGCATAAATAAGTGGAACAGCAAATTGATGCTTCTCTCTCTCTCTAAAATCAATAAATAAAATTAAAAAATAGCTCTAGCCAGTTTGGCTCAGTGGATAGAGCATTGGCTTGCAGACTTAAGGGTCCCAGGTTCAATTCCAGTCAAGGGCACAGACCTGGGTTGCAGGCTCGATCCCTGGTCCCGATCAGGGCATGTGTGGGAGGCAACCAATGGATGTGACTCTCTCACAATGTTTCTATATCTTTCCCCCTCCCTTCCACTCTCTCTAAAAATACCAATGGAAAAATATCCTCGGGTGAGGATTAACAAAAATAAATAATAAATAAAAAAATAAAGCCCTAAATGTATATTTGCCAGTGGTCTTTTTTTACCATATGCCTACTGGTCTAGATAAAAATCTAAATATTTGGGGGGAGGGAGTGGAACAAACAGACCTGTGAGGAATGGATCTTAAATCAGAAAAGATAGCCAATGACCTTAAAGGCCATTAACACCAAAGAGAACAATACTGAACATAGGGAGAGACACAGTCAAGTTCTAAAAGTAGAAAATGGAGGGGCAAGGGGATATGAATATTCTTGATAACAGTTCATCTGAACACTGATCCCTTTTATTTGGAACTTGGTTTCTCTTACCTTCCCGCAAATGTCAGGAAATTGCCTTCACTTATCTCATAAACAATACTCAATATTCCTCCCACATCAAAGCTGGCCTTAACGGACAGGTTTGCTGACTCTGAGCTTGCGCCTTCAACCCCTAGTTCCCACCTTCAACAAGGCATGGCTTCTTATAGCTTCCTTGGGAAAGATCAAATGGGAAGGAAGTGAACTAGCAGCTTGGAGGTGAGTTCTGCCGCGTGGCAATCAGTGATTATGTCATAATACAAGCCAATTCCATGCCGACACCAGGTGGGGAGGATGGAATAGGTTCAGGCCACGGAAGTGAATAAAGCAAAAGATCAAGCACTGGCCTCCAAAAGGGACAAAACTAGATCACATACCAGACTGACCACAGCTTTCAGACAGAACACCAAATATTTTAGAAACATGGGAAAAAGATAATAGTTAATTCTATGCTTGATTTATCAGGTATGTTAACATAGTTCCACGCCTAAGGGTCCTCCCATCTGGACCAAGTTTAGAGGAACAAATTTTTATTCTGGTGTAGAGGAGCCCTAGTGGTTTCTATAAGGATAGTATTTATAGGGGGCAGGAGGAGGGGTGTCTTGGTTTATATCTTGTTCAAAAAGCTCAAGATCCCCCCCCCCCCCCCCACCAACCCCAGGATAAGAAACAGCTTAGCATTCACACATCTGTTAGACTGGCTTTCTGATTTTGGTTGGTCTTTTTGGAGAAGAACAATGGCAGCTTTGTAGACAGCACCAATAGGAAGGAAAGGGGGATGGGTGGAAGAAAGCCACTGTCACCAAGGCAACGGAGTTAATCCATATGTTGACTCAGGAATTTCAGGAAATTCTAGTTTTGGGGGTTTCTTCCTTCCAGAGTAAATGCTTCCTACATCTTCCTGGAGAGTAGACCCAAATCCAGAAACTATAGTATCACTACTTTTGCCAAGAAATCTCAACCCCACATCTCTCCATATCTCCTTGTCCCTCTCTCCAAAGAGAAGAGAACATGTAAGACAAAGTCTGGTTTTCTGAATATAGCATTCTTCCTTCTCTTAAAGGAGCTTTTGCTGATCCTTTATGGGAATTGGTCCTAATAGTAACAGCACTGGACTGAAAGTCAGGGTACCCAATATTCTCCTTTACTGAATTGGCCTTGGGCAGGTCCTTTACTCCTCCCTCATATGTAAGGTGGGGATAAGAAGGAGTGGTGGTGTTTGCATTAGTGTGGTAAATATTCTGTGGACTAACTCATGCTGCCCTTGTTCTATTCTTTTCATAATTGTAGAGGCTTAAAAAGCTGAAAACTACATATCCCAGAATCCTTGCAGATGAGTTTCTGACACAATTCAGGCTCTACTAATTAGAAACAGATTCAAGATTACCGTAGATTAAAGTATGGCAGAGACCATGTTTCTGTCTCCTTCACTTGTTTCTGCTGGAGCATTTCCATTTCATCTTCCAGGTAACTGGGTGTTGGTTCTGGTGGCAGCAACTTCTGATACTTCTTGATTCTAGCTTACTGATCCCCGGATAGCAGATTTAGAGCAATCAATCTGATAGTGGCTCACAAGCAGGAGTTCCCTCAGTGGGTCAAATCTAGGTTTAGTTCTGTTCCTGAAGGACAAGCCTAGAGGTTGCTCCTTTCTAACAATTTTGTAAAACCAACTCCCAATATTAAATGCCTATTAAACAAACCCAGGCCTAGGGTTCAGAGTAGAAACCACTGTATGTGACACAGAATTACCAAATGATAATTTGAGAAGTTTCGGAGAGAGCAGAATTATTCACAAACATATTTTCTGCTAAGCTAGCACCTTTTGGGGAAAATAGGCAAGATGGAGGAGCCTTAGAACTTTAAAATACGTTTGTTCAGGACATCCACCTTCACGTCTTCCTTTATACAACCTCCCTGCACCTTATCCCTCTACTCCACGCTCTGGGAGGATTGAATTGCTCACATAAGACGAAGATTGAGTCAGCACATGCGTTCCTTTTCATCCCTATATTCTCTATAATGCTTTTACTCTACTCTGCTGAGGATGGTATTACCTGCCCAACCCAAGGTAAGTATTCTCTGGGCTCTTAGGGAGGCTTGGGCTAGAAAGGGTACCAAGTGTCTTCCTCAGCAGCAGGAAATATGTTTATTAGTTCCAGGTGCAAAAGAATCAGGGCACACCTTCCTAAGAGCCCTAATGAGTAAAGACAAGGTTGGCCTACACAAGGTCCCAGTTTATCTTCTTATATAAATTTTTGGCAACCACCAGCTCCCTATAGCAGCACTGGGACAAACTAAAAAAACCATGTCAAATCCAAGTGGTATGCTTGGTGGGGGATGGGTTGTGTGTGTAACTTCTCACCAGTCCTCAGTAGGTAACTGACTCCAGGAGCCATCATACTAGAGGTAAGGTGCAGTTAGTATTCAGACTGAAGTTGTTCTAAAGAAAACAAATGGTTCCAGCAAGAGGAATCTATGTGAGACACACAAGCAGGAAGCTGAGCTGAGCCACCAGTGACCAGAATAGAAACAGGAAATGGGCCCAGGAACGAGTATACAGAAATCTGCGGCAAGCAGCACAGGTTCAAGCAGGCACCAGCGGTATCAGGGCTGGAGCAGCGTGACTAAGATAGAGAATTGGATTGGCTAGCCCTGCCAGAGAACTAGCTTTCTAGAGAAGGGACGGCTACTTGCACAGGGTACACGCTGCTTTGAACATTCTGGGCAGATATGACAGGGTAGGTAGGGATTTCCTTTTTCAGACTTTGTGAGAATACCTGGGCTATAATTCAAGGGGAATAAGTACAGATACAAGGTCAGATATTAAGAAAACAGAACAGCCTAGCTCTTCTGGGTACCAAAATTACTAGCGGTATTTCTGTTACCCCTTTGAAAATAAGCTGGCAAAAACCATTGGCCCTGCCTTCTTTTACCATGATAAGTGACAAAAGGGAACACAAACAATATAAAATTAAAATCCTTCAAACATTCCAATTTTCTAAGCTTTTAGAAGATTTCTTTCAACCCCCAACCCCGCAATAAACCCAGATGACAAAAACTGGCTCTCAAGCTCAGGTAGGTAGCAAGAACCTAGGGGCTATTCAACAAAGGTTGCCCGTCTGATGTGGTTCAGTGGTTGAGCATCAACCTATGAACCAGGAGGTCATGGATCGATTCCCCGTTAGGGAACAAACCCGGGTTGCGGGTTACATACCTAGTAGGGGGACATGCAGAAGGCAGCCAATCAATGATTCTCTCTCATCAGTGATGTTTCTATCTCTCTCTCATTCTCCCTTCCTCTCTGAAATCAATAAAAATATATTAAAACAACAACAAAGGTTTATTACTGAATATCTGCCTGATTCAGGAGGTCAGATATAGACCTAAGTCTTCAAGCAGAGGTACCAACATAATCTTTGTGAACATGAAGAAAATGCTTAAAGAAAGTGGGGAAGAATTCCAAAGGAAGGGTATTTTAGCTAGGTTTTGAAGCCAACGTAGATTTGCTGAGCATTAACAAAAGAGAAGTGGGGAGGGTGGGGGTGCACACGACATCTTAAATAAAAGGAAAATGGCAGGAAGGATGGAAGGACCAGGAGTTGTAAGGAGCTTAAGGTATACCTGAGTAGCCAGAGATGAGGCTGTAGAGGTATGCTGGGAGCTGTGAATGGTCAAACAATAGGGTCTGGACTATAGATATGGGGTGCAAGGGCCCCCAAAGCACCCACAAAACCATTAGTTGTGGTCTCCCACTCTCACCCACCACACTGAGACTTTTTAAATTTTACCAGACACAGCAAAATTTATTCCCAAGTCCCCATATTTGAAAACTTTACTCTCAGCTCTCAGAATATAACTCCTTGCTTCTAAACCATTAGACAAATAAATTGCCTGGGGATTTTGTTAACAGTATTGGGATTCTATAAAGCTTGGACGAGGCCCAAGGGTCTGCATTTACAGGTGATGTCTATGCTGCTAGCTAATGAACCACAGTTTTTAGTAATGAGAATATAACCAATTAAGTTAGCATTAAGCAGGACACTGTGTTCTAAGAAGAAAGGCACAGAACAGGGCTTGCCCCATCCAACACAGGGAAGCCAAAGAACCAAACTCTAGTCAACTTTCCACTGTTTGAGGTGATTCCCTAGTTGGCTAGTTCCTCCAGCAGGCCTACCCGATGGATTTGCCCATCTTCCCTTTCTTACCCCTTCCTGTCCCTCAGCTGCCCTTTTTACAACTCATCTGTGCCTCCATCACAAGGCCTGGGGAAACAAAAGTGAGATGGAAATCCATTTACACTCTTTATTTTAGGTTAGGACAAGTCTAGTAAAGGTTAAATGGCAAAGGGGTTGGCCCTGGCTGGTTTGGCTCAGTGGATAGAGCGTCGGCCTGTGGACCAAAGGGTCCCGGGTTCGATTCCAGTCAGGGGCACGTGCCCAGGGTTGTGGGCTCGATCCCCAATAGGGGGCGTGCGGGATGCGGCCAATCGGTGATTCTCTCTCATCATTGATGTTTCTATCTCTCTCTTCCTCTCCCTTCCTCTCTGAAATCAATAAAAAAAAATATATTAAAAAAAAATGGCAAAGGGGTTGAAGCTTTTGGCTAAACGAGAGAGAATCCGATTGTCCATGTCTTTCCTCTGCTGGGTGGGATGCTACAGAAAGTATTTCATCTGAAATATAGAGAGAGCTGGATTTAAGTCCTAGGTCTGACCCTTAGTTTCTTATGATGTAAAACAGGAGTGATTACTCAGTACATTTCAATTCCTGCCCTTCTAGGATTGGAATAGGCTGTAGCTCTTTTCCGGGCCTTACTCCTCCCCTCTAAGATTCAGATTCTACAGAACAACATAGTTCCCTACATTTCCTCTTTCTCTGTAACCCAAACTCTCAGAGCCTGAGAGCATCACAGTAGTAAAATACGAATGGTAATAGCTGTTATGTTGTTAAGTGGAATCTAAAGAAGGGCTTGGAAACCCAAATAAAAGAATATAGATAATTTAACAGACATTAAAAATCCTAATCCTGTTTTCTCCCTCACTCCTGCCATCAATAACCTCCACACCTGCCTGACCACAGGAAACAAGTACGATTTAGATATTCAACAGCAGCCTCTAGGATTTTTTCAATCACTTAGTGAGTGCCCTTGATTCCTTTCTCTCATGACTCCCAAAAGATGTGCGCATTTACACTCTCCTAATATTCTGCCAATCGTCACCCTGCCTTATACACATGGCCTTGAGATGTAGCTGAGGCATTTGAAATGACTTCTCCTTCAATGACTTTCAAGAGTGCTCTTTACCTTGACAGCTTTCCCTTGCTCCTTTCCTCCAGTCCTCAGAAACCAGGTCCTCTCCCTACCTAAAATGGATCCCAATAACCTCTTTATGACAAGTCCAACTTTATACTCCTTGAAATATAAATTTGGTGTGGATCATCATCCTTCCTCCCTTGGCTTCCAGAAATATGACACAATCCTGGTCCTCCTCCAATCTCTCCAGCTATATGTTGGGTGCTTCTACACAATGACCAGAGACATTGTCTAGGCCAGTGGTCAGCAAACTGCGGCTCACGAGCCACGGTTTACCGCTCTGTTGACTAATGAGTTTGCCAACCACTGGTAGACTAAATGTTACCGTGTAGTTGGAAGCTGTGAGGATTAGGCAATTGTGGCATATTGTGTGCAAAGAGTAAAGGGTAGTATATGACAGTGGTCGGCAAACTCATTAGTCAACAGAGCGGCAAACCGCGGCTCGCGAGCCACATGTGGCTCACGAACCGCAGTTTGCCGACCACTGGTCTAGGCCTCTATCTGGCCCCTCTCTTCAGACTTCATGGCCTGGAAGGCCTACTTCATTCCATGGTTTAACTATTAACCACTACACAGACAATTCTCAAACTCTATTCAGACTCAGCTTTTATCAAGTTTCAGTCTCCTATCTCCAAATAGTCACTAAGCATTTGTTTTTAATACATCTCACTATAGGGAACTTAAGTTATCCTAAAAAATGAGCTTTCCTATTAACCTTTCTATTCTTGTCAATGAGATTTCTCTTTCTCCCCGCCTCACCTCTCCTAGTCAATCAAGCTAATTACATTTTTCACCCAAAAGATTCTACTTATTCTCAGTTCTATAGATTCTTTCCTGCTACATCTCACAACTGGGACTAGGTAGCTATGCAAATGAGAAAGAGAAGAGAAGAGAAGAGAAGAGAAGAGAAGAGAAGAGAAGAGAAGAGAAGAGAAGAGAAGAGAAGAGAAGAGAAGAGAAGAGAAGAGAAGAGAAGAGAAAACACACACACACACACACACACACACACACACACACACACACACACACCTCCACACTTCTTGCCAGAAATATTTCAATTGATCCCCTTTCCAGACTCTTCCCCTTTTAAATTATACACCAATGGATCATTTTTGTAAAACATTAGTTTTATTATGTTATTGCCCTAATTACATATCACCAGGCCTGTAAGATCAGATCTAAATGCCTTACTAGCTCAGCAGGGCCCCAACCCCTGTGATCTAGCTTTACTGCCTATAACGCCCTCCCCAAGAAGCCTGATTCTGACCAGCCTCTCAAATGTCATCTATACTGTACCCCACCCCCACCAGGCGTCTGCTCAGGCTGTACTTTTCCTTTCCAACCACCTAAATACATCCATATCTCCCTCATTCTAAACTTCTGCCACTGATGTCTTCCCTCAACTATTTAGACATAAATGCATTACTGACTTCACCAAACTCTGATAGCACTCACTAAAACATTCGGGCACATATTCTTTAATTATTTCACTAATGAAACAGAGGAGGATTCTTTTTATTTTTATTTTTCAAATGGCTAATTCAAAATTTACTAAATGCCTACTACATTCAGAGGAGGATTCTTAAAGGTAGCAACCATGTCACATTCACAAGTACAGATTTAAGAGTTCAGTTTACCTCAGAAGTCATTGAAGTTCAACCCATGTCTATTGCCTACCTGCCTTCAATATAACACCCACAGCAAACAGTACACCAGGTTTTACTCCAAGGACAGGAAACTTACCTACTTAAAAATTAAAAAAAAAAAAAAAAAAAAAAAAAAAGTTCCTCATCCTCCAGATTACAAAGGAACTTGTATGTCACACTTGGGCTTAAACCTATAGGCAACGTGTAGTCCGAGGTTTTAAAGCAGTAATGTTACTTTCCAGGTTTGATTTTTTAAGGTGATCATTCTGGTAATTATGTTGAGGACTGACTTGGAAGGAAAAGAAAATTAACCATCAGGAGGCGGTAGCAAGATACCAGGAGAGGGATAACGGAGGCCTAAAAAAAGGCAGTGGGGGAGGACAGTGGGGAAAAAGCATTTCTGAGGTAAACTAGGATTTGATGGGAAGGGATATAGTGGAAGGGATATAGTGATGGGGGCTAGAGTGGAGTGCCAGCAGTGCAAGGGCTGTCCTAACCCTCAGATAAACTGCATAGAGGCCACAGCTGCAGGTAGCCTCTCTCTCCCAAGTCTCTTTTCTACCACTATTGTCAAGGGACAGTCTTATTTCTAGATCATCATGAGTAAAACTATACTGTAAGTCACCACTATTTCTATACTGGCTTCCTAGTCTAGTAATTTTTTTCTTCCCCTTTCAAAGGACTACCTAGCTCATTGTTCAGCTATGGCACGGGCAACGTCAGCACCACCTGGAACTTGCTAGAAATGCCAATATTTGGATCCCATGCCACACCTTCTGAGTCAGAATCTTTCTGGTAGAGGTCAGTAATCTGTGTTTTAATTTATCCCCAAGTGATTCTTACTGCATGCCAAAGTTTGAGAAGCACTAATCTAGCTTAACCTTCCCAGATCAGGGCTTTCAATCCTATATCCATTTTCCACCACTAAATGGAAACCCTATCCCAAGTAAACTTTCAAGACTAAAATGTAAATTTACAAATGTGCCTCAGTAAGAAAAATTTGGGAAGCATTCATTATTCTAGGGAAGCCACATACACTTGGATGAATCACTGAAATAGAAACTTTTAAAGATGTAAGTCATCCTAAAAAAAAATGACTATAATCAAAAGTCAGATACCAATTTTCAGAGTCCCTTAAAGGTTTTCCCCAAAATAAAGAAAATTAAAGACTTAATGAAACACCTGAATATTTGCTCATCCATCCTTTTAACATAAGGTGAAGTGGTAGCTATTTTACAAGATGAATGACAAACCCTAATCCCAAATTCTTCCTAAGCCACTGTCAGGAATCACAAATAAATTAACCAATTCTCTAAAATAGAGTTTGGGCCATCGCATAGCATTCTGTGATACCTGCCTTGCCCTCGCAGTGAAAACAATAATCTGATAATACGGTCAAGATGTCCCCTGTCAGACATACATTTTCTGGATGAACAAAACGTAATGGATACTGCTCAGGTTCCTTCGTTCAATGAGATGGAGCCTACTATATGCCAGGTACTATGATGGCAATGAGCAAGACACAGCAAGTCAGGCCCTGACTGAATTTGCATTAAGTAAGTTATTGAAATTAATATTGAGATAAGCACTGACAAGAAGCATGGGTGCTAAGAGTATATTACAGCAAAGAAACCTGACAGTTTAAACTAGTGGATCTCTACCAGGGCTGCAAATCAGAATCACCCAATACAGCTTCTAACCATACTAAAGCACAAGCCCAACCCCAAATCAAACAAATCAGAACTCTGTGAACCCTGGCCAGTGATTTTAAAAATCACTCACTCCCGAGGTAATTCTAACATGCAGCCAAGACAGAGAACCACCAGTCTTGGGAGTCACATGATAGGTGTTGGGGGCACAGAGGTCAATAATACAGTTCCTGCCTTTCAGGAGCTTACCATCTAGTGAGCAAGACCCAAGTAAGTAGAGGTATCAGCAAAATACCCTGGGCATCATGGAGCAAAGAAACTTCAATATACAAGACGGTGCTTCTCTGTGTACAAGGATGTGGAAGTGATTCCAGAGGGCTGTATAAGGTGCTTTTACCTATGTCAACAAGTTTTAGTTTCTATAGATGAGTACTCAGGCACTGAATTACTCTTAACACTTCCTTATGTCTTAAATATTTCAGATTTTTTAAAAATTAAAACTGCCTGCCTTTTTAGTGAGGGCATCATAGAAGTTATTTAATCTAAGCTTTGAAGCTTGATTAGGAAGAAGCTTTCTGAGGAAATGATCTTGAAGATGCAGTCTGAAATATGAACTGGAGGAGTTAAAGGGAGAAGTGTATTAGGCAAAAAAAAAGGTCTGGAAGCAGAAAAAAGCATAGGGCCTTATAAAAATGGAGAGAAAGCTGAGAGCAAGGTAAAAAAAAAAGACAAAGTAAAGCTTCTCAAAACGCCATCCCTGGACAAGCAGCATCAGCACCACTGAAGAATGTTAGAAATGCAATTTCTCAGGCCACACACCGGGCCTACTGAATTGGAAAGTGGGACAGCCGGGGGAGTGAGGGATGGGGGGTGGACACACGACAGACAAACAGCCTAGGTAATATTAAGGATTTGGGATTTTATTCTATGATTAATGAAAAATAATAGAGAGATTTTAAATAGAGAGCTAACATAATCAGACGAATAGCGGCTAAATGGTTTGGCATTAATAGCTGAACAAAAACTCAAAATCTAATTTTTGTAATAATCAGGATCAGAAACCATACTGAGTCTTTAACTCTAGGGTCACAATCATATTGCCTTTGGGGCTAAGTGGTAAGGTAAATGAAGAGGGTGATGTGGAAAGTGGAGGGGCTGCCTGAAACTGGAAAACCTTCAGAATCCCTTAACACAGCTGCTTAAGAAAGGAGGGCCCTTTGTAGGGAATCCTGACTTCTTTCTTCAGATGTGACTGTTTCCCAGCCTGGTGAGGCAAATCTGGCATCAAACCAAAATTTTAAAGAAAAACCATCTTTTGTTTCTTGGTTCAAGTAGCAGAGGGATAAAAGCAATTCAACAAACAAGATGCCAATAACCCAGCCAGCTCACCTCCCACATGGAGTTTCTACCACAGAGCAAATGACCCATTTGGATGAATCTATAGTAGAAGCCTGGATTTGGGAATGGTCCTTGTGATTGGCTGCCCAAGAACAACTCTCTCTTGGGCCCAAGAAGCTGCCAGTACCTTCACTTCAGTAAGTCAAATCAATAGTACAGGGTTCTCTATAGTACAGGGTTCTCAACCCTTAGAAGACATGCAATATAATTATATGCTAGGCTTCTCAAGACTAAAAAAGTACCAACTACAGTTCTGTTAAAAGATCAGTAGAAGCAAGCAGAAACTTTTTGATGGGGAAAGGAGCAACTTTACAGCACTGGCAGAAATCCACCAATTTGGATTCTTGCTACAATAGTACCTCACCCAGATTTAGCCACAGACCTTAGATGAAGAGGGAGTGGTTATACATGACTGACTAAATCAGGCTGAAAAGCACAGTCCAATAAAGTTCAGGATGCAGAAAAGAATTGCAACAGACATTAATGAGAAAGGAACAAAGAGGGATTGCCCTATTCAGATACTTCTTCCCCCAAATCCTCAGCTGAGAAAGTCTTAGAAGTCCCATCTGACAGTGGCTCTTCATCTTGGCCTGAGAAGCCAGAATGACAGGTGCTGAGGGATTCCACAGACTTCATCCTACTAAGGTTATGGCTCAGAGATCTTCAGGGGAAACCAGGGAAGGCTTTATGATAAAGAGAGTTCCTGCCTCCTACCTATTCCTCAAAGATCCAGAAACCATTTTCCCCCCCAAGTCAGACTAACTGAAGAGATAGGCTTCAATTCCAAGTTGAATCAACATTTTAAAAGACTCTTGTCTGGGCATGTGTGGCTGAATTTCCATTTCTTAACTGAAACAGAATTGTAATGGAGGGTTTGCTACCTACCGTCTTACTAGATTTTGGAGTAGTAGTCAATTTCATTTCTGAGATTAATTTTCAGAACCTAAGCAACTTGTACAAGTGTTTCCAGAACCAGCCTACTATTAAACGGTTGGTGCAAACTGCCTTTCAGACATCAAGCACAGTCCCCCCATGCCCTCTGGGATGATGACAATAACATTTATGGATGCCTACAATGTACCAACACTCTCTCTCTGTTAACCTCTTTAATGTTAATGACCACCCCTATGAAGTGGGTATTTTTAGATTCACTTTACAGATGTGAAAATTAAGGCATGGACAGGTTAAGTGACTTGCCCAAGGCTAAAGAGTTAGTGGCAGAGTCAACCTGCAGACCCAGGAACTCTGGCTCTAAAGCCCAAACTCTTAATCAGCAGACTACACTGCCTCTCTCAGGATACAGTCAGTCCATTCCATAAACACTAATCAAGCATTTGGGCACCAAGCATCCTACTAGACAAAAACACTTATTCACACAAAACACAAACCAGAAAAACTGCTTTTACTCTGCTCATGTTCAATGTGACACTTTATGCTGAATGCATCCCAAATCCTACCTCTTAGCTAAATGCTAAGACAAAAACCTAAAAATTAAGACCTCAAAAGTAAGGTTTAAAAAAAAAACCCACCCACCCACACACACACACAAAAAAAACATCCATTGAGACTTCTCTGAACTTTGATGGAGAGCAGACAGTGCTTCAAACATCTCCATCTTCTCGTCTCATATGGTCCATGCCTAAGAGGCCAAGATTTAAAAACAGAAAACTCTACACAGAGATCATAATCCTATTCCCTGGGCAGATAGTAAAAAAAGACAATCTACAAGGTCAGTCCATAAATTCCTACACAGAATTTTGAACCTATAATCAAGAAATAGCTCATTGTTCATTTAGCTTAATATCACCAAAACATCCAACCAGAAACCAGTTTTCATTGCTTTTCTCTCTGCCCCACATCATCTTTTAGAGGGTGGCAGGCATACTCACAGGCAAGCTCGAGGGTCTTGACTGAAGACTCAAGTTCATATCTTCTTGTCCTCCCTTACTGGAGGTCATTGAGGGGGTTGAGGATGCCTGAGACCCAAATGAATCTTGAGATAACTCCTAAAACAAGAAAAACAAAAGCTGTGTTATAGCCTGGCACTGACAAACCAAACAAGCTTGCTTTATGATGAAAGGGCTATGGGACTCTCATACAGGGGAAACTGGGTGAGAGAGACTGCCCAATGCACACAATGTCATCCAAAGGCAGAAAATACAAGGTGTGGCTCGCAGGTAAAATGTCAACAGTGGATATAAGACTCTTTTCGATGGCACTGTTCACCATTTATCGCCACTCACAGAGAGAGCTGTTGTTAGGGTTAAATTCTAAAGTCTGGCTAACTACATGTTATATTTATCAAGGAATGAGACCATTTAATTTAAAAATGACAACAACAAAAAACTCCTGAACCTCTGCATTAAAATGACTACTACTTCCTTCAAAGTCATCACCTTGGGATGAGATAGTTTTCCAACAATGCCATCAATGCACAACATTTTTAATGGTCCTATCATCACACAATCATTTCTCCTCTTTCTGCTCTTTAAAGAATAAAACCCAAGGCAGCTTCATCACCTATCTTGTTCAGACATGGCTACAAATAAATTTTAGCTATTTCCCAAAATCAAATCCATCCTCAAAAAAATAAAAGGATTTGCCACATCTGAGAATATTCTAGTGTGCTGTCAGCTCTGATGGCAATTTCATATGAAGGAGTCTAAAAATATTTTGAGCAATAGCAGAATGGAATAGCAGTTAGAATGAATGTACAGGATAGCATCCCAAAGTTATTGTTTTAAAAGAAGAACAAACTTAGTTGGATGCTCAAGTTCTAAATGCTAGTTAAAAAAAATATATATATATATATATCAGTCCCATTATCTTCAATTTATCTTTCTATGCAACTTTCCATTGCCCTATATCGTCATCAGTAAGGAGAGATAAAGGTTTTATGCAGTTAAGAAGGTTATGCCTTTATTAGTTCAATCAATCCAGTTAGCATGTTTATCCAGAATTTAATTGGCTTTTAAGTGCACTTTAGAGAACCAATCTGTGTGGCAAAGTTTTCATGATACCAATCCCCAAGCTATTGGTGGTTACCTGTAAAGAAGAGAAAGAGCCAGGGGCATCTTACCTGTGGTGGAGGGAAGCGCTGCTGGGAATAGGCAGTTTGCTGTGACTGCTGAGACTGGGGCTGAGGGTATGCAGCCTGCTGGGAGAGTGTCGAGGATGCTGGCTGCTGAGGTTGCTGCTGCTGGTAGGGAGACTGTGCCTGTGGCTGTGAGTAGGGGGGCTGGCTCTGGGGGTGCTGCTGGGTTGTAGACTGTTGGGAGGGGTATGGAGTTGGAGACTGCTGATGTGGAGGCTGGGATGGCTGCTGGGAATATGGAGGCTGAGCGGACTGGAGCTGTGGTGGCTGAGACTGCGGTTGCTGCTGATACGAAGGTTGAGCATGAGGGTTCTGGGATGGTGGTTGCTGGGAGTAGGGTGGCTGCTGCTGCTGCTGGGGGTGAGGACTTTGCTGGTTATAATATGGAGTCTGGCCCTGTTGACCATATCCACTGGGGCCTTGTTGTCCATAAGGAGGAATCTGTAGGAAAGAAAAGGACACATTTTTTAGCACTGACTCTTCTGGACGAAGAAAGGTGAGGTAGCCCTGGCCGGTGTGGCTCAGTTGGTTCGAGTGTTATTCAGTACATTGAAAGGTTGCGGGTTTGATCCCTGTTCAAGGCACATATCCAGATTGTGTGTTCAATCACTGTCAAGGTACATGCAGGAGGCAACCAATCGATGTTTCACTTTCACATCAATGGTTTTCTCTCTCTCTCAAATCAATAAAAGCATGTCCTCGGGAGAGGATTAAAAAGAAAAGAAAAAGAGAGGTGAGATATTCTGTCAAAAGCTATGCCCTGTGAATGGGTATAGAAAGCAGGCAAGCCATGCCTCACACTTAGCTTAGAAGGCCCAGAGTTTTTCCACCGTCCCTGTTTAATGAGTCAGGAAGGATGGCCAAGCTGGATTACCAGTTGGTTTATTTACAAGTGGACTGCATTCATCCACAGGAAATTTACACTATTTAATATTTGGGCCATTTACAAGAGTTCAAGAGCAGCTGTTTTCACCATGGGCCTACTCTTTTTATCATGGCATAGACTTTTTATAAGCACTAGGAATCTGTATCTTAGCCACAAAGAATAGTCAACAGCAACCTGGCTCAGCTGACGGAAAACCTAGCATTTAATAACCCAGACAGTGTGCAAATCACTAAGTTACTCTGGTTCTCTTTTTCATTTAACCTTCATTCAAAAAATATTTGAGAGCCTACTTGCTTACTTGTACCAGGCACTATTCTAGACACTGAGAATACATTTGGTAAGTGGGTAAGCTCTAACCCCCCACCAAAAAACACACACAAAAACCACATCAACAATATCTATCCCATCTCTCCTCCATTTTCTCATTGAAACAAAAGTGACCATATCCTATTTTTTATATCTAAAGACATTCTTTGCTTTAAAGTTTTAGGAGTAAAGTTAGGTTTTAGATTCTGTCCCTCACCACTTTCATTATGAATATCACCCAAATGTAAATGATAGAAAAAGCTGTCAAAACAAAGTGACTATCCTATCTAATAAAGAGAGAATATGCTAATTGACCATCACACCCCCACAAAGATGGTGGCACCCACAGCCAATGAGGGAATATGTTAATTGACTGTCACACCCTCAAAGAGGCAGAGCCCAGTCCCCTCAGCCCCACCTGCATCTGGAGTCCCCCAGTCCCCTCAGTCCCAGGGCCGGCCCGAGGTGCAGGCAAGCCTTGGATGGTAGCTGCCCAGTCGCCTAGGGCCGGCCGAGGCTCAGGTAACCAGGGCCGGCCAAGGCTTGTGTTGCTGGCAGTGGCAGCAGCAGAGGTGTGATGGGGGTGTTGCCTTCCCCTGATCGCCGGGTCGCCTCCCACCCCTGAGGGCTCCCGGACTGTGAGAGGGGGCAGGCCGGGCTGAGGGACCCACGCTCCAGTGCATGAATTTTCATGCACCAGGCCTCTAGTAAAAAGATAATGATGCAGCCCTAACTTGTTTGGCTCAGTGGGTAGAGCATCCCATCGGCCTGCAGGCTGAAAGGTCCCGGGTTCGATTCCAGTCAAGGGCACATGCTTGGGTTGCGGCCTTGATCCCCAGTAGGGAGTGTGCAGGAGACAGCCAATCAATGATTCTTATCCTTGATGTTTCTCTCTCTCTCACCCTCTCTGAAATCAATAAAAAAATATATATTTTTAAAAAGGATGCAGGTGACCAGACAGATTTACATTTATAATAGCACTGTTAGCATCCTTATTGTTCAATCTTCCTTTTTTCTTCTACCTCCAGTCCCTCCTAAACTAATTCATCATTGTGAACCAGACAGGACACATTACGAGTGGTTTTTCTTTGTAGCAGTGGATAGTTGCTCAGCTACTGCCTTTCTTTCTTCCCAAAACCTCATTCAGAGATCACCAAGAAGGCCGGCCAGGTCAAAGAAAAAGACACATATGTACAGTCTGTGGCTAGGGAGCAGTTTTCCCTCCAGCACAAATGGAATGGTGCCTTAAAACCATGGCCCTGTAAGTAGCACACTGTAACTAACAGCCAATTGGCCTATGCTTTCAAGGGGTTTGGAAGCCAAAGACAAGTTCTTTTTTTTTTAAACAATACAGGGTTTGTTTGTTTGTTTTTTACACTTATCATGCCATGAATTCATAGGGAATGAATGGGTTTTAGCAGTTCAGGCTCCTTTCCATTGGTTCTCATAAAGTGGAGCAGGCTGAAGTTTCAGTTAAACCCAAATACCTTTCTCTTTGGCTTCCTTCTTTTTTCTGATCATGTTCTTTCACATGTTTCAGGAAGCTATCTCAGTTCTTAGAGTGTTTAATATGCTCAATATGTACATTAATTCTCTTGGCAAGAATCTTGCGCTTAATTTGTTTGTTACAACAATGCCCACTACATGCTGGGTGACACTGTAGACTCCTCTAGTTTTTGCTATGGTAACATTTGTGGGGCCTTCCCTTGATGTCTACAATATTACCTTTCTAGTAGATTTGCATGTATGTGGCCAAAGGAAGAACTCCATGTTTCCTAAAAAGTCTAGAGAACATATAGCCTCTCCTCTTTCCCTTTGTGTTACTCATTTTGGCTAATTACTGGAAGATGGTGGTTCCAGCTGGAAGGCCAAAGACGTGTTCTGATTCTATAGCTCAAGACCAGGTCCTGGACAGATTCAGATTAAGGGTTAAGGTAATAGGAGTCACCATCTACCTGCTGTGCATAAGAGAGGCCGCCCATGGTATTCTGCGCCCGGCCCTGCATGGTCATCGGGTACCGCTGTGGGGTCTGGGTCCCATATGGCTGCCCTGGGTACCCATGTCCTTGCTGCGGTCCTGACGGAGGTCCCTGTTGTTGTGAGTATGGGTTAGTTCCACCATATGGCTGAGGTCTCATCTTGCCCATCTGATCCATTGGACTGGATGGCTACAAAATAAAGAACATTTCATTAACCTGAAGCTTTCATGGCCTCTGGCCAATATGAACACAAACCAAACACATAGGTCTGCATTCCACATAGAAAAATAATTATGAAAAAATAATGATATAGATCCAGTAACCCTTGGGCAAGTCATTTAACCTTTCTCAGAACCTTGAATTATAATATATGAAATGAAAATACCCCAGTCTGTGACAGCATCTTATAAGTTATATGCTACTGCTTTGTAAGTGTGGTATTATTACTTGATATCCAAGGGACAGCCCAAGTGTGGAGCATGAATATATGTACTCTATGGTGAAGACAACCAGAACAAAAGCCCTGCAATTGAGAGAGAATAGTGCTGCTATATTCTGCCATGATCTTTTTCAACACCAAAACTGATGCTTGGGAATTCGAATACACAAGCATCTACACATTTCTGTTCTTTAAACAGTGATATATTTTTTCCTTGCATATCTGTAACCTGTTTGTACTATGGCACAACACTTAAATTTATGCTTTCTTTCAAATGAGTAACATGGTTAAGTTACAGTTAAGAGAACTGTTACTTTGAATTTACAGCCTTGTGCATCTTATCTGAAAAGTTCATCTCCTTTAATCTTCAAGAGTTTGAGGGTATAAGGAGGATAGAACTTTTTTCTCTTCAAAGAACAAGACATGAAGATATAGCACAGCACCAATAATGAAAGCGCAAAGTTCAAGTCACAGGTGTCTGGCTACAAACATAGTTTTCTCTCAGCCCATTGTGGGGCAACAGGTTCAATCAGCTCATTCACTTCCTGACATAATCCTTTTGGAGCTATAGAGGACAGAGCCCCTTTCCCCTGCCAGAGACGCCTACCTATATCTACTGGTGGTGTGGAGGGGAAACTTTGTAAAGTTTCCCTAAGCACCTTACAAATAGATACACCCAGGTTGGAGATGTAAACTTGGGCCTGACATAAAACTTGAAAATTAAATCTTGCCCAGCCGGTGTGGCTTAGTGGTTGAGCATTGACCTATGAACCAGGAGGTCACAGTTCAATTCCCAGTCGGGGCACCCGGGTTTCAGTGTGGGGCATACAGGAGGCAGCCAATCAATAGTTTCTCTCACCATTGATGTTTCTTTCTCCCTCTCCCTTCCTCCCTGAAATCAATAAAAATATATTAAAAAAGAACAGAAAACTAAATCTTAAAATTTGGAGTGAGGAATATAGCTATCACCTGGACGGCTTAATAAACTACACACCGCTGGATCCCACCCCCAGAGCCTCTAATTATGTAGGTTCATGGCAGGCTTAGGATATGCATTTGTTAACAGTTCCCAAGTGATGCTGATGCTGCTGGTCAAGGGACCACTTTAAGAACCACAGGTCTATGCCGAAACCGGTTTTGCTCAGTGGATAGAGCGTCGGCCTGCAGACTGAGGGGTCCCAGGTTCGATTCCGGTCAGGGGCACGTACGTTGGTTGTGGGCACATCCCCAGTGGGGGGCGTGCAGGAGGCAGCTGATCGATGTTTCTTTCTCATCGATGTTTCTAACTCTCTATCTCTCTCCCTTCCTCTCTGTAAAAAATCAATAAAATATATTTAAAAAAAAAAAAAAAAGAACCACAGGTCTAGCCCGGGTTGATGTGGCTCAGTTGGTTGGGTGTCAGTCCCTTACAAATAAAGGTTGCAGGTTCGATTCCCAGTTAGGGGCATGCAGAAGACAGCCAATCAATGTTTTGCTCTCACATCATGTTCCTCTCTCTCTCTCTAATAATCAATAAAAAAAATTTTTTTTAAGAAAAAGAACCACAGGTCTAGATTATATGTAGGGTCCCTTCTAGTTCTGTTATTCTATAATTAATAAATTACAATTTAAGGTAAGACCTTAAAAAATAACAACAAAAACCCCTCCAAAGTAAGGGGGGGGGGGCAACTCTGGTCGGTGTTGTTCAGTGATTAGAGTGTTGGCCCTAGCAATGCAGGGTTGCAGGCTCGATTCCAGGTCAAGGGCACGTACCTGGATTGCAGGTTTGATTCCTAGCCCTTGTCGGTAAGTGCGGGAGGCAACCAATCAATGTGTCCCTCTCACATCCATGTTCCTCTCTTCCTCCCTCCCTTTCACTATCTCAAAAAAGCAATGGAAAAAATATCCTTGGTGGGGATTAACACATACACATAAAAAAGGGGAGGGGCATTTAAACAATTGGTTCTCTGTACATGTCTTTGGGAGTGGGGACAGAGTACACCTAAGTGTTTAAGTCAAGCTGTCATGAAAATAGGTAAGACAAAAAGCCACAGGGACTATTCTTCTAAATACCAAGAGGAAAACAGTGAAGTTCTCTCTTAGGCTGCAGCTGAAATCTCAGCTAAAAAGATAACAGTGATGACAGGAGTAGACTCATCTAAACTACAATCATAGTAAAACCATGTCCCAAGTCACTGCTACATGTCATTATTAAAGTGTTGTTTCCAACATAACTAAAACAATTTTGCCAAATCCTGCCTCTGTATCAGAAGCTCCAATAATGTTCCCTATCATAATTTTGGAGCTATATGGATTTTTTGGGGATTCTTTAGGAAGTTCAAACTTAACTACAACTTGACTAGTAAGTAATGAACAGCATGTGGTCTTCATTAGTACACCTGGAACCAAAACATCACCATTCTCTCCTGTAAAGAGCTCAGGGGATTACACAGCCGTATCATACACACACAACAAGATCCTCATCTCTTCCCTCACTGCAGCTGCTGTCCTTGTGGCCCCCAGGGAAGACTGCATTTGCTGAACAGAGACAAGCCCACTCCGGGTATCTCTGCCAGTCCAGGTCTCCCCACAACACTTGAGAGGCAGTCATTATTATGGTTACTATGGAGCTTCTAGAGCAGTAGCTATTAACCAGGGCTACAGATGGGAATTTTCTGTGAAGCTTTACAAATGCCTGGGCCTCTCCATAGAGATTCCAATTTAGTGGGTCTACAAGGGCTTGGGCTCCCCCTACCCCTACCCCTAAAGATCCTTGGATGATTGTATACTATCTGAGAACTAGTGATCTAGAGAAACACTACTCAATAAATTTTTCTGGGATGTGTGACTATTAAGTACTTAAAATATAGCTAGTGCGACTGAGGAACTAAATTATTTTATTTACTTTTAATTAAATTCAAATAACCATATATGCAGCTAGTGGCTATTATACTGGACCTAGAGCAATGCTCACAAATCATTTTCATCTCTCCTTGCTTCACAACAGCTCCATACTTCCTATCTACATCCTGTAAGTATCGCATGGTAAGAGCAAAGAGTGTAATAAATCCATAGACATGAGTTCAGATCCTAACTCTATCACTGTCTGACCTTGAACACATCAGTCTTTCATCTAATTATCCTGGCTGGTAGCTCAGTTAGTTGGAGCGTTGTCTGGTACACCAAAGAGGTTGCAGGTTCGATTCCTGGTCAGGGCACATACCTAGGTTTCGGGTTCAATCCCTGGTCAGAGTGTACAGGAGGCACTGATCAAACAATTGGTGTTTTTCACATCAATGTTTTTCTCTCTCTCTTAAATCAATTTTAAAAAATAAAGAAGCCACATCCTCGGATACAGATTAAAAATTATAATGATGGTAAATAGTGCACTTCTGTGTGACTCTAAAGCCCTCCACAGCATGCCCCAGTTCTACACATTTTTTTAGTCTCACACCAAAGTCCCCCACATAGCGGAGCATGCCCAGCTCTATGCAATGGTACCCTCCTGCCCTGCCCTCCTTTCCATGACGGCTTCCACTAGCAGAACCCAACCCTTCAACAGGAAGGCCCTTCCTACTTCTTCAACACACTCTGATCTCTCACATTTCTAAATTGCCTATTGTAGATTCAGTTAGAATTGTAAGGTTTATCACTTAGTTGTCCAGCTAACTGACTGAATCTCTCAAGACTAAGTTCTAGAAAGCCAGAAATCAGACCTTTTATTTTCAAAGACCCCACCTGCAGAGCTAGGGCTCAGTAACTTCAATGTGCCAGGCTGCCCCACTGCAAGAAGTGGGTAGGAGATACTTTGGTGAGAAAGCCCAGATCAAACCATCTACCCATAGGGCCAGGGGCACTCCCTAAACCAGGATATGACTTTGAGGGTAGAAAAAAAGTGAATAGCACTGAAATAGGTGAGGGTGGAATAAACAGCCAAGGGAGGACAAGCACACTTTTAGGAAGAATCTCATGTACCATCTTATACCAGAAAGGTCTCAAACTATACAGGTATCCCCCAATATCCTGCTTGAAAACAAAAGGCTAAAGAAAGGCAAGTTACCTTTTCTTCTCTCACAGGGGCGCTGTACTCCCCACAGAGGATAGCTACTTACCTGGGGGTTCGTTAATAAAAGGTTTAAGGGTTCTTTCATCATTTTTAGGAAATCTTTGCAGACTAAAAATACAAATCAAAGAAATTCTTATTCTAAAAATAAAATTTAGACATTTCCCTTCCCTGGACATCAGATTTCTGACCCCCTCCCTTCACCAAAGTGTTATAATCAACAGAAAATGCAACTTAGCGCCCTGGCTGGGTATATCAGTTGATTTACACTTTGTCCTGATAAGCCAAGGATGATCCCCAGTCAGGGCACATACAAGAATCAAACAATGAATGCATAAATAAGTAGAATTACAAATTGACCTCTCTCTCTCTCTCTCTCAAATCAAAATAAAATATAAAGAATATGCCACTTAGCAAATTAAAATATATCCAGCTCTAACCATCAGATAACTCTGTTCTCAAGTCAAAGTTAAACATCTGCTCATATCAGAAGGGAAAGTGGGCAGGGACCTAACTCACACTTCTGATATTTAAAACCATTGTAAAAGTTGTGATTTGCAGTTATAGATGAAATGCCATCTTCCAATCTCTCAAAACAAAGATGGGGCCTTAAATCTTTACTAATCATTTATTCTATAGTAGCAATTTCAGACCAGAAAAATCCCTACTACATGCAAGCTAGAAAAGCCAGTATCAGCAGTCTGCAGGCACCAAGTAAAAGGCAATGGAAGGGAAACACCAAACCCTGGCTGCAAAGAGCAAGAGATTGCTCCCTGGGAAAGACGGAGAGGAAATCCTTTCAATGGGAAACCACAGGAGTAGATTACTGTGATTACACTTCAAAAGCAAAAGCTCTGCCATAAAGACACATAATTGAGAAGAAAATGCTGCCCCCTAGGTCAGTGAAGTCAGGCCCCCTGCTATATACCCTATTGCATTCATAAAAAATAAAAATAAAAATAAAAGGGGGGGAAAGAGCCGTAAGAACCCCCCGCCCCATCTCCATCTACCACTTATCTCTTTCCAGATCACTGGCTGTGTTACAAACTGCCTGCCAAATAAAATGCATCAAAAGATGCAGTTTAGGGGCATCAAAGGCAAGGATGCTTAGCAGGCTGGTCCCTCTGAATATATTAAGAACAAACAAAACAGCCTGCAGACTAACCACTGCGTAGAGAATTCCCCAGTTCCAAGCAAATGGAATTACAACCCCTCCAGACCAGTGGGCTAATGGAATCCCTTACTTCTTATTGCCCCAAGGAAAGCCATAATGACCCACAGGAGTTGGTGAGATATAACAGACTAGACTTCAAATTCTCCAACCTCTGACCATGACTGAGAAGAGAGCCAAGAAGACAGTAGCAGAAACCACCAAAATGCACCACACCAAGTGGCAGTGCATTAGAAAAAGAGAAACTTCTTAATTTTCTTGAAATAAAAGTCCAACTGAAGAAAGCTCCAGACCTAAGTTCCAACCCAAAGAAGCAGAAAGGAAATGAACAGGCAGTAACCCTATGGATCCAGATTTGGACTGGCAAGAATATTGAAAAGAGGAATGGACCTGGGTTGCCAAAAAGTGTCCATCAGAAAGAAGTCTTGACTACCATTGGTTCTGTCTCCCTAAATGCCATTAGTTGGGGCCAGTATAAACCAAGAGCCCTAATCTTGGATTTGGGACAATTACATATTACTTCTTACTCCTTGTGCTTTCAATTTATTCCTGGCTAGATTTGTTGTATGACTTTTAATAATAACAATTTTAAAAAGCATCCCTGGCTCTTTAATCGAAAGAACCCCCTAATTGATTCCCACAGTAATTAACCTGCATTTTACCTCAGAGAGCGGTAGTTAAGGAAGTCGGCACTGCTATTTATAACTCATCTCAAATTGAGGGCAGACTGCCTAAAATCTAACACATCCCAGCTGTACTCCTGTTTGAACTGGGGCCAAGGGAATTTTTTAAAGCAATCTTGGCACCGAATGAATGACACCAACAGTATGAGAGCACGAGCGGTTGTGTTGTGGTGACGTAGCACTGGAGGTGGAATGGGAGGGGGCCAGTGTACTGTGATCCCTCTCGTGCAGGCCTGCAGCTTGCCGAGTCCCAGTACAGTAAGCTGGGAACCGCCCACTGAGAGCCAAACACAGGAAAAGGCTTTTCCTGTGGAACGCCTTGAAGTGAGAAACACATGGCTAATCTGCATAAACGCGAAGCCACACCGCCCCTGCCAGGAAGGTTAGTGCTCGTAATCTCTGGCCATGAAGCTGGCTGCCTGAGAGGACTTGGACTGGCGCCTGATAACCCAGAAAGAGCTGAGAGAACAGATGGGTGAGGACCCCAGCAGAAAACAGCCCCAGGTCACGTGACTCGCCACATGGCCCTGCCAGCACAAACTATTGTCTGGCTGCGGAGCTCCCATACAAAGACACTGGGCCCCAGCTTCCTGTGATTACAGGGACAGGCAGCAGCTGTTGATTCAGTTCCCTTATTGGACCCTCCCATGTTGAGGTGCATTCCAGGCACGGACAAATATAAAAGTTAAGGCCTCACCCAACTAACGTGCTAGTACCACGTGGCTCTACTCAAGATCTTAGAATGGACAGAACAGAATTCCATACAAGAACCACACTTTATACCCTGATACACGAGTTGACCAGTGTAAATCATTCTCATTTCGTCTCCCCACTCCCAGAAATCTGTAGCCAATGTCTCCTCATCCAGTCTTTTCTCACTCCTCCAGTATTTCATGGCTCTGAAGACTGATCTAGGACTCCTACCCCAATTGAGGATAAGCTGCTTGTTTAGTTCTAGCCCCGGACCCAGCTTCCTAAAATAAGGAGACTCCCTTCCTTTTGCTTTGCATTTAAGCTGACATGTTTCCCCACCTAGGACAATAAGAAATTCTTAATCTTCTATTTTGGCCTCACTAGAGATATCATTAAAGATTTCCTGAAATTAAATTGATATTAAAATAAAAATCTCTCATCAGATATACACCACCAGACCCAGGAAATCAAACCCACTCAGACGAGGATTCTTATTCATAACAGGAGAATCACCGCCCCCCCCCCCCCCCCCAAGTTTTCTCCTTCACAAGAGATAAAAAACAATTATTTCATTCTAGTTGGGAAACCTTTATTCTGCCAAGGACCATTTGGATATTTATAACACCATTCGCTTAATATAATTCACTTAATATAAATTTATGTTGCTATGAAAAAAGCTCCTATATTTATTGAATTCTGAGTCCTGCCTGTGGTTGCCTTGACAGGATCAGACCAAATGATTTCTTTAGGCCTTATACGGCTCCCGGGCCAGACGTTCCCAGTCTAAATAAACTAATCATCTGCTTATGGTGAGGGAGATATCACCAACTAGTTTGCAACTACCACATCAAAGAGACAGATTTTTAAAAAATTCTTTCAGCCCTGGCCAGTGTGGCTCAGTTGGTTAGGTGATGTCCCATGCACCGAAAGGTTGCTGTCTGATTCTGGCATATGCCCAGGTTGTAGGCTTGATCCCCAGTTGGGGTCTTGCAAGGAGGCAGCCAATCAACCACACCAATGTTTCTCTCTCTGTCTCCCTTCCTCTGATATTTCCTTCCCCTCCCTCCCTCCCTCCCTCCCTCCCTCCCTCCCTCCCTCCCTCCCTCCCTCCCTCCCTCCCTCCCTCTCTCTTTCTCGATCTCACCTCTCACAAATATTTTTTAAAATAAAAAAGCTTCTGTCCTGGACAGTTTGGCTCCGTGGATAGAGCGTTGGCCTGTGGACTGAGGGGTCCCGAGTTCGATTCCAGTCAAGGGCACATGTCAGGATTTCGGGCTCGATCCCCAGTAGGGGACGTGCAGGAGGCAGCCGATCCATGATTCTCTCTCATCATTGATGTTTCCATCTCATTCTCCCTCTCCCTTCCTCTCTGAAATCAATAAAAAAATATATAAAAATAATAAAGCTTCATAAGTGTCCAAGTTGACTATAAATAAAAAATTCAAAGTTAATGAAAAGTTCTAGCTACCCCATTCTGCTTACAAAAATGATTCTACAAGGTTAGAGCACATTCTTCCCTTTATAGACTAAGTAAGAGCCAATTTCAAAGACATCACCCAAAGCACCAGCCTGACCAAACTCCTTAGGAGGGGCTGTATGTAACCAGACATCAGACTCAGGACCTTTCAACCCCGACTCTGCCTCTAAAGTAACAGAGAACAAGACAAGAAGCCTGGCTCTCTCCCAGGCTCAGAGATATTTAAGTCACTGTGCTCCATCCTTCCAGACCAGAATATCTAAGAAAACTCACCAAGGGTAGAAAAGAGAAACCAAAGGGGTAAGAGTAATTGAATCACCTAGCAAAACTCAGATCATGAGAGCCAACTGTAATAACCACCTCACAGCTGTCCACCCAAAAGAGGCATGTGAGAAAACCACAACCAGGTGGTAGTCCCCCATCCTTGGGTTCCAAAGAGAACCCTTCAAATAAAACAGTTAAGAGTACCAAACTAATGAATTCCCCAACCAATGACAGAGTCCTTCTCCTCATCCAGAACACTTTCATTAGCCACCTTTCAACAGTGAAAACGCTCTTTCAAAAATGAAGATAACTTTAAATTTATCGTCTAAAGTTTTACATAATTCTCCTTTTCCCCCATTAACCCCCCCCCCCCCCGCAGCCATTCCCACCCCGTGCAAGTCCCTACCGCCCCAATGTCTATGTCTACTGGTTATGCTAATCTGCATGCATACAAGTCCTTTGGTTGCTCTCTAACCCTCCCTCCCCTACCATTTGTCTCTGGATCTATTCTTGTTCATCAAATTATGTTGATCATTATATCCCAAACATGAGTGAGATCATGTGATATTTATCTTTCTCCAACTGGCTTATTTCGCTTAGCATAATTCTCTCCAGTTCCATCCATGCTGTTGCAAATGGTAAAAGTTCCTTCTTTTTTATAGCTGCATAGTATTCCATTGTGTAGATGTACCACAGTTTAATCCACTCATCTGCTGATGGGCACTTGGGTTGTTTCCAAATCTTAGCTATTGTAAATTGTGCTGCTATGAACATAGGGGTACATATATCCTTTCGGATTGGTGTTTCTGGTTTCTTGGGATATAGTCCCAGAAGTGGGATTACTGGGTCAAATGGGAGTTCCATTCTCAACTTTTTGAGGAAACTCCATACTGTCTTCCACAGTGGCTGCACCAGTCTGCATTCCCACCAGCAGTGCAGGAGGGTTCCTTTTTCTCCACATCCTCACCAGCACTTGTCGTTTGTTGATTTGTAAAATAATTTTTTTAAAGACCAAACTTAGCTAACCAATATCTCCTAATTTCCAACAAATTACAAAAGCCTCTAAGGAAATCACACAAATAGAGAAAAAAAATTCCTTTAGGTACTTCTTAAAACCAGGGTTATAAAAATAGTAAGGCCCCTGGGCCCCTGGATCCGGGTGAGCCTGGGTCCCGGGTCCGGGCGAGGCCCTGGGCCCCTGGATCCGGGTGAGCCTGGGTACCGGGTCCGGGCGAGGCCCTGGGCCCCTGGATCCGGGCGAGCCTGGGTCCCGGGTCCGGGCGAGGCCCTGGGCCCCTGGATCCGGGCGAGCCTGGGTCCCGGGTCCGGGCGAGGCCCTGGGCCCCTGGATCCGGGCGAGCCTGGGTCCCGGGTCCGGGCGAGGCCCTGGGCCCCTGGATCCGGGCGAGCCTGGGTCCCGGGTCCGGGCGAGGCCCTGGGCCCCTGGATCCGGGCGAGCCTGGGTCCCGGGTCCGGGCGAGGCCCTGGGCCCCTGGATCCGGGCGAGCCTGGGTCCCGGGTCCGGGCGAGGCCCTGGGCCCCTGGATCCGGGCGAGCCTGGGTCCCGGGTCCGGGCGAGGCCCTGGGCCCCTGGATCCGGGCGAGCCTGGGTCCCGGGTCCGGGCGAGGCCCTGGGCCCCTGGATCCGGGCGAGCCTGGGCCCCGGGTCCGGGCGAGGCCCTGGGCCCCTGGATCCGGGCGAGCCTGGGCCCCGGGTCCGGGCGAGGCCCTGGGCCCCTGGATCCGGGCGAGCCTGGGCCCCGGGTCCGGGCGAGGCCCTGGGCCCCTGGATCCGGGCGAGCCTGGGCCCCGGGTCCGGGCGAGGCCCTGGGCCCCTGGATCCGGGCGAGCCTGGGCCCCGGGTCCGGGCGAGGCCCTGGGCCCCTGGATCCGGGCGAGCCTGGGCCCCGGGTCCGGGCGAGGCCCTGGGCCCCTGGATCCGGGCGAGCCTGGGCCCCGGGTCCGGGCGAGGCCCTGGGCCCCTGGATCCGGGCGAGCCTGGGCCCCGGGTCCGGGCGAGGCCCTGGGCCCCTGGATCCGGGCGAGCCTGGGCCCCGGGTCCGGGCGAGGCCCTGGGCCCCTGGATCCGGGCGAGCCTGGGCCCCGGGTCCGGGCGAGGCCCTGGGCCCCTGGATCCGGGCGAGCCTGGGCCCCGGGTCCGGGCGAGGCCCTGGGCCCCTGGATCCGGGCGAGCCTGGGCCCCGGGTCCGGGCGAGGCCCTGGGCCCCTGGATCCGGGTGAGCCTGGGCCCCGGGTCCGGGCGAGGCCCTGGGCCCCTGGATCCGGGTGAGCCTGGGCCCCGGGTCCGGGCGAGGCCCTGGGCCCCTGGATCCGGGTGAGCCTGGGCCCCGGGTCCGGGCGAGGCCCTGGGCCCCTGGATCCGGGTGAGCCTGGCCCCCGGGTCCGGGCGAGGCCGTGGGCCCCTGGATCCGGGTGAGCCTGGCCCCGGGTCCGGGTGAGGCCGTGGGCCCCTGGATCCGGGTGAGGCCACGCGACCCTGGGTCTGGGAGAGGCCACGCGCCCCTGGGTCCGGGTGAGGCCATGCGCCCCTGGGTCCGGATGAAGCTGAATCCTGGGTCTGGGCGAGGCTGTGTGCCCCTAGATCCGAGTGAGACTGGATCCCGGGTCCGGGTGAGGCCGTGGGACCCTGGATCCGGGTGAAGCCGTGCCCCTGGATCCGGCCGAGACCAAACCAGAGGGAGTCGGACCTGCATTACCACCATTTGTCCACCATCCAGAGCTGAGGGGTCAGTGCCGACATGTACTCATAAGGAACTGGTGGACATTGATATTGGGTCTCAAAAGAACTGTTGGACCAGAAAGAAACTCACTACAGACTGATTCATTTGCCTGTCAGCATAACTATTATTGCTCGTCGCACATTCAATTCTTATAAGTATATCTCTAGTGACACATGATTTCGCTCATCTAGGGGAAATGATGAACAACATAGACTGATGAACAAGACCAGAACCAGAAACAAGGAGGCATCGATCGGACTATCGGGCCTCAGAGGGAGGATGGGGAGGGTGGGGGGAGGGGGGAGAGATCAACCAAAGGTCTTGTGTGCATGCATATGAGCCTAACCAATGCTTAAGTTCAACAGAGGGTTGGGGCATCCATGGGGAGGGGGGTGGGATGGGAATGGGGGGATGAGGACAAATATATGACACCTTAATCAATAAAGAAATTAAAAAAAAAAAAAATAGTAAGGCCCCAAGAAAGATAATCAAACAGGAACTGAAATACCATTTGATAAAATTAAACATCTTCTTCTATACAACTTTTTAATCTCAAGAATAAGGCAGAAGTACATCATGGTGGAAAGAGTACTAGACTGAGAGAACACCTGAATTCCAATTCCAGTTCTCTGACCACCCCTCACCCCCACCCCCACAGGAGGAACTAACCAGGTTTTACCTTAACTTTCTCAGCTATATAATTGAACCCTGCCCTACAGATTCTGAATCAGCAACTCTAGGATGGGGCAAGGAATTTACTCAGGCAATTCTCATGTTCAGTCTGAGAACATTTGGGCTACATGGCCTTCCCTCCAAAGCTCCTCCCATCTCCAGCACAGAGTGATTCTAGAACACAGATGCACATTCAGTTTCCTTAGCCAAACAATGGTATGTCTGAAGAGCGTAGTGTATGGCCAAGAGAAAAACCAGGAATGCACCTCAGATTCCCAAATAAACAGCATTCTCAGTCAAAGCCAAGCTTTCCCAAATTCCTATACCTAGTACCTGATAATCTTCTTCACCTAAGCATATATCACCGACATATTATATGCTGTATTTATTTATCCTGTTCACTGTATCCTAGACTAGAATATAAGCTCCAGGAAAGTAGAAAGTTGTGTGTAAAACAAACTTCCCTACTTTAAAAGTTGAAAAGGAAAAGGGACTATGGAAGAGATGGTGTAATTCTAGAGCCCTTACAAGTCCTGAAAAAATGCTTTGGATCTACATGGCCAGTCTCTAGGCAGTGGTTAAGAGCTCTGCCCTTGCAATGCCTTCAATTTCTCTGTCCCTCAGTTTCCACCTCAATAGAAAAGATAATAGCAGTAGTACCTTCAGGGTTGAATGAAATGTTTTCATACAGTAAAACAAAACAAAAAAACAACAACACTGTTTCCTCAATCCAGCTGGACATGCTCTGGCTTCAGAACTTTTGTATTAACTAATCCTTCCACCTGGAATACTTTCTTCTCCCAGTTTTTAGTACAGCTCACCCTTTGTATCAAGCACTTCAATTTGGCCCTCCCTGGTGAACCCATTAAAATTTCAGTCCTGCCCACTTCTATACCTGGTCTCTGATAAACTTTTTCTCCTGAGCATGTATCACTAGCATACTATATGGTTTACTTATTTATCTTATTTAATGTCAATATCCTAGTCTAGAATATATAAGCCTCAAGAGATAGGTATGTGTCTGTGTGTTTGACTGCTTTATCTTCCAGCACCCCAAATGTTAGCTATTATTATCCTACACAAGTCCCAAATTTCTAGCAATAAAACTCAGAAACCACAACAGTTAAGGTCCGGTCCCATATATTCAAGATCAGAAACTCAGAGGGGTCAATAAGAGGTTGATTAGCAATCAAGTAAGTTAAAGTTATGCTCTTTAAGAGAGAAAGCACAAGCTTCGACAACTCTGAGCAAGTCACTTCATTCCTTGGCATCAGAACCATCTGTAAAATGGGAATTTAAAAACAGTCTAAGAAAGATATGAGGCAGTTCAAATGGTAAGTATGCAAAATGCTTTTTACAGTACCAATTTATAACAGACGTTACTTCCCTCTCTCCACCCTCATTAGGAGAAAAAGCAGAATGGGATTGAAAGCAGTTTTAAAACGCCTACTTAAAAAACAAGAACACACAAGTTAGATACCAAAAGGGTTGACCAGCCCAATTCTCAAGCTCTACCTACTTTTCAATCTGTTCTCCCAAAGGAATTTGTTCAATAGTTCTTCTAAGAATTCTGGCAGTAAATCCCAATAGTTTTCAACCAGGGCAATACTAACCCCTCAGGAAGTGTTTGGAAATAAGAAAGGTGCCTCTTTTGGTTATCATACTCACATTGTGGTGTTACTAGCATTTATTACCTGGGGAGCAGGATGTCAAATGTCCTGCAATGCACTGCCACACAAAGAAGAACCTTGCTAAGAAACAATGGATGGTATCTAGCTTATCTATCTCCCCACTTAATGGACTTAAGACCAGTCTCAGATGAAGAATGTCCTATAACATTTTACCTTGGAGCAGTTAAAGGAAATAAATGACCAGTACCCATCCCAAGAGTCTAGCAGTACAAAGTCACCCACTAGCCAATAAAAATTTACTTAAAAAAATAATTGGAAGATAATATATTTTTTATAGAATTTTTTCAGAGAGAGAGAAACATTGATTTGTTGTTCCACTTATTGATGCATTCATTGGTTGCTTCTTATATGTATGTGCCCTGACCAGGGATCAAACCCACAACCTTGGCGCATAGGTGTGAGCTGCCTGTCCAGGGTGGAAGATAATTTATTGAAGGTGGTACTTCTCAGGTGCATTTATTACAATTATAGTTATTTGTGTTTATTTCTCCCACTAGGAAGTACTCTATCGGAGACAGGAATTATGAAGCCTATAGTGTTCACAACACATTATAGAAGCTCAATACGTATTTGTTGCATTATTATCAGCAACTGACATATAGTTGGTAGGTACCCACAGGTTTTTAAAAAAGTTTTGCTGTAAGACTTCTGACATTAACAAGTTCCAAGTATGGTATACTTTAAATCAGACAACATTTGAGCAACAGGATTAGGCAACTGAGAATTGGGGAATATGACCTAAGTCTAGGAAATCTTGATGGTATGCAAGAAAGATGTTTGTATATTGCATCCAGTACATGCTCATTAAAAAATAATGTACAGACCTTGTTACTACATGAAGTGGTATGGGTTGACACCAGAAAAGGCTACTTCCTCCTACAAACCATCCTTTGGTGCTTCAACTAGGGAGAGGACCTTACTGTGAATAGACCACAAGCCCAAACGAATAGGACAATTTTTAAAGACATTTTCTGCCTTGTTAATTTGTCATTAAGTGATATGGTACACTTAATACATGTAGAGGCAAGGGTCCATGTAACCTTACAGAGCTTCACCCAGCAGAGTGTAATACCAACTTTTCAATAAAGACAATACTTCTAAATCATACCTAATTCTTCTAATCTAGTTTCTAAAATATTCTTCTCTCTCTTTCCTATTAAACTGCTTTGTAGACACAGCACAAAAACAAAAAAAGGCTAGGCAAACACTGCTCATAAAGCCACAAAACTTTAAGCCTCATTTGCTTTCTCTTTAAAAAGCTCTCATTTCCCCATTCCGTTTATTTTATCTATAACTCCAAACTTGGACTTGTCTTGCAGTGGTTATATAAAAGATCCTAAATTTCTCTTAAGTGCACAGTTCTACATATGCCAGTTTTTTTCTTCTATATTAAAAAAGTATCTATGACACATCACTGAGCTGTAGGAACTTGATTTATATGCAGTTAGGTATTCCATTTATCATGCATTGATTGATTGCATCAATCCAATCAAGTCCTGTCTTTTGATAAAGACCCTGAGAAGCAGCAATGCTGCCACTGTGTTTATTTCATTAATTCCTAGGGCTGCCTTGGACCACTTTCCAAAAATGCCAATCTTTCACCTGATCCCCCTAAGTCGACTCTGAACTATAACAGGCACTATTACGTAAGTTAAAGAATGGCCCAGGGCACAGCCAACCTTATTAGGATTATAGGTGCCCTTATATCCTCAGGCTTTTTTTAAGGTCAACAATACCCTGAAAAGCTAGAGTCCTGTAAAATTTTCCAGTTCTTTTTAAAGCTCCAAAAGTACAGTGGTACCAACCTTCTCTGTACCACTGTCCACACAAATGTGTATCGGAGATCCTGGCTTCATCATTTATACCAGAAACACATGGGACCAGACCAAAGTTACCAGCTGTCTTTTCTGAAGCTTTTTTGTCTCTCCTCTTTATTTGCTATCTCTGGCCAATATAATCAAATTGGGATGGATACTTGGCATGCTAACCTATGGAAATGTAGCTAAAATGTACTCCTACCCCCACCCACTCCACCCCCACGTCTGTTTTGGCTCATATACTCTTTTGAGCTTGTCCTATGCAAGGCACACAGAATTTCACTTTGGTGAATGTGTCTGGGTGGGTGAACCCAGCTATCTAATCTCATTTTATTTTAACCCAAAATACCATAATGAGACCACATATTGGTCACTTGAGGTTTTATGTAGGGGTTTTAAAGATGTCAATTCAAAGCTACACTAGGAAAGCAAAGGATTCAACTCACAGATTAGAAAAACAAGAATGTTACAAATCTGTCCCGAGCCAACAGGACCCTCAAAACAAATTAAGGGGGGCTAAGAAACGGTCTTCAGACCAAAGACAATAAAGTGGGAAAAGAGAAAAGTAGAGATCATTAGGAAACTTCTGTTTAATATTGAATTAGACAAAGGCACTTCTTTCTGCCTCTGGTTAGCCAGGCCAGTCCAACAGAGGTAAGCAGAATCAGGGATCTTCACTGAATGATGTTGATCTGAAAGTGGTATAAATTGCACCTGGAGTATTTGTCTGTACATACAAGTACCAAATCACAATCAAACTGTCAGCATACTGTCTCCTGGAAGCCTCTGTCTTCCTCATAGCTAGGACAGGGTGATCACAGCTTCACTTCTCAGGCAGGAGGGAAAGAGGTCTGGTACAAGGAAATACATTTTTAATGGGAAGGATACAGAAACCACATCAGGTTTTCAGAAAACCCAGGTGAACTGGAAAACTGGTTCTCCTCTTGGTCTTTGTATTGTTAATATTTATTGTCTCACCATTTCTGTAACTTCCATTCCTGTGCCAAGCACAATCCTTATTTAAGTCACACAACTGGAGACAGCTCATGGCTCAAATGTTCACGCCTCAGAGACACCTCATCCACTTCAGAGATGGGATGACTTATCAGGAGTCTACTTAGAGGATTTATTTGCTAGGACTTCACAATGAACTCAAAGAAAGGAATCACAGCAAAACTCAGGGTGACCACTGGAGATTGAGGGGTGAGAGAGGCCTAGTGAGAGATCCCCAAATCCCCAAAGGCCCTGTTCTCAGATCAGTTGGCCATTATCACAAGCAGAAGAGATATTGTAGCATTTAAATAATGCTACAATACTGGCCTTTGAGTAGCATTTTTCAAGAATCACTTTCTTAGGCAACTGATCATACTTGGAGAATACCCTAAGTAATCACCCTAAAATGATCTCCATCTTCATCAAACAACCAGGAACACAGATCCAGATTATCTTCATGCTATCACCAAACAGCTAAGAGAAAGAGATAAAATGGAAGGCAGGGAGTCCCCAAGTCCAATAAATAAACAGACATGTTTTGTCATTAGTTGATCATTATTGCATAGTAGATACATCTTAAAAGTAGTTTCTTGCCCTAGCTGGTTTGGCTCGGTGGATAGAGCATCAACCTGCAGACTGAAGGGTCCCGGGCTCGATTCCAGTCAAGGGCACATGCCCAGGTTACGGGCTCGATCCCCAGTGTCAGGCGTGCAGGAGGCAGCCGATCAATGATTCTCTCTCATCATTGATGTTTCTATCTCTCTCTCCCTCGCCCTTCCTCTCTGAAATAAATAAAAATACATTTTTTAAAAAGTATTTTCTGCCGAAACCGGTGTGGCTCCGTGGATGGAGCGTCAGCCTGCGGACTGAAGGGTCCCGGGTTCGATTCCGGTCAAGGGCATGTACCTTGGTTGCGGGCACATCCCCAGTGGGGGGCGTGCAGGAGGCAGCTGATCAATGTTTCTCTCTCATCGATGATTCTAACTCTCTATCCCTCTTCCTTCCTCTCTGTGGAAAATCAATAAAGTATATTTTCGAAAAAAAAAAAAAAAAGTATTTTCTTTCTCCTCCAACTTCAAGCATGTTTAACCTTTCCTCCATTCAATAATACTTTGACATCATGGAAGGGAAAGGTACATATGAAACTTTAGCCTATGATATAATTTCAAAGAAGCCCCTGAGGTAATTTGGATATACTCTGTAGCCTAGTTAACACAAATGCATAAACCTAGTAGTACACAAACTTGAGCATGCATCACAATTGTTTAGGTGGCTTGTTAAAACACACTGGTGCCCAGCCAGAGTGGCTCCTGAGTGTTGTCCTGTGCACTGAAAGGTTGCCCGTTCAGTCCAGGGTCAGGGTACATGTTGCCTGACCAGTTGATGTTTCTCTCTCCCCCCTTATGCTCGGAGCCTAAGCATGTCCTTGGGTGAGGATTTAAAAAATAAAAATTAAATATTCCTTTAGATAGATAGATAGATAGATAGATAGATAGATAAAACACTGGCCAGAGTTTTCTACAGTTTTGGATTTGGTAAGTCTGACTGAATATTTGCATTTCTAAACAGGGCCCAGGTAATGCTGATGCTGATTAGGGACTACACTGAGAACCCCTATACTACTCTAGCTCTCAAACTATAACAGGTGCTTAATAAAAGTTTTTTTTAAAGCATTAATATAATGAACTATAGGAGAGCTTTTAATTTAGTGAAGACCAACAATGTCTTTAACTGCTCAATTCTATCCCACTCTCAAGCAGGGGCCTCTACCAAACATGAGTCATGTTTGATTATTTTTTTAGTTTTTTTTTTTACACTGTTTTTAAAAATATATATTTTTATTGACATCAGAGAGGAAGGAAGAGGGAGAAATAGAAACATCAATGATTAGAGAGAATCATTGATCCACTGCCTCCTGCATGCCCCGTATTGTGGATTGAGCCCGAAACCCGGAACCAAACTGTGACCTCCTGGTTCACAGGTTGATGCTCAACCATTGAGCCATACCAGCTGGGCCGTGTTTTAATTTTATTTGATAATAGTACTTTTACATATCTTGTTTGATATTTACTACAGCTTACAAGGTAGGTAATTGTTTCTCACTATATAACTGAGGATACAGATTCAGAAAAGTTAAGTGACTTGCCTAAAGTCACACAACCTAAGGGAACTTTAAACCTTTAGAGCTGCCGAAACCGGTTTGGCTCAGTGGATAGAGCATCGGCCTTCGGACTGAAAGGTCCTGGGTTCGATTCCGGTCAAGGGCATGTACCTTGGTTGCGGGCACATCCCCAGTGGGGGGTGTGCAGGAGGCAGCTGATCGATGTTTCTAACTCTCTATCCCTCTCCCTTCCTCTCTGTAAAAAATCAATAAAATATATATTTTTTAAAAACCTTTAGAGCTGACTGTGCTATGAAACTTTGTATGTACAGGCACTTAACCTTTATGTATTCACTTTCCCCAAATGAAAAATTAAGACAATAATCCCTGCCTCCCCAGTGAGTGCTCCAAGTTACAGAAAGTAAAATCATCCTGCAAATGTTTTCATAATGCAAGTTACTCTCACTTAGAGCAAAGTGAAGGACTCTATTTTGAACCTGAATCTCATCCCCAACCACACTCCAAGATCCCTCCCAATTCTCACCATTGGGATCACATGGCCATTCCTCAGAACATAAATAAAATCCTAAATGGAAGGGGCATGCGGGACAGAAATCTAGGCATAATGTCAAGTTGTAAAACTAAGGACTTTTCAGTCTTTCAACACATTTAAGAATTCTAGGGTATTGCAAAACTAATGTGCCAATAAGCCTTAGTGCTCAAATTATTTATTTTGGAGAAACAATTTTAGTAGTCTATAGGGTTACAGTTCTGAAAAAATCAGACAAACCTGATTCAAATCCAAACTCTACCTTTTACTAGCTAGCTATTTGCCCTAAGGCAAATTTCTTGATCTATCCTTGCTTGGCCTAGGACAAAGTTGTGGATAAACTACCATAAGAATTGTTCACAAAGTCCTTTATAATATAGTTATCTTTGGCAGCCCAGATTCCTAAACAAGTAAAAAGTTGGAAGTCTGGAAATAAAAAACAGGTTATCCAAATCTGAATTATCAAGAGTTTCACACCCCTGCCCTGGCCAAGTAGCTCAGTTGGTTGAGTGTCATCCTGTGCACCGACAGGTTGCTGGTTCGATTCCTGGTCAGGGCACATGCCCGGGTTGTGGGCTCAATCCCCAGTAGGGGGCATGCAGGGGGCAGCAGACTGATATTTCACTCTCACATCGATGTTTCTTTCCCCCCTCCCCCCTCCCTCTCTCTCTAAAAATCCATTTTTAAAAAATCTTAAAAAAAAAAAAAAAGAGAGAGAGAGAGAGTCCGGCTGGTGTGACTCAATGGTTGAACATCGACCTATGAACCAGGAGATCACAATTCAATTCCCAGTCTGGGTGCCAGGTTACAGGCCAGATCTCCAGAAGGGGGCCTGCCTGGAGGAGGCAGCCAATCAATGATTCTCTCTCATCACTGATGTTTCTCTCTCTCTCTCTCTCCTTCTCCCTCTCTGAAATAATAATTACATATATATATATATATAGTGTGTGTGTGTGTGTATGTGTTTAAAGGAGAGAGATTCATACTCCTAAGCTAATATCGGGCCAACTCATGAACTCTACCACCTTAAGACCAGAACTGAATATTGTCCAAAGGGGAAGAGAGAAAGCCATCTACCATATTTGCCAGAGAAGACAAACAGCAACCAATCCCAGTATTTCTGCTCAAATGACTTGCTCTCTATGGACAACAGCAAGCCGTACTAATGTCTACCCAAGAGGGGAAATCACTGGGCAAGTAGAGCCCAAAGACATATCTGTTTCCTCTAAAAGGAAACACGCAGCATGACATAGCCTTTAATTCTCCACCACGTGGCTGAATTCACTTTTCTTAAAAGTCAAAGTACACCAGGCACAAGTCAGTTCAGAGTAAACAGCTGGACCCAGATGCACTCAGGCCTGGCAAGCAAGTTAAGACCTCAAGGAAAACAAGAGGCAAAATAAAAAATACCAAGCACACAGCAAATGGGTTTTTAAATAACCGTTATCACATCAATCCCTAAACTCTGCTGTTGCCGTTATGCTGGTGGCTAGATCCTAAGGGGGGAGTTCCTTCTAACAGAGATGTCTATAAATAAGCAAGCTGAAAGCTAACAAGTTTAAGAGGGAAAAGCATACAAAAATTTTGGCTGCTGGTGATGAGCCACAGAAAATCATGAATGTACCAGTGCCAAGGGAGGAGGAAGTCTAGTATCTAACACTGAAGCCTCGGGAACCCAGAAGGAATGAAGCTATAAGGAAGCCCAAATGCAAGAGAGGGGGAAAAAAGCACATGGCACATTTCCTCTTCATATGGGTGGCAATTCAAGCAGGGCTCTTGGCCTGCAGAGCACATAGCCCCAGTGCCCAAAGCCCTTTAATATTTCATATCAACATTAACTTCCTGGAGGGCGACAAAAATATGTCCTGGATTACTGGGTGATTTCTAATATGTACCATAACCAACACTAAGTCAACATTTTAGGGATCAAATTTCCTACTCTGCAGCATGTTGGAATGAATTCTTGGCATCAGACTTCTTCCCAATGCAGTACACCCTTAGAAAAGGCAGAAGCCACTGGGAAATAAAGACTCAATTTGTCCCAAGACCATCTTCTAGTATGCACAAATGACTAACAAAAACAAATAAAAGTCCACTCAAATGTCCCTTCACATTAAATAAAAACTAATTCTATCCATTTAAATGGGGGGTTGGGGAGCAACTGCAGAGAATAGTCAAGGCCATTAAGTCAACATTCACTCTAACCTGGATTCCTTTAAAACCTGGGTTTGACTAAGAAATTTATCTCGCCCTGGCTGGATAGTGTCAGCCTGCGAACTGAAGGGTCCTAGGTTCAATTCCGGTCAAGGGCACATGCTTAGGTTGTGGGCTTGATCCATTAGGGGACGTGCAGGAGGCCGCCATCGGTGATTCTCTCTCACCATTGATGTTTCTATCTCTCTTTCCCTCTCCCTTCCTCTCTGAAATCAATAAAGATACATTAAAAAAAAAAAAAAGTTTATCTCAAGCCCCTACACACCTACTGTCTAAGGCAGATGAATCATGGTGCCCAATTCTGAGTTACTGGAAACTCGTTTCTGAAAAATGCCCGAATGATAAGGCAGAAGTTAGAAGAAATATTTCTAAACTAAAATCTGTATTCACGAAATCATATTTCTTTTCTGAAACAGAGTAACCCATCCTTCTCATCCAGGTGGAAGCACTGTAGCTGGCACGGGACACTCCATTCATCCTCAGCTGTTAAGCATCCACTTACAGCCCTTGAAAAGTGCCAGAAGCCATATATGGTCCAATCATACATGGATTAGCAAGTAAGGAGAAACCAAAACCACTATATTTCAGAGGCTCCTATAAGGAATAAGCATGTATTTTGCAGCATTTATGAGCTTCTTGGCCATAGCCAACCTAATTAAAAAAAAAAAAACACATTTAAAAGGCCACTTCGGTGAACAGATGGGCAAACCGCATTTGTGCAGACTTACCTACCCATCAACCCTCAATGTAAGGCTTAACCCAAGCAACTCAGTTCAAGCTCAGCTCCCAGCCCTTCAAAATTAGCAGCAGTCTGAACAGGTACTTCAAGGCTCATTTTAAGAAAGGTCAATTAACTCTGCCAAAAAATAAAAAGTCCTGGCTCTCCAACAAAAATTGAACTAGTCAATGCAGAGTTGTCCAGGGCATACAACTCTGAAGGTGACATGACCTTCCAAACCCAAAATTACTACAACTGAACTGGCCAAGAACTTGGCAGTTTGTACTAAAGGCTGAACATAACCACAGGAACCGCTAAGACCCTGGAACCACTCTCTTTCATGGAATTTTATGGAGTTCAAATTCTCAAAGTCACTGGAATAAGACAACTACCATCTGTGGATGGATGTGAAATTTGGATTTTATAAAGCCCTTGGAACTCAGAGTAGTGTTATGAAAAAGCAAATTAATGTAATTCTCCCCACCTTAAACATTTAACTTCACAAATCACTGTCTCTGAAAAACTGTCCCAGGGTAATATGTCTGATTGCTCCTTATTTTTGGATTCCTTGAGCCAATAGACTTAGTTTGTTCTACCAGGGATACCCATTTATAAAGCCTTACTTTGCAAGTTTTCCAGATGTGTGCACATAAGCATGCTTCCCCAAGAAAACTAAACTCCTCCAAAGCAGAGATTGCTTCTATCTTTTAAGTTCTTCCTTAGTGTCTAATTGGTATGTTCACATAGAGCAATTTCCCATTTAAATCTCCATATTTCCCCAAGTTAGAAATCATGCTCTTAGCAATAAGTCTGACATTCTAATATCCTCATCACCAACACACTGAGAAAGACCTGGGCAACGAATGTCCGTCTCAACCCAAGTTTTTATATTTTGTTTTTAAACAAGCTGATAGCTTTTGGTAAATTAGCTGAACCTAAAAATTATGATCAGGGCCATAACTGTGTTCATACTAGTATTCCCTACTACTACACTAGGTAAAAAAGGCACTTCCAGGACCATGGTTAGAAAACACTTCATGTGAAGAAAACTGGTGTCAAGAGTCACTGGATTAGTTTAAAAAGGGACTTTGAGAAGTAAATCTGGTCATCTCACAAGACTACCAAAGCTGTCTGGCTGGCATGGCTCAGCGGTTGGGCGTAGACCTATGAATCAGGAGGTCATGGTTTGAGTTCCCATTTCAGGTCAGGGCACATGCCGGGTTGCAGGCTTGATCCCTAGTAGGGGGCGTGCAGGAGGCAGCCAATCAATGATTCTCTCTCATCATCAATGTTTCCATCTCTCTCTCCCTCTCCTTTCCTCTCTTGAAATCAATAAAAATATATTTAAAACAGACTACCAGCCCTAGCCGATTTGGTTCAGTGGATAGAGCGTCAGACTGCGGACTGAAGGGTCCCGAGTTCAATTCTGGTCAAGGGCACATGCCCTGGTTGTAGACTCAATAGGGGGCGTGCATAAGGCAGCCAATCAATGATTCTCTCTCATCATTGATGTTTCTATCTTTCTCTCCCTCTCCCTTCCTCTCTGAAATCAATAAAAATATATATTTTTTTAAAAAGACTACCAAAGCTGAGTATACCACAGGCAGGCAACTTAGATACTCTACTTCTAAAATACATCCATAAAAAGTGTTTGATTGAAGGAACCCAGAAATGTTTTTAATCCTGAAATGGCAATTTGGGAAAAAAAAACACAAGACTGAATCTACCCACATAACCCTTCTGGCAGGACTTAGTGAGTCCTCAAACATTTGGACTTTGCACTGACCCAGGAACCTGGGGGCATTAATTTTAATATACATATATAAGTGATACACAGGAGTCCAGTAAAAATTATATAAATAAACCCAGCCCTTGGAATGGACTTATAATCCTGACAGCCATAGCAGAACAGAGACTGAAGACGACGCTGAAGTTGCAATATCTTTTTTCTACTTTCTGGTATTTAAAAAATGCAAACCCAACCCTAAAAACATCTCACCAAACTACAAAACCTTTCTGAAAGAACAAGACTTTAAAACTCAAAGTCTCATAAACCAAGCTTTTGGAACACACTTACTTCACTATTGAAACTTAGGACCTTCCTTCCAAACTCTTATTTGTTTTCACTCTAAAATTGCAATGGTTTTTGAGCAGAGCTCCACATGCCATGAAACTCAGCATGGAGCTAGGGTCATGGAGGCTTCTCTTCCAGGGCAGCATCTTTTAATTTCAAATCTCTTTTATTTTTTAAAATATAATTTTAATTGATTTCAGAGATGAATGGAAAGGTAGGTAGAAACATCAATGACAAGAGAGTCATTGATCAGCTGCCTCCTGCATGCCCCACACTGGGGATCAAACCAGCAACCCGGGCATGTACCCTGATTGGGAATCGATTGGGAATCGAATGGTGACCTCCTGATTCATAGGTCGACACTCAACCATTGAGCCATGCCAGCTAGGCTTAATTTCAAATCTCTTTTAGATCATCTCTCCTCATCTCCATGCTCTCCTCACCCCCCCCCCACCACCTACCCTCTTTCCTATTCTCGTCTTTTTCTCCAATGTTATTTTATTCCACCACACGAGAAGAGACTAGCATTATCTTTGCTTGAAAACTGTTTATTAATTTGCCTGTCAAACATTCTATAGAGTCGTTTACACCTTACTATAGAAACCTCCTGGGTACATATTGACAGCTCAGCAAGTATTTACACAAAGCTCTGAAACATTTGGCTCCTCCAGAGGGGAAGAAGCTGCTGCATCAAGCAGAGAATTATCAAACACCTTTCCTGCTACCTTTTCCCCTCTTTTATAAAGGGAAGTTTCCTTCTAGCACACCTCTAATATGCCTCAATTACACTTCAAAACTTCTAAGCCAGGAGGAGGAAAAAAAAAAAGGAAATTCAGGTGTGGTAAATAAGAGAAAGAACAGCATTTCCAGGACCATTTGCAAACATTACCAACATTATTTAAAAAACCAGGGGCATAAGAAAAGGCAATACACCTATGACATTGACCCTGAGACTCTTAGCTTTTCCTGTTCCAGTCTAAGAAACTTCTGCTCCTCTCTCAGCAAAATTTACAGGGCAAGTTCAGGCACTCAGATTACAACCAACTGCCCAAACCAGACCTAGACCTGCCCAAACACCAGAAAGTCTGGAGAGCTTAATTACCACCCATCCCCACCTTCCTATCCCCCTAAAATAAGCAGTGTTAATGTTGAATTTATGAATATCCATTCCCCACCCCTAACATATCCCAAAAATCCTCTCTTGGGAGATTTTGAAGCAACTGTTTTTCAATTCTTCCTTTAATGAAGTCTGCCTAATTTTTCAATTACTATTTAAAAACCAACAGTCAGGTACTAATGACCACTAGATTAAGTGTCAAGGCAAAGTCTGGTAGGGTTTTTTCTGTAAAGGACCACAGACCACCATTGATTGCACCAAACTAGCTAGCTGTTCAGAACTTGTTTCTGTAAATTCTCAGGAGAAAACAGCCATGAGTTCCTTAAGCCCAGAGTAAAAAAGATGGTCTCAAGACCCCCTACTTCTAAATGTACAGGAAGATGCTACAACCTACAACCTTATAATAAGTCAAATACAGAGGCACAGACAGATGTGTAGAGAGAAGGTCATGCAGTTCTCCAACTTCACCTTACTGATAAAAAAAAAATGAAATAGAAAAGGCAAATGACTTGCCCAAAGTCACACAGCTTAAGCCAGAACTGCATGTGGAACCAAAGCTCCTCTTCCTCCTGAGTCCTGTGCTCTTTATCCCTCACCACTGTGCCACACCACTCAATGTGTATCAGCAATGATAACAACCAATCTAAACAAGGTAAAACCCAGAAATAAAGCCATGGGAATCAGGATTCCATACCAAAAACTAAGGTACCTCAGCTCACTGGCAGAAAAAAAAATATTTGTTGCCAATTTATTTTGAATACCATATTTTAACCATATTTGCATGCTTCAGTTGCTTCTAGGATTGGGGATGTGAAGCCAATCAATATAACCTTTTGGGGGGTGGGAATGGAAAGGGGCCCTGAACATTATTTGTTCCTATTTTCATATTTTTAAAAAATTTCATTAACCTCTTTGCTTAAAGGCCTACTGTAGGCATCATACCTTACAGGAGTCAATCCAACATATGAATGTTTAATGCACCCAAGACATCTTGTTACAGCAGGTGTCACTTATTATGGTTACTCTGTGTCATACATGAAGGAACCTAAGAAAAGTCCTTGCAGGGCCCAATACAAAGCCACCAACCTTGGTCCTAGCTGCTTTCTCTTTTCTCTCACCACCATTCCAACCTCCACCACCCGCAGTTCTCTCATGGACAGTACAGAAACGCGAAGCCTCCACAACTAAGTGTCATCTTGGTGTGGTTATCCTGGTCCCTCCTACTTGAGAGAGGCCAAGAGTCCTGTATTTCAGCCAGCCCAGAGTTTCTGCTAGTAGGCATTCCCATAATAAGCCCAGAATTCCTGTATCTGTTTCCCAGTAGTCAGAAATATCATTTGGTATTTCTGTAGCAGGAACTAACAGCCAAATTCCTACAATCAAATCCAGCTTCATTCTGGACTACATATTCTATATCACTTTTTACTTTGATAAGCTGGTACTATTCTCAAGGTACTACAGCTAAGAGCATCCCAAGTAAAAAGCTTTAGCCCAGCTGGTTAGGCTCAATGGTTGAGCTTAGACCTATGAATCAGGAGGTCAAGGTTCCATTCCCAGTCAGGGCACATGCCCAGGGTTGTGGGCTCGATCCCCAATAGGGGCCATGCAGAAGGCAGCTGATCAATGATTCTCTCTCATCTTTGATGTTTCTATCTCTCCCTCTCCCTCTCCTTCTCTGAAATCAATAAAGAATAAAAATAAAAGCTTTATATCAGGTTCAAGCACATGGATGACTAAAAAGTATCTCAACAGGTTGAGACACAGTACTTACAAAAAGGGATAAAGAAAAAGTTTGCTGGGATCTCCCCAGCTCCTGTGAAAAAGACATAGCCACAGCCCTAGCTGGTTTGGCTCAGTGGATAGAGCATCAGCCTGGGAACTGAAGGGTCCATGGTTCCATTCTGGTCAAGGATACATGCCTGGGTTTCGGGCTGGATCCCCAGTGGGGGGCATGCAGGAGGCAGCCAATCAATGATTCTTTCTCATCATTGATGTTTCTACCTCTCTCTCCCTCTCCTTTCCTCTCTGAAATCAATAAAAATATATTTAAAAAAGACATAGCCACAACATACAGTTACCTAATCTTTACTTCAAAAAGGCAGAGTCAAATGAAAACATTACCACCTTAGCTGTTATTAATCAAGTCTCTGCAAAATATTTATAACCCAAGACTGAGTTAGGGAAAGAAAGAGAGAGCAAGACCCTATCGTGATCCTCCAAGAGGTTTATCCTTAAGCATCAAAGAGGAATTCAGAACAAAATCCACCTACAATCCTCATCTAGACTGCACACCTGAACTGAAGCAGCCCACAAAACTGGAAGTTTCACTATCTCCCACAAGTAAATGTCACCAGCCCACTCTCTAGGTCTCAGGGTAAGTAGACACTTGAACTGAAATCGAACAGGAATCTATGTTGTGTGAAGTGCCAGGTCTGGTGATATTAAAGGGGAATCAGAAAATTCACCAAAGGCAGCACAGACAAGCTTCCAACCAAAGACTATATCTATTTTCCTACCTTTTTACCCAGTACAGAGCATAGTACCTAGTACACAGAAAATGTCCAAATATCTATTTAATGACTGAAAAACAGAAATCAGAAACCTGATTTTATCCAAAAACAAACCAACCTGTTTGCCAAACCAATAGAATTCAAATTAATATTTGCTTTTAAATGACCCTGACTTACCCCAAATTATTTCCTCTAATAGATTAAGAAAGGTAAATTTCTCACCACCCCCTACCTAAATAAATAAATAAATAAATAAATAAATAAATAAATAAATAAAATGAGGGGGAAGAAGTGTGGACTATAGAATGACCCAGAAACAGGATGTTCTTTTTTCTAAGACAAAAAACAACTTATCCTCCATACACTAGAATTCCAATTGAAAATTCCCCTATTTCTTGCCCAGATGTACAACATCATGGAAGACATGGAGTCAAAGCTCTTAACTGGCCATGTAACACAACTATTTTCAAAATTCCCAGCTCAATGGAAGAGTAGAAAAGCAGTGCTAGATGGGGAGGGTAATAAGGCTAACTAGGTCGCTTAAGAGAACAAAATCTCATACCACAAAAGTATAAGTGGGTACTGCTGGGAGAGGGGGAGATATGCAGGAGCTTTTATTCCTCTTTGAAAAGATAATTGACTCCATAAAATACCCAATATTTCTGACCAAAGTATTGAAAACAGAACATGATGAAGAGAGAATAGCAAAATAAAATGATTTTAAAAGTACCTAAAAGTTGTCATTTCTAAGCAAATCTTAAGTATCATTATAAGTTGCTACATTTATTATCTCAGAAGACAGACAAAAAGTGGAACATACCTTATAATGCAAAGAAAAAACTGGTCAATCTCTACTTAAAGCTCTAAAATGACTGATGACAAAATAAAAACTAGCTTTTTTGATATTCCAAAAACAAATGATAAATTTCACCAAGCCAAGCCTTTAGAAAGTCCCTCTCAAGATGATGAAAGATGTCAGCTTCCCTTTAAATTGAGCTGCTTTCCCAAAGTTCAACAAAAGAAAAGTGTTAACAAAATTCAAAATGTAAACAAAGAATGAGGCCAGCCTGTCTTAAAACAAAACATTTGAATATGAAATTCTCTCTCAGAAAGCTTCGTTCTCAAAAAATAAAAAAAATGTTTTCTCTTACCCCCTCCCGTAAGACCCCACATTTGCCACATAATAAAAAGCCAGTAAAATAATTTCAATTCTGAAAAGTGAACGGGGTCAAAATTACTCAAGACAAATGCATCTTCAGAGCTATCAAAGAAGTCATTTATACATCAGGAAAGTCACAAAACCAAAACAAACAGCAAACCCATTGTAGAGAAAAAACCCAGCTACTGTTCTAACAACACAGAATCTATTTCAGGCTGCATAAAACATAACAAGCAAAATAAATCCAAGGTACAAGCAAAATGCCACTGGCTCCTCTTTTGTTTCGGGCACAATGTAACAAGGGCAGCCTGTCTGGGGCTCTGCTCCTGCTGATACAGTATTGCCGCTTAAACCTCCCTCCTCAAGGTCACAGCCAATTTCAGCTATGGAATAAAAGGCAGATAGTGGCAGCGATGGTTTGGGTTATCACTGGCAGAAAAGCAGAGTGTAAAAGTTTATGAGCTCATCAGGATTGTTGTACCATTACATCAGAGGCAATTATAAATGGCCAAGAGCAGGAGATGGGGAGCCAATCAGATCACAGATAGGATGTCAACCTAAGACCAACTGTCTCCTGGCTTTGACAGAAGGATTTTACCTCCATAATTCAAATCCCAAACCAAAGCAATCTGCACTTACTACTCCAATCACTCAGCTGTTTACCAGCACTTCCAGGGAGAAGCCCAGGCCACTGGGCCGACAGAGACTAAGACAGGACGTGGCCCGGGCTGCTCTGGGTGAGCCGCAGCCGGCCTCTAGCTGCCCCCAAGCAGGCCCCTGCCCTCCCTCGAGGTCCCCCAAGCCCGAGGGGCCCCTCCTTGAAAGCACAGATGGGGGACGGCCTAGAGGAAGGCAGGGGGTGGCAGAGAGGAGCGGCAGGTGAGCAAAGAACTAGTCACTCAACTCCCGAGCTCCTAACACTGCCTACATCCCTAACCTGAGCCCCCAGCACCCTCTCACCCTGACCAGGCCCTTCCCCGCACATTCTGCCCCGCACCCCCCTGTCGACCCCCGGAATTCCAAGGGACCAGGGGAGAGGGAGAAGGGGAGCAGACACCTCAGGGAGAGCCCCACACAAAGGCAAAAGGAGGGAAGGAAAGGAAGGCAGACAGGCAGCCATTTTAAGAGAGAAGAGCCAGACAATGGCAGCTCCCCAGCAGTGGGGGCCCCGGGCCGGGGGTAGCCTACGGCTGAGGTCTGGCCCCGCAGCCGCCACCCCCCCACCCACCCCCGGACCCCTCTCGCCCAGCCCCCTCCCCTTTCAGCTGTGTACCTGCGGGGTCCGGGCGAGCGGCTGACCCCCGCCGCCGCTGCTCCCAGGGCTCATGGGCGCGTGGTGGCTCCTTTGTTGGGCCCCTCCCGAGGCGGCCGCCGCCGCCGCCGCCGCAGCAGCAGCCCCCCAGCACTGCGAGGCCATGTCCGCCGGGCCCTTGCCGGCGCCGCCGTCCTGGGGCCCGCCGCCGTAGTCGCCCCCGGGGTAGCCCTGGTAGCCCCGGGCCGAGCTGGGCGACGTGAGCAGTTGGTTGAGGGTGGGGGTGGCGGTGGGCTGGGGGGTTCCCCCGCCGGCCGCTGAGGAGCCGCCTCCCCCCATGGCCCCGAAGCGCTGCTGAGCGAAGGACGAAGACGACGAGGAGGCGGAGGCGCTGGAGGAGGGAGGCGGCTTGGAGCCGGCGGCCGCCGCCGCGCCGGAGCCCGGAGTGCCACCTCTCGGGGAGCTCAGCGCGTAGGCCTGGGGGGGCGGGGGGTAGGCGCTGCGGTTGGGGTAGTAGGAGTTGTACTGGTGGTTGGGGAAGCCGTGGTCGTGCGAGTTCTGCTGGGGCCCCGCGTAGGGCTCCAGGCCCCCGCCGCCGCCGCTCTGCAGCGCTGCCAGGGCAGGGCTTTGTTGTCCGCCATGTTGTTGGTGGAAGACGGCGGCCGCCGCGGCGGCGACGGCAGACGGGCTCCGGCCGTAGGGCTGCCCGAAGCCGTAGGCGGGGGGCGGCAGGGCGGCCGCGGCTGAGTGAGGAGGCGCCCCCACCCCGTCGCTGCTGCTGCCGCCGCCGCCGCCGGGCGGCTCCGGGAGGTTATTGTTCAGGGCGGGCCTAGGGCCCGCGTTCCCGTTCGAGTTCTTCAGGTCCGGCTCCGCGCCGGGCCCTCCGCCGCCGGCTCCGCCGCTGCCCCCGTTGCTCTCGGCCCCGTCCTGCAGCTCCTTTCCCAGCGGCGGCTGCGGCCCCACGGCGGGGCCTTCGCTCTCCTGGCCGGCGGCTGCCTTCATTTCCCCGCGCTCGGCCGCTGCCGCCGCCGCCTCGCCCCCCGCCTCCTCCCGCTGCTGCTGCTCCGCTTTCTTCAGCTCCGAGGGCGGCGGCGGCGGGTTGCCCAGGCTGCTGGCGGCGGCGGGGGCGACCTGCGCGGCCATGATCCCCGCTGTCTCGTCCGCGGAGAGACCGGCCCTGTCTTCGTCGTCTCCCCCCCACCCACCCCGCCCCGGGGCCGAGTCCCCCGGGCTGCCCTCCCCACCCGCCGGGCGGGCCTCGCGGGGCTCCGCGGCTGAGCTGCTCTCGCTCGCTCGCTCCTCTCCCCCCCGCCCCGCCGGCTCAGGCTCCGGGCTGGCGGCGGCGGCGGAGGAGGAGGAGGCGGCGGCGGCTGAGGCGCCGGCGGCTCAGCTGCTCCCGGCTCTGGCGGCTCGGGACCCGGCTCTCCCGGCTCATTCCCCCCAAGCCCTTGCCTGGGAATGAGGGGGGCGGTGGAGGCTCCGCTCCCCAGGGCCTGGCCCCGCTGTGACTCTCCGCTTTCTGCTGCCGGAGAAAGGAGGAGGGAGGGAGGGAGGAGGAGGGCGAGGGGGAGGGGGCGGGGAGGGAGCGGGGGGAGGGGGACCCGGGACGGGCGGGCTGGAGGGCGCGCGGCGGCCGCCCGGGCGCCGGGAGGCAGAGTCGGAGTGCGGGCCGGCGCCCTGCCTCCCCTCCCCGGCCGCGGTGCGGGCCGAGGCTGCTGCGCGGCAGCGGGCGGGCGAGCGAGCGGGCGGGCGGGCGGCCGGGCTGAGCGGCTAGAGCGCCCCACTCTCCTCCGAGTCCCCCTCACTCCGACACGAGGCTCAGCACTGCCATTTTACCCAGCGCCGTCGCGGCCGCCTGGCAAACCCGGAACGGAGCGCGGAGCGGGCGCCGGCCGTGGAACGGACTCGCTCTCTTCCCCTCACAAAGGAGGAGGGGAGAGAACCGGCCGCGGCGGCAGGCGCTCTGCCGCTTTCGCTCGGCAGCCCCAGCGCCGAAGGCTTCGGGGAAAACCCGGCCCGGAGCTGGCGCCTCTCCGGAGCCCGCGCCGCCTCCCTCGGGCGCTCCTATCCCGGCCGGCCTCCGGGCCGCGCCGAGAGGAGCGGGCCGCGTGAACTTACTGGCGGCTGCAGAATTGGCTGAGCCCGAGACCGCGGCCGCCTCGGCCCAGGCCTGAGCCCCTGGCAGCGGGCCTGGTCTTGTGGCTGCTACTTAGCACCTCTACGGCACTGTTTTTCTTCAAAGCCTTTACAAACTCACTCTAAAGACCCAGCTTGGGGAGGGGAAGGGGTGCCTTACTTTTTACCCCCTTTTCAAGCCCAATGGAATGGCAGATCATCGTTAAGACTTCGCGATTTCCCTCTCCCTGACCTCAGGAGCTGGTCCTCACAAGGCTTTGGGGGCATGAGGTCATGTTATCCCCATTTGACAGAATTGAAAGAGGAGAGGAGACTGTCCCATTACAGTTAGAGGGCAGAAGTCGTGTCATATAACAATGGGATCAGAATATATCAGAATAGGTTTGAGGTCAAAGCTGATCATCTCAACGTTGACTTAAAACGGTCACTGAAGCTACTCTAGGGGCATAGGATAGCCTTCTAGCAGGATAACCCAAGCCCCATTTTTGCCGCTTAAAAGAACTGAGCCCAGAATGACCAATAGCCCCAGTCTCCAAGGACAGTACCTGTGAGACTGGAAACGGACCACAGAAGCCCCTGGGGTGGAGGAACCACTGCAGAAGAGGGATGGCCAGAAGGAAACCATTTTCTCCTTAAAAAGAGAAAAGGGACAGTCTAACAGGTCGCTTAGAAAATGATGCCACCCAAATTTGTTTCCTAGCCTCCATTGAAAAGATTATTCAGAGTTTTACTATTACATTCCCAGAGATGTATACTGAGCTGGAGACTTACATAGAAAACTCCAGATCTATAGGCCCCACCAAACCCCAGAGCAGCCTTTCCCTCCTCAGGCGGATTTGGAATGCTCTGACAAGACAGTCTACAAAAGCCAGAAGGGATTCCAGGTCCTCACCGGGCCCAAGGCTGCCTTGGAAGAAAGACGCCCAGGCCTTGGTAGTCACCAAACACCAGAGTCTCTTCTCCCCTGGGATTTTATTTATTTATTTTATTCTTTCTTTCTTTCTTTTTTTTACAGAGAGGAAGGGAGAAGGATAGAGAGTTAGAAACATCGATAAGAGAGAAACATCGATCAGCTGCCTCCTGCACACCCCCCATTTGGGGATGTGTCCGCAACCAAGGTACATGCCCCTGACCAGAATCGAACCTGGGACCTTTCAGTCCGCAGGCCGAGGCTCTATCCCCTGAGCCAAACCGGTCAGGGCTCCCCTGGGATTTTATAAATGGAGACTTCTAGGGCCACAGAACCATTATCTTAGAACTTCCAGATTCTGCAAGCCCCTGGAGTTCTGGCTGTGCCACTTACGGGTCACTGTGAATAATTCCCAAAACCTCAATTCATTCCTGCCCCCTCAAGAAATCTTAAGAGCATCTTACACTAAGAAGGCAAACCTTACTGTTAATCTAGAAGTGGTGTGTGCCCCCTCCCCTGTCCCCCAAGTCAAGAACCAAACCAGCCTTCCAGGACCTGATGGACTGGAATGGGCCAGTGGCCTCTATCCACTCACAGTCCTCTGGGACAACAATTCTCCTGGTGCATTAGGTCCTAGAAACCAAATTACAAGCTGCCTCATAAATGGTGCTTGGCTAGTTAATCAACTGCCTCTGAGCTGGCAAACAGTCCTGAGTCCTGCACACAAATGAGGAATTTTTTACATGCAATTACCCTGCCATTTTCCTCAGAGCTGGAGTGTAATGGGAAACCTGGAGCCCAGTGAAAATCTGAAAGCCAGAATGGATTTTGTCTCCAGAGGTAGCCCTCATCCCCTTTCTTCAATGGCTGTAAGATTAAGTGCCAAAATCCCTTTTCTACCCGTGGTCAAGTTGTTTAGAAAACAGCCACCATTTTTTATCTAGCAATAAGATAAAGTGCACAAAAAATCTATCCACCCAGATTGGAGAATGTAATGTGGGATTTCTCCTTTTCCATTTTTTTTTTTTTTTTTAAATCTCAAAACCTTTAGGGCCCTCTTCCACCCTTATCTTTAGAGCCCCACACCACTATCCCAGGGGCTGCCGAGTTGAAAGGAACTTTCTTAAAACTGGCCCACCAGCTTTCCCTGGGGGCAATGGCAGCGGGAAAGGGGGAGGGGCGGAGCTGGGCACGTGGCTGGCCGGAGCTGCTAGCTCCGGGTTTGGGGCTGTGGGTCTTCCCCTTGGTGGAGTTTTCTCCCCCTCGGCCGCTGCCTTTTAACCCCTCACCCAGGCGGCTCCAGAATCCCGGCGCAGATTAGAGAACTAGGACCAGGACAGTGCGTACCCGCACGAAAGCGCCTCTGCCACCAACAGCCTGATGGCAAATATGGACTGAATCGTTGACATGGAAACCGGACTAAAGTCTCGCTCGCTCCCTCACAGGAGAGTTCTTATCACCATCCCCGGCCGCACGGCATTTGGCAAACGTGGACTGGATTTCCAACCTAGAGGATCAGGAGGATTTCCTACTCGCAGCATTAACTCCCGCGGCTGCGGCAGCCAAGATGGGGGGCAGGGCTGCCAGGACAAACCGACTGAAAATGGCAGAGGGTGTGCTCTCATTTTATCCGGCTGTACAGTGTGCATGGATTGGGTCCGAGAACAAGGGAACAACCTATTAAAATCCAGGCAGACAACTGCAAAATGTGGAACCGAGGCCTGGAGAGTTTACCAAGAGAGGGAAACGTTTACAGGGAGGAAAACCATTCCTCTCTCGCAGTGTTTCCCCCAAGTGTTAGAAATACAAAACTCAACAAACAAAAGACCGGGTTTGGCTCCTTCCTTTCCTCACTCCTTTGAGGGGAACAAGTTTTAAGCCCCGGGAACCAGTAAGAATCTGCCTCGATTCTGAACTAGGGCGCGGGAAATCAATGGAGCTTCGGGTTGTGGCCCCCACACTTGTCCCCGCCGCGGCAAAAGCAACAGACACCCAGCGGAGCTCTCTCCAGCGCGAACTGGTGCTGCGAGTTTGAGCAAAAGGGCAACTATGTCAGTTGACGGAAGCCAGAAGCCGAGTTCAAAGCCTGGCGTGGATTTCCGTCTGGAGCTGTCTGTTTCTTAAAGTTTGCAACTCCGTGTTCAGAAACAGCCCCAGCGGAGGCTTGGGAGCAGTGTGAAAGTCTAGCACTACCATCTGACAGCGAGCTGCAAAACTTTGGGCTGCATATTAAGCGAGGAAAGTGGATTGAAGCGAGAGTCTAGCAATTCATTATATTACTGGCTCCCAGACTGTAAAGATGTAAAATACGAACTGGATTACCACGGAGAAAAATGGATCGGAGTCTGAATGGAGCTCCACAGCTCCTCGTGATAAAAGTGTGCCTGGCCAGCACCTAGAATCCCAACGGAGCAACTCCGGAGGAATCAAGCTTAGTGAGCGCTCAACAACCATTTGTCTAGATGATGCTTCTTCCACTCATCTCAAAGTTTTAAACAATTTGAGGGAATTTACATTTCAGAATAATGAGGAATACATTTTTAGAAATGTTAACTTCTGAATGATACTTTTTTTTCCCACAATAAGAGTAGCTCTGCTCTAGATATCCTTAGACATTTAAGTCAACTTACTTTTTTTGGACCGATATAAGAGAAGAATTACCCTCACCATCACCTCCCCAAAAAGCTAAAAATCAAAAATAAAATAAAGGTTCAGTCTGGTCTGGTTTGTGGTAAGTTTCAAATATAACATAACTCACAGGGTCAATTTAACATGAGGGGAAAAGTACCAACTCTCTTTATACTCTAATTTGTATATTTTCCTTATCTACCAATCTCGTTGGTGAGCTTGCTGACAGAGTAAAACTACTAATAATATTTTAAAGCCAAACAAACCTGGATTGGAGCTTTGTAAAACCACTGAGTAGATCAGAAATTTGAACATTTCTATTGAGCCTCATTGAAGGTTTATTTATATTCACCAACTGAATCAAAACTAATATATAAATAAAACTACTTAAAAAGAAGCTTGCAAGCCACTCTGTAGTCCATCAGAAGAGAACAACTTTACATTGGGTACTTATCACACTAAACTGTTTTTAGATTTGGAGAGCTAAGCACCAACAATATTACTATAGAAAAATAAAGCCATTAATCTTAATACTGAAGGATAACCAATCTAGAAAAATCTTCACACATGTAAAATGATTGTAGGGAAAATTTTTGAAAGTTGAGGGTAAAGAAGAAAATCAGAGGAAAATCAAATATTCTAACTGGATATTTATTTTAACCCTGATTACATAAAGCTCTTTGACTGCCATTTTACTGAGATAGGAAAAAGAATCAGAGTGGGTAAGTTTCTCATAGCAACTCTGGAATGGATCTGGAATGGAGTCTTTTGCTCCAACAAAGTTCTGTAGAAGAGAATTGGAAAGAGAAAAAAAATTGTGTGAGCACTGACAAAATGGAAGGAGGCAGGTATACAATCCTGTGAAACCGGAGAGGAGGCTAAGACAGCAAATGTGCTGCCTGTTCTCTGCAAACACAACCACCTCAAGAGGTTACTCCAGCGGCAGCATCCCAGGCTTTTTATGTAAGAGTCAAAGAAAACCCAGCCTGGCCTGTGTTGCTCAGCGGTTGAGCGTGGACCCTGGAACCAAGAGGCCCAGGTTGCTGCTCAATCCCCTATGGGGGGCGTGCAGAAGGCGGCCAGATTCATTGATGTTTTTATCTCTCTTTCCCTCTCCCTTCCCTCTCTAAAAAATCAGTGAAAACATATTTTTAAAAAGAAAAAGAAAATCCAAAGAAACCTATTAGGCATAGGACAGGAAGTGAATGGCCCTTAAGGGAAAGCATTCTGACCGGCTTTAACAGAGTTTAAACCTATCTATCCCTACAGAAAATAACTTCTTCCCAAGATGAAAGAAAATCGGACCAAACATAAGTGAAGTGTGGGATACTGTAGTAAGAGTGATGTGGCATTCCAGTGAAATGTAGAAAACTTACCAATGACACCAAGGGAAAACTGCCAGGAAAAATTACAGTGGGTCTTGGCACTTTTCCAAATTACCACTTTCTGCCCTGAAATTTAACAACATTGAAGCTGAATTCAGAAGCCACCAGAGGGGCTATTGGGTGGGGACTAGCAGATTGGTTCTCATTGGCCTACTCTTCCAAAGAGTCTACTGGAGGCCTATCTACAAGGGTGTTGTTGTTTTTTCCAGTCTTGCTGTGAATGAAAGACCAGGAGACAAAGGAGAAATAACCCAACACACTTCATTGAGCCTATCCAACAGGCCTCTTTTTCTTTTGTTAATCCTTACCTGAGGATATTTTTTCCATTAATTTTTAGAGAGAGTGGAAAGGAGAAGAGACACTGCAACCAAAGTACCAGTACAAAAGCTCTGGATCAGAATTGAACTCGAGACTTTTCAGTCCGAGAGGTGAGGCTCTAACCACATAGCAAAACAGGATAGGGCCCAACAGGCCATTTAAAAACAGCACTGAAACACACACACACATTCCTCTCCTCCATAGTGTGTTTTCATTAATAGAGCCCATCCACAAACTACACTCAAACAAGAGTACATAGCGCCATAAACATTAGGCTCTATTTTTGCTCCAAACACCAAAACCAGGATATAGATTACATTTTTTAAAAATATGTTTTTTTAAATTGATTTTTTAAAGAGAAAGGGAAAGGGAGAGGGAGAGAGAGAAACATGGTACCAGGGACTGAACGTGAAACCTGGGCATGTGCCCTTGACTGGGAATCACACCAGTGACCTTTTGATGCACGGAAAGACATGCAACCAACGGAGTGAGCCACATCAGGCGAGGGCTAGGTTACATTTTGTTGTTGTTGTAATCCTCACCTGAAGATATTTTTTTCCAGTGCTTTTCAGAGAGAGCAGAAGGGAGGTAGGGGGGAGGGGGAGGGCGGAGAGAAAGAGAAACATCGATGTGAGAGAGATGCATCGACTGGTTGCCTCCTGATTATGGGCTCACGCTCTGAGCACACCAGCCTGGGCATAGATTACATTTTTTTTTTTTAATGGGAAGTTCCTTCTGAGCCCAGAATAAATTCCAAGAGCAGATTTAAGTATCCTCCCCCCCCCCTCAATCAATCACAGCTACCTAAAAATATGGACACTCTGTTCTTCAAAAACTGAAGTTTATGGCTGATGTGTTTCCCCTTAAGCCCAGCTATAGTTGAAAGTCCAGACTGTTCTAGAAAAGGATTCTAGCTGACTCCACACATACTTACTGTTTTTGTATGGCTTAGCAGTCAGTGTTTTCAAGATGGAATCATAGGAGAATTCAGGTACTACACCGCCTTCAAAATGAAGGTACTGTCTTAGTTCATGGGTCAACACTCAACCACTGAGCCACCCCAGCCTGGAAAAATGCAAGTATTCCTCAGGAAGAAGCTTAGAGGTAAGAAGGTCGCAACCTGATTGACTACTGAAGATCTTTAGTAATCCATCATTAGCACAATTTGTAACTGATTACAGAGAGGTTACATAGAAACCATTTTACAAACTTAACCAAATACTGTAGCCCAAGAGCCTATACTTTGAAAGTTATCTCAACATTTGAGGCAAATGTCCAGCCTTCCATTCTAAGTCAAACTTCTGAATAGCTGTATTCATTTATAAACCCTAACACTCAAGATTTTAAATAGACTCTACCTGAAATACCTATGCACCTGTCCTTCAGCAATCCTTGAGTTGCATGCGCTGTTCTGAATCAATTTTCACCGAAATGGATCTTCTACTGAGGTTCAGAAATCTTATGAGCATGTTATTCTCTCAACTAGTATGACTATTGCTAATAATAAGATCATTCCAAAGCCATATTTACAAACTTCATGAAGTACCCTATTCCTTCCTTTAACTATCTCCCAGAATACTTATTAATGCTCTTTGGCAGTAGACATTTCTGAATCCCAGAACAATAAAATTCACAGGAGAGCCCTGTAGCAGCAATAGTGCTAGTACTAAATGCAATAGAAAATCAGGAGTTGTCACACTGAGCCATTCACTGGTATCACCTTGTGACTGCCTGTGAGTGATTCATATCCTCAGTGATCTGCTAATTGAAGATTAACTAATTTAGTAAATTCTTCACCATTGTACACATTATGCTATCTGACCTAGTCAGTCTCTCCTTCTCCTCTACCACAGACTCACACATGCATATACACATGCCTCTGACATCATGTTTTGGTGTGTGATGCCAAAATATGAGAAACATTTAACAAAAATAACAGGAGAAACATTTTTTTTAATTCAACAAATACTTATTGTCTCTTATGAGCTAGATGTTGTTCCAGATACTTGGGACACAGCAGAGAACAAAACAAAGGTCCCTGCCCTCATGGAGCTTACAGTCTAGTGTCTATGACCACTTTGCCTGAATGCTGACCGTGACCCTGGGCAAATCTCTCCTCAGCTGTCCAACGCAGGAAGAAGCAGGCCTGGCCCAGACATGGATAACATGTCTGATGCACTGTAGATGCCAAACAGATACCACCTCCATCCCACTACCCAGAGAGTAGATCAGGCTGGAAGCTGACTTTAAATAATAAAATACAGGAGGGAGGGCAGAGGGAGAGCAGCATGTGGGGTGGTGTGCTGCCACACCAGGGTCTGGGCTGCCTACACAAACTGCTGCTGCTGCTGCTGCTGCTGCTGCTGTTTCTCGGTGGCTGCCTTGCTGGCAAGGTCCTTGGCCTTCTCTGTAGCTGCCAGTGCCGTCTCCTCTACCTTCTCCTTGGCTTCCTTGGCTGTCTCAACAAGGGTTTTGAGAGCTTGTTTGGAGGTTCTAGCAGGGGAGCTCAGCTACTCATATACCCTTGACCGAAGACCGGTCCTCTCCTCTGGGGGGAAGGTCGTCCTCTTCGACCAGGCGTGCAGCTTTGGGAGGGACACACATGGATCGGTGAGGGAGGAGGGGGACACCCGCCTAGCCAGCCAGATCAGCCGAATCAACCCTGGGGATCAATGGGGTGACAGATGTCGCAGCCAGATCGCCCTCACATCCTCAACAAGGGTTTTGGAAGGGGCCTCACCTTGAAACTTGGCCAAGATGTGGGAGAAACATTTTTTAAACAACTAAAATTATGGAGGGGGCCTGGACAACAAGGGACATTTGTTGTCTTTTTATTTACTTTTATTGAATTTATTCGGGTGGCATTGGTTAATAAAATTATGCGTATAGGTTTCAGGGGTACAATTCTATAATACATCACCTGTACATTGTATTGTGTATTCACCACCCCAAGTTAGGTTTCTACTTATACCCCTTTACCCTCTCCTACCTCCCCCGCCTCTTTCCCTCTGTGTTTTCTATTTTATTAAAGATTTTTACTTCTATACTGTCTTTTTTTATTGTTTTGGTTTGTTTGTTTGTTTGTTTGTTTGTTTGTTTTAGAGGGAGAGAGTTAGGGAGAGGGAGAAAGAGAAACATCGATGTGAGAGCAGACTGTCAATCGGCTGCCTTCTGCATGCCCCCATCAGGGATCGAGCCCACAACCTGGGTATGTGCCCTGACCAAGAGTGGAACCAGCAACCTTTTGGTGCATGGGATGCCACCCAACCAACCAAGCCACACCAGCAAGGGCAAGATTTTTATTTCTATACTTTCAACCCCAGGACAACACACACATACACGCTATTATTCACTGCCATTTTCCAAATTAATGAATCAGAATGAAGACATGGGGAAGGAATTTACAGGAATGGAATACTACAAAGATGAAAACTGTCTTGCTAGTAAGTGGAGGAGAGGAATGACTAAAGAGAAGAAAAGAGTTAAAGGAAGATGACCTACCTGATATTCAAGGCAAAGATCCTACACTTTTTTTTAAAATATATTTTATTAATTTTTACAGAGAGGAAGGGAGAAGGATAGAGAGCCAGAAACATCGATGAGAGAGAAACATCGACCAGCTGCCTCCTGTACATCCCCCACTGGGGATGTGCCCGCAACCAAGGTACATGCCCTTGACCGGAATCGAACCCGGGACCCTTGAGTCCGCAGGCCGACACTCCATCCACTGAGCCAAACCGGTTAGGGCAGATCCTACACTTTTTAAAAATATATATTTTTATTAATTTTAGAGAGGAAGGGAGAGGGAGAGATAGAAACATCAATGATGAGAGAGAATCATTGATCATCTGCCTCCTGCACGCTCCACACTGGGGATCGAGCCCTCAACTGCAACCCAGGCATATGCCCCGACCGGAAATCCAACCGTGACCTCCTGGTTCATAGGTCAACTCTCAACCACTGAGCCACACCGGCGGGCAAAGATCCTACACTTTGAAGAGATGGGGGTGGGGGGGGGGTGTTTAGGGTGATATGGCTACACATAAGAGCCTACACTTTGAAAGTTATCTCAACATTTGAGGCAAATGTCCAGACTTCCATTCTAAGTCAAACTTCTGAATAGCTGTATTCATTTATAAATTGTAATACTCAAGATTTCAAATAGACTCACAAAATCTGGTTATATGGACTACATATGCTCAGAATCATGACAGCAGAGGTTCTCCATGAGTCAAATAATTATCTCTTCACCATGATACTTTGAACCAGTCTAGAAGTTTCCATATTTAAAATGTTGGATGTTAATCCTCTCATCCAGTTTACCATAAATGGGAGGTCCTCTGACAATTACCCTTCTGTGATATACAACACTGTATATACACTACCTTGATACCTTCCATAAAGTACATTGTAGGCTGATGTCACTTAATAGGAAAGACGTACCTCCCAAATAGTGTAGGCCTTTTTCATTCAAAATTTATAAGTTCCTAGCACTCAGGTCAAGATCCCTCATTTTCCAAGGAAGCTGATAAACCAGTGGTGCTCAACCTTCCTAATGCCGCGACCCTTTAATACAGTTCCTCAAGTGTGGTGACCCCCAACCATAAAATTATTTTCTTTTTTAAAAAATATTTTATTGATTTTTACAGAGAGGAAGGGAGAGGGATAGAGAGTTAGAAACATCGATGAGAGAGAAACATCGATCAGCTGCCTCCTACATACCCCCCACAGGGGATGTGCCCGCAACCAAGGTACATGCCCTTAACCGGAATCGAACCTGGGACCCTTCAGTCCACAGGCCGGCGCTCTATCCACTGAGCCAAACCAGTCAGGGCCATAAAATTATTTTCATTGCTACTTCATAACTGTAATTTTGCTACTGTTATGAATCATAATGTAAATATCTGATATGCAGGATGTCTTAGGCGACCCCTGTGAAAGGGTCATTCGACCCCCAAAGGGGTCGCGACCCACAGGTTGAGAACCACTGTGATAAACAAAGAGAAAAGAAAAACAAGGAAAAATGTAAGACATGGCAATTCCCAGTCTATGGGACCTTACAGAGATTTTGATGAGTACAAAGAAAATAATGGATGTTAAAAATACTTATCTCTTTTTGTAATTTTATTTTTGTTTTTTTCACTGGCCCAAGTAGCAAAGGTATTAATATTAATATTACTAATGTTCTTACATTCAGGTTATATTGTAGTTGTATTTTCCCTCCTAGAGGAGAAGAGAACTAAGGTAACTTCTCTCCTGCTGCTCCTCTTTTTTTGTCCGTGTCACATAGGCTCTCACGTTGGGTAACATGTACTTGGACTAAATGGCACAAAAACGTCTACAAGGTACAATATATGCCACAAAAATTGAGCTGCTCAATTTGTATGAGCTTCTCTCAAAGCTCGTACTCCTAGGCATAACAGCACTCATGCCCAAGATTTCTGCATAGATTGGAACCCAGTGCTCCTAAGGCAGCTACATGGAATTATGAGATATTTGTTCTACCTATTTGTCTGACTCTGGGGTTCGAATGGTCTTTAGTCTTTGTAACAAGAGAAACAACTGTCCACCAAAATGAATGGCTAAGATGCACAAAATCAAATAAGGTCCTTAATTGGACAGATGAGAAAGGAAAGAACAAGCATGACTTAGAGTCCATTTAATTGCAACTCTCCCAAAGAACCATGGTACTAGATGAGGAAACAGAATACAGCCTTCCAACCTTTTGATCCTTGCTATTGAAGATGAAAATTGGATCTTTTTAAAAAATTGAGTTGAGAGACAGATCGAGAAAGATCTAAGTTCCGCTTATTTATGCATTCATTGATTCTTGTATGTGCCCTGATGGGGGATCGAACCCCAAAACCTTAGTGTATGCTCTAACCAACTGAGCTACCCAGCCAGGGTGAGAATTTGATCTTAGATCAGTGCTTAAGGGGTTTCAAAATTAGTGACCTGGGAAGTCCCCGACCAGCCGCTAGCACTTCCTCACTCCATGAACCTGTGGCCATCCTTTTTTAGGGGGTTGGTACCTTCAGTTCAACCTTTTTGAGCAAATCATGCAGCAATGACACAAAGCAGAATTGTTTATAGAAGAAATCCTAAATATTCAAAGCTGCAGTAAACAGGCGGAATTCTTGTTTTCTTTTTCAAATTTGAAAATTTGTGTTCAACAGAATTCTCTATAAAACAGGTTTTTTAAAACTGGCATCTCCAAAACCAGTTTTCTTTTAAAGTACTTATAAAAGTTGGAGTGATGTTTACCCTAAACTCTAAACATGTACCAGTTGACAGCATTCAATTCTTCTATAATTTAAAAACCAAATAAAGAAGAAAAATTGTTGAAGTCTCCATACGGCTTAGACCTTCATATAGGTAATGCTGAGTACACAATGATAGGAAGGTGTTGGCTAGGGGTTAAATTTATAAAAGTGTTGCTGAAACTGGTTTGGCTCAGTGGATAGAGCGTCGGTCTGCGGACTGGAAGGTCCCAGGTTCGATTCCGGTCAAGGGCATGTACATTGGTAGCGGGCACATCCCCAGTAGGAGGTGTGCAGGAGGCAGCTGGTTGATGTCTCTCTCTCTTCGATGTTTCTAACTCTCTATCCCTCTCCCTTCCTCTCTGTGAAAAATCAATAAAATATATATTTTTTTAAAAATTATAAAAGTGAAAACACACAAAAAAAATTATAAAAGTGTCAAAATAAAATAAAAGAATGATTTAACAAAAAGGAAGAAACAAATTTCACTAATGCTGCATGCCAGGAACTTCCAGTGACAATTAGTATTTGCTACATATTCTTCCAGAAACCAGGAAAACCAAGGAGATAAAGTCAGCCTAAAAGTGGGAAGAATATAAAAACAAAAGGAGCTCTGGCGGCGAGGCTCAGTTAGTTGAGTATCATCTTATGCACCTAAAGACCACTGGTTCGATTCCCCATCAGGGCACATGCCTAGGTTGCAGGTTCAATCCTTGGTCGGGGTGTGTGCAAAAGGCAGCCAATTGATGTTACTCTTTCTCTCTCTCTCCCTCTAAGATCAATAAAAACATATTAAAAATTAAAAAAGGAAACAAACATTTTGGGCAGCCTCTTGCATATCTGTAACATTAAGAGAATAGCCCAAGTATAAAGTCAAAATATAACAGGGGAATTAGACACCCGGTGCTCACCTACTGCTGCAATGCATGGACCTTCCCCAGGTCAGAGCACCTCCAGAAGGAAGAAGCTGCATCCTTACTCCAGCCCAAGCTGTGCGCCTGTGATGTCATGTAATTTACAGCAGGAATCCCTCTTCCATGGGGAGCTATTGAGGAGCAGCTCCGTTCCAAAACAGGGTGTTCCAAATTGCCTTACTCTGTAGGCTTCCCAGAGGGCCAGGAGTTAAGAGAACTTGCCTGCTATACCTTTAAAGGAAAAGGAAAACAGCAGAGGCCCTAAACCAAAATTAAGCAACTCAGTTTAAAAAAAAATTCTTAACAAAAATGAAAATCATTTCAGATTTGCACTTAAGAATCAAGGAGACCAAAATTCCTTACTGAACTTTTTCTTTGAATCTCTTAATACCAGAACACCCCTAGCCCCCAAGCACACACCTGTGTATTCAAAGTTGTGTTTCATGTGGATTTTACTAGATCTCTAAACAACAATGCCTTCTTGGCATTGACCGGGTAGCTCAGTTGGTGAGAGCGTCATCCGACATGCCAAGGTTTTGGGTTTGATCCCCTAGTCAGGGCACATCCAAGAACCAACCAATGAATGCATAAATAAATGGAACAACAAATTGATGTTTCTCTCTCTCAAAATCAAATAAATATTTTTAAAAAGGATCTTCTTAAAACAACAACAATGCCTTCTTCAAATGTATGAAGAAAAATAATCTTAGAGAAACATCTCCTTCACAACCAATATTTCACAATTTAGGAGACTTAAAAGAAAATATGGAGTGATGCATACATGAAAAGGAGAGTGGGCTAAATTCTTTCATCTCACACAAATTTGACATCATTAATAGTAGTTATCTCATGGGCAACTATTATGTGTGTGCCATACAGTCTCTAGTACTCACAAAAATCCACTAAGTATTATTATGCTCATTCTATAAATGGAGAAACTGAAGCTCAGATAGATTAAGTAACTCAAGGCCATGACACTGGTAAATGTTAGAGCCAGGATTCAAACCCAGCTCTCTTACAAATTTTGAGCTTTTCAATAAAATGGATAATAAATCCCACAATGTTAGTAATGTATTTTTTCAAGATACCAGTATTAACTGTTATTAGAAGCATCATATAGCAAGTATGACAAGGTATAAATAAAAATATATATTTTTTTTAATTTCTTTATTGATTAAGGTGTCACATATTTGTCCTCATCCCCCCATTCCCATCCCACACCCCTCCCCATGGATGCCCCAACCCCCTGTTGAACTTAAGCATTGGTTAGGCTCTTATGCATGCACACAAGACCTTTGGTTGATCTCTCCCTTCTCCCCCCACCCTCCCCTATCCTCCCTCTGAGGCCCGATAGTCCGATCGGTGCCTCCTTGTTTCTGGTTCTGTTCTTGTTCATCAGTCCATGTTGTTCATCATTTCCCCTAGATGAGCGAAATCATGTGTCACTAGAGATGTACTTATAAGAATTGAATGTGCGACGGGCAATAATAGTTATGCTGACAGGCAAAAGATCAGTCTGTAGTGAGTTTCTTTCTGGACCAACAGTTCTTTTGTGACCCAATATCAATGTCCACCAGTTCCTTATGAGTTCGTGTCGGCACTGACCCCTCAGCTCTGGATGGTGGACAAATGGTGATAATGCAGGTCCGACTCCCTCTGGTTTGGTCTCGGCCGGACCCAGGGGGGGCACGGCTTCACCCGGACCCGGGACCCAGGCTCACCCGGATCCAGGGGCCCGCGGCCTCGCCCGGACCCGGGGCGCCAGGCTCACCCGGATCCAGGGGCCGGCGGCCTCGCCCGGACCCGGGGCCCAGGCTCACCCGGATCCAGGGGCCCGCGGCCTCGCCCGGACCCGGGGCCCAGGCTCACCCGGATCCAGGGGCCGGCGGCCTCGCCCGGACCCGGGGCCCCAGGCTCACCCGGATCCAGGGGCCGGCGGCCTCGCCCGGACCCGGGGCGCCAGGCTCACCCGGATCCAGGGGCTCGCGGTCTCGCCCGGACCCGGGGCCAGACTCACCCTGACCCAGTTCCCAGCCTCACCCGGACCCAGGGGCCCGCGGCCTCGCCCGGACCCGGGGCCCCAGGCTCACCCGGATCCAGGGGCCCGCGGCCTCGAATAAAAATATTTAATTGGTATTTTAACTTCAGTACAGAGCTGACACCATACAGATCCCAAAGAAAAATATAATTTCATTGGACCTCTTAAAGCCTTTCTAGTCAAATTGTGATTTCAAGACTAGAAGCTTCAGGATAACCTAGGAGCTTCTTAGAAATGCACAATCTCAGCCATTTTTAGTAACAGCTTTAATGAGATATAATTACAATTCACCATTTAAAGCGCACAATTCAATGGTTTTTAGCTTATTCAGAGTTGTGAGACTATCGCCAGTTTTAGAACATTTCATCACCCCCAAAAGAAACCCCCTACCCTTTAGCAGTCACCCCCCATTCTCCCCTGCCAGAAGCCCTAGGCAACCACTAATCTACTTTCTGTCTCTAAAGATATACCTATTCTGAGCATTTCATATAAATGAAACTGTACAACATATAGTCTTTTGTGATTGGCTTCTTTCACTTACTATGTTTCAAGATTCATCTACATTGTTCATCAACTCATCCTGATCCTTCCTTATATGTGGCTATTCTTTCAACAGATGTGTGGGTGCCAGGCAATGTGACCTCATCACCCGCTCCTCTCTGTAGAGCTCCTGAGTACCACCACTCTCCTAGAAGACTTTCTCCTCTCATTACTAACTACCCTAATAAGGACTTCTTTAACAGAGTTCTTTTTTCCCAACCTTCTCCCTGGGATTTAGCAGCTTAAGTACAGCTGGCCCTTGGCCAAGTTTCTCTCCACAACACCTGCAGGCACTACCAGTGCTGCCACCTTATGCCCGTTTCTTGAAGTAGTGGACACTGGGTCAGGCTCCGTCTTCCTCCCTAAAAGCCCTGCTCTTTGCTGTTTCCACAGCAGTCCAGGTTGTGACTCATGATAGTGTTACCAGGAGAGGTCGGGGGTGTGCTACGGGGGAATGCATGCCTGGCACTTTTAAACAACCAAGAAGCAGAGAAAGAAGCAAGTGCAAATGCACTGGGAGCTAAAGGGGGACGTGATTCTGTAATCTCTCTCCCTGAGTCTCTTGGCTGTTGTTTCAGCTCCCATTTCTCTTCCTTTCCTCAGTTCACTTTCGTTTCCCTATGTCATTCTTCACAGAATAGGGAAACTAACCATCTCCCTCCCTGTTCATTTCTACCTGGATTGTTTGCTTTTGCCACTTCCAGTAGCACAACAGTTGTGTACGTAGACATTTGAATATGCTGTTACTTCTATGAAAAAGAGAATCAGTCTAAACATTCTGTTCTACTGAACAGCAAAACAAGGAAACATTCTCCCAAAATAAAGATGTCTTCTTCAATAAATGAAGCTATACAAAGCCAAATTTTTCTTATGAAACATAAATTAAAAAAAAACCAAAACTGGCATAGTAACAAAAGCACTTTCCCTAGATGGTCATGCCTGGATTTGGGGCCTTGTCTGAGTTCATTTTGGAGCTTATAGTTCCATTACAGACTATTATAAACTACCTTGTACTCCCTGAGTAGCCCATATATCCCCTTATCCCAAGGTTATGCCCTTATTCCAGGGAAAGGCTTTCCAAATTAAGGTTTCAGGTACCTCAAGCTCTCACTGCTACTCTGCCATATTCATTCAAGCAATGTTTGGATAGTATTACATGCCAGCCCTGTGCTGTACACAAGGCAGACAAGGTTCCAGCTCTCATGAGGTTTTGTTCCGGAGGGTGGGGGGAGGATATATAATGGCAGACTGCTACCCTAATAGACCTGTCTTGTGCTTGGCTAATTCTCTTAGTGTGTCCTGATGAATTTTGCTCTTCCTGAGTGAGGCAGGCAAGAAAGACCTGGACAGCAAGGAAGAAAAGGCAGATGGACTCATGTAGTCCTGGCTGGTAGCTTTGCAGATCCTCCTGCCTCCGACCTTTGGCCCTTGAATGACTCCCTGAGAACTGCAGAGGTATCACAAAGGCTGAGAATCATAACTTCATGACATCATGAACTTCTTAAACAATAGCTTCTGTGTATTAGGCATTATTTAGACATTGTTCTTATATATAATCTTTGTTAATTTAAGTTTCATATTATTTAGCAGTATAAATAATTTACATCGTGGGTTTGTTTGTATGATCATCCTTTAAGCCTTGGGAACTCAGAACACAGTGTTACATAACTTTCCTATTTTCTACTCTTTTTGTCTTTCAAAGAGCTGGGCATACCAAGGGAAGCTTGTTAAACTTTTACGGTTAGTCATCTTGTAGAGGAATACATTATTTATTCTCTCTTGCTTTGGGGGATCAAAGCAACCAACCAGATCTAAAGACACATTTGGAAGACCTGTCGATGTAAACAGGTTTGTATTTACTCTGACTTCGCTATTACAATTTAGAAAAGCTTCCTTTGTCTAACACCTTTGGAGAATGTGAAAAGTCTGAATTAATTTTCTAAATAGTTGAAACTAACCTGTTTAAATACAAAAAGTTTTAAAAAGTATTTTATATAAAATAGATCCCTGCCTTTTTGAAAAATATAACAAATATAATTCAACCTCTTATTTTCTTTGTTAATTATTAGCATTTAGAACTAGAATACAAAGTAATGCATCTTTGGGAAATATTAAAATATAATAGGTCCCTAGCCAGTTTGGTTCAGCGGATAGAGCGTCGACCTGCTTGCAGACCAAAGGGTCCTGGGTTCAATTCCAATCAAGGGCACGTACTACCTTAGTTGCAGGCTCCTCCTTGGCCCGGGCCCTGGTCAGGGCTCTTGAAGGAGGCAACCAATTGATGTGTTTCTCTCACATCGATGTTTCTCTCTGTCTTTCCCTCTCTCTCCCACTCTCCCTAAAAAAATCAATGGAAAAATATCCTCGGATGAGGATTAATAAAATACAATAGGCTCTGCCCTGGCCAGTGAGGCTCAGTTGGTTGGAGTGTTGTTCTGTGCATCAAAGGGTCTCGGGTTCCATTCCCAGTCAGGGCACATGTCCAGGTTGTGGGTTCGATCTCTGGTATGGGTGCTTGCAAGAGGCAGCCAATCAATGTTTTGTCTCTCATGTCAATATTTCTCTCTCTTCTTCTCCCTGCCTCTGTCTCTGAAATTAGGAAAACATGTCCTTGGGGAGGATTAAAAAGAAAAAACTAAAAATAGATAGATAGGTAGATAGACAGGTAGATAGATTGATAGGCTCTTTGCTCTACCCAAAATGATTCGAGGCTGGTGTGTATTTTTGTTCTTTTATAATGTCCTTTCTGCTTCCCCCCACTCTTTTTTTTTTTTTTTTTTTTTTTGTTAATTCTTACCAGGGGATATTTTTCCCATTGATTTTTAGAAAGAGTGAGAGGGGTGGGGTGTGGGAAGAAGCATCGCCTTGAGAGAGACACATCAATTGGTTGCCTCCGGAATCAAACAAGCAACCCTTCAGTTTGGGGGCCAACGCTCTAACCAAAGAACAAAACGGGCTAGGGCTCCCCCTCTTTTGTTAAGCTGTTAGATAGCACCTCTTGCTACTTACTGGGTACTTGGCTTTGGCAGTTCTCTTCCTAATCTGTGTCCTGGGAAACCAGGTAATCAAGTTTATTAAATTGTGTGTAAAGTAAGAGCACATAGGTTTTGAATATGAGAGTCTTTCCTGGAAGTGAGTAGTATTGGCTTTTCAATAGCAGTTCGATGTTTCTTTTCACTTGCTTTAGTATTCTCAATTCCCCTACAGATGCCCTAGATTGTTGGACAAATTACCTTCTATAGGAAACTGAGGTATTATCATAGTACTTTTCTGCTAACACAATTCAACTAGATATGATTTTCTCCATCAAAAGTTCTCCGTTGTTTCTAAAGTACTCTTTTTGGTTCCCCTTGATTTCTGATTTCAAACCATTAGTCCTTATGATACGGGCATAAAGAAAACCTAAATAACTTAGAAACCTGGTAAGATTTAAAGATCTTATAGATTATAGGGAGCCTTCCAAATACATTTTTTTCTGATAGGAAAAAGGCCCAAGTTGTAGTCTTAAGTTAAAGCCAATTTACTCAATTTTTAAAATGTAAGAGCTACCATTTAAAATTGAGTGTTGCCTGGCTGGTGTGGCTCAGTGGTTGAGTGTCGACCTGTGAAACAGAAGGCCACGGTTCAATTCCTGGTCAGGGCACATATCTGGGTTGTGGGCTTGCTCCCCAGTAGGGGGCTTGCAGTAGGCAGCCCATCGATGATTCTCTCTCATTATTGAGGTTTCTACCTCTCTCTCCCTCTCCCTTCCTCTCTGAAATCAATGAAAATATATTTTAATAAATAAATAAAATTGAGTGTCCATCATATGCCAGATGTACATACTTTCTTTCCTATACGTAGAATAGTGCTGCAAAGCAGTAACAACCCTACTTTACATATGTGGAAAACTGAAGCTAATAGACATTAAGTGACTTAACAAGGGTCAAAGGGACAGTAAGTGTAAGAGCTGAGATTCAAATTCAACCCTGAATTGAAAATCTGCATTTTCGGGGTGGTGGGGGCGGCCGGGGAGAGGTCAAGGGGAGAAAAAGGAGACTTATGTAATATTTTAAACAATAAAGAATTTAAATTAAAAAAAGAGAGAGTGCATTCTCTTCTCTTTTTAAAATAGAAAACAGAAATTTATTTCTCAAATAATAGTCAGGAAGGTCCTGGAGAGCAGACTGCTCTGCTCTAGTGGTCAGTCAAGAACTTGAATTCCTCTCACACTGTTGCTTTGCCCTGCTTAAGGATTTCACCTCCCTTGCATGGTCAAAGCTCAGTCTCAGACAAATCTGGCCCAGCTTGCTCTGGAGTGGCAGAGGATAGACAAGAGTGGGCAAGAGACCGTTCAAGTGCCTGTGTGTTGACCAAAGGGAGGAATAGGAGATCTGGGAGCTCCTGGATGAATGAGGAGGATTAAGGACTAGGGTGCCCATCTCCCCACCTCTACCCTCCTCCCTTCCTCTGGTACCCAGACCTAGAAATCTACTCCCAGAGTTTGCATCCTTTCTATTAAATCAAGTTGCCTTTCATATACTATCACTGAAAGGTAACAAGAGGGTATACAGCATGTATTCTGGTAATATGGTCAACTTGGCCATGAACCTACTGGTAATAAATGCTGTGGTATCAGTTATACTGAATTAAAAATAAACTCTTCTGATAATGCCTATTGACCAAACCAAATTTAAATAAGAGGTCCATCTCAGAGACACAGTAAATCAGAGGAAGAATAGTAGCATTTTCTAGTCCAAATGCTCTTCCAGTTTGGCAGATGGAGAACACAGGAAATGCACATTCTATAAGATATGTGGAGCTATAGTCTAATCTATCCCTGTTTATGCTGAACTGGCAAATTCAAGGATACTAGGTACAGATTCTGCAATTAGAAAGGCTCCCTTGAGAGTTAATGCCATTCAAAAGACTAGAAAGTCCAAGTGAACAGGATTTGGATGATTTATGATACAAGGAACAGTAAAGCCCAGAGCAAAATTCCTCAAGACTGTAGTTTTTACAGTAATACTCATAAATGATCATGGGTGCAAATATCATTATTGTGATATCAAAAACTCAGCAGATAGTTTTTAAATTGATGTTTATTTTATGTTACTATGAACTTTACAGAATAACTGTTAAAGTCATTCTCAGTGGAAAAAGTACATCTAAAATATCATGTATAGCCCAGCTAGTGGTTGAGCCTTGACCTATGAACCAGGAGATCAAGGCTCAATTCCCGGTCAGGGCACTTGCCTGGGTTGCAACTCCATCCCCAGTAGGGGTTGTGAAGAGGCAACCAATCAGTGATTTCTCTCATCATTGATGTTTCTATATCTCTCCCTCCCTCTCCCTTCCTCTCTGAAATCAATAAAAATATATTTCTTAAAATGTATACCAGAACAGCCCTAGCCGGTTTGGCTCAGTAGATAGAGCATCGACCTGCAGACTGAAGGGTCTGGGGTTCGATTCCAGTCAAGGGCACGTACCTTGGTTGCCAGCTTGATCCCTGGCCCTGGTGGGGGCATGTGCAGGAGACACCCAATCGATGTGTCTCTCTCACATCGGTGTTTCTGTCTGTCTCTGTCTCTCCCTCTCCCTTCCACTCTCTTTAAAATCAATGGAAAAATATCCTCAGATGAGGATTAACAAACAAACAAACAAAATATAAAAAGAATTGCCATGGGGGTAGCGGCAGGTTAGTAGAGGTCAATGGGGGAGAAAAGGGAACAAATGTAATACTTTCAACAACAAAGATTTATTAAAAAAAAAAAAAGAATTGCCATAAAGCAATATCTTAAATTGCTGAAGTACAAAGACCAGCATAAAACACAGATCCTGGTAAAGAAGCAAAGACACAGCATTTAAGCTGACTCTTTGAAAGTACTCTCATGTTCAAACATTTCCATTTAGATCATATCTAGCCAAAAAAAAAAAAAAGGAAGGGGGGGGGGAGAGACACAGTAATGCCATCAATGGACCACACAGCTTTGAAGATGGTTTCCTAACAAAGCCAGAGGAGCCACCAATGTAAACATGGTATTTGAATGGAACATTCAAGCATGATGCTCTAGGACTGGGCTTTGTTCATGTGAAGTTGATATAAAGAGCATCTCAGCTCCAATTGTGGCTTGCTCACCAAGAGTCTTTCATTGCAGTGGTCATTATGAAAGGAGCTCTGATTACTGACAAAGTCCACAAAACTAGTAATTAACAGTTCCTATACCTATGAAATAACCATGAAGACCTGAATTCTACCCTTCACAGAAGTAGCCAACATCATTAGGTCTCAATTTCATATATCCAATTTCATTATATATTCTCAAGATACTAGTACAATGGTAATCATTCATTCAACATATATAATTTAAAGGTCTATGTTTTGCCTCACACTATTGTAGGTGTTAAGGATAAGAGGTGAATAAAGTGCTTACAAACTTACATTTTAGTGATGGGAGACAGACAATAAAAAAAATAATTAAAGCCCTAGCTGGTTTTGCTCAGTGGATAGAGCATCGGCCTGAGTACTCAAGGGTCTCGGGTTCAATTCCAGTCAAGGGCACATGCCTGGGTTGTGGGCTCAATCCCCAGTAAGGGCGGTGCAGGAGGCAGCCGATCAGTGATTCTCTCTGTGATCATTGAGGTTTCTATCTCTCTCTCCCTCTTCCTTCCTCTCTGAAATCAATAAAAATATACAAAAAAATATGTCAGATGATTCACTGGAGCAAAAGCAGGGAAGGAGAAAGAGAATGCCAGGGTTGAGCAGCATTACAACTTTATACAAGACAATGAGGAAATATCTCAGTGAAAAGGGAATAGCTGAGCAAAAACCAGAAGAAAATGAGGGAGTGTATTAGCCAGCTCAGGCTGCCATAAGAAAACAAAATAAACTGGTTGGTTTAAACAACAGACATCTATTTTCTCACCGTTCTAGAGGCTGGAAATCTGAGATCAGGCTGTCAGCATGCTCAGGTTCTGATGAGAGCTCTCTTTCTGGCTTGCAGACCATAAACTTCTTGTTTTGTGTACTCACATGGCCTTTCCTTGATGAGTGTACATGGAGAGAGAGAGTGCTCCCTAGTCTCTTCTTATGTAGACACTAATTCTATTAGAGCAAGGCCCCACCCTTATAACCTCATTCAACCTTAATTATCTTTATAAAAGCCCTCTCTCCAAATAGTTTCACTGGGGCTGCAACATGTAAATATTTCAGTCCATAGCAGGGAGTGAGTAATGTAGATATCGGGGGGAAGAATATTTTAGGCAGAGTTTGGACCAGAGATATAAGTTAAGGAGTTGTCAGCTTATAAATGATATTTAAAACCCTCCATTGGGCTGAATGAAATCACCAATAGAGTAAATGTAGAGAAGAGAAGCAAATCCAAGATCTGAATCCTGGTGCACTCCAATGAGGAGGAAGCAGCAAAGGAGATTGAGAAGGAGTAGCCAGTGAATGAAGTATGAGAAAATCAGGAGAGTGTAGTATCCTTGAAGCCTAGTGAATAAAGCATAACATTTCAAGGACCGGGTGAGCCCTGGCCAGGAAGTTCAGTTGGTTGGAGTGTCCTCCAGATGCTCCAAGGCTGTGGGTTCAATCTCCTTTCAGGACACATACAAGAAGCAACCAATGAATGCATAGATGAGTAAAACAATAGATGTTTCTCTCTCTCTCTCTCTCTCTCTCTCTCTCTCTCTCTCTCAAATCAATAAATTAAAATTTTTATTTGTTTCCCATCAATAGTAATCATTCAAGCACCAATCTCTACACCAAGCATGTCAAACTCAATCAAAGGCTAACACGGACCAAATAAACAAGGTTTAAGTTTATGTGTGCCGCAAGAAAACAAAAGCTTCCATTTTCATAGAAACGTAGGTTTACTTCGATAGAGACATGCTGAATACAAAGGGCTGAAATAAATAAGTAATCCTTAACATAAAATAATACAACATTTTAATAAAAATTAATATTTTTTCTTGAACATTAACTTACCAGACACTGAATAACTGCACAAATTAATAAGTGTAACACAAATAAACCTATTTTTCTTGTTCTCCGAAAGCAAAATATTTCCTGTTGCGCACACCAAACAAGTCAGTACAAGACTAATGACATGGCAATCGGTTGCTAAAATATTTGCTGCTAGTATTAGTGGAGAGAAATGGTGCCCCTGCGCAATAAGGCCAGTAAGGGAAATGAATGCAACATGATTATAGTAATCAGTCATTAGTGAACGTTGTAGTTCATTATTTTTAAAAAAATACTTTTATTGATTTCAGAGAGGAAGGGAGGAGAGAGAAAGAAACATCAAAGATGAGAGAATCATTGATCAGCTGCCTCCTGCACGGCCCCCACTGGGGATCAAGCCCACAACCCCGGCATGTGCCCTTGACCGGAATCGAACCCAGGACCCTTCAGTACGCAGGCCTACGTTCTATCCTCTGAGCCAAACCAGCTAGGGCTAGTTTGTTATTAATAATTATGTATAAGAGGATATTGTAGAAAATAAGTTACGAAATTTGTATTAAAACGTTTCTTACATACCGTTATGTTGGCTGGGCCGCAAAAATGTTGGTTGTGGGCCGTGAGTTTGACGTGCTTGCTCTACCACCAGTAAGGTCATGCACTGGTTGAAACCTCTTTTCTGTAAACTGTAGCAATAAGCATGACTTACCAATACCTGTGTCGCTGATGATGATGTACTTGAGGAGATATGCATACACCATGGCTTCGCTGCTGGGTGCCAGGGCACACGCTCCTCCTCCTGCTACTGCTCCTCCTCTTCCTCTACACCCCTCCACCTGACTGCTCTGGGTCTCCAAATGCCAGGCCTGCCCCTGGAAAACAGCAGCCAGGAGAGAGGAGCTGAGAAGAAGCTTGACAAACGGACATCCGTGGAGCCGAGAGACAGCGCCTGGCTGAGCCCAGTCGAACAATAATCAGGAGGATATTTTTTTCCATTGACTTTTTAGAAAGAGTGGAGGGGAGGGAGAATGGAGAGGGAGAGGAGAGAGAGAGAACCATTGATCTGAGAGAGACACATCCATTGGTTGCCTCCTGCACCCCCCCCCCCCAAAATCTGGAAGCGGGGGAGGGGAGGGGATCAAACCTGCAACTGAGGTATGTGCCCTTTGACAGGGAATCAAACCGGCAACCATCCGGTGGGCAGGCCAATGCTCAAATCACTGAGCAACGCCGGCCAGGGAAATTCCTCCCTTTTTATTGAAAACATGCAAACATACTCTAGTATCTCATTCCCATACTTAAAAAATTCTTCTGGCCCTGGCTGGTTTGGCTCAGTGGATAGAGCGTCTGCCTGTGGACTGAAGGGTCCCCGGTTTGATTCCAGCCAAGGGCACATGCCCAGGTTGTGGGCTCGGTCCCTGGTAGGGGCGTGCAGGAGACAGCCGGTCAATGATTCTCTCTCATCATTTATGTTTCTTTGTTTTTTTTAAAAAATATATTTTATTGATTTTTTACAGAGAGGAAGGGAGAGGGATAGAGAGCCAGAAACATCCATGAGAGAGAAACATTAACCAGCTGCCTCCTGCAGACCCCCAACGGAGATGTGCCCGCAACCAAGGTACATGCCCTTGACCGGAATCGAACCCGGGACCCTCCAGTCCACAGACCGACGCTCTATCCACTGAGCCAAACCGGTTTCGGCTCATCATTTATGTTTCTATTTCTCTCTCCTTCTCCCTTCCTCTCTGAAATCAATAAAAATATATTTTAAAAAAATTCTTCTGGAAAATTTTTAAAAATACTTTTTGAGTATTTAAGGAAAGGTTTTAAAAGTATGACACAGCCCTGACCGGTTTGGCTCAGTGGATAACTCTCTATCCCTCTCCCAAAAAAATTCTGCAGGAAAAAATTACTATAAACAAAGTCAAAAGATATATTTGCAACTCATATCACAAATAGAGGGCTAACATGCTTGATATATTAAGAGTTCCAAAAATCAATAAAAAGACCAGCAATTCATTAGAAAAATTATCAAAAGATAGGAAGAGACAATTCAAAGAAAAAAATAAATACAAATAGCTTTTAAAGTTTTGAGAATATATTCAACCTGACTCAAAAGAAGAGAAATACAAAATAAAAGAGACCATTTTTGGTGCAACATCAAGAGACCATTTTTCACTTACTAGATTGGTAAAGATAAAAAATTTGATAACACACTGTATAGGGAAACAGGCCTTCTCATCATTGCTTGTAAGACATATTATAGAAGGTATACAAATTATAAAAGCATTTTGTTTTCGTATCTATCAAATTTACAAATATACTTGATGACTCAGCAATATCCTAGATATATTGTCACATGTGTGAAAAGATCTCTGTACAAAATTATTTATTGCAGCTTTATAATAGCAAAAGATTTTGGAAACCACTTAAATATTCATCAATAGGGATCACTAGGGGATTGAATAAGTAAATTAGGGTGTAACAACACAATACAACCATAAACAAAGCAGGGCCCTGGCCGGGTAGCTCAGTTAGAGCATCATCCTGATACACCTTGCAGGTTTGATCCCCAGTCGGGACACATATAAGAATTAACCAATAAGTACATAAATAAGTGGAACAACAAATCAATGTTTCTCTCTCTCTCTCTTTCTCTCTCTCTCAAAATCCTTGGTCACTCCTCAGTCATCTTAGTTGGATCCTCCTCTTCCTCTACCTAATTTCTGAAGATTGGCTCTGCCTGTGGCTCTTTTCTATTCTATTCAAACTTTGCCCTACATGATCCCATCTAGTCCCATAGCTTTAAATACTGACATTGACCAGCCTTACTTCTCTTCCCTGAGTTCCCAGACTCATATTATACACTGGACAAATCTACTGGGATGTCTAGTAGGCATCTCAAACTTAACATATCTAAAATAGAACGCTTGATTTTTCTCCTTCAAACCTCTATTTTAGTCTTCTCCAAGTAAGTAAAAGGTTCTTTTGGATATTCATAATTTCTCAGGTCCCAAACCTATGAATTATCTTTGATTCCTCTTTTCCTGATACTTACATGCAAACATCAACAAGTTCTTACAGTTTTAACCTTTAAAATATAACACACAGCTTCCTACTCTGAGGCATCATCATCTTTCTGGTGTGGTACTCATCTATTTGCTATTATTGGTGATTTAACATTTCTACCTCCCTAAATATACCATGAGATCTCAAAAACAGTACCCATATCTTAATTAATTTTGTATTCTGTAAACAAAACAATCTTATAAATGTACTAGTGGCCCAGTGTACAAAATTCGTGCATGGAGGGGGGTTCCCCTCAGCCCAGCCTGCACCCTCTCCAATCGGGGACCCATTGGGGGATGTCCAACTGCCGGTTTATGCCTGATCCCTAAATCAGCAGTTTGACATCCCTCTTGCAATCTGGGACCGCTGGCTCCTAACTGCTCACCTGCCTGCCTGCCTGATTGCCCCTAACCTCTCTGCCTGCCTGCCTGCCTGATCACCCCTAACTGCCCTCCCCTGCCGGCTTGATCTTGCCCCCAACAGTCCTCCCCTGACAGCCTGATCTCACTCCCAACTACCCTCCCCTGCCGGCCTGGTTGCCCCCAACTGCCCTCCCCTGCCGGCCTGATCTCACCCCCAATGGCCCTCCCCTGCCGATCTGATCTCGCCCCCAACTGCCCTCCCCTGCCGGCCAATTTGGTTCTGATTGGTTGGTTTCTATGCCAGTCAGTGTCAAAAGCTCCGCCTCCTAGGCAGCCATTGGCTCCTCACAGTTGACCCAGATTTGGTTCTGATTGGTCAGTTTCTATGCCAGTCAGCGTCAAAAGCTCCGCCTCCTAGGCAGCCATTGTATTCTCATAGTTGACCCAGATTTGGTTCTGATTGGTCAGTTTCCATGCCAGTCAGTGTCAAAAGCCCCGCCTCCTAGGAAGCCATTGGCTCCTCACACTTCACCCAGATTTGGTTCTGATTGGTCAGTTTCTATGCCAGTCAGCATCTCTTGGCCTATCAACAGGTCCTGATCAGAAAGGCGGGGCTGATCAGCAGCCCCGGGGTAGGCCTGGAGAGAAAGAGAGAGGCAAGTGCTGATCAACAGCTGCCACACAGGTTACAGATCAGACCCTGCTTCTCTCTTCAGGCCTCTCTCTGGGTCTGATTTGCAGCCCCCTCAGCAGTCAGTGCTGGGTCACCAGTCTGCAGCCGCAGGACTGACTTCCGGTTGGTCAAGCCTCTGGTAGTGACGGACCCAGGGTTTTTATATATTAGGATTATTTACAGAATACAAAACTACAATGCTACTACATTGTCAACAAAATGTAGTAGTATACACATACAATGGGATATTATTCATCCTTAAAAGTGAAGTACTGCTCGGCCGGTGTGGCTCAGTGGTTGAGCATACACCTATGAACCAGGAGGTCATGGTTCGATTCCCGGTCAGGGCGCATGCCCAGGTTGCAGGCTCAGTCCCCAGTGTGGGGCGTGCAGGAGGCAGCCGATTGATGATTCTCTGTCATCATTAATGTTCCTATTTCTCTTTCCCTCTCCCTACCTCTCTGAAATCAATAAAATATATATTTTTTAAAAGTGAAGTACTGAAACATGCACCATGAACCTTGAAAACATTATGCTAAGTGAAATAATAAGACAGATGCAAAAAGACAAATATTATATGACTAGAAGCCCGATGCACGAAGATTTGTGCTAGAATGGGCTTTCCTTTCCCTGACTGCTGGCACCGCCTTTCCACTCCAGCCCAGCCCCGGAGCCACCTCTTTCAGCTCTGGCCCCGCCTTCCCATGCTGCCCAGAGGCCCTGAGAGACCAGGGGTGTGGCGGAATGCCTGCGTTGTCGCCATGGCAACAACACAAGCGTCCCAGCCACCCCCGGTGCAATTTGTATGCAAATTAACCGCCATCTTTGTTGGGTTAATTTGCATATTCCTCCTGATTGGCTGTTGGGCGTAGCGGAGGTACGGTCAATTTGCATGTTTGTCTATTATTAGGTAAGATTCCACAGATATGAGGTACCTAGAATAGTCAAATTTATGTGGCAAAAAGCAGTACTCATCTTAGTTACTTTTGTATTCTTATATTACAGTGCTTGGTATAACTTGGTAAATAAGTTATTGGAGAAGTTAATGAGTAAATCATGACAAGTAAACCATGATTCAGCTAATAACACCAATATCCAGTTTCTCCTGTCATTTTCTTGCATTTCTTTGCTGGAGAGGCTACATCTTTACAAAATCTCATTTAGTAAGTACTCAATAGGTTTTCTATCCAGCATCCTATTTTCTGTGAACTGATTTCTTTATCTCTCACAACACTAAATTCACGTGATAATGGTAGTGGGCCCTTGGCAGCTATTTTGTGAATTTTTTAAATATTAAAAGACACCATTAACTAAATCAAATGGAAGAAAAAAGCCCCTGTAGACGAAAGGTTAATACCATTAACGTAAAAAAAACTATACATATAAATTAACAAAATGATAAACAACCCAGCTAGGGAAAAAATGGGCAAAAGATAAGAGCAGGAAATTTATAAATGATGAAATATAAATGTCCAAAAACACAGAAGGTGCTCAATTTCACTAGTAGTCAGGGATATACAAAATATTTTAATTGTGGTAAAATATATATAACATAAAATTTATCATTTTAGCCACTTTTAAGTGTATAGTTCAGTGGCATTAAGTACAAGTGATTTCACATTGTTGTGCAAACATTACTAATATCCACCTCCAAAACTATGTTATCATCCCAAATTGAAACTCTGAACTCATTAAGTGCAACTCCTCATCCTCTCTACCCCCAGCCCTGGTAGCCATTATTCTATCTTCTGCTCCATGAATTTGACTATTCTAGGTACTTCATATCAGTGGAATCATATAATATTTGTTCTTTTGCATATATCTTATTTCACTTAGCATAATGTTTTCAACATTCATCATGTTGCATGTGTCAGTAGTTCACTTTTTAAGGATAAATAATATTCCATTGTATGTGTATACTACTACATATTGTTTATCCACTCATCTGTCAGTAGACACATGGATGCTTCCATCTTTTGGCTATTGTGAGTGTTGCTGCCATGAACACTGGTATACAAATATCTGCTTAGGTTTCTGCTTTCAATTCTTTTGAAATATAATATTCACAGATGTGCAATTGCTGAATCAAATGGTAATTCTATGTTTAATTTTTTGAGGAACCACTAAACTGTTTTCTAAAATATTGCTCCATTTTACATTCCCACCAGCTATATATGAGAGTTTCAATTTTCCACATTCTCACCAACATTTGTTAATCTCTGCCTTTTTTATCATAGCTATCCTAGTGGATGCGAAGTGACATCTCATTGTGGCTTTGGTTTGCATCTTCCTAATGAACATTCATGCTGAGCATCATTTATGTTCTTACTGATCATTTATATATCTTCTTTGTAGAAATGTCTATTCAAATCCTTTGCCCATTTTAATAAGATTGTTTTTTTGGTGTTTTTTTTTTTGCCCTTGTTGAGTTGTAGGACTTCTTTATGTATTCTGGATTTTAATTTCTTATCAGATAATACTAGAGGCCTGGTGCACAAAATGTGTGCATAGGTAGGGTCCCTAGGTCTGGCCGGTGATCAGGGCTGATCTGGGCCTTCCTTCCCCAGCTGCTGGCCAACATCCAGGGCCTTCCTTCATTCTGCGTCACCCCCTGGTGGTCTGCACACATCATAGCGAGCGGTTAAACTCCCGGTCGGTCAAACTCCCGTTAGCCTTTTATTATATAGGATGATTTGCAAAAATTTTCTTTTTTCTTTTTTGCAAATATTTTCTCCCATCTGTAGGTTGCCTTTTTTTCTGTTGATAGTGTCCTTTGATGCACAAAAGTTTTTAATTTTGGTGAAGTTCAATTAATCTTTTTTTTGTTGCCTGAGCTTTTGGTGTCATATCAATATCATTGTCAAATCCAAAGACATTACTTTTTTCCATAATTTTTTTCTTCTAAGAGTTTTATAGTTTTAGTTCTTACATTCAGGTCTTTGATCCATTTTCAGTTACTAGTAATTTTTGTATATGACATAAAGAGTCCTTGTATGTGGATATTCAGTTTTCCCAGTACTATTTGCAGAAAAGAATATCCTTTCCCATTGAAATGTTTTTGACATGCTTATTTAAAATCATTTGACTATATATACAAGGGTTTATTTCTGGATTCTCTCTTTTATTCTATTGGTCATGTTTGATTTTATGCAATATAGACTTTTTTAAACACCATTTTTAACTCCCCAGGTTGGCAATATATCAAAACATTGATAACACTTAGTAGTGGAAAGAACTTGGGGAGATGAGGACTCCCACATATTACTAGGGGAAATAAGAATTGCTATAACATTTTTGGAAAGTAATGTGGCAGTATCTTTCACAATTTAAGACATCATTTTAATGTAGTATATGGAATCTTTTCTATAGAAATAAAAATACTAGTGCATAAGCATATGTGTACAAAGATATTTATTGGGGCATCGTTTGTAGTGAAAAGAGGCTGAACTGAAAAATAGATAGCTACTCTCTCTGCATCTTTCTCTTCCTGGAGTCACACACTTTCTTATTTCTGTTTCTGTCTGCATTTCTTCCTGGACTTGCATATAGATCAACAAGGTCACCAGATTTGAGTCTCTCTGACCTTACAAATTTCACTGCTCACCACTGTCTCAGTCTAGTTTCCATTTTGTTCATTTACAAATCTGTGATGTTGTTTTTTTTTTATGTCACTTTTTATAGTTTCTAGTTCTCTACCAAGGTTTTCAAGTTTGGCTTTTATTGCCTTGAACATAGTTCACAGAATTGTTTTACAGTCTGTGTCGAATGATTGCAGCATACAGAATCCCTGTGGATCTGTTTCTATTATCTGTTATTTCTCCTCCTTACTCATGGTGTCTTGTCCCTTCAGGTGCCTGGTTATTTTTGTGTGGGACACTGTACTTGAAAAAAATTTTATCTAAATAACTTGAGGCCCAAAATATTTTTCTTCACAGAGGATTTTTATTTGTTCTTGTCACGAGCAATTAGAGCCAATTTAGTACAAGTTCAGGCCCTGAGATTTTTCTAGGCCACTTAGATGATATAAAGTCAGCCTGCAGTCTGTATGAGGGTTAGTTTACTTCTAGTGCTCCCTTACACCTAAAGTGCAGAGGGTGATATATCAGGGTTATCACTCTTTATGGGTTCTGAACACCAACTTTTTCTTCTTTTTTTAAAAAACAATTTTATTATTTTTTATTTTTTTATTGATTTAAGAGAGGAAGGGAGAAGGAGAGAGAGATAGAAACATCAGTGATGAGAGAAAATCATTGATTGACCGGAATCGAACCTGGGACCCTTCAGTCCACAGGCCAACGTTCTATCAACTAAGCCAAATCTGCCAGGGCCTGAATCCCAACTTTTATTCCTATAGGCTCTCAAGGCTGCCAAAAGTGAAGCTTACATTCCTAGTCACTTCTGAATCAGTACATGCCTCCAGACAAAAGCAGCTTGAGTGCCAAGCTCATCACTCCAAACTCCTTACCTATCCAAAATCTTGGCCCAGTAATTCCTCACTAATTTGTTAGTTATTAGATGCTTTTAGATAATGCTTTTTATATTTCATCCAGCTTGTCTAGCTGTCTTCATTAGGAGGGTTGACTTAAATTATATAGTCTACCATTACTAATAATAAAAGTCCATTTGGTTTATTTTATTCCTGCCATAGAAAATCTCATTAGCTCCAGTTAAGAGCCCATTCCTGGTGTTGTGGCCAGGGATACAGGGTCATTCAATATATAATAGCCTTGAAGAGGACAGGTTCCTAAGAAAAGAATGTGAGCATAGGAGAAATTATTGGTATCTCCAAAAAACCAAATTACTTGCTCTTCTCTACATTTACCCTCCCATATTATATTTCTTTTTTTAAAAAATAAATCTTTATTGTTCAGATTATTACAATTGTTTCTCCTTTTTCCCCCCATATCTCCCCACCACCCAGTTCCCACCCCCCCTCTGCCCTTACCTCCCCTCCGTTGTCCTTATCCATAGGTGTATGATTTTTGTCCAGTCTCTTCCCGTACCCCCCACACAGACACCCCTTTCCCCCTGAGAATTATCAATTCACTCCCATTCTATGCCTCTGATTCTATTATGTTCACCAGTTTATTCTGTTCCTCAGATTTTTAATTTACTTGATTTTTAGGATCACTTGTTGATAGATATGTATTTGTTGTTCATAATTTTTATCTTTACCTTTTTCTTCTTTTTCCTCTTTTTAAAGAATACCTTTCAGCATTTCATATAATACTGGTTTGGTGGTGATGAACTCCTTTAGCTTTTTCTTATCTGTGAAGCTCTTTATCTGCCCTTCAATTCTGAATAACTTTGCTGGGTAGAGTAGTCTTGGTTGTAGGTTCTTGCTATTCATCACTTTGAATATTTCTTGCCATTCCCGTCTGACCTGCATAGTTTCTGTTGAGAAATCAGCTGACAGTTGTATGGGTGCTCCCTTGTAGGTAACTAACTGTTTTTCTCTTGCTGCTTGTAAGATTCTCTCTTTGTCTTTTGCTCTTGGCATTTTAATTATGATGTGTCTTGGTGTGGTCCTCTTTGGATTCCTCTTGTTTGGGGTTCTGTGCACTTCCTGAACTTGTAAGTCTATTTCTTTCACCAGGTGGGGGAAGTTTTCTGTCATTATTTCTTCAAATAGGTTTTCAGTATCTTGCTCTCTCTCTTCTTCTGGCACCCCAAAAATTCGGATATTGGTACGCTTAAAGCCATCCCAGAGGCTCCTTATGCTATCCTCACACTTTTGGATTCTTCTTTCTTTCCGCCTCTCTGGTTGGGTGTTTTTTTCTTCCTCATACTCCAGATCTTTGGTTTGACTCTTCGGGTGCGGTGGTCTACTCTGTATATTCTTTATTTCAGACAGTGTATGCATAATTTCTGACTGGTCCTTTTCTATTTTTTTGGTATTCTCATTAAGGTCCTTGAAGGTCTCTTCAAGTTTCTCAGCGGTTTTTAGAAGATTCTTGAGTAACCTTATAAATGTGGTTCTGAACACTGTGTCGTCCATTAGTTTGCTTTCTTCTATCTCTCCTACTCGTGACATACTTTGGTGTCTCCGCATTTTGGCTGCCTCCCTGTGTTGATGGAGTGGCTTTGTGTGGTCAGTGACCTATAGGGGCCGGTAGCTCAGCTTCCCCAATCACTCTAGGTGGTCGCTCTTGGTACACCCCTTTGTGGGCTGAGTGGAAAGTCTTGGTGTAGTTAAAAGCCTTGATTGCTGTTGGTACACTGGGAGGAATTGACCTCCAGGCCAATTGGCTGTGAGGACCTGCTGTGTCTATAACGGAAGAATTGCTGTGCTGGAGACACAGTAGGGCTTTGGTGCTCACTGAGTCTGCCTCTTGAATGTGTCCCTTATGAGAGTGGTTGAAATCTGGTGTCGTCCACACCAACCACTAGATACCCTAGTGTCTGGATCTCCAATGGAGTGCAGGTCTGAGGCCTCCCAGCAGGAGCTACAGCAAGAGCTACAGTTTTCTCCTCTTTGCTTGGGCAGTTTTGGAGCAGTCTGACTGGAGCTGCAGTTAATTTGGTTGAGCTGCCACAGAACAGGCCATTTATATGTAAAGGCCGCTGTGTGGAGCCTGGGCAGGTTTGTAGAATGTGCAGGGTGGGGTCTCAGGGCGTCACTAGGCTGGGGCGTGGCCAACGGCCATGGCTGCCTTCAGCCGTCTCTGCCTTTCTGCGTTTCCAAGTCCCCGTGTCCCACGCTCCAGCGCAGCAAACCCTGATTGCTGGGCGCACCTCTGCAGAAAAGTCACTCTAACTCTCCAACCGATGGTCGAGAGTCCAGCTTCTCCCCGTAGGCGTCTGGGTCCCCTGCGTGTCCCCAGAAACTGGAGTTCAGAGTGATCGAGAGTTTGTCTCCCTTCAGTTTGAAGAAAAGCCGCGCGCCCGCTTCTCACGCGCCTCCGTACCTCAGCTCTCCAGCGTTTGCGCTCCCTTCTCTTCTTACTTGTAAATCTACCACTCAGCCAGCCTTCCCGTGGTTCTGGGTGGTAGACGTTTTGTTTTTTAGTTGTATTTTTGAAATTGTTGTGCGAGGCGGCAGTTTAGTTGTTTAACTTTGCCGCCATCTTGGTTCCTCCCTTCCCATATTATATTTCTATGATTTTTTATATGCTATCTCCTCAGCCAAATTTCTTCTCCTCCTGTTTACTAGGCAAACTCCTATTTCTTTTTCAAGACTTAACTCAAGTATTATTACTGTATCTCAAAAACAAGCAAACAAACAAACAAAAAAATGCAGACATCTCTTCCTGTGTATGCTCTTTGTAATGTGCATAAACCTCTTCATAGCAATTATTCTATCTTTTAGGACAAGAATTGTGCCAAGAACAAGAACAGGAGAAAGAGAAAAACATTGATGTGTTACGTGCTCTGACTGGAGATTGAACCTACAACCTAGGTATGTGTTCTGACTGGGAATCAAACTCACAACCTTTCAGTATATAGGACGATGCTCCATTCATCTGAACCACACTGGCCAGAGCTTCTCAGATCTTATGTTCCATGATGCTATAAATTCCAACTCCTAAAAATAACTTATTTTGGTGGTTTGTCATTCACTGGACCTTAACACTTACAAGAAACTTTTCTCCTTCCTTCTAAGAATAAATAATACAGGTATGCCGAGACCGGTTTGGCTCAGTGGATAGAGCGTCGGCCTGCGGACTCAAGGGTCCCAGGTTCGATTCCGGTCAAGGGCATGTACCTTGGTTGCGGGCACATCCCCAGTAGGGGGTGTGCAAGAGGCAGCTGATCGATGTTTCTCTCTCATCGATGTTTCTAACTCTCTATCCCTCTCTCTTCCTCTCTGTAAAAAATCAATAAAATATATATTTTTAAAAAATAATAATACAGGTATGTTTTGAGAAAGAGTAGAAAATTTCTTTTTGGAGGCAATATCCTAACTTCTTTCATTCTTACTAGGTTTCGTACTCTCAGATTCTGACTCTTTTTCTTTTTAATATATTTTTATTGATTTCAGAGAGGAAGGGAGAGGGGCAGAGAGATAGAAGCATCATTGGTGAGAGAGAATCATTGATCAGCTGCCTCCTGCATGTCCCTCACTAGGGATCAAGATTGCAACTCAGGTATGTGTCCTGACCAGGAGTTGAGCCTGTGATCTCTTTGTTCATGGGTTGATGCTCAACCCCTGAGCCACACTGGCTGGGCAAGTTTTACCTTTTAAATTTGAAGTGTACAATTCAGTAGTTTTGAGTATATTCACAAAGTTGTGCAAGCAGAATCACTATCTAATTCCAGAATATTTTCATCATCACCTTCCAAAAGAAACTTAGTATCTATTAGCAACCATGCTCCATTTTTCCCTCCCCCTAGCCTCTGGTGACCACTAACCTACTTTCTGTCTCTATGGATTTACTCTGGACATTTCATATACATGGAATCATACAATGTGTGGCCTTTTGTGACTGGCTTCTTTCACACAGCATAATGTTTTCAAGTTTCATCCATGTTATAGCAAGTATCAGTACTTCAGTACTTTATTCCTCTTTATTTCTGAATAATATTCCATTCTATGGATATACCATATTTTGTTTATCTGTCATCAGTTCACAGACACTTAGATTGTTTCTACTTTTTTGCTATTATGGATATTGATGCCACAAACATTCATTACAAGTTTTTGTGTAAACAAAGTTAATTAACACAGAATGACTAATTAATGTACTAATTATGCATTAATTAATACAGAAGTAATAGAATGTGGTAAGCATCATGTAGTGGATTTTTATTTGTTTTGGCTTCCCAGCATCTATTCCTTCTTCTTCTTAGTAACAATACCCATATTCTCTTTATTTTCTAAATATATTTTTATTGAATTTTAGAGAGAGAGGAAGGGAGAGGGAGAAAAAGAGAGAAAGATCAATGTAAGATCTAAACACCAGCCCTAACTGGTTTGGCTCAGTGGATAGAGCATTGGCCTACGGACTGAAAGGTCCTGGGTTTGATTCCAGTCAAGGGCATGTACCTTGGTTGCAGGCACATCCCCAGTGGGAGGTGTGCAGGAGGCAGCTGATTGATGTTTCTCTCCCATCGTTGTTTCTAACTCTCTATCCCTCTCCCTTTCTCTCTGTGAAAAATCATTTAAAAAATATAAATAAATAAATAAAAAGAGCAAAACACCAATCAGTTGTCTCCTGCACACCCCCTACAAGAGATCGAGCCTGCAACCCAGGCATGTGCCCTAAAATTGAACTGGCAACCTTTTGGTGCACTGGACAATGCCCAACCAACTGAGCTACACCGGTCAGGGAAATACCTATATTCTCTTATAAGGATGCTTCCAAGAAAGCTGACTTCACACCATCCAGAGTAGACCCTATTTGTGTTAAGATCAGCATATCCTACCTCCGTGAACATTGATTAGTTTAGCGATGGGCAAGTGACCTTAAATTCAGGCCAATGAGATATGAAATGACCTTTGCTAGGCTTCTGAAAAAGATGCTTCTTTGCTGTTCTGAAGTAGCTTTCTTGAAAGATGTTCTCTTCCTACTAAAGATGAAGGAAGCACATGTAGCTTTCCTAGAAACTGTTACAGCCATATTGAGACCAAGGAGCAAACTGTATAAAATCAACTATTTTAGAAGAAAAACCAGCTCTTCGGAAACATCACTGAGCTTCAACACTGAGGACCAAACGTCACCTAAATTTTCAGTTGATGACTAGTAACTTCCCTTCATTGCTTAAACCAGTTTGAGATAAGTTTTCTGTTGCTTACGATCAAAAGATTACATCAGAATATTAACAAAAACTAAATTTTTATAGTACTTTATAATGTAACTGAGCTATGTGAATTCAATGGTGAACACATTGGATACTGTCTGTGGAAATCATGAAAGGTTTCATGTGGAAAGTGACATTTGAATTACAACTTGCAATTTAGAAGGTATTTACTAAATATGCTGGGCTAAACAAAATTAAGCAGATTTCTTTTATTGGAGACCTCAGAGACTTTAATATATTCACTCAGATTATATTCTAACATGAATTATGAATATATCCAAGAGAGGAATATAATATCCAGTGTTTCTCAAATTTATTTCACCATGAACACCTAGTAATATATTAAGGAACCCTGCTGGCTTCAGAAACAGTGGTATGTATAGTGTGTTAATGGATGGCTAGAAGAGAATAAGATCATCTTGGCCTACTTTTTAGGAAGTTTGCATGAAGGTTAGGGCATTTGAGAGAAATTTAAAGCAACTGGTAAACCCTGAACAAGTAGAATAGATCTTGGTAGCTTCTTGACCAAGTCAAGCTTACCAGCTAAGCTCTGTAGTCAAGAAGAAATCTGAAAGGGTAGTCATTAATGGTAAATCATTCTTTAAACTTTATCATTAAGGCTCTTTTTAATTTTTTTCTGGAGTCCTTGAGCAAATTCAACAAATAAAAGAAAATAAATACTAGTAAAATAAATTAAAGTGAAACATTTAAAAATGTATTGCCTGCTGTATTTGTAGGAAATACCTGCAGAATAGAGGCATGAGTTATGAGCAACTGATTCCTTTAACAAGGTAGTTGGTGATGCACTTGTCACATCTCAGTTTCACTATATAATTGTAAATGAAATAAATACCACATCTTTTCAGCTCTAGCTATCTAACAGGAACAATTGATAGCTGGAGAAAACTGCAAGTTTATAGTTGATAAAATTAGAGAATTAAAGGTTGTTACTTTATTAAGACAGAATCATTAAGTCTCTAAAACCCATTTACAATAATTGATAGTAACTCCATTTACCCCAGATGAAGGAGTCAGTGAACAGAGCATCGACCTGTGGACTAAAGGGTCCCGGGTTTGATTCTGGTCAAGGGCATGTACCTTGCTTGCAGTTTCCTCCCCAGCCTGGGCCCAGGGCTTGTGCAGGAGGCAACTAATCGATGAGCTTCTCTCACATAGATGTTTCTCTCTGTCTTTTCCTCTCTCTTCCACTCTCTCTAAAAATCAATGGGAAAATATCCTTGGGTGAAGATTTTAAAAAATAATAAATAAATAAATAAACCCAAATACTATTTCTAGAAAAGCTACATGGTAGAAGGAAGAAAATACAAACGCTGATCTTTTCTCTTTAAGAGTAAAGGCTTCATTGACTTTATATCCATCAGCCAGTGCTTATCCAAATTCTAGGCTGAAATAGTATCTTACATATAGCACACCTATCAATAGAAGGCTAATTTGTCCCAAAGCAAGAAAAACACACAAAACCAAATTCCTGGGCAGCAAAGATGCAAATACTGACAAAATAAGCGGTTTACAGGGAACTTCTTATCAACAGCTAAGTATTTAAAGGTAGACAAAACCTGAGATACTCCTCAAGGTCCCATATTGATACACCAAACACTCACTCCCAAGGTTGCTACTTAGTGACTGAGTCTCTAGCTGAACTATCTTAAAAAGACATAAGCTCCGCAGGCATGACTCAGTGGTTGAGCATCAATCTCTGAACCAGGAGGTCATGGTTTGATTCCTGGTCAAATCATATGGCTGGGTTGCAGGCTCAATACCCAATGTGGGCCTGCAGGAAGCAGCTGATCAATGATTCTCTTTCGTCATTGATGTTTCTATCTCTCTCTCCCTCTTCTTTCCTCTCTGAAATCAATAAGAAAATATTTTTTACAAATACATAAAGTATGCCCTAGCCGGGTGGCGCAGTTGGTTGGAGTGTCTTCCCATACACCAAAAGGTTGCAGGTGTAATCCCCATTCAGGGCTCCTTTGGGAGACAACCAATCGATGTTTCTCTCTCTCTTCCTTACTTCTTCTCTAAAAATCAATAAGAACATATTCTCTGGTGAGGATAAAAAACTAGCAACACATAAAGTATAAGAAAGCAATTACCTCTGCTCTGTCCTTTAAAAATTGTTACAATATCGAACACTCACAAAGTGTATCAGGACTGAAGAACAGCCAAGATAGGAGAAGAAACTGAGAAGCTGAAGAGTCAAAAGCAGATACCACATGAACTATCTCTATTTTTCTACCATTGCTGGAAGAGAAGAGTAAACACATTACTACCTAATAATATGCTTTCTTCTATTCGGTTGAGCCACATGAAATTGTTGATATTCAATTGTTACCCCCCCCCCCCAAAAAAAAAGACAATTTCATTATTCAAATTAATATTTTCCATTATCTCATATGGACCCAAATATTTGTTCCTTACCTTGAAACCTTTCACTTCCCCCATGCTAACTCTTTTTTCTTTATATTTTACTCTGCTTCCCTGAACGTGATTCCCAAAGGTTTTTTCAAATAAACCAATATTTTAGGAATAAAAAATATGGCATATTTTCAACAGAATCAAAAGGCAATTCAAGATTCTACACTTTGGTGCCCTAACTGGTTTGGCTCAGTGGATAGAGCGTTGGCCTGCGGATTGAAGGGTCCCAGGTTCGATTCCGGTCAAGGGCATGTACCTTGGTTGCGGGCACATCCCCAGTAGGGTGTGTGCAGGAGGCAGCTGATCGATGTTTCTAACTCTTTATCCATCTCCCTTCCTCTCTGTAAAAAATCAATAAAATATATTTTTAAAAAAAGATTCTACACTTTGGGGCTTAACAAAAGATCACTCATTCATTAAAAAATAATAATATTCTGATTCCTTTCAAATGTTTCCATTGGGCTATGAAAGTTTTTATTGTAAAGACAAATATTATCAACCACTCTTTTTTCTTAAATTATTTTCAGCCTGGTCGGTGTGGCTCAGTTGGTTGAGCATCATCCCATGCACCAAGAAGTTGCTGGTTCAATTCCTGGTCAGGGCACATGCCCAGGTTGTAGGCATAAGCCTCAGTAAGGGGGCGTGCAGCAGGCAGCCAACTGATTTTCTCTCATTGATGTTTCTATCTCTCCTTCTCCCTCCTTCTCTCTATGATATCAATAAAAACATATTTTTAAAAATTATTTTCAAAATATCTTGTAAGTATAAAATAATGTACAATAGATATACAAATCTACAAGGGTATCTTTCATTATCTTAAAACTATCCCAACTACTTCCTTATGGTATCACCCCAAGAAGTAAAAATCAGAAAATACAATGATTTCTTCATGTTTCACCAATGGCATAATGAAAAGAGAGAAAGAATGCACAAGCTAAGGCTGCTCTTGAATGGAAAAAGGCAAAAAATGAGGAAATAAGGAAAAGCCAGGTGACTGAGAAGAGCTAAGAAAAAGATAAGGGGAGGAAAGAGAGAGATTGACCCAAGTCTGTAAAATTGGGCTGTAGAAAATATAAGGTCCAGATAGAATGTGGGTGCTGAGATAGAAAGACCACTCACTGTACTGGGAATTAGAATAACTGCATTCTAGCTGCACGTCTGAGATATCGGCTTTATGATGCTAGCCTCTGTTTTCTTATCCTATATAATAAAAGCCTAATATGCAAATTGACCGAATAGTGGAATGACCAGTCGCTATGACGTGCATTGACCACCAGGGGTCAGACACTCAATGCAGGAGCTGCCCCCAGCCCGCAGGCCCCAATAGCGGCGGCGATGGGGGGCAGGGCCAGCGAGCAGGTTGCACCAGGCCAGCCAAACAGGTGCCAGTGGGGGCCCCCTGGTCACCCCACAGATCAGCCCTGATTGCTGGCCAGGCCTAGGGACCCTACCTGTGCACAAATTTTGTGCACTGGGCCTCTAGTCTGAAGTATAAGGAGATTGAACAAAATGCCTGATATTCCATTTCTAACTGTCTATGGGTCGCTGAAAGGCTCGCGGGCATGGGAAGCTAATAGAGGCCAACATGGAAAATTGGAGGAATCTGAAGCCTAGAAAGACTCTCACAAAGTGTATCAGGACAGAAGAACAGCCAGGATAGGAAAAGAAACTGAGAAGCTGAAGAGTCAAAAGCAGATACCACATGAACTATCTCTATTTTTCTATCATTGCTGTAAGAGAAGAGAAAATACATTACTACCTAATAATATGCTTTCTTCTATTAGGTTGAGCTGCATGAAACTGTTGATATTCAATTGTTACCCCCCCAAAAAACAACAACAAACAATTTAATGATTCAAATTAATATTTTCCATTTCTCATATGGAGACAAGGACTCCTCACACTAAAAACAATAACCTGATTTATACTGATTGACATGGAAAATGATAGACTTTACTTAATTTTTTGATAAAGCTGATATTACTCAGTAACTGGTACAACTATTAAACAGCCCCATATCTATTGTTGTAATTAATCTCCTTATTTCAAGACTAATACTGAGATGCTATATTCCCTTCTTTTCAGTATATTATGCCTTCATTTTCCATCAATTAAGAAAACTGAATCACAGAAATGAAAACATACAATTTTCTTTAGATAATATTGAAGAGATCTTGAAATGGAGTGGCCTATGGAAAGAAGTTTAAACAACAATGCAACATTAGTCTCTGGGAGAGGGAATACAAATTCTATATAATAAAGAGGTAATATGCAAATTGACCATCACTCCAACACACAAGATGGCTGCCCCCATGTGGTTGAAGATGACACAAGATGGCTGGCAGGGGAGGGCAGTTGGGGGCGATCAGGCCTGCAGGGGAGGGCAGTGGGGGGCAACCAGGCCTGCAGGGGAAGGCAGTTGGGGAGGACCAGTCCTGCAGGGGAGGGCAGTTGGGAGGAACCAGGCCTGCAGGGGAGGGCAGTTGGGGGTGATCGGGCTGGCAGGGGAGGGCAGTTAGGGGCAACTGGGCCAGCAGGGGAGGGCAGTTAGGAGTGACCAGGCTGGCAGGGGAAGGCAGTTAGGGGCAACCAGGCCTGCAGGGGAGGGCAGTTGGGGGTGACCAGGCCTGTAGGGGAGGACAGTTAGGGGCAACCAGGCTGGCAGGGGAGGGCAGTTAGGAGTGACCAGGCTGGCAGGGGAGGGCAGTTAGGGGCAATTGGGCTGGCAGGGCAGCAATTAGGCGTCGATCAGGCTGGAAGGGGAGTGGTTAGTGGGTGATCAGGCTGGCAGGCAGAAAAGGTTAGGGGCAATCAGGCAGGCAGGTAGGCAGGCGAGTGGTTGGGAGCCAGCAGTCCTGGATTGTGAGAGGGCAGCTGGACATCCCTCAAGGAGTCCCAGATTGGAGAGGGTGCAGGCTGGGCTGAGGGACACACATCCCCCCACCCCCCCGTGCACGAATTTTGTGCACCAGGCCTCTAGTAATACCATATAAAAGAAAGCTGATCATGTACAGAAAAAGGCTGGCAATAAGAAAAATGTTGAGCCTAAGAGGAAAGAGATATCCCAACCATATAGCTCAAAAACTTCAAATTGATCCTTGCCTAATCATGAAGGAACTGAAAGAAGCATTCAGTTGTTACTCTGGTTCTCTAGTAGAAGGAACTAGCTCTAAGGAACCAAGAAATTAAAAAGAGAAGTAAAAAGGAGTGCTCAACCTTTGTCATTCAAACATAAACAACAACGGATTTACTTGAGGACCCATTTCTGGAGATCTGAGGTTTGGCCATAACCCTATCACTAAATTGTTGTGCGGCTTTGAGCAAGTCTTCACCTTCTAAAATCTGAATTGTCACCTCATCAAAGTAAAGAGGTGAAACAAATGATCTCAAGCAATATAATTTCAAACTTTCAAAAAATTTTCAAGCATAGTAGAAGGAACTCTTCCCTAAGTCCTTTTTTTGAATTCAAAATAATTTACATTTTGCTCCATTTGCTTTATTATTCTTTCTTTATATAGGCATAAATATGTGCATTTTTTTCTGAACCATGAGACTTCAAGACACCATACTCTTTTACTCCTAAATACTTCAGTGTGTTATTTATTAAGTACAAAGCCGCCCTAGCCAGTTTGGCTCAGTGAGTAGAGCGTTGGTCCGAAGACTGAAGGGTCTGGGGTTTGATTCCAGCTAAGGGCACATGCCAGGGTTGTGGGCTCTATTCCCAGGGTGGGGTGTGGGAGGCAGCCAATCAATGATTCTCTCTCATCATTGATGTTTCTGTCTCTCTCTTCCTCTCCTTTCCTCTGTGAAATCAATAAAAATATACTTTAAAAAAAGAACAGAGGGAGAAACCAAGATGGCGGCATAGGTAAACACCTGAACTTGCTGCTTCGCACAACAACTTCAAAACTACAACTAAAAGACAAAACGAACATCATCCAGAACCACAGGAAGACTGGCTGAGTGGAAATTCTACAACTAGAAGGAGAGAGAAAAGCACACTGAGACTCAGAGGAGGTGCAGAAGGCAGAGGTACGGAGGTGCGCATGCGGAGAGGGCTGGCAACTGAGTATGCGGCTGGCTTTTTCAAGCCGGAGAGAGACACAAGCTCCCGACTGCTCTGAACTCCAGTTTTGGGTGAGACTCTGGGGACCCAGACTCATACAGGGAGAAACTGGACTGTCTGGAAGCAGGCGGAACTCGAGGGCGGCTTTCTCTCAGAGGTGCTTGCAGCGATTACCGTGGGACACTGAGACCTGGGGGCCTCTTAGGGCAGAGATGACAGAAAGCCATTGCTGTTTGCTCCACCTTGAGACTCCGCCCCATCCAAGCTGTGTGCAGAGGCTTTTGCATATGAATGGCCTAGTCCTTTGAAATCTAAACTTACCTATCAAACTGCAGCTGAGTCAGAGAGACCCAGAACATCCAAAAGAAGGCCCAAGGACCCACAGCAGCTTGCATTGCTTCACAGCTGGGCCTCATCTGGGCACCTCCAAAACCCAAACAAAGAAGAGGAATCTGCAGATCTCTCTGTAGCTCCTGCTGGGTGGCCTCAGGCAGAGGCTAAATTAGCACCTCCTTGGAGATCCAAGAGCCAGTGTACCCAGGGGTCAGAGTAAGACCATTCAGATTACAACTCCTCAGATCCATAAGGGACACACTCAGGGGGCAGACTCAGTGAGCACTAAAGCCCCACTGAAGCAAGTCTTGCCTCATAAGGGTGCCTCCAGCACAGAAGTTCTCCCATCGTAGATGCAGCTAATCCTCACAGCCAATTGGCCTGGAGGTCAATTCCTCCCAGTGATACCAACAACAATCAAGGCTTAACTACAACAAGACTGTGCACACAGCCCACAAAGGGGTGCACCAAGACTGTACACCTCAGGTAACTGAGGAGGCTGAGCCACTGGGACACCTATAGGACACCTAGCACACAAAGCCACTCTATCAACTCAGGGAAGCAGCCAAAATGCGGAGACAAAGAAACATGTCACAAATGAAAGAAATGTAGGAAAGCAAACTACTGGATATAGAGTTCAAAACCACGGTTCTAAGGTTACTCAAGAATTTTCTAGAAAAGGCCGATAAATTTAGTGAGACCCTCGAGGATATGAAAAAGGACCAACTAGAAATTAAGCATACACTGACTGAAATAAAAAATAATATACAGAGATCCAACAGCAGACTAGAGGATTGCAAGAATCAAGTCAATGATTTGAAATACAAAGAAGCAAAAAACACTCAACCGGAAAAGCAAAAAGAAAAAAGAATCCAAAAATATGAAGATAGTGTAAGGAGCCTCTGGGACAACTTCAAGCGTACCAACGTCTGAATTATTGGGGGTGCCAGAAGAAGAGAGAGAGCAAGATACTGAAAACCTATTTGAAGAAATAATGACAGAAAACTTCCCCCACCTGGTAAAAGAATAGACTTACAAGTCCAGGAAGTGCAGAGAACCCCAAACAAAAGGGATCCAAAGAGGACCACACCAAGACACGTCATAATTAAAATGCCAAGAGCAAAAGACAAAGAGAGAATCTTAAAAGCAGCAAGAGAAAAACAGTTAGTTACCTACAAGGGAGCACCCATACGACTGTCAGCTGATTTCTCAACAGAAACTATACAGGCCAGACGGGAGTGACAAGAAATATTCAAAGTGATGAATAGTAAGAACCTACAACCAAGACTACTCTACCCAGCAAAGTTATCATTCAGAATTGAAGGGCAGATAAAGAGCTTCACAGATAAGAAAAAGCTAAAGGAGTTCATCACCACCAAACCAGTAGTATATGAAATGCTGAAAGGTATTCTTTAAGAAGAGGAAGAAGAAGAAAAAGGTAAAGATAAAAATTATGAACAACAAATACATATCTATCAACAAGTGAATCTAAAAATCAAGTGAATAAAAAATCTGATGAACAGAATAATCTGGTGAATATAATAGAATCAGGGGCATAGAAAGGGAGTGGACTGACAATCCTTGGGGGAAAGAGGTGTGGGCGGTGCAGAAAGGGACTGGACAAAAATCATACACCTATGGATGAGGATAGTGGAGGGGGGCGGTAAGGGCATGGGGTGGGGTGGGGTGGGAACCGGGTGCAGGGGAGCTATGGGGGGAAAAAAGGAGGAACAACTGTAATAATCTGAACAATAAAGATTTTTTAAAAAAAGAACAAAGCTATTCTCTTATGTAAACACATAGCATAGATACTAAAATTAGGACATTTAACATTGGTGCAGTATTAGTATGTAATTCACAGTCCATATTAAATTTTGTCAGATGACATAAAAACATTAGAGCATCAGCCTGTGCACCAAAGGTTCTCAGGTTCGATTCCTGGTCAAGGACAGGTAGGGTTGGGTTGCAGGTTTGATCCTGGGCCCAGTTGGGGCACATGCAGGAGGCAACCAATCAATGTGTCTCTTTCACATCAATGTTACTCTCTCTCCCCCCCCCCCTTCTACTCTCTCTAAAAATCACTATCAGTGATATAGGTCTGATGACTCGGTTAAGCTGGTGATTAATGAGGTTCTTCCATTATTCTCCCTTTGTAAGTATTAAGTAATTTAGGGAAAGACACTTCACCATGTAAATATCCTGCTGCTCAGCAAACTTTCATCCACCAGTTTTAGCATCCATGAATGAGTTTCTTTCTTTTTTTAATTGAATGTATTGGGATGACATTGGTTAATAAAATTATATAGGTTTCAGGTGTACAATTCTATATCATCTGTATATTGTGTGTTCACCACCTCAAGTCAAGTCTCCTTCTATCATCATTTATTCCTCCTATACCTTCAGCACAAATGAGTTTCTTACTCCATCATTCCATCTATAGTCATTAGTTGTCATTCTACTAAAAGGAAAAGCTTTCACATTTCCTGCATTTATATAATGATTCACCTACTTATTTATATCAGTGTGGACTCGTGGATTCTCATTTTATTCAATGGTTTATAACCATTATTAATAGTATTTATTTTTATTAAAGCAGGGTTCTTAATATTTTTTTGTACCATGGACCCATTTAGCAGTGTAGAGAAGCCTATAGACTTCTTCTCAGAATAATGTTTTTAAATGTACAAAATAATTATGAGGATATTACACCAGTTTACAATGAAAACCTATTATACCAAAATAGTTACCAAAATATTAAAAATTTGTTACAGTAATAAATCTGTTTCTTTATCAACACATTAAATAACAAGATCTAGAAATGAGTGCAAGCTATATCAACGTGTCTGCAACAACTGCAATGTGATGAAATTATCTGTGCTTTCTATCTGACAGTCACAAGTAAGGTACTGCTAATACCGCTGTGGTTTTATTACTAATATTTATACTAAAAGGCAGTGTGAAAATTTAATTATGAATTAGTGAAAATCAAGATGTAATTTTCGCCGAAACCGGTTTGGCTCAGTGGATAGAGCGTTGGCCTGCGGACTGAAGGGTCCCAGGTTCGATTCCGGTCAGGGGCATGTGCCTTGGTTGCGGGCACATCCCCAGTGGGGGGTGTGCAGGAGGCAGCTGATCCACGTTTCTCTCTTATCGATGTTTCTAACTCTCTATCCCTCTCCCTTCCTCTCTGTAAAAAAATCAATAAAATATATATTTAAAAAAAAAAAAAGATGTAATTTTCTCCATCTGGTTCTTGGACCCAGTGACTTCTATCCTGGATGCCAGGCTGAGAATCCCTGATATAGTCTCTTTGTGCCCCTAACCTAAGACTCTACTTTAATGTCACATCATTTTTCAGGCCCCAAATTTTAATCCCTCAATATAAAAGTTCTCTCATCAATGTATAAAAACTAAATAAGATTTGAAAGAACACAAATTTGAGTAAAAGGAAAAACTGCTTTAAGAATCCAGGGTCCTATCTGGCCAGCATGGCTCAGTGGTTGAGCTATGAACCAGAAGGTCACGGTTCAATTCCCAGTCAGGGCACATTCCCAGATTGAGGGCTCGATCCCCGGGGGTGAGGCATGCAGGAGGCAGCTGATCAATGATTCTCTCTCTCTCGCTCTCTCTCTCTCTCTTGCCCTTTCTCTCTGAAATCAATAAAAAAATATTTTTTTAAAAATCCAGGGTCTTATAGCACTAAGGCAAAGAAGTAGCCTTGTGAAGAATGGCCTGGACCTGTTGTGGGTCCAGCAAGACCCAAGGCAGAGAAACTGAAACCCATATAAAAGGAATAACTTACCCAGGATCTGACAAAGAATGGAGTTAGAGGCAATGGCCAGAAAAGTCATCTTTAGAAGGCTTGGTGATGAAAAGACTTAATGGGAATTTATTCAAATTGTGGATTCTAAAATGAATGAAGAAATAGAAGCCTTAGGACAGGGGTCCTCAAACTTTTTAAACAGGGGGCCAGTTCACTGTCCCTCAGACCGTTGGAGGGCCGGACTATAGTTTAAAAAAAACAACTATGAACAAATTCCTATGCACACTGCACATATCTTATTTTGAAGTAAAAAAACAAAACGGCAAAAACACTCGGCGGGCCGCATGTGGCCCGCGGGCCGTAGTTTGAGGACGCCTGCCTTAGGAATTCCAGCTTGGATGTAAGGATCTGTTTATGCTATATGACATAGAGATTGAAAATAAAGGGGAAAACAAGGCCTGAATTCCATTATTATAAAGCTGATGAGTTGTGTCAACTTCTCTAGTTTTTAGTGCAATATGATTTTCCCTTAATAAATCAGATATTCCTGGCTGGTATGACTCAGTTGGTTGGAGCGAGTTCGATTCCCAGTCAGGGCACATAACAGTCAGGGCACAATCGGTTGCAGGAGGCAACTGATTGATGTTTCTCTCTCCCCCCGTCTCTAAAATAAAAATACAGCCTTAACTGGTTTGGCTCAGTGGATAGAGTGTCGGCCTGCAGACTGAAAGGTCCCAGGTTCGATTCCAGTCAAGGGCATGTACCCTGGTTGTGGGCACATTCCCAGTGGGAGGTGTGCAGGAGGCAGCTGATCAATGTTTCTCTGTCATCAATGTTTCTAACTCTCTATCCCTCTCCCTTCCTCTCTGTAAAAAATCAATAGAATATATTTTAAAAATAAAGTAAAATAAAATTTTTGAAATGTAAAAAAAACAACCAAGAATAGCTGAATGAAGCTAAAGTTTATAAAATCATTGTAAAAGGGTAAGTTTGAATAATAAAGTTCAAATGCAATGCTTTTTAAATTGGTCAAAAAGTATTTAGATTTAAGATACATGTTTAATCTCTTGGCTGTAAGCAATTTTCTCTGGGGGTGGGTGGGTAAGAGTTTTGGATCTAACATAAATCAAAGGATTCTCCCCTCCTACTACTTTAGGAAGTTTGAATTCCACTACAAACTAAATTTGACTTCTCTACCACTGATCTTCCTTAAAACTCCTCACCAAATCTATGCATGCAGGCAAGTGTTTAAATGCAAGATTATTTTATCCTTCCTGAAATAAAAGCTATGTTTTTGAACACTTATGTAAAGTTAAACAGTAGATAATTATTGTCTTTCCCATTTTTCTTCAGTGTTTAAAATCTGAAAACCTGGACATCCTTACACTTAAAGTTCTCTTTCCTGCCACTCCTACAATCTTATTTTCTAATATTGGACTTGTCATTACTCATATTGCCATTAAGTCACTGTCTGTGCCTGCTCCTTTCTGTTGAGATGCTTAACTATTCATTGTTCCTATCTCTTGATCTACACGTTGAGAACCTGAGAATGGCATAATGAACAGAGGAAATTTTTGGGAACCTCAAATAATATATAACTTTTTAAAAAATATATTTTTATTGATTTCAGAGAGGAAGGGAGAAGGGAAGAGAGATAGAAACATCAATGATGAGAGAGAATCATTGACCAGCTGCCTCCTACTTGTCCCACACTGGGGATCCACCCCACAATCTGGGCATGTGCCCTTGATCAGAATTGAACCTGGGACCCTTCAGTCTGCAGGCCGACACTCTATCCACTGAGCCAAAACGGCCAAGGCAAATAATATATAACTTAAGTGATTTTAAAAATGAAATAATCTGAGCTCTGGCTGGTGTGGTTCAATTGGTTGGAATGTCCTCCTGGACACCAAAAGGTTTCGAGTCCAATCCCTGGTTGGGGCATGTACTGGAGGCTGCCAATTGATGTTTCTCTCTCTCTCTCCCTTCCCCCGTCTCTAAAGTTAATAAAAACATAAGCTTGGGTGACGATTAAGAAAAATAAAAATAAAATAAATTAAATAATCTGGAAATGAATTTTTACTGATTTGAGCCTGTGGTGGAGAGTTTTATCTCCACTACTAGATCGATTCTTAAAAATAGCCCTGTTGCCCGGCCAGCATGGGGCATGCACGAGGTAGCAAATCAATGATTCTCTCTCATCATTGATGTTTCCATCTCTCTCTCCCTCTCCCTTCCTCTCTGAAATCAATGAAAAAATATATATTTTTAAAATTAAAAATAAATAAAAATAGCCCTGAGAACAACCAAGATGGCGGCCTTGGTAAACACCTGTACTTGCTGCCTCTCACAACCACGTCAGAACTCCAACTAAAAGACAAAACAAATATCATCCAGAACCACGGGAAAGATGGTTGAGTGGAAGTTCTACAACTAGAAGGAAAAAAGCGCACTGAGACTGGTAGGAGGTGCGGAGGTGCGGAAGTGCGGAGGTACGGAGGCGCACGCAAAACGGGCTGGCAACTGGGTGCACTGTTGTTCTTTTAAATCGGGAAGGAGATACAAGCTCCCAATTGCTCTGAACTCCAGTTCCGGGCGAAACTCTGGGGACCTAGACTCATATGGGGAGAAACTGGACTGTCTGGCATCGGGCTGGAACATGAGGGAGGCTTTCTCTCAGAGGTGCTCACAGCGATCATTGTGCCTGTACGGGCCCGCGGGACACAGAGACCCAGGGACCTCTCCCGGGCAGGGCTGACTGGCAGCCATTGCTGTTTGCTCCGCCCTGGTGATTCCCTGAGACCCCGTCCCACCCAATTTACAACCCATCCAAGCTGTGTGCAACGGCTTTTGCATATGAATGGCCTGTCCTTTTGCAACCTAAAATCTAACAAACTGCAGCTGGGTCAGAGAGCTCCAAAGCTTCCAAAAGAAAGCCTAAGGCCCTGCATCAGCAGCCTGCATTGCTTCACAGCTGGGCCTCATCTGGGCACTTCCAAACCCCAAACAAAGAGGAGGAATCTGCAGATCTCTCTGTAGCTCCTGCTGGGTGGCCTCAGGCAGTGGCTGACTTTGCATCTCCTTGGAGATCCAAGAGCCAGTGTACCCACTGGTCAATGTGAGACCATACCAGATTATAACTCTTCACATCCATAAGCGACACACTCGGGGCAGACTCAGTGAGCACCAAAACCTCACTGAAGCAAGTCCTGCCCCATAAGGGTGTCTCCAGCACAACAGTTCTCCCATTGTAGACACAGCTGGTCCTCACAGCCAATTGGCCTGGAGGTCAATTCCTCCCAGTGATACCAACAACAATCAAGGCTTAACTAAAACTGCACACAGCCCACAAAGGGGTACACCAAGACTGTACACCTCAGGTAATTGGGGAGGCTTAGCCACTGGGCCCTATAGGACACCTAGCACACAAGGCCACTCTATCAACACAGGGAAGCAGCCAAAATGCGGAGACAAAGAAACATGTCACAAATGAAAGAAATGTAGGAAAGCAAACTACTGGATATAGAGTTCAAAACCACGGTTCTAAGGTTATCAAGAATCTTCTAGAAACCTCTGAGAAATTTAGTGAAACCCTCAAGGATATGAAAAAGGACCAATCAGAAATTAAGCATATGCTGACTGAAATAAAAAATAATATACAGAGATCAAACAGCAGACAAGAGGATCCCAAGAATAAAGTCAAAGATTTGAAATACAAACAAGCAAAAAACACCCAACGAGAAAAGCAAAAAAAAAAAAAAAAGAATCAAAAATTTGAAGATAGTGTAAGGAGTCTTTGGGACAACTTCAAGCCTACCAACATCTGAATTATTGGGGGTGCCAGAAGAAGAGAGAGAGCAAGATATTGAAAACCTATTTGAAGAAATAATGACAGAAAACTTCCCTACCTGGTGAAAGAAATAGACTTACAAGTCCAGGAAGTGCAGAGAACCCCAAACAAAAGGGATCCAAAGAGGACCACACCAAGACACATCATAATTAAAATGCCAAGAGCAAAAGACAAAGAGAGAATCTTAAAAGCAGCAAGAGAAAAAGTTAGTTACCTACAAGGGAGCACCCATACGATTATCAGCTGATTTCTCAACAGAAACTATGAAGGCCAGATGGGAGTGGCAAGAAATATTCAAAGTGATGAATAGCAAGAACCTACAACCAAGACTACTCTACCCAGCAAAGTTATCATTCAGAATTGAAGGTCAGATAAAGAGCTTCACAGATAAGAAAAAGCTAAAGGAGTTCATCACCACCAAACCAGTATTATATGAAATGCTGAAGGGTATTCTTTAAGAAGAGGAAGAAGAAGAAAAAGGTAAAGATAAAAATTATGAACAACAAATACATATCTATCAACAAGTGAATCTAAAAATCAAGTGAATAAAAAGTCTGATGAACAGAATAAACTGGTGAATAGAATAAAATCAGGGGCATAGGAAGGGAGTGGACTGACAATTCTCGGGGGGGGGGGGAGTGCGGGAAGAGATTGGACAAAAATCTTACACCTATGGACGGGTACAGTGGGGGTGGGTGGTAAGGGCATGGGGTGGGGTGGGAACTGGGTGGAGGGGAGCTATGGGGGGAAAAAAGAGGAAAAACTATAATAATCTGAACAATAAAGATTTTTAAAAAATAATAAAATAAAAATAGCCCTGTCTTGTCCAACTTTATATTCCACAAAAGACCTAACATAGTACTATGCCCACAGAAGGCATTCATTTACTGAATATATGTTCAGAAGGTGTTAGCATGCAACCCTCTCAGTCTATTTAACAAATAACTGTCTTGTAACAAACCTGGACTGGTTCTTCAGACCATCTATGCTTAGAAGACACCAGCCCAATAAATAATCTAGAAATACATGCAATAGAGAAAAATCATGATAAAACGATCATTTAAAACAAAACAGATCCATGTTTACAATGCTTGGAATTAGACTCTGGAAACATTTGAGTCTGATATAATGACTCTCTAGATGTACATGAAATTACACAAGTCTTCTGTTTCCTTTAATTCCCAGTTATAGCTTTAAAGTACACAAAAAGTTTAGAGGCAGTGCTTTCAGATCCTGTATGACTTCTCTTGCAAGTCTCTCATGGACTCCAGCTCATTTTAATCAGAGCTGAAGCCCAGGGAAGAATTTACTTTGGGGTGGGGTGGAGAGGAGCTGGGGAATTCAGAATAATAATTAATAACCAATCATCAACAAAGTTAACTTTTAAAATAAATATATTTTTAAATCAAGGAGACAAATTCTGCCAAAATGTTTTCAAAATGAAAAGAATCGCCCTAACAGGTTTGGCTCAGTAGATAGAGCATCGGCCCATGGACTGAAGGGTCCCGGGTTCGATTCCCGTCAAGGGCAGGTACCTCAGTTGCAGGTGCCTGCAGGAGGCAACCAATAATGTTTCTTTCTCTGTCTCTCCCCCTTCCTTCCACTCTCTCTAAAAAAAAAATCAATGGAAAAATATCCTCGGGCAAGGTTTAACAACAATAATAACCACACACACAAAAATAAATCGGAAAGAATAACCTTGAATGGGTAAGGGAATAAGAGAATTACAAAACCTAGGAGAAAACATTATACATCATGTTAAAAAATGACTTTGGTCCTGGCCAGATAAGCTCAGTTGGTTAGAGCATCTTCCTGATACACCAAATTTAGGATTCGATCCCAGTCAAGAAACATACAAGAAGCAACCAATGAATGCAGAAATACATAGAACAACAAATTGATGTTTCTCTCTCTCTCTCTCCCCCTCTCTAAAATCAATAAATTAAAAATTAAAAAATAAGGAAATAAACCTTCCTTTTAAAAAATGACTTTACATTGACCAAATCACCTGTACCACCTCTATAAGCTTACTAAGATCTCCAATTGGCTCTTCTTTTTAAAAAAATCTTATTTATTGATTAGAGAGAAAAACATCGATTTGTTGTTCCACTTACTTATGCATTCGTACGTTCTTTTTAAAAAATATTTTTATTAAGGGAGATGGTGATAGAAATATCGATGAGAATCATTGGTTGGATGCCTCCTGCACACCCCACACTGGGGATGGAGCCAGCAATCCTGGCATGTGCCCTGACCAGAGTCTAACTGTGACCTCATAGTTCATAGGTGGACGCTCAACCACTGAGCCACACGGGCTGAGCCTTTGGTTGATTCTTGTATGTGCCCTGACTGGGGATCAAACTAGTATCAGGACCAGGCTCCAACCAACTGAGCCACAAGGCCAGCCCTTCTTCTAAGCTAATCAATATGTAGTTTATTTGGAGTAAATTGTTTCTGTGACTTTTTAAATTAAATATATTTTTATTGATTTCAAAGAAGGAAGAGGGAGAGAAACATCAATGATGAGAGAGAATCAATGGTGGCCGCCTCCTACACGCCCCCTACTGGGGATGGAGCCCACAACCTGGGCATGTGCCCTGACCAGAATGGAACCTGGAACCCTTCAGTCCGCAGGCTGACGCTCTATCCACTGAGCCAACCCGGCCAGGGCCTGTTTCTGTGACTTTTGCTGACTGGGCTGGCATGGTTTGGCTTGAAGGACTGAGGGTTCCAAGAGAAAGATTCGGAGACTTGGTCTGCAAGGTTGCTAAAATTTCAAGAGGTCGAGGGCTAATCTTCCCAGCGTCAGGGCGTTCGAACTTGGGAACCACACGAGGAGCCATTAGAGTCAAGTATGTCAGATCTCTGGACCTTAACTTCCCCATCTGTAAAATGGAGCAGACGACCACTACTTCCAGGGGGGGGAGAATACAGGATTATAACCCGCGCCCCCCGCCAAACGTGAAAGCAGCCATCTAGTTGGTGGTAAGTAGGAGGTGGCGCTGAGAGGAGCGAGAACAGGGCAATTTGCAGGAAGTGCTTTAGGGTTGGGAGGGGCGATAGAAGGCGGAGGCGGGAATGTGAAAGCCGAGCTCTAACTGCGGAGTTTGTTCCGAAGCTCAGGGGAGGCGGGGCGAAGCTGGGGTGAAGGGGTTAGTCAGTAGATGGGCGAGACGGGCTCCCTCCCCCTCGAGAAGAGAGGGCTGGGAGCGGGGGAGGCTCGGGGGCGGCGGCTGAGGAACATGGGGGGAGGGGGAAAGCGGACGCGCTCTGGAAGGGGCGGGAACCGCGCGCCCCCCGCACGCATGCGCGCGCCAGCCCCTCCAGCTCCCAGGCCCGGGCTTCAGACCACGCACTCAGCACCGACGGCGCGGACGTTAGAGGAGGCGGAGCCTGGCGGCCCTCCCCGACCCACTGGGACCGAGTCCCGCCGCGCGCCCCTCGAAGTGGCGGGTTGCCACTTGTTTCTTCCGGGGGGGGGGCCGGGGGGGTTACGAAGCAGGAACCGGGAACACGTTTCTCTCTCGGGCTCTCTTCGTTCCCCTCCCCCACGAAGGAGGAGAGGGAGGTCCTGGGCGTGTCAGGAAGAGTCCGCTCCGGGTTTTCCCGCCCACTTTAACTCTGTGAGCGCTCCGACCGCGCGGCGCTGCACTCCCGGGCGCGCCCGAGCCCTCCGCCGCACTCGTTTCACCTCCCCCACACCTCTCCCCGCCGAGGGAGAGGGGGGGCTTGCACCTCTTCCCTGAGCTCCGCAGGCCGGGCCGCCACGCCCTAGCTCTTCAGGACTCCAACTTAGGCAGCCCCTGACAGCTGGAGTTCTCTGAGGCCACGCTGAGGGACTACTTGACGTCTCCGTGCGCTCGGTAGTGCGGCCGCGCTCCGAGCTCTTCCTGGAAACTCCCGCCTAGGGGAGCCAGGGGAGGCCGGGAGGGAGGGGAGGGCTCCGCGCCCCCGCCCTCTTCCCGGTTAGGAGGGGAGGGAAGGCGTGAGGGGGGGAGGGAACGGGCGCGGAAACGGGGAGGGGGGGGGGGTCCCGCCCCACCCCCCGCTTGGAGAACAACGAGTTCCCGCTGCTGCCCCCTGCCGCCCACAGGCCCCCGCACCCCGCGCCCCAGCCCGGCCCCAAGAGGGGCGTCAGGGGCGCTGCCGCCGCGGGGGCCGTGGGAAACGGAGCCGAAACTTAGAACAACTGACTAGTTTCCTGTCAGAAAACTTCCAGTTACTTTAGAGAAGCCCGTCGGTCCCGCCGGAGTTGGCCACATTTCACTACAGCCTGGTGACCTCCCTTCTACTTTAAAACAACGCGGAATAACTGGGGGGGAAGCAGTCGGTTGATAAAACCTAGAGCAACACCACGTTGTACCGCTGACTCAAAGGAAATTAAACAAAATACTGATTGTGAGGGATTTTAAAGGGGCTACTTACCGAAGGAGCTTGGGTTTTTCAAGTTAAGGCGTTTTTCCTCTCCGCATGTACACAAAGATTTAAGTCATGAGAGTTTATTACAGCAGTAAGCTGACGAGTTCGTGGCTTAAAAAACCTTGCTGAGCTTTTTAAAAATATATATATATTTAACATACTTTAAATGTTGCCACTTTTTTTTTAATCCTCACCCGAGGGTTTTTTTGTTTTGTTTTGTTTTTGTTTTTTCATTGATCTTGAGAGAGAGTGGAAGAGAGAGGGAAAGGCAGAGAGAAACATCTATTGGTTGTCTCCTTGCACAGGCCCTGACCGGGCAGGAACCTGGAACCGAGGTTCGTGCCCTTGACCTGAATCGAACCGGGACCCTTTGGTCCGCAGGCCCACGCTCTAGTCACTGAACCAAACCGGCTAGGGCAAACCTTTGTGAACTTTTAAAGATACGTTTGTTTCTGAATCCAACAAGGGGGGGGAAAATTGAAAGAGCCTGAAAAAAATTCTATTAGAATAGCATCCACATTTCAACATTTCCCAGCTTTTGCAATATTAAACTGTGAGGTTTTATACCAAATTTTAAGGCAAGAATTCTTATTGCCAAAATTAAAAATTTCTCAAAATGAGAGGGGTGTTGTTGCCAGACTCCATAAACAGGCACTAACATCACTGCTATAATTACACCTTATTATCTCCCTTGCAGCTTTATTTGATTCACTGCCGGATAAAATCTTTAATCTGGGGTGTCACTAGCTGGCTTTTTTTTGAACAATCACACACCTCCCGTGCCTCAGATCGTCCAACGCTTCTTTAGCTGTTTAAGGAATCACCCTCTATTCCAGTGTTCACAGTCGATCTCTTCCTAAAATGCAACTCAGTCATTGAGGTTATTTTCACCCCAGCTTCTCTAGGGACTAAGAAATGAAGAAGATGAAAACAAACTTATCAGAATTACAAGAAAATTTTCTCCTTTGAAGAAAAGGAGTTAGGCCAAGAAACCAAATTTGTTGTTTAATTCGAGCCCCCCTACAGGGATTTAGCATAGTGGGTTGAATGCAGTTAAAGCAGCTTAATTATTTTCTTTGTTCTGGGGCTCTTTGCATTTATTTAGTGTTGTATTTTAACACGATTTGACACAACCTAGACTAATTTCTTCTGTTAGTGTAGAGTCTACACTGTAGACCATACAACATAACCAAACATAAGTTTATGTGGAATCTTTGACATTTTGTAGAATTCTGTACTAAACTGCTTTATGGCCAACACCAAAAAAGTGGTATTGGGGTGGGTTTGTTTTTTTTTGGGGGGGGGGGGTGTGTAGGAAGTCATGTTTTTAGTTTTTTTAAATCCAGAGATTTAAAAAGATTGGCCATTGTAGACCACTTAGTTCTTTTGATAAGATTTGTAACTCTACAGCCTTCACTAGGAGCCACATTTACTCATTTTGTCCAAAAGCTTTTTATTTTTCCCTCAATAGGGAGAAAAATACCTCATCCCCCCATAGATTCTAATTCTTCTAACCTTTACTCTCCCTCTTAAGTAACAATTCTACCCAGTTTCTCACCAGCCCCAATTGAGGGGCATTCATTCACAAATGACTCTTGAGCCTTCTGAATGTTTGCTTCCTTATAAAGCCAAAACTTCAGTACTGTGGCTCAATGAATTAAGTCTTGTAAAGATGCAGGCAGAAAACCTAAGTCCCTAGGAGAAATAATCTTTTTTTTTTTCTGTTCTAACCTTTAAATTCTCTTCCAACACGCAGGAATAATAATATCTGTCCTTTACTATGTGTGAGCCAGGCACTATTCTAAGTTCTTGATATGAATTAATTCCTCACGACTGGCCTAAGATGTGGAGAGTTGTTGCCACTATTTTATAGATGAGGAAAATGAGGCATAGGAGTTAAGTAACTAACTAGCACAAGATCACCCAGACTGGAACCCATAGAACTAGGATTTTGAACCTAGGCTGCTTCCATTTTGCTTCTTATCCAGGCTGGTTATCAGTGAAGAGTCACCATTAATTCACCACCTTTTACATTTAAGATGTCCCCTATATGAACAAGTCCTGGGCCATGTTTTTCCCTCTGGAACTTCAGTAAAGTGAAATTTATTTTAGCTTAGAACATGGAAGACATATAAATATGAAATACTGTCTTAAATGTAACATTCAAAATGAAACATTCAAAATGCATATGGTGGACTATATAATGTTTAAGGTATTCATCCTTGTTCTGCCATTCATTCACTTGGACACTGTGAAAAGGGGGAAAACAATATAACCTTCTTCATTAGGTTGTTGAAAAGCAAGCACTCACTAAAAGTTAGCTGATAATAACATCCTGAAGTTCTAAGATTTGGTATTTCTACATCTAAGCCTTGTATTTATAGATAACGTTTTTTGTCATTGTCAATATTATCCTGAAATAGTGGCTTGGGTATCACTTGGCACCCTTAGGATATCCTAGTGTAACTAAAACTTTAGTGGCATCCAGAGAGCAATATTGTGAATTATATACTACTAGGATCTTAAAAATTGAATTGTAGCACCATATTGCAATTCCAGAGGCAAACAACATGGTAAGATACTAGTAATGTGGGGTGATTATAGAAAGGGTAGAGAAAATAATAAAATCTGGCAGACTGAGAGAACTCAAGTAGCACAGCTTTGTGTTGAAATTTGAAAAGCAATAGCAGAGGGGGTCAGCCTTATATTTCACATGAAATATTGAGATGAGATGGCTCATCTTAATCAAAAGTTGTCATGAAGCCCATGGAACCAACTGGTTAAAGTTGGGTACAGAGACAAAGACAAACCACCAGTGATCTAGCTAACTGCTCACCTGGGAAACTAGTTCTGCAAAGATGATGCTATTTTCTGGGAAATAAGGCTGACCGCAGCAGCATCTTTAAACAAAACAAAACAAAAAAGCATGCATGACTGTTAAAAGGGACAATGAAGTTGTCTTAACAATCTTGCTTGGTTCTTCCAACCCAAAAGGGAAAATAGAGAGGGGGCAGTCTGACTGTAGAATAGAACAAACCTGGGACTAGAATCCCAACTCTGCCTCTACTAGCCAAAGTTTTCCCATCTGTGGGACGGAAATAACATCCACCTCATTGCATTGTTGTGATGATTATATTATACTAGAGACCAGATGCGCGGAATTCATGCAAGAGTAGGCCTTTCTTCCCCTGGTTGCTGGCACCGGCTTCCTTCTGGCATCCGGGACCCTGGCTTCCCTCACAGCCCCAGCTTGGTTCGGAAGGTCGTCCAGAAGGACGTCTGGAAGGACATCTGGTCTAATTAGCATATTGTGCTTTTATTATTATAGATGTTATATGTAAAATATACTTAGGACAGTGCCTAATATCAGAATTACGTTTAATTGGGGAAGGGGGAAGAAAGTGTGGCCATATTAGTGTTTATGATATAGATTCTGCCATATAGACATAGTGACGTTATACAAAGAGAATGGAGAGCCCTGACCATCACACAACCCTCCCATCTTTGGTCACTAAAGGGCCTAAAGCTTAGAACTTCAGAAACTTATAGGAGAAAGCCAGCTGAAATGGAATTGCAAGTGTCCTTGCTCCAAATGCAAGGTAAATTATTTCCCTTCTCTCTCCTTTGGTCCTGTTTTTCTCTTCATGCTTTAATCATTTTGACACCAAGCTGTACAAAAGTAATTTAAAATTAACATGTCTGACACTTGGTAGCTAGCAGAACCTGATTCTGAACCCTGCCCCCTCTCCAGGGAAGCCAAAAGCCTTCTTTGATTGGCTACTGGTCCTGCAGCAGCTGATGAAGGGCCCAGGAAAATATATCCAACAATTAATTTGCTAATTTAGTTTTCTGTTTAATTCAAAACCAGAAAATCCTCAATCACCCAGGAACTTGGCTTTTTGGCTGGAGCATTGGCTTCTAAAACTTCCTGTTCAGTAGTGAGCAAAGAAACAGAAGAGAGGGAGAAAACTTACCTGCCTAGGTAAATACCATACCTCTGTGCCCTTTGTCCTCAATATGGTTTTCTATAGGATCACAATTCACAAGTCTTTTTACCAGAAGAATTCAGAGCAACACGTTCATACCCAATGTAGGTAAACTGCTTCCTGAGTTATGGGGAATTTCCAATATATGTTTAGAATTTAGAAAACTATCTTGGGGTTACAGATCAAGTCAGATGGGTTTCTAGCATTAGAAGTAAGCATTGGCCTGGCTAAGTGGTTGAGCATCGACCTATGAACAAGGAGGTCAAAGTTCGATTCCTGGTCAGGGCACATGCCCAGGTTGTGGGCTTGATCCCCAGTCAGGGGGTGCAGGGGCAGCTGATCAATCATTCTCTCATCATTGATGTTTCTATCTCTCTCTTTCTCTCCCTTTCCCTTCCTCTCTGAAATCAATAAAAAAATATATATTTTAAAAATATAAAGAAGTAAGCATTGCTCTAAATCAGTGATGGGCAACCTTTTGAGCTTGGTGTGTCAAACTTCGCCAAAAAACTGAGCATAACTCAGGTAGTGTGTCATTTTGAGGAAAAAAATAACTCCAAGACTCTAGTCGCAAATGTTTCATCCTCAGGAGCAGCAAATGTTTCATCCTCGGCATGCGGCCGCGTGTCATCAGAAATGGCTACGCGTGTCAGTGCTGACACGCGTGTCATAGGTTCGCCATCACTGCTCTAAATTGTAAAGCAAGTTTCAGGTTCCCTGGGAACTTTTCTGCTAATTTCAAAAGGAAGAGGCAAAGGGAATTTGTATCAGAGATGGAAAAGATTTGTATTAGAGAGTTGGGTGAGAAGAAAAACACAGGTATCTTTCCACAGGTCCATCAGCTAGCTTTCCCTTGCTGGAGCGTCTCAGAATTAAGAGGAAGGAGTAGGCTTAACCTTCATGTGTGCACCAGAACCCATACACTTGTTTCCACTCACAGAGGATTTTACTCAGTTGATAGTTTAATTTTACTCCCTATTTTCCCACCTCAGGCAAGTTAAACTCTTCTGCCTAACTTCTGAGATAGTCTATAATCTGGCCCAACCCTACCTATCAACCCTATTTCTTAATCTTCATCAAAGTGTACATTCTAGTTTGACCAGATTCAATATTCTGAGAACATGCTTCTATGTTCCTGCCTCTAAACTTTTGTTCATTTCCCTGCTGATTCCCGCCCCCCCCCCCCGCCGCCCCGCCATGTGCTCCTCTCTTTAAATATTTTATTTAAATATTTTTATTTAAGAGAGGAAGGGAGAGGGAGAGAGAGAGAGAGAAACATCAATGAATGAAGAGAATCACTGATTGGCTGCATCCTGCACACCCCGCACTAGGGATTGAGCCCACAACCCGGACATGTGCCCTGACCGAAAATCAAACCGTGACCTCCTGGTTCATAGGTTGACACTCAACCACTGAGCACACCTGCAGGGGTCCTCTCTCCTTTATTCAAATCCTATTTGAACCTCAAGGCCCACCAAGATCTTATTTACTCCACTCAATCTTCTCCTCTTCTATCTTTGCATTGTTAACATTTGTATAGTGTACCACATGTTGACCACTGTGATGAAACTAACTATAAGGTTTCTAAAGTCAAGGTCTATATCATATACAATACTATGATGGTATCTCTCCCAGGCTTTCCCAACCTGGCCATTCATGATAATCATCAGGTCCCTTTTTAAAAACACGGATTATTAGGTTGTACCCTACCCGAGATTCTGTTTTGTTAGATCTAAAATGGGAGCCAGGGCCCAGCCGGGGTAGCTCAGTGGTTGAGCATGGATCTATAAACCAGGAAGTCAGAGTTCAATTCCCATCAGGGCACACACCCAGGATGCAGGCTTGATCCCCAGTAGGGGGCAGGCAGGAAACAGCGGATCAATGATTCTCTCTCATCATTTATGATTCTATCTCTCCCTCTCCCTTCCTCTCTGAAATAAGTAAAAATATATTAAAATAATAATAATAATAATAAGAAGAAGAAGAAGAAGAAGAAGAAGAAGAAGAAGGGAGCCAGGAATCTGTATTTTTTGCTCCAGGTGTAGCTAGTCCCTGATAGAAGTTGGAGAATCACTGCTCACAGCTCCTGGCACAAGAGTCACTCAACTTGAGTAAAAATGTTTGGGTGTAAACTACAATATATATATGTACTTATTTATATCACTTGATGACCTAATCAATGGACACACACACACCCTGCCAAATCTATACCTCAGGGTACAAATTGGGAGGCTTACATTCTGTGATATCAGTTTGGTATGTTAGGAATCCAAATCTCTTCCTCCTCAAGAATTCTTTGAAATTACAATTGCAGAGAGATCAGTTTGGTAGAATTGATGGAATTGTAGCTGATTAGAAACACAGATCCTCCTTGATCAGTAGCAATCCATAGTATTTATATAGTGATATTTAAGGGCAGGGGGAATTTGGTGTGTGAAAAAAAAAAGGTCATATTCTGCCCCAGGCACAACTGTAAAATTAGTAAAATGAATCTTTCTGACCAGTCCTTAACCCTTATCCTAAATCCAACTCAAGTGTTAAATGTTGAAGGATTAAGCTGTGATCCCCTCATGGGGTATTTGTGTTTCAGAGGGAATCTTCTGTAAGTGAGAGGAGAGGATTATTTTAATGACTCCCAAACTTACTTGACAGAACCCAAGATTTGGGAGAGCATTCTCTTAAGAAGGTGACCCCCTTGATGTCATTCTGCTCCTACCATCCTCAATAAAGTAAACAGTGACCATAACAGTTTCCAATCATTGCCCTGGCCGGTTTGGATTGGTGGTTACAGCATCAGCCCTTGAACTGAAGGGTCATGGGTTTGATTCCAGTCAAGGGCACATAACCTTGGTTGCAGGATCTATCCCTGCCACCCCTCACCCGCTTGGGGCACATGCAGGAGGCAACCAATCAATGTGTCTCTTCACATCAATGTTTCTCTCTCTCTGTCTCTCCCCGTCCCTTTCACTCTCAATAAAAAATTAATGGCAAAAATATCCTCAGGTGAGGATTAACAACAACAACAAAAAATTTCCAATCATTAATCTCAGAGTTGAGAGAACAGGACCTTTTCAATTTAAGTGTGAACATACGGTATTGGTCTGCTGTGGCTGGTGTTAAAAGGCACATCTGCGTACCCAGAGTCCCATCACTGCTAGATTTTTCATATTCTTATACTATGAAATTCAAAGAGAAAACTCTATGATGTGTTCTTTTATTCATTTCACACATATTTACTGAGTGCCTATTATGTCCCAAGTACTATCCTATTTCTAGAGATACAACAATCTATATGTATAAAAGCCTAAGTGACAGTTAGCTATGACATGCACTGACCACCAGGGGGCAGATGCTCAATGCACAGGCATAGAAACATGGAACAGACTGATGAATCTCAGAGAGAAAGGGGGAGGGGGAGGGTGGGAAGAGATTAACCAAAGATCTTATATGCATACTAGAGACCTGGTGCATGTATTTGTGCACTGGTGGGGTCCCTTGGACTGGCCTGAGGGGATTGGGCCGAAACTGACTCTCTGACATCCCCTAAGGGGTCCTGGATTGCGAGAGGGTGCAGGCCATGCCGAGGGACCCCATTGGTGCACAAATCTGTGCACTGGGCCTCTAGTGAACAGATAAAATTCATGGAAGTTACATTATAGTGGAGGACAGCAGTGGTGAAGGGGCAATATACAAACAAATAATTATATAATATATTAAATGATAAATGCTGTGGAGAAAAAATAAGCAGAGAATAGAAATGAATGGGAAGGTTTAAGTTTTATTTTATTATTATTTTAAATACATATTTTTTTTATTGATTTTAGAGAGGAAGGGAGAGCGAGAGAGATAGAAACATCAGTAATGAGAGAGAATCATTGATCAACTGCCTCCTGCACATCCCACACTGGGGATTGAGCCTGCAACCTGGGCATGTGCCCTGACCAGGAATCGAACCATGACCTCCTGGTTCATAGATCACCACTCAACCACTGAGCCATGCTGGCTGGACATGGAAAGGTTTAAATTTGAGAAGGTGTCATTAAAAACCTGAAGGAGTGAAGAAGCAAGCCATGTGGATAACTGGGAAAAGAGAATTCCTGATAATCTCTCAGATTAAGAGTAAAACAGTAGGGCGTTTCCTCAAAAATTTAAAAATGGAACTGCCATTTGACCCAGTAATACCACTTCTAGAAATATATCCCAAGAAAACAGAAACATCAATCAGAAAGGATATATGCACCCCTATGTTCGTAGCAGCACAATTTACAATAGCTAAGATTTGGAAACAACCCAAGTTCCCATCAGCAAATGAGTAGATTAGAAAACTATGGTACGTCTACACAATGGAATACTACCCTGCTACAAAAAAGAAGGAATTCTTACCATTTGCAGCAGCATGGATGGAACTGGAGAGCATTACGCTAAGTGAAATAAGCCAGTCAGTGAAAGAAAAATACCACATGATCTCACTCATTTATGGATAATAAAGAACATTATAACCTGATGAACAAAAAGATAGATACAGAGGCAGAGAAGCATCGAACAGACTGTCAAATTACAGCGGGAAGGCTGGGGAGGGTTGCCGGCGGGGGAGGTAAGAGATCAACCGAAGGACTTGTATGCATGCATATAAGCATAACCAATGGGCGCAAGACACTGGGGGCGGGGGGGGGGGGGGCGGGTGAGGGCAAGTGCGGGGGGGCGGGGTTAGGGGTAGGGGTAGGGGAAACCGGGGAAGGTCAATGGGGGAAAAAAGGAGACATATGTACTACTATTTGTAATACTTTAAACAATAAAATAAAATAAAAAAGAGTAAGGACTTGCAAATTCTAACCTAACTTGAATGCTTTTGCTAACTAATTTCCCCTTTACAAGTTACTCAATCCTCAAAACAATAAAGTCTTCTAAAGCTTAGTTGAAAATTTTATATTGAAAAGTATATTTTATTTTTTCCCCCCTAAAAGTCAAATAGTACTCATGGAAGTCTACCACAAAAACAAACAAAATTTCTTTCAATTTTCAGCTAAAAGATTCTCATTTATGTTAATTAATTACTTTAACTAGACATTGGATTTTATTTTATTTGGTTTTATTTATTATTATTATTAACTATTTTTAATATGATAGTAATAATCATGCTTCCTACTTTTTGAGCACTTACCAGGCTAGTCTCTACTAGAGAATTTATTTATTTATTTATTAACAGATATTTAGCCCAGCTGGCATGGCTCAGTGGTTAAGCATTGACCCATGAACCAGGAGGTTATGGTTCAATTCCCAGTCAGGGCAAATACCTGAATTGCAGGCTAAATCCCCAGTAGGGGGCCTGCAGGAGGCAGCCAGTTGATGATTCATTCTGTCTCATTATTGATGTTTCTACCTCTCTCTCCCTCTCCCTTTCCCTCTGTGAAATGAATAAAAATATATATTTTAAAAAATAAACAACAGATATTTATTTTCTCATAGTTCTAGAGGCTGTATTTTGTTTTTTAATTAAATTTATTAGCCCTGACTAGGTGGCTCTATTGGTTAGAGCATCATCCCGATATACCAAGGTGGTGTGTTCAATACCCAGTCAGGGCACATGTAAGAATCAACCAATGAATGCATAAATAAGTGATACAACAAATCTCTCTCTCTCACCCTTCCTTTCTATCTTGAAAATCAGTTTAGCCTGGCCAGTGTGGCTCAGTGGTTGAGCATTGACCCATGAACCAGCAGGTCAAAGTTCAATTCCCAATCAGGGCACATGCCTGCATTGCAGACTAAATCCCCAGTAGAAGGCCTGCAGGAGGTAGCTAATAGATGATTCTCTCTCATCATTGATGTTTCTACCCCTCTCTCCCTCTCCCTTCCTCTCTCTGAAATGAATAAAAACATATTTTAAAAAATATTTTAAGATTATTTGTGGGTTTTTTTTTTAAATGAAAAATAGTTTCTTTCACTTGGTTCTCAAAACAAACTGAAATCTGCAAGAGTAGTCTTTTGCTCAGTTTACACATGAGAATGGTAAGGCTCAGAGAGATTAAGTGCCTTGCTTTAGGTCACACAGCTATAAGTAGTTGAGCCAGTGTTAAAACTCAGGTCTTTATATATATAATTGATTTCAGAGAGGAAAGAAGAGGGAGAGATAGAAACATCAATGATGAGAGAGAATAATTGATCAGCTGCTCCTGCAAGCCCCCTCCCCCCCCCCCCCCCCCGGGGATCAAGCCCACAACCCAGGCATGTGCCCTGACCGGGAATCGAACCAGGACCTCCTGGTTCATAAGTTGATGCTCAGCCACTGTGCCACACCAGCCGGGTTCTAAATCTTATTTCTTTCCTCTGTCAGAACTGCTATTTCAGTTCCCAAATTAGGGAAACAGCTCTACCACTGTATTTACTTACAGAATTTAAGCAGCCTCTAGTTGCCCTATGAAACCACATCTGTCATATAAAAGAGAAATATCAACAGTATATTGGAAAAGCTAGTTGTGAAGTTAAACTTAAAACTAAAAGGACAGACAGCTGGCACCAGTTCCTAAGGCCTGAGTCTTAAAGGCTGGAAGTCTAAATCACAGCAGAAATATTATACCTTCCCACCACTGGGCTCTGGTACAAGGAATGCTTTCCACCTTGGACAGAGTAAATGCTGAGAAGCAGCACAATGCTCCATTAAGTACTAAAATTTATCAATATCCTAGTTCAGGCAAGAGGAGATATAGATAAAGAAGTGGTTATATTTCTGGAATTTGGTTCTTCGCTATTTCCAATACCACTCTAGTCAAGGCCCTTGTCACTTTTTCCTCACATTTCTGTAAAAGCTTACTATCTGCCTCTCCCACCTCTGTTTCTCCCCTTTCCCTGACCTCTTTCCAAAACCCTTATTGTACATTCTTTAGATTAACCTTCCTGAAATGCTGTTACTCTTTCACATAAAAATCTTTAATGACCGCTATAGTTCATTTCAAGAAACTAGGATTTCGTTTCGCATTCAAACTTTATTTAATACAACTTACTAAAACTGACACAAGATGCAATAGAAAATCTGAATTGTCCTGTATCTATTAAATAAATTGAATTTGTTATAAACAGTCTCCCGTAAAGAAAGCTCTAGGCCCAGATGGTTTCACTTGTAAATTCTTTTAAGGAAGAAGTAACGCTGATCTTACAGGAATTCTTTTAAAAAATGAAGAGGAGGGAACATTTCAACTCATTAGACCTTATGTAGCCAACTTAATCTTTGCCACTTCTGCCCCAACCACCAGAAACTATGGGTGTTTCCTAATTATTCCACACACAGCATGCTGCATGCTGTTGCTGACACTTTCCCCTTTTTTGGAATGCACTCCCACCCACTCCCTTTGCCTCTACAAGTAATTTGGATGGATAATTCTTAGATGAATTGAAGCTTATGTCTTACTCTTTTGTTACCTGCCTCTAAAAACAAGTACAGCCTTGAGAAGTGAACACAAAAATGTAGAACAAACCAGTATTAGTACTATACATAGACATTAAGCCTAACAAATGTACACACAGCAGAGTAAGGGGTTTTTCTGATACAACAAAGAGGTGTTTCCACTCAGCAGTGAAATGTCATACAGAGCTGTGCAAAATCTAGACAAAAATAAGATTTAGTTTTTTAAAAAGAGAGAGAATGGCATCAAAATACTAGTAAGAGCCTTATAGGTTACTCAACCTTCAACAAATATTTGCGAGCCGACTATGAGCCAAGCATTGTGCTAGGCATTTTATATACACGTTGGTGTGGTCTCTGCCTTACAGTGGAAGAGACAGAGAATAGAAATGAATGTTGGGGAAGGTTTAAATTTTATTATTTTAAATATATATATATTTTTTATTGATTTCAGAGAGGAAGAGAGATAGAAACATCAGTGATGAGAGAGAATCATTGATTGGCTGCCTCCTTCACACCACCTCCTGGGGATCAAACCCACAACCTGGAAATGTGCCCTTGATTGGAATTGAATCTGGGGCCTTTTAGTCTACAGGTGAACTCTCTAACCACTGAGCAAAACCAGCTAGGGCAATAAAAATAAATTTAAAGAAGAAGGGCCATTCTGAGGAAATAAAGTTTCTTGCAGTATGAGCCACTGGTACCCAGATTCAACTGACATTTATTGAGTATCTCCGTGCCAGGTACTCTTCTAGGCATTTTCACATCCCATTCAATTCTTACTATAGACCTGTGAGAGGTATTAATATTATCATTATCACTTTTTTACTGATGAAAAAAATCGATGCTCAGAGAGCTTCAGTGACTTTCCCAAGATTACACAACCCAGAAGCCATGAATTTGAGATTTAATCTCACCTCTGATTCAAGGCCTCTGTTCATTTCACTAGATTATCTCATAGTTGCTCAGGCCCAAACATCCACAATATCCTTGACTTCTATTTCTTTCTCATATACCTCCCACGTCCAGCAGCGAATTCTGGGACCTTTACCTTCAATATCTCCCTAACCACTGTTGCCACCGCCACCATTGCCACCACCCCGACCATTGTTTCTTGCCTAGATTCCTGCAATTGCCTCCTAACTGTTCTCCTTGTGTTTGCCCTTGTACTCCTTTCTTCTGTTTTCTACACAGCAGCCAGAATAAACCTTTTAAAGCATAAATCGTAACATAACACACAAGTCATTCCTCCAGTGGCTCCCCATCTTCCTCAGAATAAAAGCGTGCAGTGCCTTACAAGGTTTTCCAAAGTCTGCCCCTGCACTTCCACTGCCCTGACCTGTCTCGTACACCTCTCTCTTGGCTCAATCTATTCAGCTAAACTGTCTCCTTCAACAAGGAAACTCCTGCCTCAGGGCCTTTGCATTTGCTATACCCTCTATCTGGAATGCTCCTCCCCCTCATAATTGTATGACTTGCTCCTTAGATTCTTTTGTGTCAGCTCAGGGAGTCCTTTGACCACCTTTTATAAACTAAAAAAACTCTGCCCAAACCATAATCTCTATCTCCCTTAACCTTGCTGTTTGATTCTCCATAACCCTTATTACCATTTGGTATACTATATGTTTACTTATATGTTTATTGTCTCCCCTCCCTTTTAGAATGTAAATTCCAAGAGGACAGGAACTTCATTTTCTGTTCTCAGAGCACAGTTCTCAGCTCCCAGAACATTGCCTGGCACATAGTAAGTGCTCAATGATTAGAGGCAGGTGACTAAAGAACAGACCCTATTTTTTTTCAGTGACTGAATGAACAGAAAGACAAAGTCATTCTGAAGATGGGAAAGCACTTTGTAAACTAGGAAGTGGTATAGAGGTTTATTTCTTCTACCTGGTTCTTAGGTTTCTAAGCCTAAGAACCACTTCTGAAGAGCCTTAGCTAAGTGGAGTCAACTCAAATGATCTTGGTTTATGCAGTGCTGACCGTTGGTAGGCCAGCAAGTACGTAACTGGGAACTCAGTCTTGCCCTCCTCGTCTTCTCCAGTTTACTGGCAAAGCCAGCGAGAACCTCTTCTCTTTTCTAAGGCAACCTTGCCTGCATTTGGCTGTTTTAGAGTTTTTATCCTGGGCAATGGGAGAGATGGTCGGTGTCCTATCTGTGGATGGGATCTATATAGGGCAGTGATGGCGAACCTATGACACGCGTGTCAGCACTGACACGCGTAGCCATTTCTGATGACACGCGGCCACATGCCGAGGATGAAACATTTGCTGCTCCTGAGGATGAAACATTTGCGACTAGAGTCTTGGAGTTAGTTTTTTCCTCAAAGTGACACACTACCCGAGTTATGCTCAGTTTTTTGGCGAAGTTTGACACACCAAGCTCAAAAGGTTGCCCATCACTGATATAGGGAAAGTCATTCAATTAAATCAAGCAGTATTGAATTCTTAATTGACACAAATGAGACAGACAGACAGCTGGAAGAGAGGGGAAGGACAGGGAGCAGGTGCTCTGCATAATGGAGAAAGAAGGGGGGCAGAATATAAATTCAAACTGAGGTTGTAGAGGCTCCCTTGTGAGTCTAGATTTTGTACCACATAAGAGGTAAGTTTTGTGGTTTTTTAAAATATATTTTATTGATTTTTTACAGAGAGGAAGGGAAAGGGATAGAGAGCTAGAAACATCGATGAGAGAAACATTGATCAGCTGCCTCCTGCACACCCCCCAACCAGGGATGTGCCCGCAACCAAGATACATGCCCTTGACCAGAATCAAACCTGGGACCCTTCAGTCCACAGGCCGACGCTCCATCCACTGAGCCAAACCGGCTTCAGCATAAGAGGTAAGTTTTGCCACAGCTTACTTTACATACAACAGAAAGGACTCAATGGTGTCTTTGCCAAGAATAAAGCAACAGGTTCCAAATGTTTGTGCCATTTTGGCTGGCCTGATGGCCAAGTCGGCTTGTTTTCAGGTACTATCATTTCTGAGAATCACTCTTGGTAAAGCCGGATTTTTTTTTTTTTAAAGATAACCCTTATGAGATAATGTTTGACTAAAAGAAAGTACTTTTAAAATTTCATTTCTAAACAAATAGGGGGGCGGATAACACATGAGTTAGGAAGGTAAAGGAAAGAATGTTTCCAGATCTTCAAAGGCCAGTTACAGTGGTATTCCCACAGAAAAGGCAGGACCCTGGGCAATTCTGGAATTTTCTCTGAGAATGTTGGGGGCATTTTTCTTCTCAGCTCCCTCTTGGTCAGAGCTTTGACTCCCCAGCTCAGACAATTCTTTTCTGTATCCACGGGAATTGCTCCCATAATTAGCAGTGTCTCTTGCCTGGAACACAGACAAGTAAATGTTCAAACCTGGCAGCTGATCCTGGGAAGGAGAGCTGATTAAATCTTTCCTGTTGAGAGGCACCTCTTTGATTTGAATGTGACACCTACATCCTCTACCTCAGGTTTGTCTGATGGAAGCAGTTCCACACATACCTTCACAACCGGAGATCCTAATATTTAAAGACACAGTTAATCTTAAAAGGAGCCCACTGGTTTTCTAAGACTTAGGAAAGAGCATAGGTTTTTCCCCCCCTCCCTCCTGGACCCTTCTCCACTAAACATCACCCTGTATTTGGTGTGATGAAAGCTCCTGCTGCCCAGGTATCATCAAATGCCAGGAGCATTGAGATATAAAAGGAGTTCAAAACACCACTAAGTACACACAAGTATTAACTACAAATGGAAGAGTGAAAGAACGGGCAAACTACTTCTTTAGAAGTGTTTAGTAAGACAGCCTGGAACCATCAAGCCCCAAAGTGAATACTCCTGGTGATATTACGATCCAGGAAAGCTTTCTATGGGAGGAGGTGTAGTCTTATCTGGATGTAGCTAGGATTATGTACGACCACTCAGACATGTTCAGGAGAGACAATATCCATTTTCTTCTGACATCAAGGCAGCCTTTTAAGTTTGCCCGGATTTATTTTGGTTAGTGCAATAAAAAAGCCAGGTTGGAGAATTATGTCTAACAAAAATAAAGCCATTGTATGCTTAGAGTTTTCCACTGAAAGCCTGCTTTTAAAGCAGTTTGCTGCTCCACAGCTCCGGTCACCTTGCAATACTTGCATTTAGGCAGGTTGGCTATGAACAAAGCAAATTGGCTTCACATGCAACAGCCCTAAACCTACACTCTCAGGACAAAAGTTTTTTCTTAGCAATGTTTTCTACATGGGTCTGGTTAAGGGCCATTCACTTACCTCCACCCTCTTTCTCTTGGGAGACAAAGGCACCTTTGGGCTGCAGTGACACGGGAGAGTTAGAATCAGATTTGTTATCGAAATTGCAGCCTTCAATTTCAGTAAGAGGCTAAATCTGTCTATTTCAACTACAGGAAGGCAGTCTTTATAACCCCTGGAGCACTTGGCTAATTATGCACCTGCAAATATACCATACAGGACATTTCAGGTTCCTAAGCACTTTGAAAACCGATACTCAAACAGTCTCAAGGGATCCTATCACCCATCTCGAATAATAGCGGCTTTGGAATCTGTTGTTGGCACCAGAAAGAGTCCTCTGAAGTCATTCTAAAGCCATTTTTATTGTGCATTTTCAAACAAAGGACCTCACCAAAAGAACTTCTGTTACAAAATCAGGGTAGAAAGTCAAACTCATCTCATCTAAGAGTCAATTACCCTGGCAATTTTGTGAAGGGATGGGAAATGAGTGCTAGGGGAGAGGTTTGTGGGGGAGGGGGTGGGATTAGCTTTTAAAATCCCCTGGGTGAGAAGGGTGTTTCCACTGACTCTAAACTCTAACAATTACAACAGAAGGGCCTCTGTGACTTTCTGGCTATAAAGTTTTTATGATTATTAACTGGGGAAATCTAGAATATGTGGAATTTTAACAATCGACTTTCAACCTCCATTTGCTTCTTTCTGAGAAATTTGTTTGTGCACGGACTCTAATAACCTAAAGCTCAGAATTTATGTGGCTACCTTTATATTCCTTGCTGAAAATCCACTTCCTTACATATCTGACTTTCAATAAAGTGGCAGATGCCTTGTATGCTGTTTATTTCAGGAAAGAAATATATGTGGGAAAAGAAGCAATTTTTCCTCGTTGCAATTAAATTGTCATGACCACCTGTTGTGGAATTATCCTGCCATCTGCTGTTCAAAAGAGAAACAACAGCAGAGAAACAGGATGGCCGAGGTAAGAGTTTGGTACTGGTAAAATATTCCTTCTTATTAATAAAGGAAAGAAAAAAAAAATATATATATATATATATATATATATATATATATATATATATATATATATATATATATATTTAAAAATCTTCCTTCTTTTAACGTTATCACTTTCCATTTTTATTATTGTGAGGGAGAGAAAATGTGATTAATAGCAAGAGCCCTGATGGAGGGTCCAAAAAAATGTGGGTACAATCCTGTTTGAAAACAATTGACAATCTTGTATCAAGAGTGGTAGAGTGGCTCAGTGGTTGAGTGTCCACCTATAAACCAGGAGTCACAGGTTTGATTCCCGGTCAGGGCACCCAGTGAGGGGTGTGCAGGAGGCAGCCCATCAATGATTCTCTCTCATCATTGATGTTGATGTTTCTGTCTCTCCCTTCCACTCTGAAATCAATAAAAAAATATTTTTTTAAAAAAGAGTGGTAGACCCCTAGCCAGTTTGGTTCAGTGGATAGAGTGTTGACCTGTGGACTAAAGGGCCCCAGGTTCGATCCCGGTCAAGGGCACATGCCCAGGTTTCGGGCTCCATCCCCAGTGGGGAGCATGCAGGAGACAGCCAATCAGTGATTCTCTCGCATCATTGATGTTTCTATCTCTCTCTCCCTCTTCCTTCCTCTCTGAAATTAATAAAAATATATTTTTTAAAAAGAGTGGTAGAATGTTCTTTACCTTGAAAAAAAAAACCAGATTAAATGAGCAGATTAAAACCTAGTCATTCTACTCTGGAAACCTGTTCTAAAGGATGAATCCAAAATTAAGAGAAAGCCATGTGTGTAAAAGATGTTCATTACAATTATTGTATATTGAGAAAAAAATTTTTTCCCATTTTTTTGTTTTTTGTTAATCCTCACTTGAGAATATTTTTCCATTGATTTTTAGAGAGCATGGAAGAGAGAAGGAAAGACAGAGAGAAATAATGATTGCTTGCCTCCTGCACGAGCCCCTACCAGGGCCCAGGCCAGGGAGGAGCCTGCAGCCAAGGTACGGGCCCTTGACCAGAATCGAATCCAGGACCCTTTGGTCCGCAGGCCAATGTTCTATCCACTGAGCCAAACCGGCTAGGGTGAGAAAAAAAATTTTTTTCAAAGAATGTCTACCAACTAGCAAATGGTTAAAACTTGGTGAAATAGTCTGAAGCTGTTAAACAAATTATCTTAAAAATGTGAGACTACATGACAAAGTGTTTATTTTATAATGCGACATGAAAAATAACACAGATTAGCCCTAGCTGGTTTAGATCAGTGGATAGAGCGTCGGCCTATGCTTATTTTATGCTTATTGAATAAAAAAAAGAAAGAAAGAAAAGAATTCATCTAACATTTTAACTTCCAAAAGGCTTTCATTATATTGTTCCATTTGATCCTGATAACTAGCAAAGCAAGGACTTAAGCCCAGCTTTTCTAAAAGAAGGAAAACCCAAACCCTGAAGTAGATACTATTCTTGCTCATCCCAGATCTTCTCAGATCTCTTACCAGTTCCTCCTACCCTTCCCTTGGCTGATGTTTGCTTTTGCTTCCAGTAACCAGTACCTGAGGCTTTTCTGAGGAGGATGGTCCTCAGGCTACCAGAACAGCTTTGATCCTTCCTTCCCTCTTCCCTGGTCTCCAGCAAGTGACTAATTGGATATGGGAGTTTGAAAGTCCAGTTTACTTGTCGCCAGTGGAATTTATACTCCTGAGTTCCCTGAGGAATTAAGCTACCTTCTCTGGGACTGCCTGAAGTCTCATATTTGCTTGACTTCTTCCCCCTCCCTGACTGGCTTTCCCTATGCCCTTACTGATGTCTTGGAGCACTTCCTTAAAAAATCTCTTACCCAGGAATCCTTGTTTTGGGGTCTGTTTCTGAGGTTCCCCAGGCATTCACTAAGCAATTCCTTAATTTCTACTATATGTTAGGTTCTTTACAAAAAGCTAGTCTATTTACCTCTCACAAACTCTCTATAAATAAAGTATTTATTTTTAACTTTCATTACACCTGAATAAACAGGCTCAGAGAGGCTGGGTAATTTATCCAAGGTCACACAGCAGTTGCAAGAGTCAATAATTTGAACATAGTCATTTTTCTCCAAAGAAGTGTCCTTTCCACTATGACTTGATGACTCAAAATTCAATGTTTTTCTCATTGTGAAAATTGAGCAAGGTAAAATCATTTGGTAGGAACTCTTTTTATTTTTTATGTTTATCCACATATCTGGTTGACTTATTTGCCAATTTGCAAACTTTTAGTAATGTCAGATTGAGTGGCAAAAGTAGGTAAGAGACAAAAAATACCTTCTTTTTTTTTTTTCCTCCTACTACAGGATTCCCCTAGTTTACTCCATGAGTAAGTAAGTAAGTAAAGGCAATCCTACATAATAAAAGGCTATGCAAATCTACCGAATGGCAGAACGACTGGTTGCTATGATGCACACTGACCACAAGGGGACAGATGCTCAACGCAGGAGCTGCCCCCTGGTGGTCAGTGCCGCTCAGCCAGAAACCGGGCTGATGTCTGATGAGCGCAGCAGCGCTAAGGATGTCTGATGGCCTAAGCCATCAGTCGGACATCCCCCGAGGGCTCCCGTACTGCAAGAGGGCACAGGCCGGGCTTGAGGGGACACCTCCCCGCCCCCCCCCCCCCCCCCAGTGCACAAATTTCGTGCACTGGGCCTCTAGTAATACTAGAACCTATAAAGTGCTTGTTACAGTAGTTGGTACCAGATAAACACTCAAAAAACATGATCTATTGATTAAGGGATTTAAGTTATTTGATATTCCATTTGATTTAAGTTTTCTGATGTTCCATTATTTTCACGTGTAAATGGACATATTAATATCTTCTGTGCTGGGATTTTGATAATTAAATTAACTAAAGCAGTTAAGGCCCCAGTAAAGTGCCAAGTGTGTGGTAAATGGGAGGAAGGAACAAAGCTTGCCGTTTAACAAACATCAAACCAAAGTCATGCTTTTTTTCCTCCAAAAAATCAGATGCTGGGTAGGTGGGTGCCCAGGAAATGTTTTTTAACTGACAAATGAGTAGATGCCAATATCACTGCAATGTATAGTGTAATAAATATCATCTTTCTAAAACATTGCTTTTTAAGCAATCAAAATACTCACCTGTCCCTACTCAGGCTTTCTAGCTTCTAGTATCCCTGCAAAGTTTCTGGGGGTTTGTTAAGGCTTTCCTTTGAGATCCTGAAGGCAGGAAGGTGGCTGTATAAGGCTATGGTCAAGGGTACAGCCAGCTATTTCTGAATTTTCCCACCTCTTCAATTCTTAGGACACATGCTTGGGGCAGGACTGGGCTGTGGAAACACACACACACACACACACACACACACACACACGCGCGTGCGCGCGCGCACACACACACACACACACACACACACACACGTTTTTTAAAAATGTATGAGTTCGTGGCTTTTTTTTCCCTAAATTCATAGCTTCACTTTAGAAAGTTTGTCACATATTGAAAAAGCACAAAGAAAAGATGCATTGTCCATATTTTGTTTCTATCATTTTAGGTGTTTCTTTATACATATAACATTGAAAAATAAATTGATCTTATATTCTACTTAAACACTTGATTTTTAAAAGACATATTATGAACTAGAGACCCAGTGCATGAAATTCATGCATGGGGGTGGGGTGGGGCGTCTGTCAGCCTAGCCATCACCCTCTCCAATCCAGGACCCCTTGGGGGATGTCCGACTGCCAGTTCAGGGATTGGGCCTGAACTGGCAGTCGGACATCCCTCTCACAATCCTGGACCTCTGGCTCCTAATCGCTCACCTGCCTGCCTGCCTGGTTGCCCCTAACTGCCCTCCCTGCCAGCCTGGTTGCCCCTAACTGCCCCCCCTTGCCAGCCTGGTTACCCCGAACTGCCCCCCCCCCTGCTGATCTGGTCACCACCAACTGCCCCCCCGACTGGCCTGGTCACCCCTCATGGCCCCCCTGCCAGCCTGGTCGACCCACACAGCCTGCTGTTCAGTTGTTTGGTTGTCCCTCACTAACCCCCCTGCCAGCCTGGTCATAGGCAGCCATCTTGTGAGGGGGTGAGGGTTAATTTGCATATTGCCTCTTTATTATATAGGATACTTCCCCATGTTCTTAATTTTCCCAAATGAAATTGTATTCACATATTCTAGTATAAAACATACCATTATATATTGTACTATATGCATTTGCTACCTCATTGGTGTAATTTAAGTTGGACCAATTTCCCACCAATAAAAAGGCACTGTGGGATGACCTGGCCAGTGGTGGCTCAGTTCATTGGAGCGTCGTCCTGTACACTAAGGGGTGACAGGTTCGATTCCTGGTCAGGGCACATATCCGGGTTGCAGGTTTGATCCCCAGCCAGGGTGCATATGGGAGGCACATTGCTCATACCTCTTTCTCTCCTTCCTTCCCTCTCTCTTCTTCTCTCTAAAATCAATTTAAAAAAATATTTTTTAAAAACTAAAACTTCTGTTCTTCAAATAAAATGACAAGTCACAAGTTGGAAGAAAATACAATACATATATCTGACAAAGATCTTGTATCCAGAATGTATAAATAATTCTTTACAATCTATAAGATGAATAACCCAATTTTTAAGTGGGGCAAAAGGTTTGAACAGACAGAAGAATATATAGGAATAGCCAATAAGCACATGAAAATATATTCAGTATTATTAGTTACTAAAGAAATGCAAATTAAAACCATGAAAGAAAACCACTTCCCACCCACTAGAATGACTCGTTAAAAAGACTAACACCAGAGATTGGCAAGGATACAAAGCAACTGGAACTCTCATGTACCGTGGGAAACAGTTTAGTCATTTTTATATAGTTAAACATACACCCATCCTGTGTGCAGAAATGCCATTTCCATGTATTTACCCAAGAGAAATAAAAACATATGTCCACACAAAGATCCTACATGAATGTTTATATTAGCCAAAACTGGAAAAAATGTCCATGAACAGATAAATAGATTAAACAAATTGTGGCATATTTGCCCAATAAATACTACTCAGCAACAAAAAGGGATGAACATGCAATAGCATGGATGAAGCTTTACAGAGATTATGTTGAACAAAATAAGTCAGACAGGAAAGAGAACACACTGTATGATTCCATTTATACCAGTTCTAAAACAGGCAACACTAATTTATGGTGACAAAAATCAGGATAGTGAACAGTGGCTACCTCTGAAATTGGGGGAGATTGAGAAAGGGACATGAGGGAATTCCCTAGGTAATGAAAATATATATCTTGAGAGTGGTATGGGTTTCACAGGTATGTGAGTTTGTCAAAACTCATCCAATTGTATTTAAAAATCTATGCATTTTATTGTATGTAAATGAAACCTCAATATAGTTGCTATAAATATATATGTGGAATTCCCTCATGGTCTGTGGCCTGTGTAAGAGTTTAGGAAGGGGAACCCCCTCCCTGAGTAAACTCAGAATAGGACCAGCCATAGACTATGACCTGCCACACCCAGGTGGTGTGCTGATGGCTCCAATCTGGCTCCCTCGGTGTGACCTCAGGGCCTTGCTTATGGAATGCTCATCCTGTTAGTCTTCATCGACCAGAGGGAGCTTGGACCTTAGAGGGCCCCTCTGAGATATAAAGTGGCCAACTTTGCAGTCAGAGATCTGGGGTTCCAAGCCCAACAGCCAGCTTCCTTCAGAAGTATGTGACTTTGGTGAAATCACTTCGTCTCTCTGAAGCTCAGTGCTACGGAGGGGCAAGGAGCATTCGTCTTTGCACCTCCAGTGCCTGGAACATACATGTCTACTGAATGAGCAGCACAGTGCTGGGACAGGAAGGCTAGTCTACATACTTGTAAAGTAAAAGTTTTAGCCCTAGCTGGTTTGGCTCAGTGGATAGAGCATTGGCCTGCAGACTGAAAGGTCCCAGGTTCCATTCTGGTCAAGGGCATATGCCCCGGAGTTGTGGGGTCGATCCCCAGTAGGAGACGTGCAGGAGGCAGATGATCAATGATTCTCTCTCATCATTGATGTTTCTATCTCTCTCTCCCTCTCCCTTCCTCTCTGAAATCAATAAAAATATATTAAAAAATAAATAAAAATAGCCCAGCCACCATGGCTCAGTGGTTGAGCGTCAACCTATGAACCAGGAGGTCAAGGTTCAATTCCCTGACAGGGCACATGCCTGGGTTGTGGGCTTGATCCCCAGTAGGGGGCGTGCAGGAGGCAGCTGATCAATGATTCTCTCACATTATTGATGTTTCTATCTCTCTCTTCCTCTTTGAAATCAATAAAAATGTATTTTTAAAAAAGAATATGATGAAAACTTTATATTCTCTATTCCCAGAAAAATACTCATACTAGTATATACACCATTTTACTAGTACATCCCTAAGGCCAGAGGGATCCCATGTTAAGATCCCCTGGTTCTGGAGGCCTTACTCAGCTCTGAAAGTTCTGTCAAGCATTCTTGCAACTCAGCTACCATTTGTTCTGCACCTAATCTCTGCTAGAGCCTTTGCTCTCATAATCCTCTGAGGATGGTTTGCAGATGAGGAAAATGAAGCTCAGAGAGGCCAAGTGACTTGCCCAAGATGACACAGCTAGTCATGGCTAGTATTGAGATTTGACTTCAATCTCATGCCTCTGATTCCAACCCTCTACTCATTCCTTCAGGTGAGAATTTAGTTCCCCTTCAGGTACTTTTGGAATCCTATGCAAAGGGGCTGGTAACTATAAAGCTCTATAGTGACAGCAGGATTGACTGCCCAAATCCAGCCTGGTAAGAACATTCTGCAATGGGTGATTGACTCCAGGCTCATCCCAGGAACAGGTCTCATGCCCAGCTCACACATGTGTCATCTGCCCCTTGATTTCTCAATTCAGCCCACAGCTTGGGGGGTGGGGTGGAGCAGAAGAGGGAAGAGAAACGGAGGAAATTACTTATAAAAAACGAAGTTTCAGATTGAGTCACAAACATGACTTAAAACTCAGAAAAAGGCTCTGGAGTAGGAGGGGGAAAAAGAAGGTCCTTATGAGAGGGCTCCCTCCTTTCTCCATGGGGTAAAGATGCTCAGATGAATTGACCTCTCTTCAGGCTGTGGGCATGGCTCCCTCTATTAAACAGGAGAGAGAGAAAAAGAGAGAAAGAGAGAGAGAGAGAGAGAGAGTCTGTGCTCTGATGCATTACCTTGTTTCACCTTCACCAAAGAGTAAATACTATTAAGCCCATTTTAAAGATGGGGAAATTGAGGCAGAGAGGTTAAATGGTTTGCCCAAGGTCACACAGGCAAATGGTCAAAATTGGATTCTAACCCAGGACTGCTTATACTTCAAGAAAAAAGTTAAACAATAAAACCAGGACAGCCTAACCCGAGTCTGCAGTTAACCACAACTCTAAATAGCTTCCTACATCCTGGTTGCTGTTTGCTTATAACTGAGCAGCTCTATAGAAGCTTCACACACCCTCTCATCCTCTCCTTTAATGCTCACAGTAGCCCTGTTTGACAGTTGAGAAAACCTCAAAGCATGAAATGACTTGACTTGCCCAAGGTCACCCAGAAGGTCAGCATTGGGGTTGGGATGTCTGACTCCACATCCAGCGCTGTTCCCACTACCCACTCACTGCTGCCTTCCCAGGCAAGCTGGGCAGGAGTTGAGGCCGGAAGAAATAGTGGGGGCTACCTGAAGGTTTCTGGGGAATAGGGATGGCCCAGGAGGCCCTGCTGCTCCCTTGTCAGCATAGCCTTAGCACCTCTGCCTGCCTGCAAGTACCTCCACAGGGGTGGGGGGCGGGGTAGGAGTGCTGGTGGGAGTGCTCATTTATGTTTCCCTCCTGTTACTGTTGAGTCATTTCTCTATTGAGTTCTTTGGAGTTAGTGGGAACCCCCCAAGAAATGGAAGCTACTCAGAAAACCTCAGTTCAAAGCAGAGGAACTTTCCAACCGTGCGGGGACTGCTTTGTGATGTGGTGGAGTCTCCGTTGCAGGCAGTACTTGAGCAGAAACCGGATAACCATCTATGGGAGATTCCTGTACTGGGCGGAGATCAGCCTTTAGGGCTGATCTTCTGACTGTGAGATTTTATGAGTCACTGTGGGATAACGGTGGTATAGTATGAGCTTTGGGGCCAGATAGATTCGGGTTCAAAACAGCTCAGCCACGTCCTTGCTGGGAGACTGTGGGCAAGATTCTTCTCTTAGCCTCAAGTTCCTTGTATAAGATGGAAATTATAGGATCTACCTCATGAGATTGCTTTGATCATTGGGGATGATGTATATATTGTGCCCAATGTAAAGCAGGAACTCAATAAATCATGCCTACTATTATAGGCATTAAATGAATGGTGGCCTTTTATTACAGGTCTGGGTGAGAGAATTAAATCCATGTGCTAACCAAAAAACAAATGTTTACACACTTAACATATGTAGGAAACCCGCTTTTCTCTGAGAGTGCCTGTCTCAGAAATAATCTTGGAAAACACAATACATAAATGGGTAAAATGCAAGATACGCTGAAGGACTTTAATGCCTGTGCTGACAACTGAGAATCTGAGTCTTTGACAAGGTCATCTAAACAATCCCAGACTGGGAACAGGAATCTCCAAGACCTGACAAATCTCATTAGTTCTCTGTGTGTGATGGGGAACTCACTACCTTTTGAGACTGTCCATAGGAAACTTCCCAATTTCCCAGCTTATTCTCTACTGTTTGCCATCTGGGAAATGTAACTTTTCTAACAATTTAAGCCCTAAATGAGACCGGAGCCCAATGGTATAGGAACATTTATGACCACATGGCTGGCTGAGGGAAAGAGTGATAGCCAGCCAGGTCTGTGAAACATTGAAGTAGACCTTGGGCATTCTCAGAAGCAGAGAGGTGGGGCAGCACCCTGGTGAAGAGTGAGTTTCAGAATCACACAGGTGTCGTTCTGAGTTCTGTTCTGCCATTTAGCAGTGACCTTGGGCAAATCACTTCATCGCCAAGCCTCACATAAGGACCAAATAAAATAAGCACAGAAAACACTTGGTGTCTAGCATCTCCACATCGTATTTGTGTAACAGACGGGAGCCAATATTCCTTGGCAAGGGGCATCCTCAGGGGGTGGTGGTGGGGGGAGGTCAGGGATTATTATTTGAGCATTAAAGGGAACAGTGACCCTGGAACTTGGGGCTATCTGGATTGGCAATTTGTTTCCCTAAGCTGGGTTACTTCTATTCGTGGGTTTTGCTCAGGGAGTTGGTCCACAGAGAGGGAAGTTCCTGTCTGACAGGCTGGCAGCTGGGGACTGTTTCTGGAGTCTATTGAGTTCTTGAGGGACTGTCCTTACCTTGTGAAAATTAGAACAAGCTTAACTGTACAAGCAGCACTTAGTTTCCTAAACTTTTTTTTTTTAAAGAAAGGACTTTAAAAAAATATATTTTTTATTGATTTTTTACAGAGAGGAAGAGAGAGGGATAGAGAGTTAGAAACATCGATGAGAGAGAAACATCGATCAGCTGCCTCCTGCACACCTCCTATTGGGGATGTGCCCGCAACCAAGGTACATGCCCTTGACCGGAATCGAACCTGGGACCTTTCAGTCCACAGGCCAACGCTCTATCCACTGAGCCAAACCAGTTAGGGCGAGTTTCCTAAACTTGTTCATTTGATTTTCACTGGGAGATGGCACTGGGAGATGGGTGTGGATTATGTTCCCATTTAGCAAATGGGAAAACTGAGGCTTAGAGAAGGTAAGTATTTGGGTTTTGAGGTTGAGTTGCTAAGAAAGCACCTGTGGACTCCCACTCCACCCATCACCGTTTCCTGGTTCTTGAGTCCTCCCTCTGGTGCTTGGGCCAAGACACTAACTGCTCTGCGCCTCAGAGCGCCAGCATTCCTTCCTAACTCCCCAGATGCCTCCCCAGGCGCCTGCCACTCTGAGGTGTAGTGTCTATGCTTCCCACAGCACCACCAAGTCCATGGGTCCTGCATTCTCTCTTACCCATTCAACAAGCACTGGCTGAGGATCAAAATATTGTGTGCCAGGCCTGGTGCTAGGTGCTGGGGTTCCAGAAATGAACAAAACACAGCCTCAGGTTCACAGACTGGGGGGGAGAAAACACATCATCAGCTGTTCCTAAAACAGTGTGATGTACAAAGAGATGGAGAATGAGAGTGCCTGGGGACTCGAAAGGAGGGCTGCCCAGCCCTGTCAGGGGTGTCCTGGTTGGCTTCCTGAAGATGTCATTTGAACTTTTCTAAAGGACGAGTAGAAGTTAGCCAGGACATGCAGCAGCAGAATCCAGTGGAGGGAGGAGCATGGCAACTTCAGGTCTGTGAGCAGTTTGGGGACAAGCTATGAGAGCTGATACTGGGGCTCATCGCCATCAATTCTCTACACATGAGAGCGATCTTTTAAAAATGTAAATCAAATCATGTCACTCTCCTGCTTACTTTTCTTTTAGGCCTTGCATCTCAATTAGAATTAAACCCTAATTCCTTACCCTGGTCTGAAAAACCTAGAATGACTGCCCTCCTTCCTAACTTCGTCTTGTGCAATCTCCTGAACCTGACATCACAGCCACATCAGCTTCTGTTTCCTGAGCAAGCCCAGCCTGTTTCCCCTGGGAGCCTTTGTCCTGACTCGGCCCTCTGCCTCCTGGTCTTGGCTGGCCTCTTCTCATCATTCAGATCTTAGCTTCTGGGTCATGTCCTCAGAGAGGCCTTCCCTGATCACCCCAATTTTTTTTTTAATTGATTTTTTACAGAGAGGAAAGGAGAGGGATAGAGAGCTAGAAACATCGATGAGAGAGAAACATCGACCAGCTGCCACCTACACACCCCCTACCGGGGATGTGCCCGCAACCAATGTACATGCCCTGACCAGAATCAAACCTGGGACCTTTCAGTCCGCAGACCGACGCTCTATCCACTGAGCCAAACCAGTTTTGGCTGATCACCCCAATTTAACTCTGCATACTGTATGTCTTAACAGTAGTTGACCTTGGTTTATTAATTGTCCATTTTTTCACTAGGAGGTTTCCTCACCAGAGTAAGACCCATGAAAACAATGACCTTGTTTTCTACTTGGTTCACCAGCACCTGAAGCAGGGCAGACAGGTACTCAGAAGTTTATCATGTGAAGCAATGTCATTCCCTCTCTGAGCCTCAGATTTTCCATCTATAAAACAGGGATAAAAATAGCATCTACCCCACAGGGTTAAGATTAAATGAGATATAGCCCTAGCTGGTTTGACTCAGCAGATGGCGTGTCAGCCTGCGGACTGAAGGGTCCCGAGTTCAATTCCAGTTAAGGGCACATGCCCGGGTTGTGGGCTCGGTCCCCGGTGCGGGGCGTGCAGAAGGCAGCTGATCAATGATTCTCATCATTGATGTTTCTATCTCTCTCTTCTTCTCTGAAATCAATAAAAATATATTTAATCTTAAAAAAAGATTAAATGAGATATACAGTTAAGGCCCAGGCACAGTGCCTGGCACTTGGTCACCAACCGATGGCTAATAATTCCATTACTGTTATCAATAGCATAACGGAATCCCCTGGCAGGAATGTGAGGGCAGGGCCAGCGGGACTCCTCATGCTCTCCAAATGACCTGAGCTCCAAGTAGCTGGGCTAATCAGCCCTAGTCCATTACTCGTCCGTCACTGCCAAAGTCCTCACCCCCTGATAGCAGAGAGGGGGCAAATTCAGGGATGAAAAGTGGAGGCAAGCGTGCTTCAACTCAACTGTAAGTTTATTAGAAAGGCCATGGACAGATGAACCCTGAGTTACCAGCTGAGGAAGAAATGAAAAAAAGCCCCTGCCCGCCTGGCCCACCCCACAGGCCTCCTGTGTGCTCTGTCCTGTGGCAGACTCCAACAGAAGTCAGTCAAAAAGTGCATTCCGGATCCTCCTCTGAGAGCGGCCCATCCTAACTGCAGGGGACCCATTGCTGGGGCTGATGTGGATGCTGGTGCCTGGAACTGGGCACCACGGGGCCTTGGACCTCTCCTCTAGCAAGAAGTGGTTCCAGACTCCCCAGCAGAACAGTATGGAAAAAGAGCTGACTGGGGATAGAGCAAGTCCTGCTAAACAGCCAAAGGCTCTGGAAGTTGCTGCCTCGGAGGTGGGTGCAGATGGCTACAGAAGGCCAATCGCAGGGTCCCCAGGGTAGGACTGCAAAACTGCTCTAAGGAGTCTCAGCCACAGAGAGCCCTAGTGTGACTCAGTGCCCCTCCTGGGGCTGCACAGGGCTATTTCTGCTCCCAGAAAGGCAAATGGATCTTGTAAAAATCCATGGTGGCTGATGTCATTTTTCCTTAAAAAAAAGATAAGAGTTTGTACAGTGAATCGATTTCAACCAGCAGAGCCGGAGCCGAGAAGAGTCCGTCCTCGGGAAGGAGAAGGCACTTCTCACACCCTCACTGGGGTGATCTGGGCTGGCTGCTTCCGGGGCCCCTCGGGGCTCTGCTCCCTCTGGTCCTGTGGCTCAGGCCTGCTCTCTCCGGGAAAGATGCGCCTCCATCGAGCTAGCACTGCCCTGCAGCCTGGATGCCCTGGCCCCTCACAGGGTGGTGGACGGCAGCTTCCTCACCCGCCGCTGAGCCAGGATAGATGACTCGATGGGCTTCAGCTGAGGGGTGGGCTTGGAGCTGTTGAGTGCAGAGTATGTAGCTGCCATGGCTCCCTGGGAGAGAAGGTAGGAGGTTAGTTCACGATGATGGAGAGGTACAGGCGGGAGGAGGGACACGTGCTCCAAGGCCAGGCCTGCTCCTCCCAGTGTTCCACAGCCCGCCCAGCCCCGTTAATCCAGCCTTGGGCAGTAGTCCTGCCTCCTACATCAGATGTGAGGGGCTGTGACCCCCGGAGGCCTGGAGGCCTGGGAGTGTACTGTTGACACCTCTGCATGTTAGACCTGGACTCCAGGACAGACAGACGTGGCATCTCCTGACCCTGCCACCCCAAGTCCTTGCCCAGGAAAACTTGCCTTGGGCCCTGGATGCCCAGTAGCTGGGATGACCATACCTTCACAAGTTGTAAGTCCTGATGGGATAGCTGGCTCTGAGGAAGCTTGTCCTTCTGGGTGATCCACGGGTGCTGCAGGACCTGCTTAGCTGTGAGGCGCTGGTGGGGATCTACGTGTAGCATTTTGGACACCAAGTCCTGGGGACACAGTAGGCAAGGGGGTTGGTGGGAGGGACCAGCAGGGGAGCATACAGCTGTGTCCCACTGCTGGGGAATGGGCAAGGCAACCATTTCCCACCCTCTCCTGTCTAAACCCTGCAGTAGCCCCTCCCTGTGACCCATTCCCCACTGCTCCAGGGCCTCCCTGAGCACAGGCCATTCTTTGGGACGTCTTCCCTTTCTTTTTTTTTTTTTTTCCCCTTTCTTTTCTCTTGCATCTTCTAGAAGCCACGCAGGAAGGTGGGAAGAACCTAAGGTTGGGGTTGAGCAGACTCAGGCTCAAAATGTGACTCTTCTGCTCAACTGAGTATCCTGGGCAATTCACTTCAACTCTCTGAGCCTCAGTGTCCCCTCTGAGAAACAGGAACAACAATACCTGCCTCATCAGGCTGATGTGAGGTGTACTGCTCATTCAGGGCTCAACCTAGGGTCCAGCACAGCGGTGCCGTAACTGCAAACTTGCTCACATTGAAAGCGCAAACGTTCCCTCCTCTGAGAAGGCCTCGGTCAGTAGCTCTGCTCTGTGCCTCCATGGCCTGTACCCCTGGCCAGGAAGACCCACTTCTCTCCACTGCCTGGCATCTCTGTTCCTTATATGCAAGCCTGTATCTCCCCCCACAGCAAGTTCCCATAAGGCATAATCACAGCTCTCTGTCCCCTGCGGGCCCAGAACACCAGAAGAGCCACTGAATGATTACCCTGTGGACCAAACAAGGTGTGTGTGTGTGTGTGTGTGTGTGTGTGTGTGTGTGTGTGTGTGTAGGCAGGCTGCTTGGGAATCTTCCACTTGGAAAAACGAGGCTTCAGGTCACCTGTTCATGACCTGCTAAAAAGCCCTCGGATGGTCCCTGCCTCCCCACCCCAAATGAGCTGGGTCCAGCCTCAGACTCACCTTGGCTGTCTCTGAAACTGTGTCCCAATTTCCCCCGCTGAGGGTGAACTTCCCACTGCCGATCCGGGTCAGGATTTCCTCGGGTGTGTCACTGGGTCCATTGGCGAATGGAGTGTATCTGGAGAAAAGTCCACCCCGTCTGGGTATTGCCTCTGGACTCCATCCTGGGGTTAGGGGTGGAGGGCTGTCTCCCCCTTCAGGCTGGGTGCTCCCAAGGGCAGCATCTTTCTCCTCAAGGTGAAGCGTCCAAAGCTAGGGCCACGTCCCTATCTTCAGACCTTCCTGAGGCAGGGCTGTTTCTCCCATGAGACAAGCACCACCCCAGCCTGTACATTAGGGCTGGTAGTGGGAGGGGGCCCAGACCAATGGGCACTCACCCCGCCAGCATGGTGTACAGCAGAATGCCCAGGCTCCAGATGTCACAGCCTTCGTCGTAGCCCTGGCGCTTCAGCACCTGGCAGGAAGGAGGGCAGGGGAGTGTGGTCAGTCTGAGAGGCAGTGACAAGTGCTTGCCTGCTACTCCCCAAAGGGGAGGACAGGGGCTCCAGCCATGGGCTGGACCCTCCCTTGGTCCTGGGCCAAGGCCACAGAGACTGCGCGTCCTCACTCGCAGCTGAGGAGGTCAGGCCACTCACCTCAGGCGCCACGAAGTTGGCAGTGTAGCAAGGTGTCATGAGGAGCCCGTTCTCAGCCCGCAGCTGCTTGGCGAAGCCAAAGTCACAGATGCGCAGGCACTCGGGGTTCCCAGACTCGTCTACGTAGAGGATGTTGCTGGGCTTGAGGTCCCTATGCACAACCTGGGGGCAGAGGGCGGTCAGTTCTCAGTGTGGGCAGGCGGCTGTGGCTCAGATCCACTGCCGGGGAGGGAGACTTCGGCAGATGGGCCCAGAGAGAGGGACCTAGGGATGCAGAATCTGAAAGGAGGGGAAGGGGCTGAAATGAGGCCTTTCATGCTGCTGGTACTGCCCACCTGAAATCTCTATGTCCGTGATTACAGGGTAGCTCTGACGTCACCTATCCACACTCAACTCCCTTCTTCTCCCCTCAGTTCTGCCCTTCACACAATCTTACCTAATGGCAACTCCATCTTTCCAATTGCTTGGGCCAAAATCTTAAGAGGCATTCTCGTTTTCTCATACACCTCAATCGATCCATCGCAAGCTCCATTGGCTCTACCATTAAAACATTCCCAGAGCCCAACCACTTCTCAGCCCCTCTACCGGGAGCGCTGATTCCAGCCACCGTCATGCCACCGCTGGATTACAGCAACCACCTTGTAACTGGCCTTCCTGCGTCAGCCTCCCCTCCTACAGTCTGTTCTAAGCACAGCAGCCAGCGGAGTACCATTAAATGTACATCAGATCATGTCATCCCAGCCGGAAACCTTTGAAGGCTTCCCCTCTCAAGAGGAAAGTCCTTACAACGGCCTACGTGGCCCCACCTGATCTCTTAGGCTCTACAGCAGCGGTTCTCAACCTGTGGGTCATGACCCACAGGTTGAGAACCGCTAGCAGGGTCGCCTAAGACCATTGGAAAACACAGATATTTACATTACGATTCATAACAGTAGCAAAATTACAGTTATGAAGTAGCAACGAAAATAATTTTATGGTTGGGGGTCACCACAACATGAGGAACTGTATTAAAGGGTCATGGCATTAGAAAGGTTGAGAACCACTGTTCTAGCACATAGTAGGTATTCAATAAATATCTGTTGAATGAATGGATGATTAACACTACTGAGTCCTTATGCAAATGATTTTCCTTTGGCCCCCATTTGCTCATTTGTAACCCGAGAGGACTGAACCACTCACTTTTCATCTTCCCCAATCCCTCTACATGGTTCTACTCAGTCACTCCTCTAACTATCACCTAATTACTGACAACTCAGATCTCTGATCCTAGCCGGGAACTTTCCTGAGTGCAAGTTCTTTTTTAAAAAAAAACATATTTTATTGATTTTTTACAGAGAGGAAGAGAGAGGGATAGAGAGTTAGAATCATGGATGAGAGAAAAACATCGATCAGCTGCCTCCTGCACACCCCCTACTGGGGATGTGCCCGCAACCAAGGTACATGCCCTTGACCGGAATCGAACCTGGGACCCTTCAGTCCACAGGCCAACGCCCTATCCACTGAGCCAAACCGGTTAGGGCCTAAGTGTAAGCTCTTAGAGCTGTTTACCAGGTGGTAACCACTGCACACTCCACAGACCCTCACACCCAAGACAATCCAGATTAAGCTCACTCTCACCCTCCTGCTCCTCCTCCCATGAGCCAATGGTACCTCCCTAGGCATTGTCAAACAACTTCAATGGCTCTTTGCTACCTACAAGATAAAGCCCAAAGTCCTTATCCCGTTCCAGGCTCATCATCCACTGCATCCCTCAAGTGCCCTGATCTCGGGCCATTGGGGCTCCTTCGGCCACAAACAGTCCTGTCTGTCTGTGAAACGCCTGCTCACCTCAAGCACCCAGCATGGGGCCTAGCACAGAGCAAATGCTACATGAACTCAGTTCAGTGAATGAACAAATCATACCTCTGAAACACGTAAGACCTTGCAGGTTAGATTCACTGCATCTCACTGATTACTTGCCTTTATGAGATGGTCCTTTTATAGTCCCAGTTGAGGCCTGAACCCTCTAGCAGGTGCCACGAGGTGGGCAGGTTGGAGGATCGACATGACCCAGGCTAGTCCAGCTCCACAGAGGGAAGTGTCAGGTAGATGAGGAGGAAAGGGCTACACTGGCAGAGTGGTCCCAGCTGCACTATGAACTGCATCCAGGCCATGGGGAAGCCCCTCCCTGCGGCCCTCTCCTCCCTAACACTATCATATGGATAAGACCAGGCCCTCAGAATGTAGGCTCTTCTCTTCTCCCTGCAGAGGGCCCAGCCAAGCTTCCCAGATGACAGGGATGCCCAGCTTGGTTGCGGACATCAACTCTGCCAGACAAGTAATCTTCCTGGTTTACCAAGTCCTTTCCCGTCATGCTCTCCGTGGGGCCCATTGTACTTGGTAAGTGTGCAGCGCAGGGACTGTGGGCTCATTCTACAGAGAAGGAAACCAAGGCAATGAGAGGAGAACCGACTTGCTCGTCTAAGTAAGAAGCAGAGATAAGACTTGATCCCAGTTCTGACCTTAATTCCAGTCTTTCTAGTTTAGTGTAGCACAGATGACACTTTTGGGAAACGGGGATATGAAAGTTTTTCATCTTTATTCCCTAGCACAACATAGAGAAACAACAAATCCTACAGGGAACTGTGGCTCACCATGGCAGGTAGCCCCATAAGTAATTATGATACCTGTCCCCAGGTCATATGTGGGGAGAGGGGGGAGCATATTCTCACACCTCACTATACTGAAAAGCATAATAGGCTAGACAAGCAATGAGCGAAGCCAGGCTGAGTGGGAGCCATGTCAACCAGTCTAAAGGGGCATCTGCTACTTACTCCAGCTGACAGTCACCATGTAACAACTCGGACCCTGGCTCCAAAAGCAGCCAAATTACCAAACCAAAGCAAACCCCAAACAAAAAACACCCCACATCTTGTAGGCCAAACTAAATGTCTGTAAGCCAAATGCAGCCACTGAGTCAATAGGCAGAGTTGTGGTTTCAGTCAAGAGTCAGGCAGGCCATGGTGAGAATCCTGGCTTTACCAGAGGTGATCTTGGGCATGTCACTTAACCTCTCTAGCCCTCGGTTTTCTCACTTGTAAAATGGGGCTGGAAATAATGCCGAGCCCCCAGGGCTGCAAGAAGGAGCACTTGAGTTGTTTACCAGGAATAGTTAGCACAGAACTTGAGAAATGGCAGCTGCTGCCATAGTCACCCCAGCACTCCCTAGGGCTGAGCCCCACCATCATGCTTGATGTTAAGATACAGTGACTGCTTGCCAAGTGCACTTAAAAATTAGAGGACAGCCCAGCCAGCGTGGCTCAGTGGTTGAGTGTTGACCTATGAACCAGGTCACAGTTCGATTCCCAGTCAGAGCACATGCCCAGGTTGTGGGCTCGGTCCCCAGTGTGGGGCATGTATGGAATGCAGCTGATCAATGATTCTCTCTCATCATTGATGTTTCTATCCCTCTCTCCCTCTCTGAAAGCAATAAAAATTTAAAATAAAATAAAAAATTAGAGGACAATCCTGGCCAGAGTGGCTCAGTTGCTTGAGCGTTGTCCTGGGCACCGGAAGATTGCTGGTTTGATTCCCACTCGGGGCACATACCTGGGTTGTGGGTTCGATCCCTGGTTGGGGCATGTATAGAAAGCAGCTGATCGATGTTTCTCACATCAATGTTTCTCTCTCTCCCTCTCCCTTCCTCTCTCTCCAACCAATAAAAATATATTTATTTTGAAAATTAGAGGACAAGGACAGGGCAATTAAAGACAGGTGCCACCCTGGTCGGCTTAGCTCAGTGGATAGAGCATCAGCCTGTGGACTGAAGGATCCCAGGTTTGATTCCAGCCAAGGGCACATGCCTGGGTTGCGGGCTTGATCCCCAGTAGGGGGCATGCAGGAGGCAGCCGATCAATGATTTTCTCTCATCATTGATGTTTCTGTCTCTCTCTCCTTCTCCCTTCCTCTCTGAAATCAATAAAAAAATATATTAAAAAATAAAATAAAAGACAGGTGCCATTCACAGCAGCATTTGATCCACGCAGTCAGGAGCAGAGACTCTGGAGCCAGATTAGCTATGTGACTTTTACTTAAGCTCCTAGAGCCTCAGGACCCTCGCTTATCAAATGGATGTAATGATAATACCTGCTTCATAGGTCCATGGGAACACTTAAATGAGTTTGTATGTAAGTGCTTAGAACTCTGTCTGGCCCGTGGAAAGTGCTATGTAGTGCCAGCTGTCATTAGCAGCAATAGCATCTCTGTTATCATCAGCATCACTGGAGGATGTTCATGTAGGTGCCCGTGAGCAGCCAGAAAATAAAAAGTGGCTTTCTTTTATGTAAATTATCTGTTACACAGAGAAGCCAAAGTGTGACTTTCTACTAAGTTCTCAAACAGGCTGTCCCTGGCACGCTGGGCCCTTACAGAAACCATATGAGGGAAGCTAGAGACTTAAAAGGGATTCATGTATTAAACAAAGAACTCTTGCAAAAGAGGATAAAAAAGGCAGACAACCCAATTTTTAAAGATGAACAAAAGACTTGAACAGGCATCTCATAAAACGCAATAAACACATGAAGAGGTGCTCAACTTCACTAGTCATCAGAGAAATGCGAATTAAAACCACTATGAGATACCACCCCACACCTGGAATAGCTATGATTAAAAAGATGGTCACCAAAAGACAAGTACTAGAATGTCACAGCAACATTATTTATCAGTCAAAAACTGGCAAGAGAACAACCCCATGTCCACTGACAGTAGATTGCACAATTAAATCGTGGTCTGTTCACACAGTAGAAACTACACAACAGGAGTAAACTGCAGCCACACGACAACGTGGATGAATCTCAGAGAGGATGTTGAGTGGCAGAAGCCAGAAAGATATAAAAGAGCATGTTTGTCTAAAATTCAAAGACGGGCAAAACTAATCTAAGCTCCGAGAAGTTAGCTTAGAATGCTTATCGTTGGAGAGGGGGCAGGGACTGGAAGGGGAACTGGTTACAAGGAGGTATTCACTTTTTGAAGAAAATGTACTGACTTGTACATAATGTGTGTTTATGTGATATTTCACTGGAGATGTAAGAGACCCCAGTGGACCCTGCTCCCAGTTACGCCCTTCCCATCCTTCGGTTCGTATGGGATTCCCAGCTTCTAGACCACAGATGCTGCCAATATAATCAGCCAAGAGAATCTCCCTCCATATTTAGACTCAACAAGAACTTCCCATTTCCTGAGCATCTGCGCCTGGTTTTCGGAAAGGGCCAGAAGCTTTGGAGACACACCCAGCCGAGTGGTGGTCTGTACTTGGAGCCAGCGGAGAGGCTCACTACTTGGGAAACAGCTCTCACTCTAGAAAGACCTTCCGTATTCTGACCCCACTGGAAACTCACTGCTTCGGCCCTGTCTTCTAAATCTTCTTGAGGGTAACTTTGACAAAGTAGAAAAAGGGAACACGTTTACTGTCTGACCTGCCATATTTAAATATTAGTCTGTGGAAACTGGCCATTTCAAAAACCAAAACCACTTCGAACATGACCATAACAGTACATGTGGTAACCAAACTGAAGCTCTGGTTACGAGGTAAAGTTCTTTTTTACAAAATAACCCGCCCTAATACATTAGACAGAACCAGACATTGCCATTTTTGCAAACCTTAATTGATTCAGGCAGAGATCCTGAAAGGACGGAAGCATTCTGGGAGAGGTTGCGGAGGATCTTTATCGTCAGTCCCACCCACTGCTGCCACCTGTCCACCATTCCTAGGCTGTTACCACCTGACATGATTGATGACTAATGGGGCAACGTGACATGCTGCTCAGGAAGTGATGCCACACTGCACCTCCCATGAAGTGTTCTTTAGCTCCTTGCCCCCAAAAAGAAGCTGGAGCTGAATCTAAGTAAGATATTTGAGCACTTGAAATTTATAGAAAATGCAGACAACAGAGAAACAGTTAAAATGATGCCATGAGGAAGCAAACAGGCACATTCCACATAAGAATGACCTCTTCAACAAGACAGTGGCATAAGAAAGGGGGCTTTTATTGTGGAGGTTATATGGATGCCCACATTTAACGAAACTAATCAAATTGCAGACTTAAGATCTACTGTGTGCAGGCCCTGGCCGGGTAGCTCAGCTGGCTGAGTGTCATCCCAATACACCAAGTTGTGGATTCAATCTCCAGTCAGGGCACATACAAGATCAACCAATGATTGCATAAATAAGTGGAATAACAAATTGGTATTTCTCTCTCTCTCTCAAATCAATAAATAAAAAATAAAAGATCTACTGTGTGCAAATTTTATTGTAGTTTTAGAAAAGAGACTTAAGGGATATAATAAGTGAATAAAAAGTGTGGACCTTGCAGAGACTGATTCCAATAAACCAATCACAAGAAGATATATTTAGAAGGACAATCAATAGGGAACACATATCTATTGAAGGGGTACTATGTGAGAACAAGTAACCATCCATTTTGTTAGCTGCTGTGAAAGAAAATATTTGCCATTTTTAGAGTTATAGATACATAACAAAGATGATGTGATATGCTTTATTTTTATTTTATTTTTTAAAATCCTCAACCGAAGATATGTGTGTGTTATTTCATTGATTCTAGAGAGAGACAAGGGAGAGGGGGAGAAAGAGAGAGAGAGAGAAAGAGTGAGAAACATCAATCAGGTGCCTCCCGTACACACCCCTATCTATCAGGGATCAAATCTTCGACCCTTTTGTGTATGGGACAACACTCATGCACAGAATACTTTAATTACAGGTATTGATGGGTTAAGGGTCATGAAGTTGGCAACTTCCTTTCAAATGCACTCTTTAAAAAAATGTATTTATATAGAGACGGAGACAGAGAGAGAAAGAAAATGTAGCAAACTGTTAAGATCTGGTGAAACTAGAAGGGAAATGGTTTTCATTATACTATTTTTAAAATTTTTCTACAGGTTTGAGCTTTTCCCTCAATAAATAGTTGGAAAAATACATCAGTAACAACAAAAAAGAAAGGAAGAACAAAAGAAAGAAAAGGGAGAGAAGGAGGGGAGGAAAGGAGATAGAAAGGAAGGAAGGGAAGGAGGCGAGAAAAATCTCGATAATTCTTGAATCTGGGTGATGGGTATCTGGGGGTTCATTATCTATCCTTCTAGTTTTGTATAGCCTTGGTATAGCCTTGAAATTTTCTATAACAAAAAGTTAATTTAAAAAAGGCACAGCAACGATCTGGTCCTATTTCCCCCTAATGTTTACGTGGCCTCTTCCACTGGCCTGCACTGGACCATGGAACTTTCCAAATGCAGTGCACTTCATGCCACCTCCACCCTGGGGTGGATGTCTTGTTATTGGAAGTCTGCAGCTGAGAGGTGAGAGAGGATCAGAGAGGTGAGACTTTCCCAACCTCACACACAGGACTTAAACACAGCCAGCTGGATTCCAGAGCCTGCATTCTTTTTTTGTTCTTGTTAATCCTTACCCCAGGATATTTTTCCATTGATTTTTAGAGGGAGTGGAAGAGAGAGGTTAAGACACAGCGAGAGAAACATCGATGTGAGAGACCACATCAGTTGGTTGCCTCCTGCAGGAGCCCTGACCTGTTTAGGGCCCAGGCCGGGGAGGAGCCTGCAACCAAGGTACATGCCTTTAACCAGAATCGAACCGGGGACCCTTCGGTCCGCAGGCCAACGCTCTATCCACTGAGCCAAACCGGCTAGGGCCAGAGCCTGCATTCTTAACCCCACACTGTGTGTCTGGAAGCACCTAAAACATCACCTCCTCCCTGGATCCGGGTGAGCCTGGCCCCAGGTCCGGGTGAGTCTGTGGGCCCCTGGATCCGGGTGAGCCTGGGTCCCGGGTCCGGGTGAGGCCGTGGGCCCCTGGATCCGGGTGAGCCTGGGTCCCGGGTCCGGGTGAGGCCGTGGGCCCCTGGATCCGGGTGAGCCTGGGTCCCGGGTCCGGGTGAGGCCGTGGGCCCCTGGATCCGGGTGAAGCCGTGCCCCTGGGTCCGGCCGAGACCAAACCAGAGGGAGTCGGACCTGCATTACCACCATTTGTCCACCATCCAGAGCTGAGGGGTCAGTGCCGACATGTACTCATAAGGAACTGGTGGACATTGATATTGGGTCTCCTAAGAACTGTTGGTCCAGAAAGAAACTCACTACAGACTGATTCATTTGCCTGTCAGCATAACTATTATTGCTCGTCGCACATTCAATTCTTATAAGTATATCTCTAGTGACACATGATTTCGCTCATCTAGGGGAAATGATGAACAACATAGACTGATGAACAAGAACAGAACCAGAAACAAGGAGGCATCGATTGGACTATCGGGCCTCAGAGGGAGGATAGGGGAGGGTGGGGGGAGGGGGGAGAGATCAACCAAAGGTCTTGTGTGCATGCATATGAGCCTAACCAATGGTTAAGTTCAACAGGGGGTTGGGGCATCCATGGGGAGGGGTGTGGGATGGGAATGGGGGGATGAGGACAAATATGTGACACCTTAATCAATAAAGAAATTTAAAAAAAATAAAAATAAAAAAAATAAAACATCACCTCCTCCAGAAACTCATGCTAACTCTATTTTGACTTCAATACACTACAAGGAACTTTTCTATCTTTGCCTTGTGCAGTGATAAAGGCCAAGTTCTACTGTTTGGACATCCACCTCTTTGGTAGCTCCTGCTGTGTTTCCAGTAGCATTTCCTCCTGCATCCACTTCCTCTGTCCTAGCAGCCGAAAGCACAGCCAGATACACCTCCCTGAAGCCTTGAGCGCCCCCACCGTGACCCTGCTGCTTCCTAACTCAAAAAACCATTCCCTGTCTGCAACTCCCCATCCAAACTCTTCAGCCAGACATACTAGCTCCATTCTTCCCTGGCTGTATGACCTTGGGCAAGTAAGTCCACATCTCTGAGCCTCAGTCTTCTTACCTATAAAGTGGGCCAATAACAGCACCATAGGGTTTTGTGAAAATCAATGGAGATAATGTAAGGAAAGAGCGCAGTAGGTATTGATAAATGTTCCTTTTCACAATTTGGCCCTGTCCCTCCCTCCCTCCCTCACCCACCACATCTGTCTGGCTGTTGAAGACTGCCACTGCCTGGGCCAAGTCCATAGGTCTTGTACTCTGCTGATGGTATGCCCCCCCACTCGGTGCTCCCTACCGCAGACTTACCCCCTGGGAGTGCAGATACTCCACGGTTTTGCTAATGGTGTGCAGGACGAAGCTGGCCTCCCGCTCTGAGAAGAATTTCTGCCGTAGGATCTTGTCCAGCAGCTCCCCACCCCGCATCAGCTCTGTCACCAGGTACACATGTTTGCCATCATCGTACACCTGCCAAAAACCGTGCCATCAGGCCCCTCCCCTCAATGCCAGGACTGGACCCCTTGGTCACCGTTCACCAGGCCAGGAAAGAATGACATGAGCGGGGGCATGTGTTCTGCTCAGGGCCTTCGGATATTTGGGCCTCTGTTCTCCCTGGACAAGAAGATGCTGGTACTTGTCTCCTGATGGGCAGGAAAGTCTCTCAAACAATGCCCAAGTCTGAAGTGAAGGGTTCCTGGGGGGCAGGCAGGTACCCAGGGTCCCTCCTCCCCCATGAGCAGAGGAGGATCAGAAGTCAAAGGAATGGCAGACCCGAGACAAATCCTAGAGTTGAGTGCGTCAGTCCTCACCCATTTCAAGGACCCCCACTCACATCTTTTAGAGTGATGATATTGGGGTGCTGCCCATACCGCAGAAGAATCTCAATCTCTTCCGAGGGATCCCGCTTGCTCTTGTCGATGACCTGAGGGAAAAGGGTGCATGTAGCAGCATTTCCTCCTGCATCCACACTGCAGGGCCTAGTGTCCAGCCACACACCTTTCCCCCACCCAGAGCCTCAGGCACCAACCCTCCTTGCCAAAGGGCAAAGGCTACATTGGCCTCTGTGCCACCCACCCCCCCGCCCCCCTGCCCAGATACATGGTTGGAGGCCCACCTTGACAGCATACTCCATGTTGGTGGCCTTGTGGACACAGCGCTTGCACACGGAGTAGGAGCCCACACCAATCGTCTCCTTTACCATGTAGCCGTCGCTGAAAACCAGGTTCTTCCCATGCAGCTGCTGCAGGAGACCAAGAGGTGGGCTGGCCTTCTGCTTTAGAATGCAGGGGAGATTCCCCAGCACCCGAGGCCCGGGCTCCGTGGAGATGGCACCAGGCAGCAGCCAGGCCTGGGGTAGAATGCTGGATGTGTGACCCTGGGCAAGAATCTGCCCCTCTCTGGACCTATACGGTATAATGGGCACACTCGCTGGCTCCCACGCTGCAGTCAGAGGGTAGTGAAGTGTGTAGGCTTGAGAGGCACGCAGGAGCCCTGAGCTGGGTCCCAGCTCTGCCACTTCCTGTGGCCTTGGGCGAGTTGCCTTCCCTTTCTGGGGTGTCACAGCCCACCTCATAAGGTATCCCAAAGTTCCAAGACATTAATAATAGCAAATGCTTCGATAATGCTTAGCGTGTGGCAGATACTATTCTAGGCACTTTCTACCAGGTGACCACACGACCCATGACAGCCCTGGTTTATGCCTGCTGTTCTCACATCCAGTCTGCTTTAACATTCGTCTTGGGCAAAGATGTCCAGTTGGATAATAAATCACATAGTCATGTTAACTTTACACTTATCAACATATAATCCTCACAACCCTATGGAAAGTTTTTATCATCACCCTCATTTACAGATGAGGAAACTGAGGCATCAGGAGGGTAAGTGTCTCAAGCAAGTCCCTCACTTGGAAGTTCTGAACCCAGGCAATGAGTTCCAGGGTCTACATTCTTGCCTCTCAATTCTAAATTTTCCACGGAGCCGGGAAAGTGTGCAAATGGGGAACAAGTGAGAGGAGACAGGAGCCCCCTGCTACCCATCCCTGTTGGGGACTTCACAGCCACCTCCCAGCACCACCAGCCTGGGCACCCCCTTGCACTTATTCAGGCCCTACAATGTCCCTGGCTGTGCCAGAAAATTCATATCCATGTGGTCATCCTTGTTTTTACAAATGGGGAAACTGAGGCCCAAGGAGGTTTGGAAGCTCAATGACTACACAGTGGCAATCAGGGTTTGAACCCAGGCCTGTCCACTTCCAGAGCCTGTGTTCTCAGTCAGTTTGCCTGTGGCTTTGAGGTGGAAAAGGACAACTGGGCAACAGCCTCCCGGTCTCTCACCTGAACCACTGAGTGCAGGGGTGCCTGTGTGGCCCAAGTCTTGCCATCATCCTCCATCAGGCCGGTGGCCACGAAGCTGAAGCCACGGAACAGCTGATGGGCGCCAGCACTGGGGGGGATGCCAGGGGAGTCTACAGGGGTAGGAAGGGGATGTGAGCCTGAGGAGGTGCCCTTGATCCCGAGGCAGCCCAGCAAAGGGTGACTACGGGGCTCTCAGGCTTGCCTCAGCAGCTGGCCATGGATGGTGGGAGCTTGGGCAGGACAGAACTCCTTACCCAAGCCCCTAGCCAGCCCATCTGTTCATGTGTGTTTAGACCAGCCCAGCCCTGATACACAAGGATGAAAGACCCCCCCACATCCAGTGTCCAGTGCAGGCCAAGACCTTCATCCCTTCCTGGATGCCTCCTCCTGGCCTCCCAGCCTCAGGTCTGCTTCTTTAGGTCCATCTTCTGTGCAGCAGCCAGAAAGATGGTTCCGACGACAAATCTATCCCTGTACCCTTCCCTTCAAACGTTCCCCTCTGCCCGCAAGAAAAAGTCCAACTCCTCAGGTTCTTGTGCTCTTAGCTTCCGCTCCCTCACTCCACAGCTCAGCAGGTCAGACTTCTCAGATCCTTAAAGGAGACTCTCAGCCACTGTGCATGCTGTTCCCTCTCACTACATAATCACTCTTTGTCTATCCTTCGAGGCTCAGCTCATCCACTCTCTCCTCGGAGAAGCCTTGCTTGAGGTTGATCCTCTAGCCCTTTGCCCCTATTAAGCTGCACTTGTCACACTGCCCAGTAGCTGTTTTCACGTCTTTCCCCCCACTAGAGCCTGGGCCATATAAAGGCAGGGCCTGAATCTGTCTTGTTCACCATCAATCCCCCCATGGCTGGCACACAGTAGAGACCAGGAACATATTTGTCATATAAATGAAGAAGGAGGGACAAAATGCTCAGAGAAATGCTAAGCTCCTATCATCAGAGATGTACAAGCACAGTGAGAAAAGCACCCCTTATGCTAAAACCTCCTTCCAGAACTAACATTCCCCCCGCCCCAATAACTGGACAAAATGTTAGGGTTTACCAAACTTCCTCCCAGAAGCCCTTGGCTCCTTACAAGGAAAGAAGGGACTGAGTGGACCTATGGCTAAACCCATGTTCCAGATGAATACACTGAGGCCTGGCAGTCAGAGTAGCCAAAGCAGATTCCCACATTTGCCCCTGACCTGTGGGCGCTGTCACCTCTGCTCTGCCAGACCATCTCCACCTTGTTTTTATTGGGTCAGATTCTTTACCCCTGACGTGAATGTGAGCCTGATGTGTCTGGTCTTCCCAGTGGGCTGGCAGATGCCCGGGGCAGGGGTCCTGACTTTTCTATTGTGGCCTTAACCACCCACTCTCCCCCACCCCCTCACCCAGACACAAAGAGCCCACAGAGCCCTGGAGTGGGAGAGTCAGGCAGAACAAGACGGGGACAGAGAGTCAGAGACCCACCCGCCCGTCCGCCCACACACCTGCGCCTGCCAGAGTCCTACCACCCCTGCATCCCTCCTGTACCAGTCCAAGACAAAGCAGGCAAGGGACGCACCCTTGGGTGTACGGGATGTGAACTCGGTGTCAAAGTAAAAGGTGTCATCGGGTTGGGCCACGGCCGGCTTGAAGGGTGGCTTGATCTCACGACGGTACAGCTTCTGAAAAGTGGGGTGGGCATTCCGGTCACCACAGCACCCCCACAGCCTGCTGGGAGCCCCATGCAGAGGTGACAGGCCTAGAGCACAGGCTATGCAGACAGGGGCACAACTGCTTGCCCTTGGAAGGCCAGCCCTTGCTGCCCAGGCCATGCTGTCACCCCTGCTCCCCATTTAAGGCCTTCGTCAGTAGAAGCCCCTCCCCCAACAGTTAAAGCCCTGATGGGGTGACAGACACACTCACATTCCAGTCAATGGTGGAGTAAAAGACATGTCGCTTGATTTCCTCTGCCCCATCAGGTCCGGAGCCTGAAAGAGCCCAGATGAGGGGTCTGCAGATGGTTCAACCTCCAGACACCACCGAGCAGCCTCACTGGTCTGGAACCAGCAGCTGGAGCAGTCCACTGGGAGCACTGGGGAGGATGGGCTCACCCTGCCCCAAATCTACCCAGCCATCACAAGGCCTACTGCCCGCTCAGCATTTTCCACTTTCTGGGGCCCCTTATGATCATGCTCTAATGTGACTGATAAAAGAAGGAAGGCCCAGAGAAGTTAAGCAACTTGCCCAAGGCCACATAGGACAGAGGCTGGACTTGTTCCAAGATCTGCAGAGGGCCTCTACCTCCTTCCCTGACAGGCATCATCTCTGTTGTTCTAATCCCATTGCCCTTTTCAGTCACCAGACAGGCTCTCATTCCATTCAATCCCAAGGATCTGGTTCATGATTCAGGTGAACCCAGGAGCCAAGATATATTGAGCAACTAGTACACACCAGACACATTCATCAACAGAGCTTGAGATCATCCTCAATCTAAAGATGAGGACCTGGGGTACTGGGAGGTGAAGTCAACTACCTTTGTAACATAGCTCATAAATGGCACTCATTTGTTCAACAAATATTTATGGAGGGACCACGGCAAACCAGGAAGTGGGGACCTGGCATGGGGCTGTGATTGGGACCTGAGCCTTCTGATGCCTGAGCTCATGCTCTTCCTCTTGTGCCAGCAGCCTTGGCGAGGAGCTGTGTGGGGGCCTCTGTCCTTGTCCCAGGGGGAGTGGGGATGACTCAGTTCCTGCCTTCCCCTACACACAGGTCACCCCGCTGCCCCGAATACCACACATGGAGCCAAAGAGGAGGGTGGCCAGCAGCATTGTCTGCCTACACAAAGGACAACGGTCCCTTTCAGCCCCAGATATGGCCCCGTGGCCTAGGCCGCAGCTGTACCCGCTCCCCTCCCCTGAGCTGGGGCTGCTTACCGAGCCGGTTGGCAGGATTCCGCTTGAACAGCGCCCGCAGGAGGCTCTGGGCTTCCGTGCTCAGAAACTGGGGCATGCCTAGCTTCGCCCTGAAACAGCCCCCGGGTCTCATCAGGGCTGAGCCCCACCCCAGAGGCCCCATCTCCCCTCCCACTTTTGTCCAGGTCTAGTTTCCAGCTCCTGCCAGACAAGCCATCCACTAGCTTACCTCCCAGAGAATTCTGGGATTCGCCTCCCACAGGCCCCGGTGGACAAACAAGGGGCCCTGGAAAGCACAATGCTTCACCCAGAGGAGTGTCTCTTTAACGGGGAATCTGAGGCAGGTTTAGGGTATTATTGTGGCCCCCAAACTGGGGCCAGACGTGAGGAGACCCTGAGGGGTCAGGAAGGAGCTGGTGCTTACTTCAGAATCAGTGTCATGGTCTCCTTCCGGTCCTTCCCCTGGAAGGGCAGGGAGCCCGTCAGCATCTCAAACTGCAGAAGACAAGGGTCCATTCAGGCTCTGGTCCCCATCTCCCATGCCCCCCACCTCCTTCCACGCAAGCCACTCAGCTCCATTCCCAGGATTCTTGCTGGCTTGCTGGAGGTTCACCTGGATCAAAACTGTGTCTGTCCCTCTCCCGTCTGTCAGTCAGAACACCAGGAGCAGTATTAGGGACCCAAAGTTGGGGAGAGGCCCAGTCCCGGGCTGGGGCACCCAGGTGAGGACAAGCCTGGAATCCTTCCAAGGAAGGGAACTGCGGCTGGGTGAAGGGCAAGGCCAGTTTGGCTATGAGAGGACAGAAGAGCCTTAAAGACCACCAGTCCCCTGACTGTACAGATGAGGAAACTGAGGCCTGAGGCCTGGGTCGGATACTTTACCATGGCCTGGTACTCACCATCAACACCCCATAGGACCACCAATCTGCACTGTGGGTGTGACCCTGGCGGTTGACGACCTCAGGGGCCATGTATTCCACTGTCCCACAGAAGGAATAGGCCTTCTTCTCATGGTCAATGGCTTCCTTGCTCAGGCCAAAGTCTGTGGTAAGGAGGGCAAGAGGACACATCTTCAGGCCACCCCTGCCTTCTTTGCCATCACCCCCTGCACCCCCAACTTCCCTGCCCAGAGGCCTTAGGACATCAACCCCAGGAAATTCAAGAATAAGCTGAGGGCCCTGGTCGGGTGGGTACGGGAGGCAACTGATTGATGTTTCTCTCTCTCTCCCCCCCTCTCCCTTCTTCTCTAAAATAAATAAAAATTTATTTTTAAAAAAGAGTTAGCTAAGTCCCTGAGAGGATGGGAGACTTGCACAATGTTGCACAATGGGGAGCTAAGGTTCAAACTCAGGCCATTTGAAGTCTGGGACCTGGCTTCTGACCACATCTCAGTGCCTGGCATAGCCTCTCAGGAAGAACAGATCCTTAGCCCAGTAAGAGCCCATCCTGCCCTCCCCTGGGACCTGAGGGGGCAGGTGCCCTCCACTCACCGGTGAGTTTGATGTGGCCCTCCTCATCCAGAAGGATGCTGTAATGAAGAGAGAAGAGTCAGGGCCCCTCAGCTGTGGCTCCTTATGGGTTCTGATGACACCACGGGGGCTGCCGGGGTTGGCCCAGAGGTGATCCACCCAGATGCATCTGATGAATGGGTGGGTGGGGTGGGTGCTGGCAGTGCTCTGCAGGTGTATTGCCTGCCTACCTTCTTTGCTAACCCTTGAAACACTGTGTGAGGTAGGTACCATTACTGCCCCATTTTAACAAAGGGGCAGCTAAGGCCTAAGGAGGCTAAGGAACTGCCCATGGTCACAGAACTAGTACGTGGTGGAGACAAGGTTTGAATTTGGAGGTTCACTCTAAAGCCAGAGCTCATTCCTCCTTAGCATCTGCCCCTGACTCCCAAGTTACTGTTTGAGGATATTTAGATGTTAAGGAAAATTCTAGAGAAGCCATATCGAGGAATGACCTTTAATGGTAGCATCTTAGATGTCATACTGGATTAGGAAAAAGATAGGCAATGTACTTTCATGGAGGTGCCTGGCCCTTGATAATGGCAACACTAGTGACTAGACAGCCCCCAAGGTAAGCCTGCTGCCGCCCCCACTCCACGGTACCCACCCATTCCCGGGGCAGCTCAGGGGACAGGAACTTCCTTGGGGAGAGTCACACCCATGCCCATTGGGGTGGCCCTGTCCTAGGAGAGGCCCCAGGGCCTGCCTCTGCACTCCCCAGGGGGCCGGGGCGAGGCTGGAGCTGCACTCACTTCTCAGGCTTGAGGTCTCTGTAAATGATGCCCAGGCTGTGCAGGTGGTCCAGGCCCAAAGCCAGCTCAGCCAGATAAAACTTCACGTCCTCCTCCGTGAACATAACCTGCAACAGGAGGGAGGGGATTTCAGCTGGGATCGCCTCTTCTTCAGGAGCTGGAGCACTGGGCAGTCAGCAGCTTCCTGGTCCTGAGGGTCCACCTTGAGGAGGACCCTTAAGAGACCCCAGTACCATCCACCCTGCTCTTTATAAAGGGGTTCGAGGTGTGAAATGACTAATATACATGTCACTCATTGTGGCATTGCTTGGAAATAGCAAAAGGTTGGAAACAGCCCAAGGGTCAAGCAATAGACGGGAGTGATACCTCTCCCTGCAGATCCAGTGCTGTGCAGCATAAACTACAAAAAGAAGTTTCAAACAGGAAAAGAATTGGGTAACACTGTCCTGCCTTCAAGTCTTGTACTGTAAGGTTATACTGAAATGATTGGTGTACATCCTTTTCTTTTTTTAAACAATAAAATCTTGCTTTAAAAAGCAAAAAAAAATTAGTTTCCCCATGTTCTGATACAGATCGATCTCTCAGATATACTATCCTCTCTAATAAAAGCGTAGTATGCAAATTGTCCCCTCGACCAGGAGTTCTTCCAGGAGTTCAACCAGGGGGTGGCAGGCAGCCGGGGGAAGGGAGGGAGGCCCTGGCTGGTGGCAGGCGGCTGGGGGAAGGGAAGGAGTACCCAGCCGGCTGCCACCAGCCGCTAAAGACCCTACCAATGCATGAATTTCGTGCACTGGGTCTCTAGTTTTGAATAAAAGCAAGGTACAGAACAGTATCACAGAATAGTTCCTTTTTTTTAAAATCCTTGTTGAGGATATGTTTATTGATTTTAGAGAGAAGGGAAAGGGAGAGAGAGAAAACATCAATTGGTTGCCTCTCGTATGCACCCTAACCGGGGACCAAACCCACAACCTAGGTATGTAGCCTGACTGGGAATCGAACCTGCGGTGCACTTTTGGTGTACTGGATGACACTCCAACCAACTGAGCCACACCAGCCAGGGCTAGAATAGTACTTTTTATGTAAAAATGTGGGGGTTGGGGTTCAGAACATACATCAGAATGGTGTGTATTTCCAAAGAGACATGGAAAGCTTAAATAAGAAACCAATAAAAATGTTTACCTATTGCCCTAGCCGATTTGGCTCAGTGGATAGAGTCGGCCTGGGACTGAAGGGTCCCAGGTTCGATTCCGGCCAAGGGCACATGCCTGGGTTGTGGGCTCGATCCCCAGTAGGGGGCGTGCAGGAGGCAGCAGATCAATGATTCTCTCTCATCATTGATGTTCCTATCTCTCTCTTCCTCTCTAAAATCAATAAAAATATATATATTTTTTAAAATGTTCACCTATGTGGGACAAAGGGGGGGGGGCTGAAGACTTCTCAATGAATATTTTTCTTTTCAATCATATAAATGTATCACCTATTCAAACATTAAAATAACATTTTAAAAATTAAAAGTCTGGTTCTCTTCTACAGTTTGAATTGTACTAATGGCCATTTTTATACCTGGCTACAATTGTTTTAGGTCAGTTAAAAATCCGTTTGATGGACACATAGTATGTAACATTACAGTATCTAGCTTTCTGGGTGAATTTGGGCTTCTCCCGTTCTCAATGCCCAGCCCAAGGCAGCCCTGGAAGAATGGAGGGGGACAGGTGATAGCCACACTGAGCTCCCCAGCATCGCGGTGGCATCAGATCCAAGGCCTGATCCTCCTCAACCCATCCAAACTCTCAGAGGCTTTGAGAGTGTGAACTCTGTCCCAGGGTAGGTTCCTGGGTCGGACACTGCTACACAGGCCTGGGTGGTCCCAGGTCCAGGCCACACAGAGCCCTGGGATGGGAGGCCTTGTTGTCCCTCCAGCTCCATCCTGGGGCCCTCGAGTAGTGGGGTGCAAGCTCACCTCTTTGGAGAGCCGTGTGAAGAGGTCCCCGCCACGCAGGAAGTCCAGAATAAGATAGAGCTTGCCCTCGGTCTGGAAGGCTGGGGAGAGGGGAAAAGCAATGGTGGAGCCAGCTGGGCCCGGCTGCTCTGCCCCGCCCCCCACCCCTGCTCCCTTGGCCTGCCAGGTGGCAGGCTGGCAATGTACAGGGAAGACAGCAGCCCAGAGGCAAGGGCAAAGGCTGGAGTCCGGGTGGGACTCAGGAAGGTCTGCAGTCTCACCATAGTGCAGCTTCACCACAAATGGGTGGTTCACATCGGCCAGGATGTCTCTCTCCATCTTGGTGCGAACGCGGTCACGCACTGGCAGGAGGAGAAAGGAGGTCATCAAGTCTAGCCACTCCCAGCCCCTGGCTAAGAAGGGCTCTCTTTTCCTCCTGTTCCTCACATTTCATGGCAGTGCCCAGGGATGGGTCCTCGGTGCCTTGCCCAACACCCATCTCCAACCATGCTCCATCAGGGCGATTCAAGCAGCCAGTCTGAGCAACCCGTTCCTCTGTGTGCCCTCTGCCTTTGCCCCGAGGGCCCCCCCAGGGTATCTTCACTAGCCCCCTTTCCATCTGGCGTAAAAATCCCCAATGCCAGTCTGGGGCTGGTGAGAATAGTCACTTAGGGAGCTACTTATAAAGGCAGATTCCTGGGGCCTCAAATTCAGCCTCATGGGTCTGAGCAGGCAGCCCCCACATACTTTTTTTTTTTAAAGACTAAATGCCCCGCCCGGCTGGTGTGGTTCAGTGGTTGAGCGTCGACCTATGAACCAGGAGGTCACAGTTCAATTCCTGGTCAGGGCACATGCCCAGGTTGCGGGCTCGATCCCTAGTGTGGAGTGTGCAGAAGGTAGCCAATCAATGATTCTCTATCATTGATGTTTCTATCTCTCTCTCCCTCTCTCTTCCTCTCTGAAAGCAATAAAAATATACTTAAAAAAAAAAAAAAAAGTCCCTAGGCAATTCTGATCAACAGTTTCTTCTTTGACTCAGTTTAGGCCTCACCTCCTCCAGGAAGTCTTCCTGAACTTGCCTAGCTGAGTTAGCAGTGCTCTGCTTCCCCCTCAGAGCACCTCTCACCCTGTTTTAATGTTTTTGTTTCCCTCACCAGACATGACAGGTACCATGCTGGAGTAAACTAGTCCAGTCACTGTTTCCCAAATACACCTTACATTTTCAAACCGCCCCTATAATACAGCTCTGGCAAACAGTTCCTCCTTCCTGGGGTCCCATTCCTTTCCCATTTTCAGTCTGGAGAACTCCCAACTCATCCTACAAGGCACAGTTCAAATGGCTACTCTTTATGTGAGCCTACCCCCTGCCCCAGGACACTGCACCCCCTCTTCGCTGAGATGCCCCGTCTCAGCAACGATTGCCTCGCACTGCAGGGGCTGCTCAGCCTCTCCAGCCCCTTCAAAGCAGGAACCACGTCTTCTCATCTTTCTCTTCTCATGTGGCCCCCACCATCCCTCCTGGGGAATGACTCCCACCCTAGCAGGCTGGCCTTGGGGCACCAAAGCTACATCATCCCACAGACAGCCCTTCATGGGCTGCAAGACTAACACTGTAATGTCCCCAAGGCTAACACTTCCAAACCCCCCTCCCCCCGTATCCCAGGCCCACTGCATCTGATCGGTGGCTACACTGGCTCCCAGGCTGGTCGAAGAGTCACTGCCCAGCCCAAAGCCCGTACCAACTATCCTCATGCCCTTCCTAAGTCCTGGAATTCTAGCCCTGCCTCGGGCTCCCTTCTGAACCTCTCTGCCATCCATCTCTGTGCCCCTGCCTTGACCCAACCTATCCTACCCACTCAGCGGCCTCACACTCTTCTCCACCCGAGAGGTCTCCCTCAGACTCTCCTAACACCGCGAAGTAACTATGCTGGCAGAAGGGCTCTGCCCAAGCAACCTGACGCTGATATCTGAAGGCCCCACCACAGACGCACTTCACGCCCACCTGCCTCCTTCCAGACATTCGCCTGCAGTTATGGTCATTGGCACTTGGTGTGGGGCATGGGAGTGGGGATGCAGCTAACCCCGGAAGTCTTTTCTTTTGAATGGACCCTGTCTTTTCTATAAGGTGGGGTGTGGGGTAAGGGGTGGCTGACCTCCTCCATCGGACGCAAGGCCCTGGAGAGCTGGTCTGTCTCCCTTGATCCTGTGCCCAGCCTGGATAAATAATTTTTATTTATTAATTTTAGAGAGAGAGGAAGGGAGCGGGGAGACACATCGATCAGCTGCTCCACCATTCACGCACCCACTGACTCCTACATGCGCCTTGACCAGGGATGGAACCCGCAACCCTGGCATATCAGGATGATGCTCCAACCAAGCTCCCCGGCCAGGGCCCTCTACTCACCTTTCAGTGTTGCCTTCTTTAGTACCTTCATGGCATACAGGTGTCCACTGTCAGGCCGGGTGATCTTCCGCACCAGGAAGACCTGAGAAGGCAGTTGTGGGAAAAGCAGAGGAGAAGCTGGGGATGGCCCAGCCCCCATCCTCCAGGTCCCAGGCTGATTTCTCATTTCCCTGAGCCCCATGTTGACCTTTTGCCCTCCCTGGGTCTTAAGGTGACCTCTCGTCTTCCCTCAGACCCATCCACCCTTGCCCTCTGGTCCTCAGAGCCCCAAGGTGAGCTCTCATGCCCACCCCAGACATGACCAGTGCTGCCCTCCCAGGTGTGGGCTCAGGACTCACTTTGCCAAAGGATCCCTGGCCCAGAACCTTGAGCAGCTCAAAATGGGACGGGTCAGCCTTCTCAGAGCCAGCCTTGACATGGTGCGTGATGGAGATCTCCTTGAGGACGCCCTCATCCTGATGGAGGGATAGAGTTGGTGGGCACGGTGAGCCCCATCTTGGCAAGCACAGGGCATGACCCCCTTCCAAGTCCACTCCCAGCAGACCTCAGCAGACAGGGCCCTGCAGGCCCTAACAGACAACTGCCCCGACGAGACCAGCCTCCAGATTCATCAATACCAAAGGGCTTCAAAGGCCAGGGAGGGTCAAACTCTCAAGGTGCAGGTCAGATGAGGCACTGCTCCTACTGCTCCTGATGCCCCCGCCTGCTCGGGCCCAAACAGATGCCCAGGCATGGCCACGCTGAGCCAACCCCAGGTTCTGGCTGAGGCCCAGAGACCTGCCTCAGGTCCTCCCCTCCCCCTGCCGTAAAGGTTTTGGTTTTGCCACAATAGGAAGTAGAGTTTGTTCTCATATTGGGTTGGCAGGACTGGGTTTTTGTTCCTAGACAGGATGGATGACAGGATTCCACTGGCCAGAAGGACAAGGCTGAGATACATAGGAACCCACAAGTCACCAGAGACGAACCCAGTAAATGCCAATTTGGGTGGGCAGGAGCTAAGGCCAGAGACTCCGTGCCCACCCTCCCTAAGTTCCTTCATACAAATCTACCAGAAACCCCTCGCCAGGCGGCGGTTGTTCTAGGACCCTCTGCCGTCCCTCCAACCTTCCGGTGTCACCCTGGAGCCCTGAAGTGCCTCCTCACTTCCCCAGGAAGCAAGTCTGGGCAGAGCCCAGTCACCCAGCAGGGCCAGGCCTGGGCGAGGAGAGCCCAGCTGAGGCCAAACTGGCTGCCTGGGCACCTGCTCCGAGGGCCTCCGTCAGGACAACTCATCCGGCCACACTCACCGAGTCCCGCCTGGGGCCAGAGCCAGGGCCAGGGGCAGGCAGAGAGGTCTGGCTGATCCTGGGCCGCTGCTTCCTGGGCATCCAGGGGAGCAGGGCCCAGAGCCGCAGACGGGGCGGCTTGGGATCCTGCTCCATCCGCCCAGCAGGGCCAAGGCACCATGGCAGGAGCAGGCAGCCTCCGGGGCTGCCTCGGAGGTGGCCGGGCCCAAGGCGGATGTGCTGGGTGAGGGCGGGGGCTGGGCCTGGGCCTGGGCCGCCAATCACTCAGGGCCTGTGGTTTCCTAGTTCCAGGCCTACACCCTCCACCGCGTTCCCTTCCTCTCTCTCTCCCCCACTGCCTGAGGGCTGCCCTCTGGCCCTCCACCCTATTCTCCCTGTGGGCCTGCAAAGGGAAAGCCCCATGCCCACCCAATTGCTGAGGAGCAGATAGGTACCCAACAGGCAGAGACAGGCATCTAACATGCAGAAGCAGATAAAGAAGGACACCCAACCAGCAGAGGCAGGCACCCAACATGCAGAGGCAGATAAAGAGGGACACCCAACAGGCAAAGGCAGGCACCCAACATGTAGAGGCAGATAAAGAGGGGCACCCAGCAGGCAGAGACCGGCACCCAACAGGTGAAGATTAATGAATGTGGGCATCCAACAGGCAGAGACCAGAGGGCACACATGCCCAGCAGGCAGGGATGGACAGGCAGAGGTAGGAAGAACACATATCCAACAGGCAGAGGCAGGAGGGGACTCACACCTAAGAGGCAGAGGTGGACAGAGACTCATACCTAGCAGGCGGAGGTGGTCAGAGATTCACACCTAACAGGTGGAGGCAGGTGGGGACCCATCGAAGAGGCAAAGATAGATGGGGACATGAACCCAACAGGCAGAGACAGAAGGGGACCCAACAGGCAGAGACAGATGGGGACTTACAGCCAACAGGTGGAGACAGATGGGGACACGTACTCAACAGGCAGAAACAGAAGAGGACATGATCCAACAGACATCTTACACGTGACATGTACCCAACAGGTAAAGCCAGGCCCTCACCAAGCAGTGACAGAGACAGGAGCCCAACAACAGAGGCAAGTGGGCAGCAGACAGAGACAGCCGGTCAGTGAGGCCCAAGTACCCAGGGCAGACACACGGGCAGGAAAGACACCCAGACACTCAGAAAGTCAGACCCTGGACTCAGAGGCAGAGCTCTGGCTCGTGCTGGTCTGCCTGGGGGAGAGGATGTCACCTGCAAACCCCTAGCACTTGGGAGGACAGTCCAGTATTTGTGGCAGACCCATCTCTGAGGTCCTCCATGTCTGAGGGGGGACCAGGACTAAGACAGTGGGCCGAGAGGAACATCTGAGTGCAATCTGAGGACTCTGTCTCTGATCCAAATATCCCAAAAGCTGTTATACCCATTTAGGAACAAGAAACTGAGGCCTAGAGGACAGTGACTCACCCAGGCTCAAAGCGAAGTGGTGGCAGAACCCAAGTCCTTCCCCTGGTTATTGCTGTGCCTGCGGTTGGCAGGCCTCAAGTGCCAGGAAAGGGTGGGTAGGTAAGTCACCCAGAGCCATGTCCTCTCATCCAAGCCCGCCCCTCCCTCCGTACTAGGGTCAGTCTGGGAACTTCCCATTCCTGGTCTTGACCCTCAGAGGCCAACCCCATCGTCATGGTGCACTGAACAGTCACAAAAAGCTGCAAGCTAATCAGCTCCGTGTAAAACCCTGGGTGGGACAGGCAGAGCCACACAGCAACCCCTGCCCACCCCACCCTGAGCCTCCACGTCTGTCTGTCTGTGACTGAGAACACTCCCTGAAGGCAGAGGCAGTCACCCGGAAACCCCAGGGGACAGAGCTACCCCAAACCCATTCCTTGCCCAGAGCTACGGTGACAGACACTGCTGGAGGCAGGCCAACCCTCCGCTCACCTTTCTGGGACAGGAGAGTGAGTCTCTCTCAACTCTGGAGGAAGCTGCCGGGGTCTGCATGGTGGGGCTCACGCTGGTGGCCAGAGGGCCCCATTACTCCCCTTACTTCTGCTTTTTCAGCCTTCCTAGCCCAGAAGGCAGGGTCCCTGACCCTCTCCTTCTCACTTCCCTCTCTGCAGGGAGGAGGGACAGAAGATGGGTCAGGCTCCCTTGCTGAGGAGGGAACACTATAGACCCCAAGCCCATGACTATGGGGGAAGGGGGCAGGCACACACCCCCTACTTGTCTCCTCTCATCCTAAGGAGGGGAGACTGGAACACAGACAGAGTCACAGGTGATAAGGCACCGACACAGTGGGGCACCTGGGACCCACAAACATTCCTTGAGAGAATGAGGGGCAGAGGTCAGCAAGCCATGGGCTCTAACTGTCCCAGCCTACAGCACAGACACCCCTTCCCCATAGCGACCAATCCATGGCTAGGCCCACCCAAAATGACAGCCCACAGAGCAGGCACCGCCACACCCAGCCCAGCCCTGAAGAGCCTGACAGTCCAGGGCGCTGGGATGGGCAAGGGGGCCGAAGGCCCTGGCAAGGACCCACAGAGGTCTGAGATGGGGAGCAGGTAGCCTGGGGCCGGGGTTGACCAGGCCCCGCCCCCTTGCACGTGACCCTGCCACATCACTCACCCCAGTACACCCACAGGAACTGACACACACACAAACACACACAGGCCGATGATCGGAAACCCTTTCCACAGACATCCCCGATGTGGAAACACCCCCCCATGTACACACGGACTTCCCCTTCCAGTCCTCACAGGCCTCCAATAAAACAGTCTGATGATGCCTGCTGGGCTTGTGAAAGGCCTCCTAGACTGAGGCTTCCCATTGCACCCCAGCTTCTTCAGGCAGGAGTTTAGAGGTTGGGACAGCCCTCAGGCTCCCCAACCCTCGAGTCCCTGAGAAGCAAAGGAAGATGATCTGTGGCGAGCAGGGCACAAGAAGGGGCAACAGGAAGGAAGTGGTCTCAGAAGTGCCTTTGCTGAAGGCTATGTGCAGGGCCCGTGAGGCCTCTGGATGGCAGAAGGGGTAGGACAGGCACCAGACCACATCCCTTGGTCCCTGCCCCATTCCCCCCATAGATACTTCCTCTATTTACTTCCTCCCACAAGGCAGCTGGGTGAGAAGACCAGAGACCCCCCCTGATCGCTGGTCCCTAGGATCCTCACCCTGGGCCTCCCTCCACCAGCTACAGCCCAAGCCTACCTGCCAACCCCTGGCCCTAACGCATACCAACAGCCCCTTCCCCAGTGGGCAGCATGGGCATGGCCTCCCAGGCACTGCCCCTCTGGTAGGACAGATGTCCCCCGACTTGTCTCCCAACATGCCTCTGGGCAGGTGAGGAGGGTTCCATAGTTCCCAGGCATTCTTGATGGGGGAGCTGGCCTCAGGTACTAGGCCAGGACTGGCATGGAGTGACAATGAGAACTGTGCCTCCAATAAATTGAGCATTTATTGGGTAAGACTGTTCTTTCCTTCAATCATTGCTGGTGAGGACTGTGCCACGCCCTGTGTCTTAGTCTCATTTCAGAGATGAGGAAACTGAACTCAGAAAGTGACTTGGCCAAGGCCACATGGTTAGAAAGGGAGAGAGCTAACAGCAACATCAAAGCCTGTTTGCTTCCAAAGCCTACATTCCTCAGCATTTCATCATTGCCCTCCCTGCCAGGCCAGCCAGCCCGCCTCCCATGTGGACATCACCCACAGCTCCTGGCCCCCTGCTCTATCACCAGGTCAGGAACCACACACTAGGAAGCACTCAGATTGAGGCAGATGCTGGCCTGGATCTCAGGTAGCTCCAAAAAATAAATACTTGATAACAAAACACAACTGCCGGCGACAGAGCGACAGTTAGGTGCTGTGGATGCCCAGAGGCAGCGACTATCTGCCAGGGTGAGGTCTGAAAACCTTCCAGAGAGGGGGCAGCCCAGCAGGACCCTGAGGAGGAACAGGAGTCGGCCAGGCAGGAAGGAGGGGGGAAAAGGCACATCATGTAGAGAGATCGGGGTGAAAAGAGGCTTGAGGCCAGGAGTGCAGGGAGGGAAGTTAAGAACTGCTCACTCACTAGCTGAGGGCTCCCAGGCAAACTCTCTCTCTAGCTGAGCCTCGGTTTCCTCCTCTGTAAAACAGAGGTTAAAACGAGATGTTGTTTCTAGAAGCAAAATGGGCCACAGAGGCAGAGGAACATAGTCAACAGAACTCCCTGGATTAGTGGGCAGTCTTACTGCTGCCGCGTCTCCTCTGGGCAGGTAGGAGGGACAGAGCCCCGCCACAGGGTCCCAGGTGCTGGGAGGGTGGGCTAGCCTGCCCTAGCCAATCTAAGGGAAGTTCCCCCCAACACCTGAGGCTCCCCGAAGTCCACAGTCACATCCTGCCTGAGCTCCAGCCAGGGGAGCCAGAGGGATCCGGAGGGATCAGGGTTTCATAAACAGGAAGAGAGGAGGGGAGGGGGGAGATGCTCAGCTCTCAAAATAGACCCACAGGCACTTCAAAGGGGTCCAGCTCCGGAGATAGCCAGGGGAGGGGGCCTGGGTGCCCAGTCTACCCCCAGGAAGGAAGGGAGGATGAATGGAACGCCAGTGTGCCTGAGGACACCAGGTGCACCCTGGGTACTGAAAAGATCCAGGGAGCTCTCACCCTAGACTTTGTCTACACTATGGCTGCTAAACCCCAAATCTCCCTTTCTGCTCGAAACTAATAAAATAAAATAAGTATTGAACACTAACATTGTGCCTCACACTGTTAGATCTTTTTAACATATACACATCCCATGCCTTCCTCTGGATAGCCTCGTACAGGAAAAACATCTGCGCCTCAGAGCAAACCCCTCACCCAAGGTTATGAGGCAAACAGGAAAGAGCGGCAGGATTCTGAACTCAGAATGCCTGACTCCCAAGTCCCCCTCCCACCTCTTCTCCAGCTGGAAGACCCACTTTTCTCTCCAAGTGCCCAAATCCTGCCTTTTGAGGCCCAGCCAAATGCCAGCTCTATAGGGAAGATGGCCTGGTACCCTACAGCCCACCCAATGTTTCTTCCTCTGCCATCCCTGGCAGTGACTGTCCTTCTGGTCCACGCTCAGTCCTAAGCTCAGATGCCACTGACATGCTCACATCACCCTGCTACTGAGAGAAATGTGGGCACTGGAAGGTGGTCATTTCTCTGCCCATTATGGGGCCTGGCACAGAATGGAAGTTCTGCATGCCTACAGTCATGTTCTTCCCCATCACAGTGCCCATCACATAGCTTTCCTGTCTCCACCTGCCCCCCAGAGAGCTCCCTGAGGGTGGGGATGTTGATTTCATTTTGGGTTTCCCCAGGGGCACAGCAGGGTGCCCTGAAAGTTTGATGAAGCAAATGATACACCAGCTCTTTGCCAGCTCATTCCACTACACAAAGTGATGAGGTCCTGAACACAGACTGAGCGCCCCCTGGTGTTTGAGCCCAGAAGTGGGCACTGGGGATACTGTGACATTCTGGGGCAACAGAGAAGATGAAGAGGAGGTTCCTAGGAATAATGGAACTTGGGGGTCATGGGTACCCAATGTTCTTCCTCTTCAGCACTAAGTGTTCCCTGGGCTGGGAGGAGTGTGGTCAAGCAAGATCTGACTGCATTGCCCACCACCTATGTGACCGTGGGCCTCAATTTTCTCATCTGTAAAATGGGATTATTAACAATATCTACCTCCAGGGCTGTTGAGAAATCTAAAGGGAAAGTTCCTAGTGTGGTGCCAGGTATGTGTTAAGCTCTTTCTCTTCCTTAAAGTGGCATTCGAGGCTCTTCCCACACTCTTCATCCCCAGCCTCATCACCCCACCCCAGAATTTTCTGCTCTAGAGCTGGAGTCATAGGCTTGGGATTAAATGTAGGTTACCTGACTGGGTAAGCTCCTGTCCTCTCCCTACCAGCCACTCTAGCTCTTGGGATGAGAAGCTGTACTTACCACCAACATCCCCAAAGCTGCAACCCCAGAATCTTAGCTCCAAGATCTGTACATCCTGGTTCTTCATTGGGCAGCTACTTTGTGGGAGGAGATTGTGCAGACATGGGGCTGAGCAAACCAAGGGGCCCAGTTCACACCACCTGCCTGGCTTCTGGTGGCCCACGGTTGCCATAGTAACCACCAGAAGAGGAGGTAAGAGCCTATTTCTCTCACCCAGCCCTACCTCAAGCAGCTCAGCAACCTTATCTTAGGAGGCTGAGTCAAGACAAACATGGGCATCAGCCCTGGGTAGATCTCAAAGGTCAAGCCTATGCAGGTCTGGTGCCCAGGCAGACCCAGGCTGGAGGGTGTGGCCACTAGTAAGAAGCGGAGCTGAGCAAGGCATTGGTGCATTCATACTGCTGGTGCTGAAGTCACTGTGTACCAGGCAGTGACTATCTCATGTTCTTCACATCACACCTATGGGGAGGCACTGTTATCCCCAATTTACAGATGAGGAAACTAAGACTCAGAAGGGAGAAGAAGAGCCCTGGCCAGGGTGGCTCGGTTCACTGAGCGCTATCGCATGCACCAAAGGGTCGCCAGTTCGATTCCTGGTCAGAGCACATGCCCAGGTTGTGGGATCGATCCTCAGGCAGCCGATCAATATTTCTCTTTCTCCCTTTCCCTTCCTCTCTCCCTAAAACAAGTAAAAACATTAAGGAAAAATAGGGGGGACTCGGCTGGCATGGCTCAGTGTTTGAGCATTGTCCTATGAACAAGGAGGTTATGGTTTGATTCCCAGTCAGGATACATGCCTGGGTTTTGGACTCAATCCCCAGTGTGGGCGTGCAGGAGGCAGCCAACCAGTGATTCTCTCTGATCATTGATGTTTCTATCTCTCTCTCTCTCTCCCTTCCTCTTTGAAATCAATAAAACACACATATAAAGGGGGAGAACAGCTCTGTGACCCCGCACAATTGGGTATGGGAGGAACCCAGGGGAAGTAGAGACAGCAGGGGTGAGGGATCAGCCTCATGCTGGGAGTTGGGAGCCCTGAGAAATGGTCTGTGTGCCCATTTCTCTAGCATCACATGCCCAGATGATTCCAGGCCCTTGTCAGGCCCACCTGACCTGAGCCTCTCCCCACACCCCTTCAGCCCTCTCCTCACAGTCAGCCCAGATGCCAAGAGTAAATAAACTAAGGAAGTGTCCTAGCCTGGGTGATGGGTAACCAGAGTTCTAGCATGGATTCTGCTCTGACCCTGTCTGGGCCACTGTCCTCTCACCTAAGAAACAGGAAGGCTGGAGCAACTGATCTCCATGCACAGGGTTGCCTCGAGGATTAACTGGGACCAGAGAAGAAAGGCTGAGCTGGGAAAGAAGGGAGAGGCCAGGACTCTCACACCCAGGTGGGATGAGGGCAGGCCTCCCACCTCCTCCTCCATGGCCAGGCAAACAGTGCTCCCCTCACAGAACTTGGCCCAGGATGCCAGCCCTGGCCCTCACCTTGGATGACTGAAGGCCAGCTTCTTCCCCAGGTGCCTGTCCATTCTGGAAGAGAGAAGAGAGATTACGGAACATTGTCAGAGTTTATCAGCGTGGGACAGAGCAAAGATAGACCCGTGGGTCCCCCCATCCTTGGCTGTTTCGAATAGCTAGGGAGGACATGGAGGTGGGGCAGGAGTTCTGAATGGGTCTCCCAACTCCCGTTGCACAGTGAGAGCACAGGTGCCAAGCCCTCCTGCAACAGCCTCTCACCATCCAGGCAGTGCATTTCTCGAAACTCTCTCCCTCAACTCCCTGCCTGCAAACATCTATCTTTGAAGGCCCAGATTAGATGTCATCTCCTCCCAACGCCAGTTCTGCCAGAGACAAACTGTGTAACTTTGTACCAACTGCAAGCAGCCTCCGTTTCCTGATTTGTAACATGAGGGTAGTTACAGCCACTTCCCAGAGGTGCTGCAAGGGTAGAAAGAGACAAAGTCTGGGAAAGTATCCAGCCCAGAGACGGTGGCTACCCTGGCCTTGCCCCCTCTGAGACCCCTATCCTGCCAGGCAGAATCACTGCTGGCCCACTCTGCCCCCGCATTCCTTCATTGTACCACTTGTCACATTGCAGGGTCTATTTTTTTTTAAATATTGTTATTGATTTCAAAGAGGAAGGGAGCGGGAGAAAGAGATAGACACATCAATGATGATAATCATCAATCGGCTGCCTTCTGCACGTCCCCCACTGGAGATGGGACTCACAACCCAGGCATGTGCCCTAACGGGGAATCGAAGCATAGCCTCATGGTTCAAAGGTTGATGCTCAACCACTGAGCCACACCAGCTGGGCTGCAGAGACTATTTACACACACGCCTGCCTTTCCGAATAAATGGGAGTGCCAGAAGGGCAGAGATTAGGGCTCCGTGCTAACAGCTGCTCTCTTCCGAGCCCCTCCCGCATGTCAGGCACTGGGCTCAGTGCCTCACACCTGTGGCATCATTAAATCCTCAGCCCTAACCCCATTTGGCAGAGGAAAAAACTGAGGCCAAGGGGCCTAGTAATGACACCTAAGGTCACAGAACTGGTAAGTGGGGATTCAAATTTTGGTCTCTGACACCCAGGAGATGCTCAAAAGAGGTCTATTAAAGAGCAGCCCACATCCCAGGCAGGGAACTTCCTGCAGAGGGTGGACACTGGAGCCCATCTCTGGGAGTCCTGCTTTTTCCAGTCCCCAGACTTCACACTCAGGTGGGCATATTCACCCTAGGGCAAGCATGTCAAACTCGAAGCCAACGGGCCGCATGCCTCGTTTATTTAAATAAACGAGTTTGACATGCTTGCCCTAGAGCAGTGGTCGGCAAACTCATTAGTCAACAGAGCCAAATATCAACAGTACAACGATTGAGCCGAAACCGATTTGGCTCGGTGGATGGAGCGTCGGCCTGTGGACTGAAGGGTCCCGGGTTCGATTCTGGTCAAGGGCATGTACCTTGGTTGCGGGCACATCCCCAGTGGGGAGTGTGCAGGAGGCAGCTGATCGATGTCTCTCTCTCATTGATGTTTCTGACTCTCTATCCCTCTCCCTTCCTCTCTGTAAAAATCAATAAAATATATTAAAACAAAACAAAACAGTACGATTGAAATTTCTTTTGAGAGCCAAAATTTTTAAACTTAAACTTCTTCTAGCGCCACTTCTTCAAAATAGACTCGCCCAGGCCATGGTATTTTGTGGAAGAGCCACACTCAAGGGGCCAAAGAGCCGCATGTGGCTCGCGAACCGCAGTTTGCCGACCATGGCCCTAGAGTACACCAAACCCAGCCCAGCCTATGATACAAGGTGATTAATTTTATCTGGAACTTGGGGAGCTGAATGGAGCTGTCCCCACTCTTCCTTGCACAGCAAGAGTGTGATGAGGTAGACAGAGGCTCCTAACAGCTAGGAAGACCCAGCCTAGGGCACGGCAGGACTTTGGAGCCAGTGGCTGGGTCCACAGGGCAGCTGTGGCTTTGCTTGGCAGCAGCAGGCACAGCTGTGTTCTGCCCATTACATAATCTCCCTGCCCCTGGAACAGCTTCCCTCCGCTGCTTCCAGGACATCCTGCCCCCTGAGCCCCTTTAATGCCCCTAATCCTCCCCAGGGCCAGTGTTCTGCAGGCCCCTACACACACACACACACACACACACACACACACACACACACACACACACATGCTGTCATCTCTCAGCAGCCTGGGGAGAAGGGTCAGGTTGATCAGGGCCCAGGGGGAGGCAGGATGCATCTGTAGCTTGAGCTCCATTTCACCCAGCAGTCTAGACTCTTGATAGAATTCCCACAGATGGTCTCAACAGCCGACACACCAGCCCCTTGCCCCAGCCTTCCCCCATTCAAACCTTCATCCTTCCTAAAACTCAACTGTGATCATTGCACTTGAGCCATTAATTTCCTCGGTCACTCACTCACTACTTATTGAGAACCTGCTATGTATCCGGCCCCAAACCCTTCCATGTCTTCCCACTGCCTGCACAATACGGTCCCAGCTCCCTGGCATGGCATTCAAGGCTATCATTTCCAACAACCCAACACAAGTGATTAATAACATGGGTTCAGGCCTGGCCGGCATGGCTCAGTGGTTGAGTGTTGACCTATGAACCAGGAGGTCACGGTTCGATTCCCAATCAGGGCACATGCCTGGGTCATGGGCTCGATCCCCAGTGTGGGGCATGCAGGATTCTCTGTCATCATTGATGTTTCTCCCTCTCTCTTCCTCTCTGAAATCAATAAAAATATATTTAGGAAAAAAAAAATAAAAAAGAACATGGGCTCTGGAACCTAACCTTGTGGGTTCAAATTCTATATTCCGTACCACCTACATCACCCTGAGGTTACTTCATTTCTGAGGGCTTCAGTCCTCATCTGTGAAATGGGGATAAGAGTAATGTACCACATCAGGTGGCTGTAAGAAGCAAACAAAATAGTCTATAAATATCTATACCTGGCAGGCATGTACTGGGTCCATAAACAATAGTCATTATTATTCTGAAGCTAAACGGAGCGACCTGAGACCCGAACAGGCCAGCTTATTTCATATTGCTAAGCATTTGCATGATGGCTCACTTCTTGTACCAAGGAAACCTTTCCCGCCTCGTCACTTCGGCAAAGTCCTGGTCTTCTTCCAGGACTCGCTTCAATGCCATCTCTTCTGTCCACACAGCCTTGAGTGCTTTCCTTTCTCCTCCGCATCCCGCAGCCCTGAGGAAGCTGCAGGTTAACTCAGGAAGGAGCCCTGGATTGTCTGTCATCATATCCCTGACACCCAGCTCAAGGTGCAGCATGTAGTATGTCAAATAAAAGCTCAACCCAGCAAAGAGAGCAGGGAGGCCAGAGCAGGCTCTACTACTCCCATTTTCCAGACAAGGCTCAGAGAGTGAAGGGACCCACCTGAGGTCCCTCAGTTAGCAGGCAACAGACACGGGGCCATAACCCAAAGTCCCCTCCCAAATGAGGGAAGGGAGGAGGCAGTGGGTGTACCTAGAGGGCTTACTGAGCAGTGACCTGGGTGCTTCAGGGGACCCACAGGCCCTGTGTGGCTGCCTCCAGTCCCAGGGTCTCTGGCCTGGGTGCATCCTCACGGAACCCCACATCTGTAAGAGCTGATACATAAAGTCTCCAGAAGGGAATGGCAGCCCTGGAGAAAAGACTAGGAATACAAAAAAGACCACAGGTGATCTTCCCCCCCAGAGCCAGGGTCCACACAGGGAAGACAGGGTTCATTTGGCCTGACCTGACTGCTGCATGGATGGCAGGAAGAACACAGCTCTGCAGCCACAAAGATGCAGCTGCTAATCCTAGCTCTGCCAGCCACTCACTCCAACCTTGGGTCTGTCACATCATTTCTCTGGGCCTCAGTTCCTTCATCTACACCAGGGGTCCTCAAGCTACGGCCCGCGGGCCACATGCGGCCCGCCGAGGACATTTATCCGGCCCGCCGGGTGTTTTTTGCCGCCGCTGCCTGTCCTGCTTAGCAGCTGACTTAGCAGTGTGCATAGGAATTTGTTCATAGGGTTTTTTTTAAACTATAGTCCGGCCCTCCAACGGTCTGAGGGACAGTGAACTGGCCCCCTGTTTAAAAAGTTTGAGGACCCCTGATCTATACCATGAAAGCAGGTCTGTCTTATACACAGCTGTATCCTGTTGCTTGGAATAGTACTTGTCACATGGTAAGTGCTCAATAAATATTTTCTGAATGAATGAATGAATGAATGAATGAATGGAAGGGGACAATGATGCTGACCTTGCAGAATACTGAATGAAGGACCTTGTCTAAAAAGTCTGGTACAGCTGCCCCGGCCAGGTGGCTCAGTTGGTTCAGGAGCATCGTCCTGTACATCAAAAGGTTGTGGGTTTCATTCCCGGTCATACCTAGGTTGCGGGTTCAGTCCCTGGTTGGGATGCATATGGGGTGGGGAAGGGGGCGAGGGCAGCCGATTGATGTTTCTCTCTCTTCAATGTCTCTCTCTCTCTCTCTCTAATAAATAAAAACATATACTTGGGCCCTAACTGGTTTGGCTCAGTGGATAGTGCGTCGGCCTGCGGACTCAAGGGTCCCAGGTTCGATCCCAGTCAAGGGCATGTACCTTAGTTGCGGGCACATCCCCAGTAGGGGGTGTGCAGGAGGCAGCTGGTTGATGTTTCTCTCCCATCAATGTTTCTGACTCTCTATCCCTCTCCCTTCCTCTCTGTAAAAAAATCAATAAAATATATTTTTAAAAAAACAAAACATATACTGCGGTGAAGATTAAAAAAAAAAAAAAAAGTCCGATATAGGAAGGGCCCTTCAGCTTCTTAAGAGGATGGAGATCCACCCTCCTCCCTCTTTCTCAAAGAGCACTGTTCATGGGGACAGTTGTCCAGGGCCCCCAACCATTGTACCCCTTCCCAAGAAGTCAGAGGGAGGCTCTAACAGGCATTCTTCCTTCCCGCTCAAGCAGCTCTGTTTGGGAAGAAGGGCCCAGGGCAGCGTCTGGAGAGGCCAGGCAGCAGATGGACAAAGACAGCACGTGTCCCGCAGGCAGGAAGCAGCCCCAGGAGCTGGGTTCAGAGCCCAGCATTGGCAGCCCTGCACGAGCTGGAGGCTGGGGGCCAGGTGCCAGGGCTGGCTGGCACAGTCTCTCCTCGGCAAAGGCTGGACAGGGGCTTTTCAGGAGGAGGAGAGCCTGCCAGCATCCGGAGCCTCTCGCGGAGTACCATCCACCTGGGCCAGTTTGATCCCAACCCTTCCCCATCCTTGAGCCTCCCCACACTTGAGAGACCTGGGTTCCAATACTAACTCTGACATTAATTCATAGGCCCGATCTTTCTGAGTTCAGTTGTCTCATATGAAAATGGGGGTTATATTCCCGACCTTGAGAAGTTGTTCTGAGAATTATTTAAATATGAGAATTAATTATGAAGCAGGGTGGGCGGCACACAGTAAAGCTCTGTAGCCGGCAGGGCTGGGCCTGGGGACAAGGTTACTTCCTTCAGCAAAGTCAAGGAAGGCCCAGGCAGAATCCTCGCCCACACTTCCAATGAGTTTGCTCCACCTGGGCCACACCCTGAGCCAGGCCCTGCCTCCCAGCAGCCCATTTTCAGCGGCGTCATGGGGAGGGCAGGGCAGTCCAGATCCCAGGCCTCTACCAAATCCCGCCAGCCCCTTGTCTATCTCCTTCCCGTCCAGGAGCCAGAGGCAGTGCCTATACCTGCAGGTCAGGCTGCTGTATCGCTTACATGTCACCTGGGCTAAGAACAGCGAGGCCCTGTTCTCCAGTGAGAACAGCCCAACCCATGCCCTGGCTGCCCCATGGCTCCTGTTACCCAAACAATAACATCCAGCTGCCTGGCACCTCCATGGAGTGGGGGAGGGGGAGAATGGGCAGCAGTACCCAGGGCTCTGCACCCAGGAAGCAGAAGCAAAAACCCAGCCCTGGCCACTGAAGAAACAGAGGCCCAGAGAGGCTAAGGACTGACTGAGAGTCACACAGCATTTCCAAGGTAAAGCTCCTGGAGAAATCATTTCCCCACCCCCCACCCACCTCCTGCCCCAATCCTAGGAACTAAGCCAGTCTTCTCCTTTCACAGGGTTCAAATGCAGTAGTATTCAAAACGGAGTTGTTTCCTATTAAAAACCTGGCCCCCTGATGAAGCTGGCCCCTGCCCCAGGATTCCCTAAGGGAAGCAGGAAGTTGTGCCCTGGGCTGGGAATCAGGCTCCTAGGTGTCTGCCCTCCCTATCTCCAAGGTAAGTCCTTGGGTTAAGTTCCTCCCTGGCCTCTCCCAATCTACCTACCTCTAGAGAGGCCTCGGTCACAGGGGTATGCCAAGGCAAAGGAATCCACCTCAGAGCGCCCTCCCCAGACCCTAGTGACCCAGGCCTGGGGATAGTGGGGCAGGAGTAATAGGGGATGCAGAGGGCAGTGTAAGGTGAGTCAGCAAGAGAGAACTTCCAAGAGCATGCAGGGCCTGTAAAAACCCTGTGGCAGGGATCCCAGAGCAATTTACTCCAAATTGCGCCTTCAGGTTGCTTACCTAATCATGCCTCACCCACCCTCCAACAGCCAGTGTCAGCCATGACCATCCCTTTAAAGGGGCAGCACACCTTGAATGAGAGACAGGGCCCTTGGTGGTTGTCCCAGGTTAGAGAGGGCAGAGAAGGGAACCTAGGCAGGGGAAATCGCCTTGGCTCCCAGGCTCAGTGGGGTCTTCTCACCCGCCCTACACATCTCCCCCATCTCCTTCGGAAAGGGAGTATCACCTGCCTCCATCCCAACTTGAGGCTGCAGAGAAAATTTTCTTGACCTGTTGGTTCAGGGGCTTGACCTTGACCCTGGGGTCAAAGGGCACAGGAAGAGCTGGCCTCCTGCATGCTTAGGGCAGGGCAGGAGCTGCTTCTGGGAGAGGCTAGGCTGGCAGAGGCCAAACTATCCAGGGGCCCAGGGGCCCTGCCCATGGGAGGGGGCACCAGAGGGTAGCAGGCACCAAGGTCCTCCCCCTCTCCAGGAATAATCTTCACAAGGTCGAAGAGCTTTTTCCACTCGCTTCTCCACAATCTGGGGCAGGGGACACAGCTGGCCTCTGGCCCTAGCCTCGGGGCAGAGAAAACCAAGAGTTTCAGTCCCAGACCAGCGGTGTCACCTCACATCCCATAACTGCCAAGAGACAAGAGGGACAATCCTTCCAGGGTCCGCAGCGGAGAAGCGGGGAGGGGTAGGGCCCTGGGAGACGTCAAGGAGAAGTGGGGGGTGGAGGGGGGCATGATCCTTGTCTCACAGAATCCCGGACATCAGGCACCCCGGCCCTGCCCGTCTGCGCTAATGGAGGAAGCCCCGACAGCTCCCGGCACGGGTCCTAGGTGTGCGGCGTGAGGGAGGCCAGGGCTCGGCGCCCACCGGATCCCCTCTCCGGCGCTCGGCGGAACTGTCCTTCCCTTACACACACCCGAGGCAGAGGGGGTGGAGCCGAAGAAGGGGCAAGAGATCGGAGGGCACTCGCGCCCTCGCGGGCACCCGCCACACTGCAGAAGCACCACGAGCTGCCCCGCCTCTGCGGGGACCCGGGATCGTCGGCCGCCGGCGCCGGTTCCCCACCCGGCTCACTCACCTCCGGGTCCAGCGGCACCAGCTCCATGAGCGGCCAGGGCTCCTTGAGCTGAGCGAGCGGCATCGCGCCGCCGCCGGGCCGTTCGCGCTCCTCCGGCGGCCCTGGCCGCGCCGCCTCCGGGGTCCGGGGTCCCCGACTCCGAGCCCCCGCGCCCCCGCGCCCCCGCTCCGAGACCCTCGCGCTCCGGCAGGGCCGCCCGCGCCGCCGCCGCCGCGGCACTCGCACTTCGGCTCCCTCCGTCACCCGGCGCCGCCGCGTCCATTGGCTACCTGCGCGAGGGGCGGGGCCGAAGAAGCCCCGCCCCTGCTGGCGGCATTCCCGGCGCGGACCCCCGCCCCGGCCGTGCGGGCGCGCTGGCCCCGCCTCCACCGCGAGCCCCTGCCCGGCGCTCCGCTCCGCCTAGAAAAAGCCTCCCTGGCTCCTCCCTCCCGAACCTTGTCCCACCTCCCTAACCCCCCACAAGCCTCCCTCCCGCACCCCGCTCTGGCCCCGCCAGGTCCACGGCCATCTGCCCACTCACCTTGTTCAGAATCTCTATGTTCCTTCACCTTACAGGGGATTCCCTCCGGTTTCCCACCCACACCGCCCCCCACGCACACGCACACGCACACAGAAAGCCCGGGGCCTGACCCTGGCAGAAGCTGGAAAGGAGCCTGGGCCCAAGTCCCATGAACTCTCCCACCCCCCTCAGGAGGCCCTAGGGATCCCCTTCCGGAAGTCAACATTGGATCCCCTGGGGATCTCAGCGATCCAACTCCAGGTAAGTTCCAACACCGTCACCACCATCAGAACCCACAGTGCCCCCAGAGTGATTTCTTAATACACATTTTTTGCAACCTGTACTGGAGGGGGGGGGGGGGGGGGGGAGGGCTCATTTCAAGCCCAGCCTTCCCAGAATCTCTCCAGCTGTAGGCCCAGATCTGGGCTGGTTTGGAGTCGCTCCCCCTCTGAGGACACGGACCAGGCTTCCAGGATGGACCTGGACCGACACTTGGGCTGCACTTGGAGTAAAAGCCAGGGAGGATTCCCCTGGAGAGATTCAGCCTCCATCTAAAGAAGTGTTAGGGGTCCAGGTGTGGTGAGAATTATTCACATGGGCTAGTGGAGGGATGAGCTTGCAGGTTCATGGGTGGGGAAGAATGGCCATTTACTTGCAAAACTGTTCTAAGGCTGGGGGATGGAAAGGATTGTTTGTCAAAAGCCTTCTGTGGCCCTGGCTGGTGTGGCTCAATTGGTTGGGCATCCATCATACATACTGTACACCAAAAGGTTTCAGGTTTGATTCAGATCAGGGCACATGCCTGGGTTGCCAGCAGCCAATTGATGTTTCGCTCTCACATTGATGTTTCTCTCCCTCTTCTTCTCCCCTTGTCCTTCTCCCTCACTCTCTAAAAATCAACTTAAAAGATCTTTTTTAAAAAGCCTTCAAACCTTCTAAAAAATAAAAGCTTTCTGTGAACTAGCCTCCACCAACGTGTGATTTCCTTGAATCCTCTCCACCACCTAGTTGACAGCCTCAGAAAGATGAAATGACTTGCCCAAAATTACACAGCAAGTCAAGAACAGTTTAAGATTTTCAAAAATCAAAGTGGATGAGAATTTCTCCTAAATCCAGAGCTCCCCTTATTCCTTGTTCCCAGGGTAGCTGTTGAAGTGAATTGAGTTTTTAGCAAAAAAGCTTTAGGAACCCAACAAATCTGGATTTGAATCCCAGGTCTGCTACCTCCTTAACATTGGGAAACTTGTTTTATGTCTCTAAACCTGTTTCCTTATCTGTAAAAGGGAAATTATAATCCCAAACGTTCAGGAATATGCTAAGGACTAAATTCATTTTAATTCAATAAAGATTAATGGCTACATATTACATGCCAGGCCCTCTTCCTGAGCATGTATTGTAAACCAGGCCCACTTCTAGATGCTGACGATATAGCAATAAACAAAACAAAGCCCCTGCTTTCATGGAGTTTACATTCAGTCTGGTGTGATTAAATAATTAAAGCTAACACTAACATAGCATTTACTATGGGCGAGGCACTGTTACTTTACCTGTATAACCTCACTTAATGCTCACAACACTATGAGGTTGGCCCTGTTATTATCTCCAGTGTACAGAAGAAGGAACAGCAGAGAAGTCAATCATCTCATTCTCTGAGGACCTTCGAGGTTACACAGCTGGAAAATGGCAGAGCTGAAAGACAACCCGGGCCCAAACTTTGTTCTCTACTTCACTCAGGGTGTTCTGTTTCGATTCGCTGAATCTAGTAATCCTACTCAGGGCTCAGAACAGATTGCAGACAGATGCCAAATATCTGGCTACAAGCCACATTGAAATTAGATTTAGGAAGAGACACTGAGACCCAGAGATTGAGGGCAAATGACTGCTAGGGAGATGGGGTGGATGGGTGGGAGTGGAGTAAGTGAGGGGAAAGCAGGAGTGATTTTGCCTTTACTCTGGCCCTTTCCTGGGGTCCCTAGCCCTCTCTTCCCCTTCTCACAGGACAGGATTTTCTTTTTTTTTAAATATATTTTATTGATTTTTTACAGAGAGGAAGAGAGAGGGATAGAGAGTTAGAAACATCGATGAGAGAGGAACATCAATCAGCTGCCTCTTGCACACCCCCCACTGGGGATGTGCCCGCAACCAAGGTACATGCCCCTGACCGGAATCGAACCTGGAACCCTTGAGTCCGCAGGCCGACGCTCTAATCACTGAGCCAAACCGTTTTCGGCCAGGACAGGATTTTCTATCATCTCAATTTAAGGACTGAGTAGTGATAGTACTTTCTTATGAATGTTTTACTTCCTGTGTCTCCTTTCCCAAGGGTATTGGAAAGACAGTGGGTCATGCTGGAAAAGGAGGTCCAGAGCACACCTGGGCCCTGCCTGAGGAGCTTGGGCAGGTCAGCTTGCCCGTAAGTGTTGTAGAGATAGCAGTCACTCAATAGAGAGCGATAGAAACCAAACCACAGTTTGCAATGTGCTGATCCTGAAGTCTGAACTCACAGTTTTCTCTATTTCTTTCTAGGCTACAACCACAGGGCCTTTGCACATGCTGTTCCTTGTACTTGAAACTGTCTCCCCTCTTCCTCAGGCCAGCTTATCTCCACAATTACTTCTTCCCTTACCTCCCTGTTATATACATTCATAGCAATGGATACTTCTCTTTAGCATTTCTTAAGATTGTACTTTTATGTGTGTTTATGTGATTTGATTAACATCTGGCTCTTTAATTAGACAGTAAGTTCTGAGAGGGCAGCAGTCATGTTTTCTTGGCTCTTCATTGTTTTCCAGACACCTGGCACATAGTAGGTACTCAAAAAAGCTAAGTGAAATGTCCAACATCACCTAGCCACGGAATTGTAAATCTAGGCCTCAGACCCAGGCAATTTAACCCCATGTTCTGAAATACTACACTGAGTAGTTGACAAATTCTAGCTAGTATTATTATTAATAATGGGGTTAGAATGGGCTGTTCTGGGCAGTCACTTGAGGTGTTTGTTAAATGAGTGACTCATGAGTGTAAAAGGGCTTTGCTGGACACAAATGAGATTATTATTCTGTATCCTGTTGAAGACGTCATTCTGGCACAGAGTGGGGGGATGTACTCACAGTGGCTAAGGGCTGGGTTTTGGGTCCCTCTACTGCAGTCTGGGCATGTGCTTACTATAATGTTCTAGAGCACAAGTTCCTAGGGAAAGGGTCTGTCTTTAAATGTATTTTTATTGATTTCAGAGAGGGAGGGAAAGGGAGAGAGATAGAAACATCAATGATGAGAGAAAATCACTGATCGGCTGCCTCCTGCATGCCCCTCCTGGGGATCAAGCCCGCAACCCTGGCATGTGCCCTTGACCAGAGTCGAACCCAGGACCCTTCAATCTGCAGGCCAATATGCTCTATCCACTGAGCCAAACGGGCTATTCTTTCTTGATCTTTCATGTAGAGGAGGGTCTTGGCACATGTGTCTCCTGACAGCAGGTGGAACAGGATGAGGGGAATAATCATAATGGTAGTTACCTTTCACAAGTAATTACAAAGTGCCAAAACTTGGCTAAGTACTTAAATAATAATCATCATCACCAACTATGAGGGCTTATTGAGAGAGAATTATGTGACCTGCCTCGGGCTGACTGTTTTACAAGCAAGAGCTCAGCAAATCATCCCAACAATATCATGAGACAAATTATTGTTCCCATTTTCCAAATGAGAAAACTGAGGCTCCAAGATGGGTGGGATTGCCTGTGATTAGACAGCTAGTGAGTATTGCAGCTGGGATGGGAACCCAATTGTCTCAGACTCAATCACTTCACTGCCAGGGGAGCCCAGAAGGGGGTGCCGGGGTACTCAGTTTACAGACAGTCCGTAGTGATGAAAAGGTGAGGGGGTGGAGTCTCTTGTTTGCCTCATCCAGGTCTGAGGGATGGAGGTGACAGCACTCCCTTGGTTGAAACCCTCCTGTGGCTCCCCCATCACACTTCAAACAAAAGCCAAAATCTTTGCCAGCCTGCAAAGCCCACAGGACCTGGTCCCCTGCTCCTTCTGGCATCTCCTCTCCTACCACTCACTCACTGCCCTGGGCCAGCAGGCATTCTTGCAGCTCATTGACATGCCAGGTCCCTCTCACCTCAGGCTTTTGCTCCTGCTGTGCCCTCCACCTGGAACATCCTTTTCTCCAACTCTCATGAGCGCTCACTCTCTCACCATTCACTTCTGCTCAAATTCACACCTCTTGAGAAAGGACCGGCCCTATCTAAAATGGTTCCCCAGTAATGGTATTACCTGTGTTATCTTCTTTTCATGGCAAGCCTCTTTACCAGCAATCATATCATCTATTTACCTGTTTATTGTTTGTTCCTCCCACTAGAACCAAGTTCCATGAAACAGGACTTACATATTTTGTTTACTGCTGTATTCCTGGATACATCTGACATATTTCAAGCCCACAGCATATACTTGTGAATGGAACCACACCAACCTGGGCTCTAATTCTGGCTCTGCCACTTCCTAGCTGTGTGACTCTGAGCATTTTAGTTAGTCTCTCCGAGAATCTGTAAAGTAGGGATGGTTTTGAGTACAGTCATTTCTTAGTATCTGCAGAGGATTGGTTCTAGGACCCCCACAGATACCAAAATCTGCAGCTTCTCAAGTCCCTTATATAAAACTAGAGGCCCAGTGCAAGATTGAATCATGCACGTGTAGGGTCCCCTACACGCTTTCGCTTTTGATCACGGGGGGAGCTGGGTGCCTGTCCGCTGGTACACCAGGCCTTTCAGAAGCCTCCGGCGCGGCGAAGGCTTCTGAAAGGCCTGGTGCCTGAGCGGACAGGCAGGCACCCAGCTCCCACGCTTTTGCTTTCAATCGCAGGGGAGCTGGGTATCTGTCCGCTGGTGCACCAGGCCTTTCAAAAGCCTCCGGCGCGGCGAAGGCTTCTGAAAGGCCTGGTGCCTGAGCGGACAGGTACCCAGCTCCCCCGCTTTTGATGGTCCGCGGTGGGATGTGAGCTCGCTGCCCCAGAGGCCCCTTCTGTGCCGCAGCACAGCCACGGCGCAGACGCTGAGCTCGAGCCGCCGCTGGCGACGCAAGCTCAGCGTCCCGCCGGCCCAATCGGCCACCCCGGCCACCCCGAGTCCCGCCCCCCCGCGCCTCCTGGCCAATCGTGGGCATAGCGAAGGTACGGTCAATTTGCATATTTGTCTATTATTAGGTAGGATAGAGTAGTGTTTGCATATACCTACATCCTCCTGTATACTTTAATTAACTAATTTCTAGATTACTTATAATACCTAATACAATATAAATAGTTGTCATACGGTATTGTTTAGGAATTCAGTACAGATGCAACCATTGGTAGGCCTAACTACATGGTACACTCAGCAACAATGTAACATTTCCCCCAAAATATTTTTTTTGTTTGTTTGTATTTGTTAATCCTTACCCAAGGATATTTTTTCCATTGATTTTTAGAGAGAGTGGAAGGGAGGGGGAGAGACCGAGAGAGAAACATGACCAGGGCTGTGGATTGAGCCTGCAACCGAGGTATGTGCCCTTGACCAGAATCAAACCCACAACCCTTCAGTACTCAGGCTGACGCTCTAACCACTGAGCAAGCTGGCTCCCCCCTTCCCAAATGTTTTCGATCCACAGTTGGTTGAGTCCACTGATACAGAACCCATGGATATGGAGGACCGGCTGCCTTAAGTGAGATTGGGCAATAAAATATCTGTGTGGGATCTGGCACATGGTAGGTACTCAATAGAAATGGTAGGTAACAATCATAGGCTCTCTCCCTCCCCTCCAAATTCTTCCCTCTGCAAAGGATGGGGAGGGCTGGAGACTGGGGCTTGTAGAGTTCACTGGGAAGGGTCTCCATTGTTGGGAGATGACGATGTGAGAAGGCTTCAGCTTGAAGAACTCCCATGACTGTGGTCACGAGGCTGGTAAAGAATGAGCCAAAGATGAAGCAGTGAGGAGGAACGGGAGCACACCGGTGGGACGGTCCCAGGGCTGCTGGAGAACTGACCTGGAGCCTGGGGGTGAGGCAGAAGCTTGTTGCTACTGGTTAGGGAGGATGGGAGGTGGCCATAGAGGTGGGTACAGCAGCAGCCAGAGAAGGGAATGGAACTGCAGGTAGAGGGACAGAAGAGGAAGCAGCTGGTCATCAATACACACTGGCTATGTGCCAGGCACTATTCTGGGCACTGGGCATACAGCAGAGGAGTAGACGGAGAGGGTTCCTGTTCTCTAGGATTGGGGGCCGGGGGTTGTGAACTGTGGCCTCTGGGCCAAATCTGGGCTATTATTTTTGTATGCCTGTGAGTTAAGAATGGTTTTTACATCTTTAAATGATTGGTGGGGGGGGGATCAAAAGAAGACTATTTCATGATGTGCAAATTATATGAAATTCAAATTTCAGTATCCATAAATAAAGTTTTATTGGAACACAGCCATGCTCCGTTTACGTATGGTCTAGGGCTGCTTTCACACTACAACAGCCGAGTTGAGTAGTAGCAACAGAGACCATATGGTCTGGAAAGCCTAAAGTGTTTACTAGCTGGCTCTTTAGGGAAAAAAAAACTTGTCAACCCCTGCTCTAGGAACCCACATTCTCTTTGGGGAGACAGTAAACAAGCAGATAAGTGCATTTCAGGGTGCTTCTGAGGACAAGTGCCAGCTGGCATCAGCATTTCCTCACAGCCTGCTTCTGCCTGAGCCACCCTGCCTTGGAAAGGAAGTGCTCCATCCAGGTGGGCTAAAGTACAGCAGCAGAGGAGCTGGGGCATTGTGATCAGCCCCCTGCCTCCAAATCAAGAGGATCTAGCCTTTTTCCTAGAAGGAAAAAGTCACACTCAGTGACTTGCAAATTCCAGCACCCACTGGATTCCCCTTCCCGTCTCCCAGATCCTTGATCCGGGAATGACTCCTGTATGCTGTTCAAAGGAATATTATCATCACCTTTGTCATCAAGGCCTGCCACCTGTTTACCTGCCACCTGTGCGGCTCCTTTATAAAAAGTTTTCTTCTGTGCTACCTCCTGGAGCTCTTAAAGGGGTAAGGCATGGGTTGGGTTTGTTGTTCCCATTTCACAGATGAGGAAACTGAGACTTAGAGAAATGACCTGGTTTACCCAGAATCACACCCCTTGAAATAGCTTGCAGAGCCAGGATAAAAAGTAAAGGAATGTCAGCTTTGGAAAGGCCTTTGGGACTTTCTTAGCCAGAGATAGAAGAAAACTGGTGGCCTGAGGCAGAGGTGAATCAGATAAGGGTGGCAAATCCTCCATGTGCAAGAAATAAGGCCTGCATTGTCTGTAGAGAATTTAAAAACATTAATGAAACTGGGTGGGTCTGCTTTTTATTTTCACCGTGCTCTGGCAATTCTAAACAAGGTGGGTGATAAAATCCTCTTAAAGAGATCTTTCTGTTGGTCTAACTTCTAAATAATTGCTGGAATTATTGTGAGTTTTATGAATATAATATACTAGAGGCCCAGTGCACAAAAATTTGTGCACTCGGGGTGGTCCCTTAGCCCGGCCTGCACCCTCTTGCAGTCCAGGACCCCTTGGGGGATGTCCACCTGCCAGCTTAGGCCCACTCCCCAGGGATCTGGGGCCACACAGCCCCCTCTCCCGCTACCTCTGTGGAAGGGGGGGGCACCAGGACCACCATGGCTGGCCTGGCAGCGCAGGCTCGCTGGCCCCACCCCCTTGCCCACTGGTCGTTCTGGCAGATTATTCCGGAAGGTCGTTCTGCCGTCCAATCTAATTAGCATGTTAGCTCTTTATTATATAGGACTAGAGGCCGATGCACAAAATTCATGCAAGAGTAGGCCTTCCTTCCCCTGGCTGCTGGCACCGGCTTCCCTCTGGCACCTGGGACCCGGGCTTCCCTCATAGCCCTGGCTTCATCTGGAAGGACATCCGGTCTAATTAGCATATTAGGCTTTTATTATTACAGATTATATAGGATAGGATATGTAAGCTTCAAATGAGGACATTTTTATCACCTAACCTTTAATAAATAATATATTCTAAATGGAAGCTAATTTGGAGAACCTGCAGTTACACAATTGGCCCCAATATATGCCTTCAGTTGGAGAGTTCACAGCAGGTCAGAATCATTAAGCTCTCTTCGGGAGTGTTCATGTCCCCATATTCCTGCAGTTACATAGCAGATCTGAAAACAACAATGATAGCCCAGTGATTGTAAAACAAAGGAACAAAACTTGAGTTACTGCAGTTCTCTTGTTCTCTGCAAATCATTCTCTGGACCTTGTCAAGTTGCTTCTTTTGGAAATGTTTCTGTGTGTGTGTGTGTGTGTGTGTGTGTGTGTGTGTGTGTGTGTGTTCCTTTTTGTAAAAAAAAAAAAAAGTAGCCCTAACTGGTTTGGCTCAGTGGATAGAGCATCGGCCTGCAGACTCAAGGGTCCCAGGTTCAATTCCAGTCAAGGGCATGTACCTTGGTTGTGGGCACATCCCCAGTAGGGGGTGTGCAGGAGGCAGCTGATCGATGTTTCTAACTCTCTATCCCTTTCCCTTCCTCTCTATAAAAAATCAATAAAATATATTTTTTAAAAATGTAAAAAGTATTAGTCTATTTTCCCCCCCTTTATACTGTAATTTTTATTTTACTTAAAACATTTTATTGGAGCCCTAGTTGGGTAGCTCAGTTGGTTAGAGCATCATCCCAACATTGTGGGTTCAATTCCCAGTTAGGGCACATACACCAACAAACAATGAATGCATAAATAAGTGGAACAACAAATTGATGTTTCTCTCTTTCTCTCTAAAAAATCAATAAACAGCCCTGGCCGGTTTGGCTCAGTGGATAGAGCATCAGCCTGCGGACTGAAGGGTCCCAGGTTCGTTTCTGGTCAAGGGCACACGCCTTGGTTGCAGGCTCGATCCCCAGTAGGGGGCGTGCAGGAGACAGCCAATCAATGATTCTCTCTCATCATTCACGTTTCTATCTCTCCTTCTCCCTTCCTCTTGAAATCAATAAAAAATATATATTTATAAAAAATAAATAAAAATAAAACAATAAAAATTTAAAAAAAATTATTGGTCTAAATATATATATAGGAAGTGTATATATGAAGGAGTATTTATGTGACATTCAATAAAAGAAAATTTTTAATGTATTTTTCTCTGACCATTTTTTTTAAAAACCCCCCCCCTGAGGATTTTTTTTTAATTATTTATTTTAGAGAGGGAGGAAGGGAGAGAGAGAGAGAAACATTGATGTGAGAAAGAAACATTGATCGGTTGCCTCTCATATGCACCAAAAGCTGGGATCAAATCTGTAATCTTTAGGTATACAGGACAACACTCCAATCAACTAAGCCACCTGGCCAGGGCCATTATTTTTATTTTGTTTTATTTCATGATTATTATTGAAGATAATTCTGTCATGTTGGGATCATTAAAAAATGATCTGTTCTGTGTGTCAAATACACTAGGTTTGCCATTGGCCTGAAGACAGAATAGGACCCAATGCCATCATCTTCTCACTCATAATTATTGTTATTTTATTAGCACCTACTTGGTGTCAGGCACTGTTCTAAGGTTCAGCATGTTTCATCTCTCTCTCTTTTTTTCTTCATTCAACAGATATTAAGATCCCACCATGTGTGAGGCACCATTGTAGGTGCTGGGGATATGACAGTGAACAAAATCAAATGCTTTCTCCCTCTTATCCTTGAACCTCTGAGCCTGGAGGTGGGATGGGGTTCTCCTTGTGTATCATCTCATTTTAAAATATTTCATATATCAATAAAATATATTTTAAAAATATATAGAGACAGAATTCCACAGGGCCAGGACTAGCGTGAAGTTGTTAGGCCACGTCAGTGTAAGGTCAGATTTTGTCTTTCTTCAGAATGTTGATATTTTTTGTTCATCATGGATATTTCTTATGCATAACTTTTTTTTTCAAATTATAAGAGGAAGTTTATTTAGAAAGTGACAGAGGTAGTAGAAGTTAGCCAATTGGGCTGCATAGGCTCAGGAAACAGGTTACAGAAGCAAAAGAAGGGCCCTTGGAGTTTAGAGAGAAAGGCAAAGGTAATGTGTGGGATGGGGAGGTGGTGGGGGCCAGAAGGGGAAAGGTAAGGCTTCCAAAAGAAAGAACCACCTTTTTTTTTTTTTAATCATTTATTTTTTATTGATTTTTTACAGAGAGGAAGGGAGAGAGATAGAGAGTTAGAAACATCAATGAGAGAGAAACATCGATCAGCTGCCTCCTGCACACCTCCTACTGGGGATGTGCCTGCAACCCAGGTACATGCCCTTGACTGGAATCGAACCTGAGATCCTTCAGTCCACAGGCCGACGCTCTATCCACTGAGCCAAACCGGTTAGGGCAAGAACCACTTTTTTTATTTTATTTTATTACTTTTCACTTTTTAAAATATTACATGAAAAAATAAAATATTACATGAAAATGTTAATTATCTTGAATGTTGAGATTTTTTTGGTGCCCTCTTAAGTTTTGCACCCAAATGCACCCTCATTAACCTCACTCTATTAACCTCTCACCCTAGTCCCATCCTTGCTCATTTAATCCTCACAACAACACTATGAAGTAGGTACAATAATTACTCCCATTTTACAGATAAGAAAAGTGAGGTGCAGAGAGGCTAAATGATTTGTTCAAGGACACAGTTATTAAGTGGTAGAGCTGGCACATGAACTCCTACTTTAGTGCCCATGCTCTTAGCCCTGCTTTACATTTATTTTGTTTGGTCCGTACAGGTCACTAAATATTTCATGTAACTTGCCATTACGCCTAGGCTCGCATTCCTGTTTTGCAATGGAGTGGCAGCCTCTCTTAGATAAGGCGTGCTCATCATATCCCCACCCCCCTCCTGTCTCAGCTCCTCACCCATTTCACTCACTTGTTACCTGGCTCCTCCGGGGGGCATCTGGATTTGGACCCCTAATCTGACCATTTCACAGACGGAGGAATCCAAGTCTCAGGGAGGAAGAGGCTTACCCTACTCAATAGCACTATTTTAAAAAATATATTTTTTTATTGACTTCAGAGAGGAAGGAAGAGTGAGATAGAAATATCCATGATGAGAGAGAATCATGGATCGGCTGCCTCCTGCAAGTCCCCCACTAGGGATCGAGCCCACAACCCGGGCATGTGCCACTGACCGGAATCGAACCCAGGACCTTTCAGTTCGCAGGCCGACGCTCTATCCACTGAGCAGAACCGGCTAGGGCAGCACTTTTATGACAGAGCTGGGCTCGAAGCCAGGCCTCACACAGCCCGTAAGTGACAGGAGACAATTGGGAGTGACTTTACAGCTGATGGGAGCTCAGAAAGTGAATTCTCACTCAGATCAAGCTAACTCCCATTTCCTGAGCGCCTCCCATGGGCTGTCACTGAGGTGGGCATTTCTAGATCCACATCTCACGCGGTCCTCCCAACAACTCCATGTGGTCCTCCCAACAACTCCATGTGGTCCTCCCAACAACTCTGGCAGGTTAGTCTTGTTGTTGTTGTTGTTTTTGTTAATCCTCACCTGAGGATATTTTTCCATTGAATTTTAGAGAGTAGAAAGGAGGAGAGAGAGAGAGAAATATTGATGTGAGAGAAATACATTGATTGGTTGCCTCCCGCAGGTGCCCCAACCGGGGCCCAGGATCAAGCCTGCCACCGAGGTACGTGCCCTGGACCAGAATTGAACCCGGGACCCCAATGGTCTATCCAGCTAGGGCTGGCAGGTTAGTCTTGACAACCTCCATCCTGCAGGTGAGAAACTGTAGCTCGGGAGGTTAGGTGACTTTCCCAGGATCTCACTGCAAGTTTGTGGCAGGTCTGTCTAACTTCAGTTCATAAGCTCTTGACATGAGACCAGAGGAATCCACCTCCTGTACCCTCCCTCTCGCTCCCTCTCATTCTTCTTAGGGATTTCTTGGACTGAGGCTGGAGTCATCCTGGCGAAATCTGCACTCCTCCAGGAGGATGCTGACATAGGGCAGCCTGAGAGCCAAACGGGAGTTATAAAACACCTACAGTCCTAGCCAGTTTGCTCAGTGGTTAGAGCGAGCCCAATGACTGAAGGGTCCCGGGTTCGATTCTGGTCAAAGGCACATACCTCAGTTGTAGGCTCGATGCTGGGCCTTTGTTGAGGTATATGCGTGAGGCAACCAATAGATATATCTCACATCCGTGTTTCTCTCTCTCTGTCTCTCCCCATCCCTTCCACTCTCTCTAAAAGTAATTGAAAAAATATCCTTGGGTGAGGATTAATAACAACAAAAAAATACCTACTATATGCCAGGCATGTACTAGATGCTTTTTACAAGGCATAAAGTCCCTTTTTTGTGTTACTTGCATCCTTTAAATTTCCTACTATGAATACATTTTACTTCCTGTACAAGGAACTGCTTGATCTAGGCCTGGAAATGATTCTACTCAACTTCTGGGCAAGTTGGGGGTCAATTTCCCCAATTTGCAATTAAAGAGACTGAGGCCCAGAAGGATTGCCCAAGGTCTCACAAATAATAAGTGATGGAGTCAGGATTCTGTCTGAATCCAGGACCTGTGCTCTTTCCATTCTACTGCTCTGCCTGCCTCTCTCCCCTTCCGCCCTCCCCTTTTGTTTTTTTTAAATATATTTTATTGATTTTTTTTTTACATAGAGGAAGGGAGAGGGATAGAGAGTTAGAAACATCAATGAGAGAGAAACATCGATCAGCTGCCTCCTGCACACCCCCTACTGGGGATGTGCCCGCAACCAAGGTACATGCCCTTGACTGGAATCGAACCTGGGACCCTTCAGTCCGAAGGCCGACGCTCTATCCACTGAGCCAAACCAGTTAGGGCACCCCCCCTCCCCTTTTTATTTTATTTTATTTTTAAAAATATATATTTTATTGATTTTTTACAGAGGGGAAGGGAGAGAGATAGAGAGTTAGAAACATTGATGAGAGAGAAACATCAATCAGCTGCCTCTTGCACACCCCCTACTGGGGATGTGCCCGAAACCAAGGTACATGCCCTTGACCGGAATTGAACCTGGGACCCTTGAGTCTGCAGGCTGACGCTCTATCCACTGAGCCAAACCGGTTTCGGCTCCCCCTCCCCTTTTTAACACCTTGTTTCACAAAGGAGTTCAGGAAAATTATAAAAATACATAAGAGGAATCAAGTATTTATCCTGTCTTTCTTATATAAATTATTTCAGAAAAATAAAATAATGAATGAGGAAAAGTTCTTTTTTATAGAATTCCAACTAATGAATGCAAAAAGTGACAGAATTAGAAAATTACCATTTTTGTAACACCTACTGAAATAATGGATTAGCCCTAACCAGTTTGGCTCAGTGGATAGAGCATCGGCCTGCGGACTGAAGGGTCCCAGGTTTGATTTCGGTCAAGGGCATGTACCTTGGTTGTGGGCACATTCTGAGTAGGGGGTGTGCAGGAGGCAGCTGATTGATGTTTCTCTCTCATCAATGTTTCTAACTCTCTATCCCTCTCCCTTCCCCTCTGTAAAAAATCAATAAAATAAAAAAAAGAAATAATGGATCATTAGTGGGTGCTAAAAATCAATAAAAAGTTAAAGGAGAACTTTATAATGAAGAGAGCTGGCTAAGAGCCCTGAACCCATGGATCACTCAGTAAAAATGTTTCAATGAAATATTATATGCCTCCATGTATAATAAATACATAGCACTAATCTTATAAGATATTCTTGCCAAAAATATTACACTGGAGTCTAATCAAGCCTCTAGGTCTAACTTTCCGTATACTGGAAATACAAGGGACAGAAGAACAAGTAAACTACCCCATCAGAAAGCAGTCAGCCCAATCTCCTGGTATGGGAACCTTTACAAGACACGTGCTTTGATTTCTTTTACAAATAAATAGCCTGCATAAAGAAAGAAAAGTGGAACTGCTACAGATTAAAAGGCATTTGAAGACATATCAACTGAATGAAATGTGTAAATCTTATTTGAATCCTGATTGAAACGAACCAAATTATTAAAGAAATTTGAACATAAACTAGGTATTAAATGACTTTTGGGAACTCTGTTAATTTTGTTGGGCATGATAGTTATGTTGGAAAAAGCCCTGTTAAAGATATATGATGAAATAATTTGGGTGAAGTGATATAATGTTTGGGGTTAGCATTATGATACTCCAGACAGGGAAAATTGGGGAGGTAGATGAAACAAGATTGGCATATGTTGATACTTATTGAAGATAGGTGACAGGTACAGGACAATGGATTATATTCACTCTACTTTTATGTATGTTTGGAATTTTCCATAATAAAACATTTTCTTTTTTTTTATAATATATTTTATTAATTTTTTACAGAGAGGAAGAGAGAGGGATAGAGAGTTAGAAACATCGATCAGCTGCCTCTTGCACACCCCCTACTGGGGGTGTGCCCGCAACCAAGGTACATGCCCTTGACCGGAATCGAACCTGGGACCCTTGAGTCCGCAGGCCGACGCTCTATCCACTGAGCCAAACCGGTTTCGGCCATAATAAAACATTTTCTAAGGGTAAAAGTAATTATGAAAATTGGAACAAAGAGAAAAATAGAGATCAAGAAATGGAAAAGTTCAAAGCTTTTTAGTATCCAAAGCAGAGAGGGAAACAAGAATCATGCTAGCCTAGAAGGGCAGTTTCATGTCAACAGTCCTTGGACCCTGCCCACCCACCCCCACCCCCCACCCCACCCCCGCCGACTCACTCTGCTGCCTAGGAGTGGGCCCTGGGCTGTAACACTCCCTAACCAAAAGATAGAGTCCATACAACCTGTGTGTGGGAATATCTTTCCTTGTTTTGTAGGTGCAATGGGTATTCTTTTGTTGCTGCTTAAAGCATGCGCGTCAGTCATACAGTATCTGGCCAACCCCAATGCTATATTTATTCTCCGGGAGATGACAAAGTTGGTCCTTCCACTGTGGCAGGAAAAAGGTGAGCATCGGCAAATTGCTCTGTGTTAGCCACTGGGAGAGAGCTGCTGGCCATGAGGAACCAACGCCCAAGAAGCTAATCTTACACATATTATTGATTTCAGAGAGGAAGGGAGAGGAAGACCGGGCTAGAAACATCCATGATGAGAGAGCATCATCGATCAGCTGCCTCCTGCACGCCCCGACTAGAAATAAAACACTGACCTCCTGGTTCATAGGTCGATGCTCAACCACCGAGCACACTGGCTGGACCTGAAGCTGATCTTGCTCTGTCTCTTCTCTATGTGAGTAAAGCAGCGATTTTCAACCCGTGTGCTGTGTCAGGCAAACTAGTGCGCCCCAAGAATTTTAAAAACATGCAAGACCTGACTATTTAGTCATAGGCTCTGACCTCTTGTCCCTTAGATTGTCAAATTAAAAAATGACAAGAGCCAACACAACAATAGCCATCTGGTATGAACGAAGCAAAACTATACCTTTTGTTTTTTGTCAGATCTGCAAAAAATATATTTTTTTGGTGTGGCGCGGAATTTTAGTAATTAGGTTTTGTGTGCCATGAGATGAAAAAGGTTGCAAATAGCTGGAGTATTGTTCCATCCAGTGCTTGACTACCAGTGTTTTCCTTGGTGACTCAGATAACAAGATGTCATGGGTTAGAAGGTTTCAGAGACCTCCCCTGGGATTGGTAGCCGGTGCACAGTTCTCAGCTTGACACCAAGAGATTTAGAAAACCAACAAACCAGAGAGTTTCTTGTAATGAAAGAGATTCTGGTGATAACAAAAGTCCCTCTTCATATGGCCTACCAGATCACCATGTCCTAATTTGGGCTGTACTTGCAAAGACCTGGGGCCAATAGGAGGGGTAGGAGGTGGAGCTTAGAGGAAGGAGGAAACCGAGAAAGACTGGGGAAAGGCAGGTCTTCTTAGGGGGAAGGTTTCCGTGAGCAAGGGCAGAGGGGCTGTCATTTTCGTAAAAGTAAAACTATTATACAAAATGTATGCGAACCCGAATAAAGCTGGTCTTATTTTTGCTCCCTCTTCCCCCAAAAGAAATCGATCTAACTCCAAAAAGCACTGACAGGAAACCAAGGTCCCTGGAGGGATTTTACACAGCATACCTCACAGCAAGACATCCTTTCAAAATCCTCCTAAATCTTCTTTCTTCCTCAAAGTTCCACGCTATCAGAGTAGCTCCCAAAACTCCTTTTCCCTCCAATTCCTGACCATCCAGACTACCAGCTCACTCCCCTCCCCTCTCTAAGCATTAGCTTTTCCTGAGTGGGACTGGGAGGAAATTCCTCCAGTCACTGCACCCTTTTGCTGAGGTTTGTTCCTCTCCCTCTGCTCTCCTTACAGACTCCTTAGCTAAGTCTGGGAAGCAGGAAAAGCCATGAATATTTACATGTGAGTATTTTTGTCCTGTTGCATAGAACAAAAAGATTGGAAGGAAATACACCTCAATGTTAACCGCAAGCGGCCAGCAGAGCTTTGAATCAGATAAAGTTGGGCCCAGGTCCTGGCTCTGCCGCTTTCTAGTTGTGTGACCTTGGGCAAGCCTCATTGGAGATATTTCTCCAAACCTCAGATTGCTGTTCCGTGAATTACTGAGCCTGGTATTTGACATAGTGTTCCATAAAGTATAACTGACAAAATGAAGGAGGTGTCTCAGTTGATGGGAACATGGTGAATTTTGTCTTTATCAATATTTTTGCCTTTATCAAGATTTTAACAAATGTTTACAAAGAAGCACATATTTTTTCATTTAAAATAAAACACCATAAGGATTATTATAAACACAGGTACAAACTATTTATCAGTAGAGGGGTAAATGAATTTTGGGGTACCTATATTTTGGAATATTAGAAACTTGTTAAAAATAAGGTATTTCTATAAATAATGACATGAAAAATGTCCACAGTAGAGCAAGTTGCAAGATGAAATGTGTAGTGTGACCCTTTTATATGTATATTTAAATGTTAAATATATAAATAAACTAAAGAAGTGCTGGGAGGATACTCAACACCTTAGCTATCTCGGCAGTGAAGATGAGGGTTTTTCATTTTTTAAATCTATTTTTTAAGGCTTAACTTTTTAAATAAGACGCATGAACTACTTTGATGGAAAAGGAAAATTTTAAGAGGGGAAAGCAGGCAGGGAGGGTTTCCCAGGTCCCGTCAGCAGAACAAGCACGGCCGACGGCAATGGACTCCAAGACTCCCCGAACCTCAGTCTATCTCTGCAGTCTGCGCTCCAGCCAGCTATTGGGCTGGCGGGGGGGGGGGGGGGGGGGGGTAGCCGCACCCCGTCTTCAGCCCTCAAGGTCGTGTCCTCTCTTGCAAAGACTGCAACAGAAAGGAGCCGGTTGAGGTCGCTCCCTCCTCCTTCCCTGCGGTGACCCCTAAGGAGAGTAAGGTTTGCTGGAGCCACGATGAGGGTTAGAAAAGGAACCGGAGCCTGTAGATGTTTCTAGACGACGCCTGTGGCCCCGGAGACGCTCCCCTCCCCCAGTTGTTGACAGAAGATGAGGAAGGGCTCTGGAGAGACGGCGGAGGCCTGCGGGGCTCTCGGGGTGGGCCCGCCCCGCAGCGCGCGGCCGGAGGGAGCGCGAGTCCTCAGACACTCGGGGACAAGCCCGAGCAGCGCCTGGAATGCGGGGAGGGAGCGCGATGACACATGGGGCCCCACCAGCCGTCTCTGTACAGTCTATGGCCTCCAGACCTAGTCCCCAGATCAAGTCCCAGTATTTCCTGGCAGATTCCAAGAACGCTGCCCGGAAAGTAGGCGGGGTTCCTGCCTCCCCCTCCCCACCCACTTCCCGGCCCTTCTCGCATTCGGGCCCCAAACCCCAGTCCAACCCCAGGGCCAGCCCCTTCAGCTCTCCGGTCTAGTCGGCCCCGCTCTTCCGGAACCCCCTTCCCGGTGCCCGCCCCGCCCCCGGCAGACCTCGGTCCTGCCCCCCTGGCCGGCGCCTCCCGCAGCCCGATTTCCGCACCGTTCCCGCTCCCAGCACCCCGCGCGCGCCTCCCGTGCCGCCTCGGCCCGCGGTCACCGGAGCCCAGGGCGCCGCCCCCTCCAAGGCCCCGGCCGTGCACGTGCCCGCGCGTGCTCCGTCCGCCTCGGGGGTCTGCGGGGCTACCCCCTAATCCTGACCCTAATCGACCTCCCCCGGCCTGCGTTAGAAAGGCTTGGGGGCGGCGAGGGTCGTGGCGTTCGGAGAAGTTAGGGAAGGTGCAGCCGTAGGAGGCAGCGGAGGATGCCTAGCTCACGCCCACCTCCGTTCTCCCCGGCTGCGCCTTTGGGAGCGGGACGGGCCGTCTGTCTCGGCCCGGAGGGCTCGGAGCCGAGTCTGAGCGGGGCGCCCCCAGGAGCAGTCGTGGGGTGGAAAGCGTCACGTGAGCTGGGAACGCCCGACCTAGAATAGGGAATCCAGGGCCCAGCTGGGGTGAGCTCAGACCCAGCAGCTTTCTCCGCCTGGATGCAGGTGACCTGACCTGGCAGGGGTGGGGAGCAGGGCCCGGGAGGCCCCACCGATGGCGCACTGCTTCCCCAGTCTCCCAGCTGGGACGTGGAGCTCAGCTCTTTGCCGCCACCATGTGGCGGGAGGGGAGCAGCGCCTGCCTGGCCCCCGTCGCTCCCCAGGGAAGACCCGCTTTCGAGACCCGGTTGCGGGACTGGGGTTGAGGTTGCTAAGGCGACGTTGGAGCAATCCCCGCACTATCCTCTGGCCGCGGTGAATCCTGCTCAGGACCGCGTGGGACCGTGTGGATTCCCAGCATCCGCCCCCAACCAGCTCACCTGGTGTGGATGAGAGTGATCCCTCTCAAAGGCAGCCAGGCCTCCAACACCCAAACAACCAAAAAGCTGTAAGCACCTACAAAATGAATAAACAAGTAGGGAAAGTCCTCTCATATTCTTGCCTCCCCGTTTTCGTGAAAATAACAGGTAACATTTAAGGAGGGCTTAATGTATGCTAGGCATTTACTGAGTATTAATTTTTTAGAGAGAAAGGAAAGGAGAGGCAGAGAGAGACAGACACACATCGATGTTAGAGGGAAAACATTGATAGGCTACTTCTTGCACCGCCCCTACTGGGGATGGGGATCAAGCCGGCAACCTGGGAATGTGCCCTGACCAGAATCAAACTGGCAACCTTTCAGGGCACTGGACTGCACCCAACACCCAGCCAACTGAGCGACGCCAGCCAGGGCTCCTGAGTACATTTACATGCATGATGGCATTACATGCTAACCATAATCCTCTAAAGGTAGGCACTATTATTCCTATCTAACAGATGAGGAAATTGAGATCCAGAGAAGTTAAGTAACTTGTCCAAAGTCACACAGCTAGCTAAGAATTGAATTTCTAAGCCTTGGCTTTAATATATATATATATATATATATATATATATATATATATATATATATATATATATATGTTTTTTATTGATTTCAGAGAGGAAGGGAGAGGGAGAGAGAGATAGAAACATCAATGATGAGAGAGAATCATTGATCAGTTGCCTGACTGCCTTCTGCAGGTCCCCTACTGGGGAGGGATCCCACAACCCAGGCATGTGCCCTGACCTGAATCAAACCTCCAGCTCCTGGTTCATAGGTCAACTCTCAACCACTGAGCCACAGCAGCCAGGCCGATTTTTGTTTTTTTAATAGACTTTATTTTATGAACAGAAGATGCAGAGAGTTTCCATATACCCCCTTGCCCACTATCAACATCCCACACAAGAGTAGTGCATTTGTTACAATTAATGAACTTACCCTAACACCTCATTATCACCCAGAGTCTAAACTTTACATCTCATAAGTGTTGGCTTTTAACCACTATGCCAATCTCCTGCTCTAATTGAAGGCCACTTTCCTGGTATAGAATTTTGGAGGATCTAGAATTTCTATAGCAGGGGGTGTGAAAGGTATTCTAGGCAGGAAAGTTGTACTAGTATATACAGAAAAAGGCATGGAGGGATTTTCAAGGTAATTGGTGAGTTTGACTTGAGAAGAGGCCCCAAATTTTTAGCGAATAAATTGATTATCAACTTCATTCGTTTGCCCTAAACAATAAAGCCAATGAAATAATGGGTTTAATATGCAAGTTTTATTTTTTGAAATAAATATGTACTATTTTAAAACATCTGGTCATATTCCACTAAAACCATCACTAGAGACCCCAGTGGTAGTCATACCCCATTGTGGAAAAGACTACCAGAGGGAATTAGTGAAGGGGCCCTGGCTAGGTAGGATGAGGTCACTGTTGAGCCAGGTTCATCTATGTACCAAGTAAAGGGCTTGCTGCTTTTCATAATTCTTCCTGACCCCTCAGACCTACCAGTGTATCAAATCTTATCTTTTCTGTTTGGCAATGCTTTGGTGGCCCCCCTCCTGTTCCGGATGAAGAGTAAATGCCTTACTATGGCTTGCAAAGTCCTTTGGGACCCTAGGATTGACCCACCATGGCCCAATCAGGCTGGTGAAGAAAGGAAGATGGGAGACAGCATTTCCTGGAGGAAGTGACATTTGAGCTGAAATCCAACAGATTTATGGGAGACAGCCAGATGGTGGTGGTGGAGAGCCTTTTAGGTAGAAGAAACAGATGTGCAAAGTTCCTGAGGCAGGAACAACGTACATGTGAGCACTTGAAAGAGGCCTGAGGCAGAGGCAGGGAGAGGAGCTTGTAGAGGCCAGTTCCTGCCTGTAGTCCCTGGAGGCCTCACTAGATCTTAATTGCTTGCTGTGCCCTATGGGGAGCTATTTAGAGTTTCAAGTATAGGAATGACTTCCAGTTAGTTACTCAAATAACAAATACTCTTTGAGCACCTACCCTGTGCAGAAGGCTGGGAATTTTACAGTAATAAGACTCCTGGTCCCTGCCATCAGGAAGTTTATAGTCTTCTTTTATAAACAACGTTATATATACACATAGTTTAAAGAAATAACAAGTATAAGGGTTTCTGTAAAAACAAAGCAGTCCCTCTTCCCCCATTTCCATTTTCCCAGAAACACCTATTTTCAACTCTTTTAGCTGACTGTATAGTTATCTCCATTATCTCTAAGTAACATGCTTTGCCATTTTTGATGTTTCTGTTTTAAGCACTACCTCTTGATTTTCTACTATGGGAGATAAAGTTTTAACTCTCTTTCCCCATCACCTGCCCCACCATACACATAATCCCCACCTCCCCGAACTGCCAACGTAATTTTGGTTAGTTCAGTAGTCATTGTTGACATTGCTATATGTAAGACACGATTACTTTTTCTTTCCTATACAACTTCTTGTTTCCCCAGAGTTAATCATTGTCCTGTTTTGTCACTTGCTTAATTTTTATGTTCTCCACTGTCCACCAGTTATCTAAATCTCTTCTCAAGAAGTTCCTACAAACGGGGTGTTGTGGCGAGCTGGCACAGCCATGGCATACTCAGCCCCAGGGCACCTTATGTGCCGTGCCAGCTCAGCCAGGTTCAGTGAGCCTGAGAGGAGGTGGTGAAGGATTGAGAAAAGACAGACAAGAGAAGAAAGCTGGGTCTGGGTGGGACGATGTCCTCTCTGATGGAGAGCTAGCGACAGCGCCACGGACTACAAGCCATGTCTTTATTTTATAGCCAGATTCCACGAGGCAAAGTAAGGGCGTGGTCAAGATGTTTACAACATTCTCGTGGGTTTTGATCCTACTCAATTACATGCACCTGAACTCTATCAAGCCCACATCACTCAGACACGTGGGGCCACCTGTTCGGACCATAGGTTCAAGCTTACAACTCTAGTTGTTGGCTCTAATTGTGCTGGGAGGGCTTTGCCCTCCAAGCTGGAACTTGCACGTGGCAATGAGAGGATTGTGCCCTCTCATTAGTCGGAGGCTTGAACCTGTCCAAACACTGTAGCCGCTCTCCACAGGGTGTCTCTGGAAGTGGACATGGAGATACAGATGTTTATTAGGGATCAACACCTGTGAAAGGAAGTGGGTGAAAGCAGGACTGGGCAGAGGGAGAAGTCCAACTGCAATGAGGCCTACCAAAGCCTCTGCCAACCCACCTAGCAGAGAGCTCTGGAGCAAGCTTTGCCCATCAGAATGTCCTGAGCCCAGCTGACATGGCCAGGCCTTCGTATCCTGCCTGACTCAGTCACCAGTGTAGGCTGTCCCAGGGGAGGGTGTGATCTTGGGTGAAGCAGCTTTCTGCATCTGAGGCTATCCCTGAAGGGTCTGCTGTCCAAAAGCCCCCAGTGGGGCAGCAATCCTTTCTTTTTTTAAAAAAAAAAATATATTTTTATTGATTTCAGAGAGGAAGGGAGAGGGAAAGATAGAAACATCAATGATGAGAGAGAATCATTGATTGGCTGCCTCCTGCACGCCCCCTACCCAGGAATGAGCCCACAACCCAGGAATGTGCCCTTGACCAGAGGAACCTGGAACCTTTCAGTCCCCAGACAGACGCTCTATCCACTGAGCCAAACCAGCCAGGGCAGCAGTCCTTTCTTAAGGGGGCTCTCCATGACTACCACATCATGTATTCTGTCAATTTCATTTTCTTGAAAAAACTTTCCTTGGAGTCTTCCCTCTGCACCAGGCTGGGGTGTTTGCTCTTTATTCTGGACAGGGAAACATCCAGATTTTGTTGGGTTTAAAGTTTGTACAAGTTGGAGGCCCTTAAAAAATACCAAATTAGGTATAATTTATTTAGATTGATAAATCAATAAATTCCTGGAGCTTCAGAGCCTTTGGAGTCTCAGGGCCTTTTCTTCTGAGATCTCATTGGGTAATCTGGCAGAAATGCTTTCTGGTTGACTTCTACCCGCCTAGAACCATCTACAATCCCTAGCCCTCACACGGGTGGGGGAAGTGCTGGAACCTGAAGTTTACACTGTAGGAGCTTCTCAGAAAGCCTGCCTCTGACCCTGGGGTCTTCTTCACAATCATCCTAGGGATTCCCCTCGCCTCACTCCTATATTGGAATTCTTTTTTCTTTATTTACTCCATCCTTTTGGTGGAGAATCTACTCCAATAGTTTCCTGGGGAAAAGGGTGGGGGAGGTGACTTTTTCCATTTCTAGAGGAAAGGTGCGGGTGTGCTCCTGGGAGGGAGAGCACGCCTTTGAGACCTCACATGCCAGCAAATGCTCCCTTTTGGGATGGTTTCTGAAAGATGAAACAGGGGGCGGAGAACCTGGATACCAGGATACAGGCTTTATTGGAGGAGAAGACCCTGCCGGCTCCCTTCCAGAGGGAAAAAGAGAGGGCGTGCGTGCGGGGTGAAAGCGCCTTTTGAGGGGAGGAAAGGAGGGGATGGGGCTTAGGGCACTCAGCACACGCTGATTGGTGGTTTCATGTAAGGCACATGATTAGGCACCTAGGAACTTAGGAATGGGGAGGGGGGCTTAGGGTATTTGGCAGGTGCTGATTGGTGGTTCAATGTACAGTCCATATAAGGTGCCTGGTTAGGAGCTCAGGAATGTTCGGGCTGCAGGTGGAGTTTACGTCATTCTCCGTCCATCAGTTGGGGGAAGGGAGGATCTATCAGTTTCTGTTGCGTTTATTTTGATGTAGTCCCATTTATTTATTTTCTCCTTAGTTTCCTTTGCTTTAGGAGATGTATCTGTAAGCAAATTGGTACGAGAGATGTTTGAGATTTTGCTGCCTATGGTTTCTTTTAGGATTTTTATGGTTTCATGACTTACATTTACATCTTTTATCCATTTTAAGTTTATTCTTGTGTATGGTATAAATTGGTGGTCTAGTTTAATTTTTTTTGGCATGTATCTGTCCAGTTTTCCCAACACCATTTATTATTATGTTTTTAAATGTAAAGGTTTAACATTGCAATCTTTTTTTTTTAATTCTCATCCTAGGATATTTTTCCATTGATTTTTAGAGAGAGTGGAAGAGAGGGGGAAAGACAGAGAGAAATATCAATGTGAGAGAAACAAATCGATTGGTTGCCTCCTGCAAATGCCTTGACCAGGGCCCAGGCCAGGGAGGAGCCTGCAACTGAGGTACATGCCCTTGACCGGATTCAAACCTGGGACCCTTTAGTCCAGCAGTCGACAACCTTTTGGACCTCACGGACCACCAGTTGGTGACTGCTGCTTTAGTCCGCAGGCCAACGCTCTACCCACTGAGCAAAATCAGCTAGGGCTCAACACCATTTATTGAAGGGACTGTCTTTACTCCATTGAATGCTCTTGCCTCCTTTGTCAAATATTGAGTGTAATGGCTTGGGTCAATTTCTGGGCTTTCTGTTCTGTTCCATTGATCTATATGCCTGTTCTTGTGCCAGTACCAGGCTGTTTTGATTACAGTGGCTTTGTAGTATAACTTGATATCTGGTTTTGTGACCCTTCCAACTTTGTTCTTTTCTTTTAAGGTTGCTGCAGCTATTTGGGGTCTTTTTTGGTTCCATATACATTTTTTTGTGTTTGTTCTAGATCTGTGAAATGTGCTATTGGTATTTCAATAGGGATTGCATTGAACCTGTAGATTACTTTGGGTAGTATGGACATTTTAATGATGTTAATTCTACCAATCCATGAACATGGTATATTTGTCCACTTGTTTATATCTTCCTCTGTCTGTCTGTCTCTCTTTTTTTAGTATTTTTTAATTAATTTCAGAGAGGAAGGAAGAGGGAAAGATAGAAACATCAATGACGACAGAGAATCAGATTGGCGGCCCCCCCACTCTGGAGATCAAGCCCACAACCCGGGCATGTGCCCCTGACCAGAATTAAACTCGGGACCCTTCAATCCACAGGCCAATGTTCTATCCACTGAGTCAAACCTGCTAGGGCTTTTATTTTTTTCAGCTAGGACTTATAAAATATCCTATATAATAAAAGGCCAATATGCAAATTGACCAAACAGTGGAACGACTGGTCGCTATGATGTGCACTGACCACCAGGGGGCAGGCACTCAATGCAGGGGCTGTCCCCTCGTGGTCAATGTGCTCCCACAGGGGAGCACCGCTCAGCCAGAAGCCCTGAGCCAGGCTCAAGGCTGGCGAGTGCAGTGGAGGTGGCGGGGAGCCTCTCCCAGCTCCATGGCAGCACTAAGGATGTCTGACTGCCAGCTTAGGCCCATGGGCCTAAGCCATCAGTAAGCCATCAGTTGGACATCCCCTGAGAGCTCCTGGACTGCGAGAGGGCACAGGCTGAGCTGAGGGACACCGCCCCCCTGCCAAGTGCACAAATTTCGTGCACTGGGCCTCATATATCCTGTCTAATAAAAGAGTAATATGCAAATTAACCATTACTCTGCTACACCCACCAGCCATGCCCACCAGCCAATCAGGAGCGGGTATGCAAATTAATCCAACCAAGATGGCTGCAGCCACAGAGAGAGCAGGAGGGAGGCTTGGGTTTCCCCGGCGATGGAGGAAGCCAAGCTTTCCACACACCCTGGCCAGCCCAGGCCTCTGCTTAAGGCTACAAAGTTTCAATTATAGAAGATAAATAAATCCCAACAGAAATGGCTGCAGCCACGGATCGAGCAGGAGGCTTGGCTCCACTGAAGGCTACAAAGTTTCAATTGTAGAAGATAAATAAACTCCAGATACCAGGGCCTCCGCTTGGATCACCAGAGGGCATGGCCAGCCTGCAAACCACCGCAGGCCCCTCGCCCAGGCTGCCCCACACCCCAAGAGAACCCCCACCCTGATCCGGGACACCCTTCAGGGCAAACCAGCTGGCCCCCACCCATGCACCAGGCCTCTATCCTATCTAATCCTATCTAATAGAATAATATGCAAATTGACCGTCACTCCAACACAAGATGGCTGCCCCCATGTGGACACAAGATGGCCACCACAAGATGGCCAGCAGGGGAGGGAAGTTGGGAGGGGCCAGGCCTGCAAGGGAGGGCAGTTGTGGGTGATCAGGCCAGCAGGGGAGGGCAGTTGGGAGGGACCAGGCCTGCAAGGAAGGGCAGTTGGGGGCGATCAAGCCTGCAGGGGAGGGCAGTTAGGGGTGACCAGGCCTCCAGGGGATGGCAGCTATGGGTGACCAGGCCTTCAGGGGAGGGAAGTTAGGGGTGACCAGGCCAGCAGAGGAGGGAAGTTGGGGGCAAACAGGCTGGCAGGGGAGCAGTTAGACATCAATCACGCTGGCAGGGGACTGGTTAGGGGGTGATCAGGCTGGCAGGCAGAATCGGTTAGGGGCAATCAGGAAGGCAGGTAGGCGAGCAGTTGGGAGCCAGCAATCCTGGATTGTGAGAGGGATCCCAGATTGGAGAGGGTGCAGGCTGGGCTGAGGGACACCCCCACCCCCCGTGCACGAATTTCGTGCACTGGGCCTCTAGTGTGTGTGTGTGTGTGTGTGTGTGTGTGTGTGTGTGTGTGTGTGTTATTGATTTTAGAGAGGAAAGGAGAGGGAGAGAGAGATAGAAACATTATTGATGTTAATATACTTTTTTTAAAAAAGAATTACTCTTTGCTCAGCTAAATCCTCCAGCCCTGGTGGAGGACTTAAGAGGAGATGAAGTATTTTGTTGTAATTGTTGTTAATCCTCTCCTGAAGATATTTTTCTTTTCTTTTTTAAAGATATATTTTTGTATTGATTTCAGAGAGGAAGGGAGAGAGAGAGAGATAGAAACATCAATGATGAGAGAGAATCATTGATGGGCTGCCTCTTGCACACCCCACACTGGAGATCGAGCCCACAACCTGGGCATATGCCCTTGGCCGGAATCAAACCTGGGACCTTCAGTCCACAGGCCAACACTCTGTCCACTGAGCCAAACCAGCTAGGGCTCAACCAGCCTTTTAGGAAGCCTCAGCGAGGTGGAAGAAACTAAGAATATTTACATAAAGGCATTAATATAAAGATAACCACTGAACAAAAATATACCTTTCTAAATACCAATCAGCTAAGAAAACATTTAAAAAAAAAAAACAAAACAAAAGAGAAAAAATAACTACATAAGAAGGACCAGATAGAAAAGACTTGGAGTACCTATAAATTTAACATAAAACAATATGCTGGGAGGGAGGTGAAGAAAGGAGGGGGTTTAGAAGGAGGACACCTGCAATAATGTCAACATTAAAAAAAATTTTTTTTTAAAAGCTTGGCTTTTTTATTTAATATATTTTATTGATGTTTTACAGAGAGGAAGAGAGAGGGATAGAGAGTTAGAAACATCGACCAGCTGCCTCCTGCACACCTCCCACTGGGGATGTGCCCGCAACCAAGGTACATGCCCTTGACCGGAATCGAACCTGGGACCCTTGAGTCCGCAGGCTGACGCTCTATCCACTGAGCCAAACCGGTTAGGGCAGGACTAGGTTTTTTTTAATTAAAAATTTTTAATGTTGCTGAAACCGGTTTGGCTCAGTGGATAGAGCGTCGGCCTGCGGACTCAAGGGTCCCAGGTTCGATTCCGGTCAAGGGCATGTACCTTGGTTGAGGGCACATCACCAGTAGGGGGTGTGCAGGAGGCAGCTGATTGATGTTTCTCTATCATTGATGTTTCTAACTCTCTCTCCCTCTCCCTTCCTCTCTGTAAAAAATCAATAAAATATATTAAACAAACAAACAAACAAACAAAAAAACTAGTCCTAGCTGATTTGGCTCAGTGAATAGAGTGTCGGCCTTCGGACTGAAGGGTCCCAGGTTCGATTCCAGTCAAGGGCACATACCTCAGTTGCAGGCTCTATACCCGGCCCTGGTCGGGGCACATGTGGGAGGCAACCAATTAATGTGTCTCTCTCACATCAATGTTTCTCTCTATCTCTCCTCCTCCAGTCCACTTTTAAAAGAACAACAGTATGATGGAATCAAGGTCAAACAGATTTATCATTTTATGCTGCTGAAAAAGGATTGAGGAATCTCTATAACAAATTTCCAAAATATATTGTTAAATAAATAAACAAGGTAGAGAAATGTATAGTATTCTATCTTTATATAATAAAGACATATAAAGATATAACATATTTATCTGTTTAAATTTTAAAAAATGAAAAGATTAAGTAAAATAAAAATGGTTACTGCCCTGGCCAGTGTGGCTCAGTTGGTCGAGCATCCTCCAGTGCACTGAAGGGTTGCTAGTTTGATTCTGGATCAGGGCACATGCCCAGGTTTCAGGTTCGATCCCTGGTCAGAGTGTATGTGGGAGGCAGCCAATTGATGTTTCTCTCTCTCTCTCTCTCACTTCCCAGAGAACAAGTCAATAGATTTGACTATATCTTGTTTTGTAGATTAGACTTGGAAATACGTCCATATTTTACATGATTAAAATTAAACAAGCCCAGCTGATCTGGCTCTGTGATTGAGCATTGACCTATGAACCAGGAGGTCACGGTTCAATTCCAGGTCAGGGCACATGTCTGGGCTGTGGGCTCCATCCCTGGTAGGGAGCATGCAGGAGGCAGCCAATCAATGATTCTCTCATCATTGATGTTTCTATTTTTTTAAAAATATATTTTATTGATTTTTTACAGAGAGGAAGGGAAAGGGACAGAGAGCTAGAAACATTGATGAGCTGCCTCCTGCACACTCCCCACTGGAGATGTGCCCGCAACCAAGGCACATGCCCTTGACCAGAATCGAACCTGAGACCCCTCAGTTCGCAGGCCGACACTCTATCCACTGAGCCAAACCGGTCAGCGCTGATGTTTCTATGTTTCTGTCTTTCTCTCCTTCTCCCCTCCTCTCTGAAATAAAAAATATAAAAGTAAAAATTAAACCAGTGCAAGAAATTCTTAAAAGTGGAAGAATAACACAGGTTAAATTGCCCTGGCCAGTGTGGCTCCATGGTTGGAGTGTTGGGTCTCGGGCTCGATTCCAGTCAAGGGCATGTACGTGGGTTGCAGGTTCAATCCTCAGACCTGGCCGGGGTGTGTGTGGGAGGGAACTGACCCATGTGTCTCTCTTGCATTGATGTTTCTCTCTCTCCCTCTCTCATCCCTTCCCTTCTTCCCCTCCCTTTCACTCTCTCTCAAAATCAATGGAAAAAATATCCTTGGGTGAGGACTACCAAAACAACCCCCCCCCCAAAAAAAAAAAACAACAACAACAGGTTAACATAAATGTGTACCCAGTTAGTAGCAAGTCACAGAGAGGAGCCATACTAAGTAGGTTTAAGTCACAGTACATTGAGCATACGGGCCCAGCAGGAAAGACTGTACTCCCAAGAACAAAAGAACTGCAAACAAAACTTTAACCTGCCTTTTGTTATTCTGATACTGCTGTGCAACATGGGATAAAACCATCGCGTACCTTTGATGTTCTAATTTTACAATTCAGGATACATATGAGAACTGGGATTCTTAACATTGAGAAAAATATACAGATGTGAGAAGAGTTCAGGAAAATTTTTGAAGTCTTGAATTTGAATAGAAAATATCAATGTGTTTTATGTTTAAAAAGGTGTTTTATCTTAAAAAACATATCCTAGCTCTGTGATGTGCACCAAAAAGGCTAGAAACATGACCAACACAGCAGCAATGGGCATTCCAGATCCTAGATTTTGGTATCGCAATGCCATTCACCTCTAAAAGAAAGCAGGATTTCCCGCCTGCCCCCCTCCCACCCCAGAAATAGTCGACTCCAGATCTGGAGCAGGAAATGTACAAGGTAAGTCAGGAACATCCTATCATACTTGATAGCAAGGAGCAGGGAAGTTACCAAATACAAAAGGGTTGTATCAAAAGGACTCAGAAGCCAAACTGAAGAGGCCTCCACTGGACAAAAATAAGGACAACTTGAGCATCATTAAGTGTAATAACCGCAATGAACAAAAAAACATGATAAAGTTAATTCAGTGATCATGATGCTAACACACTAAAAACCCATCCACTGGTCACTTTGGAGGATGCTAGTAAACCAACTCATTACTTTGAAAACTGGCAAAAGGCTTGGGCATTTATCTTTTCCAATAAACTAACTCTGGGTACCAAATAACAGATGAGTGAAAGTTTCTCTTTTATAGGTATTTCGGGTATTATATGACGAAGGAATGGAATAATTAAAAGATCACATTTTGCAGCCTTTGATAAATTAATGGATCTAGGCATTTAGCTTCAAAGGCTGCAACATATAAAAAGAGACAGACATGATGTGTCTCCTGATGAAAACATACAACACTATAAAGTTTTGCCACTAAGTCTGAATGCAATTACATCTATCTTCTTAATGAACAGAAATACAAAGGATAGAGAAACCTGTTAAATGACACTGTAGAGATAAAACAGCAAAATCCGACTGGGAAACGGAGGTGAAGCTCAAAGAGATTCCAAGAAACATGCCAACCACTTGCATTATTACTATTTCTTAATTTTTACTGAATTTATTGGGGTGACAATGGTGACTAGCATTTGCATTATTTAGAACCTGTTTGAATTTTCAAAAAAAAAAAAAAAAAACAAGAAACAAAACAGGCAATTAAACTTGAGTATTTCATATTAAGGAATTAATATTAATTTTTGGGTATGCTAATGCTATTGTAATTGTTTTTTTTTTAAATATATTTTATTGATTTTTTACAGAGAGGAAGGGAGAGGGATAGAGAGCTAGAAACATCGATGAGAGAGAAACATCAACCAGCTGCCTTCTGCACACCCTCCACCGGGGATGTGCCCGCAACCAATGTACATGCCCTTGACCGGAATCGAACCTGGGACCCTTCAGTCCGCAGACCGACGCTCTATCCACTGAGCCAAACCGGTTTTGGCTGTTTTTTATATATACATATATTGATTTCAGAGAGGAAGGGAGAGTGAGAGATAGAAACATCAATGATGAGAATCATTGATCAGCTGCCTCCCGCACGCCCCCTACTGGGGATTGAGCCCACAATCCGGGAATGTGCCCTTGACCAAAATCGAACCTGGGACTCTTCAGTCTGCAGGCTGATGCTCTATCCACTGAGCCAAACCAGCTAGGGCTGTAATTGTTTTTTAAAAGTCCATATATAGCCGAAACCGGTTTGGCTCAGTGGATGGAGCGTCGGCCTGCGGACTGAAGGGTCCCGGGTTCGATTCCGGTCAAGGGCGCGTACCTTGGTTGCGGGCACATCCCCAGTGGGGGCATGCAGGAGGCAGCTGGTCGATGTTTCTCTCTCATCGATGTTTCTAACTCTCTATCCCTCTCCCTTCCTCTCTGTAAAAAGTCAATAAAATATATATTAAAAAAAAAAAAGTCCATATATAGTCCTAGCCGGGTAGCTCAGTTGGTTAGAGCATTGTCCCAATACACCAAAGTTGTGGGTTCAATCTCGGTCAGGGCACATGTAAGAGGCAACCAATGAATGCATAAATAAGTGGAACAAATTAATGTTTCTCCCTCTCAAATCAATAAAAAACAAAAAAGTCGATATATATAAACATTTATGGATGAAATATGGCAGGTTAAAGGTTTGTCTGGCCTATGTGGCTCAGTGGTTGAGCATCCACCTATAAACCAGGTCATGGTTTGATTTTTTTTATTGATTTCAGAGAGGTAGAGATAGAAACATCAATGATGACAGAGAATCATTGATAGGCTGCCTCCTGCATGCTCCCTGGGATCAAACCCACAGACAATCTGTGCACATGCCCTTGACCAGAATCGAATCTGGGACCCTTCTGTCTGCAGCCTGATGCTCTATCCACTGAGCCAAACCAGCTGGGGCAATAAAAATATTTTTAAAAAATTAAACAAGGTTGGCCATGAGTTGATAATTGCTGAGGCTGTGATAGATACATGGAGGTTAATTATATTCTACTTTTACACATACTTGAAATTTTCCATGAAAAAACAATTTTTCACCCCTAAGTCAGCATGATTTAGGCCTTCACTAGAAATGTGTGATCATGAAAAACAAGGTATCTAGGGTAACTTTCAGGTTTCTTGCTTGAGGGATGGAATGGTGCTGAGGAGTGAGGATATTTTTTCCATTGATTTTTGGGAGTGGAAGGGAGGGGAGAAGAGAGAAACATTGATGTAAGAGACACATCGATTGGTTGTCTCCTGTTTGCATCTCGACCAGGGTTGGGGAATTGAACCTGTAACTGAGGTATGTGCCCTTGACCGGAAATCAAACAGGACCCTTCACTCTGCGTGCTGCTGCTCTAACCACTGTGCAAACTGACTAGGGCAATAGTGGTGCTTTTTACTAGATCTAGGAAAGCAGGGAGGTGGGTTTGTGAACAAGATGGGTTCCATGTGGGTGCTGAGGCACATCTGCATGGGACTGCACAGGTTGGTAGAAATACTGAACTCAAGATGTGGGCAGGAGATGAAAGTGTGTCACTGAGTGACATCACAGGAGAAACTGTAGAGAAGGGATCTCAAAGGGATTTGAGGAAGATCACAGAGCCTAGAACTAGACAAATGATGTCCTAGAAAGTGGAAGGCCCAGAAAGCAGTCTAGAACAGTTTTTTTAAAAAAATACTTTTTATTTACTTTTATTGATTTCAGAGAGGAAGAGATAGTAACATCGATGAGAATCTGATAGGCTGCCTCCTGCACGCCCCCTCCTGGGGATCAAGCCCACATTAGAACCCTCATGTATCGCTGGTGGGAATGTAAAATGATGTGGGAAAATGGCCTTAAGTTTCTCAAAATGTAAACACAGAGGTACTCTATTACCCAGCAATTCCACTCTGAGGTCTATGACCACAAGAATTGAAAATAAGTCCACATGAAAATTATATGTAATACTCATAGTATTTATAAACGCCCCCAAAAGTGGAAATGATGCAAATGTCCATCACCTAACTCAGTGGTCGGCAAACTGCGGCTCGTGAGCCACATGCGGCTCTTTGGCCCCTTGCGTGTGGCTCTTCCACAAAATACCACGTGCAGGCGCGGACGTACAGTGCGATTGAAACTTCATGGCCCACGCGCAGAAGTCGGTTTTCGGCCTGGGCGAGTCTATTTTGAAGTGGTGTTAGAACACTCAAGGGGCCAAAGAGCCGCGGTTTGCCGACCACTGCTCTATCCAGTGAGCCAAACCAGCTAGGGCAAGTGACTTACTTTTTGTATGGGAATTCTTTTTGGAGTGATGAAAATATCCTGGAATTAGTGGTGATACTAAAAACCATTCAACTGTATGCTTTAAAATAGTGAATTTTATGGTGTGAATTATAGCTCAATTTAAAAAAAGTGTGGGGCTTGTGCTCAGCAGTGGTAAATGCTGCAGTGAAGCCAAGGTGAGGCCTGGAGAGCATGGGATCCGAGCATGGCAGGAAGCTTGTCCGCTCAGTTAGGGTAAGATAGCCCTTCCCCTCTTGTCCATCATCTGCCCCTCCTTTATTTAATTCCAATAGTCTGAACCTGAACAGACTCTGGTTTCATCCCTCTTGCCATGATTGGTTTAGGAGTACACAGGCAACTCAGTTATGCCTAGTGAAACTTGGGTGGCTGAGGGGCCTCTGGGAAATTAAAAAAAAAAAGATTTTTAAAATTGCTTTTTAGGGAGGGAGGGAAACATTGATGGGCTGTGGGGCATGTGCCCTGAAGGGGAACTAAACCAGCAACCTTTCAGTGCAGGAGGATGACACCAATGGAGCCACACCAGCCAGGGTTCACTCTTCTTAAGAGAAAAAAAAGGGAAAGAAGTCTTCTGTCTCTGGACATTTTTGTCAAGCTGAGGCCTGAAGCAGACTTGGTGAGGTAGGTGGACATACTGAGGTTGTAAAGAACCCTAGAACAACCCTACCTTGTCTTGAGATAAATCCTCCTTAACACCCCCCTCCCGCCCCCACCAAAGCATCCTAATGTAGGTTACTGGTGACTCTTCCTGAGATGGGTAAGAATGGGCTTGAGACCGGACCGAGAGGAAGGGAGTCCACTTCTACATTTTTCTTTCTATGACCAGACTTAGTTCAGGCCAGGGCTGGCACTGAGCACACTAAGATGGCTGTCTTAAATATCCTTACCATATTTTCATGTCTGGTTTCTTGGTTTTTAAGCCTAGGTACTCTTGTGATCCACAGCCAGTCACATCAGTAGACATTTTCCAGGAAGTAAAAACAACAAAAAGTTAAGCTCAGCCCAGCCGGCGTCTCAGTGGTTGAACCAGGTCACGGTTTGATTCCCCATCAGGGCACATGCCTGAGTTGTGGGCTTGATCCCGTGAGGAGCGTGCAGGAGGCAGCTGATCAATGATTCTCTCTCATTGTTGATGTTTCTATCTCTTTCCCCCTCTCCCTTCCTCTCTGAAATCAATAAAAATATATATATTAAAAAAAAAACTAAGCTCACCCTACCCACCCTAATTTCTAGGTAACAGAAAAAGAGGGTTACTCATGAGTTTAATCTCAGCCAATTATGAGTTTGTTTCTTAATTATACAATGAGGGTAATTTATATATGATTGACCTAAACATCAGATGAGCACATGGCAGAGCTTCTAACATAGTCCACAGGCTCACCACATTTTACTGAATCTGAATTCATACAAATATTGATAAAGCCCCATTTCCTCAAATCCTGCAACTTCTGCTCAAATACCAAGCTACTGAACCCCTACTCCTAACAGCTGTAATGGTTCCACTCTGGAAGATACCCCCCGCCCCACCAAATAAAAATTAATCATTATAACCTGAAACTATTTCAAGAATGAAGGCAAATGGCTGAAAATTACTTAAGTGGACAAATTATACTTTATACAAAGGGGCCTCCCAAGTAGAAGTCAGAAATTTTTGACACAATTGGGGGTCTGAATCCTGACTACTCATGAGATGTACACATAACCGCTACTCTTTAGATGTACACATAACCTTGAACAAGTTTCTTCATCCGAGCCTGTTTCCTCATCCATAAAAATGGTCTTAACTTACATTACACAATTGTCCCAAGACTGAAGATCAGGTAGAAAACCTACCAAGGAGGGGCTTAACTGGTATGAGTTTTGACTAAGCAGATAAAAAAAAACCCCCAGCAATGTTAAGGTATTTTTTTTTTTTTGGGGGGGGGGGTAATGTTCAACTTACTTAATTCCCTCAAAAAAAAAAACGGAAGTGATTTGTGATGAATTTATTACAAGTTCTATTTCCTAACAGATTAACTTCCTATTTCCCTGGAGGAAAGGGGTTCTCTGCAGAATCTCCAAACTAAAGCAATCCAAGTCTCCATTAATGGCTTCATTTTTGGAGCTACAGTTCACCAGTGACAAGAGTTTAATCAATTCACAGAAGACTCGAAGGTCTGCTTGAAAACAGACTGCCATCTGCGTTCATCTTATGGTCAAGTGTACACAGACACAGAAGCACTTTCTCCTGACACAGGACTATAATTGGATCTACTAACGTTAATTTTACAGAAATTTTAAACGTTAACTGTAGAGGCTATTTTGCTGTTAACTACCAGGCTGAAATCTTACGTCTACCCAAAAAGTACACCGCAGATAATGCTGCACGACCAAGTACAAAAACCCCGTCTGGGCGCCCAGCCTTGCACCACTTGTGTACTTACTACTTCTGGGATCTTTTCTAACTCCACCTCAAACTGTATTGTCACCAGAACAGCACTGTTCACTATTATAGGCTGGCTGTACATGGAACCTTTACACCTCACACCAGAATGGTCCTGTCCTTAGACTTGGAGAAACTAGGCTCCCCCACTAATGGGAAAAGATTAGAGGCAGCATTCCAAGCCAAACTGTATCCAGCTTTATTAAAGATACTTTTCATAAACAATCATGGTATTTCAGGCAGGACATGGGCAGACAATCGTTAACAGTATACAACAATTTTCAAACTCCCTTCTTCAATGAACTACCAAAATCAGAAAGCCACTATAAAACCCAATGAAGTCTTAATCTGATGCTCTGAACAGGGAAAGTTTAGAGTGAGGGTTGACATTTCACATTAAGCATGTTGTTTAACAACTTTTCACAAGCCGACCCTGACTTTCAGGAAATGAAATGAAAATGGCAGAGAATATCAATCTGTAGATCCACAATCTAAAAAGGAACTGCTGCTCTTTTGAGGAATGCCATCTCAGTGGTGACACTGGAAAGTCCAGATCGCCCAACATACTGGAAATCAATTTTTTGGGGTCAGGTCCCAATAGGTCTCTGGGCTTAAGACAGCCAAAGTCTATGCTTAAAGTGGAGAGGGAGAAAAGGACATAAAAACGAATTTTAGTTTTCCCACACGACAAAGTGTTTGTGCCAAGATGGCTAATGTGTGTCAACATCAAGAGATCCCTCCTCCCAGGAACCAAGAGGAAATTTCTCAAAACTAGAAGGGAAAGGTATTTCCCCCCCATGTCAGTCCAGCTTTGGAGACATTCTATTAGTACTATATGTCCTTCCCCCAAAAAATAACAATGAAGTGTTCTGTGTGCTAACAACATAGCTTAAAAAAAAAAAAAAAAAAAAAAAAAGTAAAACAAAATTCTGCATTTTTATAAAACTTGATAAAAAATAGTATTTCAAACTGTACAGTCACCAGAAATACACAGTTATCAAAAATGCACACACTTCACTTGGCATCTCCAGCACCTTCAGCTTTCTGTGCCTAAAAGAAAAATAGACAGATTAGTACAACACTTAAGAGTTTGAGACTATCTTCACTCGTATCCCATATATAATATTATTTTGCTCTTGGGCCAGCCAAAGTTCAGGTTTCAGATACTTTGAAACTGAGACTTAGTACTTCTTTTGAGAATTACTTGGTAGGAAACTTTGCTAAAATCAGGGTAGGGAACAAATCAGCATTAGGCCTGAGGTTATTCTCAGCTTCAAAACTCTATAGGGCAGCAAAAGTGTGACACCTAACAGGACAAAGATCAACACCCAGTGCCCTTTATTGAATAGCAAAGACTCCAGGAATCCAGGATTTAAGTGAATAGAAAATCACAAGCAAATTCTAGACTGAAAGATACACTTGGAATGATGTAGATGCAGGAAGAAGGCAACTAAGACCTCTTGGGATCAGTAAACAAAATCAAATGAGCAAGGCTTCGCAAAAAGTGAGGTAGCAGTTGTACCTGGTCTGTTTTGGCATCTCCATTTTCTGCAGGATTATTCCCATCTTTGCCAGCATCAGCTTTCCCCTTTTTCCCTTTCGGTACCTTCTCTCCCTTCTAAAAGATGGGAGAAAGAAAAAAAGCTGTTTCTCCTAATTCCATATTACCAATGTGTGGCCTACAAAGTTCTGTACAAGGCAGGATTATTTATTAAAGATAACATACAAACTATAAACCCTCTCCCACTGATAAAACTGGTCAAAACTAGGCCAAATGATTTATAATTTGCTGTGGTCCTAAGTATACAGAATTTTTTATCTGAGTATAAGTAATAGGATAGAATAAGATAGCTTAAAACTTGGATGTTAAATAATGAAGACGTACAATTTTCCCTAACTAATGATAGTTCTTGATATACAAATCTCAGGGATAAGTCAAGCTATCAAAACAATTCAGAATACCCATTAATGGAGTCACCATTATGCTGCATTAAGATACTGAAGGACAGTCCTCATTCTGTGAAAGTGAACAATTAGGGCATAATTATATAAGGCCCAGTCCTGTTAACTTTGTCATATCTAACTTTGTGCCAACAGATGAAGTTGTTATATATAGCAGACCTCCCATAAACATGAAATCCTGCTCAGCCTTATATGATCCTAGAAACACCTTGTCCCCAGTCCCACTCACCTTTGCAGGGGCCTTTTTAGGCTTGGGCTCTGGCTTTGGAGGAGCAGGTTTCTTTTATTTGGAGGAGAGAGGGGAAGACAATATTAGTATGATGAGCCAAAAAAAACCAAACTACAACCAAATCACAGTACCACCAAATTAGAGATTTTCCACACTTCATAAAGATTTTGTGGCCGACTTCCCATTAAAATTTCCAATCTTCAGAAATTCACACAAGTAACAATCAGGAGTGTTCCACTTTGACTATAAGCCATGATAATTTCCCAACCAGTGAATCTCAAATGGGTGAGAGTCCACAGTGTAGCAGCAGCTCATTTAAACCAGCCACTGACCATTACTCATGGGAAGCTAGTTTCAGGAATAAATGTGAAAATTTAAAAGCAGACATACTTACAGCTGATAACCTGGCAGATCTTCTCTGTGGCTATTTAAAAAAATAGAAAAATGAGAAAGTTAGAAATAAAATAGTCCAACCACTTAAGAAAAACAAAAGTCTTAATGCCAATCTGTTCTATACTATATGATGTGAAGAGAACTTAGGCAAATGCAGTAATAGGGGTATGGTTAATTACCACCAGAGAAACCCAAAGCTTTTTAAGACTCCAAAAGAAGAGAATAAACAAGACTTACTTCGTCCTTCACCTTGGTTTTATCTCCTTTAGCATCCCCTTCAGCCTATAAGAAACAAAACAAAAACTCAGAAACCTGCAGCCTCAGAGGCAGTTTTTAATGACCCACTAAGCTTAACCCAGTCCAAAGGAAAATTAAAAGTAGTCTTGCACACAACTTCTGTAGGATATACAAATCGTCAGTGTTTAGCACCCGTGCCTCCTATGCAAATACCCGAAGTGCTAGAAACTGTGGGCGTGCTCATTTGTGCACACATCATGCCAAATCCAGCCCAAGCTCGCGGGGTGTCGGAACCTCAGCCTTCCCAGTCTCCGCCAAGTGGCCCGAGGGAAGCGCGCTAAGCTGGAGCAGGAGTGCAGCGCCGGGCAGCGCAGCCTGCGCCACCGCGCCAGGCAGAGGCAGAAGCAACAGCTGCAGCTGGTGCAAACAAACCCGTTCGGGGGCGGGGCCCGAGCGCCGTTGCCATGGCAGCCGTCGAGGGCGGGAGACGTGAGGCTCGCGCACAGCCCGGGGAATTCGTGGGCGGCAGCGTAGCGAGTCCCGTGCGCCCCGGCCGTGGGAGGAGGCGGGGCTACACCGCGAAGCCCCGCCTCCTCTCGGCGGCGGTTTTTTTGGCGGCAGCGCGTTACCCCGCCCGCCAACCCCAAGCACCGCCTTCCCGCCTTTTCGGATTTGAATTGCCCGCCCGCGGGGAGGGGGGGTGCTGATGGGGGAGGGGGCGCGGGGCGGGCACGTCTAGCCCGAGGGGAGCGGGGTAAACAGCCACCAACATGGCTCCTCCTGCCGCGGCCGCCGCTCCTCCAATATGGCCTCTGGCGCCCGCGGGCAGCCGAGACGCGCAGGGTTACCCGGGGGCCGCCTGACACCGTCTCGAGTGCCGGCGGTGGGGGCAGAGCCTGCTCCAGCCCAGCGCCGATCCTCGCGCCCCAAAGCCCGGCAAGCGGCGGCGGCGGCGACAGCGGTGAAGGCGGCGGTAGTGGCAGCCCGGCGCCTGGGGCCCTCGCGCCACGTACCTTTCTCTTGGGCATGATGGCGATGGTGGCGGGACGTCCGAGCGGGACGCAGGGATGCAGCAGCGCGCGGGCCTTGCTCGGTCCGGGGGTCGATCTCGTCTCCTCACACTGCTAGGGCTCCGGGGGGTTTATAAAGTTTTTATAGCGCTGGGAGCCCCGGACCGGTTAGAACCGGATTTCACCTCCCGCCGCCGCTCATTGGCCCAGCTGGGGTCACGTGGGCGGGGTTTAAACTCACCTCCTCTGGAGGGAGTGAGGAGGGGGGTATAGGGGGAGGGCGCGCGAGACGGTGGCGCGCTTTGGGGGTGGGGGCGCAGTGGGGGAGGCGCGCGTAGAAGGCAATAAATGAGGGGGGGTGAGTCCGCGGGCTCTGGATTTCGGTATCTCAAGAGCCGGCTTTTGCAAACTACCAAGTTCCTTCCACCTTATGCAACCGAGCTACCCACTTCTCCAAGCTGTGCGACACTTCGAGCCATCTCAGCCGCTTTCCTTCCTGTTCCCGCTGGGGGCCCCAGAAGAAGGGTTTTCAAGGCCTGGCCGCACCGCCCGTCTCCGCCGGAGGCGGGAGAAAGCGCGCGGCTTGGAGGCACAGGCTGCAGTTCCCAAGGCCAAAGCTAACGCCGAAGTGGCAAAGAGCGGGGAAGCCAGCTTGGCGCAGCCGTACGTGCATCGTTCCAAGCTGCCACTCGGAGGAAGCTTTCCGTGCATCTCACCTGGAAGTCAGCCCACCAACATGGACCTGGAAGGTGGAGTGGGAGTTCGTAGGGAGACCACACGGAGAGGTTACTTTCGGGTGCAGTGGGGCAGGTGGGAGCTGTCCTTTCAGCACCCGTTGCCTGCTGCCTCCCCAAATATCAAAGAAGCCCCCCGCCAAAGCCTCGGGTAGCTCCTAGAGGTTCCAGTATTCCCGACCTCAGGACCCTGTCACTGAGTGATGGAGATCCGCCGCCTGCCTACCAGCACTCCCCTCCCCCTACGCTCCACCCGCTTCGGAGACAGCAAGCTCAGCTGCCCCCACCCGACGCGGCCACCAAGCCTGGGCGCTGCAAACGCAGCTGGCGAAATCCCTCCTTCCACACTGGCAGGCTGGCTTCCTTTCACTTGCGCGAGGAAAAGGAGGGTGGAGGAAAGCGTCCCGCGATTAGGAAACAAGTAGAGGAACAGGTGGTGTGATGGCAAAAGGGTTCTTCCATTGGCTCCCTTACCCCACACGCCCCCAAAAGCTAAGGATCCTGGAGGTAGCCAGGTGCACCTGAGGGAAGGTAGACAATTGCAGCAGCAAAACAAGGTGTTCTTCTGTCACACTGTTAGCAAACAAGTTTTACATCGAAGAGTTCTTAAATTCCTATGTGACACCCAGGAGAACACAAGAACACGATCAGTATCCTCAAGTGGGGGCTTAGCTCACGGGTGGGAGGATATTTAAATAGGTCCCACTTAGTTTATTGAGGCGAGGGTTGAAGCTGGTTGGTACAAATATCTGTAGAAAGCAACCACAATGCGGCCAAATCAACTATCTGCACCCCTGCTCCTGGGCAGCTGAGGCCCCTCAGTCTCTTTCCACCTCGGCAGTGCTCCTGGGGCATCCCCTGCCCATCCCACTCTGCATACCTTTCCCAGAATACAGGACCTCAGGCCAAAGAGAGATACCAGCCCCATTAATCACTTCTGCACCCCAATCATATTAGGGGAAACCCAGAAGAGACAAGACTCAGCCATGCTCACAGGGCAGGTTCCGCTTGCTGCCTCCAGTCCCATTCCCTTAATTGTAGGGCTCTGCGTTATAGCCCCATAATTCATGCCTCCCTAATTAAGGCTGTCAACTGCCCCATTGTAAAGATGCAAAATGCACAGCACCTGCTCTCTGGGAACCCTGTGCCAGGTGTGAGGGAGGCTTGCCAAAGGGTGCATCAATCCAATTCTCAATCGCAGTGTCTGCCATTTAAACTTGATTCTCTTGTACCAGGTATTTAGGTAGAGGAAGGCGGGGAGACTAGAGTATAGGAAAGTCAGGGGTTCGAGAATATACTGGCAGCACTGCTTGCAAGACCCCAACCCTCCCCTAGAGGGAGGTGGAGAAACAGTTTGCAGAAAGTAAAAAGGGAAGACTGGAGTAGCCATTGGTTGGTATTACTGGCTGGTGCTGGCTGCTCTGGGGCACCTGAAGCAGAGGTGTGCTCTTCAAAGGCATGAATCCTCTCAGCATCTCTGCAGCGAGGCCTGGCAGGAGGTAAGGGAAAGGACACAGCTCTTGACTCAACCCTCTTCTTCCTTATGGGCAGCCATGCCCTCACAAGCTGACACTTTGACATGCTAAGAATAAATGGTCTCAGGGCCTACTTAGGAAGCCAGGCTCAAAAGACAGGAGGTGGGAGACAGAGTCTGAGGTGGTGAGGGCAGGAGGCAGTCATTTGGGAAGTGGTTCTTTCTGTGTTCTTGGTTCTGATGTGTTCCAGGCAAGAGGCCTGTGCTGGACTAGATTCACCAGGGCCTATAAGGCCCTTCTTTTACCCTGGAGCCTGGCCCCGAGCCCTGCAGGAGGAGGAGGAAAGCTTGTGTGGGCTGAGTCGACAATAGGTAATTGGATTGTAATCACCCGCCAGGCTTCTGTGCCATTGGGGGCGCTGAGCCTTTCAGTGAGCAATCAGCACTGCGTGGTGGGAGGGGGTAGAGATTCAATAGCAAATCCCAGGTGGAGAGCCAAGGGGGAGGACCAGCAGATGGGCAAATTTTCTTTCCATCTCTCCTTCCTTGCCCAAATGACACTGGCTGCCCATTAGCTATTTACCAGCAGATCTGAGGTGGAGCCAAATCTTTTGTGAAAGTCGATGGAAAGCTAAGATGGATGGGTAAAGGGTGAGGGTCTGGGGAGACCTCTTCCCCACAACTGGGTGTTGAAGGATGTGCTGGGGAAGGGGGGGAGGAGGAGTGCATCTAGAAGCACAGGTAGAGGGGGCAAAGGCGGAAGGAGCAGGCAGCAGAAGACCTGGCGCTCCCTGCTCTCCAAACCTATTGGTGATGAGAGCTACATTTAGTGTATTGGTTGGAGACTCATCCTCAACACTCCCAAGGGGCCACTGTCCCAGGCAACCCAAAGGTATCTATGGCCACCACAAACTGGGCTCCCTGCCAAGCCAAAGGAACACAATTCATCAGGAGGGAGGTACCCTTCAAGAAAAGAAAGGGGAGTGGGGCCCTAGAGGTGGAGGGCAGGGCAAAGTAGCAGGAGGCCAGCCTCACTCAGGCTGATGCAGTGCCCAGACGTGCCAGCCAATCAGCCCGCTTGAGTTCCAAGGCCTGCAGGAAACCTTGGACTCGCTCTTCCCGTCTGGCTGAGAGTTTGTGCAAGCGTGTCCGTCGGAGCTGGGCGTCCCCACTGGCCTGGAGCCCCTCTTGCAGCAGCTGCTCTGTCACTGCAGCCTGGTCTCTCTCCAGCTGCTGCCTCTTCCGCTCCTCTGCATACATGTCTCGGGCCTTCTGCTAAAGAAAAGTGGGAGTTGGGGGAGATCACTGGGGAGACCATTTTTAGGTGTGGGTGGGGCACAGGGCAGGCCAAGTTAAGTAGAACAATGGGGAAACTGTACAAGATTTGGAAAGGTTAGGCAGTAGGTGTGTGATGGGTGGTGACCATGTTGTACAGGGAGGGTAGTGGAAGTTCTGGGTCCATCTTGGTTTGTTTTGGGTGGAAGCATCTGTATTTCTTGAAATTATCAGGTTTGCACTTAGGGAACCAGAAAATATGGATGGATCTGGTTTCTGGTTTCCCCAGCTAGCTTTGTGGCTTTGATTAAATCCTCTCCTAACCTCATTTCTTCATCTGTAAAGTGGGGGGTTGTGCCTACCTTGAAGAGTGATTTTAAGGATTAGAGCTAATATATGCAAAACCTTCTCTAGCATATTAGCAGGCTTTCAAACAAACAGCAATTTTACCGTTATTACTATCTATTCTCTACTGTAAGGAAGGTTCTATTTCCTGCTTGGGGCATATCCATGGCATCATTTCCTTTGGTTTCCCAGGTCACCCTAAGGGTGCCATTCTCCTAATTCTTGAAGCTATTTTTTTCAGAGTTGGGCTCCAGACTTGCCTACTGTATGGGGACCAGCTGATTCTTCCAGCAAATGACCTTTCTGTTCAGCACTCTTAAGCCACTTATTGATTTTTGCCTAGTAGAGTAAGTATTGATGTCCATAGTCCACAATCTACTTTTCCTGTTAGAAAATAAGCCCTTGAAGGTTCCATTGAGCCCTAAGGGCTCCTGGAACTCGCTCTGACATCAGGTAGGCGATCATACTCCCAGCAGCACTTCTTATACCCTGTGTGTGTCTCCAAATAAATCATAAACTCTTAGAGGGCAGAAACTGTGGCTTTTCCTCTGGCACTTGGGGCATCCTGTATGTGTGAAATAGTCAACTGACTGACCATGTGATCCCAGGAGGGCACGGAGGATGGCCGTGGGGAGGGGAAATCCCTTTGGAGCAGAACCAAGCCCCTCTGTTCCTCACTGATGCACTCTGCTCCTGCCACTTTAACGGGCTGTACCTCGTGCCAAAGCCAAGTGAGAAACTGCTTTGCTGCCAACTTGGTATCCTATACTCTGGTAACCCTTACCACATAACTCCACCTTATATTATTGTATTTTTGTACATGTCTCTGTGCTACTCAGCCTGTAAACATCTGGATTGCTGTCTTCATCTTTTAAGGAATACAGTTAAACCTCAGTTCTCGAACGTCTCCCATCTCAAATAATTTGTTCATGAAAGAAATGTCTTGGTTGTTGAACAAAACTTGGATTTCAATCTGACAGCCCTTTCATGCTAACACCTGTATGATCACTCACAGTTTTCTTATGCAACAAACAAAGGAGAGAATTCAAGAGTATGAGTCAGTTTACCACTAAACCTCCTGTTGTTAACATCTCAGGAAGTTGTGCTGTAAATATTTTCATATCTTTTTGATTTTGTTGCTGCTTATTATTATTAAATACATACAGTAAGTCACCATGGGTCCTAAGAAGTTTAGTGATAGCAGCAATGTGAAAAAGAAACTTGTGAGAGCAATGATAGAGCTTAAAAAAGGAAGTAAGCCCGGCTAGTGTGGCTCAGTGGTTGGGTGTAGACCCATAAACCAAGAAGTCACTGGTTTGATACCCCGTCAGGGCACATGCCCAGATTAGGGGATTGATCCCTGGTAGGGGGTGTACAGGCGGCAACTGATCGATGCTGATGTTTCTCTCTCACGGATGTTTCTATCTTTCTCTCTCTCTTCCTTCCTCTCTCTCTAAGATCAATAAAAACATATTTAAAAAAGAAAAGAAGTAATTGCAAGTATGACAGAGGTATTCTCATGTCTAATCTGGCTACTGAGTTTGGCATGGCAAAATTGACAATTAGAACAAGTTTAAAACATTAAGAGTCCATCAAGAGTGCTGATGTTGCTAAGGCAGTGAAAGTGCTCATGAAACAATGATCAAAAGCAATTGAGATAGATTAAAATGGAATCATTTGAGGGACTAGAATGGATTATTTCAATTCACATTATTTCTAATGGGAACTATATTCAGTTTTCAAACAAACTGCTTCTTGAACAGCCTTCCAGATCGAATTAAGTTCAAGAACCAAGGTACCACTGTATCTTCCATGTGCACAAGCACTTGACTCTTGCAACAAAGCTACAAAGGTTCTTTCTGCTGGAGACAGACATGGAGGTTGAGAATAGGAAAAAGTGGTTTGCTAAGGCCTCTCAGTAATAAAAATTTACTGCATAAATGAAAATTCTGGAATATTCTCCTCTAGGTATTCAAGGGTTCTCTTCTGCTATGATAATGAACTCATACGTGGAGCTATGAAGACTAAAACGGGCTTGAGAAGTTGCCTTGGTCAGGAGAAACCATGGGTCCTATGTACATGACCTTATGTGGGGAGAGGGAGATGCTCAGGATACATTCTAAGCAACCACGTGCTTACAGGCTGATTAAGACACAGATCTCTACACAAAGTCCCATACTATAGGTAGGATGTAGTAAGGGCCATCAAGGAGGCAAGAGAAAAGGCCATGCAGCCCAGAGGAGAGAAAAATTGTGGCTATGAAGGTCACGGAGCAGTGAAACCTCATGGACAGGCAATATTTGAGCTGCGCTTTAACCAATGGGAGGAATTGGATAAAGATGGGGTGTGTATGGTTGGGGGAGAATATCAGGTAATGGAACAATGAGCAAAGACACATGAAATTGATTGAAGAGCTTGATCAGGCCAGAGTGAGTCCTCCTGGAGCTCTGGGATTCAAGAAGTTCCTATCCAAAGGACTCTCACTTCTAGGCCTAATTCTTTTTTTAAAAAATATTTTTATACGAGTTTTCACTGAGCCAAATGCTTTTGTCTAAGCCTAATTCTTTATCTACAAAATGGGGATGACAGTATCCACCTCACAAGGTGGTTTGAGGAAAAATGAGATAATATAGGTCCAACCTGGTGCCTGCTATTAATGTTTAGCTGTTCTTCTATCAGTACCACTTGTGGCTATGGCTAAATGAGCTATGTTCTGGCAGGACAGAAAGGATGTGGCCACCCAGCCACAGAGGGAAGGAATACAGAGCTGGTTAAAGTTGCTCTATGAAGCTCAGACGTCTTCCAAATAGCAGCCCCAGTCTGTTTTTGGGGAGGCTCAAATAGGAGGCTCCAGCTAAGGCAAAGCCTGGCCCCTATGTGCCAGGAACCAGCAAATCAATGTTAGGATGATGGAGTCAGGGGAGATCCTAAAGGATCACTTCAGACAAGGACAGTAAAGGCTGAAGGGACTTGGCCTAGGTCACACAGTGGGTTTAAGTTCCCTTGGTGTCTCCACAAAGGTAGCTTCTTGAGATGAGTCAAATAAGAAAACTCACATGAAAACACCTAAGTAGACCCTCAATATGTTAGCTGCCACCACCATACACACTGCCATTATTATTAAGAGTCCTAATCAGATGCCTCCAAATGAAACCTGTTTCAAGATCTGGTGATCAAAGCTAATACCTTCAGGGAATAATGGCCTATCTCTCTGAGAAGTCTTTCCTGGGTTGCTGTAGTAAAGAGATTAAAGACTTGTAATTTGAATCTAAGTTCTATCTCTTATTGGTTGTGTCCTTAGTAAAATCATTTTGATTTGTACATTTGCACAAATGGAGCTAATAATACCTATCTCATTGGGTTCTTGGGAGTATTAAATGAAATAGTGCATATAGCCCTAACTGGTTTGGCTAAGTGGATAGAGCATCGGCCTGCGGACTGAAAGGTCCCAGGTTCGATTCCGGTCAAGGGCATGTACCTTGGTTGCGGGCACATATCAGTGGGAGGTGTGCAGGAGGCAGCTGATTGATGTTTCTCTCCCATCAATGTTTCTAACTCTCTATCCCTCTCCCTTCCTCTCTGTAAAAAATCAATAAAATATATTAAAAAAAAGAAAAGAAATAGTGCATATAAAATATTCACAGTGCCTGACACATAGTAAATACACAGTAAGTGAAAGCTACTATCATCATTATTAACATACTTATTAGCTGGTGTCTGATATATATCTAGTATATGGTCAATCCATGCTCACCTTTTCTTCCATCCCCTCCGTCAGGCCAGCCCTGAAGCATGCTTTGGTTCCTCTAGAACCATACCTGATGAATGCTATGGTTCACCTGGAACTAACCTGAAGCATGCTATGGTTCATCTGGAACTGCAGGATGGCTTCACAGAGGTTCCAAAACATGTATTCTGGCCACAGAACAGGCTGGAACACCAGGCAGGAGTGGGAGGTCTGGGAAGAGGGAGGAGGAAGATAATTTAGTTTAGTAACATGTACCTGGGCAGGGTTCCAAAGGAGGAGGAGGCTGAGCAGGACCCAGAAACCCAGAGATGAGATCGCACAGGCATCCTGAGCTGCAGCTGCTGCCACCAGCCCTGATTCACTCACTAATAGGGGAGGAGTCATCTGAGGCAGTTAGATCACCTGCCTGTAGCAAGACTGAACTAAAACGCTAGAGCAGTGGTCGGCAAACTCATTAGTCAACAGAGCCAAATATCAACAGTACAACGATTGAAATTTCTTTTGAGAGGCAATTTTTTTAAACTTAAACTTCTTCTAATGCCTCTTCTTCAAAACAGACTCTCCGAGGCCGTGGTATTTTGTGGAAGAGCCACACTCAAGGGCCCAAAGAGCCGCAGTTTGCCGACCACGGCACTAGACCAACATTTTCACCAGGATTTTTCTAGGAGCCAAGTTTAGGACTATGAAATAACATCTGGATTATGTTATTTTGGCTCTTGGTCCTTAGAGGTGATCTGGGAAGAACACTGTCTGGTAAAGTCATCAGTGAACAATTGGCAGCTGCCATTGTTATTTTTATTTTATTTTATTTTAAATATATTTTTATTGACTTTTTACAGAGAGGAAGGGAGAAGGATAGAGAGTTAGAAACATCGATCAGCTGCCTCCTGCATGCCCCCCACTGGGGATCAAGCCTGCAACCAAGGTACATGCCCTCGACCGGAATCGAACCCGGGACCCCTCAGTCCGCGGCCCGACGCTCTATCCACTGAGCCAAACCAGTCAGGCCATTGTTATTTTTAAAAAAATATTTGTTTGTTTGTTAATCCTCACCCGAGGATATTTTTCCATTGATTTTTAGAGAGAGTGGAAGGGATGGGGAGAGAGAAACGTCGATGTGAGAGAGGTATTGGTTGCCTCCTGCACGCGCCCCATCCAGGGCCGGGGATCAAGCCTGCAACTGAGCCCTTGACCGGAATTGAACCTGGGACCCTTTAGTCCGTAGGCCGACATTCTATCCACTGAACGAAACCAGCTAGGGCTGCCATTGTTATTTTTAAGAAGCAGAATGTGGCACAGTGGTTAAGAGCATGAGCTCTGGGGCCAGACTACCTGGCTCTCCCATTTACTTTCTATTTGACTTGAGGCAAGTTACTTAACCTCCCTGGGCCTCAGTTTTCTCAACTATAAAACTGGGTAATAAAAATACCTGTTTGTTTTTTTTGCCAAAACCGGTTTGGCTCAGTGGATAGAGCGTCGGCCTGCGAACTGAAAGGTCCCAGGTTCGATTCCGGTCAAGGGCATGTATCTTGGTTGCGGGCACATCCCCCGTGGGGGGTGTGCAGGAGGCAGCTGATCGATGTTTCTCTCTCATCGAGGTTTCTAGCTCTCTATCCCTCTCCCTTCCTCTCTGTAAAAAATCAATAAAATATATATATAAAAAAAATACCTGGTTTTTAAAGTACTATTAAAATTAAACAAGTTAACATACAGAAAGCAGTCAGAGCACAGAGCTGGATGAACTTTAATAACCTCCACTGATGTGAGAGTCCCTTTGGAACATTCTTGACAGCCCCTGTGGGAGACCTTTAGGGCATCCAGGAATTCAGTGCCTCAAGGGGGATAACTTTAGTTGTCGGATAGCTTGTGATGCTAAACCAATGTCACCTTCCCTGGAACTTCTACCTGGTCTCAGATCTTTCCTCTGGAACAAGTCTGTTCCTTCTTCAAAGTGACATTCTTTCAAATATCTGAAGGCTAAGTTAGAGCTGCCTATTATTATCTGTTGCCATGGTTGTAATGACTTGTTCACTTTGTCTTTGCCAACAAACTATAAATTTTAAGATAGTAGGGATTATTTCTTACTTGGTCACTGTAACATTCCCAGCACAAAGCAGGAACTCAATCTTTTTTTCCCCCAAGGGAAACAACTGTCATCATGCTTCCCTTTTCAGAACACTACCCTTCACTCATTCTTTGTAAGATGTGAGTTCCAGATTCCTTGCCATCCAGGTTGGCCTCTTCTGGTAAGTCCTCTAAGCTTACCGAGTAGTCTCTTAAAACTCAGTGCCCAGAAATAAACTTTCCAGACATGATCTGACCAGCAGAGTAGGCCACAGAACCATAAGCAGCACATTATACTTCATTCAATATAGCCAAACACTGAAAGTATCTTCAGTAGCTAAATCTCGTTATTTCACTTTTAAGACTATGGTTCATTAGGATTTCTAGAATTTTATCATGTGAATTGCTTCCAAGCTGAGTCTCTCCCTCCAACCTCTTCTTAAACAAAGACTTTCCCTGTGATGTGTACCCAGGAGCCGTTAACAAATGATAGAGACTTTTGAGCAAAGGCAAACTTATTTGACTCTGAGCTTTTGGGGGACTACCTACACTGGGGGAACTGGCCTGAGAGACAGTGGCCCCTAAGAAACAGTTTGCATTTAGCTTATATCCCCTGTGGACTATGCTTGAAAGATGCAGCCCTTTATTCTGAAGGAGACAGACAAGTAACTGCAAAGCAAGGTTCTATCCCAGAGGAGCTGGGGTACCAGGGAGGAGATTATACTCAGGAACAAGAGTCAGAAGTTCAATTCCTTGAACATGGGCACGGGTGAAGTTTTCATCGCAGTTGACTAGCCTTGATTTTTGTCCTCTAGGAACATTAGAGTGTAAGAACACAGGTTCTCATAGCCAGGGATAGATAAGAAAGGGACAGCAAACATTAGCCTTTCTCCAGATTTTAGGTCTCCTCCCCCACAAGGTTCTCTGTGCCTGCATGGCTGGAAGTGGGGATGAGCCCCTCTAATCCATTCTGTGGGTGCAATGCAGTTTTCAGCTAACACTAGCAGAACGGTGGTTAGAAACTACCTACCTGCCAGAGCAGGAAGTCGCTGAGCCTCACTTCCCCAGAAGTCCGTATCAAGATGTCGGGATTGGGAGAGTGGTTGGTATAGAGGCACTTATCAAGCAGAGACTCAGAGACATCACTAAAGTGAGTGGAGAAGAGACAAAGGTAAGCACACACCTCTTTTTGGATTTTTCTCAGGGTGACATAAGGCTTCCCAGCTTACAGAATACCATCAAATATATTAGTCAATACTACCTAGTACACAGAGGCCCTCAAAAAATGCTTAATAAATTAATTAAGGAATCTGAGGCTCAAAGAAGATGATTAGTTTGCCCAAAGTCATTTAGCCAAAGGCCTAAAACCAAATGCACCCACTAGAATGTGCTGTCTTCACTTAAAACATCTTGTTTTTGCCTGGCCAGTGTGGCTCAGCGGTTGAGTGTCGACACAGGAACCAAGAGGATGCCCGTTCAATTCCAGTCAGGGCGCATGTCCAGGTTGTGGGCTTGGTCCCCAGTAGGGGGTATGCAGGAGGCAGCTGATCTATGATTCTCTCATCATTGATGTTTCTATCTCTCGCCCCCTCTCCCTTCCTTTCTCTGAAATGAATAAAAACATACTTAAAAAAACAAACACAGCATAAACTTTGAAGGTAGATATAGTTGACTGGAGTCCAGGCTGTTCCATTTAACAGCATACATTACTTTGGGTGGGTCAACTAACCTTTTTAAACCTTAGTTAACTGAACTTACAAAATGGGGCAAATAATTGTCACTACCTTATATGAAAATGAAATGAGAATATGTGTAATAAACTCTTAGTCTAGTACCTACCTCATAATAAGATCCAATAAATATTAGTAACTTTTGTTTTTATATTGTATTTTTGTTCATGTTAACTTTCCTATATATGGCACTCTAAGTACACCATCTATATATATAAAAGGCTAAGTGACTGGCTGACCGTTGGACCGGTAGCTATGACGCGCACTGACTACCAGTGGGCAGACACTCAAAGCAGGAGCTGCTGAGCTTCGGTGACTTGGCAGCGGAGGTTCTTGGGTGACGCACCCGGAACCAGAGAGGAGGGAGCCTGATTCTGGGGTGCGTTACCCGAGAACCGCCCTCTCACAATCTGGGACCCCTCAGGGAATGTTGGAGAGCTGGTTTTGGCCCAATCCCCGCAGGCCAAGATGAGGGACCCCACCAGTGCACCGGGCTTCTAGTAGTGAATGAAAGAACAAGGCCCTGGAGCCAGGTTGAAATCCTGGCACCAAGCTGTGTCAACTAGGTGGGCTTGAACAAGTTACTTAACTTCCTTGTATCTCAATAGTCTCATCTTAAAAATGGGGATAAAAACAGTATCTACCTCATAGCCTCTAATGGGTTAAGTAAAATAAACATATATGGAGTACCTGGCAGATGCCTGGCAAAGAGTAAATGCTCAGTAAATGTTAGCAATTATTAGTATTATTAACACTATTGTTTTAAGAGAAACACAGAGACCTACAGTGGGTCAAGTGACCTGCTCAAGGTAACTCAGTGAAAAAGAGTTTATTAACTATCCTTTATGCTCAAACTAATCCCTTTTCTGTAATTCCAGATTCAAAAACCAATCTAACATTAATACCTATGTTTTTAAAAAAAATATACCCTGGAAGAAAGGAAAATGAAGAGTTGGATGATGGTAATGAGAGAATAGAAAGGTTATAGCTATTGGAAGGGTAGAGCCTAATTGTAATTAATTCATTGACTCTGTTATAAATGCAGATTTGTCTAAATTTAAATAATGTAAAGAGCACTGCCTCAGGTCCTGATTAGACCCGTCTTAGCTGAACACCAAGCTTCCTGAGCTGGTGGGTGGAGACATCAGACTCCTTACACTGGTGACCCTGCCCAGCCTACACCATGTCTGCATGACCAACCCCATATAGGCAAGTTAGTAAACCATGCAGAGAAAATGGATATGGGAAAACTTGCTGGACAAGAAGCAGAAAGAAGATAAAGGTCAGTAGTTATTGGAATGTGGTATGAGTATAAAGTGCACTGAATTTAGGAGTTAAGATCAGAACGCTAGTCTTAGGCAGGAATGCATATTACATCTGTTTGCTAAATAGCTTTCTTTCTAGCATAAACATTTGTCCCTTACTATTTTATATATATATATATATATATATATATATATATATATATATATATATATATATTTGTTGATTGATTGATTTCAGAGAGGAAGGGAGAGAGAGAAAAATCAGTGATGAGAGAGAATAACTGATTGGCTGCCTCCTATATATCCCTACTGGGGATTGAGCCCGAAACCCAGGCATGTGCCCTGACCAGGAATCGAGCCATGACCTCCTGGTTCATAGATTGATGCTCAATCACTGAGCCACACCGGCCATGTATCCCTTACTATTTTTAATATACAGTTGACATATTCCACATATAAGTAGACCTGCATAGTTCAAACTCGTGTTGTTTAAGGGTCAACTGTATTTTCGAACCATGGTTAGGAATCCAAGGTTGTGGAGGGCTGACTGTAATTATATATGGATTTTCAACTATGTGGGTGGTAGATGGCCCTAACCCACCAACACATTGTTGAAAGATCAACTGTATTATTTCACTCACACAAAAGACTATATGAAACATCAATTATAAAACAATATTATAATGAATAATTATGAAATCACCCCCCACGCCAAGAATTAGAAAATTACCAATAACTTGTTTCTACTTATATATCTCATCTTCTTGCCTGGTCCTAACCCTGACAACTTACTCACTATCTCAATTTTTCCCCCAATAGTTCATTTTAATTTCTTTTTTTAAAAAACATATTTTATTGATTTTTTATAGAGAGGAAGGGAGAGGGATAGAGAGTTAGAAACATCGATGGGAGAGAAACATCTATCAGCTGCCTCCTGCACACCTCCTACTGGGGATGTGTCTGCAACTAAGGTACATGCCCTTGACCGGAATCGAACCTGGGACCTTTCAGTCCGCAGACCGACGCTCTATCCACTGAGCCAAACCAGTTAGGGCTTTAATTTCTTTTTTAAAATATTTTTATTGATTGATTTTTGGAGAGAGAGAAACATTGATTTGTTGTTCACTTATTTATGCATCATTGGTTGATTCTTGTATGTGCCCTGACAGGGGATCAAATCCACAATCGTGGCATATTGGGATGATGCTGTAATCAACACCAATTGAACTACCCGGCCAGGCTGAATAATTTTCAATCCACATCTTAACTGACTTCCTTACAGTATTTGAGTTTTCCCCACCAGTGCCCAGGCCCCTCCTGACCCACACCTGACCCTCTTTTCTTGGCTTCTGCAATACTGATTGCCTGGCTTTTCTTTCTACCTTTCTCTCGATCTAAAAATCAATGGAAAAATATCTCGAATGAGGATTAACAAAAAAACAACAAAAAAAGTCTCCTTTTCTCCTTATCTAAATCCATTCTCACTGAGCAACTTCTTGATTTTTAATTTCATTTCCCAGGTAAATTGAACTATACCTCAGAAGGGGATCAGAAAAATTCGTCGGTCCCAAAATCCCATGTAATAGAGGTAAAGGACAAGAACTCTGGAATCAGCTTTAGAGATGAGTCCTGGCTCTGGTATTTATTAGCAGAATGACCTTGGGAAAATAATTTCAAGGCTGAGCTCAGTTTTCTCATCTATTACATGGAGAAAAGACTCAAGTCTCTCACATATGAGATTAATGACTTAATAAAATACAAATAACAGATTGCCTGGGTTATTTTTTGCTTCCATTATTTTACTATTGCTCTTATTAGTTTAATAATATGAGAAGAACTGAGTAGCCAGGTGGCTTCTAAAGTCTCTCCAAGCTCTAATAATTAGGATTCTATTATGTTGCTAATGATTGGCAATTTTCTTTTTGAAAAATAACTGAATCTTGCATAAAACTGTAACACGAGAGACCCAAGAGATTATTCCCCCAACAAACTGCATTCCTGAAAAACAATTTTGAAGAAACACTGCCAAAAGAGCCAGGAGGGTATCATTTTTTATCGAATACCACAGAGTTCTACCTGTTATGCCATTTTTCTGGGGCTTCCTGGTGTGCAGTGAACACAGAGAAATTCTGAGGCAAGGGGACCCCCCAATCTTTCCACATGCTTGCCTGATTTGACTTCTGGCCCAAGTACACGGCTCAGGAGGGATTTCATGGTTTGGTGCACGCCTGGTTTCCCTATCAGTGACCATGCTAAACTAGGGATACCTGGGATCCAGCAGACCCTGCTCCACTCCCCAGGCCATCTCTCTCACAGCATTGCTGATCTCGTGACGGGACGTGTATGCAAAGCAAACGTTCAGGAAACACCTGAGAAGGAAGAACAGAATAATTTACCAAAACAGGACAGAGACTGAGGATTGGAACCACTTATTCCAGAGCACCCTTTCCCTGGAAGAAAACACAACACCAAATGTTAACCGTAGACACCTCTGAAAGGTCAGATTATGAATTTTTGAAAATATATATATTTTATTGATTTCAGAGAGGAAGGGAAAGAGAGAGATAGAAACATCGATGATGAGAGAGAATCATTGATCAGTGGCCTCCTGCATGGCCCCCCACTGGGGATCAAGCCTGCAATCCGGGCATGTGCCCTTAATTGGAATCGAACCCAGGACCCTTCAGTCCACAGGCCGATGCTCTATCCACTGAGCCAAACCAGCCAGGGCAGATTATGAATTTTTTATAATTTAATTTATTGGGGTGACAATGGTTAACAAAATTATACAGGTTTAGGTGCACACATCATCTGTACACTGTATTGTGTGTTTACCACCCCAAGTGAAGTCTCCTTCCACCACCATTCATTCTCCCTATAACCTCCTCCACCTCCCTCTTACCCCCAAGATTATGAATTTTTTTCCAAGTTTTCTTGAAATAAACATGTTACTAGCTTTGTAATAAGACAAGTACTAAATGACTTATTACCCTTCTAGTCCTCTCCCACTTCTACTACCAACCAGCTTTCAGAGGAAGGGAATCCACTGTGATATTAGCGGTCAAGGGCACGTACCACAAACAAGGAGATCAGAAAGGAAATTTGATGCAAAACAAATCCACTACCAAGCATACACTATATTCCAAAGCAACACAAAATGAAGTCTGGATTCTTAAACTCTGTTCCCCTCTGCATCTGCACCACCTCCCAAGGTCATCCTATCTGTGGTTAAAGGAGTGGGACAAAAAAAGAATTTCTTGAAAGGAATTGTCTTCAGAGACAGAGATAAGGCTTGCTGCATTCCCACCCCATCCCTTGGAGGGGGTTGGGGGGAAGAGGTACATGAAATGAAGGAGGAAGAAGATGGGAATCTGTACGAGTTGGTATACACACATACAACATAGTACTGCAGAATCGTCTCTAAGCATCCAAAACCACCCCCTCATTGTCTGTGACCAAGGATGTCTCCCAGTAGAGGGAGTCAAAGACTAATTCAGGTCCCCAAGGGGCAATCCGAAAACTTACTGGTTGTAGTTCTTGGTGGCCTGCACAGCTTGTGCAATCAGCTCCTGGAGATCCAAGGGCAACAAATGCAGATCACCTAGGACCCGGATACATACTCCATGCTTCTTCAGTTTCTCCCTGATTGGGGAAAAGGAGGCAGGGTTGGGACACAGCACCTGCTGAGCTGGAGAGAGCAGGGTGCTTAGATGATACTCAATTAGCAGTTTTTGAGTGCTTTCCTGCATGTCAGGCACTGTCCTACATGTATTACTTCACTGCATCCCCCACAAGAACTCTGAAAGGAGTTCGCCTCATTCCCCATGCTACAGAGGGAAACTGACACTCAGATAGGATAGTCAGACAGAGACTGCCCAAGATCATACGGACATCAGTGTTGTGTCAAAACTGAAACCCAGGTCTGTTTGATTTGAAAATCCAAACTTTTTTTTTTTTAGTATGTTTTTTTTTTAAATTGATTTCAGAGATAGAAAGAGAGATAGACACATCAATGATGAGAAAGAATCATCAATCGGCTGCCTCCTGCACGCCCCCTACTAGGGATTGGACCCAAAACCCAGGCTTGTGCCCTGACTGGGAATCTAACCGTGACCTCCTGATTCATGGGTCCACGCTCAACCACTGAGCCACACCGACCAGCCGAAAATACCAACTCCTTACCACACAGGACGTCGCCTCACGTGTCCTTGTCGGCAAGTTGCATTTGACATATTCTGTGCTATGTTTGTCCCATTTTGACAACTAAAACTTCTCAAGGGCAGGAGCTGTACTATTGGTTACTTTTGTATCTTCTGGCAATATATGGTAATAATCGTGACATCTAAAATACTTAGATGTTTACTATTGCCAGTCACTGGTCTAACCACTTTCCAGACATCTGCACGTTCCATCCTTACACCAAGCTTGGAGGCAGATATCATTGTCATTCACCTTTTACAGATGATGACACTAAGGCACAGGGAGGTTGGGTGATTTGCTCAAAAGCAGAAGCTGGTGAGAGGAAAGCCAGAATTTGAACCTAGGGAGTCTGGTTCTAGAGCCTGTCCTCCTCATCTTCACATTCCACTGCCTCTAAACAGCAACTCCCAAAAGGCAGTGAGCATGAACTCCCTGTCACCCAGCCAGCTTCTCTACCGGGAAGGTATGGAGAAACTGAACAACTAATGTTTGGGAAATGGAAGCTCAATAACAAGAAGTATACTGTAGAGTGGAGGTATCCGGCAGGTCCTGGAGAACCCTGATCCAGAGCTGAAGGCCACATCCACAGCCAATGCATCCTTTAACCCTCAACCACATTTCTTTAAGGGTGAAACGAGATCTAATCACCTATTTTTGAGAACCCACTGGAGCTACAGTACGCAAATGTATACACAAATCAAAGCAAAACGTGAATAAAAATACCTAGATTTAAGTCCTAGTGCCAATACTTATTAGCCAATCTTGCATAACTACTTAGCCTCTCTGAGCCTGTTTCCCTCCCTTTGTAAACTGGGGTAACCATCCCTGCCATAGTCTCAGTATCGGCTTGTGTTGAGTGAGAAAAAACACACGAATGTGCTTATTCTCAGGCACCAGGTGCATGACTTGAGCGAGGTCTATAAAGCAGAGGTTACTGCAGCCTGGCCACAGTGATTCAGTTGGTTGAGCATCGTCCTGTGCACAGAAAGGTTGCTGACTCGATTTTAGGTCAGTGCACATACCTGGGTTGTGGGTTCAGTCCCCGATTGGGGCACACACAGAAGGCAACCGATCAATGTTTCTTTCTCACATCAATGTCTGCCTGTCTATTTCTCTCTCTCTCTTCCTCTAAGCGTGTCCTTGTGTGAGGATTAAAAAAATAATAATAATAAAGTAGAGGTTATTGCAAAAGCCCTGGTGAGGAACCTGGAGACCTGGGTTCCCAATCTGGCTCTACCACTAGTTTGCTGTGTGACCACGGGCAAGAATTTCTCTTCTCTTCACTAGGGTTTAGCTTCCCAACTGATGAAGCTGAACTAGGCCAGTGGTTTTCCAACCTTCTTTTAGCCCAGGGGTGGGGAACCTTTTTTCTGCCAAGGGCCATTTAGACATTTATAACATCACTAGAGGCCCGGTGCACAACATTCGGGTACTGGGGGGTGGGGGGTGGGGCAGCCCAGCCTGCACCCTTTGGCAGTCCGGGAGCCCTCAGGGGATGTCCAACTGATGATTTAGGCCCACTCCCCTGCTGCAGTTGGACATCCTTAGCCCTGCTGCAGAGGTGGGAGCCACCACCGCCGCAGTGCTCACCAGCCATCAGCCCGGCTTGTGGCAGAGCGGGGGAGTGCACGGACCACCAGGGGGCAGCTCCAGCGTCGAGTGTCTGCCCCCTGATGGTCGGTGTGCGTCATAGCAACCAGTCATTCTGCCATTCAGTCAATTTGCATATTACCCTTTTATTATATAGGATTCGCTTACTATAATTCACTTAATATAAATTTATGTTGCTATGAAAAAAGCTCCTAGATTTATTGAATTTCGAGTCTGGCCTGTGGTTGCCTTGGCAGGGCCAGACCAAATGATTTCACGAGTCTTCTACAACCTGCAAGCCAGATGTTCCCTACCCCCATTTTAGCCAAAGTACTCTTTCTTCAAATCAAATCATAAACAGAACCAAACCAGCACTCCACACCCCATTCCCTCTGGGTTCTTTACACACCCACTCCTAGAACTCTGGGGTTCTATCTCACATTGTTGGAAAACCACCACTAGGGCTTTTTCTTGCTCTGTCCAGGACTTCGTAACCTAAGACTGTTTTTCCTACTACTGAGTGATTAGAATAATCTCAGTAGCACCTCTACCGCCATGCATTTGATCTTTCAGGAACTGTAAGATTGCCTCCTAACGTAGACAACAGCTTAGCGCTAGAGTCAGAAAGATCCTATCTGTCCTGGCTCTGCCTCTCCAACAGCTGTGTGACTCAGGATACACACCTAAACTCCTCCAGGCTTTACTTCCCTCCTCTTTACAATTGGGGTGATATCGTTCTCACAGGGTAATGTGGATATTAAATGAGAATACATGTTAGGTTCAAGGCCTTATGAGTACTTTAAAAAGCTAAGATTAGTGTGCAGTACAGAAAAATTTGAACACCTGGAATCTGCCCTCATCCCTCCATCTCCAGCCCCTTGAGTGTGAACTCTGAGCCACAGGGACTCTGCTGAGAACCAGGGAGCAACGCCTGTGGCCCAGAGTCTCACCATCCTAAAATGGACACAGAGAAGCCTGGCTCCTCTCCCCACCACACTGAGTCACACAGGGACAGAAAAGACAGAAGTGTTCTAGGCCCAGCTTCACTGGAGCTCATTGTCCTGGACCTGGTATGGGAAGGAGCTGGGCAGAGAATGATTATAATGAAGACGTCTGGGCAGTCTGGCTGGAAAGGGCTCCATACTTTAAAGCAAACAAACTCTCTCAATCTTCTGTGTCCCTTTCTGGCTCTGCTCCCTAAGCTTAAACTTAATGACAGCTAACAGTGGTAGTGATGCTTCCCCATAAAGACCTCTTATGGATCATCCCATGCCTCCCAAGAGAATACAGTAACTTTTTAGAGATGACTGCACAGCAGAAAATGACTCTTTCAATATTTCTCTCACTCTACTCCCCTGGCCACAGCTTATTGGTCTTGGGGTGGAAATGTGATCTAAGGTGGGCTAATGAAAGGATCCAGTTCATTCTGGGCTATTCTCGTGAAGCAAGGAAAGCAGGTCTGTACAGAGAAGGAAATGTACAAAAAGGCGCTACCTAATGGATATCAATCCTGGTTTCAGTTTTGCTTGAGGCTGGTTTTACTTGTTCTTGAATTCTGTAAAATTCCTCTATATCCTCAAGTAAATGCTTGCTTTGGAAAAAAGGAAAAAGAAAAACTAGCTTGTCATATTTGCCACTCTAGAGATCTGACTAACATTGAAAGGGTGCAAAGTTCCTTAAATAAGCCTCAGATAAGAGAACTGAGGGATATTAGCATAATCAATGGACACAGATATTGGGGCGGAGGGGGCTTGTCCAGGGGGGTGGCAGGGGCCGGGGGGGTCAATCAGGAAAAAGTAGACATCTGTAATACTTTAAACTATTAAAAAAAAGAGAGAGCTGAGGTTTAGGGTAGGCTGGAGGTCCTGGAAGAACACCCTCCCCCACTGACAGCATCTTACTGCTCTTCCAGCAAACGGCCGAACTTCTGCCGGGCCATATCCATTAGCCCGTCCACTTCACTTTTGGAACGTTTGAAGTTCTCAATGCTGAACGCGTACACCGTCACCTCTCGGATGCCCAAGTTCAAACACCAGTGCAGAGTCTGAGAAGGGAGAAGACAAGGAGCTAAGGTGCAAGGAAGAATAGGAAGGGAAACGAGATGCCTCGGCCCTGCTCAGGAAAGCATCAAGCTAGGATAACACCAATGCTTCTGTCAGAATAATGAACTAACTAAGCAGAAAGCCACCACTAGAGAACCAAAAACTGTGAACTTAATGAGTACTACTAGGCTGATGCCACTGTGGTCTACTGGAAAGAACTCTCCACTGAGAGAATAAAAAACCAGGTTCAAGTCCTTGGCTCCATCATGCATTTACTATGTGAGTATAGGCGAGTCATTTAACCTCTCTGGGCCTAAGTCTCCTTGTCTGTAAAAAGAGCCTGGCTAGCCCTAGCTGGTTTGGCTCAGTGGATAGAGTGTTGGCCTGCGGACTGAAGGGTCCCAGGTTTGATTCCAGTCGAGGGCACATACCCGGGTTGCGGGCTTGATCCCCAGTAGGGGGATGTGCAAGAGGCAGCCAATCAATGATTCTTATCATTGATGTTTATACCTCTCCTTTTCTCTCTGAATTCAATAAAAAAATATATATATATCTTAAAAAAAAAAAAAGAGCCCAGCTGGCGTGGCTCAGTGATTGAGCGTCGAACTATGAATCAGGAGGTCATAGTTCAATTCCCAGTCAGGGCAATTGACCAGGTTGTAGGCTCGATACCCAGTAGGGGGCGTGCAAGAGGCAGCTGATCAATTATTCTTTCTCTTCATTGATGTTTCTATCTCTCTCTCCCTCTCCCTTCCTCTCTGAAATCAATAAAATATATTAAAAAATAAAAATGCAAATAAAAAGAGATTACAATCCATCCCTCACAAAGTGGCTAATGAACAGTATAAAAACACAAGGTACTATTTCTCACAATGTAACTTCATTATTCTGGTAGACAGAGAGGCCAATGGGTTATAAGAAAAAAAGCAACATTTGAGTCTGCAAAGGGTTTTCACATATGCTATTTCAACTGATTCTTCAAACAACCCCCGGAGACTGGCATTATTGTTTTCATACCCACTGTATAGATGATAAAACTGAGGCTCAGAGATGAAGAAATGTGTCAAAAAGTCCACAATGAATCCATTATATGAACAAAAACTAATGTATAGTGATACCTCTTCAGCTTTGTTTCTTTAGTTCTGTTTAAATGTCTTCTACCCCCTACCTTTAACCTCAGGGTTCCCTGTCTTAACACTAATCCCTTCATAGACATACACACAAACCAACTCATTATCACCTTAGGAAGATCACCAGTGAGAACACTGATACTTGAATAGGGTCAAGCTATAGACCTTACAGGGTCTTCGCTGGTACATCTGGGTTGGCATCCACCACTGACCTCACTCAAAATAGATGTCAAAAGGCTGCTCACCTGTGGAGTAGCCACTCTGTCTCAGTGCTTCACTAATAAACTCTCTTTCACTTAAAAAAAAAAAAAAAAAAAGATGCCAATAGCAACAGCTTCAATTTTTTGAGCACTTCCCTTTGCCAGGTTCTGTGCCACATGCTTTTCATTTTACCGTCTTGTTTAACCCTCACATAACCTCCTGAGGTAGAGGTGATTGCTCTCCCCATTTTGCAGATCAAGAAACCCTAAGGGTAAGAAAAAGGGAACGACGTAACTCCCTGCAGGTCAGAGAGCCAGGAAGTGGCAGAGCAGGGGTGCCAAGGAGTTCTGAGTGGCTCCAGAGCTTAAGCTCCTAAGCACCAGGCAAAACGGTCTCTTAACTAGTCACAAAAGAGAAGCTGGGGTCAACAAACCTACAGACCTCCACACAGTATTAAAGAGAACCCACAGCCACTTGCTGAAGGCAAAAGATATCACTGCTCTAGCATCAGGCCATGTTCTTGTGCCCGGAAGCTAGAGGCCATGCTTCTACTCTTCTTAAAGTTAGTTTCACAGGAATTAACATATTCCGATCTTACTGTTAGACTCAGTGTTTTCCAATCTGCAGCAGATATTAAGAACCATAAAATATCCATGACCTTTGCTTACAGTGATGCCCCAGTTTGGCACTTTTCCCAGTTTGAGCACTGAAAGAATTGTGTCCTGAGAAACCCTCAGACTCAGGTAAACTAGAAAGAGCAGTCACTTTACTATTGCTCCAGAAATGTCACTTCTTAGAATTTATTCTAAAATAGTACTATTCATCATGTCCAATAATAGTGGAGCAGCTAAACAAATTGTCAGCTTTCTAGGTTGATAACAGGCTCTACAGTCATTAAAATGTATAGTTAGAAAGGAGATATATATATATATTAACCTAGAAAAATACTTGCAAAAATGTCAAGTAAAAACAAGGTTACTGAAGCTACAGATGGAATTTTATAAATGTTAGGTCATGTTAGAACAAGTTACAAGGACTCGGATCAGGCACAGAAAAAATAAACTGTTGATGGGTTAAAGGTGGTGAGAGATGGCAATTTTGTTCTTGTTTCTAATGTTTTGTGATGTGTCTGGAAGATTCAGTTTTTTATTGATGTTGATATAAGATCTATAGCTAGTAAGCAAGCAATAAAACAAACAGCTATACAAAACACTCTCAAAAAAATAAATAAAAAGAAAAAAACACTCTCAAACCACAGCAAACTCAGGTTTTCTAGCTGTAATCCAATTTTCCGCACTGTTCACCTTGGGTTTGCCACCCACACCCACCTCAGCCAGCTTGTTGAAGCCCTGTGAGTGGCCCTCCTGATGCTCCACTTGGCACTTCTTGGCATAGCGACGGTTCCCATCCATTATAAAAGCAACATGCTTGGGTATTGGGCCTGCCTGTGAAGTAAGAAGACAAATGGTGAACACATCACATACTCCTCAAAGAAAAAGGAAGACATTACACCCTGAGCTGACAGGCTTGAGCTAGATGATAAAAGCCCTGAGGAAGGGAATTGGGTATTAAGCAATCTACTTACTTATTTATTTGTTTATTTTTAAAAATTGATTTTAGACAGGGAGAAGGGGGGTCAGGGAGAGAGAGAAAGAGAGAAACATTGATGTAAGAGAAATACATGAATCAGTTGCCTCCCATATGCACCCCGACAGGGACTGAACCCGCAAAGTGGTATGTGCCCTGACCAGGAATCAAACCCACAACCTTCCGGCACACGGGATGATGTTCCAACCAACTGTGCCACACCAACCAAGGCTAGTTATTATTATTTTTTAATATATATTTCTATTAATTTTAGAGAGGGAGAGAGAGAAGGAAACATCAATGATGAAAGAATCATTGACCAGCTGCCGCCTGCCTGCCCCAGTAGCCTGAAACCTGGGCATGTGTTCTGACCGGGAATAAAACCGTGACCTCCTGGTTCACAGGTCAATGTTCAATCACTGAGCCATGCCGGCTGGACCAAGGTTACTTATTTTTATTTATGTGTTTATTAAGCACTTATTACATGCCAAAAACTGTTCTAGGCTTTTTATACCTCACCTTAGTCTTTTTATCATACAAAATCTATAAAGCATATATATATATATATATATATATATATATATATATATATATATATATATATAATTATTATCTTTATTTTACAGGCGAAAAAACTGAGGCTCAGAGCGGTCAAGTAACTTGCACAAGTCACACAGCTAAAAGGCAAAGTGGGGATTTAAACTCAGGTTTCGTCTTTTAACCATATGTTCTTAACCACCACTTTGGTTTCGTTAGTCTCCAACTGGAAGGCCCAGGAAGGATATTGACAGTGTGGTTGAATGGAGACATTCACTCCTCAGCTCTACCTGATTGCTGACACACAGAAATGGGGCCTAATTTTGTTGGATCTTCTAATTTTACAAACGATGCCATTACTCGGGAATTTTATAAAAAAATAAATGTCAGGAGCCACTTCAAAGCAAACAAATGACATTTTGGGGGCCAGAGAAAACTTGGTATCTGGCTCACAGCAGCCTTTTGTTGTCTACACAGCAAAAAGTCACTCCGTGGCCTATTTTTGTCACTGGAAGGGCTCTTCACAAACAGCTTCCCCGACACCTCTCCATCATTTTCTACTTTTGTCTCCACATGCAGCCCTTTTTTTTAAAAAAAATGTTTTTATTGATATTAGAGAAAAGGAGAAAGAGGGATGGAAACATCAATGATGAGAAGGAATCATCAATCGGCTGCCTTCCGCTCGCCCTCTACTGGGGATCAAGCCCACAACCCAGGCATGTGCCCCGACTGAGAATCAAACTGTGACCTCCTGATTCATGGGTCATACCAGTGAGCCGCACCGGCTGGGATCCACACGCAGCCTTTAAAAGAAATGCCCATCAAGTCAAGCAGCTTGTTCTTCCCAACACATGACTGCAGTGGTTGCCTGAGGAGATATTTCCGTATCTTGGCCTGCCTGAGTAACCTTGGTATTTGTGTGTTAGTGTGTGAGTGGGTATAAGGCTTACTGACTCATAGATTCATTGCTACCCACTACTTGACAGTCTGTGGCTGAAAAACAAATCCAAGCTGACTAGCTTCCATCCCAAACCTATCATATGCGGAGTATATAACATTGTTGTGAATCTTAAGAGAACAGGCTGAGGGAAGATTTAGGAAAGCAAGGGAGAGTATAGGAAATAGAGGGATTGCAGTCTTCAGATGGCTAAGAGTCAGCCCCCGGAATAGTAGTAATTAAGAACTGCTATAGGCTCTCTCCCTCTCGGGAGCATGCCCACGCCTTTCTCTCCGAGTCTTCTTCCCCAGGCGCAGTACCTTCACCCTTCTCTCTCCTAAGCTCCAAGGACCCGTGCTTTTGCCTCTATAACTTCTTTCCTGAGCCCATTTCTTCTACTGTTCACTTCTACCTCTGTGACTTTCCAAATAAACTTTCTCTTATAGTTTGAAAAAACACGTGCACCTGCTAGACACTGAGCTTAAATGCTTTCTATGTATGTTTCACTTAATCCTCAAAAAACAACAACATGTAAAGTCACATGGTTCATAAATAATAGACTAGGACTTCTGTTGTTGTTTTGTCTGTCCCCAAAACCAAAACACAATCATTACAAAGAAAGATTAGTTATTTTCTCTAAATCCAGAGGATAGCATTAGGAATAACAGTTAAAAGTTTCAAGGAAATAAATTGCAGTTCTCCATAAGGAAAACCTAATAGTCTATGCTGCCCAATGATATTAGGACTTGGGTTTCCTGAAAATGTGAGTTAGGACAATAATCTGGCAGAAATGTAGATGTAGAAGTTACCCTATATTGCTAAATTCTACTCAGCATCGTGGGTTACGCAATTTGAGTAACAGGTTATGATACAAGATGACACAACTGACCAGGTCAACCGGTGCTGTGGGCTCACCTTTATGATGTTGGCACAGAACCGCTCCCACAGCGTCAACTGTCCTTCTTTGATCCATGACATAGTCCTTGCCCGAGCGGAAGATAAGCCCAGAATAATAAGATATCAACTGGGTAACCTTAGATAAACAAGAAAGAGAAACAGAGGTCACCAAGGCTTGCAAACAGCCGCGGCTGACTTGTAGGGACTCACCCGGGCAGCGGAGAGCAGCCAGCATTAGAATCCAAAGCCTGGCCTAAGCCTCCCATCTTTCACCACCCGGAGCTGACAAATAAGCCAATGAATGGGACCTCGGGGGCTGAGGGCTTTCCCTGCTTCTCCTGGCTCGGTGGACCTTCTTCCCGTCCCCTCTTCCTCGGCACGTGCACTGGCCTTTTCCGATCCTCTAAGTCTGCTTCCTGCCGTATCACAGTGCCTACACGCCGATCCTTCCCCGCTGCTTCCTTCCCCATCTTCCCCCAGGCCGTTTCCCACTCTCCGCGCTCCCACGTACTAACCCCTTTCACTGTCATCCCCGTTACCTCCGACCTCAGGGGTCTCCCCGTTACTTATCCCCTCCCTTGTCTGTCCCCTCTCATTCCCACGGCTGCCTCCCCGTCCAGTCACCTCTCCTCTCGGTAACCGCCAGAACACAGAACCTGCTCGGCTCTGCCGGCGCCTTCCAACTGCCCCAGCGGACAGACACTTCCTCACGACGTGGCGCTGGAAGATGACGTCATCGCATGGACGGACACGCCCCTTAATGGGCGTGGTCCTGCCGGGCGCCAGCTGGCTCGGGGGCGGAGCAGCCCCAGCGTGCGGGGCCGCAGTTCGCGCTCCCCCGGAGCCCGGAGGAATGCGCGCTCACGTGACCGCGTGGGGTGGGCGGCCGGGCTGCAGGCCGCGCGCTGGGGGAGGCGGAGTCGAGGCCCCCGCGGGGAGCGGAGAGGTCGTTAGATCTACACTGGTAGGCCGCAAGGGGGCTCCGCTCCACGGCCAGAATTCAGGGTTTCTCAGCTGCTGGTGGCTTTTAGGCCTGCTGAGAAATGGTGTGAGGCAGCGTCCTGCTCGTTGGGAGGCCGCAGAACTGGGCTGTCGAGCCCCTTGCACAGGTCTAGGTGGATTTCATCGTTTGGGAAGTTCCCAGCCCTAGGCAATCGCACAGACGCACTTTATACCAATCCATTTGTGCTGATGTCGGGCACCCAGTTTTCAGGATATGCAGATTCTCAGGACCTACACAAAGCAAAACAGTTTTGAAGCCAGAAAGAGCTCTGCTTTAAGGGCTCTACTATTAAACAACAGAAAGGCCATCAGTTAACCCTAATAGAAAAATCAAGGGCATTAGCTCTGTACCAGATCTTTCCGGGAAACTGACAAAGAAATTGGGAGTTCAATTCTCTCAAAATTAAAAAAGCAGCAAAAAGAAACCTTTACAATTTTCAAAGAACCTTCTTGTAGTTTCTCTCACCAAGGAATCAAGACAAGAAACATGGCACTAGTAATCCCCAGTTCACCGTGCCTTCCACTCTTTCTGATGAGTTACTTTTACCAGGTCCTCCAGATGAGTAACCCCCCATGAATAGTAGTATTTTAAGTTGTTAATTCTCACCCGAGGATATTTCTCCAAAGTGGGAAGAGTGAAACATGGATAGGAGAGAAACATATCTATTGGTTGCCTCCTGCATGGCCAGACTAGGGTCCAACCTGGGAGGAGCCTGCAACCAAGGTACGTGCCCTGTGCCCTTAACCTGAATCGAACCAGGGACCCGCAGGCCAACGCCCTATCCATTGAGCCTGAGCCAAACCGGCTAGGGCAGTGGTTGGCAAACTCATTAGTCAACAGAGCCAAATGTCAACAGTACACTGATTGAAATTTCTTTTGAGAGCCAAATTTTTAAACTTAAACTTCTTCTAACGCCACTTCTTCAAAATAGACTTGCCCAGGCCGTGGTATTTTGTGGAAGAGCCACATTCAAGGGGCCAAAGAGCCGCATGTGGCTCGCGAGCCGCAGTTTGCCGACCACTGGGCTAGGGCAATAGTATTTTCCATTCTTTCTGCTTTGCTTTCAGCCTAGCTGGCTTCAACAGCCTGCTTTAAGACTTTTGGTACAGCCCTGACCGGTTTTCTCAGTGGTTAGAGTGTCGGCCCACAGACCAAAGGGTCACAGGTTCTATTTCCTGGTCAAGGGCATATACATTGGTTGCAGATTCCCCAGCCCCCGTAGGAGTGGGTGTGTAGGCAACCAATTGAGGTTTCTCTCTCCCCCTCCCTTCCACTCTCTAGAAATCAATGGCAAAAATATCAAGTGAGGATTAACAAAAAAATAAGACTGTTGGTACAAGGTCCCTGGAGTGGATGTATAAAACTTATCCTTGTTCTCCTGTTTCTGTCACTTTCAGGAATAGATGGTATGCCTTCGAGTAAAATATTTCTTTTTCCTTTTTAAATTCTTTCCGTTAGGGGAAGGCTAGATGTTTAAAAAGCATTGTTCATTAGCGAGCTAGCAAACTTGGGCTCAAATAAAATGTTAACGTGTTTTCTTATGGCCTCAATTTCCCCAGTTCCACATTATTTGCCTCCCTGGGGTGCTTCAGGGGGTTAATTAATTAAGATTTGTAAAGGGATTTGAAGAGCAAGGGACAAGGTATTATTAGGGTCTCATGCCCCAAGGCATGGCCCCATCCTTTCATCCCAGCCAGTGGCATAGACAAACCCATTCTTATGCATGCCATGCTCCTAATCCCCTCTTGAATGTGGCCACTTCCAAGGGAAGGACAAGAGGCCGACCGAGAAACAAAAATCCACTGTAATGAGGTGCTAAGAGGACTGAACTTTCAAGATTCATTCCTATCAAATCAAAATGACTGAACGAAAACTTAATGGTTCTTCTGTGACTTCTGAGTCCCTATCCAAGGAGGTGAGAATTATGGGAGGAGAAAAGCACCTTAAATATCTTAACAAGGAGATGACAGTTTCAGTAGGAATAAGTCTTTATTCATTCATTTTATTTTCCCAGGGAAAAGAGGGGAAGGGGAAAAGTCAGCATGTGTTTTACAAAATGATAGCAAGTGGAAGTACCCGGCACAGCAAAATCAACCATCAAATAAACAATCCCCAGTGATGGAGGTCACCAAAGCCCAAGGGGGCTCAGTCCCCTGCAGTTTAGAAATGAGAAGGAATCAGGGAAAGAACAGACAGGTACATGCTTTCCTACCCTCCCTCCCTCCCACCCCATAAATTCAAGATTTCACACAAAGCTTTGGTTTCTAGCAGTAAACATGGAGTTACATTCGTCCGTCTCCTATTAAACAATCTTGTGGCTACTTTGACATACGTTTTTTTGCACCGGCATAAAAGTTCCTGAGCGACTTGGATATACATTCATCTCCCCTTTCTTGGTTTCCTAACACCATTTTCAAAATGAAAGGCCCCGTCATTGCTGCTCTCTACCGTAGGATTAGAAATTAAAACATAGCAATCTGAATGTTTGGCATGACTCACATATCAAGGAATGGTCTTCACTCAGGATATTGGGAAGAAGGGATGGAGCATTCTTAACTTCTTCAGGATTTTTGCACAAATCATTTAAGAGATGGGGTGACACCCCACACATTAAATGTGTATGCACGTGGGAAAAATGGGCTTTTTTGGGGTGCGGATAGAAGAGGGTCAGAGTCAAATTTTAAGGACAGAAGATCTGGTCCAAAATAGGAAATAGGGGAAGAGAAAGCAAAAGAAAGGATGGTTCAAGATCCCCACTTCAAGAAGAGGTGTTCCCAAGCTTATGTTTCAGATCCTTTTTGCCTGGTGCAGAACTTTTTGTCAAAGATGCTTTGGCTATTTTTCTCAATACAAAAAAGAAGGTTGTAAACAATAAAACCCCAAAAGAACATGGAGAAAGACCAACACATTTACACAGACTAGGCCACCTAGCAATCACCAAATCAGCTACTGTGAAGTCCTACAAAGCCCAGACAAACACAATAACTAGAGGGGGCAGCAACTGGGGGGACAAGAACCCAGGATCAGACACACATCACCCAATGCATTCTATTGCATTTGCCCCGTTTCAACACAGTGAGGTAGGATTTCAGTGATCTCACAGCATGTTAACGACACCCGCTTTTCTCCTTTAGCTACTAAGACACTAATCATTGCTGCAGCAGGGAAGGACACTGGCTCTGAGCACCACAAAGAAGCCATTGCTTATGGTGTCTCTGGAAGCCAAAGAGAAAAAGCAAAGAGTTTTTAAAGGTTAAGGAATGTAGTCATTGCTTCCTATATCCGCCCCTGGGCAGCTCAAGATGGGTAGAGAGGTAGTGTTCTTAAAAGCTCTCTTTATCCACACACACATACACCTTGTTGTGCCTGGTAGGCCTAGCCCAATCCAGTTAGGGATGGATCTGGTATGTAATGTGAGTCCCAAACCCCTGGGATTACAGGTATGGGACAGGAATCCTTGGTTACGCATATATAGACATCCTGCATCTAATCTTGGCTTCCCCTCTGTGCCTTTCACCTAGCCCAGCCTCTCCTAACCTTTGCACCAACCACTGATTCCTGTTCAGACCAATTTCCAAATCTTCTAGTAGGAGATCAAGTAATGAGGCTACCCCATGAAATTCTAGTCTTCCACAAAGCATTGAAGGTAGAGGGGTTTCAAGAGGATACTATGGCAGAAAAGCCAGCTCTAATTGGCAAAAATGAGGTAGTTCAATAGACTATACACTCCAAATAGGTGTTCTCCCTGATGATAAAGCAAAGTATTCCTGCTGTGCAGACCCGGAGCTCCTGCCCACTTATCCCTGAGATTGCTCATGTACCTGAGAACACAGTGCAGGAATGAGGGCTGTAGATTAAAATACACAAAAATACAAACCCAGAATATTTATATTACGAAAAAAAAAAAAAAAAGTCTAAATGCACAAGATACGTCATTCGCACACAGCTAGTGCAGCTGCATCCTGGAGAAAGTGGGACCCAAGGTGCAGTTATCCGAGGGACCAAATAAATAAAATTGTATTGGTCCAGAAATGGGGTGGGAGTCTGCAGCTGTTCCCCAACCATCCCTTTTGCCTATCGTCACAACCCATTGCTTGGGACAATTCTCAGCACCCTATCCCAAGAGTGGGTTACGAGGAGACAAGATGTGGAAAAAACCCTGCCGTACCCCTGAGAGATTCCCTCCCACAGAATGCAGTTGTTTGTGGTCTGGGTTCTGGTCTCCTGTTCATCTTTTCACTTTGGCAGGGGAAATATTATTATTACATATCCTTCTTTAAAAGGAAAACAACTTCCCTAGATCCAGGCCACTTTCAAAAGCTGGAGATTCTGGGGGTGGAGACTCAAATAAAGCATGTAGGGAGGGAGCTCCCCCAAAGCCCTCACATGCAATTGGATCGAGTGTAGTTGGAGTTCCTTTGCCTCACCCCTCCCCCCCTGCCAAGAGGGAAGAGGGGGTGATGCTGTGGAACCCGGCCAGAGATACATGGCAGTGCCTGCTGCCCCCTACCCACCCTGTCCCCACTTTCTCCGATCTGCCGATTGATGCCTGCTCCTTGAAACTTCCTGATCACAAAAGCATAGCCCCCAGCACCCACTGGGGCTCAATTCTGGGCATCTGGGAGCAGGGCAGGGCTATGGATCTCTTCTTCTTCATCCCGAAAGTAGGCTGGCTTTCCCTGTGAGCTGGGGGCCTGCTGGGCCTTCAGTGGACAGGAGGCCACCATATGGCTGATGCTTTGGCAGAAGTGGCACTTCTTGGGCTGGGGCGGGAGCTTGCATTCCTTGGCATGATGGTCTAGACCTCCACAGTTGTAGCACCTGGCAAAAAGCAGGATGGTAAAGTTGAGAAAGGAGTGAGAAGAGATCAGAAGCCTTTCTCTGAGTGAGGATACTTGGGCTTTTCCCTTCCTGGAGACCAATTTCTCCACTTATAAAAGGAGAAATCTGACTAGACGCTTTTTAAAAAAAATCCTCAACAAGGATATTTTCCAATTGATTTTTACAGAGAGTGGAAAAGAGAGGGACAGAGAGAAATATTGATGTAAGAGAAACACATCGATTTGGTTGCTTCTTGCATGCGCCCAGACCAGGGCCTGGGCCGGGGAGGAGCCTGCAGGCCAACGCTCTAGCCACTGAGCCAACCCAGCTAGGGCTGACTAGATATCTTGAAATCCTTTCCAAACGTGCAATTGTCTGGATGATCTTCAGATTCATGTCATCTTGAAAATACTGAAATACCAAGAATAGAAACCACAGACCCCAACTGAGCACTGCAATTTGGGGGACAGGTAAGACTCTAACATACCCTTAAAAAAACTAAGGAGTCAGATTATAAGATCTGTTCGAGCACAAAGCTAAGATGAAGCAACAAGTACAGACACACCGTCTTGTCCCCACAACTTACTATTTCATATTCTTCTTCTTTAGTTCTAAAACAATCATGTGAGGTTAATATCACTATTCCCATTTAGTAATTGAGTCTAGAGCTCACAGAGCAAAATTACTTCTCCAATGCCCTCTTCTCGTCTTCCACATCTATAGCAGGTACCCCAACCATCTAGACGTTGCCAGGGACCATAGGCTTCGTTTTATTTTATTTTTTAAAGTATATTTTTATTGATTTCAGAGAGGAAGGGAAAGGGAGAGACACATAGAAACACCCGTGATAAAAGAGAATCATGGATCAGCTGCCTCCTGCACGCCCCCTACTGGGGATTGAGCTCAAAACTCAGGCATGTGCCCTTGACTGGGCCGAACCCAGACCTCCTGGTTCGTGGGTCAATGGCAACCTGGTCCAAGTAATGAGACAAGATCCAGAGAGCTCTCCCCATCCTCAGCATGTCCACACAAGCCACCTTCCAATCCATACCTGTCTCCCTTTGATCTGCGCTTCTGCATGTTCTTCCCTTTTGGCCGCCTCTCACTCCCAATACAGAATACCCCACCAGGGCCAGTGACTCGGATAGATTCCAGGCCCTTGGCGGACTTCTTAAAGGTGAACTCCACCGCCTCACCCTCCTTCAGGCTCCGGAAGCCCTCCATGTGCAGTTTACTCTGGGGAAGGGGAACACGGTAGACTTTAATGTTGAACAAGAAATCTACATTACATTAACGAAGAACAATTGTTAAATAAACAGATGCCATTACATTTTATACAGCTATTCTCATTTAAACTTCTAAGTAAAATAGAAGGGAAAAATTTAAACATAGCATTTAAGAAATCAACAAATATAAAAATCATAAAATAAAGCTTATATGGGAATTTTTAGTGTTCTTGCAACCTCTTTCCAAGTTCGAAATTATATCAAATAACTAAAAGCTGAAAGAAAAAGACAGTATGACCCAAACAGATGGGTCAGAAGATTATAAGGGAAAGACCACTAGGAGAACCAAGCATATGCGGGGAAATCAACAGATGAGAAAAACAATTCAATAATACTGTTGAGAACATTAGCTCTCTATTTGGAAATTAAGCCAGAATTCTGCACCTTGTATCATATACATGCAAAATACGTTCCAGAACTTAAATATCTAAATGCTAAAAAAAGGACCAAAACTATAAAACCAAGACAGATAATTAGACTGATAAAACTACAAAAAGCTACTATAAATCAGAAAGAAACAAGTACCACAGAACAGACTATAACTAGGTAATTTGAAGGACAACATGACAATCTAATTGGTTTGAAAAACACAACACCCTGACCAGTGGGCTCAGTGGTTAGAAAGTCAGTACTGAAGAGTGGTGGGCTTGATTCCAGGTCAAGGTCAAGGGCAAGCACCTGGGCTACAGGTTTGATCCCCAGCCCTGGTGTAGGAGGGGGAGCATATGTGGGAGGCAACCAAATGTTTCTCCTTTCTTTCCTTTTTTTCCTTCCCTCCCTTCCTTCCCTTTTGGCTGCCTCTCACTAAAAAAAAAAAAAAAAAAAAAAAAAAAAAAAATCAATGGAAAAATTATCCTCAGGCCGAAACCGGTTTTGCTCAGTGGATAGGATAGAGCGTCGGCCTGCGGACTGAAGGGTCCCAGGTTCGATTCCCGTCAAGGGCATGTACATTGGTTGCAGGCACATCCCCGGTAGGAGGTGTGCAGGAGGCAGCTGGTCGGATGTTTCTCTCTCATCGATGTTTCTAGCTCTCTATCCCTCTCCCTTCCTTTCTGTAAAAAAATCAATAAAATATATTTTTTTTAAAAAAGAGAAAGAAAAATTATCCTTAGGTGAGGATTAACAAAACAAAAAGTTAAAAAAAAAACACACAACAACAACCATGCAGCCATTTAAAAGAATGTCAAGTCCCTGTTTTGTTCACTGCTGCATTTTGCACATAAATAATGCCTCACACAAGCACTTAAAAAGCAACCAAGTTTGTTGCTCTGTTTAAAAGAAAGAAAAAGGTTTTTAAAAGAAACTCCCTAGAAATTACTCTGGGGGGGGGGGGGAAATAATAATGCCTCACACATTTTTGGATTAATGAAAAAGGAGGAGATTTTAATTATTTGACTTGGAAAAATGACCAACTATTTTTAAAGGAAAAACGATTTAGAATAACGTATGGAGCAATCCCATTAAACACTGCATTTTTGTGGCAGAGCGGCTCGCCTACGGCAGGGCCGTGGACGTCTGGATGGTTGATAGCCTGACGTTGAAAAAAACAACAACCAACAACAACAAAAACTGCATTTTTGTACCAAAATTTAAAAATATTGACACTTGCAAAGAACCTAGCAGCCTTCAAAAAAAGAAAAAAAGAAAGAAAGAAGTGGGAGTTATTCGCACAGCTAGTTGAGTGGCAAAGCCCGGTGTGAGAAGAACCTAGGGCTCCTGATTGGAAGCTCACAGCCCAGTTTTAATCTACATGGTATTGCTTAAGACGAAATTTCCATCGAAGTAATTTAGAAGTAAATTAAGAGCACAGGCTCAGGTCCCAGACACATCCTGGTTCATGAAATGCTGCTTCTACCAATATCTGGCAGAGTGACCGTGGTCAACCATTCACCTCTGCCTCAGATCCTCGGCATCTACCAAAAGGCTCTACCGTTGCACAGTGACTACCCTGAATTTGAAGTTAGACTTGACTTGCCTTTTACTGAGCTGGGACAAGCCAGAGAGAATGAGGAGATACTGGAGGAGTTGAACCAAGAGCACTCTTGGCCCAGGCAATACCAGCTTCTCCTAGGCTGATCCACCCCCAGGCCTGGCTGTGAGTCAGCAGATAAGTGATTAAGAACAAGTCGGAGTCCCTGTTTCCTCCTTCCTAGCCTACAAAATAGAAGTAAATGCTAATTTTATGGTAGTGCTGTGAGGTTCTATGCATGAGAATGAATTAACACATAAATCTCCACGGAGCAGCAATTATTATCAACCTCTTCAAACTGGATCAGGGTAGGGGAACAGTGGGAACCCAAGTGTCAAGAGGCTGGGAACTGTAACTGGGTTTTTATCACTAACTAGCAGTAGAAATCCAGAAAACTATCTCCTCTGAGCTCAATTCACCGAGGACAAACTCTCCTTATCTATGCCTCATAGGCTTAAGGAGATAACATAAATGGGGACAATATGAAGTTGACTGGTCCGCTCAGGTCACCCACTCCATCACTGGAGGATCTGGGGTCTATTTACTATTTAAGACTTTCAAATAGTTAAAAACAACAGCAACAACAAAAAAACCCTGCAGGCACCTCACCATAACCGGTCTTGGACTGGAGGTCTCTAGGGGTGGCTCCCTGCCCCCTCTGCCCCTTCCTAAAACACATACTTTGAATTCCTCTCTTATCAGATAGGTAATCAGCATGCAGCCCCACCGAGCCAGCCTCGCAGGGCCTGCACCAGAAAGGAGCCAGAAATTCTTGCTACCACCCCCTCCCCGCCCCCAACCACACACAAAGCAGGGCCCGCCTCTCTCCCCAGCCCCTCCAAAAACAGAAGAGGCTTGGGGGGAGGGGCAAGGCTGGAGCGGCCCCAATAAAGCCCAGCCCCAGGAAACAAAGAGTTGACACTGGTTGGTTCTGGTGGTCAGATTCCTGGAGTTCCAGAGGCTGCAGATTCCACACATCACCCCCACCCCGACCCCCACCACTCCCACCCACCACATTCACCGTCCCTTCCTTCCTCTTCATGTTGGGGTTATGGTCACTGTGAGAAATGGATGGAGAGATACCTACCTTCCCTAGGCAAGCTTTTTGGGTCTGCCCAAGTCACCACCAGCAGCCATCTTTCCCTCTCCGACCTGCCACCCCACACTTCCAGGGATGGAAATAAACAGGATCCCTTCTCTTCCCTCTCCTCCCCCACCCCCCATTCAGTGCCTTCAGTCAAATCCAGAATTAGGGCTACTTATTCAGATAAATTATTTTAAAAGCGACGGGGGAGGCAGGTCTCCAATCTTCCTTTCCCAATTTGTTGAACGAGGTCCCTGCCAGCTCTAACATAGCCCTCTTTTTGTCACACCACTCCTTTCTTATTTTTATTAATTCTTTAAATTAAAAAATAGTTTTTATTGGTTTCAGAGAGGAAGGGAGAGGGAGAGAGAGATAGAAACATCAATGATGAGAGAGAATCACGCCAAGCCTGTGAGGTAGGCCTTATTATGACCCCGGTTGAACAGCTGACATCATGAAGGCAGAGGGGCTAAGCACCTTGCCCAAATCCTAGCGAGGGGCACAGCTGGACTGATTGCAACTAGCCTGACTCTAGAACTAGCGCTATGCACTGTAATGCAAGTGACACAGACATGTTAAAACTTTCTAATAGCCACGTTTAAAAAGTAAAACGCAGCATGGCTCAGTGGCTGAGCATCGACCTATGATGATGCCTGGTCAGTGTTTTGGGTTCAATCCCCAGTGGGGGGCATGCAGGAGGCAGTTGATCAATGGTTCTCTCTCATCATTGATGTTTCTACCCTTCTCCCTTCCTCTCTGAAATCAGTAAGTAAGAATATATTTTTTAAAAACATATTAAAAAAGTAAAAAGCAGGTGAAATTAATTTTAATGACTCAGTCCTGTGGTGTTCTCAGAGTTGGACCTGAGCTTCATTTCTGAAAGTAGAGGGTTTGGTGGGGCTAGAACAAGCCAACTGGTTCTCCAGTTTATGACAGTTTATTTGTTAGGGAGGATGAGGAAAGATCCGTCCAGAACCCCCCACATCATCACTTCTGCTCAGACACAGTAGCCAGGACCACAGCTCCTGCCTGGAGTTCTCCACCAGATGGTGCTGCTCATCAGCCCATTGGTAGAAAGGCAGCCAGAGGGAGACCAGCAGCAGGAAGGAGCTGCCTGTGAACAGAAGTGTTCGCCTAGATTTCTCTTCCCAGTGACTTTGGGTGCACATCTCTTCTGTCCTCAGGAAAATGGAGTGTCAAGGGGACTGAACTCAGATGAGGACCCGTCCAGGGTGAGTCCCAATTAGGGGGGTGCTTACTCCTCACCCTGCCCCCACCCTCCCACTCAGAGCACAGAAGAGAGAAGCTTGGAGTTTTAAGCCAGTAACCCTGCTCCTGTGCCATTTACAAAAGCCATTAACTTGGATTTCGGACTCCTATCTAAATTAAATTAACTCCAAGATGAGATAATTTAAAATTAGCCTGTATTAATTATGTACGATTCTTTAAAGTTTCCTCTTCCTCCTCCACCACCTTCTTTGACCTCCCAAGACTTAACACATAGTAATTAAGCAATTACTATTCATTCCCGCAGGAAGGAGGGGTAGAGGTTTTCCCTCCACCCCACCCCCAAATTTAACCCAGAAGGATGGTTAAATTTATACTTTGATTAAAAATGTTCCAGAATCTATCTGCCCTGGGGAAAGTCACTGAAAATGACATACAGGGCAAGTAGTAATGTCACCAAATACAAGTTCTAAATTTGTCACAGTGGAAGCTTTGCTCAGCCTTTACTGGGGACATTGTGTAGTAAGCATGCCTCCTCAGAGAAAAGGACCCAAGAAAACCCATAATGCTCAGACTAACCCAGGTACTTCTCTACCAACTTCCTTGAAAGTCAAAATCTGTTTTAACCCTATTAAGATGGAAATGAAATAACTAATGAATGACCACCAAACCCATCCAGAGAGCAGCCAACAGTTAACATCCCCTCCCCATTTCCAGTCTTCTGCTCCAGAGGAAAACTTCTGCTGACCAGGACCCCAAACTGGTTGTGTATCAGATTCCTCAGGAGTCCCATGCTTCTTTGCATTCATTCCTTCAGCCTACCAACTGTGAACTAGAAAACTAACCAGACAGCTAGCGGGTCCCTCTCTTTGAAGAGCTTACAGGTTAGGCGAGGGGATAAGACATGTACATCACTAACCTAGATATGAGGTGAGTCATCAGAGGCACCAGAAATGTTATAAACCACAGTGAAAGATCTCTTTACACACATACTACCCTCCCCCCCAACCCAAACTCAGTCCCTAGGTCAAATTAGGGCTCTTCTTTTGCCTTCAAGTCTTCTAATACAGCCCTTTAGCCAGAAAGCTATTTCTTAAATATTTGGGCCCTGGCCTGTGTGGCTCAGTTGGCTGGAGCATCATCCCATACACCAAAAGGTGGTGGGTTCAATCCCCAGTAGGGGCATGTGCAGGAGGCAGAGCTCCAGATCCAAATACCTGGGGCTGATGAGAAATCGCTGCTTTCTTTTTTTAAAGGCTAAGGCTGGATTTTGTTTCTCACTCATTCACACCTGGGGGGCACAAAGTGAGAGGCAGCATAAGAACAGCAGCGGTGAGGCACTAAATAGGCCCGCTTGGAAAGGGAGAAGAAAATGTTAAATTGCTTTCCCCCTTCCTCTCTCCTTAAGAAGGGGCTCCCAGACCACCTCCCCGGCAGATGTTTCCTTAGAACAATCATATCCTTCTCACCACCTGCACCCCAACTCCAGGGTGCCCACCACCAGCAGCCAAAGAAGGGGTGGTTTTCTTCTTAAAGAGAAATGTCTTACCCTTCCTCCACTTTGGGAACACTTTCCTCCCCCATGGCAATATTTAGGGATCATCCTACAACTACTTCATTCCTCTATACTAGATTTCCACAAAAATAATTCCAATTTCTCAAGTGCAGAGACTGAAATCACTAGTCTAACTTACTGCTATGATAGGGTTTCAGGATTAATTCAAGCCCGGGCAGTGTGCTATCAAGACCCATCAAGTAAGGCTCAGTCACTGTCCCATGACTGTTGGTCATAAATTCTTGATTCCTTATCCCAGCTCAACTCCCTCCAGATAACTTATTCAACTGTGGAATGTCCTTCCAAAACTCTGAAGTTCAGGTCATCTCCTGAATAACTCTTCTGAAACGGATGGCGTGGGCTCTACTCCCTAAACCTGAAGGTTCCTGCTTTCCTCAACGGTCAACTAATATTTCCAGTTGCTTTCATCCTAGGGTTAAGTGCCTTGAGGCATAGATCCATTTGCTCAGGAAAACCTTCCCCGGGCTTTGATTATCACTGTGGGAGTTCAGAACTAGTCACACCAAGATGTGCCTCTGTGGGATGTGGATTGTTTTCAAGATTAAGCTATAGGCTCAAGAGAGACTTCTGTCCCTACCTATAAGAGCTTGAATTAGGGCCCTTGCCCATAGTAAGAGTTTATCAGAGATGACCTCTACAGAGCAGGACAAACTTCTATTTACTAAACATCTGCTTTTATTGTACTGCAAGAACCCTTTGAAGCTCCCAGGGCACCTTACCTCATCCCTAGCTCAGAATGTCTTACACACCCATGTTCCCTTTATATTTTTAAACCTCTTGTGAATGTGGGGTCTCTGACTCTCCTATATGCGGGGTTCCCATACATATATATTAAATTCAGTTATTCTGTTTTACTAATCTGTCTAATGTCTACTGGATTAGACCAGCCAAAAGAACCTTGATGGTAGAGAAAAGTTTCTTGATGGGGTTACATTCCCCTAAACCCCTCCCTATTTAGCAGCCTTAGGCATGAAAGCAGGAAAATGTTGGTTCTGACTCTTACTCCAAGACTCCCAAAATTGGGGAAGCTGTCTAGTCCATCTTCAGACCAGGAGGGATTATAATCTCTTTGTGATTGTATAAATGGCAGTGGGGGGGCTGGCACCCTGCTGAGGAGGGCCATTCAAAGCTGGTTCCTGTAATAAAGTGATTTAATAGATCTAAAGAGGACAATTCCCTTCTTTCTCCCACAATTACTTCCTGTGGTTATCAAACACATATGTAAATGAACAGGAAAGGTGGCAATGTCACTAGCTAGAACTAGTTGTCTGGTGGGGGGTGGGTAAGAACGTGCTATAAGGGGGTAGGTAAGCATCCTGTTGCAGATGCTCCTGGCAGATGTTCAAGCAGTCCAGTGACCCCAAGTCACCAGCATTAACTGGCAGGTCCCCATCTCCTTGCATCCTCTATCCCCCTTGTTCCCCTCACTCTACATCCTCGATGAGGACTTCCAACCAGTCCACCCAGTATCTCCCTTCTCCACCCCTCCCCCTCCAGAATACCATCCCTCAGGCTCCAACTCTTAATCCCCACATCCTCCTTTCCCCTCCCCCATGGCTCCTAAAGCCAACCTTCCTGAAGTAACCCCTCCCTGCCCGGCCTCGGTGCCAACCTACTTGGTCTGGGATTAGCAATTTCTTTTTCTCAGGCCCAACCCCAAACCTCCAAAAGTGAAAGGGACACAGGCAGCAACTTCCTTTCCATGTTATGGGTAGCTGGTGTCCCAGGGCCAACCGGAGGCTTCTGAGATATTTAGGAAGAGGTGAGAGGGAGGCCAGGAAGGAGGAATCCTGAAGGCCCTGGCTCCTTGTCTGAGGCTGGACATGTTCGGACAGCATGAATGGCTGTCTGGGGCCATAAATGACAAGTTGAGAATAGGTCCAGAGGCTAGCCTCCCTCGACCCCATGCCCTGCGACCCTGAATTTCACCCCCACCGTGCTGCTTTGCTTTAACTGAGAACTTGGGGTTGCGACCTAACTCCCTCCCAGCCTGGCCCAGGAATCTAAGGCCTGGGCTCCTTAGCTTTCCTTTCTGGTAGGAACTGGACAGCAAAAAGCCCAGCTGGTAAGCTGTATGCCTGAGACTGGTCGTCTGGAGAAGCTTTCAAGCCCCCAAACAGACCCTTTTAAGGATCCGACAAATCCACCGAGGCCGCAGGGACTGAGTTTTAGGAGATCGGAGTGACTTCTCGTAGCTTTACCTCCTTGGGTCCCAGAGAGGTTTCCCTCCCTCTCCGCGGGGGAGCTCCACTCACAAGTTAGCGAAACGCGCTGGCGCTGAGGGCCCCGCTATGGCCGGGCATGTGCTTCCTTGGCCGGCCTGCTCGCCCTCCCCCCACCGGCAAGCACAATACAACCTTAGTTTCTGCCACATGGGGTCACCTCCCTGCCCCTGCTCCTTCCCAGGGGGAAGAGGTAACAAACACGTGGTAAGCCAGAAGGGTTCCCGGAAGGGGGTGGGAGGTGCTGATAATGGGCTCTGCCCCTCACTCTCGTCCTGTAGGAGTTACCAGGACTCAGGTCGGGGGCACCACTGCACAGATGGGGACGCACAATGAGGGCCCTGGATCTCCCTCAGCCCAATGGCCCAGCGTGGCCGCCCACCCTTGAATATGCGCGCCAATATCCCCTTCCCGCTGAAGTTACCAGAATCGGTCTCACCTGGTGCACAAAGACATCCACGGGCGGGTCGAGCGCGACCCCCGCGCGGGCGGTCATGGACAGGAAGCCGAACCCCATGCGCACGTTGAACCACTTACAGATGCCGGCTCCGTGCAGCAGCTGCGGCTCCTCCGCCGCCCGGGCCGCGTCCTCCCGCGCCTCCTCTGGCGCCTTGGCGCAGCCACCTGGAAACCGGGAGGGCGCTCAGCTGGGGGGCCACGGAGTCGGAGGACCCCCTCAGAGTTCCGGCTGGGACACCGGGCTGGCCAGCCCGCGGGCGCACACCCCGGAGGCTGCAGCTACCAAGCAGCCGGCGGTTCAAGACCTGTCCCGGCTGCCTCCCGCGCTCCCCAAGCTTACACAGCGGCCAGAGGTGCCCCGAAAGTTTTGCTCCTTTTCCCACAACACGTTGCCCGGGACAGACCGCCGGACAGGCCCCTCCTCTTCTCCCCCTCGGCCCCCGCAGCCCGTGTGTGCACGCCACGGGGACACCAGCGTTCTTTGCTCCAGGCACGGCCCCCTGAAGCAGGAGGCCACACAGACTTGGGGTCCTTCGGCCAGCCCGGAGGACACTTTCCCACCTCCCTCTTAAGTGGTTGCTGGGCGCCCCTGCGGCCTAGGGTGTCCCCAGTAAGTACCAAGCTCGAACCTGCAAACTGCTGGTTTGACACGGAGCCCATGGTAGTCGGCTAGGCCCGCGGCCCGGGCCCCAGGTCGGGCGGCTGCTGGCCCCAGAGAAGTCCGGAGGCAAAGGGGTGGCTCTGAGAAGAGGCTGCTACATCTTCCCCAGCACAATAGCGGTGGGAGGGCCCACGGCTTTTCAAAGGCTCCCAAATTCTAAAAGACAATGACCCAACCCCCCGCGGGCAGCCCCCTCCCCTCTCCTCCCTCGTCTTTCCCCTCCCTCTCCCTCCGACTCCAGCTCCTGCCCTCCCCCACTCTGCGTCCCCTGACACCTCTGGGGTGTCCCTTCTCAGAACCTGGAGGGTTGACACCCCCTCCCCACACACATCTGGAAATAGGGGCCGTCAGCCCTAGAAGTACGGAGTACCCGGAATTTGAAATTCTTCACTTTAAGGACTCATTGGGGGTGGGGGTCCCCAAAGCAGCATACAGGTGAGGGTACTGTGTGTGTGTGTGTGTGTGTGTGTGTGCCTATGTGTGTGTGTGGGGGGGGTAGTTTTAAAACCATGTGACTGCTCCCACACACACTCACACACCACCCCCACCCCCCGCGCAGATAATTATACATTCCAGAGAGTTGGGGGAGGGAGGTGTGAGCCTGGCAGCGCTGGCCAATCAGAGACACAAACCACCTGTCAAGGGAGAAATGGATGAGCCCTCCCCCTCCCCCAGCCCTCTAGCGCCCCTCCCCCTCCCTTCCCCTTCGGGCCTCGGAGCTGACCCGGCTGCTCGGCGCTGACCCGCTCTCACCCCCCACCCCCGTGTGCTGCGATAGACCTGGAGTTCACGATACTAGGAAGCCTGGGATGGGGAAGCAGGGGGGGCGGTGCGGGGGGGAGGCTGGAGACCCCGAAGGACTGATCTCCAGTCCAGACCAAGGCGCTGCCTCTCAAAGTCTGTTGTCTCTGTGCTTCCCTGAGTTACCGAGTGAGTTTTTCTGAGTGTCTCAGAGCGCTCCTAACTGATTCTGTGTAAAGAATCCTCCCTTCTTTCCTTCCAAATCTGTAAAGTTGACCCCACGTGGAGCTCTCTGACAGAGCAGGAGGAACCCAAAGAGGCTTGAAGTGTGTTCCTCTCTCCACCAGCGGCCCTCATGCTACCCCCATCCCCATCCTCTCCCTAACAGCTGCCGGGAGAGGAACTAGGTGGGTACGTGGGTCCAGGCATTTCCTCCAGCCTCCGGACACTCAGCTCCCAGACCATCCGCGTTTCAGTCCCATCCTAAAGCGTGCTCCCTCCCCACAGTGGGGTTGGTGGGAAAACCAGAGTTGGGGCTCTCCTTGTTTTAAGACGCAGCCTCCCCTTGTAGGAGATAAAGAGGGTTGGCCAGGGGGGTGGCTAGTGCCCTGGTCGGAGATGGACAATGGCCCGGGGCTCAGTGCACGGCCCTGGCCCTGCCCCTTCACTTCCGGTGCTCAGTTCAAACTGGACAATGCCAGCTCCGGCCAGTTCCCCTCCCCCACTGCTGCAACCCATTTAAAGGGACAGAGCCTGCTTTCGGGGGCTTCCGCTTGCTCTGAATTCAATTTTCTCCACTAAGTGTGCAAAAACTCAACTGCTTTTCACCCTGCGCCCTTGTGCTCGCGCGCACGCGTGCATTTGGGGAAGAGAAAGGAGATGAGTGGTGGTAGGGAAGGGGTAGGTGGCGAGGAGAGCAAGGGACTGCGGACAGATTATTTCTTTCCTACATGGGGTGCTGCCCAAGAGACTAAAACTTGAGTGAAAGAGATGGGGGAAGGACTTTGGGTGATAAAAAGGACAACGGTGGCCCTTGGTTATTCAGCCTAAAAAATACATACCATTAACAAATATCACAGCAACCCCCCGCTCTCAGCTGAGAACCCTAATTTAGATCTTGCAAGCGTTTTCTGAGAACATCAGCCTAAGGCTTCTTTTTTTTTTTAATTTTCCTACTCCTCCCCACCTAACAGTCTTATCTCCTCCGGTTACCAGCGCCCTTAAAAAATATGTTCACTCTCTGTACCTCTGTTCCTAATATTCAGGAGTGAGTGGATTCGGTTAGCTGAAGAAAAGAGACTCTGAGAGTAGGGAGTTGTAGTGTTCTGGTTTCCCTTGATCCGCTCTCACGTGAGATTCGTTCTCCCGGCAGTCACCACCAGTTTCTCTGTCCAGGGTCCTGAGGACTCCGGGAGCTCTGTCCATGGTGCTGAATTAAGCCTCGCTCTGCTGGCTCCCAGCTTTGAGAATGCATTCTTGAGTCTCCACCTCCAAGTTCTTCCCAGAAAACCTGATTCTCCTCATCCCCCCCCCCCCCCCCCGTGACCCTGATAGACTTGAGACGAATGAAGGGTTTCTCCTGAATGCTAAAGAGGGCATTTCCATCAATACATGATCCTAAGAGGGCAGTACAGGTATCTCAAGCTCCCCTCCAGAAAAATGGGTATAACTGAACATGGCCATAAGGGTGAGGAAAGAGGTGATATTTTCTGATTCAAAGTAAACTAGAGCATAAGAAAATGAATCCTGTTTTCAAGTTATTTCCCTAATTATTAGCACTTTTCATAGGAGCACAAGCATTGAAGGCATCTTGCCCATGTTTAGTGATCAGCTTTACTATTTACAGCTCTGTAACATGGGGTAACTTCTTTAACTTCTATATGCCTCCATTTCCTCCTCTGTCCAATGGGGATAATGAAAATATTTTACTCTCAGAATTATTATAAGGATGAAGGTAGATTGTGTAGCCCAGCAGGTGTGGTTCAGTGGTTGAGCATCAATCCAAGAACCAAGAGGTCACCGGTTAATTCCAGGTTTGGGGCTCAACCCCTGGTAGGGGGCACACAGGAGGCGGCTGATCTCTATCCCTCTCCCTTCCTCTCTCTTTAAAAATCAATTTTTAAAGAGATAGATCTTGTAGATAAAGCTTTTAAAATAGTGCCTGACAGCCCTGACAGGTTTGGCTTAGTGGATAGAATGTCGGCCTGCAGACTCAAGGGTCCCAGGTTTGATTCCAGTCAGGGGCATGTGCCTTGGTTGCAGGCACATCCCCAGTGGGGGGTGTGCAGGAGGCAGCTGATTAATGTTTCTCTCTCATCGATGTTTCTAGCTCTCTCTCCCTCTCCCTTCCTCTCTGTAAAAAATCAATAAAATATATATTTAAAATAGTGCCTGACATATAGTTACATCTTTTTAAATATATATATTTTTTATTGATTTTAAAGAGGGAGGAAGAGAGAGATAGAAACATCAATGATGAGAGGGAACCATTGATCAGCTGCCTCCTGCAAGTCCCACACCTGGGACCGAACCCAAAACCCCCTGATTCATTGGTTGATGCTCAACCACTGAGCCATGCCAGCTAAGCTAGTTACATCTTTTTTTTTTAAAGCTAGTTACATCTTAATGTAAATAATTACTATTATTATAGCTGTTGTGCACATACTTGTCTCTATGATCTAGGACCTGCTGGATCATTTGTTCCCTGAGGACTGGGACCATGCACGTGTTATTTCTTTCTGCATCATCTCCCACATCTTTACTGGTACCTAGTACAGTGCCTGGCTCACAGAAGGTACCCAAGAATTGTTTCCTGAATAGGCTTTAATTAAAATAATAAACATTGTTACAATAGTCATAATACTTATTTTCCTAGGCTGCTTCTCATGAGTCTGAACAATACAAACTCAGTAGGGGGTGAGGACCTCATAAATTGCATATGTAGAGGCAAAGGATTCTTTAGGAAGAAAGACATGGTTCCCAACACAACTGACTCTTTATCCCCAATGGATTGTTTCCATGTGGGAGATGAGAACTCCTGACCAAACCTTCTGCCTCTCTTGGGTCTCTGTCTCAGTGAAAACTTGTTAGGTATCCACTGTTATCCAGCCATTGTACGATATCACAAGTTTGGTGGAGGAATCAGATAAATAATATGTGTTAAGTAGCATAATGTCAAAAATTTACACCTAAAGAAGTAAAGAAGAAACACTCTCTGCCTTCCAAGAAGTTACAGTCTATTTAGGAAGACAAGACCTGATATAGTTAAGCATTGCAAGTTCTTGTGTATTTTTTTTTAAAGTAATATCTAGGTAAAGGGTGGGGGAGAAAGGGAGACACTTTTTAGACAAGACAAAGATGTCTAATATCAACACAAATAATATCTCCTCTTAAAGTACTTGGCCAAGTTCCTCTTGTGTAGGTTTACATCTCCATAAAAGAAAGAGATTAAAGAGGTCTTAGTAATAATAATTACTCATTCAACTCATTGAGCACTTTCTCTGTGGCAGACAATGTTCTAAACATTGGGAATACATCAAAAAACAATACAGCCCAGCTGGTGTGGCTCAGTGGTTGAGTGTCGACCCACGAACCAACAGATCACTGGTTTGATTCCCAGTCAGGGCACATGCCCAGGCTGCAGGCTTGATCCCCAATAAGGAGTGAGTGGAAGACAGCCAATTGATGATGTTTTTCTCTCATGAATGTTTCTACCTCTCTATCCCTTTTCCTTCCTCTCTCTTAAAAAAAAAATCAATTAAAAAAACATTTTAAAAAATACAAACAAAAATTCCACCTTTGTGAAGTTTATGTTCTGATAAGTAATAACAATAACAACTATTTATCAAGAATACAGGCACTTTTCTTATCACATTCAAGGCTGTCAATAACTCTGAGTGATAGGTATTAATATTCTCACCTTACAGGAGAGGAATCGGAAGCTTAATGAATCAATGTAGTTTTCCTAGTATAGCTCAGTTAATACATGGCAAAGGCAGATTTGAACTCACATGTGCTGACATTGTTTCCACAGTTCAACTATATTGTTAATCATGACTGTTACTGTCCCTGTTTTACCAATGAGGAACAAGATGTGTGTAAGCAAAAAGTGTGATGACCCACGTCCCACGTAGTTCAGGGTTCAGACTCTGGAGAAGGGCTGCAAGCAAATGACAGAGATGAGACAAGAAATGATAATTTGGAAATTGGGGGCTGAGGCGGGAGCCCAATGCAAGAGGAAGGAATCCACTTGTGCTCAGGCCTTGCCATCCTTTTATTCAGTTTGGGATACACCTGCAGCCCTTAGGCAGGTGATTCTAGTAACAGACAGACTATCTTATCAGTAAGGATTTACATAACTATCTGGTCAGGAAATTGTTTCAGCTACCGTTGTCTCGACTAAACAGTCAGTGCATAGCTCCGACCTATGCCAGGGCTCAAGGTTCACCAGCGTTCTGGGCTCCTTGTCCACATCTCTCTGCTAGTGAAGACAATGGGCAGCTTCCAACAAAAAAGACTATAGAGGGAGACCATGTATTCAATATGGTTAGTAAAGCTTTTGATTCCTCTTCTCTGGGCCAAAGATTTAGTCTGCCATTTCTATTGATAACTTTCTCAAAAACTCCTTGGCTTTCTAAATCAAAGAGCTGGCCCTAGCTGGTTTCGCACAGTGGTTAGAGCACTGGCCTGCGGACTGAAGTTGTCTCAGGTTCAATTCTGACCAAGGTCATATAACCTTGGTTGAAGCCTCGATCCCTGGCTGTGTGGGAGGCAACCAGTGGATGTGTCTGTCTTTCTTGCATTGATGTTTCTCTCTCTGTGTCTCTCCCCCTTCCTTCCATTCTCTCTCTCTCCCTCAAAACAAAAACAAAAACAAAAAACAATGGAAAAAATATCCTACTGTGAGGATTAAATAAATAATTAAATACATACATGCAGGTGCTCTTGGGGGCAATTATCCACACCCAGCTCACATTTATGAAGTGTTTTGAGAACTCTGTGGTGGGGTCCAGGGTGGTTATTTGAAGTTAAAACCCTGACCATCTGGTAACATAAATGATGTTGTGTATTTAAGAAAACTATTGCCCACAATGTGTCCCTTAGAATACTAGTTCCATGGGATGATTAATACATCTCACCATTTTTTAAAAGGTTTCTATAGAGAAATAATTTGGGAAATGGTGTTAACTAGGCTTCCTCTGCAGGACTTTTGAAAGTCTTTAGTATGGTAATCTGCTCTGATTCATCAGGGTGTGTGCAGTGTTTCCATTCACTCATTTGTTCATTCACTCAGTCACCTAGCAAATATTCATTGAGCATCTGATGTGTTCAGGTGGCACTGTTTGAAGCACTAGGGATACATCAGTGAATAAAACATGAAATCCCTGCCCTCATAGAGCTTACATTCTAGAGAAGAGAAACAGACAATAAACAAATAAGTAAAATGTATAGTATATACAGTTTTAGCCTGTTTATTTGTGCTATGATCTCAAGAAAGGCACCTGGTTCTACCCTTTAAGGGCAAAATGACAGAACTGGATTAGTTGTTAGACAAATGTTTCTTCCACTTCTGACATTCTAAAGCCATAGTGTGTGTGTGTGTGTGTGTGTGTGTGTTTGTGTGTGTGTGTGTAAGATAGAGACAGAGAGAGAGAGAGAAAGGAGAGAGAGAAAGAGGAAAGAGAGACCCCTTTACTAATTACACGGAGAAACAATCAGGTTTTGCCCCATGCTGTCATCTTCATCCCTCTCTAAGGACTAGAGCTTCCTACATCAAGCAGAATTGTGTGCCTCTCACTTCTTAGGCCTGCTGAATTGGCAGGAGGAGGATGAGCCAGGGGAGTCCCCTTCCTTCTTTCAGTCATGCTCCCCATGCGGGCCTTGCTTCACAGAGCAAGATGCTGGGCACTTGCTTTCACCAATAATGGCTTCATTACATTGAAAGGAGAAGAGAGTGACCTCAGTGAAATAGACTTCCTGACCCCAGCTAACCTCTGACCCTCACCCTGACAGCCTCTAAATCTTTTCCTTCTGACACATCCCCCACAAGGTACAGGCAAGAGGAGGAAATGGTGAGCCTGCGATCGCACCCTGTCCAGTGACTGTGACTCTCCAGGTGTCCTCTCGCAGTGGAACTTGTCATGCCCAACCATCGTTTCCCTCATGGCTGCTGATCTTTTCAGTGATCCTCACTGTGAGTCTACTCGGGCCCGTGGGTCACAGCTCATCCAGCTGTCACTCACCTGGTGTCCATTCGTGTGTGTCCAGTGATTGTCATGTACCATGGAGGCAGGAGGCAGGGTGTCTAACCAAATGCTGTCATTTCCCAAATGCTGTTTCAGTCTAGCTCTGTAACCTATCTTCCCTGACGGGGCGCGCACTGTTTACTGAGAGTCCGTTATAAACCAGGCATGCGCTAAGTGCTTTGTGTGTGTTGCCTCTTTCTGTCCTCAACTGTACTGGAGAGGGAACTGAGACTCACAAATCACAAAGGGTGCCTTGCAGTCTAGCTCATTCCAATATTCTTCTTCTTTACTTTTTTTTTTTAGAGTTAAAGTAATTAATGCATGTGGTTTAAAAAAATCAATCAGTATTGAAAGAATTATAATGAAAAACAACAGTCTCCTGACCACACCACCCCCTCCACTCCCATGAGGCAAATACTCTTTGAGTCATTTCTTCTGGAGGATATTTCCATATCACTAAAAAAAAGGGGGGGGGGGGCATGTACCTATGTTCCTTGATTTATCCATTTTAGATATCTATTGATTTCCTGTTATGGTAGATGAGAACTTACCTCTCTTACAGGGCCACCTCCTCTCTCCCCTTCCTCCCAGTACAGTTAAATCACCATTTTCAGCTAAGCTGATAACCAATGTTTACACTGTCACGACTACGGAAATGTTTACTGCATTGCCAAGTAGTGTCCTAGGAAAAAATTTCTCTTCTTACACTGTGTTTTCTTTTCCTGCCTTTCTCTCTTTCCTGAAATCTTTGTCATTGAAATACCCTGTTATTTTCAAGGGCTTTATCATATTATTGGTTCCACTAAGCCCTCTTTTCCCCCAGAGCTTCTTTCCTGAGGCCCTCCCTCCTGGTTACCCTCTGGGCTTGCTACCCAGCTATCAGTCTGGGGCTTCCTCTCTCTACAGTGGTTAGAGTCACTGTTTCCTGGATCCCGGGTCAACCTCTTTCGTGGTTCACTCTTGAGGAGCACATCCTAAGAAAGGGTGCATGGGAGGGAAACTTTCTGGATCTTATAAGTCTGAGCATGTTTTCTTGTTTGTTTGTTTGTTTTTACCCTTACTCTTTTGATGGTTTCAAAGCCAAACTCTTTACCTTCTGCTATGTTGACTCCTAGCAAGATGAAGAAAGACACTTGACTTGCTTTGAGAACGTTGAAGTGAAGGTGCTTTTTTTTTTTGCTTTTTTCAAATTCTCAGGTGTAAACACAGAGTTATCAGAAGAATAACAATTACAATAGTCATCCCAGCCAGCGTGGCTTAGTGGTTGAGCATCCACCTATGAAGGGTCCTGGGTTTGATTCCGGTCAAGGGCACATGTCTGGGTGGTGGGCTTGATCCCCAGTGTGGGGTGTGCAGGAGGCAGCCAATCAATGATTCTCTGTCATCATTGATGTTTCTATATCTCTCTCTCTGTCTCCCTTCCTCTCTGAAATCAATACAAATATATTTTTAAAAAATTACAATAGTTAATGCTTTTTTTAAAAAAAATAGAGGCAAAGTTTATTGAGAGAAGCCAGTACTGAAAAGGTGCAGCTGAGGCTCCAGGCCAGGCCAGTGTCCAGAGCTTCCTTCCCACGTTACAGTCTGGTGTTCAAGTCCACTGGTCCATGTGTAGAGTCCCACATGGCCATAGCCATTTGGGTGCAGTGAAGCATGTCTCCTCGTAATGCTCTTTGAAGGTTCATCACGTGCCAGGCACTGTGCTTAATGCTTTGGATAGATAACTTATCTCACTTAATCCTCACACCAAACTTATGAGATAGGCATGGTTATGTTCCCATCTTCCAGATGAAGCTGAGCACAGAGGGGTTAAGTAACTTGGTGAAGGTCACAGAATAAGTAATAAAGTCAGGATTCAAACCCTGATAGAATCAGCATTCAAGATCCCATAATCTACACTTCTTCCATTAAAAGAGGCTTGGTCAGAAGTTAGTATCCTCAGACTTTAACTTCCACCCCACCCCATTCTGTAAATATGGAAATAAAACCTAAAATCCAGGTGACTTGTCCAAGTCCCATTGCTGGTTAATAACAAGAACTAGAAACGCAGGTCTCCCAGGATCCTCCATTCAATCAGGGAATAGGGGTTCCAATTCAGAATTGGCTTCTGAACCTTGGTTTCCTGTCTGTTTAGTGGAAAGGACAGATATAGAAGATATATGTCCTATCAGATTGGGACATTAATAGAGGCATGTATAATGCACTGTGAAACAAGGAAAGCTGACTCATCTATATATATAAAAGCCTAAGCAACCGGTATGACCAGACGACTGGACAACCGGATGACCGGCCAGTAGCTATGACACATACTGACCACCAAGGGGCAGATTCTCAGCACAGGAGTTGCCCCCTGGTGGTCAGTGCACTCCCACAGCCAACCTCCCTCAGCTGGCCAACCTCTGGTGGTCCCTCCTCCCGGCCGGCCGCCCCAATCAGCCCCGATCACTGGCCAGGCCAATGGACCCCACCCGTGCATGAATTTGTGCACCGGGCCTCTAGTGTTATATGTTATAGAGACTTCAAAGGGGAGGTGACATTGCATTGGGCCTTACGTAGGATTTTGAAAAACAGAGAAGGCAAGTCATTCCAGAAGAAAAGAAACAGCAGAGCTGAAACCGGTTTGGCTCAGTGGATAGAGTGTTGGTCTGCAGACTGAAAGGTCCCAGGTTTGATTCCAGTCAAGGGCATGTACAGCAGCTGGTCGATGTTTCTCTCTCATGGATGTTTCTAGCTCTCTATCCCTCTCCCTTCCTCTCTGTAAAAAAATCAATAAAATATATTAAAAAAAAGAAAAAAGAAACAGCAGAAATGAAAGCAAGGAGGCTTGAAAGTGAACAGCTGGTTTGAGAAGAAGCCACAAAGTTTGGTTCCCAAATTGCAAGTCCTTCACGTCCCTGGGGAGACATACAGAGAGATCTGTATTCCTTTCATTCAATCTTCAACCACACATTCATTCAACATTTTATCAAGAATTGAGATAGAATAGCATGGTACGAAAGTTCTGGGTTTTAGTCCTAGCTCTGACACTAACTCGCTGTGTGACCTTGAGCAAATCTCTTCTCTGGGCTTCAATTTCCCCATCTATCAAATGGGAGAGGAGACTTATGACCTCTAAGATCTCCTCCTGCTTGCTGCAGTGATGCCATCTGAGAGAGAATAAAGCAAAGGGTGCCGAATAATCCTTGACTCCCCTCTGTTAGAGTATGGCGGAAAATAACACCTGGTAATTTCTGCTCTGTGCGGGACATAGCCCTCTTTAACCATCCTATGAAGGAGGTGCTGTCTCCCCATTTAACAGAAGAGCTCAGATGATTGGAATAACATCCTTGAATTCTCCCAGCAAGTAACACCAACAAAAGCAAAACCACAAATGAATGCATATGCCAGACACTCTGTCAAGACCCTAAATGGGGTCACGTAATGCCCCACCAACTTCATTATGTGGGAGTTCTTGTCTCCATTTTCAAGATGAGGACACAGGAAGTGTCTGATGCTGTAGTCTGTGTTCCTAATTACTAAGCTACACTGCATCTCAGCGAAGCCATCCAAGACAGCACCAAACTCAGATAAGCCCCTCTGGAAACTAGGCCTCCAGATGACCGGGGCCTGTCCTTTTCCTGTCCTCATCACTGGGCCCTGTGGTTTGGCCATGGTGAGAAAGGATGACAGGACAGACGCATGGAAGCTGTCCCTTCTCCCCTCCAGCCTCTTCCAAATGCAAGCAGCACTGAGCTTCTAAGAAGAGATGCCTCCACGGCTAGTCTATTAGAGGGGATACAGAGCCAAGAGGAGGGAGACCCAGGATCCTGATTCCAAGATTCTTAGAGTCAAAAGGGACCTTGTGGATCAGCTGCTTCCTTCTGAGATCCCAAGCTTGATATCGACCACTTTCTAGACTCAGCTTACAAATCTCCAGCAACAGGGAGTTTATTGCTTCTGAAGCCTTGTCCAACCCCTGATAATTGCGATTATTAGAAAAGTTATTTTTCCCATTGAATTGAAACTGACCTCTATAGCCTTTATCCACTGGGTTATTTATTTATTTATTTTTAAATATATTTATTGATTTCAGAGAGGAAGGGAGAGGGTGAGAGAGAAACATCAATGATGAGAGAGCAATCGATGTGTTTCTCTCACCTTAATATTTCTTTGTCTTTCCCTCTCTCTTCCACTCTCTCTAAACATCAATGAAAAATATCCTTGGGCCCTAACCGGTTTGGCTCAGTGGATAGAACGTTGGCCTTGCGGACTCAAGGGTCCCAGGTTCGATTCTGGTCAAGGGCATGTACCTTGGTTGCGGGCACATCCCCAGTAGGGGGCGTGCAGAAGGCAGCTGATTAATGTTTCTCTGTCATCGATGTTTCTAACTCTCTATCCCTCTCCCTTCCTCTCTGTAAAAAATCAATAAAATATATTTTAAATAAATATCCTTGGTTGAGGATTAAAAAAAGAAAAAATGATGAGAGAGAATCATTGATGGGCTGCTCCCTGTACACCCCCTACTGGGGATCCAGCCCACAACAGGGGCATGAGCCCTGACAAGTCATCCAACCACGACTTCCTGGTTCATAGGTCCATGCTCAACCACTGAGCAATGCCTGCTGGGCCCCACTGGTTCTTTAGAACAAGTTCCTTCCCTCTTCTACAAAGACTCTAGAGCCAAGCTTTCTGTTTAAACCCTAGTCCCACGTTCTTTAGTTGTGTGACCTTGGACAACTTTGTTAGAGGCTCAATGGCTTCAACTCTAATTAATTTCCCACTGTTCCTGTGAAAATGACCGAAGGCCAGATTTACCCAGCTTGATCGTCAGTGTTCCACAATCTCTTCCATCGTCTGGGCATTACTTTGTACAGTGCTTTTCCAACCACAGTGTTTCCCATGCATTTCTCACCAGACCCTGGGAAATGGGGCTGCTGGAAAAGGAAGGAGGCGAGAGGACATGGGTTTATCTCAGTTTTGCGAGTTATGCAGGCCTCAGCTTCAAAACCAGACTTACTTCCCGAGGTAACACTCCTTACTCATGTCTCCGTTAGCATTCCAGGGCCTCCACACGCCTGGCTCTTTCTTTATTCCTGGTGCCTTCCTCTGCTTACCCCTCTGCCCCAAAGCATTTCTCTTACTTTTTATTTTTTGTGCCTGCGACTATTTCATATAATCTTTCTTTAAAATTTTTTTGTTATTGTTGACACTATTACAGATGTCCCCATCCTCCCTCTTGCCCCCCTCCACCCTGCTACTATTCATTCTTTTAAAAATATATACTTTTTTTTTTTTACTGATTTTAGAGAGGAAGGGAGAGAGATAGAAACACCAATGATGAGAGAGAATCATCAATAGGCTGCCTCCTGCACTCCCCCTCCCCCACTGGGGGTTGAGCCCATAACCCAGGCATATGCCTTGACCAGGAATCGAACCTGGGACCCTTTAGTCTGCAGGCCAACCATCTATCCCCCGAGCCAAACCAGCTAGGGCTACTATTCATTCTTTAGGCTCCAACATAGATGCCACTTTGTTCAGGGATCTCTTTGCCTCCACCCATTCACTTACCCAACACCTTCTCACATGTTCTTATATACCCTGCACTTCTACAGTGGAGTATTTGCCTCACTTTATTATATTTACTTATTTGTCATTCTCTCCCACTGGCTACTAGAATGTAATCTCCATGAGGCCAGGGACTATGTCTGTCTTGTTTATTGGTTGCCAGCACATATCACAAAGCTTGGAATAGAGTAATTGCTTATTAAATTTTTGTTGAATGAATAAATGAATGACTTGCCACCAGTCCATGGTTAATGGTGGCTAAAATTAGAATCCAGGTTTTCTTTCTCAGTCCAAGAATTCTTTTTACAGTCTTCTGAACTTAAGCTAATGCCTGCCCCTAACTGTACTGTCAGCACCTGTCCCCACTTAATTCCCTAGAATCTTAGATTGTTTATCTGGAAGGAATGCTAGAGCTCATCTGATTTAACCCTTTCACTCTATAGATAAGAAAACGAAGATGCACAGAGGTTAAGTGGTTTGCCCAAGGCCATACAGCACGTTGTGGCCGGTCCTTTCTGACTACCAGATTGGTGCTTGCCCCCTGAGTTCACTTCAGAGCGCAGGGACTCCCCAGCCTTTGTCTTGGGGGTGGAGTAATAGTCAATAATCTTATCCAAGTCCCTGCTTTCATGCTCTCTGGCACTCCCAAGTCCAGACACCAAGAAACTATGCTGAGACATCTCCCAGGTACAAGTTTCAGGCAGAGTTGGATGGAGGCGTGTGTGTGCGCTTGGTCGGGGAGGATGCAGATGTGAAAACCATGCTGTGCAGCTTGGCCCCACTGTTGTGGGGTCCCTCGAGGCTCCCACTGTGACAACACCACTCCCTCTGCCCCTGAAGCTGACCTTTGGGGCCAGAGATCAATAACCTGGACTTTGGCTTCAGTCCCCTTTAGCCCTCCAGTGACTATAGGCTGCTCAGAAGAGCTAGCAGGACTCAGGGTCATTAAGTAACTGTCACTCTTCCTCAGCCCCACTTGGGGCACTGATGGGGGAGGGGCCAGGGATAAAAACCGCTGTAGAGGCACACAGGTGTGGTTGATTTTGTCCCTCCCCACCAGAGGAGGATCGACCTCTTTGTCTCCCTAATCTCCGCTTCCTCTTCTTGCTCAAGATTTCCTCTTGACCTTTCTGTCCCCCGCTACATCCTTAGCACTGAGCCCCAACTCCCCTCACTGAACACCCAGCCTCCTCTCCGAGGCTCTGTCCTCTTTGCTGCACCCCTCCCTCCCTCACTGAAACTCTCTATTTATCTTCCAATCTTTTTCTATGAGCGCCCCCCCCCCCCCCCCCCCCCGCCACACACACACCTTGTGCTGTATAATCTGGAGGTATTTTACCCTTTTTCAATCAAGGCAGTAGACAGGAATTCCTCATTCACCATTTTCTATATAACTTCCAGGTAACTTCTCAGCCCCATGTCCCGCCCCTCCTTCCCAAGCCCCCTAAGAACAAATCCACTGGCCATAATGTTAACAAAATCCTGTTTCAGAAACACACTCACCCCCATCCCCACCCCACACCTACTCACCAATTTTCCAGGCTCTCTGCCCACCATTTCTTCCCCTCATCCACATATCCACCTCAATGCGCCAGCCAATCAATTCTGATTGATTGATTAGGGAGGAGGAGGAAGGAGAATCAGTGAAAGAATCTAGGCCTATTGTTAGTCAAAGCTAAAGGTCCAGGAGGGAGGGATATTAATTGTGGGGAAGATCAGGGGATGGTCACTATGAAGCTGAGGGTGAGGTGGTCCGTAGTGTGGGGGAGGATGGATACAGCGGCTCTGAAGGTTGGAAGGAGAGTTGTTAGTGGGGTTGATAGAAGTGAGAAGGCATACATCAGCAGGAGTTTGGCATTAGGTTTGGGTCTCCAAGACTACCCACAGTAGGAAATTTACCACCCCATTATTCCTCCCTGCTCAGAGGAGTCCTGAGTCCTGGGTCTTCCCGTGTCCAGCAGGGGGCGCTCTGTCCCCACATTCCCCTCTCCTCACCCATTAGGCCCAAGTTTCTTTGTTCGAAAATATTGCTTGAGTACCACTGTGTACTAGGCACTGTGCACCAGACACTGTGCCACGGACTGCAAAAATGCAAGCATGGATGAAACAGACAGACAGACAGACAAGGTCCCAGGCTTTGTGGTGCTTTCCAGGTAGTGAATAGTAAATAATTATAGTGGTTTAATTCAAGGGCTAGGGGATCAGACTACGCCCTCCTGAGAAACTAAAGTGAGACTTCACAGATGCCTAAATCTTGACCAGGTGACGCTGTGGAAAAGAGGGGTGTAGGGGCTGTGTTTCAGGCAGAGGGAACAAAATGCAGCAACAGGCAGGAAAGATGAGGGCCCCTTCAGAGGGAAGGGAAAGAGCCTGCCTGTATCTGATTCAGCTTTGGAAGGAGTTTAACCCTTTCTATAGTGGAGCACACACAGCTGGAGCCTTCACATTCCCCCCCAAGGTTTTACTTTCTTGATAATTGCTTTTTTTAGTTTTTATTTTTTATTTTTGAAGGGAAGGAGAACCAGCAGGTCTTTGGGACCTTTCTAGAGTAAACCAAACTTGGGAGAGAGAATTCCTGTTCACCCCCTTCCTAAACGCAACATTTTTTGTCCAGGAGTGGAACAGAAGATTTAGTTTAAGCTCTAGGGCCTCTCCCCAAAATATGGGGAGAACCAAGTCCTATGCTCACACATTTTGATAAAATGTGCAAAAATGAGATATTTTAATCACAGTTTGAAATTTGAAATACCAGCAACTGGTCTGTTATTAAGTAGTATAGAGGTGTGTCAGGCAATTAATGAATACAAATATGTTTTATGATGTTTGTGGTATTTTTTTCAGCTTTTAAAATTTGTGATTTATCATCATGTCTTTTCTTGTTCTTAATAAACATTCACTTGGGGGTACACATTTTATATTTATAACCTTGTATTCCTTTTCTTTTTCTTAAATTTTTTGTATTGATTTGAGAGAGAGAAACATCAATTTGTTGTTCCACTTATTTATGCATTTATTGGCTGATTCTTTTTTATTTTATTTTATTGATTTTTTACAGAGAGGAAGGGAGAAGGATAGAGAGTTAGAAACATCGATGAGAGAGAAACATCGAGCAGCTGCCTTCTGCGCACCCCCCACTGGGGATGTGCCCGCAACCAAGGTACATGCCCTTGACCGGAATCGAACCTGGGACCTCTCAGTCCGCAGGCCGACGCTCTATCCACTGTATTGGCTGATTCTTGTATGTGTCTTGACAGGGGATCAAACCCACACCTTGGTGCATCTGGCATGATGCTCCAATCAGCTGAGCTACCCAGCCAGGGTTTATATTCCTTTTTTCTTAAAGAGGGCCTCCTAAATTCTAAAAGCTCCAGGCCCAATTAGACCTGGGTCTGCCCAAGTGGGATTCCAAACCTTGTCCACTTGCTTCAGACCTTAACCTGTTGGTGGTCTCTTCCTCTCTCTTTGATCAGTTTCTCCTAGCCTGGTGGGTGCTGATGGGTAATGGAGGTGCCAAGGGGATAGGAGCCCTATAGTTCCTGTGGAGAAGCATGTTGAGGACCATAGAAAGCTGGAGCTGTGCCTCCTCAGCCCCTTCTGAGTTTGTCCCCAGAAGAGGAGCCACCTGGGACTATCCAGGATATTTAGGCTGAAATAGGAGTCTGTGTGGGTGCTGCGGTCATTAGCTCATTCCTTCATCATGCTGACCCATCCAGCAGCTCTAAAGGGCCTTGGTGGCTTTGATGTCTACTTCACAAGTGTGTTAGGCCTGAGTCAGAAGCATCTCCACAGACGGTTCCCAGGGAGTGCTGCAAACAAGGGGAGGCGGTGCACTTGACTTGTTAAGTGTTCTGAGATGTGGGGTGGAGGTGTGTGAGAAGGATTTGAATGATGTCATTTCTTAGCACAGATCATCTGACAGAGGGTGCATCCCTGTCAGGCACTCGGTGATACTGATCCCTCAGACCCACATGGAAGAGCCTTGGCTCTGAAGCTGGGAGGCCTTGTGATCTTGCACTGGGCTACATTTTATAAAAGACCCCTCCCCCCACTCCTTCACTCAACCTCTGGGGGTTTCCTGGAAACAGGGTGGTGGTGAGAGTGGCCACAGGCTCCCCTCAGGGGCTATTTTGGAAGGTAACACCTTCCCTCTGCTTACCACAGCCTCCTCCGAGCGCCTCCCCACCTCCTAGCACCCACAGCTGCTGACAGCTGGCAGAGGGAAACTACAAGACCAGAAGGTGAGCTAGTCTGATCAGGAGAAGCAGCGGTGGAGAGAGGTGGGGAACAAGGCCCCTGCGTGGCACACCCAAGTGGGCACAAGGTAAGGGGTTCAAGGCCAGTAGGCTTTGATGCCACAAAAGCAGCCACACTGCCCTAGAATCCTCTGCCCAAGAGTCTGTTTCTAAGGGGGGCACTGAATGACAGGTTCCCAAGATGCATAGGAGCTCCTCTTCCTCGCACCCATTTTAAGTCATAGAAACCAAGGAAGTGACTTGAAGAAGCTCCCAAAGCAAGTTAGTGACAGAATTGGGCTAAAACCCAGGTCTACCCTGTCTTCCCACAATTCCAATTTTCCCTTGTCCAGGAATCCCTGGTATCCAGAATTTTCCCAAATGTTTCCTGAGACTTCATGGAATATTCTAGAAACACAATTTCTTTTGTTGTTGTGTTGTGGGGTCGAACCCTGGAATCAAAAATAAGACCACCGGAGGCTGCTGATTGATTAAAAAAGCAGGCAAGGATTTATTGAGCTGGCCAGGACGGCCGCGAGAGCACCACACGCAGGTGGAGTCCACACTCACGACCGCGCCGTTTCAGGTGTAGGCAGTCTTTTTAAAGGTCCAAATCACAAAAATTTTCCTTTGTTCTACATTCTAAATTCTAAATGCTGGGAACAGCCCGCGGGGGTTCCCAGCCACATCCTGCTGGACATTGGAATGTGGCCCTATCTTGCGAAAGCAATTTTTACAGAAGCAGAATCAAGCAGAGTTAGTAATCTCTAAAGGTTATCTACAGTTTCTACTCCTGGAGCTACTGAGTCAATGGAAATCAATCTCTTGTGATTCTGGTCCACAGGCACAGGAAAATTACTGTAAGCAAGTAAGTGCGTGCAGGAAAATTACCTTAAGCAAGTAACCCCCTCCCAGAATAGCAGGGTTAAAATTCAAACAGCAGTTTTTACCTAAGTATGGTTGCTACCATACTTCAGTTGTGTGTGTGTGTTTGATATTTTTATTGATTTCAGAGAGGAAAGGAGAGGGAGAGAGAGATGAGAGAATCATCTATAGGCTGCCTCCTGCACACCCCCAACTGGGGATTGAGACCACAACCCAGGCATGTGCCCTGACCAGAATCTGTGACTTCTTGGTTCATAGATCGAGGCTCAACTGAACCACGCTGGCAGGGCTAGAAACACAATTTGTAATAACATTTATTGGAAAATACATGTATAATAAAAACTAAATACATTTCTATGATTGGTCTTGTTATGACATAATTATTGTCTTTAATAAATGGTATGCTGTCCCAAGTGTTGTGCACGCCCCAACTGTAATGGCTGAAATCCACCACCACATTCTCTTTGAGGCCACACTTCCCATGAGTTACTCCCAGGCAGTGACTGAGCGGGCAAGGACAGGAATGCAGGGTCATCCCAGGAGCTGAGGGAGTCCTCTGGTGGGCAGTTTTGGATAGAGGAATTCCCATTGGCTCTGCTGCAACTTTCTTAGAATTGCAGTCTAAGACTTTTCCTGCCCAACCTCCATTCCTTCCTCTGTTCTCCATGAGGTGTCACCTACACCATGATCTGACAGCATTCCTAGCTTCCTCTGGCTCCTTGTCCATTTTCCCCTCCCAGGTATTTTCCCCAATAAACCCCTCCCACATCTAATCCCCTCTTTAAAAAAAAAAAAAATTATTGATTTTTTTAAAAAAATTTCTTTATTGATTAAGGTGTCACATATTTGTCCTCATCCCCCCATTCCTATCCCCCACCCCTCCCCACGGATGCCCCCACCCCCCTGTTGTCCTTAACCATTGGTTAGGCTTGTATGCATGCACACAAGTCTTTTGGTTGATCTCTCCCCCCTACCCCCACACTCCCCTCCCCTTCCTCTGAGGCCCGACATTCCAATCGATGCCTCCTTGTTTCTGGGTCTGTTCTTGTTCATCAGTCTATGTTGTTCATCATTTCCCCTAGATGAGTGAGATCATGTGTTACTAGAAATATACTTATAAGAACCGAATGTGAGACGAGCAATAATAGTTATGCTGACAGGCAAATGAATCAGTCTGTAGTGAGTTTCTTTCTGGACCAACAGTTCTTTTGAGACCCAATTTCAATGTCCACCAGTTCCTTATGTGTACATGTCGGCACTGACTTTTCAGCTCTGGATGGTGGACAAATATTTTATTGATTTTTTACAGAGAGGAAGGGAGAAGGATAGAGAGTTAGAAATGTAAATGAGAGAGAAACATCGATCAGCTGCCTCCTGCACACCTCCTACTGGGGATATGCCCACAACCAAGGTACATGCCCTTGACTGAAATCGAACCTGTGACCTTTCAGTCCGAAGGCCAAGGCTCTATCCACTGAGCCAAACTGGTTAGGGAATCTAATCCCCTCTTAACATTTGCTTCTCAGAGGACCTGGATTAACACATCAAGAATTCCTACAATGCCGGAAACCAATCAGTTTTCACTAAAAGAGATGTTGACAGGAAGCCAGGAAGGCCCTTCAACAACCTTAATTGCTCTAACCACTCACCCTTTAGTTAAGACATTGTTAGCTGAAGCAGCCTCCACCTCTGTTTGTCCTATGTAAATTTCTGTTATTTCCTGCCTAAGGGCTACATGTAAGTTTCTGTTTATCTTGCCGAAGATGTTTTCCCCATAGCCTTAATAAAAGGGATAGCAGGGCCAGAGCAGAGTAGTAGTTCTCCCACTAGAGTTGGACTACCGCCTGGCCCCCCATATTGCCAAATTGAATTTCTTCAAGTCTCTTCATTTGTGTGCGGCCCTTCTCCAGAACTCGAACCCTGAACCGGAACCCTGAACCACGCGGGATGTGGAAAGGGGATCCCACACTATAAGAGTCAGTGTGGCTCAGTGTTTGAGTGTCGACCTATGAACCAAGAGGTCACAGTTCGATTCCCAGTCGTGGGCATATGCCTGGGTTTCAGGCTCCATCACCAGTGTGGGGACTGTGGGAGGCTGCAGATGAATAATTCCCTCTCATCATTGATGTTTCTATCTCTCCCTCTCTCTCCCTTCCTCTCTGAAATCAATAAAAATATATTTCAAAAGAAAGAATTCCTACAAGAGATTAACCAATGAACTTATATGCATAGCCCATGGACAGATAATAGTGTGGGGAAGGCCAGGGAGAGGATGGAAGTGAGGTGAAGGGGGACAATGGGGGGAGGGGGAAGGGACATCTGTAATAATTTCAACAATAAGAATAAAATTTTAAAAAAGAATTCCAACAATATTCATGAACTATACTTCAATGCATAAATGCATTCTTTTATTTCAATAGACATTCTTCAATTTCATATTAATGAATTCATCAACCACATATTGAGTTGACTTAAGATATTTGATAATTTTACTATGTTTTACAACTTGTCTTATTATTTCAGCATGTGATACTCAATGCTTATTGTCTATTCAAAATAAGAATCCGGCCCTAGCTGGTTTGGCTCAGTGGATAGAGTATCGGCCTGCAGACTGAAGGGTCCCAGGTTCGATTCCGGCCGGGGGCACATGCCCAGGTTTCGGGCTTAATCCTCCCCAGTAAGGGGTGTGCAGGAGGCAGCCGATCAATGATTCTCTCTCATCATCATTGATGTTTCTATCTCTCTCTCCCTCTCCCTTCCTCTCTGAAATCAGTAAATATATATATACTAGAGGCCCGGTGCATGAAATTTGTGCACAGAGGGAGGGTGTCCCTCAGCCCAGCCTGCACCCTCTCCAATCTGGGACCCCTTGAGAGATGTCCGACTGCCCGTTTAGGCTTGATCCCACCGGATCATCCCTCTCACAATCCAGGACTGCTGGCTCCCAACTGCTCACCTGCCTGCCTTCCTGATTGCACCTAACCGCTTCTGCCTGCCAGCCTGATCACCCCCTAACCACTCTGCTGCCAGCCTGATTGATGCCTAACTGCTCCCCTGCCAGCCTGTTTGCCCCCAACTTTCCTCCTCTGCCAGCCTGGTCACCCCTAACTGCCCTCCCCTGCAGAGTTGATCACCTCCAACTGCCCTCCCTTGCAAGCCTGGTCCCTCCCAACTGCCCTCCCCTGCTGGCCATCTTGTGGTGGCCATCTTGTGTCCACATGGGGGCAGGATCTTTGACCACAAGGGGACAGCCATCTTGTGTGTTGGAGTGATGGTCAATCTGCATATTACTCTTTTATTAGCTAGGATAGAGGCCTGGTGCACAGGTGGGGGCCAGCTGGTTTGCCCTGAAGGATGTCCCGGATCAGGGTAGGGGTTCCCTTGAGGTGTGGGGCAGCCTGGGTGAAGGGCCTGTGGTGGTTTGCAGGCCGGCCACGCCCCCTGGCGACCCAAGCAGAGGCCCTGGTATCTGAGATTTATGTATCTTCTACAATTGAAACTTTGTAGCCTGGAGCAGAGCCAAGCCTCCTGCTCGCTCCGTGGCTGGCAGCCATTTCTCTTGGGATTGATGTATCTTCTATAATTGAAACTTTGTAGCCTGGAGCAGAGGCCTAGGCCAGCCAGGGCTGCAGAAGCTTTGCTTCCTTCATTGCCAGGGGGCAACCCTTGCCTCCTGCTCTTTCCAGCTCCATAGCTGCTGCCATTTCTGTTTGGATTTGTTTACCTTCTCTAATTGAAACTTTGTAGCCTTGAGTGGAGGCTTAGGCCGGTAAGGGCAGGCGGAAAGCTTAGCTTCTTCTGTTGCCGGGGAAACCTAAGCCTCCCTCCCGCTCTCTGTGGCTGTAGCCATCTTGGTTGGGTTTATTTGCATATTTGCTCCTGATTGGCTGGTGGGCGTGGCTGGTGGGTGTGACAGAGTTAGGGTCAATTTGCATATTACTCTTTTATTAGGTAGGATATATGTATATATACACACACACACACAAAATAAGAATCAATTTTTGATCACTTCTTGTAGCAGTTAACTTGTGACACCTCTGTTATTGTGTGAGAGGCTAGCTATCTCCTTTAATCTAGAGGAGATGACCTTCAGGTAGGGTTTTGCTTATATATTCTTACTTTATAAGTGTTCCATAGGAAATGAGTTTGAAAAGGGCTGGGCCCGGCTGTTCTGGCTCAATGGTTGAGCATCGATCTATGAACCAGGAAGTCAAGGTTCGATTTCCCGTCAGGGCACATGCCTGGTTGGGAGCTCGATCCCCAGTAGGGGGCGTGCAGGAGGCAGCTGATCAATGATTCTCATCATTGATGTCTCTATCTTTCTCTCCCTTTCCCTTCCTCTCTGAAATCAATTAAATGAAAAAATAAAATAAAATAAAAAGGCTGGCCTGAACCCATCTTAAACATGCGAACCTTCTCAGCTCCTGAATCTGCTCAAGGCAATGGGCTTTAGACAGCTCCTTCTGGCTGAGGGCAGAGCAGAGTTTGGTATTGTCAGAATCCACAGGGAACAAGTCTTTCAGAATTTGTGCTTGCCCACCCTGACCAGAGAGGAGACCCTCAGTTTTGTAAGCCATTTCATGTTGACCCCTTTGGTCTCCTTTGATGTGATGATATTGTTGGATATCTGGGGGGTTTTGCTCAAGATGAGAATATTTTCAAGTTAACTCAAAAGACTTTTGCTATGAATGGTGTCTCAAATTTCTCTTGTACACTTTTCAAGGTGTTTTCACAAATTGTTCATTTAGCCCTTAAAATGATCCTGTGATTCTTAGAGCACAAGCTCTGGAGTTAGGCCTGGGTTTAAATTCTAGCTCATTATGTGACCCTGGGCAAGCCATTTAAAGTCTCTGAGTCTTATTTCCTTTCCTGTGAAATAGAGATGCTACCTCCTCTGGAAGGATGCGCTGAGATTCTGTGCATTTTAATGGTGAGCTGAGCAGAGGCTGCATCAGACGAGGCCTCAGAGGCTAAATCAGGGGGTTTGGGAGCCACTGAAGCATTTTGAGTGGTTAGCGACATGGTGAAATTACCTTCCCTGCCATGGTCCAGACAGAAGAAACCTCCTGCTTTGTGTTCTGTGCTCCCTCAACACTTTGTCTCTCTCTTTAAAAAAAAAAAGTATTTATTGATTTTTAGAGAGAGAGAGGAAGGAAGAGGGAGAGAGAGAGAAATATCAATGATCAAGAACCATCCATCAGCTGCCTCCTGCACACCCCCTACTGGGAAGTGAGCCTGCAACCCAGGCATGTACCCTGACCAGGAATCGAACCAGTGACCTCTCAGTGCATGGGATGATGTTCAGCCAACTGAACCACACCAGCCAGGGCAACACTTAGTCTCTTAAAGGTCTTCAGCATTACCCCTTATTGGGTCTTTTCTACTTAGACTGGGAGATTTCGGGGGCCAGAGCAGATGTAGAGGCTACTGAGGTTCAGATACTATGGGTTAGTATTATAACTAATGCTGCTATGCACATTCATGTACAAGTTTTTGTATGAACATGTTTTCAATTTTTTTGATGTGTGTGTGTGTGTGTGTGTGTGTGTGTGTGTGTGTAGAATTGTGGGGTCATATGGTAACTCTCTGTTTAACTTTTTGAAACTGTCAAACTTTTCCAAAGTGGCTGCATCATTTTACATTCCCAACAGCAGTGTATAACGGTTCCAATTTCTGCACATTGGCACCAACACTTGTATTTTATTATACTTTAAAGTATTATAACCATCCTAGTGGGTGTGAAGTGATAATTTATTGTGGTTTTGATTTGCAATTCCCTAATAACTTACTTATGTGGAATTTTTTTTAAATATATTTTATTGATTTTTTACAGAGAGGAAGAGAGAGAAATAGAGTTAGAAACATCGTTCAGCTGCCTCTTGCACACCCCCTACTGGGGATGTGCCCGCAACCAAGGTACATGCCCTTGACCGGAATCAAACCTGGGACCTTTCAGTCCGCAGGCCAACGCTCTATCCACTGAGCCAAACCGGTTTTGGCATGTGGAATATTTTTTATGTGCCATTTGTATATTTTCTTTGGAGAAATGTCTGTTCATATACTTTGCTTGTTGTTTTTTTCTTTTTCAAAAAAATAACTTCAATAGACATTTTTGGAATTGGTAGAGGGAATAATTTTTAAGTGTTAAACATTTATTATAAATATAATGTATGTATATAATTAAAGAGTATAGAAAACTAAAATAAAAAGTAAAATGAAAAAGTAGAAATAGTTTTCCCTTTTTTAATCTCCAGCCTTACTCCTACAAGTAACCACTATTAATAGCTTCTTATATATATATATCTTTCTAGGATTTCTCTCTTTTTTAAAAAAAATATTTTTATTGATTTCAGAGAGGAAGGGAGAGAGAGAGATAGAAACAGCAATGAGGAGAATTATTGATTGGCTGCCTCCTGCACACCCCCTACTGGGGATCGAGCCTGCAACCTGGGCATATGCCCTGACTGAGAATCGATCCCCGGCCTCCTGGTTCATAGGTCAATGCTCAGCCACTGAGCCATGCCGGCTGGGCTAGGATTTCTCTTTTTTATTAAAGTACTAGAGGCCTGGTGCATGAAATTTGTGCATGGGGGGAGGAGGGTCCCCTCAGCCCAGCCTGCACCCTCTCCAATTTGGGACCCCTCGGGGGATGTCCGACTGCCTTGGGATCGGGCCTAAACCAGTAGTTGGACATTCCTCTCACAATCCTGGACCGCTGGCTCCTAATCGCTCACCTGCCTGCCTGCATCCCCCACCCCCCGCCGGCCTGATCACCCCTCACTGCCTCTGCGTGCCAGCCTGATCGCCCCTAACTGCCCCCCCTGCTGGCCTGGTCGCCTCCAACTGCATCCCCCTGCCAGCCTGGTTGCCCCAAACTGCGCCCCCTACTGGCCTGGTCGCCCCTCACAGCGCCCCTGCCAGCCTGGTCACCCCTCACGGCCCCCCCACTGGCCTGGTCGCCCCATGCAGCCTGCTTGTTTAGTCGTTTGGTCTTCCCTCACTAACCCTCCTGCCGGCCTGGTCGTAGACAGCCATCTTGTGAGGGTGTGACAGTCAATTTGCATATCACCTCTTTATTATATAGGATAGTTGACATACAATATTAGTTTCAGGTATACAACATAGTGATTCTACTACTTTGCTTGTTTTTATTTGTCCTTTATTATTGAGTTGTCAGAGTTGTTTATATATTCTGGATACAAGTTATTTGTGAGATATATGATTTGCCAATATTTTCTTCCATTCTGTAGGTCATCTTTTCACTAAAAAAAAAAAAAAAAAAAAAAATCATTGAGGTGAAATTCACATAACATAAAGCCAGCCATTTAAAGTGAACAATTCCTTGGGGTGGTAAACACAGAATACAATATACAGATGATGTATTGTAGAATTGTATACCTGAAATCTGTATGATTTTATTACCCAATGTCACCAAATAAATTCAATAAATAAAATAAAGTGAACAATTCACTGGCATTTAATACATTCATAATGTTGTGCAACCACTACTTATATCTAATTCCAAACATTTCCAAATCTTTTCTAATCTGGATGCCTTTTTAAAAAATATTTTTCTTACCTAATTGCCCTAGCTAGACTCTCCAGGCAATGTTGAAGAGAAGTGGTGGGAATGGATATCCTAGTCTTGTTCCATTAAGTACAATGTTGGTGGTGGTGGTGTGCTTTTTGTAGTTAGGAGTATTCTAGCTCCAGTGGATTTGAATCCCAGCTATGCGACCTCTCGCCAGGACGAGGAAACTTCTTGTTCCTAGTTGGGTTAGTGTTTTTTTTTAAATACATTTTATTGATTTTTTACAGAGAGGAAGAGAGAGGGATAGAGAGTTAGAAACATCAATGAGAGAGAAATATCGATCAGCTGCCTCCTGCACACCCCCCACTGGGGATGTGCCCACAACCAAGGTACATGCCCTTGACCGGAATCGAACCTGGGACCCTTCAGTCCGCAGGCCGACGCTCTATCCACTGAGCCAAACCGGTTTCGGCGGGTTAGTGTCAAGTGCACTTTCTGCATCTATTGAGATGATCATGTGGTTTTGGTCCTTTATCCTATTCACATGGTGTATTACATTAATTGATTTTTGGATGTTAAACCGCTTCTGGTATAAATCCCACTTAGTCATGGTATATTGTTGTGGATTTTTCCATCCATATTCCTAAGGGGTCTTAGTCTTCTTTTCTTGTGATGCTTTTGGTTTTGGTATCAGGGCAATCCTGGCCTCATAGAATGAGTTGGGATGTGTTCCCTTCTCTTCCGTCTTTTGGAAGAATTTGTAAAGAATGATGATTAATTCTTTGAATGTTGGGTAGACTCCATTTGAGTCGTACCTTTGGAGACGGGTGAAAACATGGAAAGTCCTGGGCCTCTGGGACCTGAGGCCGAGGCAGTGGAATCCGGCACACAGATCTGTCCTGATTGGTGGGCACATTATTTTAAAACATTTGAACCAACTTTGAAAAATATATAGAAATTTCACATAAAAATCCTGATTTTAAAATTCTCTAGAAAAGTCAGAATCTGGCAACACTGGCTCCTAATTATGCTGAGTCATGGTGAATGGCCCCTGGTCCCTCGCTTGCCTCAGTCCCCATCCTTCCATGTGAATCCTGACACCAAGGCTGAGTGTTCTGTACCATCTGTACCAAATTTATTCCTGGGCCAGTTTATGTTAACTGCACGGCCGCTGTAAGTGTTTGAGTTGATGCTACCTGGTTACCTTTACCGAGTATTTGTTTGCTCATCTATTAAATGGGGACTTTGCACAAGCTGGTTTGGCTCCATGGATAGAGCACCGGCCTGCGGACTGAAGGGTCCCGGGTTTGATTCTGGTCAAGGGCACATGCCTGGGTTGTAGGCTCCATCCCCAGTAGGCAGGAGGCAGCCAATCAATGATTCTCTCTCATCATTGATGTTTCTATTTCTCTCTCCCTCTCCCCTTTTCTCTGAAATCAATAAAAATATATTTTTAAAAAACAACAACAAAAACACACACAAAACAACAACCAATACAGGGACATTAATAATTCTGACCATGGAAGATTTTGAGAAAGATTAGATAATTATAAAGACATTTGGCATATAGGAGGCACTCAATAAACCTACCCTTTGCTTTTTTTGCTGGCTGTATAGTATTCTATTTCATGGCTATACATAATGTGTATCATTCCTCTAATGGTGGACATATATGTGGACTTCAAAAGTTCCCTCTTTCACACAAAGCTGGAAAGAGCATCCATGTACATGGTATGCAGTGTTGCATGGTAGTTAAGAATATATTAGCTCCAGTGGATTTGAATCCCAGCTATTTGACCTCTTTTTACCTCCTATCTTCTTAGAATGGTAGAGATGAGAGGATGGATGGGATGACCTCAGAATTCATTTGAAGACCTATCTGCAAATTTTTCCACAGGACTGGAAAGTCAAGGTGGGTGCAGGGGAAGATGCAAGAGTCTTGAGGCCCCTTCTGCAAATGTGCGAGCAGGGCACCCTATCTCAGGATCTCTCCACCCTGGGGTGTGAAGCCAAAGGCCAACTCATTGCATCTGATAGACTGACAGATGGGGAGAAGAGATAAGTGGGTGTCAGGCAGAGGGAGGGAGGTGTCAACCACAGAGCAAAGTGAGGTGAAAGCTCTGTGGGCTGGGCTGAGCTCCCCACCCTCAGCCCTGCCCTTAGAGTCCACACACAGCCACTTAACCCTGGACCAATGATGGACCCAGACCCCCTCTGGACTCCTTCTCTGGTGCACTTCAGAAATATCCATGCAACAGAGCTCCGTGACCCACACACTAGCTGGCCGGTAGCGCAGCTGGCTGACCTCAAGACTGGCGTGGCAGCCATAGCCGGTTTGGCTCAGTGGAAAAAGCGTCGGCCTGTGGACTGAAGGGTCCCGGGATCGATTCCGGTCAAGGGCACATGCTCGGGCTGTGGGCTCCATCACCAGTAGGGGGCGTGCAGCAGGCAGCTGATCCATGATTCTCTCTCCTCCTTGATGTTTCTCTCTCTCTCTCCCTCTCCCTTCCTCTCTCTCAGAAATCAATTTAAAAAAAAAATAAAGACTGGCGTGGCAGTGGCTATAGGTTGGAGAGTTTTTGAGGTTTTCAAAAAGAAAGTAGGGCTTCTGCCTGCAGTCTTATTCCGTCTCTTAATTACTGACCAAGCCAGCCTGACACCCTTGGCTCTATTTTGCTTCCTGAACCCCCACCCAAAAATAATACGCCCTGATGCTTGTACATCACTTTCCGTTTCAGCAACATCCAGCAAGCCTTCTGATAACTGGATTGTGAGTTCCAAGGTCTGGATCATGTTCCTATGGGCTATGTTCCCAACAACTAGTCCAATGCCAGATACATAGTTGGCAATCAAGAAATGTGTGAATGGCCCCAGCCAGTCTTGCCCAGCGGTTAGAGCATCAGCCCTTAGATTGAAGGATCCCGGGTTCAATTCTGGTCAAGGGCACGTACCTCAGTTGCAGGCTCGATCCCTGGCCCTGTTTACGGCGTGTGGGAGGCAACCAATTGATGTGTCCCTCTCACATCGATGTTTCTCTCTCTCTCTCTCTGTCTTTCCCCCTCCCTTCCACTCTCTCTAAAAATCAATGGGAAAAAATATCCTCGGGTGAGGATTACCAAAAAAATACATAAATAAATAAAAGAAAGAAATATGTGAATGAACAAGTGAATGAATGAATGACAGGCTCTTGACGTGCTTGCAGGGTGCCCGATGCTAATTCCACTTGTTTGTTTCCCCAGTCCGTAAGTTGGGTCTCCGTCCATCTTGATTTTCCTGGGGGTCCTTTGGCTCCTGAAGGAAATCCAGACCCCACTATACCACAGTTGTGGCCCTTTTTACTTCTTCATGGGAACCCCTCCAGCAACTCTTCCCCGAGCTCTCCGCCCCCTCTGGGGATGTCATAGCCCCAACTTAGGTTATGTGACTTCGAGTCGATCACTTTCCTTCTCAGAGTGTCAGTTTTCTTGCCTGCAAAGCAGGGATCATTGCATCCATTTTGCAGGTTCATTGTGCTGACTGAGTTCAACAAAGCATGTCGAAGTGCTTTGCAGGGTTCCTGGCACATGGTGGGGGTGGAATGCTTAGAGCAATTATTATAGTGGTGTGTAGACTGGGGAAGACTGCACTGGGTGAGACCAATGGTCTCCAACCAGGCGTTAATGAACAAAGCAATAAAACGGAATGTAGTTCATCTCTAAAAGAGTGTGCTGCCCAGATTCTGGTCTTCCAAAGTGAGCCAGAAAGACCCATCACAATTTAAACACTTTTACAAAGTTGACTTGCAGATACTTGCCTGCCTAGGCAAAGATTGATGTCCAATATTAACAATATAGCCCTAGCCTGCTTGGCTCAGTGGATAGAGCGTCAGCCTGCGGACTGAAGGGTCCCAGGTTCGATTCTGGCCAAGGGCACATGCCGGGGTTGTGGGCTCGATCCCCAGTGAGGGACTTACAGGAGGCAGCCGATCCACCATGATTCTCTCTCTTCATTAATGTTTCTATCTCTCTCTCCTTCTCCCTTCCTCTCTGAAATCAATAAAGAAATATATTTTAAAACACACACACACACACACACACACACACACACACACACACAAACCAATATAACCCACATTGGTCAAGTGCTTGCTATGGACCAGAGCTCAATGTGAATTATCTTGAGGAATCTTCAAAAGAGCCCTGTGAGGTAAAAACGATCATTATCCCCATTTGACAGATGAGAAAAGAAGGACAGAGAAGTTAAATGACTTGCCATAAGGTCACAGAGCTGGGATTAAACCCAGCAGAGCTAATATTCTTAACCATTCTGCGTATTATCTCTGAATGGAGGTCCTTTCCAGTCCTGTGTGGAACAGAGAAAAATTGGAGTCCACCAATAGAGGAATGATATCTATTATGTGCATTCCTGCAAAAGAGTACTACATAGTCAAGAAAAAGCAGGAGACAGCCCTAGCTGGTTTGGCTAAGTGGATAGAGCATCGGCCTGCAGACTGAAGGTTTCCGGGCTCAATTCTGGTCAAGGTCACATGCTCATTGCAGGTTGATCCCCAGTAGGGGGTGTGCAGGAGGCAGCCTATCAATGATTTTTCTTTCATCATTGATGTTTCTATCTCTCTCTCCCTCTCCCTTCCTCTCTGAAATCAATAAAAAATATATTTAAAACAAAACAAAACAGAAAAAGCAGGAGGCAGATATGTTCTGGCATGAAATTATGGCCATGGTAGATTGTTGGATAGGAAAAGCTGAAGAACAATATGCATCACATAATCCATTTTTATCTAAAGCAAAATTTAAAAGCCCATCTACCTGTTCATAGGTTCATAGACAAATGTCTGGAAGAATAAACACAAAACAATCCCTTTGACCACTGGGAAATTATGAAGGAGGGGAGCTTCCATTTTTTAAAAATCCCTATTTGTTTTATCTATTCATGACTCACAAGCATGCGTTTTTCTGTGTTCTTGAATTATCTCTTGGGGCCTCCACACTCTGTCTGGATTAGAGAAAGGATTTCCAGGAGAGAGAGATCAGAGATGGGACCGGGGAGGAAGACGTGTTTGTTGCCTCCTGCTCTCTCCTCTGTGAGATCAGATTCCTGCTGTCTTCTCTGTCTCACCCAGGATCCTTCTGTTGCCTGCTCTCGTCTCTGCCTGTTCCTGTCCCTGCTGTCACCTGTCTTCCCTGTCATCATCACTGTCCATCTCTGTTTCAGTTGGACCCCGTCCCCAGAAGGACCCCAGCTCCAGCCTCTGAGCCCTGCCTGTCCCCCTCTTGCTCAGGGTTCTCTGAGAACCAGAGCAACCCCCTAACTCCTCCTCACCCGCACACACTGACATCTCAGCGGCCCAGTTCACAGTGGCCCCAAAACCAGCACGTTCAATGAATGACAAACACATCCATTTGGACGGAGTGGATCTCTATGCCAGTCATTTTATTTTATTTTATTTTTTTAAAATATGTTTTATTGATTTTTTACAGAGAGGAAGGGAGAGGGACAGAAAGCTAGAAACATCGATGAGAGAGAAACATCGATCAGCTGCCTCCTGCACCCCCCCCACTGGGGACGTGCCCACAACCAAGGTACATGCCCTTGACTGGAATAGAACCTGGGACCTTTCAGTCTGCAGGCTGACGCTCTATCCACTGAGCCAAACCGGTTTCGGCATATGCCAGTCATTTTATTATTCAGTCTACGGGAAGTGTTTGATGCACATAAAGTACCTCTGACCCCTTGTCATAACTTGGTGTCCCTGACGGGGTACTTAGCCACCAACTGAGAACCACTGACTTAGACCTGAAACGTGATGTGAAAACAGGAAGGGATGCTCAATACGTCCCTAACGTGTTTCCAAAAACAAAACCAAAACAAACCAACAAAACACCATCACGGTGTCCTCTAGAGTTGCTACGTGTAGACAAAGGCTGGTGGGCGGTGCCCCCCCCCTCGCCCCCGTTGTCAGGTCTCACAGGGCCCCAGACTGCCTGCCCGCCCCCCTTCTTCCTATTTGCGGCATATAAATAGGAAGTCAAATGTAGCACCTTCCCATCATCTCTTGCAGCCATTGGGGCTTCAGCCACAGGCAGCGGCTGCCCCAGCAGCCAGCCTACCTCCTCCCTTCCCGGCCGGAGGGGACTGCAGAGCCAGGTGGAGAGCCTCACGCAGGAGGCCCCTCCTTTGGGGGTTTGCTGTGAGGCCTGGGCAGGGTTGGAAGGGGTTGGGGAAAAGGGAAGGAGTCTGAGCTTTGGTGGGTGCTGGGGTGCTCAGGAGCACGTGGGGTAAAGAGGGAAGGGTGGTTACTGAGGGGAAGGGGAAGTGCCTTGGGACATGTGTTGAGCTGAGGTGGTCGCGTGCTTCGTGACCTTCAATGAAAGATGGCAGAGAAGCGAGTAGACGACTGAGCAGACAGCTGAGCTCAGGGCATCTTCCTGGCAGACCAGTCAGGGGCCCGGAGCCACTCTTGGCCACTCTCTGAGACAGACGCTGGTGAGAGAGCTGGGGGGCAGGCTCGGGGGGCAGGATCTGGGACCTCCTTAGCTGCCCAGAAAAGCTGTGTGGGTGAGCGGATGCAGGGCTCTGCTTGGTGGACAGTTTCCCTTGGCGGGAGCCTGTGGTGGGTAGTCTGCAGTCCTGAATCCCTCCCAGCATGGAGGAGAGTGGCTTCCCAGTTCCCTGTGGCCCCAAGGAGTCTGGAATATTCCCTCAGATCTCTGAGCTCACTTGGGAATAATCTTCATAAAGACCTTCCTCTCTCCTCTCTTCCCCAGGAATGGGAATCAGTCTGGCTCTGCTCCTCACCTCTGATTGGCTACAGGAGCCAGGAGCACATCATTGGCTTCTAAATGTCAGCACTGAGAGAGTCCTCACACATCAAATAGTCCAACCCGCCCATTTTGCAGATAGGGAAACTGAGGCCAGGAGGGCAGTGACTGGCTCAAGGTCACTCGATGGTTTAATGGGAAAGCCAGCCCTTGAAGCCATGCCATTTGGAGGACCTTTACTGCTCACCTGTGACTGACTTGTCTTCCCAGCAGGTGGTGGCGGTATGAAGGGGGGACCTGCTCCAGAATTGGGTTGTCACAAGACCGAGCCCCTGAGGAGCACAGGGAGCTCCCTGTCCCCCAGCCTGGACTTCCAGTCCTGCCAAGACGACCAGGTAAGGTGGAATCGCAGCCCTGCTTATGGAGGGAGGGGACGTTAGGAGGAAGTGGGGGAAATTTGAAGGGACCTGGGTTCCCATTGTCCCCTGGTCCTGAGCACCCCTACCCCAGCACATCATGGGGATGGACCCTTGAGGTGCCAGACACCCTCTCGCGTGCCCTGGGGGCCAGACTCTCCTGTGGGCCACGAGAAAGGGGCAGGGCCACTCGGAGGCTTGGCTGTATGATTGTGGCCTTGGCTTTAGGGCCCGTCTTGTGGGGTTTGCAATCTTCTTTGTTGTTGTTGTTAATCCTCACCGAGGATATTTTTCCATTGATTTTTAGAGAGAGTGGAAGGGAGATGGAGAGACAGAGAGAGAGAGAGAGAGAGAAACATTGATGTGAGAGAGACACATTGATTGCTTGCTTCCCACACTTGTCTCAGCTGGGGCTGGGGATTGAGCCTGCAACCTAGGTACATGCTCTTTACTGGAATCGAATCCGAGACCCTTCAGTCTGCGGGCCGACGCTCTAACCTCTGAGCCAAACTGGCTAGGGTGGGTTTACAGTCTTGATGAGGATTTTCTTCAAGTTGTCGTTGGCTCCATTCAAAACAGAGTAGATGGTCTGAGACTTGGTGGGACCAGGGTGGTTAGGAAGAGAGGTGGGAAGAAGAATGCTAGGTAAGGGGCTCTAGGGGCAGAGGGAAGGCATTTCTGGGTAGGCATGAAAGTGCCCGGGGAAAGGAATCTCTGAGTGAGGGAAAGGGAAGCCATTTGAGTGACAGATATAGCTTCTCCTCCTGCTCTGGAAACCAAATAGGGGTGGGATCATCCCAGGGACCCAGGAGTCACAGCCCCCAGCCCCTTGCCCCCTGCCCTCCAGGTCTTCCCAGCCTGCAGGCCGCTTCCAGACACAGTGGACATCCACGGCCCGTCCTGTGCCAGCTGGCTGTGCCCCTGCCGCTGACAGCAGCCAGGTCTGCCCTGCCGGCCTGCCCCAGAGCCTGGATCTCTACCTATGTCCCTGCAGCCGGCAGCCCCGGGCACAGCCCCACAGGGCCTCGGAGAGGACTCCCTGAACACCAGTAAGTCCAGGCCCCAGGGCTGCAGTACGTGGAGGCTGAGGTGGGGCACTGTTAGGCTTCAGGGTGGGAGGGGGAGGGGACCCGGTGTCACTGGTAAGGACAGAGCCTCAGGCACACTTGACTAGCACACTTTGGCCTGGAGTTCGGACCTAGGCGTGCAGGGGGCTCTCAAGGCGGTGACACCTGAGCCAGAGGAGGTGGGCAGTGGGATCAGGTGTAGGCTGTGAGGATGGCACTTGCCTACCTCTTTGAGCTAGAGGAGCACTGACTGGGAGTTGGGGTGGAGCCCCGGTGCTGCTCTTTTAGCTCCAAGACCTTGGGAACATCACTGAGGCCAGTTTCTTCTATAAAAGTCAGCTCTCACTATCCCTATGTTCTAGGCTTGTTGCATTTTATTTTAAATATATATTTTTATTGATTTCAGAGAGGAAGGGAGAGGGAGAAAGAATCATCAATGATGAGAGAGAATCATTGATCGGTTGCCTGTTGCACACCACACACTGGGGATTGAGCCCACAACCTGGGCATGCACCCTTGACTGGAATCGAACCGGGACCCTTCAGTTTGCAGGCCGACTCTCTATCCACTGAGCCAAACCAGCCAGGGCGGCTTGTTGCATTTTAATACACCATTCCCTTAGGCCACTGTGACCTCCTGGAGGGCAGGGACTGCGTGGCTGTGTCCTTTGTCACCTACCCCACCCCCTGCAAGAGCACAGAGCAAAACAGCTCAGTATAGCGTTGGTTGAGTGAATGAATGAGAACTCAAGCAGACAATAGATATGTATTGTTTTTACTTCCTATCACTCCTGATTAGCTCCTACCTCACTGTCTGTTGCATCTCAGTCCCCTTGCAAAGCTCTTCTCTACTTTCCTCCTAAATATTCACCTGTTCCAGAACAGTCCAGCGCCCTCTTCCCTTCCCTTCTCTCCCTTCCCCTCCCTCCTTCCCTCCTCCTCCCCTCCTCTCCTCTCTCCTCCTCTTCCCCTCTGCTCTCCTGTTCTCTTTAGAGTGGCACTGTGTGCTAGGACCTCCTGCGATGATGGAAATGTTCTGTGCCTGTGCTGTCTGATATCATACCTCCTACCTATTGAGCTTTTTAAATGTGGCTAGTGCCCCCGCGGAGCTGAATTTTTTATTGCCTTTATTTTAATTAATTTCAGTGCGGACACGTCTCAGGTGTCCATTTTGGACACAGCAGACCTAGTGTCATCCTCAGGTGATATCATCTGGGCCCCTGGCACCCAAATGTATCTCTCCCGCTCGGACCTCGCCTCGAAACTCCAACCGCCCACCTGACTGCTCCACGTGGCTGTCTAACAGGCGTCTTCAATGGTTTCCTCTCCCTAAAATGGTTCCGCCCTGCACCAATACTAGCCGCTTTTCCTGGCAAGTGTGATTGCAGACAGGAAAGTCCAGCGAGGGAGAAGGTCTTGCCCAGTTACCAGCCCCAGGGGGCAGGCTCGATGGGGGCAGGACTCTGGCCCAGCCCGTGGGGCCCTGACTGGCGCCCCTCTTCTTCTCAGAGCGCCAGCCACCAGGGCCACATGCCGGCTCCACGGATGATGACCAACTCACAGCCTCGTCCCCTCTGAGCAGGGATGAGATGGGGAGCCAGCAGGGAAGAGCGGATGAGGAGGCCCCCTGCCCACCCTTCTCTCCTCACAACAGCTCTTCCCCAGCCCCCTGGCAGCGTGGAAAGTGCTCCAGATCCTTGGCTTTCTGCTCCCGCCCCTCACCCGTTCCCATCTCCCAAGAACTCCCATGCTGCCTTCACCCCCTCTGCCCTTCATATCCATTTCTCCTGCCCCCACCTTATCTGTTCACCTATGGGGCCCCACCTTCTGTCCAATGCCACCCTTTCTTCATGTTGCCCCAAGATACCTCCTACCCCACCAGGGCTGTGCCCAGTGTGCTGATGAGTGTCCGGGAGCCTGGGCGCCACAGCTCCTGGGGGGAGGCCCTGCGTCCCTACCCAGGGGCCTCTCAAGACTCTGGTCAAACCCCACTGTCCCAGGCCCGGATTCCAGGCCCTGGGGCTGCCGGGACCTTCTCCCCGGGGCCGGAGCACGCTGGCAGGGCGGCTCCAGCAAAGCGGGCCCCCCCGGGCTCCCGAGCAGCCCTGCCTTACCCGCTGAAGAGAGAGAACGGCAAAATCCTGTACGAATGCAACGTGTGCAGCAAGAGCTTCGGGCAGCTCTCCAACCTCAAGGTACCGGCCTCCTGGGCTCCGCTGCCCACCCCCCACCCCCCAGCATCTTTTAATTTAACGGTGGATTTAGGCCTTGATCTCGGTCTCTCAGCATCTAGTGCAAAGCCCTTTCCTGAACAGCCATTCCTTCTAGATTCCCAGTTAAGCCTCCTCGTGTTTGTTTGTTTGAAGTTCAGTGGGCGAAGGAGTCGATCTCAGTGAGTCCCACAGAACTGAGGACCAGCCTTTTTCAAGTGGGATCCCACAAACCAGCGCCCAGTGCCGTTGGCGTCCACCAGGGGGCGACCATGGGCACACCTCCATGTCAGCAAAGATGGGCAGCTAGGCATAAGTCGGCACTGCTGAGGTTGAGGAAAGGTTATGATTACTGGGGGGAGATGCCTTCTTGATCCTCTAGGGCATGAGTTCCTAAACGTTAATGAGCCGCAAACTACCAAAAGAGCTAGTGAACATGCAGATTCCCAGACCCCAGCCCAGGGATTCTAATTCAGATGGTCAGCGTGGGGCCCGAGAATCTACATGTTTAATGTTTTGATGTACTTCCGGGTGACGCTGCTGCTGCTGGTCTGTGGACCACACTTTGAGAAGCACTGCCCCCACCTGGCCTTCTGACCACTGCCACCTCCCTCCCTCAGGGCAACAGGAAGAGGGGGTGTCTGAGGAATGGAAGAGAGGCCCCAAGGGGGGAGTGACAGGGAGGAGAGGGGACTGAGAGGCCTTGATGCCAGAATGAGTTCCTGTGGAGATGTGGGGAGAGGTTCAGAGAGGACCCCAGGCCCTGCTGGGGCCCTGGGCTGCTGGCAGCATTTCTCCCACACCTGGCTCAGGTCCATCTGCGTGTGCACAGTGGGGAGCGCCCGTTTCAGTGTGCCCTGTGCCAGAAAAGCTTCACCCAGCTCGCCCACCTGCAGAAGCACCGCCTGGTGCATACTGGGGAGCGGCCCCACAAGTGCCTGGTGAGACCCTTCTCCCCTCCTGCACTCCTGCAGGCAAGTGAGGAAGGCGTTCCAGACCCTGGGGGGAGGGCCCCTGTAGCCTCCATTTCCAATCCTCCTGAGCAAGCAGAGACTGGACAGGAGGCAAGGGTGGGGCCAGGGAAGGAGGTGGAGGAGGATGAAAATGACCCCTCAGCCTGGAAGGGCCAGGAAGTGCTATTGGAGGTCACTCCTGGGGTCTGGAGCGGGGAATAGAGGTGCAAGTCTGTGCGGGAGGATGATAAAGTTGGGGGTGGATACCTATTACCTTCTTTCCAGCGTTGCTGGAGAAGTTAATGGCATAATGTGTACAAAGTATACAAACACTGCACATAAATGACATCAGCTCAAGGTTGGCTCTCTCCCTCTTTGAGCCTCCTCACTGCCCTTGGGTGGTCAGAGGGCAGGGACTCCTTTCCTGTTTGACACAAACAGAAATGAAGGCAGCCTAGTGGCTATGAGTCTGAGCTGCGTGGGTTCAAATCCTTGCTCTGCCTCCAACTTGTTGTGTGGCCTTTGGCCAGTGGCTTCACTCCGCTGAGCCCCTGCTTTCTCGCTGACTTATAGGAGTTGCCCTAGTATTAGTCATGCTTCTTCAGGGTCCTGGGGAAGACGACATGAGACCAATTCCTAGCCTGTGGCTGCTCCCAGTAAATGTTAATTATACCCACTGAAGCAGCAGCCCCACTCACAAAGGATGCATGTGATTATCTCGTTCAGTCTATCATACCGATGAGGTTAAGTATGAATAGTCACATGTTACCAATCAGGTGAACAAGGCTCAGAGAGGGGAAGTCGCCTAGACAAGGTCATGCAGGGAATAAAAGAACCAGGATACCAACCCAGGTCTGCCTGGCTCCAATGTGCCAGACACTGTGGGTCCCAGGGTGGAATCCTGGGGCGGTGGGGGCGGGGGGAGCTTCAGAGTCTGTATTCCAGGGAAGTGGGGAGGGAGTAGGGAAGGGAAGCGGAGAGCCGGAGCCAGCTGGGTGGGCAGGACTGATGCCAGTGCTCATTCCCATCAGATGTGCCACAAGCGCTTCAGCAGCTCCAGCAACCTCAAGGCCCACCTGCGCCTGCACTCAGGGGCCCCGCCCGCCCCGTGCACTGTCTGCCCAAGTCGCTTCACCCAGAACGTTCACCTGCAGCTGCACCATCGGCTGCACGCTCCACTGCCCTGCAGCCTGGCTTGTACCCACCTACCTCTGACATCTCTCACCTGCCTTGCCGGGTGGCACCAAGGGGCACTAGATCTTGTGATGGCGCCATCAGAGAGGCGGGTGGGCCAGGAAGCTGACAAGAATAAGGTGTCCTCAGCATCTCAGGGAAAGCAAGGGCAGCCAGCCTGATGGTGGTGTCGGGACTGCTCTGGGGAGGGGCAGGGGCAGAGCGATTAAAGGATTTTCTCTATCACCAGTTGGGGCCTCTTGAGCTTCAACAGTGGAGGGGGAAGCCGCCGGGTATTTGCCAGACTTCACAACTCACCTTGGAGCAGGTCAAGGCAGGAAGACACATGGAGTGGGTCCTGCAGTCACTACCTCGGGCTTGGGTTTGGCTTCTGCTCCCTCTTGGGACCAGGTCCTTCATCTCAGCTCACAAATGGACAGTCCAGTCTTCCAGGCCTCTGCAAGGTGCAGACTGTGCTGCCAAGAAGGGGCACATTGCTCTCTCATCTGTCCAGATGTCTGTCTGCTGCTTCCCACCACCTCTTGTCTTAGTTCTTAGGAGGCCACGGTGCCCCTCAGCTGGTTACTCCCTGCCATGCATGATGTCCCGTGTGCCAGGACCAGTCACCACAGAGGGCAAAGGGCTAAGGAGGTGCTGGGCTCAGTGAAGGGGAAGAGGCCCTTCAAGGACTATAGGCAGAGAAGAGCTGGCAAAGAGAGCCTGGGGAACTGGGACCCTCCCGGTGGCCTTTCTGCGGTCCTAGAGGATCCCCTCAAAGGTGCAA